>NC_053396.1:90344917-91618616 GCF_905171765.1 Bufo bufo
GTAATTTCAATCTTAACCCCTTAAGGACTCAGCCCTATTTCACCTTAAAGACCCAGCCTTTTTTTGCAAATCTGACCAGTGTCAGTTTAAGTGGTGATAACTTTAAAACGCTTTGACTTATCCAGGCCATTCTGAGACTGTTTTTTCGTCACATATTGTACTTCATGACACTGGTAAAATGAAGTCAAAAAAAATTATTTTTATTTATAAAAAAATACCAAATTTACCAAAAATACCAAATTTCTCTACATCTATAATACATAGTAATACCTCCAAAAATAGTTATTACTTTACATTCCCCATATGTCTACTTCATGTTTGGATCATTTGGGGAATTATATTTTATTTTTTGGGGATGTTACAAGGCTTAGAAGTTTAGAAGCAAATCTTGAAATTTTTCAGAAATTTTCAAAAACCCAATTTTTAGGGACCAGTTCAGGTCTGAAGTCACTTTGCAAGGCTTACATAATAGAAACCACCCAAAAATGACCCCATTCTATAAACTACACCCCTCAAGGTATTCAAAACAGATTTTAAAAACTTTGTTAACCCTTTAGGTGTTCCACAAGAATTAATGGAAAATACTTTTTTGGCAGATTTTCCATTTTAAGAATTTTTTTCCAGTTACAAAGCACGAGTTAACAGCCAAACCAAACTCAATATTTATGGCCCAGATTCTGTAGTTTACAGAAACATCCCATATGTGGTCGTAAACCGCTGTACGGGCGCACGGCAGGGCACAGAAGGAAAGGAATGCCATACGGTTTTTGGAAGACAGATTTTGCTGGACTGTTTTTTTTTACACCATGTCCCATTTGAAGCCCCCCTGATGCACCCCTAGAGTAGAAACTCCATAAAAGTGACCCCATCTAAGAAACTACACCCCTCAAGGTATTCAAAACTGATTTTACAAACTTTGTTAACCCTTTAGGTGTTCCACAAGAATTAATGGAAAATAGAGATACAATTTCAAAATTTCACTTTTTTGGCAGATTTTCCAT
The DNA here is from genome assembly GCF_905171765.1 of Bufo bufo. Classification (NCBI taxonomy): domain Eukaryota; kingdom Metazoa; phylum Chordata; class Amphibia; order Anura; family Bufonidae; genus Bufo; species Bufo bufo. Next base: position 90,345,919 of record NC_053396.1, read on the forward strand.
TTTAATAATTTTTTTTCCAGTTACAAAGCAAGGGTTAACAGCCAAACCAAACTCAATATTTATGGCCCAGATTCTGTAGTTTACAGAAACACCCTATATGTGGTCGTAAACCGCTGTACGGGCACACGGCAGGGCGCAGAAGAAAAGGAATGACATATGGTTTTTGGAAGGGAGATCTTGCTGGACTGTTTTTTTTGACACCATGTCCCATTTGAAGCCCCCCTGATGCACTCCTAGAGTAAAAACTCCAAAAAAGTGGCCCCATTTTAGAAACTACGGGATAGGGTGGCAGAATTGTTGGTACTAGTTTAGGGTAGATATGATTTTTGGTTGCTCTATATTACACTTTTTGTGAGGCAAGATAACAAGAAATAGCTGTTTTTATTTTTTGTTATTTACAATATTCATCTGACAGGTTAGATCATGTGATATTTTTATAGACCAGGTTGTCACGGATGCGGCGATACCTAATATGTATACTTTTTTTTTATTTATGTAAGTTTTACACAATGATTTCTTTTTTGAAGCAAAAAAAATCATGTTTTAGGCCCCTTTCACACGGGCGAGTATTCCGCGCGGATGCGATGCGTGAGTTGAACGCATTGCACCCGCACTGAATCCTGACCCATTCATTTCTATGGGGCTGTGCACACGAGCAGTGATTTTCATGCATCACTTGTGCATTGCGTGAAAATCACAGCATGCTCCTCTTTCTGCGTTTTTCACGTAACGCAGGCCCCATAGAAATGAATGGGGTTGCGTGAAAATCGCAAGCATCCGCAAGCAAGTGCGGATGCGGTGCGATTTTCACGCACGGTTGCTAGGTGACAATCGGGATAGGGACCCAATCATTATTATTTCCCCTTATAACATGGTTATAAGGGAAAATAATAGCATTCTGAATACAGAATGCAAAGTACAATAGGGCTGGAGGGGTTAAAAAAATATATAAATAATTTAACTCACCTTAATCCACTTGTTCGCGCAGCCGGCATCTCTTCTGTCTTCATCTGTGCTGTGAGCAATAGGACCTTTGATGACGTCACTACACTCATCACATGATCCATAACCATGGTGATGGACCATGTGATGAACCATGTGATGAGTGCAGTGACGTCATCAAAGGTCCTATTGCTCAAAGATGAAGACAGAAGAGATGCCGGCTGCGCGAACAAGTGGATTAAGGTGAGTTAAATTATTTATATATTTTTTTTACCCCTCCAGCCCTATTGTACTATGCATTCTGTATTCAGAATGCTATTCTTTTCCCTTATAACCATGTTATAAGGGGAAATAATACAATCTACACTACAACTAACCCAAACCTGAACTTCTGTAGGGTCTAATTATTTGAGGACAAAGCAAGAAATAGTAGATGTGGACTAAAAGCTGCGGTGCCCTTAATGGGGTAGGTTCAAAACTCCTTGATACAAAATAAAACAAGATACGGGTACCGCGCTATATCTAAAGCAATGTATGAAAGTAATTGTTACTTAGAACCATAAAAGCAAAAAGCCAAGTTCATGTTCTGCTACAAAAGTGGCTATCACAAGTCCATATTACGCATATACAAAGACAGAGTGTCACAAGTCTATATTCCACACGTGAATTTTCAGCAACGCTTTGCTTTGCTTTGCATTTACAAAGGCAGCTGTCTCACGTCTATATTCCACATGCGATGGACCTGTTATCCGCCTCCAACATGTAGTCAGATCTCGCTTTGAGGCACCAACCGCTCGCTCCAAACCGGTCAGGATTACCTTTATAAAGGACAAAAAAGATGGTGCAATACCCTCAAGACTTAGAGGTAAGAAAGTTTTATTCTACTCACAGCTTTCACAGTTTTCACATGCGTATAAAAATGCCCGACCCGGGTTTCGCACTTAGCTTCGTCAGGGGCTGCGGTGCAAATGCCGCTGAAGGTCAACAGGTATATAACAACCCTTAACCCCGGAACAAGTACGGACTTCCGTTTGTCCGGCAATGTGTTTAAACATTATAATTATGTTACCATAAATACAAATACTAAAAATTAGCTCTAATAACTCACATGCAAAATATTACAGAATTTCATTAAAATACAATAAAAGTTAAAATTGTATTAAATATGTATAATATTCACAAAACTTGTTTACGAATAAAAACATATAATATATTCTAAAGGATCAGACCATGCAGACCGATTTAATGTCCCATTCAATATTATGTCCGTGTGGCTGCAATGTGTTCATTTCATAAATCCATTGAGCCTCTCTTTTGTTAATCTGTGTGGAGGGGTTACCTCCTCACCAATGGCATTTCACTAATTCCACGCCACAAAATTTGAGACCAACGGGATCTTTTTGATGGAACTTTTTATAATGTGCAGAGACACTGTGGGTCTCAAGTCCCTTTCTAATATTCTTAATATGTTCGGCAACTCGGACCTTTAGTTTCCTCAGTGTTCTCCCAATATACTGGAGACCACACGGGCACTCCAGCATATAAATAACTCCTATTGACTCACATGAGATATTTCCACTGACTTTTTTTTAGGTAGATTTGGAGGTAGACACAATATCTTCTTTTTTACTCATTTTTTTATCATCTCTTGAGCGGTTTTTGCAACATAAACAGAAGCCGCACCAAGTGAAGCCGTTGCGCAATTTGGGTGTATTTGAAACCTCTTTCACATAACTGTGCACGATGCGGTTTCTGACAGTAGGGGGTCTTCTAAATAAAAAAGGCGGTTTTTTGGGAATGAGCTCTCCTATGACCGGATCATTCAACAGGACATTCCAATTTTGGTGGATTATTCTTTTAATTTGGGGGCAGTTAATGGAATAGGTGGTTGAAAAAGCTAATTTATATTTTTCTTTATTTTGTATTCTATGTTCTTCGGACATCTTCTCTTTAATACCTAGGTTTTCTAACTTAATTTCCTCCTTCTGATTTTGTAAGACTTCCTTTTTATATCCTTTTTCTACAAATCTATTCAATGTTAGTGCAATTTCTTTTTATACGTTTCAACTGTCCCTTCGGTACATTGCAGATCCATGGTTCATGATGGAAACTACTTCTTTCAATATATCCGTTACGGTCAGTTGGTTTGAAATAGGTGACAGTTTTAATCTTTCTTTCATCTACCCTGATCTCGAGATCTAAAAAGTGTATAATATTTCTACTCACATCCTGGGTAAAATGAATATTCCACTTGTTTGAATTAATTCGGGATATAAATCCCGTTAACCCTATCTCCGTCCCATACCAGATACCAATGCAGTCGTCTATGTACCTTCTCCAAAGTTGGAGACTACCGCCCTCCATCTCTTCCTTGATAATCGGATCAATATGCAAATGTTCCCAATAAGACATGAATAAATTGGCGAAGCTGGGTGCGAATTTCGCACCCATCGCCACACCGGACACTTGTAAAAAATAACTCTCATCATACCAAAAATAATTGTGTCCCAGACAATACTGTATGCAGTCCAGGATAAAGATTTTTTGTTCTTCACACATTTGATCATCTCTGTTCAAATAAAATCTTATCGCCTCCATACCTATATCATTTGGTATGATAGTGTATAATGAGGTAACATCTAGAGTCATCAGGAAGGCATTTTCAGGAATATCATTGACTTTTTTCAAAACCTCCAAAATGTGCCCTGTATCCCGTAAATAAGACGGTGTAGTAATCACATATTTTTGTAAAAAAATATCTATGTATTCTGATACACGGCTGGTTATCGAGTCAATCCCTGAGACTATAGGTCTCCCAGGGGGGCGTTCCGCATTCTTGTGTATCTTAGGTAAATAATAGATGGTGGGAGTCTTTGGATATATATTATTTAAATATTGATACTCTTTGTCATTCAACACTTTTTGCGTCAGTCCCCTATCCAACAATGTTTTAAGTACTTTTTTATATTCAATAATGGGATCCTTTTTTAATTTTTTGTATGTAGTCATGTCGCTAAGGATTCTCTGCATTTCTATATTATAATCAACTTGATTCAGAACAACTACACCTCCGCCCTTATCTGCCGGTTTAATGATAATTTTTTCATTTTTTTCCAAGATTTTTAAGGCTTCCTTTTCTTTTTTGGTTAGATTATTCTTTTTTGAATCCCCTATATCCAAATGGTCTAGTCCTTTTAATACCCCGCTTTTAAAAGCTTTTATACACTCATTCTCTTTGTTGTCTGGGAAAAAGGTAGATTTATTTCTCAGATGCGTGTATATTCTAGTATCTTGCGCATTAGGAGTTTTTATCGTTTTTTTTTTCAGATATTTGCAAATATTTAGTTTCCTTATAAACCTATGAACATCTAGGTAGGTATCAAATTTATTACCTCTATATATAGGTGCGAATTTAAGGCCCTTATTAAGCACTGATAGTTCGTCAGTAGTTAAAACATGTGTACTTAGATTATATATACCTATGGGATCCCTCTGCCTTTCTTCGCTTCTGGACTTATTGTGTCTTTTTCCTCCCCTTCTTCCCCTACCTCTCTTTTTTTCTTTCTTGGTGTCCCTTCCATCATTTGAGGTGATTGCGGTATTTTCCCTTTTATCATCTTGTGGGGAAAATTTTCTTCATGGACATTATTTCTCCCTTCCTTGACATGTATTACATCTTCATTTTCATTAACATTTCTTATTATCGAACTATGATTATCAATCTGCCTATTCTCTCTAGGGAGACTTCTCCCCCCTTGTCTATGGTCTGTTCCCCTAGTGTAATTATAATCCTATCTATCATTACGCTCTTGTGCATATACCTCTCCACCTCTGTTGTTATAATAAGGACGGTATTGCTGTCTAGGCCTTCCTGGATTGGAATAATCCCGGGGGCCATGTTGGTATTGGTTATAATGTCCGCGGTAATTGTGGGTATTATGTTGGTAATTCCCATCGTGTCTATAGTATCCCTGGTTTTTGCGATAGCCATTCCACCTAGGTCTATAGTCACGAAATTGTTCCTGACCCCAACCAGGGTTGGAGTTTGCCTGGTGATTATAGGTAGCGGTTCTCTCTAAGTCGGGTACGGTACGCTCATTGCTTTTAGGTTCACTCACATAAACCGCCGTTTCTTCCTTTTTCTGTTTCCATTTGTACACTGTATTGTTTTTATACTCGTCCAGCACCTTTAGGTACTTTTTTTGTTTTTTCTTTTTTACTTCCTGTTCAGCTTTCATAACCTCTTTTTGGCATTTTTGTGACAATTCGGAATATTCAGATAATTCCTTGAATGGTGCTAATTTGATTTTTATGTCCTCTATTTTATTACATAGTGAGGTGAGTTTCTTTTTCCTTCTCTCAATAATAAATCTCATAGCACCAAAACCACATGCATTAACAAAACCTTCCCATTCACATAATTCTGTTTCCATATCTGAATTCAATGGGAGTTGCCATCTAAGGCCCTCCGGGATTTTTTCTTCCACGAGAAATCTCTCTAGTGAAATAACATCCCAGATGGTCCTGATTTCCTTAACCATCAATGTTTCTAGGTTGTTAAATACTTCATCGATATCATTGCTGCAATGTTGCTGAGGTTTCTCATTAAATACTTCGTGTAGATTTAAATGCATATTGTCCCTAAATGTGAAAATATCCATAATCCACACCAACTGAACCTAAAGATAAAATGACAAAGCAAGAATTTTTTTGAGGGATGAGATGACGGTTTGATTGGCACTATTTTGGGGTGCATATGACTTTTTGAACGCTTGCTATTACACTTTTTGTGATGTAAGGTGACAAAAAATGGTTTATTTAGCACAGTTTTTACTTTTAATTTTTTTACGGTGTTCATCTGAGGGGTTAGGTCATGTGATATTTTTATAAAACCAGTCTATACGAATGCGGCGATACCAAATATGTATACTTTTTTTTTTTATTTATGTAAGTTTTACACAATAACAGCTTTTTATTTTGTGGGCGATTGTCTCAGGTAGGGGCTCATTTTTTGCGGGATGAGGTGACGGTTAGATTGGTACTATTTTGGTGGGCAAACGCCTTTTTGATCGCTTGCTGTTGAACTTTTTGTGATATAAGGTGACAAAAAAATTGTTTATTTAGCACAGTTTTTATTTTTTATTTTTTACGGTGTTCATCTGAGGGGTTAGGTCATGTGATATGTTTATAGAGCCGGTTGATACGGACGTGGAGATACTTAATATGTATCCTTTTTTTCCCCCTACTTTTTACCAATTTATTTTTTACTTTATTTGGGGAAAATGACGTTTTTGTTTATTTTTACTTGAAACTTTTAATTTTTTGGGGGGAAAACTTTATTTTTTTACTTTATTTTTTGTCCCACTTTGGGACTTTAACTTTTGGGGGTCTAATCCTTTACAATGCATTCCAATACTTCTGTATTGGAATGCATTGGCTGTATGAGTAATACTGTGTGTATTACTCATACAGCTTCCGGCCTGTGAGATCCAGGGGGTTGGATCTCACAGGCTCGTCACCGGAAGGCTCGTCTTCCTTAGGCATCGCGCCGCCTTCCATGCCATCGGGTCCCGATGGCACGCCCGATCACCGCCGCAACCGCAGGTAAAAGCCGCAAACCACAGGTTTGAATGGTCACTGGACCCCCCCCCCCCCCCGCGCATTTAGCCAAGGTGCCTGCTCAATGATTTAAGCAGGCACCGGGCTCCGATCACCTCCCGCCTGCCGGGCGGCGGTGATCGGAACACCACATGACGTACCGGTACATCATGGGTCCTTAAGGACTCGGGAACCATGCCGTACCGGTACGTCTCAAGTCCTTAAGGGGTTAAAGAGGACCTATCATCGGTCCAAACATTGTAAGATAGCTATCAGGCTGTGTAGAGCGGCGCCTCGGGATCTCACTGCACTTACTATTATTCTAGGGCGCCGCTCCGTTCTCCCGCTATGTCTCCTGGTATTTTCGCTGACTTGGTAACACTGGGAGGAGTCTGCCCTGTTTCTCCCTGGGCGTTTCTTATCCCTGTAGAATCGCAGCATAGAGCTCACAGCCAGGGAGAAAAAAAACTCCCAGGCTGGGAGCTCTGCACTGCGATTGGACAGCGCTACAGCCTGGGAGAAGGAACGCCCAGGAGAAAAAAGGCAGGCTCCTCCCAGTGTTACCAAGTCAGCGAAAATACCAGGGGACATAGCGGGAGAACGGAGAGGCACCCCAGAATAATAGTAAGTGCAGCCTGATAGTTATCTTACAATGTTTGGACCGATGAAAGGTCCTCTTTAAGATTGAAATTACACTGGGGAGTAAATAATTGACCATCTTCCTCTGCTTGTACAGGTGGTCTATGATGGGGTATAAGTAACTCCATTTTGTCTGTTTCAGCAACGTGTATTACGATTACATTTGGCCAGTGCACTGTTCCAAAATCCCCCTTCCCCCCTTTGTGGAATGTGAGAAACTTCCTGTGCGGTTTCAAGATACCCATACATTCCTTAGTTTATAGTTTGAACAGTCTTACCTTATAGGGTCATCTTGGCTCAAATGCATACTGGCCTATGTGTCTATACCTGAGTGGTCAAATGCTGTTACTATGAGTCATCTATTATGTTAATGCAGAGCTCATGTGTATTCATGCTATAGGTTAAAACAAATGCTAACATATAATTCGATGTCAAGGAAGCTCAACCCCCTCTATTATAACTGTTTGCCAACTGTGAATAAACCAGAATGGATTGGAACAAGACACGTGTTTTAGTGTACACCCTGATTCATTCTCCTGGTACCAGAATAAGACTTAATTCAAGCTTACCGCCGAAAGTCTTGTGTCAGGGACACATTAGGCAGAGTCCAGATTTCCTTACAGCTTTGGGGGCTTGGTTCCGGGATCGAGAGGGTCATCCTCGGGTCTGCTGTGAAAGACATCAATTCTTGTCCTCCCTCGGATCCGAGGGCACTGACCACGTCTCGACCCAATAAGTTGAACCATTTACTTAAGACTTCGATGGGTTGTTGTGTCCAGGGGACACAGGCAATAGCTCAGGGAGCTAAGATGATTATAAGAGACTCAGGGAGTCCATATCGATAGGTTGCAGTGTCCGGGACACAGGCAAAAGCTCAGGGAGCTAAGATGATTATAAGAGACTCAGGAAGTCCATATCACTAGATATAAATAAAGTGCACTATGAAGAAATCCTGTTCAGGGAACAGAAGATTACAAGCTTGGATTAACTCTTATGTATATATAGTATAAGTATTTTAGAAGTGATAAGATTATCTGTCTGTGTGAGATGTTGATCGGGTGGTAAGTGTACGGTCACATCCCACTGTGAAATCATTCTGTTTCCATCACTGCCAACATGTAAACTTTATGTTGCACGGTCTAGTCCCACAAATTACTTCCTAGTTAACCCATGGGTAGACAATTTGGCAGGATGTGAGAATTGACAGTTAAAATGTGAAACAGAATGTTATGCGTGGCTGGCAACAGGGATGAAAATCTGTAAGTATCTGTGAAGTTAGAGCTTACAGACTGTGTACATCAGAACTCCTGTGATGGTGAAGGGGGGGGGGGGGCTCTGGTGAGTGAGAAAACAGAGCAGTGTCAGGAAGTTAATTGATGGCACTAAGCAAGAAAGAAAGTGCTTCAGTGTCTGCAATCAGAAAGGGCTTGTGTTAAATGTTCAGAAATGAACTGGTTAAGTTTTGTTGCCCTAATGATATGTGTGTGTTTAAATAGGGACGATCCATAGCCCTAGAATTAGAGATTACAGCAGTAAAAGATGGTCAGTTAATGGATAAGTGTATTGAAGGAAAAGAGAAGTTGGTTGAAGGATAATAATATGCTGGTGCATACTGAGTTATGGTTTAAAGTGTCCATGGAAGTAACTGAGAGAAATTGAAAGTTGGAGAAATGAGTAGCATTTCTTATTACAAGATGGAGGATTTTGAATCCTACAGAGAACAAAGAAGTTGCCATGTGGGATCCCTTCCCCCACCACATCTGCTGTAACATTCAAATGTAATTATTTTTACTTGTAGTTCCACAAGAACTTTTCCTGTTTTCTCTCTGGAATGTGCTCTTACTGAAACCCCCCTGAGGAATCAACCCCCCTCCATATGGGGGAAAGGGGGGGGGGGGTCTGGTAATTGGTAATGCATCTGCAGACTGTGAAGATACTAATGTATGTTATCTATAGATCTTACAGACAGGGCTCCAACATTGGATTAGATCCAATGATGTTTGCAAATCCGCTAGTTAAGAAAGTGCCCACAGTGATTGTGCTATGATGCCAATGGGAAGTGTCCAATCCTATCAATCTAAGGTTGCACCCATTCTAAGTCCTTATTCAGATATAAGTAAAAGTTTGAGGAATATTTAGGACGGTTGTAATGCTGGGATTTCTGCACAGGAAAGAGGGGGAGGGAATCGTGTGGAGTAAATGATGTTATATGTGTAACAATCCAGCTTTTAACAAAAAAAATTATAATTATATATGTGCAACACTAACTAAGACCACCTGGCATATAAGATGATATGGGTTTAACAAAATTACTGTATGATTATAACATGTATATTGTCTTCTTAGAAGAGTTGATTAATCACAGATTGAAGACCAGAAGATATTGGAAAAAGCAGCACAAACAGTGACAGACCATTAGCAATTCTGGGTGTGGTGTGGATATCTGTTTCCAGGAAAGCTGTGTTTGTCTGTGCTGCAAGTTTTGGAATGAAACAAAGAAATTGTGTGACTGGGTTGAAAGATACATGATTCAGTGGAATGTGAATGGGTGTGGCTCTGAGTTGTAGTGGAGTTGAAAATGTAAGAAGACTGAGAGTTTTAGCAGAGCTGTGTGTGCAATTCAGTTTTTATGTATGAGGGCGAGGTTATGAGCTTTTTGTGAAAATAAGTATATGAAAATGTGAATGCGTATGAAGTACAGTATTTGTTTTCATATAATATGCGCAGTGAGAATTTTATTTTATTTTTCTTGGAAGTTTTTTTTTTTTTTGGTGCCAACAGCATTTATCAAGCTGTACATTTTTTTTATTGAAGTCAATGAAAAGTTTTCATGGGCCCTTTGTGTGTTCATGTCTGTATTGTCAGATCTGTTTGTTTCAATGTTTGCAGTTACGTGTTACATGTTAAGTGTTGTGCTTAACATCAGAGCTCTGTTCTTATGGGCAGCTGGGACACTAATGACAGACAGAAGGAGGACCACAGAGTCCAACTAAAAGGGGTGGACTAAGGGCTCTTTCACACTTGCGTTGTCCGGATCCGGTATGTACTCCACTTGCCGGAATTACACTCCGGATCCGGAAAAACGCAAGTGTACTGAAAGCATTTGAAGACGTCTTCAAAATGCTTTCGGTGTTACTATGGCAGCCAGGACGCTATTAAAGTCCTGGTTGCCATAGTAGGAGCGGGGGAGCAGTATACTTACCGTCCGTGCGGCTCCCGGGGCGCTCCAGAATGACGTCAGAGCGTCCCATGCGCATGGATGACGTGTCCAATGCGATCACATGATCCATGCGCTTGGGGCGCCCTGACATCACTCTGGAGCGCCCCGGGAGCCGCACGGACGATAAGTATGCTGCTCCCCCGCTCCCCGCTACACTTTACCATGGCTGCCAGGACTTTAGCGTCCCGGCAGCCATGGTAACCATTCAGAAAAAGCTAAATGTCGGCTCCGGCAATGCGCCGAAACGACGTTTAGCTTAAGGCCGGATCCGGATCAATGCCTTTCAATGGGCATTAATTCCGGATCCGGCCTTGCGGCAAGTGTTCCGGATTTTTGGCCGGAGCAAAAAGCGCAGCATGCTGCGATATTTTCTCCGGCCAAAAAACGTTCCGTTCCGGAACTGAAGACATCCTGATGCATCCTGAACGGATTTCACTCCATTCAGAATGCATTGGGATAATCCTGATCAGGATTCTTCCGGCATAGAGCCCCGACGACGGAACTCTATGCCGGAAGAAAAGAACGCAGGTGTGAAAGAGCCCTTAGATGACTGAGAGTGGGAGGAAGGAAGTGTGAGCCTTTTATGTGAATTAATGGGGTTTTGACAAAACCTTTCAAAACTGACTCACTACCACTCGAGACCATGGACAGGGAATACATCACAGATCATGTATTTAGCATTATACTAGATTGCCCAGTCAGCCTGTTAGGGAGAGATTTGTTCATTAAGCTTGACTTGCAAGTATCAGCAAAGAATCAGGGCATAAAAGTACACTCAAACCTCATTCCAATCTCTACACCAGTGCCACTGATTCTTGCAAACATACAGGACCACCCAGAACTTAATAACATTAACCCTGCATTATGGTCTTCAAATGAATATGACACAGGATTCATAGATTGCACACTTTACAAAGCTACTGTGAAACCAGGTGTCATCTCAGTGTTCCAGAAACAATACCTGCTGTCAAAAGAGAAACTTGATGGACTTAAGCCAATGATAGAAGAATTCCTACAAAAGGGAATCCTGGAAGAGGTGATTTCACCCTACAGCACGCCCGTGAATCCAGTGACAAAGGCAGATGGTACTGCCCTCTTTGTACAGGATTTAAGGGCCATCAACAACATCATTGTGCCTATAGCCCCTGTTGTACCTGATGTCACTTAATTATTATCTGCCATTCCAGCAGACGCTGTTTGGTTCAGTGTGATAGATCTGAAAAATGCATTCTTTTCTATCCCAGTTGATAAGATAACCAGACTACTTTTTACTTTTTCCTTTGACAGACGTCAACTGACCTGGTGCAGAAATGCCCCAGGGATATGCTGATTTACCTGTAGTGTACAGCATAGTCCTCCAAGCGATGTTAGAACCATGGTACTCCCCCGCCAAGGTTCTGTGCTGCTGCAATATGTCGATGATTTGTTACTGTGTAGCATGTCAGCGTGGCCAGCATTCAGGATGGTTTATCACTGTTAACATGGTTGTCAGGATGTGGTCACAAAGTTACACTTAAGAAGATGCAATGGTGTAAAATACAGGTTGAATACTTGGGCTTTGTCCTCACAAAAGGTGAAAGGAGAATCAGCGCAGAAAGAGTCCAGTCTATCGCGGGTTTGGTCACCCCGCACACCAAGAAAGAAAGGTTATCTTTCCTTGGTATGATAAACTACTTTAGACAATGGATTCCTGATTGCTCCTATTATGACAATGTTTTGAGGCAAGCCACTCTGGAAGAAAGTCCAGATTTGATTAAATGGTCTTCTGAAAATGTACAATGCATTTGATTATCTGAAATGTTTACTCATGTCGAGTCCAGGGCTGGGCCTCCCTAACTATAATATGCCCTTCCACATGTTTGCACGCCAAAATTGTAAAACCATGGCGGGTGTACTGACACAAGAAAAGGGAGGCAAGTTGCGTCCTTGTGTATTTTTCTCAAAGGTAATGCCCACCCCTGTTCAAGGGATGCCGGCATGTCTGTGTTCTCTTGCAGCCTGTGCTATGATGGTATAGTTGGCAACTTCTTTCACAATGTGACATTACACCATTTTGCACACCACGCATGATGTTGTAGGCCTACTCAAGGGCATCCACACTCAACACAGCAGGCAGCTGAGCTCATTGCACTCACTAGTGCATTTATTCTACATACTGATAGACCAGTCACCATTTATACTGAGAGTAGGTACACACATGGGGTAGTGTGGGACCATGGTATGATCTGGCAGAGGAGAGGATTCACGGCAGCAGATGGTAAGGATCATGTCTCACAGGGCAATGCGCTGGCAGATAAGGTGGCGAAATGAGTGGCCAAATACAACCCCACAGGTTTGTGTAACCATTGGGAGATGCCATGTCTGGCACCTCCAACCCCTGAGATGTTGCGAATACTTACTGATCTTCAGTGGTATGCCACTGAACAGGAACAGTAAGACTGGTGTTATCCAGTATTGCAGAAAAATCCTAAGACAGGATTAGTCTGCGAAGAGGGGAAGCTATGCATTCCCCAACACAGTGCTTCCATCTTAATAGCACATTTCCACGGAGTAGGACATAAACAGCATTGAGATACTCATGGGGAGGACTTTCCCCACCCCTTGGGCCCAATGATAGTGTAGGAAGGAGACCTTGATTTAATAAGGGAAGACTATGTCACCAAATTGATACAGGTACTTAACAAAACTGAGAAGAAAAAAAAGTTGCTTGTAAGTCTCCCTCTCTTCCACAGGAACCCACCTACCCATACAGGGTGGGGGATGAGGTGGTGGTCGAAACACTGAAGAAAGGAAGAGCTCAAAGTGATTTCGTATATGGCCCACCTACTACCATGGTTGTAGTAACCAAAACAGCTGTGCTGACTGAACAATCTCCAATTTGGATCCAAGCCACCCGAGTGAAGCTTGTGAGAGAAAGATAGGAAGCAGGAAAGGAGGCAGACAGCCTTGGCCTTGAAGAAGGACAGGAGGTACTAACGTGGCCCGACAGCCCTGACCTCCAACGAGGCCCGGATGTACTAACGGAGGCAGACAGCCTTGATCTCAAAGAAGATACAGAAGGGGAACTAACGGAGGCAGACAGCCTTGACCCCCAACAAGATGACGCAGTCAGGAAATTCCTCGAGATGTCTGAAATGTAGTGCCTTGATAATTGCAGTTTTGTGTCTCCTATTCACTGTCCCATGGCTGTGGAACAGACAGAAATACCTGAAAACGGAATGCAGGGGGGAAGACAATCTGTGCAAGACAAAGGAGAACTTATGGCTGTACCTGGCCAAAACTCTGAACTTAACTGATTTCTGTCTCCGAACCACTTTATCTGCATCTAACATTTTGGAGACATGTCTGGTAGCAGTCCCCACCCCAGTAGATGTATGGACGGGGCTCCTACGTTCCCAATGGAATGACACAGATTTGCAGGATCATGATGTTAAATATGGATATGTAAATCCTTATCATGCTTGTTATAATTGTTCTACATATGAGACTCTGCAAAGTACCATGATAGAAATGATTACAGGTCTTGTTACAGCCACAGAAATATGTTACAAGTTCTCCTGCGATGAGAAACTATTGCCCCCCTGCATAAAAGCAAAAATGCAGAATAAGACTAAGCCAAATATTTGTGATAGAGATCTAGGTAGCTGTAAAAAGATAGTATCAGGAAAGAATATGCAATGTAATATTACAAAAACAGTACAATCCCTAGACAAACATGTACCTCTACCAATAGGATGGGTATTGGCCTGTGGGAATATTAGTTACACATACATACCAGCCAATATTTCAGAGGGACCCTGTACAATAGCTAGGTTAACATTAACAATGATACCACTAGTCCCAGCAATACAGACGCGACATACGAGAGACACTTCCCTACAGCTACCAGAAAATTGTGATTATAATGTGAATCTCCTCTCTGGAGCAGAATACATGAGTTAAGGGATGTCTTTGATAGGGGTACCGGGGTTGGCCATATATAACCACAGGACAATATCAAAACTTGCCTGTTTTATGGTAAAACAGATAAATGTCACTAGTGCAGTTCTGCAAGATATGCTGCTGGATAAAAAGGCTATCTTGCAGAATAGGGCAACTATTGACTATTTATTGCTCCAACATGGTATAGGATGCTCAGCGTTCGCAGGGATGTGTTGTTTCAATTTATCAGATCACTCCCGTGGAATAAAAGATAAAATAAGCCAATTTGAAGAGATGATTAAACATATAAAATAAGATGTTGACCAAGGTTGGTGGGACTGGCTTTTTGGCTGGATACCTGACTTTGGTCAAATAAGGTATGTTTTAAGAGTGGTACTCGCCGTGGTCGCTGCAATAGTGTGCCTCTGCTGTTGTCTACAGTGTGTGCCCTCCCTTCTTACCATATGTAAAAATGTGGCCGAAAGAGGGGTACACTCAACATTCCTCTATACTCCGGTAGAGGTAGAAGAGGTAAACACAACCTCAACAAAGCCTGAGGATTATACTCCTGAAGGGTAAATGGAATACCTAAATGCTTACAAGCAAAGGGAGAGCAGAGAAAGAACCATATAGTATAAGGTACATATATATAAGGTTCTAAAGAGGGGATTGATGGGGTATAAGTAACTCCATTTTGTCTGTTTCAGCAACGTGTATTACTATTACATTTGGCCAGTGCACTGTTCCAAAATCCCCCTTCCCCCCTTTGTGGAATGTGAGAAACTTCCTGTGCGGTTTCAAGATACCCATACATTCCTTAGTTTATAGTTTGAACAGTCTTACCTTATAGGTTCATCTTGGCTCAAATGCATACTGGCCTATGTGTCTATACCTGAGTGGTCAAAGGCTGTTACTATGAGTCATCTATTATGTTAATGCAGAGCTCATGTGTATTCATGCTATAGGTTAAAACAAATGCTAACATATGATTGGATGTCAAGGAAGCTCAACCCCCTCTATTATAACTGTTTGCCAACTGTGAATAAACCAGAATGGATTGGAACAAGACACGTGTTTTAGTGTACACCCTGATTCATTCTCCTGGTACCAGAATAAGAGTTAGTTCAAGCTTACCGCTGAAAGTCTTGTGTCAGGGACACATTAGGCAAAGAGTCCAGATTGCCTTACAGTCTAACATATGTAACACGGAGTTCCAACAGGTGGAAACATTGCCTATCAGGCGATGTTGGGGAAAAGCATTTTGCCTTTGCAGCTCAAGGAGGGCGTGTTTTGCATGGTAAGAGTGTCTGAAATGCATGCACAGTTTCCTGGACATTTTTAACAAGCAGTTCAGTGGAAGACTTGAGGAACCGGGTGACAATAACATTGAAGACATTCGCCATGCAGGGTTCATGGGTCAGCACTCCCTGACGCAGCACAGACAAAATGTTCTTCCTGTTATCATTTAACATGGTTCCTATCTCCAGTTGGTGAGGAGACAGCCAATGTTAAATTTTTTTTATTAATGACGCCAAGCAGTTCGTTCCTCCTCGTAGTTGCTCTGTTCACCAAGGCTAACCAGGTGCAGAACCACGTGACAACGCTTGCCTTTGCATAGGTGATATGCTGGAGGACCACTGTGAACTGTGCCTAGAGGGGAGGGTGAGGACAAGGTGGAGGATGAGGAGGCAGAGGAGGACATTGGCGCAGAAATCCCAGCATTACAACACAGAGGCAGCATTGCCATCACCTGGCTAAGTCGCTGGTGTGCCTTGGCCGAAACCACATTAACCCAGTGGGCTGTGAAAGACATATATTGTCCTTGACCATAGTTGCAGCTCCATACGTCAGCACTATCATGAACTCTACCAGACACCGAGAGGCCCAAGGACTGACCCACCTTCTATTCAATGAACGTGTGCATGGCTGGTACAGCTTTTGGGGAAAAGTAATGTCGGCTTGGGACTCTCCACCTTGGGTGGGCACAAGTCATCAGTTCTCTGAAATGTGCAGAGTTAACTACATGGAAAGGGAGGGGCTGTAGTACCAGCAAATTGGCTTCTGCACCACTGGATGTGTGCACACATACGGTTCTGCTTTTTTGCAATCACCTTGGTGATCGATTGCAATCGAAACGTGACGAGGAGGAGAAGGATCATCAGAAGCAATAGACAACATTGAAGTTGATGGGAAAGAACGACAGCTACCTTCTGCTGACATTAATGAGCTGTGACTGCTTGAGAGGGGGTACAGGCTGGTGGGAGATGCAGCAGTTGCTGCAGGAGGCTGTAAGACTAAATGAGGGATACGGTTTTGCCAAGCCACTTTATAGTTACGCTCCATGTGTTGACGCAGGGCCGTCATGCCAACATTAGCACCCTGGCCACACCTCACCTTCTGCACACACATCCTGCATAGCGCCACGCTAACATCTCCAAGTGATTGTGTGAAATATTTCCACCCTGTCCACCACTGTGTGATGCCTGATTGCTGCTGCTTTTACTGTATAAACCCGTGCACTGCCAGTGTGTTCCTCACAGGTAATTTCCTGAGTAGCAGACAGTGTACCCCTCCCGCGTTTGGCTCCAGATCTCCCACTGCTTCCACTCTGCTGTCTCACCGGCACGCTGCCACTCTTGGCCCCTTATGATGATGATGCCCCCTCTTCACTTGGTTACCACGTGCGATTGGCTTCATCATCATTTACACATGTTTGTGAGTCACTTGTGTCACCCTCACCTGTCTCTTCTGCACGTCCCTGAACTCTCGCAACATGTGGTTCCACCCGACTGTCATCATCGGTAGTTGCATTCCTACAGGAGTCCACAGCAGATGTCTCCTCCAAGTCTGTGCTGGCCTGTAACTACTGACTGTCCTCAAAAAGGTAATCGTCGCTGTAAAGAAGATCAGAGCCCTTGGGTACCATTACTTGGCTAACAGACGGAGCAGCAAAAGCAAGAGGCAGGTTCAGGACTAATGAGGGTATAGAAGAAGTTCCTGGGCCATGCCAACTGAGCGTGTTGTCAGAGGAACTCACCGATTCCTGTATCTGTTGTAACTTTTGATGATCGTGAAGAGCAAATCAACCATTCCAGTACAGCTGGATTGTTGGTCAACACACGACTGGATGACAGTGGCAGCTCTGGCCAGTTGCTGTGGCTGCTACCACTACCACTACTCCTTCTTCTGCTGCTACTTGTGCCAGCTACAGCATCATTTCTGCCACAGCCCATTTAAATGGAGGACCATGCAACTGTCTGTTGACCATAGTGTATAATAACTGTATCGCTAACAGAACGGATTAGCTATGAATATTGGTGCACAGCACAGTTATGTACGCGGCAATTAGAGATTAGTGAAATTTTTTAAAATACGATTCGGACACTTCGCTGAATTTTTTCGAGAAATTTGCTTTGTTGCAAATTAATTTGTCACAAAGCGTGTTAAATCAGCTTATCTATTAATTAAGGTGGACACCCCAATAACAGTAGCATTAGACAGCTTATTCACCCCAATTTGAGAATCAAGGCGTAATAGAATTGCTTATTTACTAAACAAGGTGGACACCCTAATAACAGTAGTATTAGACAACTTATTCACCCCAATTTGAGAATCAAGGCGTAATAGAATTGCTTGTCTACTAAACAAGGTGGACACCCCAATAACAGTAGCATTAGACAGCTTATTCACCCTAATTTTAGAATCAAGGCGGAATAGAATTGCGCATCTACTAAACAAGGTGGACACCTATACAAATATATAAATGGGTCATACAAAAAATACGGTGTAAAACTGTTCCATGTAAAATGTGCTCAAAAGACAAGGGGGCACTGCCTCCGATTGGAGAGGAAAAAGTTCAGTCTCCGGAAGCGTCAAAACTTCTCTACTGTAAGAACAGTGAAGCTGTGGAATAGACGTCCTCAGGACATGGTCACAGAAGGAACAGTGGACAGTTTTAAGGGTTTAGAAGAATTCTTAAAAGTAAACATTAATGAAAACGTGGAGAAATCTGAATCTCAATTCCTTCTGGGATTCACGTCCCCACTTATCCCCTGGTTGAACTTGATGGACATGTCTTTTTTCAACTGTATTAACTATGTAACTATGTAACCCCAAAAACAGTAAAATTAGACAGCTTATTAATAGAGATGTCCCGAACTATTAGCCGGCGAACAGTTCCCGGCGAACATAGCTTGTTCGCGTTCGACGCGGCGGGCGAACATATGCGATGTTCGGTCCGCCCCCTATACATCATCATTGAGCAAACTTTGACCCTGTACCTCACAGTCAGCAGACACATTCCAGCCAATCAGCATACCCTCCCTCCCAGACCCTCCCACCTCCTATCAAAAAGCAAGGACAGCATCCATCTTAGATTCATTCTGAAGCTGCAGTGTCACAAATTTGACTAAGTTGTAATCACAATGCGATTAATACAGGTTATATTGATCGCATTGCGAATTCAACCTAGAGCTGGGTTCCTAATGGTTGTATTGCTAGAATATAACGAAGATTGAGAATATAGTGCTATATTCGTTATATTCGTCAATTCTAGCAATACAACCATTAGGAACTCAGATTTAAGTTGTAATCGCAATGCGATTAATACAGGTTATAATCGCATTGCGAATTCAACTTACCACACTCTGCGTCAACTACGTAATTTTCCATGGGAGTTTTGCCATGGATCCCCCTCTGGCATGCCACAGTCCAGGTGTTAGTCCCCTTGAAACAACTTTTCCATCACTATTGTGGCCAGAAAGAGTCCCTGCGGGTTTTAAAATTCACCTGTCTATTGAAGTCTATGGCGGTTCGCCCGTTCGTGAACATTTGCGTAAATTCGCGTTCGCCGTTCGCGAACGGAAAATTTTATGTTCGCGACATCTCTACTTATTAACCCCAAATTGAGAATCAAGGCATAATAGAATTGCTTATCTATTAAACAAGGAGGAGGACACAGTTTAATTAGATAGCTTTGTGCCCTACACAGGGATTGATGCAAACTGCACTGTCTTCTATGGATCCCTTCAGTTTAAGATTACAGTCCCTGCATGTCCCTATTCTCTCCCTATGCTCAACCTACAGTGTGTAAAAACTCTCCCTAAGATCTCACTACACTGTCTCTGCTCTTTCCCTATCCAATATTCCACACTTAGGGTCCATTCACACGTCCGTAGTGTATTGCGGATCTGCAAATTGCGGATCCGCAATACACCCAGCCGTCACCCCGATATAACTGCCTATTCTTGTCCTCAATTGCGGACAAGAATAGGACATGTTCTATTTTTTTCCGGAGCCGCAGACCGGAAGATCGGGGGCTGTCCACTGTGTGCTGTCCACATCCATTCCTGCCCTATAGAGAATAAATGGGTCCGCACCAGTTCCGCAATTTGCAGAACAGATGCGGACCCATTCTACGGACGTGTGAATGGACCCTTAAAAGCTTTTAGCCACACTGTCACTAGCTCTTGTCACGTCTCTCCATATGCTCAGCTCACAGTGAAATGGCGGAGACCGCGTGTGATGGGGCTTTTGAAAGGATGTGACAACACAGGGGCTGGCTAGCTGCTGATTGGCTGTCTGCATGGCATTATGGGTGATCTCACGTTATCGGGCTTCTTACTTTCACTTTGTAACATGTGTAAAAAAACATCTGTAAAAAAAAATTGCGGCCTTGTCTGCATCTGTCAGTGTGAGATACACGCTTTAGATACTGCTGTGCTATTTTGGTATTAAAAAAACACCCATTTTGGGCAAAATACTTAATTTGCGGCCTTGTCTGCATCTGTACGTATGAAATTCAAACGTTATATACTGCTGTCATATTCTGGTATTAAAAAAAACACACATTTAGGGCAAAAATCTTAATTTTGCAGTCTTGACTGCATCTGAACGTGTGAGATACACTCTTTAGATACTGCTGTGCTATTCTAATATTAAAAAACACTCATTTAGGGCAAAAATCTTAATTTTGTAGCCTTTGCTGCATCTGTCATTGTGAGATACACCCTTTACATACTGCTGTGCTATTCTGGTATTAAATAAACACCCATTTTGGACAAAAATCTTAATTTGCGGCCTTGTCTGCATATGTACGTGTGAAATTCAAGCATTATATACTGCTGTCATATTCTGTTATTCAAAAAACATACATTTTGGTCAAAATACTTAATTTGCGGCCTTGTCTGCATCTGTCAGTGTGAGTTAGGCTGCGTTCACAGGAGCGTGTCCGGATTAGTTCCGGATGCGTCCCGGTGTGTTGCGGCAAACCCGCGCGAGTAGGAATGCAATTGCAGTCAGTTTTGACTGCGATTGCGTTCCGATGTTCAGTTTTTATCGTGCGTGTGCAATGTGTTTTCCACGCACGTGATAAAAAACCGACTGTGGTACCCAGACCCGAACTTCTTCACAGAAGTTCAGGTTTGGGTTCGGTGTTGTGTAGATGTTATTATTTTCCCTTATAACATGGTTATAAGGGAAAATAATAGCATTCTGAAAACAGAATGCTTAGTAGGTGATCAGTTGAGGGTTAAAAAAAAAATAAAAAAATTAACTCACCTTCTCCTGTTGTTCGCGTAGTTCTCCCGGTCTTTAGTTCTTTAAAAGATAAACTATGGGCTAAAGGACCTTTGGTGACGTCAGATCACATGCTCCAATCACATGGTCCATCACCGCGGTGATGGACCATGTGATTGGAGCATGTGATCTTACATCACCAAAGGTCCTTTAGCCCATAGTTCATCTTTTGAGAAGTAAAGAAGAGACCGGGACTTACGCAAACAAACGGAGAAGGTGAGTTAATTTTTTTTATTTTTTTTAACCCTCAACTGATCACTTACTATGCATTCTGTTTTCAGAATGCTATTATTTTCCCTTATAACCATGTTATAAGGGAAAATAATACAGTGAATAGACTGTCACCTAGCAACCATGCGTGAAAATCGCACAGCATCCGCACTTGCTTGCGGATGCTTGCGATTTTCACGCAACCCCATTCACTTCTATGGGGCCTGCGTTGCGTGAAAAACGCATAATATAGAGCATGCTGCGATTTTCACGCAACGCACAAGTGACGCGTGAAAATCACCGCTCATCTGAACAGCCCCATAGAAATGAATGGGTCAGGATTCAGTGCGGGTGCAATACGTTCACCTACCGCATTGCACCCGCGCGGAATACTCGCCCGTGTGAACGCAGCCTTAGACGCTTTAGATACTGCTGTGCTATTCTGGTATTAAAAAACACCCATTTTGAGCAAAAATCTTAATTTGCAGCCTAATCTGCATCTGTAAGTGTGAGATACATCCTTTAGATACTGTTGTTCTATTCTGCTATTAAAAAAACACCCATTTAGGGCAAAAATCTTAATTTTGCAGCCTTTGCTGCATCTTTCATTGTGAGATATACCCTTTAGATACTGTTGTTCTATTCTGCTATAAAAAAAACCCACCTATTTAGGGCACAAAAATTTATTTTGCAGCCTTTGCTGCATATGTCATTGTGAGATACACCCTTTAGATACTGTTGTTCTATTCTGCTATTAAAAAAACACCCATTTAGGGCAAAAATCTTAATTTTGCAGCCTTCGCTGCATCTGTCATTGTGAGATACACCCTTTAGATTCTGTTGCTCTATTCTGCTATTAAAAAAACACCTATTTAGTAGTGATGAGCGGAAGGTGCCATATTCGATTTCACGATATTTTGCGAATATTCGATTGAATATTCGTTTTTTATTCGTCAAAATCGAATATTCGGCATTATTCTTTTTATCGCGAATTATATGTGATTTAATTATTCGCGTATTGCGATTTTATTTTAACTGTAGAAGGTATAAAGGCAACTTTGTTGGCTATGGCGCTATGTCTGTGTATTATACGAATGTTCGCTATATCGCTATAACTTTGTATTTTAGAATATTCGTAATATTCTAAAAAACAAAGTTATCATGTGATATTAAAACAGATAAAGGCCACTGAGGAAGGGGTGATAACAGACCCCGAAACGCGTTTGGTGCTAGGATCCCCCCTGATAGACATTGACTTTCCGTGCTAAAGTATCATAGATACCCGGATCTACTGTGTCTCACTGCAGACCTTATGCGCACTCCAAAAGGATTTCTCTGAGGAGTATCACACCCTCATCTACAAATCAAGTCCAGCGCAGAAAAAAGGAGCCTGCATTAACCATCGAGCGCCGGCTCTTCTACTGATAGAGCGGCGCCTACGAGACAGAGAGGGGAACGAAACTCATATGTGATATCCCTGAACTCAAAGTACCGGCACAGCAGCGGAATAAAGCATTTCAACTGAACAGTGAGTAAAGCGGGACGCCGCATAACTAAATCACTGTATTGAAAATCTGAGATTTCATTTCATTTGCGGAGGAGAAGTTATATTTGGGCTATCAATACCCTAAAGAATATTTCTACAGTATACCCAAACTCAAAGTTGGAGGAACATTTATTTAAAAGACTTTTTATCCCCGAATATTCAGAGGCGGTCTTATTCCTAAATATTTTTTAGATTAATAGGAATTTAGTTTTATATTTCATATTTTATTATATTTATCCGGATTTTATGTTATGGTGTTTTAATGGTATTAAATGAATTGTCTATATGTTTATATGTCCTATTGATAATAAATTGTGAGGTTCCTTTTATTCCAGAGAGTACCCAGTATCTTTTTTCATCATGTGATATTAGTTAAATTCTTCTTCTATGTCGCTCGCTATTATGTGCACGCGAACAAACGTACGTACGTACGTACTCACGCACGCTTAGCAATAGCTAATTATTACATTTGAATGGTTGCCAGCAAGTTTCTACAAGCTGAGGAAGAATTCCTGATCACGGTAAGTAATTGGACATTTCAGAACTGTATTCGATTAAAATTCTATACATGTCTTAGCACTGCAGTAGCTTTATATGCAGATTGAGGTTATTAAAATGTTCGCGATTATGCTATGCGCTAATTCCCCTCTAACGATTTGAATATTTTAGCGTGTTACTTGCAAATTCGAATTTAATCAGGTCTGACAACATAATACTGATTGTTGAACTTAGTATTGTGGGGACATTATAGCACTATGTCTGTTGCATGTATGTATGGACAGCAGAGAAATCTCTTTCACATGCACATTGCACTTTTTTTTTCCTGCCACACACTATATATATATTAATAACACACACTATATACCCCACACTATATTCCCCACACATACATAGTCTATAGATTAAAGTTTTTGTTGGTCAGGAGGAGAAGCTTTCTTAGTCAGACTGCCATAAATTGCTGGTTCATTTAGCGTTACCCAGGGTGCACCACGCGGAGGCGAACCAGCTTTACACCCCATACCATACCGTACCTTCACTGGACAAGTACATCTGCTCAGCTGGGCAATAGATGATTGCTCAGACCCCACACACATACCAAAGCAATACAATGCGATCTTTTAATATTAACTTTATGAACGGTTGCCGCCCGTGGCCGTATTACGGCTTGCATACAGCGGGTCCGGTATACATGGCCAGCGGCCGTGTGCAACCTGCATTACAGATCACGTACCCATTCACTTCAATGGGTCCGCGATCCAGGAGATGCGGTGCGGAACCCCGTGGAAGCACCTCAGAGTACTTCTGCAGTGTTTCTGGCTGTGCCTCCGAACCACAAAAAAGTAGTTAAGGCACTATCTTTTTTTTTGTGGAAAGGACAGATCACGGACCCTTTCAAGTGAATGGGTCTGGGATCCTTCTGCAGCAGACGCATGGATGTTGCCCGTGCATTGGAGACCGCTATTGTGTTCCCAATGCATGGAAGGGGCGGCACACGTTCGTTTGCATGATCCCATTAAGCGAAAATGTGACCATTAAATCCTTATATATTTTTGCCTGTGTTGTTGATGACAATATTTCCAATCCGTATATGTAACTAATTTGGGATTATATGCTTGCATCTTTATCCTGCAGCGAATGTTGGAGCGGGGCTACAATACCACCCGGTCCCATGAAAAAAAACAAAAGATTGTCAGGGGGATCCACTATGAGCTGTGGCGGGAATTTAATAAAGGCCACAAGAAGTTGACCATCATCAAAAGATGGTCCGATATAAAGAGGAGGCACGGTGCCCAGATCAGAGACATCCGTGATAGAAAATACCCAAGTAAAGTGCTTACATTACTTTTTTATCTTTTGTCAACACTGTGTAATGTACATATATATATATACACACGTATATATAGTAGATATTTATGTGTGTGTGTGAAACGTACACAATCAGCAGGTTACATCATATATCTTTACCTTGCTGTGTATAAATATATATACTCACAGCGAGGTAAAGTGCTTACATTATTTTTGTATCTTTTGTCAACACTGTGTAAGACCAGAAACTGCACTCCGAAACGCATTTGGTTCGTTCAAAAAAATTGGTCTCCAGTGCCATCTGAAGAATAAACAACTTTAAGAAATACTGCCGGCAGCAAACATCTTTGAAAATATCAGTCTGATATGAAAGTCAAGCAAACCTCCGCTAAAAAACATCAAGCAACCAGGAAGTGAGACACAAAGGTGATCCCGCGATAACACACCCCGGACATTGGGTAACAAATGCAATACATGGCAACAGCATGCGGTAATTCGGAAGCCTTGGAATATATTTAAGGAAAAAAGATCGTGAGTACTTCATGAACGCTGTTTTACTGTGCCTATATCAAACGAAAAATCGTGAGGCCGAAAAAATCGTGAGTACTTCATGAACTTTGTTCCATTGTTCCTATATTGAATCTTTTGGATCAGAAAGTCCACATGAATACCACATACGAACTTTTTTGTATTGTAAGGCCAAAAAAATCGTGAGCACCTCATGAATATTGCTTCATTGTGTCTATACCGAATTTTTTCGATCAGAAGGTTTGCAGAAATACAATACGTGAATGTTCGATTGATAAATATCTATGAATATTCAACACTGGCTGCTTAAATAAGTGTGCATACTGAACTTTCGATTCATCGAGTTCCTATCGAACGTTTGCTATATTAAGCTCTTATAACAGAACTGTGTAGCCTTTTAAAAGTCATCTGGCTACTTCTGTCTGCCTTAAAGAGACACAGCTATTTATTTTATAAAGTGTGATGTTTGCACAATTCTAATACTTGAAGAACCATCAGTCCTATAATTAAGACGTACATGTGTGGATTTAATCAAAGTCATTGTATATGAACCTTGGATTTGATATCTAATCATTCCAAGAACCGTCCAGGTTGACTAACGTCTGTATAACGCTTTTAATTTTTAATAATTGGGTATTGGCCAATACATATTGTGTTATTTTTATATAGGGAATTTTAAGATTTTTTTTTAAAATATTTTGTTGTATCTGCGTGACCCTCGTATCTGTGAGTGCCGATCTAATTTTTAATCATATATACACACACACGTACATACAGTAGATATTTATGTGTGTGTGAAACGTACAAAATCAGCCGGTTACATCATATATCTCTACCTTGCTGTGTATAAATATATATACTCACAGCGAGGTAGAGATGTATGATGTAACTGTAACCGTCTAATGTAGTAATTGCCACACCAGGTACTACTAAGTAATCTTTTGTGAGTGGATGAAATAATTATTTGCATAATATACATAAACTTCAATCATTAATCTTTATTATAGTAAAAGGCCCCATCCATCATTACATTACATAAATCCACCACTTAATTAGTATTTGTTATGAGTTAAGATTATTTTGTAAGATTTCTAACCATTGTGTGATTATTACAGGCGTTCCCCTACCCTCCGTCCGCCACAGAACCTCAAGAGAGGATCTAAAGGTGGTGGAGGTCTCTGAGGAGGAGGAAGAGGAGGACGGAGAGCAGGCCGGACCCTCTGGGCAGCAGAATGCCCCTACCCCACCGGATGTAAATGAAGAGGGCGAACCCTCACACCTCCCTGCTTCATCCCCCACAGCTTCTCATGTGGAGGAGCTTGTGACCACCCCCGGCCAGGAGGGTAAATATGTGCTATGGGTGTTTTAACTCAGTCAGTGTTCACACACACACACACACACACACACACACACGTGTCAGTGTAGTCTTCACCACAGGCACATTGTATTGCAGCAAACAATAATAAACACGTTCGAGCTTTACCTTTAATCTTTCTTCAGCCCACACATATTGGATAACATAAAGTCCCACACTTTGAGTTCCGTCCAAGCAGGGTAACTAAACTGTAGAATCTCTACACTCTTTACAGGTTTTCATAGATCTGGTTCCACTCTCAGCTTGTTCGGCTTTCAGATAGACTGTCCACACTGTATCTCCCCAGCCTTTTTAAGAAACACCTTTATGAAAAGTCAGGATGGAGTATAGGAGTGACCTGTCCCACCCAATCTCTCAGGTCACTCCAGTCCTAAAACACTGTCCCTAAAATAAATCTTAAATGTAAACCTCCCAGTAACCTAATGTTACTGGCTTAACGATTCCCGGGAATCATCTCACTGAGGCATACATTCTCAGTGAGACATATCGACCATCCATATTGGCAATACATAGAATATGCTCACCAAAATACATAATAAATCTCCAACTATAACATTAATTAAATAAAACACAAGACTAGAGAGTGGAGATAAGCCGAGGCCTGTTTATTTAAACTCAAACCAACCTCAATATATAACCAAATTATTAACCATATAAAACATCAGCCTAGTCATAAACTCCGACTCGTTTAAACCATCAATACATCAGAGTCCATCCCATCATGGGATGACTATATTAACCACCCTGAATAGACCTCGACATGACAAAATTAAAGGGGTGGGTAAAAACTGGTCCAGGCTCCAAGGGCATGTGCGGCAAACAGGCAAACTGGCCCACGGAGCCTGGACATTTATAGCCCTTAACTTCACTGACCCACCAATGAGTAACTGTCACCAGGGCTCGGGCAAACTTTGCCCGATCCGTGTGACACCATAGGTCATAAAAATGACAAATTATGAGCATCACTGGGCAGAATCAAAATTCGTCCCAGTGATCATAACAAAAGAGCTTGAAAAATTAACCCTCCAAAATATGCAGACTAAAAATACCCATTGATCACTGGGCAGAAAACTGACTGACCATGACCAGTGGTCAGAACCTAAAGCACATGAAATGCAAGTAAGGCCATGTGTCCCCCTCCTTAATGTCCGGGGTACTTCCATTCTTCACTTTGGGCTACTACAGCGCACATGGTAATATAAATGTTTTTCTATAAAATGGTCTTAGCAAACAAAATTAATTAAATGGAAAAGATGAAGTTATAACAAACACTACAGTAACATAAAACTTCAACACTATACACTAATTAATTAATCTACATAAAAATCTATAACTTAACAACTTAATAACAATCCACTCCAATGAACTATTCCTAAATAAACAACTATATAACAAATAGCGATCTAAATTGTCATCTGCTTTATACACTTATCACTAATTGGCTTCTCATCTGATTTTCAAATAATCATCATATACAGTCAGGTCCATAAATATTGGGACATCGACACAATTCTAAAATTTTTGGCTCTATACACCACCACAATGGATTTGAAATGAAACAAACAAGATGTGTTTTAACTGCAGACTGTCAGCTTTAATTTGAGGGTATTTACATCCAAATAAGGTGAACGGTGTAGGAATTAAAACAGTTTGCATATGTGCCTCCACTTGTTAAGGGACTAAAAGTAATGGCAATATAACAAAACAATAACAAATACAGGTGCACTCTGCAGTAATACTAAATCCTCAAACTGATTTTAAAATTGAGAGATTAGTCAACATGTCCTACGGTGTAGAACATGTCTAAGCCCGGACACCGCGACAAGGTTTCTCAAGTAGCCCGGGACCCTACACTCTCCTACCTGAGCCGTATGGGCAATACCAGGAGCCAGTGGGCAAATTACAGGAGCATAAGGCCGACTCACAAACAACTCACCAGCTACCTCCAGCATGTGGCCATGCTTGCAATGGGAGGAGGGAGGAGTCTGTGAGTCCCACTCAAGACTTGCTGATATGTCCCAGGCCTCACAGGTGCACCTAAATGTGACCTGTAGATGGAAAACAGGCACATTTAAATAGGAGTTTATACACCTCCAGGAATCTATATATACAAACTAAGAAGACAGGTTGGCATTAGCAGGAGGTGCTTCAAACCCACATGCAGTTGTGCATATATATAGGGGAGCAAATCCTGCACTTGTGGCCCGTTGCTAATGGCAATCCCCAGCAAAATGCATACAATGGAGGATGCCCGCGGCGAACCACAAGTACCACAATAGACATCCTACACAAGGTAACAAGTGCGGATGTAATAATTAATATAACAATATAACAAAACAATAACAAATACAGGTGCACTCTGCAGTAATACTAAATCCTCAAACTGATTTTAAAATTGAGAGATTAGTCAACATGTCCTACGGTGTAGAACATGTCTAAGCCCGGACACCGCGACAAGGTTTCTCAAGTAGCCCGGGACCCTACACTCTCCTACCTGAGCCGTATGGGCAATACCAGGAGCCAGTGGGCAAATTACAGGAGCATAAGGCCGACTCACAAACAACTCACCAGCTACCTCCAGCATGTGGCCATGCTTGCAATGGGAGGAGGGAGGAGTCTGTGAGTCCGGGCTTAGACATGTTCTACACTGTAGGACATGTTGACTAATCTCTCAATTTTAAAATCAGTTTGAGGATTTAGTATTACTGCAGAGTGCACCTGTATTTGTTATTGTTTTGTTATATTGTTATATTAATTATCACATCTGCACTTGTTACCTTGTGTAGGATGTCTATTGTGGTACTTGTGGTTCGCCGCGGGCATCCTCCATTGTATGCATTTTGCTGGGGATTGCCATTAGCAACGGGCCACAAGTGCAGGATTTGCTCCCCTATATATATGCACAACTGCATGTGGGTTTGAAGCACCTCCTGCTAATGCCAACCTGTCTTCTTAGTTTGTATATATAGATTCCTGGAGGTGTATAAACTCCTATTTAAATGTGCCTGTTTTCCATCTACAGGTCACATTTAGGTGCACCTGTGAGGCCTGGGACATATCAGCAAGTCTTGAGTGGGACTCACAGACTCCTCCCTCCTCCCATTGCAAGCATGGCCACATGCTGGAGGTAGCTGGTGAGTTGTTTGTGAGTCGGCCTTATGCTCCTGTAATTTGCCCACTGGCTCCTGGTATTGCCCATACGGCTCAGGTAGGAGAGTGTAGGGTCCCGGGCTACTTGAGAAACCTTGTCGCGGTGTCCGGGCTTAGACATGTTCTACACCGTAGGACATGTTGACTAATCTCTCAATTTTAAAATCAGTTTGAGGATTTAGTATTACTGCAGAGTGCACCTGTATTTGTTATTGTTTTGTTATATTGCTATATTAATTATTACATCCGCACTTGTTACCTTGTGTAGGATGTCTATTGTGGTACTTGTGGTTCGCCGCGGGCATCCTCCATTGTATGCATTTTGCTGGGGATTGCCATTAGCAACGGGCCACAAGTGCAGGATTTGCTCCCCTATATATATGCACAACTGCATGTGGGTTTGAAGCACCTCCTGCTAATGCCAACCTGTCTTCTTAGTTTGTATATATAGATTCCTGGAGGTGTATAAACTCCTATTTAAATGTGCCTGTTTTCCATCTACAGGTCACATTTAGGTGCACCTGTGAGGCCTGGGACATATCAGCAAGTCTTGAGTGGGACTCACAGACTCCTCCCTCCTCCCATTGCAAGCATGGCCACATGCTGGAGGTAGCTGATGAGTTGTTTGTGAGTCGGCCTTATGCTTCTGTAATTTGCCCACTGGCTCCTGGTATTGCCCATACGGCTCAGGTAGGAGAGTGTAGGGTCCCGGGCTACTTGAGAAACCTTGTCGCGGTGTCCGGGCTTAGACATGTTCTACACCGTAGGACATGTTGACTAATCTCTCAATTTTAAAATCAGTTTGAGGATTTAGTATTACTGCAGAGTGCACCTGTATTTGTTATTGTTTTGTTATATTGTTATATTAATTATTACATCCGCACTTGTTACCTTGTGTAGGATGTCTATTGTGGTACTTGTGGTTCGCCGCGGGCATCCTCCATTGTATGCATTTTGCTGGGGATTGCCATTAGCAACGGGCCACAAGTGCAGGATTTGCTCCCCTATATATATGCACAACTGCATGTGGGTTTGAAGCACCTCCTGCTAATGCCAACCTGTCTTCTTAGTTTGTATATATAGATTCCTGGAGGTGTATAAACTCCTATTTAAATGTGCCTGTTTTCCATCTACAGGTCACATTTAGGTGCACCTGTGAGGCCTGGGACATATCAGCAAGTCTTGAGTGGGACTCACAGACTCCTCCCTCCTCCCATTGCAAGCATGGCCACATGCTGGAGGTAGCTGGTGAGTTGTTTGTGAGTCGGCCTTATGCTCCTGTAATTTGCCCACTGGCTCCTGGTATTGCCCATACGGCTCAGGTAGGAGAGTGTAGGGTCCCGGGCTACTTAAGAAACCTTGTCGCGGTGTCCGGGCTTAGACATGTTCTACACCGTAGGACATGTTGACTAATCTCTCAATTTTAAAATCAGTTTGAGGATTTAGTATTACTGCAGAGTGCACCTGTATTTGTTATTGTTTTGTTATATTGTTATATTAATTATTACATCCGCACTTGTTACCTTGTGTAGGATGTCTATTGTGGTACTTGTGGTTCGCCGCGGGCATCCTCCATTGTATGCATTTTGCTGGGGATTGCCATTAGCAACGGGCCACAAGTGCAGGATTTGCTCCCCTATATATATGCACAACTGCATGTGGGTTTGAAGCACCTCCTGCTAATGCCAACCTGTCTTCTTAGTTTGTATACTAAAAGTAATGGGACAGAATAAAAATCATAAATCAAACTTTCACTTTTTAATACTTGGTTGCAAATCCTTTGTAGTCAATTACAGCCTGAAGTCTGGAACGCATAAACATCACCAGACGCTGGGTTTCATCCCTGGTGATGCTTTGCCAGGCCTCTACTGCAACTGTCTTCAGTTCCTGCTTGTTCTTGGGGCATTTTCTCTTCAGTTTTGTCTTCAGCAAGTGAAATGCATGCTGAATCGGATTCAGGTCAGGTGATTGACTTGGCCTTTTCATAACATTCCACTTCTTTCCCTTAAAAAACTCTTTGGTTGCTTTTGCAGTATGCTTTGGGTCATTGTCCATCTGCACTGTGAAGCATGGTCCAATGAGTTCTGAAGCATTTGGCTGAATATAAGGAGATAATATTGCCCGAAACACTTCAGAATTCATCCTGCTGCTTTTGTCAGCAGTCACATCATCAATAAATACAAGAGAACCAGTTCGATTTGGCAGCCATACATGCCCACGCCATGACACTACCACCACCAAGCTTCACTGATGAGATGGTATGCTTATGATCATGAGCAGTTCCTTCCCTTCTCCATACTCTTCTCTTCCTATCACTCTGGTACAAGTTGATCTTGGTCTCATCTGTCCATAGGATGTTGTTCCAGATTTGTAAAGGCTTTTTTAGATGTCATTTGGCAAACTCTAATCTGGCCTTCCTGTTTTTGAGGCTCACCAATGGTTTACATCTTGTGGTGAACCCTCTGTATTCACTCTGGTGAAGTCTTCTCTTGATTGTTGACTCTGACACATATACACCTACCTCCTGGAGAGTGTTCTTGATCTGGCCAACTGTTGTGAAGGGTGTTTTCTTCACCAGGGAAAGAATTCTTCGGTCATCCACCACAGTTATTTTCCGTGGTCTTCCGGGTCTTTTGGTGTTGCTGAGCTCACCGGTGCGTTCCTTCTTTTTAAGAATGTTCCAAACAGTTGTTTTGACCATGCCTAATGTTTTTGCTATCTCTCTGATGGGTTTGTATTGTTTCTTCAGCCTAATGATGACTTGCTTCACTGATAGTGACCGCTCTTTGGATCTCATCTTGAGAGTTGACAGCAACAGATTCAAAATGCAAATAGCACACTTGAAATGAACTCTGGACCTTTTATTTGCTCATTGTAATTGGGATAATGAGGGAATAACAAACACCTGGCCATGGAACAGCTGAGAAGCCAATTGTCCCATTACTTTTGGTCCCTTAACAAGTGGGAGGGATATATGCAAACACTGTTCACCTGATTTGGATGTAAATACCCTCAAATTAAAGCTGACAGTCTGCAGTTAAAACACATCTTGTTCGTTTCATTTCAAATCCATTGTGGTGGTGTATAGAGCCAAAAATTTTAGAATTGTGTCGATGTCCCAATATTTATAGACCTGACTGTACAGTCGTGGCCAAAAGTTTTGAGAATGACACAAATATTAGTTTTCACAAAGTTTGGTGCTAAACTGCTTTTAGATCTTTGTTTCAGTTGTTTCTGTGATGTAGTGAAATATAATTACACGCACTTCATACGTTTCAAAGGCTTTTATCGACAATTACATGACATTTATGCAAAGAGTCAGTATTTGCAGTGTTGGCCCTTCTTTTTCAGGACCTCTGCAATTCGACTGGGCATGCTCTCAATCAACTTCTGGGCCAATTTCTGACTGATCGCAACCCATTCTTTCATAATCACTTCTTGGAGTTTGTCAGAATTAGTGTTTTTTTGTTTGTCCACCTGCCTCTTGAGGATTGACCACAAGTTCTCAATGGGATTAAGATCTGGGGAGTTTCCAGGCCATGGACCCAAAATGTCAACGTTTTGGTCCCCGAGCCACTTAGTTATCACTTTTGCCTTATGGCACGGTGCTCCATCGTGCTGGAAAATGCATTGTTCTTCACCAAACTGTTGTTGGATTGTTGGAAGAAGTTGCTTTTGGAGGGTGTTTTGGTACCATTCTTTATTCATGGCTGTGTTTTTGGGCAAAATTGTGAGTGAGCCCACTCCCTTGGATGAGAAGCAACCCCACACATGAATGGTCTCAGGATGCTTTACTGTTGGCATAACACAGGACTGATGGTAGCGCTCACCTTTTCTTCTCCTGACAAGCCTTTTTCCAAATGCCCCAAACAATCGGAAAGAGGCTTCATCGGAGAATATGACTTTGCCCCAGTCCTCAGCAGTCCATTCACCATACTTTCTGCAGAAGATCAATCTGTCCCTGATGGTTTTTTTGGAGAGAAGTGGCTTCTTTGCTGTCCTTCTTGACACCAGGCCATCTTCCAAAAGTCTTCGCCTCACTGTGCGTGCAGATGCGCTCACACCTGCCTGCTGCCATTCCTGAGCAAGCTCTG
Source organism: Bufo bufo (assembly GCF_905171765.1). Lineage (NCBI taxonomy): Eukaryota > Metazoa > Chordata > Amphibia > Anura > Bufonidae > Bufo > Bufo bufo. The sequence goes on from NC_053396.1 coordinate 90,379,524, forward strand.
CACTGGTGGCACTCCGATCCCGCAGCTGAATCCTCTTTAGGAGACGATCCTGGCGCTTGCTGGACTTTCTTGGACGCCCTGAAGCCTTCTTAACAAGAATTGAACCTCTTTCCTTGAAGTTCTTGATGATCCTATAAATTGTTGATTGAGGTGCAATCTTAGTAGCCACAATATCCTTGCCTGTGAAGCCATTTTTATGCAACGCAATGATGGCTGCACGTGTTCCTTTGCAGGTCAGCATGGTTAACAATGTAAGAACAATGATTTCAAGCATCACCCTCCTTTTAACATGTCAAGTCTGCCATTTTAACCCAATCAGCCTGACATAATGATCTCTAGCCTTGTGCTCGTCAACATTCTCACCTGAGTTAACAAGACGATTACTGAAATGATCTCAGCAGTTCCTTTAACCACCTTCGGACCGCCAAACGCAGCGACGCGTCCTGGAAGTGGTTCATTCATTCCGCCTGGACGCGACGGCGCACACAGGCGCGCGCGTTCACAGGATCGGAAGGTAAGCGAGTGGATCTCCAGCCTGCCAGCGGCGATCGTTCGCTGGCAGGCTGGAGATGTGATTTTTTTTAACCCCTAACAGGTATATTAGACGCTGTTTTGAAAACAGCGTCTAATATACCTGCTACCTGGTCCTCTGGTGGTCCCTTTTGTTTGGATAGACCACCAGAGGACACAGATAGCTCAGCAATATGTAGCACCACACTACACCCCCCCCTGTCACTTATTAACCCCTTATTAGCCCCTAATCACCCCTGATCACCCCATATAGACTCCCTGATCACCCCCCTGTCATTGATTACCCCCCTGTCATTGATCACCCACCTGTAAAGCTCCATTCAGACGTCCGCATGATTTTTACGGATCCACTAATAGATGGATCGGATCCGCAAAACGCATACGGACGTCTGAATGGAGCCTTACAGGGGCGTGATCAATGACTGTGGTGATCACCCCATATAGACTCCCTGATCACCCCCCTGTCATTGATCACCCCCATGTCATTAATCACCCCCCTGTAAAGCTCCATTCAGACGTCCGCATGATTTTTACGGATCCACTGATAGATGGATCGGATCCGCAAAACGCATACGGACGTCTGAATGGAGCCTTACAGGGGCGTGATCAATGACTGTGGTGATCACCCCATATAAACTCCCTGATCACCCCCGTCATTGAATACCCCCCTGTCATTGATCACCCCCCTGTAAAGCTCCATTCAGACGTCCGCATGATTTTTACGGATCCACTGATAGATGGATCGGATCCGCAAAACGCATACGGACGTCTGAATGGAGCCTTACAGGGGCGTGATCAATGACTGTGGTGATCACCCCATATAGACTCCCTGATCACCCCCCTGTCATTGATTACCCCCCTGTCATTGATCACCCCCCTGTAAAGCTCCATTCAGACGTCCGCATGATTTTTACGGATCCACTGATAGATGGATCGGATCCACAAAACACATACAGGCGTCTGAATGGAGCCTTACAGGGGGGGGTGATCACCCCATATAGACTCCCTGATCACCCCCCTGTCATTGATCACCCCCCTGTCATTGATCACCCCCCTGTAAAGCTCTATTCAGACGTCCGCATGATTTTTACGGATCCACTGATAGATGGATCGGATCCACAAAACACATACAGGCGTCTGAATGGAGCCTTACAGGGGGGGTGATCACCCCATATAGACTCCCTGATCACCCCCCTGTCATTGATCACCCCCCTGTCATTGATCACCCCCCTGTAAGGCTGCATTCAGATGTCCGTATGAATTTTACGGATCCACGGATACATGGATCGGATCCGCAAAACACATACAGACATCTGAATGGAGCCTTATAGGGGGGTGATCAATGACAGGGGGGTGATCACCCCATATAGACTCCCTGATCACCCCCCTGTCATTGATCACCCCCTGTCATTGATCACCCCCCTGTAAGGCTCCATTCAGACATTTTTTTGGCCCAAGTTAGCGGAATTTATTTTTTTTTCTTACAAAGTCTCATATTCCACTAACTTGTGTAAAAAAATAAATCTCACATGAACTCACCATACCCCTCACGGAATCCAAATGCGTAAAATTTTTTAGACATTTATATTCCAGACTTCTTCTCAAGCTTTAGGGCCCCTAGAATGCCAGGGCAGTATAAATACCCCACATGTGACCCCATTTCGGAAAGAAGACACCCCCAGGTATTCCGTGAGGGGCATATTGAGTCCATGAAAGATTGAAATTTTTGTCCCAAGTTAGCGGAAAGGGAGACTTTGTGAGAAAAAAATAAATAAAATCAATTTCCGCTAACTTGTGCAAAAAAAAAAAAATTTCTATGAACTCGCCATGCCCCTCATTGAATACCTTGGGGTGTCTTCTTTCCAAAATGGGGTCACATGTGGGGTATTTATACTGCCCTGGCATTCTAGGGGCCCTAAAGCGTAAGAAGAAGTCTGGGATCCAAATGTCTAAAAATGCCCTCATAAAAGGAAGGTGGGCCCCTTTGCGCATCTAGGCTGAAAAAAAGTGTCACACATCTGGTATCGCCGTACTCAGGAGAAGTTGGGAAATGTGTTTTGGGGTGTCATTTTACATATACCCATGCTGGGTGAGATAAATATCTTGGTCAAATGCCAACTTTGTATAAAAAAAATGGGAAAAGTTGTCTTTTGCCGAGATATTTCTCTCACCCAGCATGAGTATATGTAAAAAGACACCCCAAAACACATTTCCCAACTTCTCCTGAATACGGTGATACCACATGTGTGACAATTTTGCAGCCTAGGTGGGCAAAGGGGCCCACATTCCAAAGAGCACCTTTAGGATTTCACAGGTCATTTACCTACTTACCACACATTAGGGCCCCTGGAAAATGCCAGGGCAGTATAACTACCCCACAAGTGACCCCATTTTGGAAAGAAGACACCCCAAGGTATTCCGTGAGGGGCATGGCGAGTTCCTAGAATTTTATATTTTTTGTCACAAGTTAGTGGAAAATGATGATTTTTTTCTTTTTTTTTTGCTTACAAAGTCTCATTTTCCACTAACTTGTGACAAAAAATAAAAACTTCCATGAACTCACTATGCCCATCAGCGAATACCTTAGGGTGTCTTTTTTCCAAAATGGGTTCACTTGTGGGGTAGTTATACTGCCCTGGCATTCTAGGGGCCCAAATGTGTGGTAAGCAGTTTGAAATCAAATTCTGTAAAAAATGGCCGGTGAAATCCGAAAGGTGCTCTTTGGAATGTGGGCCCCTTTGCCCACCTAGGCTGCAAAAAAGTGTCACACATGTGGTATCTCCGTACTCAGGAGAAGTTGGGGAATGTGTTTTGGGGTGTCATTTTACATATACCTATGCTGGGTGAGAGAAATATCTTGGCAAAAGACAACTTTTCCCATTTCTTTATACAAAGTTGGCATTTGACCAAGATATTTATCTCACCCAGCATGGGTATATGTAAAATGACACCCCAAAACACATTCCCCAACTTCCGCTGAGTACGGAGATACCACATGTGTGACACTTTTTTACAGCCTAGGTGGGCAAAGGGGCCCACATTCCAAAGAGCACCTTTCGGATTTCACCGGCCATTTTTTACAGAATTTGATTTCAAACTTCTTACCACACATTTGGGCCCCTAGAATGCCAGGGCAGTATAACTACCCCACAAGTGACCCCATTTTGGAAAGAAGACACCCAAAGGTATTCGCTGATGGGCATAGTGAGTTCATAGAACTTTTTATTTTTTGTCACAAGTTAGTGGAATATGAGACTTTGTAAGAAAAAAAAAAAAATCATTTTCCGCTAACTTGTGACAAAAAATAAAAAGTTCTATGAACTCACTATGCCCATCAGCGAATACCTTAGGGTGTCTACTTTCCGAAATGGGGTCATTTGTGGGGTGTTTGTACTGTCTGGCCATTGTAGAACCTCAGGAAACATGGCAGGTGCTCAGAAAGTCAGAGCTGCTACAAAAAGCGGAAATTCACATTTTTGTACCATAGTTTGTAAACGCTATAACTTTTACCCAAACCATTTTTTTTTTTACCCAAACATTTTTTTTTTATCAAAGACATGTAGAACAATAAATTTAGAGCAATGTTTATATATGGATGTCGTTTTTTTTGCAAAATTTTACAACTGAAAGTGAAAAATGTCATTTTTTTGCAAAAAAATCGTTAAATTTCGATTAATAACAAAAAAAGTAAAAATGTCAGCAGCAATGAAATACCACCAAATGAAAGCTCTATTAGTGAGAAGAAAAGGAGGTAAAATTCATTTGGGTGGTAAGTTGCATGACCGAGCAATAAACGGTGAAAGTAGTGTAGGTCAGAAGTGTAAAAAGTGGCCTGGTCATTAAGGGTGTTTAAGCTACAGGGGCTGAGGTGGTTAATGACAGCAATGAAATGCAGTGGAAAGGTTTTTTGGGGATTAAGTTAATTTTCATGGCAAAGAAGGACTATGCAATTCATCTGATCACTCTTCATAACATTCTGGAGTATATGCAAATTGCTATTATAAAAACTTAAGCAGCAACTTTTCCAATTTCCAATATTTACGTAATTCTTAAATCTTTTGGCCACGACTGTATATATATATATATATATATATATATATATATATATAGACAACGGAAGTTCAGGGCAGCACGCCTCGTAATAAATGATTGGGTGCCAGCGATGGAAACACCGTACCAAGGTGTATAATACAAGAAGAATAAAGACACCGCAGTACATCCGTTGGTGAAAAAGAAAGTGTGAACCTTTATTCACCCTTGCGACGTTTCAGTCCACTTGCTGGGACTTTTCTCAAGCAATGCATCATACAAAACTGTGGGGTTTTATGTGGTCATATCAAATTAACATACATAAGTGGCAATTAATAAATTGTACAAAAAATGTGCAAAGAAACATCTCATATGTATATGAGAAAAACATCATGCCTGGAAGACAATATAATCAATACAGATATTCATATAATAAAAACATCCAGATACTGTGATTATTCGGTAGCATAATATAATGCACAAGTGGCAATCAACTATATATAATCATCACCTGTGTCAGTGCAGATGTAAACAGACCCAGCATGGAATCGGGCAAGCTCAATGGCAGGCGGATACACTGTTGCGGATAGCACCGCATGAATACAGCGTCCCGAAACTAAAGCTGCGCATGTCCATGATGTCACTCCAGGGATAATCACGTGATCCCCTGTGAAACATGGAACTGTATCTGCGCATGTCAGTGATGTCACCCTGGGAATAATCACATGATCCCATATGGAAACATCACCTGACACGCCGCATAGTAGTTTATTGGAGTGAGACATATAATACTGGTACAAGCGTTTTTGTCAATGTGTAAATCGAAAGCGGTGGCTAGTAAATCAGGATGTGACACCCGGGTATAGTGTCGGGTTACGTGCTATCTTGCGATGCACTGTCATCCGAAAATTGTGAGTAGAGGAGGAGGAGACCAGCGGCAGCCGTTGTCCTCCCATCTCGCTCACCTAGTAATAACCCTATCAGGTGAAAAACATCCAACATAGCCATAAAGTAGCGCTTGCAAACATAATTCAACAAAATCTAATATATATGCAGCTGTTACGGGGTGAGCCGTACATGTTCAAGAGTATCCAACTTCCTGTTGAGCAAAGTCCTTCCATCCATAGGTCCTATAAGTGACAAAGATAAAAAAATATATTATCCAAATATATTTAATAAAAAGGAACAAATTCTTCAGTACATAAGCCGACACAGACAGAACAGCAAGAGATCATATGAATAGCCATGGTTTATATTCAATATTCAAACCCCCCGGTTTGATAGTTTGTAATTTGAAAATCCATTCAGATTCACGTTTTTTGAGCATTTTCATGCGGTTACCGCCAGTTCGCGGCAATGGAACATGGTCAAGGATCATAAATTTTAAATCACCTTCAGCATGGCCCATATCCGCAAAGTGGTGCGGGACAGGCAAATCCTTTCGTTTCTTGCGTATAGAAAATCGATGTTGGTTAAAGCGAGACTTAAAATCGCAAGTTGTCTCGCCCACATACAAAAGCTTGCACGGACACCATAAAACATAAATAACAAAACTCGAATCACAGGTCAAATTAAATTTGAGGGGATAGGAAACCCCTGTAAGGGGATGAGTAAATTCACGTCCATTCACCATGTATTTACAGTTTACACAGTGGAGCCAGAAGTAATTGACGTGCACATTTTTGTGGGCCTATGTCGTTCTTTACAAGTTTATCTTTCAAATTACGAGCTTTCTTATATGACATTATAGGTCTAGTAGAAAATTCTGGGATATTTTTATGTTTTGTACTCAAAATCGACCAATGGTTATTGAGAATTTTAATGACATACGGACTAGTTTCGCAAAAGGTGGATACAAAAGGTATTTTCTGGGATTGATCTCTCTTAGTACCCTGAAATAATTCACTTCTCTCTTTCTGATGGATACGATTTAATTGCTGTTGCAATGTAGATATCGGATAATGCCTCTGTTTGAAGCATTGTGTCATATTGTCAAGAGTTTTGTCTAATAAGGATGTATCACTAACTATTCTTTTGGCTCTAGTGAACTGGCTATACGGTAATGACCGCACCATCGTCCAAGGATGAGCGCTGTCAAACCTTAGGACGGTGTTGTGGTCAGTAGGTATATATATATTATTATTATTATTTTTTTTTTACAGTGCTAATAAAACAAAAAATACTGGAGATGCAGGTGGAGCAAAAACAGGCCATAAAGGACCTACGGGAGCTGCACCTCAGAAAGATGCGGGAGCTGAAACTGCAGTTTACCCACCAAATGCAGCAGCTGGAGGAGAAACAGCAAAAGAACGTGGAAGTGCTCCTAAACCTCCACGATCAGCTGAAATCTGTGCAATAGTTTTATTTTTTTTGTATTTATAATGTTTTCTATTCATAATGTTTATATATAAAGATTTTTTTAGTTTGCTAATAACGTGTTGTTTTTTTTTTTAAATTTCTGCTTTATGTTTTGTTTTAACAAATAGGGTTACGATAAGGCCCATTTAGACTAGCCCAACTCATAAGTATCATTAAATACAGCAGCCGCAGGTACACAAAAATGTGGGAGTATAAGGCCTACACACAACACAGAAGTATCAGGATAATAGCAGCAGCCATTGGTAACGGTGGAGTATAAGGTCTACACATAACGCTGAAGGATCATGATAATAGCAGCAGTAATTGGTAACGGTGGAGTATAAGGCCTACACACAACACAGAAGTACCACGATAATAGCAGCAGTATTTGGTAACGGTGGAGTATAAGGCCTACACACAACACAGAAGTATCAGGATAATAGCAGCAGTAATTGGTAACGGTGGAGTATAAGGCCTACACATAACACTGAAGGATCAGGATAATAGCAGCAGTAATTGGTAACGGTGGAGGATAAGGCCTACACATAACGCTGAAGGATCAGGATAATAGCAGCAGTCATTGGTAATGGTGGAGTATAAGGCCTACACACAACACAGAAGTATCAGGATAATAGCAGTAGTATTTGGTAATGGTGGAGTATAAGGCCTACACATAACGCTGAAGAATCAGGATAATAGCAGCAGTTATTGGTAACGGTGGAGTACAAGGCCTACACACAACACAGAAGTATCAGGATAATAGCAGCAGTAATTGGTAATGGTGGAGTATAAGGCCTACACATAACACTGAAGGATCAGGATAATAGCAGCAGTAATTGGTAACGGTGGAGTATAAGGCCTACACACAACACAGAAGTATCAGGATAAACGCAGCAGTCATTGTTAACGGTGGAATATAAGGCCTACACATAACGCTGAAGGATCAGGATAATAGCAGCAGTAATTGGTAACGGTGGAGTATAAGGCCTACATACAACACAGAAGTATCAGGATAATAGCAGCAGTCATTGGTTACGGTGGAGTATAAGGCCTACACATAACGCTGAAGGATCAGTACAAGAGCAGCAGGCAGATGGTAAATTAACGTTGTACATTAAGGCCAACACATAGCTCGTCCTATCTCAACAGGAACAGACAACAGCATGTGCTTAGTTTGGAGCATAAAAGTGTTCCCAGGAATGGGCCCCCGGCAGACGTGACAAAAAAACTATAATCAACTTATACAACACCAAAAGCAGCATGTTTTGGCTTCTCATACATCAGGAGTGCTTTCCCACACATAAAAATCCAAATTTTTCCTGCATACAATTTATAATTTTGTTTATTTATTTAAGATTGTAAAGGCCGATATCAAATTGTCCAATATATCATATAACAAAAAAAGCCCCGTAAGTTATGACAGAAATTGTGTGCCTATGAAACAGTTAGTACATTTTTGGACACCATAATGGGACCATGCTCATGTAGTAACCAAAGTGAATTGTGGAGTATAATTGAAAAGTGGGATTGCCTTAAAAAATAACTTTTAATAGTCAATGGTTAAAATAGTAGGCCCAATAGTTTGTTTAAAGACTACAAACATACGTAGTCATTCACCACCAATTAAAAAAGGTAGAGAATGGTAGGTGTGAAATGTAAACCCCTGCTAGGAGGGTGAGTTTTACGAAACACAGGGATACCAATAAAGAGGGAGATAGATGCTGGGTCTCTTCCCCTAATGTATCCCTAGATTCTAGCTAAAAGTGATACCCTCCCTGTGTGTCCCTTCGTGTCCCTTGCAGGCAATGACAGTGACTGACCAGCTTCGTCAGAAATGCAAAGGTATCACTCATCCAAGGACATACAGATCATAGGTATTAGACATACACATAGTTCCGACGCGTTTCACTGGCAGTCAGCCAGGTCATCAGGGGACCTATATACAAGACAAAGTACACGCCTGTACACAATTAGAGAAGTATCCAATCCACGGCGCTTCCAAGTTTATTGGAGCCAGCCCGGGGAGCAACAGTATTGTGAGAAAAGAACTGATACTTAGCTTCTCAATGTGCAGCGATTCAGGGTCCACTCCTCCTGCATATGGCAGTGATGGCAGTGTGCGCCCGTGCTGGCGTTCCTTTAAACCAGCACGGGCCTTCGATAGATCCGCCCCCAAAATCACATGATCCAATCACACGGGCAGTGACGTCAACGGTCACGAGTGTACTGCGTCACGGGAAGGAGTCACATGATCGGGACACAGATATATCAGTGTGGCCCAATGTCCGTCCCCTACATGTTGGGGGGCGATGACTCAAAGAACATTAAGGGGCGGAGAAGTTGAAGATAAAGGGGTAAAGGAGATGGGCTAGCTCAGTCACTCCCAATCAACAAGTTAAAGTGGTATAAATAGCCAAGCACGGTGCGTCACTCCTATAGAATCATAGAGAGGCGCTACCTAGGTATTTAAGTGGCAGGTTTACTGGACAGGTTAGAATAAAAGAATAGATAAGTAAGTTATCAAATGGGATCTGATGCAGCAAAATGGGCTTTTTAGCAGACAGTTACACTATAACCACATTACAGGACATCGGACCAGCAAATGGATCCCTATGTATATTATGTACCATGAATATGTCAGGCAATCAAACCACACGGGTCTATAGTGGAGGTCGATTGCCAAACTCCATGCAGGAGCATCCGATGAGGGTTATTCTGGGTAGCAAGAGGTTGACGATCCTCATCGAGGGGACAGCTATCACTGATCAACGGGATGACCTGGTCTCCTCAATGTAACACCCAAAGGAGAGTTGCTCATTGAGGCCAAATGATTGTGAGGTCTTCAATTCAAAGATCCACCAGGTCTCTCTTGTCCCAGTTGCCTTTTCAAGGGAGGAACGAGTTCAATGGCCATAAATGTCATGCCCTCAATTTTACCATTAGGGCTAACTTCCACATGTTTAGCCAGTGGGGTGTCCCTACCGTTTCTAATGTCACCTAAGTGTTCTCACACCCGTCTTCGAAATTCTCAGGTGGTTTTGCCTATATATTCTAGGCCGGAGTGACATGTAGCTTTGTAGATGACTCCCCTTGATCTACAGTTGAGGAAGATCCTGATTACGTACATTTTGCCTGTTACATTACTGCAAAAGTTCCTCCCCCTCATGATGAAGGGGCAGGCCACACAGCCACTGCAACGAAAGCAACCAGATAGTGATTTAAGCCATGTGGTCTCATTGGCACCGGTTTCGCTGAAGTGACTGTGCACCAAGCGATCCCGGAGGCTGCGGCCCTTACGGTATGTAATTTGCGCATTTGATGCAACAATTTGTTGCATCAGGATAATAGCAGCAGTCATTGGTTACGGTGGAGTATAAGGCCTACACATAACGCTGAAGGATCAGTACAAGAGCAGCAGGCAGATGGTAAATTAACGTTGTACATTAAGGCCAACACATAGCTCGTCCTATCTAAACAGGAACAGACAACAGCATGTGCTTAGTTTGAAGCATAAAAGTGTTCCCAGGAATGGGCCCCCGGCAGACGTGACAAAAAACTTCTCATACATCAGGAGTGTTTTCCCACACATAAAAAAATCCACATTTTTCCCGCATACAATTTATAATTTTGTTTATTTATTTAAGATTGTAAAGGCCGATATCAAATTGTCCAATATATCGAATAACAAAAAAAGCCCCGTAAGTTATGACAGAAATTGTGTGTCTATGAAACAGTTAGTACATTTTTGGACACCATAATGGGACCTTGCTCATGTAGTAACCAAAGTGAATTGTGCCAAATGCAAGGCTAAATACCAAATGTGTTGATTTTTACAAGGAAAATATTGTTTTGAGCATCACCAACAATTTACATTATTCTAATATTTTTCTCTAAATAAAATATATTTTAAAATAAATATATATACAATAAAAGTATCCATATAGTGAACAGATTAATAACCCCACTAAGACAATGTAGATTAATGACATTTGCTTAAATCATGTGATTGACACTATTAACAATAAAAAATAAAAAATAAACATTCAATGGAAAAAATAATTATTTGAAATACCAAAAATTATTTGGAGTGGGCTAAGAACTAACCAGCATGGGTCCAATATAGCGTACCGTTTGGTTAAGTGTGCATGTCAGAACATAGCTTCCGGCAAACAGACAGAAACATGTCATTCAATAAGTAGAATCACTCTCAAAACGGTGACATGGCTTCAAAAACATTATATAGTCCGCAGTTTATACTGCAAAGTTTAAAGCTGTGTTTTTAGTTGAAAGTACCATGTGCAAATTATCAATGTTCATTACATTATTGTCAAGAAGTGTAACATTAAAAATAAATGTATATATCGATATATACATGTGGCAATAACGCTCCATTCCCAAAACCGGATTACCACACGGATGAGTATAACACCAGTCACACCCAACCATGTAGAGAGGTGAACATGGAAGTCAGCCATCCTTTCCAGGATGACAGACAACACCATGTCCGTCCCGAAATCCTTATTAAAAGAAAATAATAAAATAATAAAATTAAATTCGGTTCCTGAGTAAGTTCTGTACAATGTTAACTGCACAAGACCTTTTGAGAATGCAAAGCCACCTGTGGTCACCACCTAGTTTTAGGAAGAACCACAACAGGGCCCGCAAAAAAACGAACTAAATCAAAATGATAACAAATCAAATAAATAATAAAAATTATATTTTGTTGAATGAAGCGTAACACCGCATGATTGTATTTTATTAAAAAGATTATTAATATATATTTAAATATTGACAATATATAATGTACAGAGCACATGCGCCAAACTGAAGCATGCCAACCACTTCACGAGAATTCTAATACTCGAAAGTTGAAAAAAAAACTCCTATGGAGAATAAGTGGTCCATGCTGGTTGTCCTCAGCAGCTTCAGAATAGGCTGCAGCACGTAAATGGTAACGGGTTGGTATATAAGGCCTACACATAGCTCTACAAAACTCAGTGGGATCAGGATAGGCAGCAGCACGTAAATGGTAACGGATTGGTATATAAGGCTTACACATAGCTCTACAAAACTCAGTGGGATCAGGATAGGCAGCAGCTCATAAATGGTAACGGATTGGTAAATAAGGCCTACACATAGCTCTACAAAACTCAGTGGGATCAGGATAGGTAGCAGCACATAAATGGTAACGGGTTGGTATATAAGGACTTTACATAGCTCGGCCTCACTCAGCAGGATCAGGACAGGCAGCAGCAGCCGCAACATGGTAATGGTTGAGTTTAAGACCTACACATAGCTCGGCCTCACTCAGCAGGATCAGGACAGGCAGCAGCAGCAACATGGTAATGATCGAGTTAAAGGCCTACACATAGCTAGGCCTCACTCAGCAGGATCAGGACAGGCAGCAGCAGCAACATGGTAATGGTTGAGTTTAAGGCCTACACATAGCTCGGCCTCACTCAGCAGGATCAGGACAGGCAGCAGCAGCAGCAACATGGTAATGGTTGAGTTTAAGGCCTGCACATAGCTCGGCCTCACTCAGCAGGATCAGGACAGGCAGCAGCAGCAGCAGCAACATGGTAATGGTTGAGTTTAAGGCCTGCACATAGCTCGGCCTCACTCAGCAGGATCAAGACAGGCAGCAGCAACATGGTAATGGTCGAGTTTAAGGCCTACACATAGTTCGGCCTCACTCACCAGGATCAGGACAGGCAGCAGCAGCAACATTGTAAAGGTCGAGTTTAAGGCCTACACATAGCTCGGCCTCACTCAGCAGCAGGAATGTGTTCCCTGGAATGGACCCCGACCAGACCAGGGCAACACTAAAAATAAACCAAGACACCTCTGACAGCAGCAGGTTCTATGGTAGCAGCAGGAATGTGTTCCCTAGAATGGGCCCCCACCAGAACAGGGCAACACTAAAAAAAAAAAAAACACACCTCTGACAGCAGCAGGTTCTACGGTAGCAGCAGGAATGTGGTTAACATGAATAGAAAATGCTATATTTTCCGTTGTCATTTATTTGACTAAGGTATTGTAAGTTTTGGAAGCACAATATAAATTAGTACAAAATTAGGTATACACGCCGCCTGCACCAGTCTGCTCTCAGTTTTCATATCGTGCACATGGAGTCTGGAGCAGAAGACTGCGGTAACGCAGCATGCCTCACCGTGTGCTGTTTCCTACGCGCTAGAGGGCAGGAGGAGCGGCGGGGTTTAGCAGCGGCTCTGTCATCCTCCTTTTGTGTGTGAGGCTGCATGTGTACCACCGCTCTCCCCACCCATTCATGATCAGCACCGCACACACACTGTCCTCCAGCCAACGGCAGGACATATCCAGTGCACGTCTGAGCACAGAAGCCAGTGATGAGCCAGCTTTCCTTGGCCCAGGTCTGGGAGTGTCCACGGCTCTCCCGCCGGGATCATTTCCCCTTCCCGACTGTGATGACTCGTGCCACGGTCCACAGTTTCTGGCCGGGTACTCGGCGGCTGCCTCCAGTGCGCAGCCTGCATTCAGCGATCGCAGGTCAGACTGCAGAATAAGCCTTCAGCTTGGATGCGTGACTACACACGGGAGTTTGTGACACACAGCCCGGGCCAGACGTCACTACAGGGGCTGACAGGCACCGAGGAACGCCGACACTGTCATCCAGCAGAGCGGAGTTTGTAATCTGTTCTAAAGCCACCATGTATTCTACAAGACATCCAACTGGAGGTAAACTTAATTCCACAAATCAATGCTGCTCTGCTTCATCTCTGTCGACCTGACATTGAAAATGAGATCCTGTAGGTTCATTAGAAACGTACAGCAATCCGGTCCAATACTATACGTTTCTAATGAACCTACAGACAAAAGGAGGATGACAGAGCTGCTGCTAAACCCTGCCGCTCCTCCTGCCCTCTGACTCGGAGGAAACAGCACACGGTGAGGCATGCCGTGTTTTGCTACAGACTCCATGTGCCCGAAACTGAGAGCAGACTGGTACGGGCAGCGTGTGGAGTGCTGTGTGCCAATTGGTTTATGAGATATCTATTTTACAGTATGGCTTACGTATACAATGATAAATCTACATAGACATTATTACACAAATTCATAAGTAATTATGAATATAAATACATAAATAATTAAAAATATTAATAAATAAACAATTTTATAATAACATAGTAACATAGTACATAAGGCCGAAAAAAGACATTTGTCCATCCAGTTCGGCCTGTTATCCTGCAAGTTGATCCAGAGGAAGGCAAAAAAAAAACCTGTGAGGTAGAAGCCAATTTTCCCCACTTTAGGGGAATAAAAAATTCCTTCCCGACTCCAATCAGGCAATCAGAATATCTCCCTGGATCAACGACCCCTCTCTAGTAGCTATAGCCTGTAATATTATTACGCTCCAGAAATACATCCAGGCCCCTCTTGAATTCCTTTATTGTACTGACCATCACCACCTCCTCAGGCAGAGAGTTCCATAGTCTTACTGCTCTTACCGTAAAGAACCCTCTTCTATGTTTGTGTACAAACCTTCTTTCCTCCAGACGCAGAGGATGTCCCCTCGTCACAGTCACAGTCCTGGGGATAAATAGATGATGGGATAGATCTCTGTACTGCCCCCTGATATATTTATACATATTAATTAGATCTTCCCTCAGTTGTCTTTTTTCTAAAGTGAATAACCCTAATTTTGATAATCTTTCAGGGTACTGTAGTTGCCCCATTCCAGTTATTACTTTAGTTGCCCTCCTCTGGACCCTCTCCAGCTCTGCTATGTCTGCCTTGTTTACACGAGCCCAGAACTGTACAAAGTACTCCATGTGTGGTCTGACTAGCGATTGTCATGAATGTCATGAAAATATAAAGAAATACATAAATAATTACAAACATGCGATAATAAATTAGGAAATTCATAATATATTAAAAATATAAATAAATACATAAATAATTAAAAACATAAGTGAATAAATTAAGAAATTCATAATATATAAAAAATATTAATTAAACCATGAATAATTAAAAATATGAATAAATTAAGAAATTCATAATATAATAAAAATATAAATAAATACATAAATAATTAAAAACATGAGTGAATAAATTAAGAAATTCAGATTATATTAAAAATATAAATAAAAGCATAAATAATTAAAAACATTAATAAAGAAATTCATAATATAATAAAACTATAAATAAATACATAAATAATTAAAAAGCTCAATAAGTATGTTACAAACATAAAAAAAATAAAAAAACAAATTTTCAGAGGGAGAGCCAAGAGGATTGACAAGGGACCGACGGCGGGGGCCAAGAAGTCACCGCCGATCCAGGACGCATTCATTTTTATAAATGTAAGTCTGTCCACGGAGTCTGTGGACAGATGGGTACGCTTGTCGGTGACCACCCCACATGCCGCGCTAAATGTCCGCTCAGATAGTACACTGGAGGGAGGGCAAGACAGTACCTCCAGCGCATACTGAGCGAGCTCACGGCAGGTGTCCAGCCTGGCAACCCAGTACTCCATGGGGTCGTCGGTACTCATGCTGTCGGAAGCACCGATGAACCCCATGTAGTCAGCCACCATGCAGGCCAGCCACTGGTGGTGACTAGGGATGAGCGAACCCGAACTGTATAGTTCGGGTTCGTACCGAATTTTGGGGTGTCCCTGACACGGACCCGAACATTTTCGTAAAAGTCCGGGTTCGGGTTCGGTGTTCGGCGCTTTCTTGGCGCTTTTTGAAAGGCTGCAAAGCAGCCAAACAACAAGCGTCATACTACTTGCCCCAAGAGGCCATCACAGCCTTGCCTACTATTGGCATGGCTGTGATTGGCCAGTGCACCATGTGACCCAGCCTCTATTTAAGCTGGAGTCACGTAGCGCCGCACGTCACTCTGCTATGATCAGTATAGGGAGAGGTTGCAGCTGCGACGTTAGGGCGAGATTAGGCAGATTAACTCCTCCAAAAGACTTCATTCTGTGATCGATCTGCAGCTGTGGATCATTGAAGTGCTATTATTGACTTGCTCACTTTTTTGAGGCTGCCCAGAGCGTTTTTAGATCACTTTTTTTCTGGGGTGATCGGCGGCCATTTTGTGACTTGTGGTGCGCCAGCACGAGCTATCACCAAGTGTATTTAACCATCGATAGTGTGGTTATTTTGTGCTATATCCTACATAGGCTGCAGGCTGAGCCTGTGTCACCGAAGTGCATTTAACCATCAACAGTCCGGTTATTTTTTGGCCATATACTACATCAGCTGCAGGCTGAGCCTGTTTCACCCAAGTGCATTTAACCATCAACAGTCTGATTATTTTTTGGCCATATACTACATCAGCTGCAGGCTGAGCCTGTGTCACCGAAGTGCATTTAACCATCAACAGTCTGGTTATTTTTTGGCCATATATTACATCAGGGGCAAGTTGAGCCTGTCACCCAGCGCCTAAAAAATAGACCTGACATTTCTATTCAACCAAATCTGCACAGTTTTAGCTGGTCAAGTTATTTGTAGTGACCGTCAAAGCAGACTTTTTGTTCTGGGTTGAAAAAGCATTCCCAAATTTGCCATTCTGAAAATAACTAGTTTGTGGTATTTCAGGCCTACTTGAAATCTATCCCAAAAAGAAAATCTTACATTGAAGTTATTGATAGTATCATTCAGAAAAACCTAAGACACACGCTAGCGTGCTGATAGAAGTGTCATTCTCTGATTAAACCTATAACTGTCACAGCGCAAAAAAAAAAAACAGGTCTCACATCTCTATTCAACCAAATCTGCACAGTTTTAGCTGGTCAAGTTATTTCTAGTGACCGTCAAAGCAGACTTTTTGTTCTGGGTTGAAAAAGCATTCCCAAATTTGCCATTCTGAAAATAACTAGTTTGTGGTATTTCAGGGCTACTTGAAATCTATCCCAAAAAGAAAATCTTACATTGAAGTTATTGATAGTATCATTCAGAAAAACCTAAGACACACGCTAGCGTGCTGATAGAAGTGTCATTCTGTGATTAAACCTATAACTGTCACACAGCGCAAAAAAAAACAGGTCTCACATCTCTATTCAACCAAATCTGCACAGTTTTAGCTGGTCAAGTTATTTGTAGTGACGGTCAAAGCAGACTTTTTGTTCGGGGTTGAAAAAGCATTCCCAAATTTGCCATTCTGAAAATAACTAGTTTGTGGTATTTCAGGCCTACTTGAAATCTATCCCAAAAAGAAAATCTTACATTGAAGTTATTGATAGTATCATTCAGAAAAACCTAAGACACACGCTAGCGTGCTGATAGAAGTGTCATTCTGTGATTAAACCTATAACTGTCACACAGCGCAAAAAAAAAACAGGTCTCACATCTCTATTCAACCAAATCTGCACAGTTTTAGCTGGTCAAGTTATTTGTAGTGACCGTCAAAGCAGACTTTTTGTTCTGGGTTGAAAAAGCATTCCCAAATTTGCCATTCTGAAAATAACTAGTTTGTGGTATTTCAGGCCTACTTGAAATCTATCCCAAAAAGAAAATCTTACATTGAAGTTATTGATAGTATCATTCAGAAAAACCTAAGACACACGCTAGCGTGCTGATAGAAGTGTCATTCTGTGATTAAACCTATAACTGTCACACAGCGCAAAAAAAAACAGGTCTCACATCTCTATTCAACCAAATCTGCACAGTTTTAGCTGGTCAAGTTATTTGTAGTGACCGTCAAAGCAGACTTTTTGTTCTGGGTTGAAAAAGCATTCCCAAATTTGCCATTCTGAAAATAACTAGTTTGTGGTATTTCAGGCCTACTTGAAATCTATCCCAAAAAGAAAATCTTACATTGAAGTTATTGATAGTATCATTCAGAAAAACCTAAGACACACGCTAGCGTGCTGATAGAAGTGTCATTCTGTGATTAAACCTATAACTGTCACACAGCGCAAAAAAAAACAGGTCTCACATCTCTATTCAACCAAATCTGCACAGTTTTAGCTGGTCAAGTTATTTGTAGTGACCGTCAAAGCAGACTTTTTGTTCTGGGTTGAAAAAGCATTCCCAAATTTGCCATTCTGAAAATTGTGGTGAACGGGAACAATGAGGAAAACATCTAATAAGGGACGCGGACGCGGACGTGGACATGGTCGTGGTGGTGTTAGTGGACCCTCTGGTGCTGGGAGAGGACGTGGCCGTTCTGCCACAGCCACACGTCCTAGTGAACCAACTACCTCAGGTCCCAGTAGCCAGCAGAATTTACAGCGATATTTGGTGGGGCCCAATGCCTTTCTAAGGATGGTAAGGCCTGAGCAGGTACAGGCATTAGTCAATTGGGTGGCCGACAGTGGATCCAGCACGTTCACATTATCTCCCACCCAGTCTTCTGCAGAAAGCGCACAGATGGCGCATGAAAACCAAGCCCATCGGTCTGTCACATCACCCCCATGCATATCAGGGAAACTGTCTGAGCCTCAAGTTATGCAGCAGTCTCTTATGCTGTTTGAAGACTCTGCTGCCAGGGTTTCCCAAGGGCATCCACCTAGCCCTTCCCCAGGGGTGGAAGAGATAGAATGCACTAACGCACAACCACTTATTTTTCCTGATGATGAGGACATGGGAATACCACCTCAGCACGTCTCTGATGATGACGAAACACAGGTGCCAACTGCTGCGTCTTTCTGCAGTGTGTAACTGAACAGGAGGTCAGGGATCAAGACTGGGTGGAAGACGATGTAGGGGACGATGAGGTCCTAGACCCCACATGGAATGAAGGTCGTGCCACTGACTTTCACAGTTCGGAGGAAGAGGCAGTGGTGAGACCGAGCCAACAGCGTAGCAAAAGAGGGAGCAGTGGGAAAAATCAGAACACCCGCCGACAAGAGACTCCGCCTGCTACTGACCGCCGCCATCTGGGACCGAGCACCCCAAAGGCAGCTTCAAGGAGTTCCCTGGTGTGGCACTTCTTCAAACAATGTGCTGACGACAAGACCCGAGTGGTTTGCACGCTGTGCCATCAGAGCCTGAAGCGAGGCATTAACGTTCTGAACCTTAGCACAACCTGCATGACCAGGCACCTGCATGCAAAGCATGAACTGCAGTGGAGTAAACACCTTAAAAACAAGGAAGTCACTCAGGCTCCCCCTGCTACATCTTCTGCTGCTGCCGCCTCGGCCTCTTCTGCTGCTGCTGCCGCCGCCGCCTCGGCCTCTTCCTCCGCCTCTGGAGGAACGTTGGCACCTGCCGCCCAGCAAACATGGGATGTACCACCAACACCACCACCTGCGTCACCAAGCATCTCAACCATGTCACACGGCAGCGTTCAGCTCTCCATCTCACAAACATTTGAGAGAAAGCGTAAATTCCCACCTAGCCACCCTCGATCCCTGGCCCTGAATGCCAGCATTTCTAAACTACTGGCCTATGAAATGCTGTCATTTAGGCTGGTGGACACACACAGCTTCAAACAGCTCATGTCACTTGCTGTCCCACAGTATGTTGTTCCCAGCCGCCACTACTTCTCTAAGAGAGCCGTGCCTTCCCTGCACAAACAAGTGTCCGATAAAATCAAGTGTGCACTGCGCAACGCCATCTGTGGCAAGGTCCACCTAACCACAGATACGTGGACCAGTAAGCACGGCCAGGGACGCTATATCTCCCTAACTGCACACTGGGTAAATGTAGTGGCGGCTGGGCCCCAGGCGGAGAGCTGTTTGGCGCACGTCCTTCCGCCGCCAAGGATCGCAGGGCAACATTCTTTGCCTCCTGTCTCCTCCTCCTCCTACTCAGCTTCCTCCTCCTCTTCTTCCACCTGCTCATCCAGTCAGCCACACACCTTCACCACCAACTTCAGCACAGCACGGGGTAAACGTCAGCAGGCCATTCTGAAACTCATATGTTTGGGGGACAGGCCCCACACCGCACAGGAGTTGTGGCGGGGTATAGAACAACAGACCGACGAGTGGTTGCTGCCGGTGAGCCTCAAGCCCGGCCTGGTGGTGTGCGATAATGGGCGAAATCTCATTGCAGCTCTGGGAGTAGCCGGTTTGACGCACATCCCTTGCCTGGCGCATGTGCTGAATTTGGTGGTGCAGAAGTTCATTCGCAACTACCCCGACATGTCAGAGCTGCTGCATAAAGTGCGGGCCGTCTGTTCGCGCTTTCGGCGTTCACACCCTGCCGCTGCTCGCCTGTCTGCGCTACAGCGTAACTTCGGCCTTCCCGCTCACCGCCTCATATGCGTGCCCACCAGGTGGAACTCTACCTTGCATATGCTGGACAGACTGTGCGAGCAGCAGCAGGCCATAGTGGAGTTTCAGCTGCAGCACGCACGGGTCAGTCGCACTGCGGATCAGACACACTTCACCACCAATGACTGGGCCTCCATGCGAGACCTGTGTGCCCTGTTGCGCTGTTTCGAGTACTCCACCAACATGGCCAGTGGCGATGACGCCGTTATCAGCGTTACAATACCACTTCTATGTCTCCTTGAGAAAACACTTAGGGCGATGATGGAAGAGGAGGTGGCCCAGGAGGAAGAGGAGGAAGAGGGGTCATTTTAAGCACTTTCAGGCCAGTCTCTTCAAAGTGACTCAGAGGGAGGTTTTTTGCAACACCAGAGGCCAGGTACAAATGTGGCCAGACAGGGCCCACTACTGGAGGACGAGGATGAGGAGGAGGTGGAGGAGGATGAGGATGAAGCATGTTCACAGCGGGGTGGCACCCAAAGCAGCTCGGGCCCATCACTGGTGCGTGGCTGGGGGGAAACACAGGACGATGACGATACGCCTCCCACAGAGGACAACTTGTCCTTACCTCTGGGCAGCCTGGCACACATGAGCGACTACATGCTGCAGTGCCTGCGCAACGACAGCAGAGTTGCCTACATTTTAACGTGTGCAGACTACTGGGTTGCCACCCTGCTGGATCCCCGGTACAAAGACAATGTGCCCACCTTACTTCCTACACTGGAGCGTGATAGGAAGATGCGCGAGTACAAGCGCACGTTGGTAGACGCGCTACTGAGAGCATTCCCAAATGTCACAGGGGAACCAGTGGAAGCCCAAGGCGAAGGCAGAGGAGGAGCAAGAGGTCGTTAACGCAGCTGTGTCACGGCCAGCTCCTCTGAGGGCAGGGTTAGCATGGCTGAGATGTGGAAAAGTTTTGTCACCACGCCACAGCTAACTGCACCACCTCCTGATACGGAACGTGTTAGCAGGAGGCAACATTTCACTAACATGGTGGAACAGTACCTGTGCACACCCCTCCACGTACTGACTGATGGTTCGGCCCCATTCAACTTCCGGGTCTCCAAATTGTCCACGTGGCCAGAGCTAGCCTTTTATGCCTTGGAGGTGCTGGCCTGCCCGGCGGCCAGCGTTTTGTCTGAACGTGTATTCAGCACGGCAGGGGGCGTCATTACAGACAAACGCAGCCGCCTGTCTACAGCCAATGTGGACAAGCTGACGTTCATAAAAATGAACCAGGCATGGATCCCACAGGACCTGTCCATCCCTTGTGCAGATTAGATATTAACTACCTCCCCTTAACAATATATTATTCTACTCCAGGGCACTTCCTCATTCAATACTATTTTTAATTTCATTTTACCATTATATTGTGGGGCAACCCAAAGTTGAATGAACCTCTCCTCTGTCTGGGTGCCGGGGCCTAAATGTGTGACAGTGGCCTGTTCCAGTGGTGGGTGACGTGAAGCTTGATTCTCTGCTATGACATGAAGACTGATTCTGCGCTGACATAAGGCCAGATTCTCTGTTACGGGACCTCTCTCCTCTGCCTGGGTGCCTGGGCCTAAATGTGTGACAGTGGCCTGTTCCAGTGGTGGGTGACGTGAAGCCTGATTCTCTGCTATGACATGAATACAGATTCTGCGCTGACATAAGGCCAGAGTCTCTGTTACGGGACCTCTCTCCTCTGCCTGGGTGCCTGGGCCTAAATGTGTGACAGTGGCCTGTTCCAGTGGTGGGTGACGTGAAGCCTGATTCTCTGCTATGACATGAAGACTGATTCTGCGCTGACATAAGGCCAGATTCTCTGTTACGGGACCTCTCTCCTCTGCCTGGGTGCCTGGGCCTAAATGTGTGACAGTGGCCTGTTCCAGTGGTGTTTGACGCGAAGCCTGATTCTCTGCTATGACATTAAGACAGATTCTGTGCTGACATAAGGCCAGATTCTCTGTTACGGGACCTCTCTCCTCTGCCTGGGTGCCTGGGCCTAAATGTGTTACAGTGGCCTGTTCCAGTGGTGGGTGACGTGATGCCTGATTCTCTGCTATGACATGAAGACTGATTCTGTGCTGACATAAGGCCAGATTCTCTGTTACAGGACCTCTCTCCTCTGTCTGGGTGCCGGGGCCTAAATGTGTGACAGTGGCCTGTTCCAGTGGTGGGTGACGTGAAGCTTGATTCTCTGCTATGACATGAAGACAGATTCTGCGCTGACATAAGGCCAGATTCTCTGTTACGGGACCGCTCTCCTCTGTCTGGGTGCCGGGGCCTAAATGTGTGACAGTGGCCTGTTCCAGTGGTGGGTGACGTGAAGCTTGATTCTCTGCTATGACATGAAGACAGATTCTGCGCTGACATAAGGCCAGATTCTCTGTTACGGGACCGCTCTCCTCTGTCTGGGTGCCGGGGCCTAAATGTGTGACAGTGGCCTGTTCCACTGGTGGGTGACGTGAAGCCTGATTCTCTGCTATGACATGAAGACTGATTCTGCGCTGACATAAGGCCAGATTCTCTGTTACGGGACCTCTCTCCTCTGCCTGGGTGCCTGGGCCTAAATGTGTGACAGTGGCCTGTTCCAGTGGTGGGTGACGTGAAGCCTGATTCTATGCTATGACATGAATACAGATTCTGCGCTGACATAAGGCCAGAGTCTCTGTTACGGGACCTCTCTCCTCTGCCTGGGTGCCTGGGCCTAAATGTGTGACAGTGGCCTGTTCCAGTGGTGGGTGACGTGAAGCCTGATTCTCTGCTATGACATGAAGACTGATTATGCGCTGACATAAGGCCAGAGTCTCTGTTACGGGACCTCTCTCCTCTGCCTGGGTGCCTGGGCCTAAATGTGTGACAGTGGCCTGTTCCAGTGGTGGGTGACGTGAAGCCTGATTCTCTGCTATGACATTAAGACAGATTCTGTGCTGACATAAGGCCAGATTCTCTGTTACGGGACCTCTCTCCTCTGCCTGGGTGCCTGGGCCTAAATGTGTTACAGTGGCCTGTTCCAGTGGTGGGTGACGTGATGCCTGATTCTCTGCTATGACATGAAGACAGATTCTGTGCTGACATAAGGCCAGATTCTCTGTTACAGGACCTCTCTCCTCTGTCTGGGTGCCGGGGCCTAAATGTGTGACAGTGGCCTGTTCCAGTGGTGGGTGACGTGAAGCTTGATTCTCTGCTATGACATGAAGACAGATTCTGCGCTGACATAAGGCCAGATTCTCTGTTACGGGACCGCTCTCCTCTGTCTGGGTGCCGGGGCCTAAATGTGTGACAGTGGCCTGTTCCAGTGGTGGGTGACGTGAAGCTTGATTCTCTGCTATGACATGAAGACAGATTCTGCGCTGACATAAGTCCAGATTCTCTGTTACGGGACCGCTCTCCTCTGTCTGGGTGCCGGGGCCTAAATGTGTGACAGTGGCCTGTTCCACTGGTGGGTGACGTGAAGCCTGATTCTCTGCTATGACATGAAGACTGATTCTGCGCTGACATGAAGCCAGATTCTCTGCTATGGCATGAAGAGACTGATTCTCCGCTGACATGAAGCCAGATTCTTTGCTATGGCATGAAGAGACTGATTCTCTGCTGACGTGAAGCCAGATTCTCTGCTATGGGACCTCTGTCCAATTGATATTGGTTCATTTTTATTTTTTTAATTTTAATTCATTTCCCTATCCACATTTGTTTGCAGGGGATTTACCTACATGTTGCTGCCTTTTGCAGCCCTCTAGCTCTTTCCTGGGCTGTTTTACAGCCTTTTTAGTGCCCAAAAGTTCGGGTCCCCATTGACTTCAATGGGGTTCGGGACGAAGTTCGGGTCGGGTTCGGATCCCGAACCCGAACATTTCCGTGAAGTTCGGCCGAACTTCTCGAACCCGAACATCCAGGTGTTCGCTCAACTCTAGTGGTGACTGATGCTGCTGCTGCTGGTACTGGGTCGTGCAGACTGGTAGAACAGCCTCATCTCACCCATAAGGTCACCTGCTCGGCTGGTGCTGCTGGGGCCAGCCACCTGCTGGGTGAGATTGGCGAGGGAAACTGGAGCGTGAGGCCGAGGGCTTGCCTGCTCCAGCCAGCTGATCAGACAGGCCCGCAATTGATCCATACGGGCCTGCCCAGCGCTGGCTGTGATAAACTGCTCCAGTTTCCCCTAGCAGCGTGGGTCTAAAAGGGTGGCCAACCAATATTCATCGCTCCCCTTGATTTTCCTGATCCGGAGGTCCCTCCTGAGGCATCGCAGCATATGGGCAGCCATGGAGAAGAGGACAGCCCGCTGTGACTCTTCATTGCTGCCCTGGACCATGACCTCGGTCCTCCTGCTGCTGTTGCTTCTGCTCCCAGTCAGAGCTGCCCCACCCCTGGACTAACAGTGCCCCCAACACCGGCTCTCCCTCCTGACCAGGCCCAGACTCCTGGACGTCCACAAATTCCTCCTCCTCCTTGTCCTGGGCCTGGTGAAGCATTGTCTCCTCTTGCTCCACCAAGGCACTCTCCCCAGCCTCGAGCAGGCGATCTAGTGTCCTGTCCAGCAGGAACACTAGGCGGAGCACGTCATTGAGGCCGACATGCTCCCTGCTGACCAGCTTTGTCGCCTGGTCGAATGGGTCCAACACGTGGCAGGCCTGCTGTATCTGCCTTCACTCCGCATTAGTGATGTAGGGGAGTGGGTGTGATGGCCCTGGTGTGCCTAGTTACAGCAGGTACTCCCTCACCGCCCGTCGCTGCTCCCACAACCTCTCCAGCATGTGGAGGGTGGAGTTCCACCGTGTCACACTGTCCACAATCAGCCTGTGAGGGGGAAGGCTGTGGTTCCGCTGCAGTTTGGACAGGGATGCGGCGGCGGTTGGGGAGCGGCGGAAGTGGCTGGCAATCCTCCGTACCCTTTGCACAATATCACTGAACCTTGGGTATGTGCGTAGGAACTTCTGTACCACAAGGTTGAGGACATGTGCCATGCAGGGTACGTGGGTGAGAATGCCAGCATGGAGGCCGGCGAGTAGGTTGCTGCCCTTGTCACAGATAACCATACCTGCCTCTAACTTGCGGGGTGTCAGCCACTTCTGAACCCGAGCCTGTAGTGCAGCCAGAACCTCAGGTTCAGTGTGTCTCCGGACCCCTAAGCTCACAAGCTGGAGCACGGCCTGGCAGCGGACGTGCCCCACACTTGCGTAGCAACGGGGACGCTTGCTGGGGGGCTCAGCAGCTGTGGGGACAGTGGCTTGCGGGAGAGCAGCAGTTCTCCCCTGGACACCCCTGGGCGGAAGCACAAAATCAGATGCCGCCGATCCCTCCCCGGCGCCTCGGAGGGACACCCAATGGGCTGTGAAGCATATAAAGCGTCCATGCCCATGCCTGCTGGTCCAGGCATCCATTGTGAGATGCACCCTGTCACTGACAGCGTGATCCAGCGACAGGGATACATTCTGCACAAGGTGCTGGTGTAGTGCAGGGACGCCGGTCCTGGCAAAGTAATGGAGGCTGGGGACAAGCCATCTGGGTTGAGCCTGCTCCAACATCTGCCTAAATGGATTGCTATCCACCAGATTGTAAGGCATCAGATGTTGGGCGATAACCCTTGCCAGGAGCCCATTGAGTGAAAGCACGCGACGGTCCCCGGGGGCGTAGGGCGCGGTGCGTTCAAATGCATCTACAACAGATGGCTGGCGCCGGACGGCAGAGGTGGAAGGAATAAAGGAGGGTGCAGTGGAGGCAGAGGTATGGCTGTAAAACACGTAAAACTTTAAAACTTTTTTATTTTTATTTTTTTTAACCTGACACAGACACTAACTGACACACAGAGACTCAAATACTTTTTTTAATTAACACAAAACGGAAAGAAAAAAAACTATTACACTAACTGGACGGACACTAACTAACTGACAGACAAAACAGACAGATAGATCCTACACTATACTATACTATATCACTAACCTAAACTACACCCTGCCCTGAAAAATCTAAACTTTACTATTCCCTAACTGTAGCCCTAATACCTAACCTAAACTATCAAGCACTATCTATCTATATTATATATTTCAGCTACCTACCTAACTCGATGCCCTACACTAAACCCTGCACTGAACCCTATCTGCTACACTAGGCCCTAACAGTAACTCTATTTTGCAGCTAACTATACTAAACTATCTCAAATTATTTCGACCCTATCAGCTATAAAACTACATTATTCCCTAATCACTACCTGAAACTAACTAACTAGATTATTTTAAATTCAATTCAGATTTTATAAAACGCACAGCAAAAATAATAGCACAGCTCCAATCTCTAACAAATCCAACACCACAAAATGGCTGCTGTTTCCGATTGGTTGCTAGGGATGTTGCTAAGCTGTGACAAAGCCTTCTCATTGGCTATTCAAGCTAGGAGAAGGGAGGGATAATGCTAATGAGTCACCTCATGCACTGTAGAAAAAAAACAAAAAAAAAACGAATATTCGTATGGATAATATATCACTATATTCTACATATTCGAAAATTCGACAAAGCAAAACCTATATGAAAATAGCTTGACGTCCCTACGCGATTACAATAATGCGAATATTGTATTCTAAATTATTCTAATTACTGATTTATAATTTTCCTCTGTATGTAAGATAGTTTATGTTATGCGATAAATCGGCAATTAAATATGCGAGTGAATCGCGTCGAATAAGGGCTGTATGCTATTGGCCGAATAGACGAAGATAGAGAATATAGCGCTATATTCGCTATATTCGACATTCAAAATTCTACCAAGCCAACAGTTACTTACGGTTGGCTTGGTAGAATTGTCGAATATAGCGAATATAGTGCTATATTCTCTATCTTCGTCTATTCGGCCAAGCCAACCCAATAGCATACAGTCCTTATACGACGTGATTCACTCGCATATTTAATTGCCGATTTATCGCATAACATAAACTATCTTACATGAAGAGGAAAATTATAAATTATAATTTTCCTCTTCATGTAAGATAGTTTATGTTATGCGATAAATCGGCAATTAAATATGCGAGTGAATCGCGTAACATAAACTATCTTACATAAAGAGGAAAATTATAAATCAGTAACGATTCTCATTACTATTACTAATATTAAATAGAATCGTTACTGATTTATAATTTTCCTCTTTATGTAAGATAGTTTATGTTATGCGATAAATCGGCAAGTAAGGCTACTTTCACACCTGCGTTAGGTGCGGATCCGTCTGGTATCTGCACAGACGGATCCGCACCTATAATGCAAACGCTTAGATCCGTTCAGAACGGATCCGTTTGCATTACCATGAACAAATGCAAACGGATCCGTTTTGACTTTACATTGAAAGTCAATGGGGGACGGATCCGTTTGAAAATTGAGCCATATTGTGTCAACTTCAAACGGATCCGTCCCCATTGACTTACATTGTAAGTCTGGACGGATCCGTTTACCTGCGCACGGCCAGGCGGACACCCGAACGCTGCAAGCTGCGTTCAGGGGTCCGCCTGCTGAGCGGAGCGGAGGACAAGCGGTGCCAAACTGATGCATTCTGAGCGGATCCGCATCCACTCAGAATGCATTAGGGCTGGACGGATCCGTTCGGGGCCGCTTGTGAGAGCCTTCAAACGGAACTCACAAGCGGATCCCCGAACGCAGGTGTGAAAGTAGCCTAAATATACACGTGAATCGCGTCGTATAAGGGCTTTAAGCTACTATATGCTATTTGACAATTCTACCAACCCAACCCATTAGTGATAGTAGTAATTTTTACTATCACAAAATTTGTGATAGTAAATTACTAGCACTAATTTAGTGATATTAAAGTAAATTACAAAAATGACTAATGGGTTCAGATGGGAAAAAAAAAATGAATAATCGTTATAACGAATATATCTTAATATAGTCAAAATATTCGCGAATTTACGAAGTTGTAATATTTGTACAAATATTTTGCTATTCAAATATTCGCGCTCATCCCTACTATTTAGGGCAAAAAAATTAATTTTGCAGCCTTTTCTGCATCTGTCATTGTGAGATACACGCGTTAGATACTGTTGTTCTATTCTGTTATAAAAAAAAAACACCCATTTTGGGCAAGATCCTAAATTTGAGAAATATGAGGAGAGCATCAAATAAGGGACGTGGCCCCGGTCATGGTGTTGCTGGCGGTGCTCCTGTTGCAGGGAGAGGACGTGGTCAATCTCTGCCAGCTACACGCACAAGTGAAACACCTTCCTCAGGTTGGAGTAGGCGACAGAACCTTCAGCGGTATTTGGTCAGGCCTAATGCGGCTCTACGAATGGTGAGGCCAGAACAAGTACAGGCGATAGTAGATTGGGTTGCTGACAGTGCCTCCAGTTCCTTTACATTGTCTCCCACCCAGTCTCCTGCTGAAAGATCAGAGTTGGCACCTGCAGCCAATGTCATAGAAACATAGAATGTGTCGGCAGATAAGAACCATTTGGCCCATCTAGTCTGCCCAATATACTGAATACTATGAATAGTCCCTGGCCCTATCTTATATGAAGGATGGCCTTATGCCTATCCCATGCATGCTTAAACTCCTCCACTGTATTTGCAGCTACCACTTCTGCAGGAAGGCTATTCCATGCATCCACTACTCTCTCAGTAAAGTAATACTTCCTGTTATTACTTTTAAACCTTTGCCCCTCTAATTTAAAACTATGTCCTCTTGTAGCAGTTTTTCTTCTTTTAAATATTCTCTCCTCATTTACCTTGTTGATTCCTTTTATGTATTTAAAAGTTTCTATCATATCCCCTCTGTCTCGTCTTTCTTCCAAGCTATACATGTTAAGGTCCTTTAACCTTTCCTGGTAAGTTTTGTCCTGCAATCCATGTATTAGTTTAGTAGCTCTTCTCTGAACTTTCTCCAAAGTATCAATATCCTTCTGGAGATATGGTCTCCAATACTCCAAATGAGGTCTCGCTAGTGCTCTGTAGAGCGGCATGAGCACCTCCCTCTTTCTACTGGTAATGCCTCTCCCTATACACCCAAGCATTCTGCTAGCATTTCCTGCTGCTTTTTGACATTGTCTGCCTACCTTTAAAGGGAACCTGTCACCGGGATTTTGGATATAGAGCTGAGGACATTGGTTGCTAGATGGCCGCTAGCACATCCGCAATACCCAGTTCCCATAGCTCTGTGTGCTTTTATTGTGTAAAAAAAACCGATTTGATACACATGCAAATTAACATAAAAGAGTCATATCTTACTTGTGTGACCAGAGAAGAGTCATATTTTCAAGCTCTGACTCATCTCAGGTTAATTTGCATTTGTATCAAATCAGTTTTTGTACACAATAAAAGCACACAGAACTATGGGTACTGGGTATTGCGGATGTGCTAGCGGCGATCTAGCAACCCATGTCCTCAGCTCTATACCCAAAATCCCGGTGACAGGTTCCCTTTAACCACCTCTCGACCGCCTAACGCAGGGATGCGTCCTGTGGGCAGTC
Source organism: Bufo bufo (assembly GCF_905171765.1). Classification (NCBI taxonomy): domain Eukaryota; kingdom Metazoa; phylum Chordata; class Amphibia; order Anura; family Bufonidae; genus Bufo; species Bufo bufo. The sequence continues at coordinate 90,409,088 of NC_053396.1, forward strand.
GGGTTATTCCTCTTGGACGCATCGGTGCGTCATCTCGCGAGACGCGATATTTCCTGTGAACGCGCGCACACAGGAGCGCGCGTTCATAGGATCGGAAGGTAAACGAGCTGATCTACAGCCTGCCAGCGGCAATCATTCGCTGGCAGGCTGTAGATGCGATTTTTTTAACCCCTGAAAGGTATATCAGACGCTGTTTTTCTTAACAGCGTCTGATATATCTGCTACCTGGTCCTCTGGTGGTCCCTTTTGCTTGGATCGACCACCAGAGGACACAGGCAGCTCTGTAAAGTAGCACCAATAACCACACTACACTACACCCCCCCTGTCACTTATTAACCCCTTATTAACCCCTGATCACCCCATATAGACTCCCTGATCACCCCCCTGTCATTGATCACCCCCCTGTAAAGCTCCATTCAGACGTCCGTATGTGTTTTGCGGATCCGCAAAACACGGACACCGGCAATGTGCTTTCCGCATTTTGCGGATCTGCACATTGCCAGAACTATATAGAAAATGCCTTTTCTTGTCCGCAATTGCGGACAAGAATAGGACATGTTCTATAGGCTCTACAAAAAACGCAGTGTTCGCCCGATCAGGCCTGATATTGTGCGCACACTTGCTTTCAGTCCGCCCCACCGCAGTGGCAGAATTATATTTTTTTCTGATCACTGCAAAAACACCGTAAAATCGCTGCGGAGCTATAAAAATCACTTTTGAGGGGCATGGCGAGTTCATAGAAGATTTTTTTTTTTGGCACAAGTTAGCGGAAATTTTTTTATTTATTTTGTTTTTTTGTTTTTTCTAACAAAGTCTCATATTCCACTAACTTGTGACAAAAAATAAAATCTCACATGAACTCACCATACCCCTCACAGGATTTCCAAATGCGTAAAATTTTTTAGACATTTATATTCCAGACTTCTTCTCACGCTTTAGAGCCCCTAAAATGCCAGGGCAGTATAAATACCCCACATGTGACCCCATTTTGGAAAGAAGACACCCCAAGGTATTTCGTGAGGGGCATGGCGAATTCATGTAAAAAAAATTTTTTTGTCACAAGTTAGTGGAATATGAGACTTTGTAAGAAAAAAATAAATAATAATCATTTTCCGCTAAATTGTGACAAAAAATAAAAACTGCCATGAACTCACTATGCCCATCAGCGAATACCTTAAGGTGTCTACTTTCTGAAATGGGGTCATTTGTGGGGGGTTTCTACTGTCTGGGCATTGTACTGTAGAACTTTAGGAAACATGACAGGTGCTCAGAAAGTCAAAGTGCGTAAATTCACATTTTTGCACCATAGTTTGTAAACGCTATAACTTTTACCCAAACCAATAAATATACACTTATTGCATTTTTTTTAATCAAAGACATGTAGAACAATAAATTTAGAGAAAAATGTATACAGAAATGTAGTTATATTTGAAAATTTTTACAACAGAAATTGAAAAATGTCATTTTTTTGCAAAGATTTCGGTCAATTTCGATTAATATCAAAAAAAGTAAAAATGTCAGCAGCAATGAAATACCACCAAAGTAAAGCTCTATTAGTGAGAAGAAAAGGAAGTAAAATTAATTTTGGTGGTAAGTTGTATGACCGAGCAATAAACCATAAAAGTAGTGTAGTGCAGAATTGTAAAAAGTGGTCTGGTCATTAAGGGGGTTTAAGCTAGGGGAGCTGAGGTGGTTAAGTCTTCTGAAATAATGACCCCTAAATCCCTTTCCTCAGATACTGAGGTTAGGACTGTATCACTGATTTTATATTCTGCTCTTGGGTTTTTACGCCCCATGTGCATTTTCTTGCACTTATCAACATTCAATTTTAGTTGCCAGATTTTTGACCATTCCTCTAGTTTTCTTAAATCCTTTTCCATTTGGTGTATCCCTTCAGGAACATCAACCCTGTTACAAATCTTTGTGTCATCAGCAAAAAGACACACCTTACCATCGAGGCCTTCTCTAATTTCGCTGATAAAAATATTAAACAATATAGGTCCCAGAACAGATCCCTGAGGTACCCCACTGGTAACAAGACCATGGTCTGAATATACCCTATTGACTACAACCCTCTGTTGTCTGTCCCTCTGTCACTGCCTAATCCATTCAACAATATGGGAGTCCAAGCCCAAAGACTGCAATTTATTGATAAGCCTTCTATGTGGGACAGTATCAAAAGCCTTACTAAAGTCTAGATAAGCGATGTCTACTGCACCTCCGCCATCTATTATTTTAGTCACCCAATCAAAAAAATCAATAAGATTAGTTTGATATGATCTCCCTGAAGTAAACCCAGGCTGTTTTTCATCTTTCAATCCATGGGATTTTATATGTTCCACAATCCTCTCCTTAACCTCTTCAGGACACAGGGCGTACCTGTACGCCCTGATGTCCTGGTACTTAAGGACACAGGACGTACCTGTACGCCCTGTGTATTTCCGATCACCGCTGCGCGGCGGGTGGTGATCAGAAGCCGATGCCTGCTCAAATCATTGAGCAGGCACCTCGGCTAAATGGCCGGGGGGGGGGGGGCCTGTGACCCCCCCATGTCGGCGATCGCCGCAAACCGCAGGTCAATTCAGACCTGCTGTTTGCAGATTTTTATGGTGCGGGCGGTGGTGCCATCGAGTCCCCATGGGGCTGTAGGGGGGACCCGATGGCATGGAAGGCAGCGCAATGCCTTCCTGAGGCATTGCCGCTTCTTTCCTGTGACGTGCCTGTGAGATCCAGCCCCCTGGATACAGAAGTATTGGAATGCATTGTAAAGGATTAAACCCCAAAAAGTTGAAGTCCCAAAGTGGGACAAAAAATAAAGTGAAAAAAAATTGAAAAAAATAAAGTCCCCCCCCAAAACTTAAATGTTTCAAGTAAAAATAAACAAAAACGTCATTTTCCCCAAATAAAGTAAAAAAAAAATAGGTAAAAAAATAGGGTAAAAAAAATAGACATATTAGGTATCGCCACGTGCGTATCGACCGGCTCTATGGAAAACGAGCCCCTACTTGAGACAATCGCCCAAAAAATTTAAAAACTATGGCTCAGAATATGGAGATGATAAAACATACTTTTTTTTGTATTAAAAAAGCTGTTATTGTGTAAAACTTACATAAGTAAAAAAAGTATACATATTAGGTATCGCCGCGTCCGTATCGACCGGCTCTATGAAGATATATCACATGACCTAACCCCTCAGATTAACACCGTAAAAAATAAAAAAATATAAACTGTGCTAAATAAACCATTTTTTGTCACCTTACATCACAAAAAGTGTAATAGCAAGCGATCAAAAAGTCATATGCACCCCATAGTGGACTCTTCAGTACACTATGGACTTCTGTTTAGTAGAACATTATATGCCTTAACATGCTCCCAATGGTGATGGATCCGAATTACAATACCTGCACCAAGGATATGTCCGACCACGGACTGACAGGAGGACATGATCACAGAACCCTCTGGACCTTGATTACTGCTTTATACCTGTGTGTCCTATTCCATGTCACTTGCCTTGGCACACTTTATAAATATGTATATACAAGATGTGATCACATTATTTATTTTATTTTTCTTTCTTTCTCTTTTTTGCTGTAGTCTGATGAAGGCCAATATAGGGCCGAAACGTCATGAATTGTAAACAACCGCACATGTCTATTAAAAGATTCCTTTTTTGCAACGCTATTGCTGGAGTTTTTATATTATTGTTGAAACGGGGTGGGAACCCGACTTCCAGCGGCAAACAAACGGCAGAGTGCCACAAAGTTTTGTTTATCCTTTTTACCAGTGTCATGAAGCACAATATGTGACGAAAAAAACAATCTCAGAATGGCCTGGATAAGTCAAAGCGTTTTAAAGTTATCACCACTTAAAGTGACACTGGTCAGATTTGCAAAAAATTGCCTGGTCCTTAAGGTGAAATAAGGCTGTGTTCTTAAGGAGTTAAGTATGGTTTCCATTAATTTCCCCACTATTGATATCAGGCTTACTGGTCTATAGTTGTCCGATTCCTCCCTACTACGTGAATGGGCACAACATTTTCTAATTTCCAATCTTCTGGGATGACTCCTGTTACCAGTGATTGGTTAAATAAATCTGTTAATGGTTTTCCTAGTTCACCGCTTAGCTCTTTTAATAGCTTAGGGTGTATCCCATCAGGCCCCTGTGACTTATTTGTATTAATTTTAGACAGCTGACTTAGAACCTCTTCCTCTGTAAAGACACATGCATCAAAAGATTCATTAGTCTTCCTTCCTAACTGAGGTCCTTTTCCTTCATTTTCCTTTGTAAAAACTGAACAGAAGTATTCATTGAGGCAGTCAACTAGTTCTTTATCTTCTTCCATATACCTTCCTTCTTTTGTTTTTCATTTGGTAATTCCTTGTTTTAGTTTCCTTTTTTCATTTACATATCTGAAGAATGTCTTATCACCATTTTTTACTGACTGAGCTAATTTCTCTTCTGCTCTTATAACTTGTTTGGCCTCTCTCTGCCTAATCTTATAAATTTGCCTGTCATCCTCATTTATTTTTATTTTTCTCATAATTACTAAATGCTATCTTTTTGTTTTGTTAATGATTTTGGCCACTTCTGCTGAGTACCACAGTGGTCTCTTCCTATTTTTGCTTTTACTGACAAGCCTAATGCAATTTTATGTTGCCTTTAGTATACCACTAATCTAATTTTAGAAAAGTCAGTTTTTCTAAAATCTAAAACTTTTGTTTTTGTGTGGTGTGAATTAGTCACTGTATTTATAGTAAACCACACTGACTGATGATCACTAGATCCCAAGCTTTCCCCTACAGTAATATCAGATACCAAATTCCCATTTGTGAATACTAAATCTAAAATGGCCTCCTTCCGGGTTGGCTCCTCGACTACTTGCTGTAGAGATAATCCCAGTAGGGAATTTAGAATATCTGTACTCCTGGCAGAACTAGCTATTTTGGTTTTCCAGTTTACATCAGGAAGATTAAAGTCTCCCATAATGATAACTTCCCCCTTCAATGTCATTTTAGCTATTTCCTCAACAAGTAGATCATCTAATTCTTTGACTTGGCTAGGTGGTCTATATAATCACACCTACACGAGTTACCTTATGATTATCAAGCTGCAAGGTAACCCAAACTAACTCTAAATTGGTCTCGCTAACTTGTATTAAATTAGATTTTATGCTATCTTTCACATAGAGCGCCACCCCTCCCTCTTCTTGCCTTCTCTGTCTTTCCTATATAGAGAGAACCCTGGTATTTATATATCCCAGTCATTACTCCCATTGAACGACATCTCAGTAACAGCCACTAAATCTATATTCTCAGATGCCATTATAGCCTCAAGTTAATTGATCTTATTCCCTAAACTGCGAGCATTTGTAGACAAGACTCTGAGCTTGTAATTTCTTAACCTATGTGCTACTGGCATCTTCTGGCATTGTTCATCCATCTTTCACCTCACCCCCTTGCAAATCAGCCAAGCAGTCTGAGCCCCAAGTCATGCAGCAGTCTCTTCTGCTTTTTGATGACTCTGCTAGCAGGGTTTCCCTGGGCCATCCACATAGCCCTGCCCCAGTAGTGGAAGAGATTGAGTGCACCGATGCCCAACCACTTATGTTTCAAGATGAGTACATGGGAGGACCACCGCAGCACGTCTCGGATGATGACGAAACACAGGTGCCAACTGCTGTGGCTTTCTGCAGTGTGCAGACCGACAAGGAGGGCAGGGATGAAGACTGGGTGGAAGATGATGTGGAGGACGATGAGGTCCTCGACCCCACATGGAATCAAGGTAATGCGAGTGACCTGTGTATTTCGGAGGAAGAGGCGGTGGTCGCACCAACGCAGCAGAAGAGGGAGCAGGGTGCAAAAGTGGAGCGGCCGTTCCCTAGACAGTACGCCTGCTACTGGCCACCGCAGCAAAGGACCGAGCACACCAAAGCCAGCTCCAAGGAGTTCCCTGGCGTGGCAGTTCTTCAGACAATGTGTTGACGACAAGACACGAGTGGTTTGCACGCTGTGCAATCAGAGCCTGAAGTGAGGCATAAACGTTCTCAACCTGAGCACAACCTGCATGACCAGGCATCTAAGTGCAAAGCACGAGCTGCAGTGGAGTAGACACCTCAAAAACAAAGAAAGGTCTCTGGCTCCTCCTGCTTCCTCTTCTGCTGCAGTCTCAGCCTTTTCATCCACCTCTGGAGTGACAGTGCCACCTGCCACCCCGCAAGCAGAGGATCTGCCAGCAACACCACCATCTGGGTCACCAAGCATCTCCACAATGTCCCACGGAAGCGTTCAGCTCTCCATCTCCCAAACACTGGAGCGGAAGAGGAAGTACCCCCCTACCCACCCGCAATTCCTGGCCCTGAATGCCAGCATTTCGAAATTACTGGCCTTTAAAATGCTGTCATTCTGTCTGGTGGAGACAGAGAGTTTTAAAAGCCTTATGGCGGTGGCTGTCCCAGCCGCCACTACTTTTCCAGGCATTCCATCCCTTCCCTGCACAACCAAGTGGGGGGCAAAATCAGGTGTGCACTGTGCAATGCCATCTGTGGCAAGGTGCACCTCACTACGGATACGTGGACCAGTAAGCACGGTCAAGGACGTTATATCTCCATAACAGCACACTGGGTAAATGCAGTGGTGGCTGGGCCTGAGGCGGATAGCAGTTTGGCGCATGTCCTTCCACCACCGAGGATTGCAGGGCGCTCAGTTTTCCTCCTGTTGCTTCCTCCTCCTACTCCGCTTCCTCATCCTCTACGACTCCTCATACGGTCAGCGTAACACCTTCACCACCAACTTCAGCACAGCCAGGGGTAAACGGCAGCAGGCAGTTTTAAAACTTATCTGTTTAGGGGACAAACCCCACACCGCGCAGGAGCTGTGGACGGTCCTTGAACAACAGACCGATGAGTGGTTGGTGCCAGTGAGCCTCAAGCCCGGCCTGGTGGTGTGCGATAATGGGCGAAATCTCGTAGAAGCTCTGGGACTAGCCGGTTTGACGCACATACCTTGCCTGGCGCATGTGCTGAATTTGGTGGCGCAGAGATTCCTTAAAAATTACCCCAATATGTCAGAGCTGCTGCATAAAGTGCGGGCCGTCTGTGCGCACTTTCGGCATTCTCACCCTGCTGCTGCTCGCCTGTTAGCGCTGCAGCGTAACTTCGGCCTTCCCGCTCACCGCCTCATGTGCGACTGTCACGGCCTTTGGTTTGCGCTGTGACACTGTTGCCACTCCTTCCCTTCCTATCCCTATTTGTATGGAGTGGGTTATGTGCAGGGTGTTTGAATGTCTAGTTTGGTGTTACATGTCTGGTTGTGTTTGGTGTCATGTTTACTAGACATTCCCCTGTCTCAAGTTATTGCAGCCATGGTGTCCTGGGTTCCTGTATGGTTCGTGGTGTGTGCTGTATCCATTAATGTTGGTGTGGATACTAGCACTTGTGCACAGGTTCCAGTCAGTGTGTCTGTGGCAGGTAAGTGTGTTACTGGTTTCACTTAACTGCCATCTCCTTTAGCTGTATGTGTTTCCCCTCCATGCAGCCTGGCCTTAGTTAGAGACTCCTATTCCTCCGTGTTGTGGATGAACAGGTAGTCTCTCCCCTGCTCCTAAGTGAGGTATTTCCAGGGCGACTCAGGATATTAGGTATACAGTGTATGAGCCGTCCCACCATCGGGGTCCGCTCATATGGCGAGGAGTCAGGGAGGGGATTAGGGACGCGATAGGAGGTGACCTGCTCCCTTATCACTCATTTTGGCCTGGCTGATCCACTTTTTCCTTTGACACCGCACGGTGGGGGGTTTCCCCCACTCCCCGCAGTGACAGCGACGTGCTCACAAGGTGGAACTCCACCTTGCACATGCCGGCCAGACTGTGCGAGCAGCAGCAGACGATAGTGGATTTTCTGCTGCAGCACGCACGGGTGAGTCGCTCTGCGGAACAGCACCACTTCACGACCAATGACTGGGCCACCATGCGAGACCTGTGTTCTTTGTTGCGCTGTTTCGAGCACTCTACCAACATGGCCAGTGCCGATAACGCCGTTATCAGCATTACTATCCCACTTCTATGCCTCCTTGAAAAAACGTTGCTGGCGATGATGGAAGAGGATGTAGCACAGGAGAAGGAAGAGGGATCATTTCATAAGGTTTCCGGCCAGTCATTTACAAGTGGCTCAGAGGGTGGATTCCTGCACCCTCAAACGCCAGGTACACAATTGTCCAGCCAGGGCACAGTTCTGGAGGATGACGAGGTGGAGGATGAGGAGGAAGAGATGGAGGAGAAGGAACCATGTTCACAGCAGGGTGGCACCCAGACCAGCTCATGGCCATTACTGGTTGGTGGCTGGGGGGATACAGAGGAAACAGACAATACACCTCCCACAGAGGAAAGCTTTTCCTTGCCTCTAAGAAGCCTGGCACACATGAGCGATTACATGCTGCAGTGTCTCCGCAACGACCGCCGAGTTGCCCACATTCTAACTTGTGCTGATTACTGGGTGGCCACGCTGTTGGATCCCCGTTACAAGGACAACGTACCGTCCTTAATTCCCTCAGTGGAGCGTGATCGTAAGATGCGCGACTACAAGCGCACGCTGGTAGACACGCTGCTGGGTGGCATTCCCACCTGACAGCTGGGGCACAGTGGAAGCACAAGGCGAAGGCAGAGGAGGAGGAAGATGTCGTCCAACGCAGCTGGGGCACCGCCAGCACCTCAAAAGGCAGGGTTAGCATGGCCGAAATGTGGAAAAGCTTTTTCAGCACGCCACAACAACCAGCACCACCAGCTGATATGGAACATCTTAGCAGAAGGCAGCATTTCAGTAACATGGTGGAGCAATATGTGTGCACACCCCTAGACGTACTGAATGACGGGTCTGCCCCCTTCAACTTCTGGGTCTCCAAATTGGGCACATGGCCTGAGCTTGCCCTTTACGCCTTGGAGGTGCTGGCCTGCCCTGCAGCCAGTGTATTGTCTGAACGTGTGTTTAGCACGGCAGGGGGCGTTATCACAGACAAGCGCAGCCGCCTGTCCACAGCCAATGTGGACAAGCTCACGTTCATTAAAATGAACCAGGCATGGATCCTACAGGACTTGTCCGTACCTTGTGCAGAATAGACATGTATACCGGCCTTAACCAGCCATTGTTATTCTACAGCGCAATTGCTCATTCTTGTATTTTGAATATTTCACACTCTTTTAGAGTGTACCCTAATAAAAAAATATTTAAACCAAAAACCAGGGTTGGCTACCTTGCCGTCCTCCACCGCCTCTTCCACCTACACCGCTACGTCCATTGCCTCCTTAAACTACTACTCCATATGGACCTCCACCTCATAAATCAAGTTAGTTTTTTTAATTTGTACATATTTTATTTTATGTCATTTCACAAATTTGTCTGTTACATTTTCGCGGGAAATTTACCAATTTTTGGGTGTGATATACCACTGCTCTACCTAGTAGACAGGTAAAAAAAAACACTAATTTGTCTGTTACATTTTTGGGTGAAATTCACTAATTTTTGGGTGTGGTATACCGCTGCTATACCTAGTAGACAGGTAAAAAAAAAAAAACACTAATTTGTCTGTTACATTTTCGGGTGAAATTCACAAATTTTTGGCTGTGATAGACCCCTGCTTTTCCTAGTAGATAGGTTAATAAATTTCACTAATTTTTCTGTTACATTCTTGGGTGAGTGACATTTTAAATTTTTTGCCGTGAATAAACCCCTGCTCTGCATAGGTGACAGGGAACGAAATTTTAAAAAATAATCTGTTCCATTAGTGGGTGACATTAACCCATTTCTGGCGATGGCCCTTTCATTCGATCCTTCTGCTTTAATAACTTGTCCCACATTTCCGCTCCATCCCATTGCAGCCATTGACCTCCCTTGGATGAGGTCTCCCTTTCTCACGCTCCCTCTCTGGCCTGGAACCCTGATTCCTCGCCACCCGTGATCACCATGGTAGGCGCATAAAAGAACATCGAAAGTTGATAGAGCAGATATCCAATTGGATCATGAACATCACGGGGACGTGCGACATGGTGGAGCAGTATATGTGCACACGCCTGCACACTGAATGATGGGTCTGCCCCCTTCAACTTCTGGGTCTCCAAATTGGGCACATGGCCTGAGCTTGCGCTTTACCCCTTGGAGGTGCTGGCCTGCCCTGCAGCCAGTGTATTGTCTGAACGTGTGTTTTGCACGACTGGAGGGGGTTATCACAGGTTATATTTCCCAATGTTTTGGGGTGTACCCTAATTTAAAAAAATAAAAATAAATTTAAAACCAAAAAGCAGTGTAGGCTACCTCCTCCTCCTCCACCGCCGCATCCACCACCTCCTCAACCTCCTACTCCATATGGACCTTGTCCTCCTAGATCAAGATTATTATTTATTTATTTTTTTAAATTTAACTTTATTTTTATTTTAGAAAGTCATAAAATTAATACCAGTACAACAATGTATGTAATATAACAATCATAGAATTAGTGCATAGACCAATATTAAACACTTCAGTGTATATAGTATATCAATCATAGATATCCTTATAACCCTCCCCCCCCCCCATTGGCTGTCGTTCCCCTCAATTCATTCAAGTACAGCAAACAGTAAGTATATTAATCATATCAAAATATGTCTACGTGGCTCTGCGTGCAACTCTCCGATTCCTTCCGATATCCTCATAAATTTTGATTTGTTGAAGGTATAGATCCCACTCCCTTGAAGAGGGCTGGGAGACAGAACCCCAGTACTTGACCAGTATAACTTTCGCTACCATCAATCCTCTCATCCAGATCCGTCTAACCCGAGGAGGGACTTCCGTTTCTGAACCATAATCTCCAAAGATCACTATCAAGATCCCCGGGTTATAGTTCATTGATGATTCCTTTTGTAGGGCAGAGAAAACCTCATCCCAATATTTTCTTATTTTACTACAACTCCATAACATGTGGACATAGTTCGCGTTAACATATCCACATTTAGGGCAGCAACAGTCCCGGTCCCTATTGTGTGGAAATTTCCCTTGGACCCTGGGCGTATAATACAGTCTATGAAGAATCTTAAATTGAATTAATCTATGCGAACTGGAAACTGACGCCCTTCTCATATTCCTATAAATAGTGGGCCACTGTAAATGAGAGCAATTCAAGTCTTGCTCCCATTTACTTGGGCTTTTAAAAGGTGTTACCGTTACCAGTGCCATTCAGAGTTTGGCGTATAACCTAGATATTTTCACCTTCTCATCCATCTGGGCGTCACAATAATCAAAAAATATATTCTCTCCTGGAAAAATACGACCCCTATTCCTAGAGGCTTCAAAAACATGTTTCAAACGTGCATACATAAATACCTCTAATGGTGAACTATCATTAAAACCAAATTCCAAAAGTGTTTTAAAACGACCCAAATGAAAAAGGTGAGACACCATGTAGATGCCATTTCGTAACCAATAACCAAAATCTGTAATTTTGAAGAATTCCTCCAGCCCCCCGTTCCTCCACAGAGGGGTGAAAACAAACGGACAGGGGACTTTAAGGCTCTCCTTCAGCCTGTTCCACACCCTCTGTAGTGAGCAAGGGATCAGCAAGGACTTCCTCATTCCCATAGACCCAGTTTCCAAATATGAAAAAATATTCTCTATTGGGGTGTCAATAACTGTGTTCAAATACCGTGAAAGTAAACTCTCTTTCCAATAACAACATCGCTGTTACAATCCTACAGGCTCACCTGAGTCAGAGGATAGCTGGCTGGAGGTGGAGCCCAGTGGCAAGGACCGCAGGCAGGTTGTAGTTGCAGCGTAGTCAGACAGAGGCGTAATCGGTTAGCAGGCGGTGGGTCAGGGCAGGCGGCAGAAAGCGTGGTCAGACAATCCGGATCGGGAACGGTGGAAGCAGGTCAGTTGGTAGGGACAAGCAGAAGAGTAGTCGGGGACAATTCCAAGGTCGGCAGCAGTCAAGTTGGTAGCAGTAGCAGCAGAGGAACAGCAGTAGATGCAGCAGGCTTAAGTCCAGAAGAACAATAACCAGCAGGGATCTGGTGCAAGAGGCTGGGCTTATAAAGAGGAAGTAGCAGGTGCAAGGAATCACAGAGATTAACAAGGCAAGGCTGGAACAAGGTAGATCAAAGAGTTCAGTAGAAGGAAATGTCCAGAAGGGTTGGTAGTCTAGTGGCTAGAGCTACTGCCTGGGACATGGCTGGTCACTGGTTCGAATCCCGACAGTAATCCCCCCCTTCCAAGGTGACCTCCGGGCACCGCAGATGATGGTTTATCGGGATGTCTTTGGTGGAAAGATTTTACCAGTCTGGGGGCATGGACATTTTCCTCCGGCTCCCAGGAGTTATCCTCGGGGGAATAGCCTTTCCACCCAACTAGATACTGCAGCCTTCCACGGTGGAGTCTGGAGTCAAGGATCTTGGCCACAGTGTATTCCTCCTGGTCTTGTACTCTTACCGGAGGAGGAGGAGGGGGGTGGCGGCCTGGGAAAGTGTTCTCAACATGTGGTTTCAGGAGAGAGCAGTGGAAAACCGGGTGCACTCGGATAGAGTCGGGAAGGTCGAGTCGGAAGGTGACTTCGTTGATTCGAGCCGTGATCCGGAAAGGACCCATGTATTTTTGGCCCAACTTCCGGGAGGGAACCTTTGGGCTTAGGTTTCTGGTGGAGAGCCACACCTTGTCCCCTACCTGGAATTCCGGAGCGGGTTTGCGGTGTTTATCCGCTGCCTGCTTGAAGCGGCTCTGGGCTCGATGTAGATTGTCCCGAATATTTTCCTGTGCCTGTTGTAGACTTGCAAGACGTTCGGCCACAGCTGGGACTGTGGTGGAAATGGGCAAGTGAGGGATGAAGGTTGGGTGTAGGCCGGTGTTAGCGTAGAACGGGCTGTATTGGGTAGAACTGTGCTCCGCATTGTTATAGGCGAACTCGGCCGTAGAGAGGTGGTCCAGCCAGTCTTCCTGCAGATGGGTGACGAAACAGCGCAAATACTGCTCGAGGGTTTGATTCGTTCTCTCGGTCTGCCCATTGGATTGGGGGTGGAACGCAGAAGACAGGTTCACCTTGATCCCAAGGGCTTGACAGAAGTTTCTCCAGAACCTGGAAGTGAACTGTACTCCCCGATCCGAAACAACATCGTCCGGGGCCCCATGTAGCCTAAAAACCTCTCGGAGTACGAGATCGGGCGTCTGTTTGGCGGTAGGTAGGCCCTTGCAGGGGATGAAGTGGGCCATTTTGGTGAGACGGTCGACGACGACCAGAACGGTGTTCATGCCTTTGGAGGGAGGAAGTTCCACAATAAAGTCCATGGAGATTGAACCCCAGGGGCGGGAGGGAACCGGGAGTGGACATAGCAAGCCCACGGGGGAGGAGCGGGGGGTCTTGTTGCGGGCGCACGTCGTGCATGAGGAGACAAACCTCTCGGTATCTTTTCTGTAAGTTGGCCACCAGAAGAAACGGGAGAGGAGCTCCTGGGTCCTTCTGATACCCAGATGGCCGGCCGGTTTGGAATCGTGGTTGAGTTTAAGTACGTCAAGTCGTGCAGATTCTGGTACGTACAACTGCTGATCCCGGTACAACCAGTAGCCACCCTTGAGAGTAAGGTTTACAGCTCCAGGTGGGTAGGTGAGGAGGTGATCGTTCTCATACCCTTCCTTGAGGGAACCCAGAAGTTCCCTCAAGTAGGTGGCTCCTATGATGCTTCTGTCGGGAAGGATACCGGCCGGAGCCTCATTGATCTGAGAGGTTTCAGAGAACATCCTTGAGAGAGCATCCGCTTTGCCGTTCTTCGACCCAGGGCGATAGGAGATAACAAAATTGAATCTGGAGAAAAACAGACTCCATCTGGCCTGTCTGGCGGTGAGTCTCTTGGCGCTGCGGATAAACTCTAGGTTCCGGTGGTCAGTGTATACAGAGATGGGATTATGGGCCCCCTCCAGCAAGTGTCTCCACTCGGTGAAAGCGTCCTTGATTGCCAGCAGTTCCTTATTCCCGATGTCGTAATTCCGTTCAGCGGGGGACATCTGGCGGGAGAAGAAAGCGCAAGGGTGTAGGAGCATCTTTTCCCCTGAACTTTGAGACAGAATTGCGCCCACCGCAGCGTCGGAGGCGTCCACCTCGACCGTAAATGGTAATTCAGGGTTTGAGTGGGCCAGGATCGGGGCAGAGGTGAAGAGGGACTTCAGTTTAGCAAAGGCCTCCTGTGCCTCCGGAGTCCACCCGAAGGGGACAGTCTTTTTTGTTAGTTGAGTGATTGGGGCGATGATTTTTGAAAAGTTCCTGATGAACTTCCGATAAAAGTTTGCAAAACCTACAAACCTCTGGACCTCCTTTTCGTTCTTCGGGGCAGGCCACTCAGTCACGGCCTGGATCTTCCGGGGATCCATACTTAAGCCCTCCGGTGAAATAATATAGCCGAGGAATTGGGTGGAAGTCTGTTCAAATTCGCACTTCTCCAGCTTAATATAGAGAGACTGTTCACGGAGTTTCTGTAGCACCCTGCGGACATGCCCACGATGTTGTTCAGGGTCTTCTGAGAAAATCAAAATATCGTCCAGATATGCTACCACAAATTGGTCAAGCATGTCCCTGAGGACGTCGTTGATAAAATGTTGGAAGGTAGCAGGGGCATTGCAGAGGCCGAAAGGCATGACCAGATACTCAAAGTGACCATAGCGGGTTCGGAAGGCGGTTTTCCACTCGTCCCCCGGGCGAATTCGGACCAGGTTGTAGGCTCCTCGGAGATCGAGCTTAGTGAAGACTTTGCCGCCCGAAGTCTCTCAAGGAGTTCAGAAATCAGGGGGAGAGGGTACCGGTTCTTCACAGTAACGTTGTTGAGCTTTCGATAATCTATGCAAGGGCGTAGAGAAGAGTCTTTTTTCTCCACGAAGAAGAAAGGGGCCCCTGCAGGGGATGTGGAAGGTCGGATAAAACCTTTTTTTAGATTTTCGTCTAAGTACTCCTTCAGGGCCTTTAGTTCCGGCTCGGAGAGGGAGTATATACTGCCGAAGGGTATTTCGGCTCCAGGTAGCAGCTCAATCGGGCAGTCATAAGGCCGATGCGGGGGCAGTTTGTCTGCATTTCTTTTGTCACAGACATCCTGGAACTCCAGATATTGAGGGGGTAAAAGCTCCTTGGTGGATAGTCCAAATATGGTAGGTTCTTCGGGCGGAGAAGGGACGGATTTATGTAAACAGTTCTGAGAACAAAAGTCCGAGCGGAACCGTATGCAGCGGGCATCCCAGTCCACCGAGGGGTTGTGAGTTTCCAACCAAGGGATGCCTAGGATCACCGGAAACTTAGGGGAGGTGATCAGGGAGAAGTGAATGGTTTCCTGATGATCGGGTTCGACGAGAAGTTGAAGATCAGCGGTCTGGTGCGTAACCGGCCCAGAAGAGAGCGGGGTCCCATCGACGGTTTCCAGATCGATGGGGGCTGCCCTGGTTACCAGTGGTATGTTGTTCTCATGGGCGAAGGTCAAGTCCATGAAATTTCCGCCGGCCCCCGAGTCAAGCATTGCGGAGCAGGGAAGCTGTCGTTCCCCAATGGTGATAAGGATGGGAACAATGAAGTGGGACCCGGTACCTGTAGTGTCCATGGTTTCAGAGGCCAAGGGTGAAATTGTAGCTTGTTGTAATTCCCGTAATTCAGTGACAGCAATGGTTCGGCAAGTCTTATTGGGGCACCTAATAGCGAAGTGCCCTGGCTCGCCACAGTAAAGGCAGAGGCCCGCGGCCAGTCGTCTCTCCTTTTCAGCAGCCGATAGAGTCTTGCGCAGTGTGTCGACCTGCATCGGTTCGGTGGAGGGTTGGTGAGCCGGCTGAGTCATTGGAGTGAAAGGGTACGCGGGCCTGTTATCTAAGGACCAGAGTCTTTCTCTCCTTCTTTCCGCGAGTCTCATGTCAATTCGGATGCACAGTTGGACGAAGTCATCCAGATCGTCTGGGGCGTCTACCCTGGCGAGCTCATCCTTTATAAGTTCGGAGAGTCCGCGGCGAAATTGACTTTTCTGAGCAGCGGGGTTCCAGGTGGTGTCCGTGACCCAGTGGCGGAACTCGGAGGAATACTCGGCTACAGAGCGTCTTCCCTGCCGTAGACTGTGCAGCCTAGCCTCGGCAGTCGCGCAGCGGTTAGGGTCGTCGAAGACTTGGCTCATGGCTGCGGTGAAGTTGTCTAGATTATTTAATAAGAGACTGTGGGACTCCACATATGGGGATGCCCATGCCAGGGCCTCGTCAGTTAGAAGGTTAATGATGAACAGGATCTTCTTTCTGTCTGAGGAAAAGGAGCCCGGCTGCATCTGAAAGTAGATACGGCACTGGTTGAGGAACCCCCGAAACTGGCTCCGATCGCCGTTAAACTTTGACGGGAGAGGCATGCGGGAGTCTGTGACCGCGCTGCGTACGTCCAGTAGTTGACGCTGTAAATCGATAATTTCTCTCTGTTGGCTCTGGATTGCACCTTGAAGTTGAGTCATTTCCTTTTGGGCAGAGGTGCCAAACTCCTGAAGTTCGGAGACTTGTTTGCGCAGGGTGGCCATCGCGAACTCCATTTTCGGGCTGGTTATTCTGTTACAATCCTACAGGCTCACCTGAGTCAGAGGATAGCTGGCTGGAGGTGGAGCCCAGTGGCAAGGACCGCAGGCAGGTTGTAGTTGCAGCGTAGTCAGACAGAGGCGTAATCGGTTAGCAGGCGGTGGGTCAGGGCAGGCGGCAGAGAGCGTGGTCAGACAATCCGGATCGGGAACGGTGGAAGCAGGTCAGTTGGTAGGGACAAGCAGAAGAGTAGTCGGGGACAATTCCAAGGTCGGCAGCAGTCAAGTTGGTAGCAGTAGCAGCAGAGGAACAGCAGTAGATGCAGCAGGATCAAGTCCAGAAGAACAATAACCAGCAGGGATCTGGTGCAAGAGGCTGGGCTTATAAAGAGGAAGTAGCAGGTGCAAGGAATCACAGAGATTAACAAGGCAAGGCTGGAACAAGGTAGATCAAAGAGTTCAGTAGAAGGAAATGTCCAGAAGGGTTGGTAGTCTAGTGGCTAGAGCTACTGCCTGGGACATGGCTGGTCACTGGTTCGAATCCCGACAATCGCTCAATCTGTGCACAAAAATAATAACCCTGAAAAAAAGGTAGTGACAACCCACCATCTGCCTCCGAAAGCCATAGATATCTCTGCTTTATACGCACCCTCTTCCTTCCCCAAATTAGGTTGTTAATCAAGGTCTCCAATCTATGAAAAAAGATATCATCAATCCAAATAGGGGAAGCACACACCGGGAACAAGACTATAGGCAGAATAATCATCTTGATCAATGCAATTCGATCTGTCTGTGCCAGTGTCAGTTTCCGCCAAGCGCCAACTTTGATCCTAACTTTATTCAGCACTGGGGCCAGGTTAAGCTCATAAAACCTACCTATAGGGACCCCGATCTTAACCCCCAAATAATCCAAAGAATCATTAGGGGCCAAGACACGGACTCGACTCCCCACATCTACAGCTTTCCGGTTCAGCGGGAGGAGCGATGACTTTGTCCAGTTGATCATATAACCTGATAATTTACCATAATCTTCTATTACCTCTATAACAAACGGAAGGATTTTCCACCCCTGGTCCAGAAACAAGATCACATCGTCTGCATACAGACTTATTTTATCGCTAGCACCCGCCACCCCGAAACCTGCTATACGATTCTCCAAACGAATCCGAGAAGCCAACGGTTCAATAAAGAGGGCGAAGAGGAGAGGAGACAGGGGGCAACCCTGTCTCATCCCTCTCCGCATCGTAACCGGGGAAGATCTCATGCCATTGATGTTAATATATGCAACTGGCTGTTCGTATAGCATTTGGGTCATCTCCAAAAATAGGTTCCCAAGGCCAAAACAAGACATCGTAGCCCAGAGAAAAGGCCACTCCATCCTATCAAACGCCTTTGCGGCGTCCAATGACAGGACGGAGTGGTCCACACTGCCCCCAACTGACAAGTTCAGATAGACACTATAAATACTCGCCTGTATTTGGCGGCCCGGGATAAAGCCCGTCTGGTCAGGATGAACCAGATCAGCTATAACTCTCTTCAAGCGGTTAGCCAGAATTTTTGCGAAAATCTTATAGTCCGTATTTAGGAGCGATATGGGTCTATATGACCCCACATCGCATGGGTCCTTCTCCTTTTTCAAGACCAAGGTAATTACTGCCTCTCTAAATGATGGTGGTAAAGAGCCGAATGCACAAGATTCCTTAAAAACTTGGAGAAGAATCGGCAAGAGGGATTTGGCATGGTACCTATAGGTTTCAAACGGCAACCCATCTGGGCCAGGGGATTAACTATACTTTAGGAGCGGGAGAGTCGCTTGGAGTTCCTCCAAAAGGATGGGGGATTCCAACATCTCTCTATCTTGAGTAGGTAACTGAGGAAGCGCCAATTGTTGCAGGTATTGATCCATCTCAGTACGACTAAGTATAGACTCAGATTTATAAAGGGTAGAATAGTATTTCACAAACTCCTCTCTAACCTCCTCTGAGGATCTTACCCCAATTCCTTGTGGGTTCCTAATTTCTTTTATAGTGGTATCCTCTCTCTGATTGGCCACCAAACGAGCCAAAAACCTGCCCGTTTTACCGGATTCACAAAACCGATTCTGGCCTTGAAATAGAAGCTTGTGTTGTGCTTTTTTATATAAAAGTGTCTTAAGTTGCAAATTAGCCTCCTTTAATTGACCAATGAGTTGCTCCTCATGACAGTCAATCAATGCGGCACGCAAACTCCTAATTGAATGTGTCAGTTGTTTTTCCCTACATCGTAATTCCATTCTGAATCTGTGGATTTTATTAAAGTAGAAGCCCCTAATATGGGCCTTCAGCGCGTCCCACACATAATGAATATGAGTTGAGCCTACGTTGAAGCCCCAAAATTCCTGTATATCCTGATCTACCCGGGATTGCTCCCCTATCACCTCAAACCAATGCGAGTTCAATTTAAAGGTTCTTACTGTAATTGGAGCCTCCACAAACACAATCAGAACTGGGGAATGGTCCGAGATTCCATGCGGTTCGTACCTCATTCTCAGGACGCGACCACACAGATCCCGACTTGCAAAGGCCAGATCAATACGGGACATAGACCCGAATGACTGGCTAAAACATGAAAAGATTTTTTTTCCGTAGAGGTGGCGCCAGATATCAACCAGCGCCAGCTCCTCGCACATATCAATCAAGGGGGACCCACTGTGACCACGTCCAGAAAGCGAAGAGAACCGGTCCAGTTCAGGGTCAAGTACCGCATTAAAGTCACCTGCCACTAATAACGCACATTGATTTTTAGTAGCTATATAATGGGCTAAATGGGAAATAACCGTTGGTTTAAATGGAGGAGGGATATAAATAAAGGCCAATATCACCTCCTGTCCTTTCCAATACCCATGCAGAAATACATATCTCCCTTTTTTATCAATGACACTATCTAACGGTTGGTACTCCATCCCTCGGTGAATATATACACTAACCCCTCTTGCATAAGAGGAGAAACAAGCATGATACTCCAGGGAGGCCCATTTCATTTTCAATGTATAAATCCTATCTGCAGTTGCATGGGTCTCTAATAATGCCACAATCGCAGGTAGATGTCGGACCACAAGGTCAAATACCACCGTCCTTTTCACTCTGTCTCCCAAGCCTCTTACATGCCAACATAGAATATTACACGGCATATCCTATAAGTAAAGGTATCCCCGATCTCAGCGGAGAGGCACGCACAGCCACGACATAAAGAACGGCAGCCAATCCCTCCCTTAACCCCACCCCCAGAAACCCCCCCTACATGGTTGATAAGGCATTCCACAATACCCATCAACCTCTCTCCTTCCACCTAACCTCCCCCCTGGCACCTCCCCTCATTAACCTCCCTCCTCACCACCTCATTATACAATATCATAAACCCCTAGAATCCAGCCATTGAGTCGCCTCCGCCTGTGTGGAAAAGAAGCGGACAGAATCATTGTACACCACTCTTAATTTAGCGGGATATAACATTGCATATTTAATCTTAGCAGCAATCAATCTTTTCTTCACCTCAAAAAAGGATCTTCTTTTAAGTTGAGTCTCTCGGGAGAAGTCAGGGAATATTGCTATCAGATTGCTGTCAAAATATATTTCTGATACTTCTCTTTTGCGTCTAAGGACCCAATCCCGATCCCTTGAGCAAACAAATTTTGCTAGTATTGCCCTGGGGGGGCACCTGGGGGAGGTTTTTTTAAAAGGGATTCTGTGGGCCCTTTCCACACAGAAGGTAGATGCATCATAGTCTGGACCCAACCTTTCTACCAACCATTTCTGGATAAATTCCGACGGATTATCCTGTTCTACCCCTTCTGGAAAGCCTACTAAACGCAGATTTTGTCGACGTGATCTATCCTCCAACTCTACCACTTTCCTTCTTAACCAAATTCGATCTTCATCTACTTCTTCTAATCTGTTCTTTAATACGCCATTCTCTATAGTGACAGAGTTAACTGCAGTTTCCAATTCCCTCACCTTTAGTCTCAGCTTCGTCATTTCGTCCCTTATTATGCTAACATCCCCTTGTACTACTGAGAGGGACGAGGCCAACTCTGTAACTGAGGTACTAGTAGCATTAGCCACTCCCAGAATATCCTGCAATTTATTATTGATGCTCTCAAAGCCTTCACTATGGGAAGAGCTAGACTTTAATAAGCCTTGTTCTAGCCGGTCCGTATTATCTAAGCCTGACTCAACCTGAGGAATAGATCTCTGTACCCGACCTCTAGTCTTGGGCGGGGGGGACTTCAAAAATTTATCTAATCGAGCCTGTGGGCTCCCCCCCTGATCCACCTTTTGGAGAGGTCACACCACCTGATTTACGGTATTTTGGCGGCATTTTTATATGTATAGGTCAGTATATTGCATCTATATACACAGTTCATACACAGCAATATCTCATATATCTATATATGTACAGAGCACCACCCAACAATATTAACGGGTACACGTAGGGAGGAGATACAGATACTGGTTAAATATAACCACCAGAGAGGAAAGTAAACACTGAGTCAGTGTGAATACCAAATGCGAGCTAACTGGTTGCTCCCCCCAAATAATAGGGTAGAATAGAATTACCAGCAGTTATGTACCAGCAGTTATATACCGGCTATATAAACATATATACCGGCTATATAAACATACATGGAGCAGTCTCAATTAGATTTGTAAGCATAATGTGGTATATGATCCAAAAATAAAGTACAGGGGCAGGATACCCAGTGGGTGCAGATTCTTAAATTCAATCTGCGGACACCAAGATTTGGCTTTCCAGCCACACAGATGCGATATCGGAGTGCCCCAAAAAAACTGAGATTGTCAGAGGGCCGGTCCATCCGAAGAAGAAGGAGGCAGGGTCCAGGGCGCTGTAACACAAAAAGGGCCTTTATGGGGTTAACTGTTCATCTGTACTTTATACAGAGAAGGGAGGATCATCTGAAATTGCAACCCCAGTCTCCAGTGAACACCGCAGATCCTGCAGCCCCAGAGCCGCAAACAGCCGAGCCTAGTGTCTCCCAACCGCGGCAGGGGTCAGAGCACTTGGCAAAAAGCGCCCAATTCACCCACCCATTATTTTTTATTTTTACATATTTTATGTTATTTAAAGTCATTTCCCTATCTACATTTGTTTGCAGAGCACTTGCCATTCTCTTAACCACATTTTGCTGGTATTTGCAGCCCTGTAGCCCTTTCCATAACATTTTTACAGCCATTTTAGTGCTCAAAAGTTCGGGTCCCCATTCACTTCAATGGGGTTCGGGTTCGGGATCAAGTTCGGGTCCCGAACTCGAACTTTTTGGTGAAGTTCGGCCGAACCCGTCGAACCTGAACACCCAGGTGTCCACTCAACTCTAGCTATGACTCTTGGAGCACTGCACACTTATATACACAGAGATAAATTGTAGTAGAATCTGTAGTTCAGTAGTCTCTTATGCTCTCCCTCTACTCTCTTCCACTCTCCCTGCATTCTCCCTCTCCAATATTGTCCTACACTGTCTATTAAGAGTTTGTAGCAAGGCTGTCCCTAGTGCATGAGCCTCTAGTCATGTCTCTCCCTATGCTTAGCTCACAGGAAAATGGCTGCAACCACGCGGGATCAGGGTTTTATAGGGCTCTGCCAAGTTGTGACATCACAGGGGGATGACTACATGTGGATTGGCTGGCTGCACGCAATTATGGGTGATCTCACATTTCTGGGCTTGCCTCCTCCACCGTTACTTTCACTTTCTAACATGTGCAGCCGCCATTTTAGGAAAACTGATTTGTTTAGAATCTAAGTTTTCCTAAACTTCGGAACAAATTCCATTTCAGATGCTTCGCTTTTGTAACACCCCAGAGTTGTGTTACTACACGCCTCTACCCCGCTACTATCTTCTAAGAGCCTTTACATTGTCATCTGATGAATTTATATTATGTCTTCACAAATGTGCATCTAAGACCATGTAAATTCTATTGTTCATTGTAATTTTCCAGGTTCACCAGCAGGTGGCAGCAATGCATTGGCCAGGCACAAGTCCTAGTTTAGTGTATCTAGGCTGAAATGGATTATTCCAGCTTAGCTCCCCCTCTGTGGAGGTGTGGACTGCTCCCACATCCTGCAGCATGGGTGGAGAAGGAAGTTAGAGTCAGTGTAGCCTCCCCCCTACTAGGGGAAGGCTGTGTGATAGCGTTCTGGAGAACCGCTGCATAGAGAAGACAGCAAGGATCTTGTCCCGGCGGAGACCTGATCATATCCCCAGTCTGAGCCCCTTCAGCCTCAGCTGGATGAAAAGAAAGCAGAAAGTCACAGACAACCTCCAGAGTTCCAGGAAGAAAACATCCCCTGAGAAATCATCTGTGAGTTAAGTCCAGAGACCTAGGAGAAGCCATTCCTCCTCAGCTAGTATGTGCCCACAAAGCAGAAGGTACAGAGAAGTGCAGAAGATTAGTTCCTGCCACAGTTACAGAGCTATCAAGCAGACATCCTATCCTGCAAGTTCCCCACATATCAAGCAGAAGCATTTATTCCTGCCAATCATTGCTAAAACCTGCTGGGACCAGAGACCAAAGCTGTATACTGCTTGGATACAAGTTATCTTCAGTAAAGAAACGTTTTAACTTCATCTTAAGGTCTGGACATCATTTCTTCTGCAAAATTCCTCTATTACTCCTACTATCACTACACTCTAATTTACTGCAAGTGAGCCAGGAGCCAGGAGTCCAGCCGTACCCACAATTCTCACCACCCTATAGAGAAATTATAAGCCATTACACCACTCTGGCATTCCTAATCTGGGAAGTGAGTTATAACACCTTGGAAGAGCCCTGGGATAGTACCCTGCGCACGCTGCAATTGGAGTCACAAACAAATACAGAACTTTAAATACCCGTATCCTGGTCACTGCATAAGTGGCGTCACGAACAGGATCGGATTGTGTGCCAACCAGGATCGAATTGTGTGCCTAACAGGATCGGATTGTGTGCTTATCCCTGCTACAAGGCCTACAGACTGTGTGAAAACCCTGAAAATTGACTTTATTGCCTTTATTACGGTGCCAGAAAGCGCTAAACCGTGCGCACCAGCACTCCAGGTGTTAATTCACTATATTTCTGTAATGGCGCCGCTTCTTCATGCCCTTTGGAAGCGGGAAAGCTCAAGAACGCCTTCTCTGGAGTGCGAAAATTATGACTACGCCCCCCTGGAAGCGGGAAAACTAAAGACTGCCCAACAAGAACTCTGTAATGTGAGCCAAGAGAGTGAAGACATGGGCTCCACCCTTACTTCTTGCACTCGTCATGGCAGGAGAAGCAAAGAAGATGGCGCGTCTCCCAACACCAAAATGGGACCAGATGGTCATTGGAGACGAACCAGCATACGAAATTCCACTACCGGAGATCTGCATATCCCAGGTGGTGAAGAAGACTGGCCCTAGCATCGTCGGATTACCTGCGGAGGCTGTGGATTCCTCCCCCGACACCAAAATTGCCGCCAGCGCTGAGGACAAGATGGCCGACGACAAAAAGCCCACCACCATCAGCGAAGCCGTCCAGGCCCCGGAGGCCTCTGCATTGCAGACTGCATCTACGCCTCCAGCGACCGATGTTTAAGCTCCAGAGACAGCCGCGACCACCGCCGAGCACCAGCAGGAGGCACCGGAACCGGGCACCCGGCCGCAACAACATTTTGTAGCTATTCCGCTCCCTGAGGCCCTGGTGCAGCCTGTAGCTGCTCCTGCACCACACCCGGTAGACCCCGACACCTCTGCTAGGCCCAGAGAGGCCCCGCTCCGCATGCCCACTGGCGCAGTGGAGGCTGCCGTAGTTTCCACTCCACTGCACAGCAGGACTGAACCGAGGCCAAATCACCTCAACACCGAGGTCCCCCTCAAGATTACCCGCTACGCTCAGAGTCAGTGGGAGTACAAGACAGCAGTTGAGGAATGGGTGAAGCAAGTCCTGGATGACCCCCAGCCCGGCGACCCTAAACTCACCCAGTGCACTGGAACAGTGCTATGGTTCTTTGTGGAGAGGGCTTCCTCCAAGATAAGTACTCGGGAGCCAAAATATTCGTGGGCCGCCGCTCTGTTAAGCGGACCTACCTGCCTCAGGCCCGCCACAACTTAAACGTCGGGGATCAGGTACAATATACTCCAATAAGATCCATTCAAGGCCCCTTTTCTGCAGGAGTGACCCTTTTGGCCAAACCATTAACGTCTGCTTCTATCATAGAGACCTGGCAGGAAGACCCAGGCTCTGCAGGGAGAGTCCGGTGCTTACAAGAGACCCTGGATGGACAGCTGCGTTTTAGAGAACAGCACAACCTGACCCAAAGCTTCTCATCCCTGACCTGGTAGCACCCCCAACACTACGGGTGGGCCAGATTAATAACTCTGTGCTAACATTTAATCCCAGGGTGCAACCGTACGTTTTGCCATGGAAGCTCCCACAGGCACCCTCAGTCTAGCTTCCAGAGCCTCTTCAGCCAGAGGTTTTGCCTACTTCTGCACCGGCAAGGGATTCCGGCTTGCAACAGGTCACCACAGCATTTACCAGGCTGACTGCTCAGCCATTACAAAAAGACACCACAAGAGGGCAGTGGCGCACCACTACAACTGCCAAGTTGAGCTACCAAAGGCAGGATCGCCCTCTAATGAGCTTTAGTAGCTTCAGCAGTAAGGAGGACCTGCAAGTCCTTCTCTAAATTCCTTCTTATCTTTAAAAATAAAGACTACTGGGAGCCACAGCATGGACTGCACTTGATGGGTGAAGATCTGTTGGCCATTTGTTCAGTGTGTGTTGCCCTCGTTTGTTCTTTACCAAGATGGACATGGTTTATAAGGACTTCCCCAATCTTCAATAACTTTTTATACCCCAATTTGCATATTGTTTTACCCCCTATCTCAGGTTACTTGAGAGCCTCATGGAACTATGGTTCTCACTTTTGCTGCTCTTTTATGCGTTTTATAATATTTTATACTGTTCCTTGGATTACAAATATACCTCCTATTGGATTACAATTAACTCTATTGTTTCCAGAGGATTGCAACTTTAAAGCACTTCAAGTAAAAGGACTCAAGCCATATTTGAGCGTATTATTGAGTATTGATTGCACTAATAAATAGCCAATGTTTTTGCACTGTTTTTCCAATATGTTATGCAATGTTCAAGTATCATATGCCCATTGTGTGTATTCTTCTCTAGGTGCCGCAATGTGAATTTATGCATTTTTTGTGATATTGCACTTACCTTTGCACTTTGCCAGATCAGTAGGACCTTGCTTTTATGTCACTTTGCTTTACAGCTCTGTTTCTCTTTATACGGACTGCCTCTTTGGATGTTAATACTAATGGCCTACTCATAGTGCATGAGTAAGACAAGTGGTAAGTCCCAGGCCGGTCCAGAAACTACAAGGGTAACCCTGCTGCCTAGGGAATGGCTAGGGGAATAATATACCCCTCCTTCCTGTTTGTTATATGTGCCAGGATTGGTAATGGGACTACTAAAACCCCCATCCTGGTGTGTCTTCCAGGAGTTTCATGGGATTATTATACCCTCCTCCTGTGACATTGCCAGATGCGCATGGAGAAGCTGATACCTCCACCTTCTGTGGCTTTGCCTAAGATATGGCGCATCCACCTTAGAGCCATTTTTGCTACCCATAGTCACCATAGTGACCGTGCTATAAGCCTTATATTTTGACTTTGGTGCAGGGAAGGGAATACAGGATAAAGCCACCCTTCCATTTGTGGGCATTTCATTACATAATGGTGGGATCACAGAGTAAAGACTCCCCCATGCTTTCTTTGGTATCGGTGGACAATACTTCAAAGTCAGTCAATAGTGAGTGCTTAGTGCAGACCATTGCTTCACTGGGTTTACCGAGAGGGAAACTGTTAATTAGGACTCCCTACTCATGCGGGCAGGAACTTTGGGGTAGCTGTTATGTGTTTGTATTTGTATGTCTTATATGTATTACATGCAGCACTTTGTACTTAATTGGGTACCCCATAGCTTGTTCCTCTCACCCTAAGCATAAGCCGAGGGCGACATAACTCAAAGTAAGGGGGAATGTAACACCCCAGAGTTGTGTTACTACACGCCTCTACCCCGTTACTATCTTCTAAGAGCCTTTACATTGTCATCTGATGTAATTTATATTATGTCTTCACAAATGTGCATCTAAAACCATGTAAATTCTATTGTTCCTTGTAATTTTCCAGGTTCACCAGCAGGCGGCAGCAATGCATTGGTTAGATACAAGTCCTAGTTTAGTGTATCTAGGCTGGAATGGATTATTCCAGCTTAGCTCCCCCTCTGTTCCCACATCCTGCAGCATGGGTGGAGAAGGAAGTTAGAGTCAGTGTAGCCTCCCCCCTACTAGGGGAAGGCTGTGTGATAGCGTTCAGGAGAACCCCTGCATATTGAAGACAGCAAGGATCTTGTCCCGGCAGAGACCTGATCATATCCCCAGTCTGAGCTCCTTCAGCCTCAGCTGGATGAAAAGAAATCAGAAAGTCACAGACAACATCCAGAGTTCCAGGAAGAAAACATCCCCTGAGAAATCATCTGTGAGTTAAGTCCAGAGACCTAGGAGAAGCCATTCCTCCTCAGCTAGTCTGTCCCCACAAAGCAGAAGGTACTGAAAAGTGCAGAAGATTAGTTCCTGCCACAGTTACAGAGCTATCAAGCAGACGTCCTATCCTGCAAGTTCCCCACATATCAAGCATTTATTCCTGCCAATCATTGTTAAAACCTGCTTGGACCAGAGACCAAAGCTGTATACTGCTTGGATACAAATTATCTTCAGTAAAGAAAGGTTTGAACTTTATCTAAAGGTCTGGACATCATTTCTTCTGCAAAATTCCTCTATTACTCCTACTATCACTACACTCAAATTTACTGCAAGTGAGCCAAAAGCCAGGAGTCCAGCCGTACCCAGGTAGGAGACACCGTTGACACAATTCTCACCACCCTATAGAGACATTATAGGCCATTACACCACTCTGGCATTTCTAATCTGGGACGTGAGTTATAACACCTTAGAAGGGCCCTGGAATAGTACCCTGCGCACGCTGCAATTGGCATCACGAACAAATACAGACTAGTATCCACCCGTATCCTGGCCCACTACATAAGTGGCGTCAGCGAACCCGTTCCTGGTCACTGCACTTTGCTCAACACTAGTTTAAATGTATATATTATACTTTTTACAGAATCTTTTCCCACAAAACCATATATCAATCTGAGCAGCTCTGCCTGCCCGGTATTCTTCTGGCTCCAGATTGCACTGCATTTTGTGGTGACAGATTATCTTTTAAGAGTAACTGTCATTTCATTGTGCTGTCCTTCGTGCTGCACTGCCATCTGCCAACGCCTGATCCGATCCTTCACATAGGCTTCAGGCTAGTGGTATCAAGCTCATGAGACAGTAGAGTGCTAGAATGGAGTTTCTCCAGGGAGGTATGATGTCGTAGGAAGAGGCGGAGTCTCATCATACAGGGGGCAGGGCCTCAAGATGTGCAGGAGATTCAACCTTGTTAGAGAGAGGAGAGAAGAAGCTGCAGGTAAGTATGTGGAGGAGAAGATTGGCTGTTATGTGTACTTGGGGGGCTTTTTGCAGGGGCTGAAGGGAGGAGGAATAATCATTGTACTGGAGACTATGTTAAAGGGGTCTGAAGAGAGGGGGGTGAAGTGATAATATTTACATGAGGACTGTATGCTGGAGGGGCTGAAGGCAGAGAGAGTGATGTATTTTACATGGGACTGTATGCTGGAGGGGCTGAAGGCAGGAGGGGTGATATTATTTTACATGGGGACTGTATGCTGGAAGGGCTGAAGGCAGGGGGAGTTTTGTATTTTACATGGGACTGTATGTTGGAGGGGCTGAAGGCGGGGAGTGATGTATTTTACATGGGACTGTATGTTGGAGGGGCTGAAGGCGGGGAGTGATGTATTTTACATGGGACTGTATGCTGAAGGGGCTGAAGGCAGGCGGCGAACAGAGAAAGGGTAATATTATTTACATGGAACTGTATGCTGGAGGGGCTGAAGGCAGGGGGAATTTAGTATTTTACATGGGACTGTATGTTGGAGGGGCTGAAGACAGGGAGTGATGTATTTTACATGGGACTGTATGCTGAAGGGGCTGAAGGCAGGCGGCGAACAGAGGAAGGGTAATATTATTTACATGGGACTGTATGCTGGAGGGGCTGAAGGCAGGGGGAATCTAGTATTTTACATGGTACTGTATGTTGGAGGGGCTGAAGACAGGGAGTGATGTATTTTACATGGGACTGTATGCTGGAGGGGCTAATAAGCTCCATAATTATTAAAAGCAAAAAAAATCATAGAAAATCAATAAACTTTATTCATGATCATGACCAAAAATACATAAATATACAATGTCAATGTGGTTAAAAAGGACCCCACGCTAACAACACGTGGTAGGTAAAACACCTACATGCGGTACATGTCCCTAAAAAAATCCTATACGCTCCAAAACCCAGATCTTATGTCTATAAGTAAATCAAGGAAATCTATATAGTACTATAAATACAATACATAAGACAGCAAGCTAGCAAAAGTGGAAGGGCGCCCCTTCGAAGAAGCCGTGGGCGAAACGCACGTCGGGGAGTCACGGGAGGTTGCACCACTTGCGGTCAGTATATAATGTATTCTTTCCTGGTTTGATCTCCTTTCCACTTATGCTCTTTTGCTAGCTTGCTGTGATATGTATTAGCGTTGTTAGCGTGGGGTCCTTTTTAACCGCATTGACATTGTATATTTATGTATTTTTGGTCATGAATAAAGTTTATTGATTTAGTGGTGCGTTTAGTTATATTGGTGTTTTGTGGTTTATGTTCCACGCACTTTTCCATAATTTTATGGTTATAGGTGTATCGCCATAATTATTACTATTAGGGTCCATTCATACGTCCGTAGTGTTTTGCGGATCCGCAATACACCCGTCCGGCACCCCCATAGAACAGCCTATTCTTGTCCGCAGCTGTGGACAAGAATGGGACATGTTCTATTCTTTTCCAGAGCTGCGGACCGGAAGTTCAGCAGGCCGTTCCGGAAATGCGGATGCGAAGAGCACACTGTGTGCTTTCCGTATCTATTCCGTCCCAATAGAGAATGCATGGGTCCGCACCCATTTCGCACAATTTCGGAAAGGATGCGGACACATTCTGCGGACGTGTGAATGGAGCCTAATACAGAGGAGCCATTATAATATTAATAATAATAATAACACAGAGGGGCCTGTATATATTATAATTATACAGAGGGCATTATACTTATGGGCACTACGGGTGGAGGGGAGGTCTGTTATCTGAGGATGATAGTAAAGTGAGAAATCTAAACATTTTTCTATGAAACTCTGCAGAGACGCGGCTGAAAGAAGGTATCATGGCGGTCTTATCTCTGAATGAAGACGTTGAGGAAGGTCTACATCACAGGAGACGTCACTGGATGTAAGAGGTATGTGCTGCTGTATTGTACTGTATACAGTATTGTGTACCATTATATGTAATGTCCATCCACATATCTGTTTGGGGGGGATGACTATAGGATTTGGCCCACACTGCCTCAGCCCCGTCCTAGACTTCAGGTCACACTGTACGTGTTCTGAATTCTGGGGCCTCACACCCATCTACTACATTATCTGTACTCAGTGAGTTATCACTGTTATCTGTGGTGTTACATAGGACTGCATGTGACATCTACTACATTATCTGTACTCAGTTATCACTGTAATCTGTGGTGTTACATAGGACTGCAGGTAATATATCCTACATTATCTGTGCTCAGAGAGTTATCACTGTGTTATCTGTGGTGTTACATAGGACTGTAGGTGACATCTACTCCACAATCTGTACTCAGAGGTGACATGTACTACATTATTAGTAAAAAGAGGTGTGTCCCCAGGTTGGGGGGGGGGGAGCAATACTTGCCTTGCCCCGGGTGCTGGCAACCTATGCTACGCCACGGGAACTCTTCCCTGGCTGAGAGTCACCCCCCCATATACAGTAAGTTAGTTATACAACGTTAAGTTAACGCATAAAGTATGGTCCCTACTGCTTGCTACTCCTCCTCATTTATACCCCTGTATAATGTACCCTGATACCCCTCAGTACCGTATAACTGAAGGGTATCAGGGTAAATTACAGAGGGTAATATAACTGAGGAGGGCTATCGGGGACATTATACAGGGGGTAATATAACTGAGGGATCAGGGTAAATTATACAGGGGGTATCAGGGTACATTATTATACAGGGGTAATATAACTGAGGAGGGCTATCTCAGGGGACATGATAAAGGGGTAATATAACCAGGTATATATACCCACAATCCAATACAAAATAATTACAATCAGTGATTACACAGGTCACATGATCTCCAACTCCATCATCACGTGACATTTGTGCATAGTAAACATTTGCAAAAAGAGTCATACAAAGATATAAAAATTACAAATAGTGATCATCCTTGATTACAATAGATATGTGCATTTCAATCAATATATGTACGTACATCTATTTTGAAAGAGTTTATGTCCCCTGCATACACAACCCCAAGATGTACATAAAGTGCTTAAGTGCTCCGTGCATAAAGAGTTAAAATCTTTTATTTGTGATGCAGCTGCATCATATCTAAACTTAAAATCAACCTGTTGGAGCTCACCATTCATGGACCCATAGAACAAACCGGCGTTGGCGTCCCTCAGTCTGCAGCGCGCATGCTCCGGGTCAGACGTCACTGGTCCCGCCCCCCACGTCGCCGCGCTCCTACGTGCCAACTCCATGGACCGCAGCGTCATCCAATGGAGCGCATCGCAGGACCAACAGCAACGAGGGGAGGAGGGCCAGGTCATGTGACACAGAAAAACGTCACGCTACATCGGAGGGCGTGTTCATGCTCCGGGTCAGACGTCACTGGTCCCGCCCCCCACGTTGCCGCGCCCCTACGTGCCAACTCCATGGACCTCAACGTCATCCAATGGAGCGCATCGCAGGAACAACAGCAAAGGGGGGAGGAGGGCCAGGTCATGTGACACGGCCTAACATCACTCAACATCCGAGGGCGTGTTTATGCTCCGGGTCAGACGTCACTGGTCCCGTCCCCAACCTCGCCGCGCCCCTACGTGCCAACTCCATGGACCGCAGCGTCATCCAATGGAGCGCATCGCAGGGACAACAGCATAGGAGGGAGAAGGGCCAGGTCATGTGACACGGCGAAAACACCTCGCTGCATCAGAGGGCGTTTTCAGTGTCCAAGGAGATCTGAAATATCTCAATGCGGACAATCGCGGAGGTGCCTGTAGTAACAGTGCGCAACCTTGCATGCTACAATAAATCTACAACCTCAGCGTATAAAGGGCGGACGGGGTGGAAAAAATGAACTCGGCCCCCGAAACGTTGCCGGATTAAAGTCTTTTGGGGTCTTCACCCTGTCACCTTAAAGCTGGAAGTGCTGCCTCGTCATTTGTAAAGTATATATCTTGGAGGAGGGGCCGGCCTCTGTGAGGAATTGCACCCAGTGCACAACGTCTGACTGTGCTGCTGCAGTATTTGGGATTTTATATATATATATATATATACAGTACAGACCAAAAGTTTGGACACACCTTCTCATTCAAAGAGTTTTCTTTATTTTCATGACTATAAAGGCATCAAAACTATGAATTAACACATGTGGAATTATATACATAACAAACAAGTGTGAAACAACTGAAAATATGTCATATTCTAGGTTCTTCAAAGTAGCCACCTTTTGCTTTGATTACTGCTTTGCACACTCTTGGCATTCTCTTGATGAGCTTCAAGAGGTAGTCCCCTGAAATGGTCTTCCAACAGTCTTGAAGGAGTTCCCAGAGATGTTTAGCACTTGTTGGCCCTTTTGCCTTCACTCTGCGGTCCAACTCACCCCAAACCATCTCGATTGGGTTCAGGTCCAGGGACTGTGGAGGCCAGGTCATCTGGCGTAGCACCCCATCACTCTCCTTCATGGTCAAATAGCCCTTACTTTCAAAGTTTTCCCAATTGTTCGTCTGACTGACTGACATTCATTTCTTAAAGTAATGATGGCCACTCGTTTTTCTTTACTTAGCTGCTTTTTTCTTGCCATAATACAAATTCTAACAGTCTATTCGGTAGGACTATCAGCTGTGTATCCACCTGACTTCTCCTCAATGCAACTGATGGTCCCAACCCCATTTATAAGGCAAGAAATCCCACTTATTAAACCTGACAGGGCACATCTGTGAAGTGAAAACCATTTCAGAGGACTACCTCTTGAAGCTCATCAAGAGAATGCCAAGAGTGTGCAAAGCAGTAATCAAAGCAAAAGGTGGCTACTTTGAAGAACCTAGAATATGACATATTTTCAGTTGTTTCACACTTGTTTGTTATGTATATAATTCCACATGTGTTAATTCATAGTTTTGATGCCTTCAGTGTGAATCTACAATTTTCAAAGTCATGAAAATAAAGAAAACTCTTTGAATGAGAAGGTGTGTCCAAACTTTTGGTCTGTACTGTATATATATGTGTGTATATGTATATAATATATATATACACATATATACACATGCTCGCGGCATGTGTTTGTGCTTTAGGGTGCACACCCTAATGCAATAGGCTGCGCACGCTTATGCACTTTGTAATATATTTTATCAGAGAACAATGCTTATTTCTCGTCTTATCAGACTTGTCTCCTGCTGGTGGTGTATTCACCGTGGATGCAGACCATAAGACTGCTATGTAGCCCAAGCTGAGACGATGTCCAGTGCTGAATGCCTACTTCTTCTTCTTCTTGACATAAATCCACTGGATTCTGCTAAAGCCACCACTGAAGGGAGCTCAGTACAAATAGATATTTACAGATGCCATTGAGTTGAGTAGAAACGCTAAATATTCTTAAGCACTGACCTAAGTGGTGGCTACAGGAAGCCAGTTTAATCAGGTAAGAGAAGCAGGAGGCATATAACTGTATTGTTTGGTGCAAATACGTTTAAGCATCCAGTATTCAGAATGAGCTCCATATTTATGAAGCACCAATTACCTTTTTGCAACATAAAAGCCTAGTAAAGATAAAGCACAGGTTTTTTTTATTAAGAAATATCTCCAATTAATAAACAAAAGTCACAAATCCAGCAGAAATACGACTGGGGACAATGATAGCAGGGCCAGTTTCAGACAAAATGTGGCCCTGGGCAAAATCAAAAGTGAGGCCCCCAAATCTTGTAATAATGTACTAACAACAGGTGCGCTTTCCCCCAGCCGAGACCGGGGAAAGCGCCCTGTTCTAATAATGAGCCGCAGCCCATACCAGGCTTCCAGGCTCATTATTAGTATATCCCAGTTCAGGCCACTAGGTGGCAGCACTGAACTGTGATATAGTGATATAGTGATTTCTTGTAAATTTTGTTTTTATTAACAAGCATACAGTAGTATGAAATGAGGTAACAATCACCATTACAAATACATATATGTGAGCAATATATGCTATTACAACAGAAAAAAGATATTATTT
Organism: Bufo bufo; assembly: GCF_905171765.1. NCBI lineage: Eukaryota > Metazoa > Chordata > Amphibia > Anura > Bufonidae > Bufo > Bufo bufo. The sequence continues at coordinate 90,443,138 of NC_053396.1, forward strand.
CCTAGTTCTAACAAAGAAAGAAAAATCACAAGTGAAAAAACACTTCTAATGATTATCATCCAGTGTATAATCTATTCAAGATTCATAACAAGGAGAGCATTTATTGAATATGAGAACAATACGAAGATATAGTGATTTCTATACAGAATAATGGAGCAATTTCCATTATTCTGAATAAGTTACAATCTGATGATTGCAAGTTGTGTTCCACTTGGTAACCTAACAAAAAGAAAAAAAAAGTTAAACTTTTGAAAAAAAATGTATACATTTTTAAATCACCCCCTTTTCCCAAAATAAAAACAAAAACAAAAAAAATAACATTATGGGCATTGCCGCATGCAAAAACGCCCGTACTATTAAAATATTTTAAAAAAAGTTAGCCCATATAATGAATACATTATAGAAAAAAAATAAAAAAGGCAGATTCAACGTTTTTCATCACATTATTTCCCCAAAAAATGGAATAAAAAATGATCAAGTCATACACACCCAAAAATTATATTGTCAAAAACGACAGAACGTACCTCAAAAAATAAGCTCCCACACATCTCTGTAGACATAACTTTAAAAAAGTTATGAGGGTCAGAATATTGCGATGAAAAGAAAAAAAAAATTTTTTTCCAGAGAGAGTCCTGACGTTTATAGCATTGACTGAGGCCGGGCTTGCTGCAGTGAGCGGGTCTATAGAGGTCCTGAGCAGGGGGTTCTGTTGGGGTTGCCACCTTTCCCAACAAAAAATACTGGGTACACAAGTTAAAATGGTTGGAGTGGATTAACACGGGTGTTATTTGATCATATTTCACGTTTTGCTCCATTTTTTTTTTCAATAAAATAAAATCTTCACCTGTGTATTTAAGTTTTATTTAGCCTCTATTATTTTAAATGTTTTTGCTACATTAAAGGCAAGAACCTTAACCACTGAGCTATAGAGCATGGTGCACTTGAAAGTTGCACAGCTGTAAATATATTATGGCTAAAACCTCAGTAGTAGTTTCCCATGTATTATGCATTCATATAAATCAGAAGTTAGAATTTTTTTAGTAATTACATATTTTTTTTGTGCCATATTTTTTTTTACAATTACAAAAAAAAAATGATAGTTCTGTTCTATAAGAATACCTAATACAGATAAACTACTATGAGTTCTTTTTGCAACAGTTTAACATTGAGCTCTACAGCTCAGTGGTTAAGGTCCTTCCCTTTAATGTAGATGGTTGTGAGTTCAAATCCTGGAAGAAACATTTCAAACAATAAAGGCCAAATAAGACTTAAATACACAGGGATACCTCCTTCGTGTTCATAGCACTGACTTCATATATGGACACAGCCAGGGACTCCCCAGCAGGGAACCAGAGTCTGGACTCTTTAGTAACACTGCCTACCAGAGTCTGAACTGTTCAGCAATCTGCTTCCCTGATGTAGCACTGAAGCAGGAGGCCCTCGGCAATTGCCCAATTTGCCCCCACTAACGCCGGCCCTGAATGCTAGGTTTTGCTTCTGCCTTTAGCAGTTATGAGAAAGATGAGTCATATTACCTCTGCAGACCATCAATGTGTATGGAGGGGGAGAGGGAGGAGGGAGAAAAGGAGGGATGGTCTGGTGGAGAGAGGCAGGGAAACAGATATATATGGTGCTGTTTTCTTGTCTCACTTCACTTCTGGTTTCACAATTACACTGCTCAGTACTACTGTATAATGTCCTTTATTACTGTTGCTCCTTATGAAGGCATTATAAAGAATTGTCATTGCACCTCACTGCTCCCAGAGGCATCACTAACTGCCCTTTATGATGCGCCCCCACCTCTGACTGACAGGGTAGGTCAATGAAAACATATTCACGCCTGGCCCTAAAATCTCATGCAATCTTGTTCAGCACATGCGCTGTACAAGGATGGAGTGCCACCATGATGTTCAACTTTCAAGTGTACATGTCTCAGGTGAGATGGTTTTATTGAAATACACTGTATATCGGATTACAGAACTCATTTAAAGGGGTTATTCCATGACTAATGTAAAAAATGAAAATAAGACATCATATAGTACATAACAATCTCTATCTAACAAAGTTAGAAACAGCCCTGTACCTCACATGGATCCAGAGAGTTATATCAAGTTGGCAGCTCAAGGGGAATGTATTTTCTGGTGCAGCTAAGAAGGCGTGTCCATGCTCTGCCTATCACAGCTCAGGAGGCAGATGAAGGATGAAACTGAGCATGTGCGGCCATCTCTGTGAGACGGACAAAGAAATAAGAAAAAAAATGAAGAGCAGGTAGCACTGTATATATACATTTCATTAAATAACTCAGTGGCTATGCAAAATGTTTAATTACATGCAATTACAAAAGTATTCAGATCCAGGTGCTGGTTTCAAAACTGTAGAATATTTTTTGTGGGATAACCCCATTAAACAACAAGTAAATCTGCTGTTTTTATTCATATTGTCTTAAAAGAGTGGGAAAATGGAGTATACCAGCATTAGATATTAGTATAGATCCATCTGCTGTATACAGGCCAAATAATACCACCATATTACAGCCAAATATTATCCAAATAATACCACCATATCACAGCCAAACATTATTCGAATAATACCTGTCAATACTGGGTGTTTTTGTTTGTTGCTGGGGTTTTCAATCAGCTTGCCACACATAAACCAATCCTGGCTCGACCATTCATATAGCAACTATCAATCTATATAACAGTTAACAAAGAATCCAACCATTTAGTGTGTTCACACAACAGCATAGATCACAGTGCAAGTTAACCCTTCAAAGGGCAATAAAGTAAGGAGTTGATGGCTTTGCATACTAGCAATAAGAGCAAATGTCCTCAAACGCATACCTCCTAACTATACCAGATCTGGAGGGACAGTCCTGGATTTCAGTGGCTGTCCCGCGTTCCCAGTATGGGGGAGGTATGTCCCGCTTTCAGGCAGCTGTCCCTGCCTCCATAGGAAGCAGAGACAGTTGCCTGTAATAATGAAGCAGAGAGCGGTCGGCTCACTGCTTCATCATTCCTCCCCCTGTCTGTGCAACACACTGCAGGTATGTGCAGGGGGAGGGGGGTTCCAAGCCTCGGCTCCTCCACAGACCAGAGCAGTCAATGTATCCTACGGCTGCTGCTAAGGACAAGGTGAGTATGTGGATTATTATTTAGTTTTTTACTTTTCTGTGAAGGGGTCACAATGCTGGGCATAATTCTGTGAGGGGCACAGCTGGGCATAATTCTGTGAGGGGCACAGCTGGGCATAACTTGTGAAGGGGGCACAATGCTGGGCATAATTCTGTGAAGGGGCATATGCAGTATGCCAGACCAACAGGGGAATTATATGTAAGGTTACGGTGTGAGCATTAGGTGGGCCGAGGTAAATACAGTTCTGGTTACTCACGGTTATGTCGTCCCTGGGCAGGCCTGCACAATTGATGAGGAGAACGGCACAGGAATTCTCTGGGGCACACTCTGGTGTAAGGGATACAGGCAAGATGGTGCTTCGAGGTGCCCTTAATGTTCTGTATTAATGTGCCTAGGGCAAGGTCCCTTGTAGTCGTGATGCCAGTACCTTTTGTGGTGGTACAACCATTTACTGTAGTGTTAACTGAGGAATTGGAGATTGACAAGGATGGTGCAATCCAACTTATAACCTTTACTGAACATTGCTCCTGGTAACGGTTACATCCAAGTATTAAACAGTCTCTAGTACATCCAGATATGAAATACAGTCTCTTTAAGAGGGAACAGAGGTAATGCTGCAAGAGGTCCACTGCTCACAGGTGTGATGTCTGTCTCTCAGGCTATTAATGATATAAGTTTTATGCTTACTGGTAGAGGACTTCTACACTGGTCCCAGTTATCCCAGTGCAGGTTAGTGAGGCTGCCGGAGGCCGGTAAATCCTTCCCTTTTAACTCCAAAGGTCCTAAGGTGTGTATAGCGATGGCCGTAACCCTTTGGGTCTCTGCTTCTTTAGTGCTTTCTGGATTAATATACTTTTCTGAAGCTAAACTTCTAGCTGATGTCCACTAACTCTGAGCAGGGCAGGATGTTGACCACTTCAGCCCAGGGCTGAAGACTCAAGACTGAACCCTGAAAACTCACACACTATCTGCCTAACTAGGCCTGAGCTGGGCTATATATATGGGATGTGTTGTCTCCCCCTAGTAGTAGGCTCAATGTAATGGAATTTAACACCCCTGTAGGCAGGGATTATGCATAAAGATGCACTGCAGCATAAAACAGGTTATATAAATCATACAAAGCATAACACTACGACTTTGCAGGACCCACAAGGGTAGTGGGACACTGCATAACCCCCTTGTTTAACCTGTGTCAACCTCGACACGAAGATGAAGGTCTCCTGAAAGATACAAAAAGAGAACAATCCTGCAGGCATGAAGAACAGTACCATAACCCATAACAATACTTTTTCTTGAGACTGAAAAGCAATTGGTTAGGCACAAATGTAAATATCAGGTAAACATCAAGAATGGTGGTAAACAAGTGAAAAGGGGTGTCGTTTCTTCCCTCTGGAGACTGATGAACAGGGGCGCTGACCTGGCACAGCGAAATAGTAATAAACCAGGATAGTCCGTAATGGGGAAATAATAAACAAGGATGAAAGTCAGGAGGCTCACACAGCATGAGTCCATTCCCTGAGCATAGGGGATGTAAAGATGATGAACAACACAGAGGCTCAGGTACATTTGAGTCTTTCTCCGGGCACAGGCTTGAACGTTGTGGCAACAAAACAAAGAAGACTGTAGAGAGTCCTTGGTGTAAGGCAAATAATCAGAGTTAAGAAGTTCCTTACCCAGGCTCTGTAGTCTCACCAAGAAGCAAAATTATAATCCACATTAAACTGGAATAGCTGGAAGCATTCTCCTCCGATTTTGAAGTAAACACTCCCTATAACGGGCAGGTGGTTGTCCCTTTGTAATCCCACTGGATCTACGAAGTGGCGGTCCTTCTTCTGGCCTTGGCACAAGGGGACTTGGTACTTCTGGAGTTTCTTGCACTACTGAAACTTCTTCTTGAGGTGGTTCCTCTGGCTGACGTGACACTGGACTGACTGGAGCAGGCACATCAATGTTTAATCATGGTGTAAGGAACCATTTTAGAGGATCTGTTCCTGCCATTAGTTTTTCAACAGTTTGCATAGGCTCTACAGACTTAACTGGTGGTTCAGGCACTTAAATTAGAGGCTGATGTTCCTCTGCAACAGTTTAATCTGGACGGATTCCACTGGAGTATCTTTCTCCTTGCTACACAGTTTCAAGCGATTGCGATGTACTATTTGAGGTGATTTGTTTTCTCTGGTGATCTCATAGGTGTCAGTTGCTGGATTAGGGATAGCTGAAACGATGTAGGGGTCTCTTTCCCACTTACTGTCCAACTTGCTGGTGCGATGATTGTTCTTTAGCCACACATAATCACCAATTTCAAGAGGCTCTGCTTTGGCAGATTGGTCATAATCTTTTTGCTGCCTTTTGTGAGCATGTTCCATGCGGTGGTGAACAATTTCTTGTGCATCAGCTAGACGTCTTTGGTGCTCGCTCACCCAATCAGTTTTTGGCAATGTATTGATGGCATCAGGCACTTGTACATCCAAAGTATGGTCAGCAGGTAGTTTACCTTGTAGGCCAAACATAAGGTAGTAAGGTGTATACCCAGTGGAACAGTGAATGGTATTATTATAGGTATGCATCAATTGAGGCAGAAGAGTAGGCCAATCATTCCTGGTAGCAGGTAGCACAGCTCTAAGCATTTCTATTAGGGTCTGGTTCATCTTTTCACAGAGTCCATTACCTTGGGGATGGTAAGCTGTCATTCAGATTTTCTGGCAATTGTGAAGCGAACACAGTTCTTTGAAGAGTTGCGACTCAAAGGCAGATCCCTGATCTGTAAGAATTTTTCCTGGACATCTGTATGGTAACAGGAAATGTTTCCAGAAGGCATCTGCAGTTGTTTTAGCAGTCAAGTCTTTAACAGGTACGGCTACAACAAATTTGGTGTAGTGGTCAATGATTGTCATAGCGTATGTGTAGCCTGAGCGACTTGGTTCCAGCTTCACGTGGTCAATTGCAACGATCTCCAACGGTGTCTGGCTTACAATAGAATGTAAGGGTGCTCTTTGACCATGCTTTTCACCTTGTCCAACAGCACAGGCGGAACACTCTCGACACCACTTCTCAATGTCTCCTCGCATTCCAATCCAATAGAATCGTCTACGGACAGTAGCTTCTGTCTTCTGCACGCCAAAGTGTCCTGATTTGTCATGGTACATCTCGAGAATGATGCTTGCATCCCGGCGGGGAATTAGGATTTGGTATACCCTGTCATAGGTAACTGGATCCAGGCTTCTTCTCAATAGTAGGCCCTTCTGCAGAAAGAGTTGTTTCTGGTGTCTCCACAGCTTTAACAGTTCTGGGTCTGCGCTTCTTCTGCGGATTCTCTCAGGTGTTCTTCCACTGGTGAGGAAGTCATGTAGTTCTCCGATTACTCTACTTTCTGACTGAAGTTTGATCCATCTCTCCTTTTCAATTTGAGATTCTGGATTGTTCTGTAGATTTAGGACTATTTTGTTTTTGACGGAGAGGATGCCTTGTTGGGCGAAGTTTTTGTAGAAATCAGGCATCTCCACTTCTTCCCAGACACCTATGTGTGCAGTAGGATCTTCCTTGGTAGGCAGGCAAGATAAGGCATCCATGTTCTTGTTGGACTTGCCCGTTCTGTATTTTACATTGAAGTTGTAGTTAGCAAGAGATGAGGCCCATCTTTGTTCTAAGGCACCTAGCTTGGCTGTATTGAGATGCACCAATGGGTTGTTATCGGTGAAAGCTATGAAGGGAGTTTCTGCAAGGTAGTCCTTAAATTAGTCGGTGACAGCCCACACAAGTGCGAGGAAATCTAACTTGAAAGAGCTGTAGTTCCGGTCAATCTTTTTAGCTCCTACTAGCGTAAGCAATCACTCTTTTGTGTCCTTCTTGGATTTGGGTTAGAACAGCTCCCAGGCCTTTCTGGCTGGCATCAGTGTAGAGATGGAATGGCGGCTGTTGGTAATCTGGATATCCCAAGACAGGTGGTTCGGTCAGCTTCTTTTTCAGGAGTTGGAAGGCAATTTCCCTGTCTTCATTCCACTCCACAGGTATCTGAGTCTTCTGATACTTCTTTGGATGTCCTCTTAGGAGTTCCTGAATTGGCTCAGCAATCTGGGTGAAGTGAGGGATGAAGCGTCTGTAGTACCCTGCAAAACTAAGGAAACTTCTCACCTCCTTTACTATGGTAGGAGTAGGCCAATTCTGGACTGCAGCTAATTTTTCCGGATCTGGTTTAACACCTTCTGCACTGACAACATGTCCCAGGTACTTGACATCTGGCTTCAACAGGGGTTTGATCTTGAGTCCATGTTTGATGAGGACTTGGAAGACCTCTGCAAAGTGTTTCAAGTGGTCTTTGTAGTATTTGGAATAAATAATGACATCGTCCAGATAGAGTAGGACAGTCTCGAAGTTTCTATGGCCTAAACAGCGTTCCATTAGTCGTTGAAACGTTCCTGGTGCATTACAAAGTCCAAAGGGCATGTAATTAAACTCGAATAGGCCCATGGGGGTGGTAAAAGCTGATTTCTCTCGGTCTTCAGGAGCCATGGGTACCTGCCAGTATCCACTGGTCAGATCAAAGGTAGGGAAATAGGCTTATGACCCCAGTGCTGTCAGGGATTCTTCAATTCTGGGATAGGCGTCCTTGTGGGTGATTTGATAATTTTTTCTGTAGTCCACACATAACCTGATGTTACCACCCTTTTTCCAGGCAAGAAGTAGTGGTGCAGCCCATGGACTATGGCTGTCTTGGATAATATTGGAATCCTTCATCTCTTGGATTATTTGTTTCACAGATTGGTACATCGTTGGGGGTATAGGCCGGTACCTTTTTTTTATTGGAGGGTGAGAGCCGGTAGGGATAGTGTGTTTGATTCCACAGTCTTCCCCATAATCCGTAGAGTGCTTACTGAAGGCTTGATGATGTTCCTTCACGACGTTCAAAACTCCTTCAATTTGGTTTTTGGGCGTAGAGCTGTCTCCCACGTTGAGTTCTTCCCACCATGATACAGGCGGAGCATGTTCGGGAGTACTGGAGCCCTGCGCAGATTGTTCTACTTTAATTGCAGGCACGCTGATGACATACTGGAAATAAATTTGCAATAACTGAGCAACAGGATAGTGTTTAGTGAGGGTAATGTGGTGATCATTCAAGTTTAGGAGACGGACAGGATTGGGCACAGTTCTACATCCAATCACTATAAGGACTCTTTCACATGGTCGTGTGCGCCCCATTGCCGTATCCGCATTTGCGGATCCGCAATACACGGGTGCCGTTCTGTGGGCATTCCGCAAATCCGGAGATGCAGACTGGTGCGGAACGGAAGCACGGAACGGAACTCTATGGAAGCACTACGGAGTGCTTCCGTGGGGTTTCCTCCTGTACTTTCTGCAGAAAGATAGAACATGTCCTATCTTTCTACGGAACGGCCGGATCGCGGACCCATTCAAATGAGTGGGTCCGCGATCCGAAGCGGCTGCCCCACGGACTGTGCTCGAGCATTGCGGCCCGCATTTTGCAGGCCGCAGCACAATCACGGGGCGCACACGCCCGTGTGAAAGAAGCCTCATATGCTTCATGAAAAAAAAAATGAAAAGTCAATTCCTGCTGAAGCTTCCATGCAGAAACCACAGCCGGTGACCACTGATTGTGTCCAATTGCATGGGGCTAAAACCGCATGTGGATCCACAAAATGTACAATTGCAATCTGCAACAGAAGTTTGAGGGTCAGCCTTGGATATCTGCGGATTTCAAGGCAGATTTTTCTAGGGGAAAAATCCCCCATGTGAATATGATCTAATACCACCCACCCTATATCCGGCTATACGCAGGGGGGGGCTTGGGGGGCTGGACGTAAGGATGTACTACTGGACATCACTGCTCTCACAGGCCAAGGAATAGTGGTAGCCGTCCAATCCGCAGAGGTGTCTACAGCTTGAGGAAGCACTGATCAGAGGATCCTCGCTCAGAGGCTACTTAGCCGCACAAACTCTTAAACCATTCCAACCCAGTCTACCAATAGGATCCATGCTGGCCACCTCAGCAGCTTGGAAATTCCTGCTCTGACCTTGCACGGACTTTGGATAGGAAACTATTCCCTCTAAAATCAGTAGAACACCTTATCCCTAATTTGTCTCTCTCATCTTGGTACTCCAGAGGCATCGATACTATTGGGAAGCTTTATGATGGGAATTCAATGGTACAGTTTGAATCTCTGCACGGATAAATATGCCTTACCCAATAAAGTCTTTTATCAGTATCTCCAGGTCAGGCACCTCTTGGGCTCCTTACCCTCTACCTGCTCTAGTGACCCTGTAGGCATAGATATAGTAATTTCCAAGTTCCTCAACCTTGCTTCTAGTGCTAAAAGAGGGCTGTCTATAATGTACCAATCCCTATCCTCTCATTATAATTTAAACAAGCTGCCATTTATGATCATATGGGAGGAGGAATTTGAAGCCACATTCTCACTAGCGAATTGGCATGACACGCTATTTTGGGCCTTCTAAATGCATTAACCATGCAGAACAAAATAGGAAAATCCAATTAAGATGGTACCTTACACCCGACAGACTAGCACATATGATAGCGGGTTATCCACCTTTATGTTGGCGTAGATGCGGATATAGGGGCACCCCGACCTATATGTGGTGGTTCTGTCCTCTCCTCTATGCCATCAATCCTTTGCTCTTATCTCAGAAGTGACTGAGATGTATGTTCCCCCATCCCCGGAACTTGCTATACTATGTATTGGTTTATATAGCATTCCATGCGAACACAGATGGGTGGTGGCACATATCCTTACGGCATTGTTTCTCAATTATTTTCTGTCATGCCCCCCCTAGAAAGAAGAAAACATTTTGCGCCGCCCGCGCGACTGTAAATAGTATCATTTGTCTATAAAATTGTTATAAGTACTGCTACTGGGGCTCCCTCTCTCCAGCCGTAGAGTTGCTAGGCAACCGACGCCGTGTGGGACGCCGCTTGTGGATGACGGACACTTATGGGGGGATCTGTGGATGACGGACACTTATGGGGGGATCTGTGGATGACGGACACTTATAGGGGGATCTGTGGATGACGGACACTTATGGGGGGATCTGTGGATGACGGACACTTATGGGGGGATCTGTGGATGACGGACACTTATGGGGGGGATCTGTGGATGACGGACACTTACGGGGGGATCTGTGGATAACGGACACTTATGGGGGATCTGTGGATGACGGACACTTATGGGGGGATCTGTGGATGACGGACACTTATGGGGGGATCTGTGGATGACGGACACACACTTATGGGGGGGATCTGTGGATGACGGACACTTATGGGGGGATCTGTGGATGACGGACACACACTTATGGGGGGATCTGTGGATGACGGACACACACTTATGGGGGGATCTGTGGATGACGGACACTTATGGTGGGATCTGTGGATGACGGACACGTATGGGGGATCTGTGGCTGGCGGACACACACTTATGGGGGGGATCTGTGGATGACGGACACTTATGGGGGGGATCTGTGGATGACGTACACTTATGGGGGGGATCTGTGGATGACGGACACTTATGGGGGGATCTGTGGATGACGGACACTTATGGGGGGATCTGTGGATGACGGACACTTATGGGGGGATCTGTGAATGACGGACACTTATGGGGGGGATCTGTGGATGACGGACACTTATGGGGGGATCTGTGGATAACGGACACTTATGGGGGGGATCTGTGGATGACGGACACTTATGGGGGGATCTGTGGATGACGGACACTTATGGGGGGGATCTGTGGATGACGGACACACACTTATGGGGGGATCTGTGGATGACGGACACTTATGGGGGGATCTGTGGATGACGGACACACACTTATGGGGGGATCTGTGGATGACGGACACACACTTATGGGGGGATCTGTGGATGACGGACACTTATGGTGGGATCTGTGGATGACGGACACTTATGGGGGGATCTGTGGATGACGGACACACACTTATGGGGGGATCTGTGGATGACGGACACACACTTATGGGGGGATCTGTGGATGACGGACACTTATGGTGGGATCTGTGGATGACGGACACGTATGGGGGGATCTGTGGATGACGGACACACACTTATGGGGGGATCTGTGGATGACGGACACACACTTATGGGGGGATCTGTGGATGACGGACACTTATGGTGGGATCTGTGGATGACGGACACGTATGGGGGATCTGTGGCTGGCGGACACACACTTATGGGGGGGATCTGTGGATGACGGACACTTATGGGGGGGATCTGTGGATGACGTACACTTATGGGGGGGATCTGTGGATGACGGACACTTATGGGGGGATCTGTGGATGACGGACACTTATGGGGGGATCTGTGGATGACGGACACTTATGGGGGGATCTGTGAATGACGGACACTTATGGGGGGGATCTGTGGATGACGGACACTTATGGGGGGATCTGTGGATAACGGACACTTATGGGGGGGATCTGTGGATGACGGACACTTATGGGGGGATCTGTGGATGACGGACACTTATGGGGGGGATCTGTGGATGACGGACACTTATGGGGGGATCTGTGGATGACGGACACACACTTATGGGGGGATCTGTGGATGACGGACACTTATGGGGGGATCTGTGGATGACGGACACACACTTATGGGGGGATCTGTGGATGACGGACACACACTTATGGGGGGATCTGTGGATGACGGACACTTATGGTGGGATCTGTGGATGACGGACACGTATGGGGGGATCTGTGGCTGGCGGACACACACTTATGGGGGGATCTGTGGATGACGTACACTTATGGGGGGGATCTGTGGATGACGAACACTTATGGTGGGATCTGTGGATGACAGACACGTATGGGGGGGATCTGTGGCTGGCGGACACACACTTATGGGGGGATCTGTGGATGACGTACACTTATTGGGGGATCTGTGGATGACGAACACTTATGGGGGGATCTGTGGATGACAGACACTGTTACGGGGGGGGGATCTGTGGCTGGCACTGTTACAGGGGGATCTGTGGCTGGCACTGTTATATATGTGCCATCCACAGACCCCCCACCCCATAACAGTGCCATCCACAGTGCCCCCCCAGCCCATAACAGTGCCATCCACAGACCCCCACCCCTTAACTGTGCCATCCACAGATTCCGTGTGCCCGCCGCCGCCGTTTAAAGTTATTAAACATGCCCCCCTCACTCCTAATAGTACCGTATATCCGAATTTCTTCTGTATTTCTTCATTCATAAAGCAGACGGCGCAGGCACGTGACATCACTGAGGGCATTATACAGAAGAAATTCGCACACCCCAAAGGCCGGCCCTGAACGAGCCCCCCTTTACAGAGCCTGGCGCCCCCCCTGGGGGGCGCGCCCCACTATTTGAGAAGCACTGCCTTACGGCCACGCGTAAAGTAATAGCCCACCACTGGAAGCAAGGCACCGCACCCCCTATCACTGAAGTCCAACAACTAGTAAACCAGCATATGCAGCATGAAATAATGTACTCACATGGTCTACAATCCAGAACTAAGACCCTCAACCAGTGGTTGCCCTGGCTCTCGAGTTCCCATGCTACACCTCTCCCAGACGCTATCTTATGATCGCTTACTGTATGCTCTCCGGATTCCTAGATCCCTTTTTCCCAAATCCTCTACCCCTTTCCAACCCCCCCCCCCCTCCCTATTACTACACATATGGATGGGCTAAAATATTACACACAATTTTTTTATGCCTGTGTCATGGTTTGTGTTGGTTCTTATATATATTTTTTTACTTATGTACTGTTTTTTCGGTGCGTGCGACTACATTGTCCTTTGTTATTTCATATTTGTTTGTATTGCACAAAATAGAAGTACCAGGTTGGGCACGGGTTCCCTGGTGCTCAAGCATATTAGAGCATATCACTGCATAATTTATGTACTACTTTGTATCCTACATATGCGTTGTATGTGCTTTTATGTGGCTGCGTCCACAGCATTTGTTCATTTTATTTACATAAAACACTCAATAAAAATCTATTGCAACTAATACCACCCATCCACATCCCTCAAACCCTTCAAAGATATGACCCTGAAATCACATTTAAGGCCTATGTTAATAAAACTATCGGTGTATATATTGGCTTCTACCTCACAGTTTCTGCCTTCCCCTGGATCAACTTGCAGGATAACAGGCTGTCTGTCTGTCTGGACGTTCTTTATGCGCGACCAAACGACTGGACCGATCTTCACCAAATTTGACACACAGGTACATCACGTGTCCGGGAAGGTTTTAGACTCAGCTCTCAGCTCTCTAGGACGTACCGTTCCTGAGATATTCCCAAAAAATGAGCCTGACCCCCCAATACAAGCCTGCAAGTCTTTCTCTTCAAATCCCAACTGCTATAAACACAGTTTTACTCCAGGTTTCCATAACAACCCAGCCATTTTTCTTTACTGCTTAAAGGGGCGGACAATGTGGAGGTCACTGTTTTTAAAGGGGCGGGCACAGTGGAGGTCACTGTTATTAAAGGGGCGGGCACTGTGGAGGTCACTGTTATTAAATGGGCGAGCACTGTGAAAGTCACTGTTATTAAAGGGGCGGGCGCTATGAAGGTCCCTGTTAAAGGGACGGGCACTGTGAAAGTCACTGTTAAAGGGGCGGTCACTGTGAAAGTCACTGTTAAAGGGGCGGCCACTGTGAAAATCACTTATAAAGGGACAGGCGCTATGAAGATCCCTGTTAAAGGGGCGGTCACTGTGAAAGTCACTGTTAAAGGGGCGGTCACTGTGAAAGTCACTGTTAAAGGGGTGGTCACTGTGAAAGTCACTGTTAAAGGGGTGGCCACTGTAAAAGTCACTGTTAAAGGGGCGGTCACTGTTAAAGGGGCGACCACTGTAAAAGTCACTGTTAAAGGGGCGGTCACTGTGAAAGTCACTGTTAAAGGGGCAGTCACTGTGAAAGTGATTTTTAAAGGGGCGGGCACTGTGGAGGTCTCTGTTAAAGGGGCGGGCACTCTGAAAGTCACTGTTAAAGGGGTGGCCACTATATAGGTTACTGTTAAAGGGGTCGTCAATGATAAAGGGGCGGTCACTGTTAAAGGGGCAGGCACTGTGGAGGTCACTGTTAAAGGGGCAGGCACTGTTAAAGGGACGGGCACTGTGAAGGTCATTGTTAAAGGGTCTGGCACTGTGGAGGTCAATGTTAAAGGGGCGGCCACTGTGGAGGTCAATGTTAAATGGGCGGGCACTGTGGAGGTCATTTTTAAAGGGGCGGGTACTGTAGAGGTCACTGTTATGGGGGAAACTGTCGATATCTTTTGAGGACAAACGGAAACATAAAATGAAATAGATGAAATATACCCGTGCAAAGCCGGGTCCTTCTGCTAGTATACACATACTGTATCTATATAATATAATACATTCCAGATGGTATACAATGTAAACCTATTAGTGACATATCCCACTGTGAGCCTGTGCAGTGGCCTAGTGACACTCTGCGCTGCGATTGGACAGCGCTACAGCCAGGGAGAAGGAACGCCCACAGAGAAAAGCTGATGTCTCCTCCCTGGTGTTCTAATGCTGTTACTTAGCATACAGCGCGGGAGAATGTAACGGGGGCCACAGCAGCGCAACGGAGCGGCGCCAAAAAATAATAGTAAGTGCAGAGACATCCCCCATGTATGCCCTACATGTCCTGCTACTTAGTTAATAAAGTATGGACCAATGAAAGGTTCTCCAGTGGCCAGCGGGGCTCAAGAGGCAGTTGCCTTGGGCCCCCCAGGAGCAACTGGACCCTGGGCAGCTGCCCTTTTTGCACCGCGTTAAAGAAGGCCCTGGGAGTAGCTAAAAACTAGCTAGGCATTTTTATGGGCAGTGATAGGGTGTGTCTATGTAACTAGCTGGGTGGCAGGAGCTATAAACTAGCTGGGTGTTGTTAGGGGCAGTGATAGAGGAATGTCTATGTAACTATCTGGGTGGCAGGAGCTATAAACTAGCTGGGTGTTGTTAGGGGCAGTGCTGAAGTTGTGACAGAGAAGTGCATCATGGGTTTGGTTGGATAGTGCAACAGGAAGTGCTACATACAGGATGTAAACAAACCAGAGTAATTTATTTACATGGCTAAAGCTGTGAATATGTCCAGGAGAGTTCAAATTTGGGGGAAACAAGGCATTGGGGAGAAGTACATGAGGTAAGCAACTACATGAGCATACCTGTTAAAAACCATAGTCATTTTAAAAAATACCTTTAATGTAGTAATTGCTTTTGTAATGTTTTAGTAGATGGAAAAAGGTAAATCCGGTGCTCATCTTCATAAAAAAAAAATAATAATATTTACTCATGTTAATAGCAGAACAGAAACATTCCTGATATGAAGCCACAATAGAGATTCAAAAGATGTTACTAAGCATCCCACTGATGTCTGTGTCATAAAGAAATCATGTTTTTATAAATTTATTAAGTGCTGGATTTGGCCTTTTCCATTGACTATTAAGTATTATTGAAGGCAACAGACCAATGTGGTACTCAGCAAAAGTGGCCCAAATCATTAAAAATAAAAAGCTAGCATTTTGTAATTATAAAAAAACCCAGAGCAATGAAGATAAGGAAATCTACAAGATTAGGCAGAGAGAGGCCAAGCAAGTTATAAGAACTTCTAAAGCGCAGGCAGAAGAAAAACTAGCTCAGTCTATGAAAAAAGGGGATAAGACATTCTTCAGATATATAAATGAAAAAAGGAAATTAAAACAAGGAATAGCTAAATTAAAAACAAAGGACGGAAGGTATGTAGAAGAGAATAAAGGGCTAGCCGACTGCCTTAATGAATACTTCTGTTCAGTTTTTACAAAAGAAAAAGGAGAAGGACCCCCACTAGAAAGGATGACTATTAAATCGTTTGATGCATGTATCTTTACAGAGGAAGATGTTCTAAGTTTGCTGTCTAAGGTGAAGACAGATAAGTCACAGGGGCCTGATGAGATACACCCAAAATTATTAAAAGAGCTTAGTGGTGAGCTGGCAAAACCGTTAACAGATTTATTTAACCAATCATTAGTAACAGGAGTCGTCCCGGAAGATTGGAAATTGGCAAATGTCGTGCCCATTCACAAGAAAGGTAGTAGGGAGGAATCGAGCAACTATAGACCAGTGAGTCTGACATCAATAGTAGGCAAAGTAATGGAAACCCTATTAAAGGATAGGATTGTGGAACATCTAAAATCCCATGGATTGCAAGATGAAAAACAACATGGGTTTACTTCAGGGAGATCATGTCAAACAAATCTTATAGATTTTTTTGACTGGGTGAATAAAATAATAGACGGTGGAGGTGCAGTAGACATCGCATATCTAGATTTTAGTAAGGCTTTTGACACTGTCCCACATAGAAGACTTATCAATAAACTGCAGTCATTGAGCATGGACTCCCATATTGTTGAGTGGATTAGGCAGTGGCTGAGTGACAGACAACAGAGGGTTGTAGTCAATGGAGAACATTCAAAACAAGGTAATGTTACCAGTGGGGTTCCACAGGGATCTGTACTGGGACCGATTTTGTTTAATATCTTCATAAGTGATATTGCAAAAGGCCTCACTGGTAAGGTTTGTCTTTTTGCTGATGACACAAAGATATGTAACAGGGTTGATGTTCCTGGAGGGAAACGCCAAATGGAAAAGGATTTAGGAAAACTAGAAGAATGGTCAGAACTCTGGAAACTGAAATTTAATGTGGATAAGTGCAAGATAATGCACCTGGGGCGTAAAAACCCAAGGGCAGAATATAGAATATTTGACACAGTCCTGACCTCAGTATCTGAGGAAAGGGATTTAGGAGTAATTATTTCAGAAGACTTAAAGGTGGGAAGACAATGTAATAGAGCAGCACGAAATGCCAGCAGAATGCTTGGATGTATAGGGAGAGGTATAAGCAGTAGAAAGAGTGAAGTGCTTATGCCGCTGTACAGAACACTGGTGAGACCTCACTTGGAGTATTGTGCGCAGTACTGGAGGCCATATCTCCAGAAGGATATAGATACTCTAGAGAGAGTTCAGAGAAGAGCTACTAAAACTAGTACATGGATTGCAGGATAAAACTTACCAGGAAAGGTTAAAGGACCTTAATATGTATAGCTTGGAAGAAAGAAGAGACAGAGGGGATATGATAGAAACTTTTAAATACATAAAGGGAATCAACTCGGTAAAGGAAGAGAGCATATTTAAAAGAAGAAAAACTACCACAAGAGGACACAGTTTTAAATTAGAGGGGCAAAGGTTTAAAAGTAATATAAGGAAGTATTACTTTACTGAGAGAGTAGTGGATACATGGAATAGCCTTCCTGCAGAAGTGGTAGCTGCAAATACAGTGAAGGGGTTTAAGCATGCATGGGATAGGCATAAGGCCATCCTTTATATAAGATAGGGCCGGGGGCTATCCATAGTATTCAGTATATTGGGCAGACTAGATGGGCCAAATGGTTCTTATCTGCCGACACATTCTATGTTTCTATGTTTCTATGTTTCTATGCCGATGTGGAGTGTTCCCTATTTGCTCCATCACTGATTAGTGAACTGATCACAAGATACATTCATTGTCAGTTATCTGCCTATAGACCGCTCTCCTTTATAACATTTTGGATCTTCTAATTTCCCACATTTGCATTATCTAAATATAAAATGTTTGGATCTGGTGCTATTAGTTGTAGGTTATTTGCATATTGATGTCTAACATTCTAACACTGACCATACAAATAAGATGGCTTTCATTTGGCCAACAGCGGCCTGCTTCGAACTCTCCAAGACACAATCTGCCAGACACTTCTCATAACAAAGGATTTGGCACAGTTCTACATCCAGTCACTATAAGAGAATACCCACAAGCTGGATTTCCCATGTGGATTTTGGCACATACTCTGCATCAAAATCTACACAAAACTGTGTACTCTGTTTCCCATTATTTTCAATGGGAATCCGTGACATAGTTAATGCCTAGTGTATTTTTTTTGTGTGGATTGGAAATATGCTTCATGAAATTTTTTTTTAAAGTCAATTCCTGCTGAAGCTTCCATGCAGAAACCACAGCAGGTGACCACAGATTGTGTCCAATTGCATGGGGCTAAAACCGCATGTGGATCCACAAAATGTACAACTGCAATCTGCAACAGAAGTTTGAGGGTCAGCCTTGGATATCTGCGGATTTCAAGGCAGATTTTTCTAGGGGAAAAAATCCCCCATGTGAATATGATCTAATTCCACCCACCCTATATCCGGCTATACGCAGGGGAAGCTTGGGGGGGCCGGACGTAAGGATGTACTACTGGGCATCACTGCTCTCACAGGCCAAGGAGTGGTGGCAGCCGTCCAATCCGCAGAGGTGGCTACAGCTTGAGGAAGCACTGATCAGAGGATCCTCGCTCAGAGGCTACTTAGCCGCACAAACTCTTAAACCATTCCAACCCAGTCTACCAATAGGATCCATGCTGGCCACCTCAGCGGCTTGGAAATTCCTGCTCTCTAAGTCTGACCTTGCATGGACTTTGGATAGGAAACTATTCCCTCTAAAATCAGTAGATCCCTAATTTGTCTCTCTCATCTTGGTACTCCAGAGGCATCGATACTATTGGGAAGCTTTATGATGGGAATTCAATGGTACAGTTTGAATCTCTGCACGGCCAATATGCCTTACCCAATAAGGTCTTTTATCAGTATCTCCAGGTCAGGCACCTCTTGGGCTCCTTACCCTCTACCTCCTCTAGTGACCCTGTAGGCATAGATATAGTAATTTGCAAGTTCCTCAACCTTGCTTCTAGTGCTAAAAGAGGGCTGTCTATAATGTACCAATCCCTATCCTCTCATTATAATATAAACAAGCTGCCATTTATGATCAGATGGGAGGAGGAACTTAAAGCCACATTCTCACTAGCGAATTGGCATAACACGCTATTTTGGGCCTACTAAATGCATTAACCATGCAGAACAAAATAGGAAAATCCAATTAGGTGGTACCTTACACCCGACAGACTAGCACATATGATAGTGGGTTATCCACCTGTATGTTGGCGTGGATGCGGATATAGGGGCACCCGACCTATATGTGGTGGTTCTGTCCTCTCATCTCTCCTCTATGCCATCAATCCTTTGCTCTTATCTCAGAAGTGACTGAGATGTATGTTCCCCCATCCCCGGAACTTGCTATACTATGTATTGGTTTATATAACATTCCATGCAAACAGAGATGGGTGGTGGCACATATCCTTACGGCCACGCGTAAAGTAATAGCCCGCCACTGGAAGCAAGGCACCACACCCCCTATCAATGAGGTCCAACAACTAGTAAACCAGCATATGCAGCATGAAATAATGTACTCACATGGTCTACAATCCAGAACTAAGGCCCTCAACCAGTGGTTGCCCTGGCTCTCGAGTTCCCATGCTACACCTCTCCCAGACGCTATCTTATGATCGCTTACTGTATGCTCCCCGGATTCCTAGATCCCTTTTTCCCAAATCCTCTACCCCTTTCCAACCCCCCCCCCCTCCCCATTACTACACATATGGATGGGCTAAAATATTACACACAATTTTTTTATGCCTGTGTTATGGTTTGTGTTAGTTCTTATATATTTTTTCTTTACTTATGTACTGTCCTTTGTTATTTCATATTTGTTTGTAATGCACAAAATAGAAGTACCAGGTTGGGCACGGGTTCCCTGGTGCTCAAGCATATTAGAGCATATCACTGCATAATTTATGTACTACTTTGTATCCTACATATGCGTTGTATGTGCTTTTATGTGGCTGCGTCCACAGCATTTGTTCATTTTATTTACATAAAACACTCAATAAAAATCTATTGCAACTAATACCACCCATCCACATCCCTCAAACCCTTCAAAGATATGACCCTGAAATCACATTTAAGGCCTATGTTAATAAAACTATCGGTGTATATATTGGCTTCTACCTCACAGTTTTTGCCTTCCTCTGGATCAACTTGCAGGATAACAGGCTGAACTGGATGGACAAATGTCTTTTTTCGGCCTTATATACTATGTTACTATGTTACTATATGTCATATCCATACAGCCCCATTCACCCAAAAGAGTGTCCTTTGGGCCTCAGCCAGACTGTATGTGTCGCTATACTCTTTTGAGGTATAGAATAGTGTAGAAGACTCTGATATCTCTTATATATATAAAAATTTGTTTCTGTCTGTCTGTCTGTCTGGATGTTCTTTATGCGCGACCAAACGACTGGACCGATCTTCACCAAATTTGGCACACAGGTACATCAGGTGTCCAGGAAGGTTTTAGACTGGGTCTCAGCTCTCTAGGATGTACCGTTCCTGAGATTATCCCAAAAAATTAGCCCCTCCCAATAC
Source organism: Bufo bufo (assembly GCF_905171765.1). Classification (NCBI taxonomy): domain Eukaryota; kingdom Metazoa; phylum Chordata; class Amphibia; order Anura; family Bufonidae; genus Bufo; species Bufo bufo. The sequence continues at coordinate 90,463,607 of NC_053396.1, forward strand.
AAGCCTGCAAGTCTTTCTCTTCAAATCCCAACTGCTATAAACACAGTTTTACTCCAGGTTTCCATAACAACCCAGCCATTTTTCTTTACTGCTTAATCACCTCCGGACCGCCTAACGCAGGATTGCGTTCCGGAGGCGGTCGATTCATTCCTCCTAGACGCGCCGGCGCGTCATCTCGCGAGACGCGAGATTTCCTGTGAATGCGCACACAGGAGCGCGCGTTCATAGGAACTGCAGGTTAACGAGCTGATCTACAGCCTGCCAGCGGCGATCATTCGCTGGCAGGCTGTAGATCCGATTTTTTTAACCCCTGAAAGGTATATTAGACGCTGTTTTGTTAACAGCGTCTAATATACCTGCTACCTGGTCCTCTGGTGGTCCCTTTTGCTTGGATCGACCACCAGAGGACACAGGCAGCTCTGTAAAGTAGCACCAAACACCACTACACTACACCCCCCTGTCACTTATTAACCCCTTATTAACCCCTGATCACCCCATATTAGACTCCCTGATCTCCCCCCCTGTCATTGATCACCCCCTGTCATTGATCACCCCCCTTTAAGGCTCCATTCAGACGTCCGTATGTGTTTTGCGGATCTGCGGATCCACGGATCGGATCCGCAAAACACATACGGACGTCTGAATGGAGCCTTACAGAGGGGTGATCAATGACAGGGGGGTGATCACCCCATATAGACTCCCTGATCAGCCCCGGTCATTGATCACCCCCCTGTAAGGCTCCATTCAGACGTCCGTATGTGTTTTGCGGATCCACGAATCCACGGATCCACAAAACACATACAGACATCTGAATGGAGCCTTACAGGGGGGTGATCACCCCATATAGACTCCCTGATCCCCCCCCCTGTCATTGATCACCCCCCTGTAAGGCTCCATTCAGACGTCCGTATGTGTTTTGCGGATCCGCGGATCCGCAAAACACATTCACCCCATATAGACTCCCTGATCACCCCCCTGTCATTGATCCCCCCCTGTCATTGATCACACCCCTGTAAGGCTCATTTCAGATGCCCGTATGGGTTTGGCGGATCCACGGATCCGAAAAACACGGACACCGCGGATCCGCAAAACACGGACATCGGCAATGTGCTTTCCGCATTTTGCGGATCCGCACATTGCCAGAACTATATAGAAAATGCCTTTTCCTGTCCGCAATTGCGGACAAAAATAGGACATGTTCTATAGGCTCTACAAAAAACGCAGTGTTCGCCCGATCAGGCCTGATCTTGTGCGCACACTTGCGTTCAGTCCGCCCCACCGCAGTGACAGAATTAATTTTTTTCTGATCACTGCAAAAACACCATAAAATCGCTGCGGCGCTATAAAAAGATCACTTTTGAGGGGCATGGCAAGTTCATAGAAGATTTTTATTTATTTTTTTGTCACAAGTTAGCGGAAATAGATTTTTTTTTTTATTGTTTTTTTGTTTTTTCTTACAAAGTCTCATATTCCACTAATTTGTGACAAAAAATAAAATCTCACATGAACTCACCATACCCCTCACGGAATCCAAATGCGTAAAATTCTTTAGACATTTATATTCCAGACTTCTTCTCACGCTTTAGGGCCCCTAAAATGCCAGGGCAGTATAAATACCCCACATGTGACCCCATTTTGGAAAGAAGACACCCCAAGGTATTTCGTGAGGGGCATGGCAAGTTCATGTAAAATGTAATTTTTTGTCACAAGTTAGTGGAATATGAGACTTTGTAAGAGAAAAAGAAAATAAATTCCGCTAACTTGTGCCAAAAAATATATAATCTAGGAACTCGCCATGCCCCTCACAAAATACCTTGGGGTGTCTTCTTTTCAAAATAGGGCCACTTGTGGGGTATTTATACTGCCCTGGTATTTTAGGGGACCTAAAGTGTGAGAAGTAGTTTGGAATCCAAATGCGTAAAAAATACCCTGTGAAATCGTAAAGATTCTCATTGGAATTTGGGCCCCTTTGCGCACCTAGGCTGCAAAAAAGTGTCACACATGTGGTATCGCCGTACTCAGGAGAAGTAGGGCAATGTGTTTTGGGGTGTATTTTTACATATACCCAAGCTGGGTGAGAGAAATATCTCTGTAAATGACAACTTTTAATTTTTTTTTATACAAAGTTGTCAATTTACAGAGATATTCCTCTCACCCAGCATGGGTATATGTAAAAATACACCCCAAAACACATTGTCCTACTTCTCCTGAGTACAGCAATACCACATGTGTGACACTTTTTTGCAGCCTAGGTGCGTAAAGGGGCCGAAAGTCCAATGAGTACCTTTAGGCTTTACAGGGTTGCTCACAATTTAGCCCCGCCCAAAATGCCAGAACAGTAAACACACCCCACAAATGACCCCATTTCGGAAAGTAGACACCCCAAGGTATTCGCTGAGGGGCATATTGAGTCCATGAAAGATTGAACTTTTTGTCACAAGTTAGCGGAAAGGGAGACTTTGTGAGAAAAAACCCAAAAAAATCAATTTCCGCTAACTTGTGCCAAAATAAAAACTTCTATGAACTCGCCATGTCACTCACGGAATACCTTGGGGTGTCTTCTTTCCAAAATGGGGTCACATGTGGGGTATTTATACTGCCCTGGCATTTTAGGGGCCCTAAAGCGTGAGAAGAAGTCTGGAATCCAAATGCCTAAAAATGCCCTCCTAAAAGGTACTCATTGGAATTTGGGCCCCTTTGCGCACCTAGGCTGCAAAAAAGTGTCACATATGTGGTATCCCCGTACTCAGGAGAAGTTGGGAAATGTGTTTTGGGGTGTCTTTTTACATATACCCATGCTGGGTGAGAGAAATATCTCTCTAAAATGACAACTTTGTATAAGAAGATGGGAAAAGTTGACTTTTACAGAGATATTTCTCTCACCCAGCATGGGTATATGTAAAAATACACCCCAAAACACATTGCTCTACTTCTCCTGAGTACGGAGATACCACATGTGTGACACTTTTTTGCAGCCTAGGTGCGCAAAGGGGCCCGAATTCCAAAGAGTATCTTTACGATTTCACAGGGCATTTTTTACTCATTTGGATTCCAGACTTCTTCTCACGCTTTAGGGCCCCTAAAATGCCAGGGCAGTATAAATACCCCACAAGTGACCCCATTTTGGAAAGAAGACACCCCAAGGTATTCTGTGAGGAGTATGGTGAGTTCATGTAAAATTTATTTTTTGCTACAAGTTAGTGGAATATGAGACTTTGTAAGGGGAAAAAAAATCATCATTTTCCGCTAACTTGTGCCAAAAAAAAAAAAATTCGAGGAACTCGCCATGCCCCTCACGGAATACCTTGGGGTGTCTTCTTTCCAAAATGGGGTCACTTGTGGGGTATTTATACTGCCCTGGCATTTTAGGGGACCTAAAGCGTGAGAAGAAGTCTGGAATCCAAATGCCTAAAAAATGCCCTGTGAAATCCTAAAGGTGCTCTTTAGAATTTGGGCCCCTTTGCGCACCTAGGCTGCAAAAAAGTGTCACACATGTGGTATCCCCGTACTCAGGAGAAGTTGGGAAATGTGCTTTGGGGTGTCTTTTTACATATACCCATGCTGGGTGAGAGAAATATCTCTCTAAAATGAGCTACTGTGGTGGTCAATGTTAAATGGGCGGGCACTGTGGAGGTCATTGTTAAAAGGGCGGGTACTGTAGAGGTCACTGTTATGGGGGAAACTGTCGATATCTTTTTAAGACACACGGAAACATAAAATGAAATAGATGAAATATACCCTTAGGGTGTCTACTTTCCGAAATGAGGTCATTTGTGGGGTGTTTTTACTGTCTGGGCATTGTAGAACCTCAGGAAACATGACAGTTGCTCAGAAAGTCAGAGCTGCTTCAAAATGCGGAAATTCACATTTTTGTACCATAGTTTGTAAAAGCTATAACTTTTGCGCAAACCAATAAATATACACTTATTGCATTTTTTTTATCAAAGACAAGTAGAACAATAAATTTTGAGAAAAATTTATGTAGTTTAAAAAAAAAAAAATTACAACAGAAAGTGAAAAATGTCTTTTTTTTTGCAAAAAATTCGGTCAATTTCGATTAATAACAAAAAAAGTAAAAATGTGAGCAGCAATGAAATACCACCAAATGAAAGCTCTATTAGTGAGAAGAAAAGAAGGTAAAATTCATTTGGGTGGTAAGTTGTATGACCGCGCAATAAACCGTGAAAGTAGTGTAGTGCAGAATTGTAAAAAGTGGTCTGGTCATTAAGGGTGTTTAAGCTAGGGGAGCTGAGGTGGTTAAAGGGGCGGACAATGTGGAGGTTACTGTTTTTAAAGGGGCGGGCACAGTGGACGTCACTGTTGTTAAAGGGGCGGACACTGCGGAGGTCACTGTTATTAAATGGGCGAGCACTGTGGAGGTCACTGTTATTAAATGGGCGGGTACTGTGAAGGTCACTGGTATTAAAGGGGCGGGCGCTATGAAGTTCCCTGTTAAAGGGGCGGGCACTGTGAAAGTCACTGTTAAAGGGGCGGTCACTGTGAAAATCACTTATAAAGGGACGGGCGCTATGAAGATCCCTGTTAAAGGGGCGGTCATTGTGAAAATCACTGTTAAAGGGGCGGTCACTGTGAAAGTCACTGTTAAATGGGCGGTCACTGTGAAAATCACTGTTAAAGGGGCGGTCACTGTGAAAGTCACTGTTAAAGGGGCGGTCACTGTAAAAGTCACTGTAAAAGGGGTGGCCACTGTAAAAGTCACTGTTAAAGGGGCGGTCACTGTTAAAGGGGCGACCACTGTAAAAGTCACTGTTAAAGGGGCGGTCACTGTGAAAGTCACTGTTAAAGGGGCGGTCCCTGTGAAAGTCATTGTTAAAGGGGCAGTCACTGTGAAAGTGATTTTTAAAGGGGCGGGCACTGTGGAGGTCTCTGTTAAATGGGCGGGCACTCTGAAAGTCACTGTTAAAGAGGCGGCCACTATATAGGTTACTGTTAAAGGGGTCGTCAATGCTAAAGGGGCGGTCACTGTTAAAGGGGCAGGCACTGTGGAGGTCACTGTTAAAGGGGCAGGCACTGTTAAAGGGACGGGCACTGTGAAGGTCATTGTTAAAGGGGCGGGCACTGTGGAGGTCAATGTTAAAGGGCGGCTACTGTGGTGGTCAATGTTAAATGGGCGGGCACTGTGGAGGTCATTGTTAAAGAGGTGGGTACTGTAGAGGTCACTGTTATGGGGGAAACTGTCGATATCTTTTTAAGACACACGGAAACATAAAATGAAATAGATGAAATATACCCGTGCGAAGCCGGGTCCTTCTGCTAGTATACACATACTGTATCTATATAATATAATACATTCCAGATGGTATACAATGAAAACCTATTAGTGACATATCCCACTGTGACCCTGTGCAGTGCCCTAGTGACACTCTGCGCTGCGATTGGACAGCGCTACAGCCAGGGAGAAGGAACGCCCACAGAGAAAAGCTGATGTCTCCTCCCTGGTGTTCCAATGCTGTTACTTAGCATACAGCGCGGGAGAATGTAATGGGGGCCACAGCAGCGCAACGGAGCAGCGCCAAAAAATAATAGTAAGTGCAGAGACATCCCCCATGTATGCCCTACATGTCCTGCTACTTAGTGTCACGGCCATGGCTATGACCGTGACTCCTCAACCGCATGCGGTTGTCAGCGGTTTAGTTTGATTGTCAATCACAGATGAGGGCTGTGGTTTTTGCCTCACCTGTGGTTGCTGGCAACGGTATGTATGTGGCAGCATAGCACTCTGAGCTGTATTGTGGCAGCTTGATATGTTGTGCATGCGGTTGCACCTAGCAATCTTTCTGTTAGGTGTGTGTGTGTGTATGTATGTCTGTGTACACTCTGTGTTTTGTGTGGTGTGCACTTACATCTTCCCCTCACTGTGGTTGCCTGTGGCAACGTTTGGTCGTTGTGTGTACATGTGGTGGCAGTGTCCCGGCCTTCGGGCTGACTCCCCGGACATGTGTGCCACCCATGTCGTTGCCTGCGGCAACAGCCACAGTGTGTGTGTTGTTTGGACACTTCTCCTTTTAAGTGTGTGTTTCCCTTCTTTGGTGCTGGAAGGGTTAACTCCCTTCCCAGTGTGTTTGTGTTTCACTGGGTGTGTCCGACTGTGGGGTGTGGCTTCTTGGCCTATATAGCCTCACTGTTTTCCCAGGGCTGCAGGTTGCTTCAGCCATACTTAGCTGTAGCAGCCTCCTGTGTTTTATACCTGCCAGTGAGAGCCACCCCTGTGGTCATAACCATAATGTCACATTTAAGTTTATGTCTAGTTATGTGTGATGTCTATTTGATGTTTCCTTGTGATTTTGTGCAGCTATGGATCTGGGTCCCTGTGTGGGGTTGCGTTGTGATCTGCACCCTGCCAGCACAGGGATTCAGTCAGCAAGGCTGTGGCAGGTAGGTGGAACTCCTTGTTCACCTGCCATATCCATAGAGCTGTTAATGTTCCCCCTTTTCCAGCAGCTTGGCCATTCAGACTCCTGCTCCTCCGTGCCTAGGAGGAGTGAGTTGTCTTACCCTGCTCCTTAGCCCAGGGACCGGACGGAGGGTAAGTCAGGGCTCCTAGGTTCCTGCGCATGGGTCCTCCTACCTTTTAAGGTCGGCCCATGCAGATAGGAGTTAGAGTCAGGTTAGGGACGCTGTAGGAGGTGACCTGCTCCCTAATCCTGTTGTCCTGGCCAAGCAGCCATAACATCATCTGGCATCGCACGGCTGAGGATTTCCCCCATCCTCAGCCGTGACACTTAGTTAATAAAGTATGGACCCATGAAAGGTTCTCCAGTGGCCAGCGGGGCTCAAGAGGCAGTTGCCTTGGGCCCCCCAGGAGCAACTGGGCCCGGGGCAGCTGTCCCTTTTGCACCGCGTTAAAGAAGGCCCTGGGAGTAGCTAAAAACTAGCTAGGCATTTTTATGGGCAGTGATAGGGTGTGTCTATGTAACTAGCTGGGTGGCAGGAGCTATAAACTAGCTGGGTGTTGTTAGGGGCAGTGATAGAGGAATGTCTATGTAACTATCTGGGTGGCAGGAACTATAAACTAGCTGGGTGTTGTTAGGGGCAGTGCTGAAGTTGTGACAGAGAAGTGCATCATGGGTTTGGTTGGATAGTGCAACAGGAAGTGCTACATACAGGATGTAAACAAACCAGAGTAATTTATTTACATGGCTAAAGCTGTGAATATGTCCAGGAGAGTTCAAATTTGGGGGAAACAAGGCATTGGGGAGAAGTACATGAGGTAAGCAACTACATGAGCATACCTGTTAAAAACCATAGTCATTTAAAAAAATACCTTTAATGTAGTAATTGCTTCTGTAATGTTTTAGTAGATGGAAAAAGGTAAATCCGGTGCTCATCTTCATAAAAAAATAAATTATATTTACTCATGTTAACTCCTTTACGACCGCCTAACGCACGGATGCGTCCTGTCGGCGGTCAATTCATTCCTCCTGGGCGCATCCGTGCGTCATCTCGCAAGACGCGAGATTTCTGTCAGAGCCGGCCCGCGCATGCGCATCGCGGGCCGGAAAAAGTTAAAGGAGTATTTAGTCACCAGCCTGCCAGCCAATGATCGTTGCTGGCAGGCTGGTGATTTAAAAAAAATCAAATCAGAAGCCAGTTAACACCTTATATTTATAAATATAAGGTGTTAAATGGCTTCTGTGCTCCTCTGCTGGTCCTTTTCGTCGGTTGGTTCCAGCAGAGGAGCACACATCACAGTGAGTAGCCACCAAACACCACACTTAGCCCCAGATCACCCCCCATCACCCCAATTAACCCCTTGATCACCCCTTGATCGCCCCTGTCAATCACCTAGTGAAAGGGAAAAAAGCGATCAGTGTAAACTGTCACTTTTTTTTCCCACTGGTATTGACTGATAGGTTTTAGGATAGTTTAGGCCCCTTGGTTAGGTAGTTAGCGTCGGTTAGCGCACAGCCCACCGCACCGCAGTCACTGATTCGCTGATTAGCGTATCGCTAATCAGCTTTTGTACTTTTATAGTATCTGTAAGTGATCAAAACTGATCACAGTCAGTTCTATAATAGTATTAGTGTCACCTTAGCTCGCCCTCCACCCAAAACGCAGTGTTTGTCCGATCAGGCCTGATCGGTCGCCCACATGTGCGTTCACCCACGCCCGCCCCGCCGCAGTGACAAAAATTATATTTTTTTTGATCACTGCACAATCACTTTACAAGCGCTGCGGCGATAAAAAATATCAAAACTGATTTTTTTTTTATCAACCGCAGCGGCCTCCGGTACTTCGCTAGCCTCCCATTTGTAAGACAGGCTTGCTTTTTTTCTTGGGTAGTCTCAGGGAATACCCCTAAATTTAGTAGTCCAAATGTCAAACAGGGGGTATTCTTCTGAAGAGGTCTACAGGATTCTGACCCAGTCGGATGAGGAATGGGAACCCTCATCTGATGAATCTAGCGGGTCAGAATATGAACCTGTAGAAAGCAGTGGCAGTCTGACCCAAAGTTCGGACGAGGAGGTTGAGGACCCTGATAGCACCAGGCGTACCCGGCCCTGTGTCGCTAGACCACAGGTTGCGCAGGATCCGCTTCAAGGGCAGCAGAGTGGGGCTGGCGCTGTCGGATTACGTGGTGAGGCATACACCAGCAGCGCAGCCCATCCTGGACCTAGTACCAGCACTGCCGTACAACATGGGGAAGTGGCGAGCACCAGGAGGGCAGTTGAAGCTGGGATGGTGGCACGTGCAATAGTTACCCCGTCGCAGCCACCGCACAGACAGGCCCGTAGAGCCCCTAGAGTCCCTGAGGTGCTGGCAAACCCTGATTGGCAGTCCCCAACTTCAGCCGCACATGTAGTTCCCCCTTTCACCGCCCAGTCTGGAGTTCGGTTTGAGACAGCTCAGATTGGTTCGACACTGGGATTTTTTGAGCTGTTCTTGACTGCGGAGCTCTTGGACTTAGTTGTGGCAGAAACAAATCGGTATGCCACTCAATTTATAGCCGCCAACCCGGGAAGCTTTTATGCCCAGCCTTTCCGGTGGAAACCAGTCCAAGTTTCCGAAATTAAAATTTTTCTGGGCCTTCTCCTCAACATGGGTCTAACCAAAAAGCATGAATTGCGGTCATATTGGTCCACGAACCCAATTCATCACATGCCCATGTTCTCTGCTGCTATGTCCAGGACACGATTTGAGACCATCCTGCGTTTCCTGCACTTTAGCGACAACACCACCTCCCGTCCCAGAGGCCACCCAGCTTTTGACCGGCTCCACAAAATTCGGCCCCTCATAGACCACTTCAACAACAAATTTGCAGATTTGTATACCCCTGAGCAAAACATCTGCGTAGACGAGTCCCTAATACATTTTACCGGGCGCCTTGGCTTCAAACAATACATCCCAAGCAAGCGCGCCCGGTATGGGGTCAAATTGTATAAGCTCTGTGAAAGGACCACAGGCTATACCCACAAATTTCGGATCTATGAGGGAAAAGATCAGACCCTGGAGCCGGTCGGTTGCCCTGACTACCTGGGGAGCAGTGGGAAGACAGTCTGGGACTTGGTGTCACCCTTATTTGGCAAGAGGTACCATCTTTATGTGGACAATTTTTACACAAGTGTGCCCCTCTTCAGGCATTTGTTCCTAGAACATATTTACTGCTGTGGCACCGTGCGACCTAGTTGCCGGGGCTTCCCCCAACGGCTCGTTACCACCCGTCTTGCAAGGGGGGAGAGGGCTGCCTTGTGTAACCAGGAACTGCTCGCGGTGAAATGGAGAGACAAGCGTGACGTTTACATGCTCTCCTCCATTCACGCAGACACGACAATACAAATTGAACCGGCAACCAGTGTCATTGAAAAGCCCCTCTCAGTCCACGACTATAACCTTCACATGGAGGGGGGGACTTCAATGACCAGATGTTGGCTTCCTATTTAGTTTCCCGATGCACCAGATGCTGGTATAAGAAGGTGTCTGTATATTTGATTCAATTGGCTGCATATAATAGTTTTGTTCTCTACAGTAAGGCTGGGAGAACAGGATCCTTCCTCAAATTTCAGGAAGAGATCATCGAGAACCTCCTGTATCCAGGAGGTTCCGTGGCCCCATCCACCAGTGTAGTGAGCCGTCTACACGAGCGACATTTCCCCAGTGTCGTTGCTGGTACCTCAACCCAACCGTCACCCCGAAAAAGATGTTGTGTCTGTAGCAGGAGTGGAATAAGGCGTGACACCCGCTATTTCTGTCCTGACTGCCCTGACCACCCTGCCCTATGCTTAGGGGAGTGTTTCCGGAAGTACCACACACAGGTACACTTAGATAGGGATTGCATCTCACAGGACAGGCACACAGGGCTATTAGGGCCCTTACACTCACAGCTGCTGCAAACCTCTCCTTTCACCTTGGACAAAGTGCATATTGTACTTCGCCACATCTTTGGGCGATTTGCGCTTTGCACATTGTCCCATGGGGAAGAAGAGGTTTGTCCTATAAAGGTAAAAAAAATAAAAATAATCCCCGGTAAGCAAAAAAGTTAACGTTCTGTTCAAAAAGTTAAATAAAGTTTATATGTTCCGTACAAATTTTATTATAAAGTTAATAAATTTATTGCGTTGCGGCCTGGTTTTTTCTTTTTTTTTTTTTTTTTTTTTTTACCTTCCAGGTGGACCAACCGATCGACTAGCTGCCGCACTGATGTGCATTCTGACAGAACCATTGCGCTGCTGTCAGATTACACAAAAGTCGGTGTATGCGGCGCTGCAAGACGAGATTTCTCCTCTGCAGTAAAAGATACGTTTGCTGAGGCATATGAGCTGAGGAGGCGGCGGTGTTCATATACTTTGGCAAACACTTTGTATATAAAAAAAATAAAAAATCCCGGCAATGATTTATTCATTCACATCGATTGATGTGAATGGAGAAATCTGGTTTGCCAGGGCATATGGGCTAAGTGGGTATGGATGTTGGGCGGAGCTCCTATGTCCTGGCAGATGCCTTTCCCCTCCTTTTTTTTTTTTTTGGCAGAGATTTTTTCATCCACATTGATCGATGCGAATGAAGAAATCTGTGCCGTTCATTTTTTCTTTCAGCCCAGAGGCTGAACGGAAAAAAAAAATCTCATTACCCGTATGCTCAATATAAGGAGAATAGCAGAAACTCCTAATGCTGGCCATACATGTAATGATTGCGGAGACCCTCAAATGCCAGGGCAGTACAAACACCCCACAAATGACCCCATTTTGGAAAGAAGACACCCCAAGGTATTCGCTGAGGGGCATATTGAGTCCATGAAAGATTGAAATTTTTGTCCCAAGTTAGCGGAAAGGGAGACTTTGTGAGAAAAAACAAAAAAAAAAATCAATTTCCGCTAACTTGTGCCAAAAAATAAATTTCTATGAACTCGCCATGCCCCTCATTGAATACCTTGGGGTGTCTTCTTTCCAAAATGGGGTCACATGTGGGGAATTTATACTGCCCTGGCATTTTAGGGGCCCTAAAGCGTGAGAAGAAGTCTGGGATCCAAATGTCTAAAAATGACCTCCTAAAAGGAATTTGGTCCCCTTTGCGCATCTAGGCTGCAAAAAAGTGTCACACATGTGGTATCGCCGTACTCAGGAGAAGTTGGGGAATGTGTTTTGGGGTGTCATTTTACATATACCCATGCTGGGTGAGATAAATATCTTGGTCAAATGCCAACTTTGTATAAAAAAAATGGGAAAAGTTGTCTTTTGCCAAGATATTTCTCTCACCCAGCATGGGTATATGTAAAAAGACACCCCAAAACACATTGCCCTACTTCTTCTGAGTACGGCGATACCAGATGTGTGACACTTTTTTTGCAGCCTAGGTTGGCAAATGGGCCCACATTCCAAAGAGCACCTTTTGGATTTCACAGGGCATTTTTTACAGATTTTGATTTCAAACGGAAAATTATGTGTTTTTTTTTGGGGTTTTTTTTCTTACAAAGTCTCATATTCCACTAACTTGTGACAAAAAATAAAAACTCACTATGCCCATCACGAAATACCTTGGGGTGTCTTCTTTCCAAAATGGGGTCACTTGTGGGGTAGTTATACTGCCCTGGCATTTTAGGGGCACGAATGCTTGAGAAGTAGTTTGAAATCAAAATGTGTAAAAAATGCCCTGTGAAATCCGAAAGGTTCTCTTTGAAATGTGGGCCCCTTTGCCCACCTAGGCTGCAAAAAAGTGTCACACATCTGGTATCGCTGTACTCAGAAGAAGTTGGGCAATGTGTTTTGGGGTGTCTTTTTACATATAACCATGCTGGGTGAGAGAAATATCTCGGCAAAAGACAACTTTTCCCATTTTTTATACAAAACATGACAGGTGCTCAGAAAGTCAGAACTGCTTCAAAAAGCAGAAATTCACATTTTTGTACCATAGTTTGTAAACGCTATAACTTTTACCCAAACCATTTTTTTTTTTAATCAAAGACATGTAGAACAATAAGAAGAAAAATAGGTAAAATTCAGTTGGGTGGTAAGTTGCATGACCGAGCAATAAACGGTGAAAGTAGTGTAGTGCAGAAGTGTAAAAAGTGGCCTGGTCATTAAGGGTGTTTAAGCTAGGGGAGCTGAGGTGGTTAATAGCAGAACAGAAACATTCCTGATATGAAGCCACAATAGAGATTCAAAAGATGTTACTAAGCATCCCACTGATGTCTGTGTCATAAAGAAATCATGTTTTTATAAATTTATTAAGTGCTGGATTTGGCCTTTTCCATTGACTATTAAGTATCCACATGCCGATGTGGAGTGTTCCCTATTTGCATCATCACTGATTAGTGAACCGATCACAAGATACATTCATTGTCAGTTATCTGCCTATAGACCGCTCTCCTTTATAACATTTTGGATCTTCTAATTTCCCACATTTGCATTATCTAAATATAAAATGTTTGGATCTGTGCTATTAGTTGTAGGTTATTTGCATATTGATGTCTAATATTCTAACACTGACCATACACATAAGATGGCTTTCGTTTGGCCAACAGCGGCCTGCTTCGAACTCTCCAAGACCCAATCTGCCAGACACTTCTCATAACAAAGGATTTGGCACAGTTCTACATCCAGTCACTATAAGAGTATACCCACAAGCTGGATTTCCCATGTGGATTTTGGCACATACTCTGCATCAAAATCTACACAAAACTGTGTACTCTGTTTCCCATTATTTTCAATGGGAATCCGTTCCATAGTTAATACCTAGTGTATTTTTTATGTGTGGATTTGAAATATGCTTCATGAAAAAAAATTAAAAGCAAATTCCTGCTGAAGCTTCCATGCAGAAACCACAGCAGATGACCACACATTGTGTCCAATTGCATGGGGCTAAAACCGCATGTGGATCCACAAAATGTACAACTGCAATCTGCAACAGAAGTTTGAGGTTCAGCCTTGGATATCTGCGGATTTCAAGGCAGATTTTTCCCATGTGAATATGATCTAATACCACCCACACCCATCCCTCAAACCCTTCAAAGGTCACAGTTAGAGCCTATGTTATTAAAAGCTATCAGTGTATATATTGGCTTCTACCTCACAGTTTTTTTTTGCCTTCCTCTGGATCAACTTGCAAGATAACAGGCTGAACTGGATTTACAAATTTATATATTGTATTATATATATATATATATATATATATAATACAGTCCTGATCAAAAGTTTAAGACTTGAAAAATGGCAAAAAATCATATTTTACATTGTTGGATCTTAACAAGGTTCCAAGTAGAGCTTCAACATGCAACAAGAAGAAATGGGAGTGAGACAAAATATTTTTTGAGCATTTAATTTAATGAAAACAACGAATAAACTGAAACAGGCTGTTTTTCAGCTGATCAAAAGTTTAGGACCACATGCCTTTAAAAGGCCAAATCTGTGCAAAGATGTGGATTCATTGTCATTTTCTGTCAGGTAGTCACACTTTGTGATGGCAAAGGCAAAAAAACTCTCCCTTTTTGAACGTGGTCGGGTTGTTGAACTGCATAAGCAGGGTCTCTCACAGCGTGCCATCGCTGCTGAGGTGGGATGCAGTAAGACAGTCATTTGGAATTTCTTAAATGATCTTGAGGGTTATGGAACAAAAAAGTCAAGTGGAAGACCCAAAAAAATGTCACCAGCACTGAGCCAGAGGATCCAATTGGCTGTCCGTCAAGACACTGGACGATCCTCGACCCAAATTAAGGCCCTTACTGGTGCTGACTGCAGCCCCATAACCATCAGACGGCATCTGAGACTGAAGGGCTTCAAAAACAAAAGACCTCATCTCCTTGAACGCCACAGAACTGCTTGTTTGGACTTTGCAAGAGAGCACCAAACATGGGACAGTCAAAGGTGGAAGAAAGTTTTATTCTCTGATGAGAAAAAATGTAACCTTGATGGTCCTGATGGTTTCCAACGTTACTGGCATGACAAGCAGATCCCACCTGAGATGTTTTCTACGCGCCACAGTGGAGGGTGCGCCATAATGGTCTGGGGTGCTTTTTCCTTCAGTGGAACAATGGAGCTTCAGGAAGTGCAGGGGCGTCAAACGGACGCTGGCTATGTCCAGATGTTGCAGAGAGCATTCCTCATGACTGAGGGCCCTCGTCTGTGTGGTAACGACTGGGTTTTTCAACAGGACAACGCTACAGTACACAATGCCCACAGGACAAGGGACTTCTTCCAGGAGAATAACATTACTCTTTTGGCTTATCCTGCATGTTCCCCTGATCTAAATCCAATTGAGAACCTTTGGGGATGGATGGCAAGGGAAGTTTACAAAAATGGACAACAGTTCCAGACAGTAGATGGCCTTCGTGCGGCCGTCTTCACCACTTGGAGAAATGTTCCCACTCACCTGATGGAAACGCTTGCCGAAACAAATTTTTTAAGTGATCAACAATAACGGCGGAGCTACTCATTACTGAGTTCATGTTTGGAAGTTAGATTTCTGTTTTGGGGGGGGTTTAGTTTTTTTTTGGAGGTGTGGTCCTAAACTTTTGATCAGCTGAAAAACAGCCTGTTTCAGTTCATTCGTTGTTTTCAATAAATTGAATGCTCAAAAAATGTTTTGTCTCACTCCCATTTCTTCTTGTTGCATGTTAAAACTCTACTTGGAACCTTGTTAAGATCCAGCCATGCTAAATATGATTTTTTGATATTTTTAAAGTGGTCTTAAACTTTTCATCAGTACTGTACATTCCAGATAGTATACAATGTACACCTATTAGTGCCGTATCCCACTGTGAGCCTGTGCACTGCCCTAGTTCTGATAAGTGCATCAATGTGAACTAGTGATTTCTAGCGTTCCAGTGTTTAGTTATGCAGGCATGTGTATATGGATCATGTGACACTGCATGTGGTTTTAAGGGAATCAGGTTATGACTAAAGGTCCCTTTAGATGGGACAATTTATCAGACGATTGTCAAGAAGGAAGAGTTCGTTCCCGGCAGTCTCCTTCTCGTCAGTGAAAGAGACCCCAGCATTTACATGCAGCGATCTTCTCCACAGTATAAGGAAGAGCAATCACTTGTCCCTACACAGACTCATTGTGTCACGAGGGTGTCAAGAGCCACGTCTGACTCCGTTATACCCGGGGTCAGGAAGTCGCAGCGGGTGGCTGCGTGCTCTATGTCTAAAGACAGTGCTGTTTCTTAATGGTAGCTTTCTGGGTTTGCCTTGCAATCCTTTTTGGCTCACTCAGGGATCTGTAGCTTCTCCTGCTCAGCTGTTTCTTGTCCAGCAATCCCAACCTCCTTATATTCCCATCTCTCACTTCTCTGGTTGCCAGATATAGAGCTTCCTGCCTGAGCGTTACCCTCCGGATCCCTGTTGGGCTTTTGTTGTCCGCTGTTGTCGCCCACCTGGGATTATATGTTTGTCTGTATTGTCTGTCCTCTCCTTGGTGTTTCCCTTTAGTGTTAGTGGTGCGGACTAGTGTTCCCACCGCCCTATTCACTACGTAGGGCTCATCTCAGGGAAAGCCAGGGTTTAGGCACGTGATCGGCGTACGGGTGAGAAACCCGTCTAGGGACGTCAGGGCAGTCAGGTGCCAGCCTCAAGGTGAGTTAGGGGTCACCACCTTTCCCTCTCCCTTGGACAGGGCCTTCCCATTTCCCTCCCTTTGCGTCACGTATGTGATCGGCACGCCGGTCATGACACATTGTTTGCCGGCAGCAGATGCTGTTTAGAGAGCGCAATCTGTGACCGCATTAATGATGCAATTACCCAATTAATGAGCGTTTCATTGGATCATCAGGTAATTGGCGGCACCTTTACACCACCAGATAATTGTTAAGGAGCGTTTCTATTAGTGCTCATTAGCAATTATCAGGTGGATTCACAGCCAGTGTAAAGGGCTCGTAAAGGGGTAATCTCTAGAGTTGAGCGGACACCTGGATGTTCAGGTTTGACGGGTTCGGCCGAACTTCACAAAAAAGTTTGAGTTTGGGACCCGAACTTGACCCGAACTTGACCCCGAACCCCATTGAAGTCAATAGGGTCCTGAACTTTTGAGCACTAAAATGGCTGTAAAAAAGTCATGGAAAGGGCTAGAGGACTGCAAATGGCATCAAAATGTGGTTAAGAGCATCACAAGTGCTCTGCAAACAAATGTGAATAAGGAAATGACTTAAAATAACATAAAATACGTAAAAATGAAAAATAATAATCTTGATCTTGGAGGACAAGGTCCATATTGAGTAGGAGGTGGAGGAAGCGGTGGATGTGGCAGTGTAGGTGGAAGCGGCGGTGGAGGATGAGGAGGTAGCCTACACTGTTTTTTGGTTTTATTTTTTATTGTTTAAATTAGGGTACACCCCAAAATATTGGGAAATATAACCTGTTATACCCCCTCGAGCCGTGCTAAACAAACGTTCAGACAATACCCTGGCTGCAGGGCAGGCCAGCACCTCCAAGGCGTAAAGGGCAAGCTCAGGCCATGTGCCCAATTTGTAGACTTAGAAGTTGAAGGGGTCAGACCCATCAGTCAGTACGTGTAGGCGTGTGCACACATACTGTTCCACCATGTTGCTGAAATGCTGCCTCCTGCTAAGACGTTCCATATCAGCTGGTGGTGCTGGTTGTTGTGGCGTGCTGACAAAGCTTTTCCACATTTCGGCCATGCTAACCCTGCCTTCTGAGGTGCTGGCGGTGCCCCAGCTGCGTTGGCGACCTCTTCCTCCTCCTCTGTCTTCACCTTGTGCTTCCACTGTGCCCCCGCTGTCAGGTGGGAATGCCACCAGCAGCGCGTCTACCAGCGTGCGCTTGTACTCGCGCATCTTACGATCACGCTCCAGTGACGGAATTAAGGACGGTACGTTGTCCTTGTAATGGGATCCAGCAGCATGGCCACCCAGTAGTCAGCACAAGTTAGAATGTGGGCAACTCAGTGGTTGTTGCGGAGACACTGCAGCATGTAATCGCTCATGTGTGCCAGGCTGCCCAGAGGCAATGAAAAGCTGTCCTCTGTGGAAGGTGTATCGTCTGTGTCCTCTGTATCCCCCCAGCCACGCACCAGTGTTGGCCATGAGTTAGTTTTGGTGCCACCCTGCAGGGAACACGATTCCTCCTCCTCCATCTCCTCCTCCTCATCCTCCAGAACTGTGCCCTGGCTGGATAATTGTGTACCTGGCGTTTGTGGGTGCAGGAACCCCCCCTCGGAGCCACTTGTGAATGACTGGCCGGAAACCCTATGAAATGATCCCTCTTCCTCCTCCTTCGCCTGTGCCACATCCTCTTCCATCATCGCCAGAAGCGTTTTTTCAAGGAGGCATAGAAGTGGGATAGTAACGCTGAGAACGGCGTTATCGGCACTGGCCTTGTTGGTGGAGTACTCAAAACAGTGCAACAAGGAACACAGGTCTCGCATGGAGGCCCAGTCATTGGTGGTGAAATTGTGCTGTTCTGCAGAGCGACTCACCCGTGTGTGCTGCAGCTGAAACTCCACTATCGCCTGCTGCTGCTCGCACAGTCTGGCTAGCATGTGCAAGGTGGAGTTCCAACTTGTGGGCAAGTCGCATATGAGGCAGTGAGTGGAAAGGCCGAAGTTACGATGCAGCGCTGACAGCTCAGGGTGACAGGTGCAGCAGCTCTGACATATCGGGGTAATTTTTAAGGAACCTCTGCACCACCAAATTCAGCACATGCGCCAGGCAAGGGATGTGCGTCAAACCAGCTAGTCCCAGAGCTTCTACGAGATTTTGCCCTATATCGCACACAACCAGGCCGGGCTTGAGGCTTACTGGCACCAACCACTCATCAGTCTGTTGTTCCATGCCCATCCAAAGCTCCTGCGTGGTGTGGGGTTTGTCCCCCAAACAGATACGTTTTAAAACTGCCTGCTGTCGTTTACCCCTGGCTGTGCTGAATTTGGTGGTGAAGGTGTTACACTGATCGGATGAGGAGCCGGTAGAGGATGAAGAAGCAGAGTAGGAGGAGGAAGCAACAGGAGGCAAACTGAAGCGCCCTGCAATCCTCGGTGGTAGAAGGACATGAGCCAAACTGCTATCCGCCTCAGGCCCAGCCGCCAATGCATTTACCCAGTGTGCTGTTATGGAGATATAACGTCCCTGACCGTGCTTACTGGTCCGCGTATCCGTAGTTTGGTGGACCTTGCCACAGATGGCGTTGCGCAGTGCACACCTGATTTTGTCCCCCACTTGGTTGTGCAGGGAAGGAATGGCTCGCCTGGAAAAGTAGTGGTGGCTGGGCACGGCGTACTGTGGGACAGCCAACGCCATAAGGCTTTTAAAACTCTCCGTCTCCACCAGACGGAATGACAGCATTTCAAAGGCCAATAATTTTGAAATGCTGGCATTCAGGGCCAGAAATCGTGGGTGGGTAGGGGGGTACTTCCTCTTTCAGATCGAGAGCTGAACGCTTCTGTTGGACATTATGGAGATGCTTGGTGACCCAGGGGATGGTGTTGCTGGCAGATCCTCTGTTTGCAGGGTGGCAGGTGCCACTGTCACTCCAGAGGTGGATGAAGAGGCTGAGACTGCAGCAGAAGAGGAAGCAGGAGGAGCCAGAGACCTTTCTTTGTTTTTGAGTTGTCTACTCCACTGCAGCTCGTGCTTTGCACTTAGATGTCTGGTCATGCAGGTTGTGCTCAGGTTGAGAACATTTATGCCTCGCTTCAAGCTCTGATTGCAGAGCGTGCAAACCACTCATGTCTTGTCGTCAGCACATTGTCTGAATAGATGCCATGCCAGGGAACTCTTTGCAGCAGCTTTGGTGTGCTTGGTCCCTTGCTGCGTTGGGCAGTAGCAGGCATACTGTCTAGGACACGGCCGCTCCGCTTTTGCACCCTGCTCCCTCTTCTGCTGCGTTGGTGCGACCACCGCCTCTTCCTCCGAAATACACAGGTCACTCGCATGACCTTGATTCCATGTGGGGTCGAGGACCTCATCGTCCTCCACATCATCTTCCACCCAGTCTTCATCCCTGCCCTCCTTATCGGTCTGCACACTGCAGAAAGCCACAGCAGTTGGCACCTGTGTTTCGTCATCATCCGAGACGTGCTGCGGTGGTCCTCCCATGTACTCATCTTGAAACATAAGTGGTTGGGCATTGGTGCACTCAATCTCTTCCACTACTGGGGCAGGGCTATGTGGATGGCCCAGGGAAACCCTGCTAGCAGAGTCATCAAAAAGCAGAAGAGACTGCTGCATGACTTGGGGCTCAGACTGCTTGGCTGATTTGCAAGGAAGTGAGGTGAAAGACTGATGGACATCGCCTGCAGGTGCTAACTCTGATCTTTCAGCAGGAGACTGGGTGGGAGACAATGTGAAGGAACTGGAGGCACTGTCAGTAACCCAATCTACTATCGCCTGTACTTGTTCTGGCCTCACCATTCGTAGAGCCGCATTAGGCCCGACCAAATACCGCTGAAGGTTCTGTCGCCTACTCGCACCTGAGGAAGGTGTTTCACTTGTGCATGTAGCTGGCACAGATCGACCACGTCCTCTCCCTGCAACAGGAGCTCCACCAGCAGCACCACGAGCGGGGCCACGTGCCTTATTTGATGCTCTCTTCATTCTCCGCAAATTTAGTATTTTTCCCAAAATGTTATTTTTTTTAAATAACAGAAGATAACAGCAGTTTCTAACGCGTGTACTTCACACTGACAGATGCAGCAAAGGCTGCAAATTTAGTATTTTTCGCAAAATGGGTGTTTTTTTTAAATAACAGAAGATGACAGCAGTATCTAAACGCGTGTATTTCCCACTGACAGATGCAGCAAAGGCTATAAATTTAGTATTTTTCCCAAAATGGGTGTTTTTTTATAACAGAATATGACAGCAGTATATAACGCTTGTATTTCACACTGACAGATGCAGCAAGGTCTGTAAAATTTAGTATTTTCCCCAAAAAGGGTGTGTTTTAAAATCCAGAAAATTATTGCAGTATTTCAAGCTTAAATTTCACAATGAAAAATGCTGCATAGGCCCCAGATGTAGGGTATTGCCAAAAATGGGTGCTTTTTTAAACGCAGAAAATTATTTCTGTATTTCAAGTTTGTATTTAACAATGACAGATGCAGCAAACGCCGCAAAATTAGGATTTTGCAGTAAATGGGTGTAGCAGGGTTAGCACTCCAGCTCTTAACTCAAATTTCTTAACTCATCGCGTTATCTTGAGACAAAAGCCATTGAAAAGCAATTGAAGGTGTTTGCCTAGATAAGATAACACAACTCAGAAATCTCAGAAAACAGTAACTCTAGAGTGTAACTCTACTCCATCCGTATTTTTAATAACAGAATATGACAGCAGTATATAACGCCTGTATTTCACACTGACGAATGCAGCAAGGGCTGTAAAATGTAGTATTTTGCCCAAAAAGGGTGTTTTTTAAAGCCCAGAAAATTATTGCAGTTTTTTCAAGTTTAAATTTCACACTGACAAATGCTGCATAGGCCCAAGATGTAGGGTATTGCCAACAATGGGTGCTTTTTTAAACCCAGAAAATTATTGCTGTATTTCAAGCTTGTATTTAACAATGACAGATGCAGCAAACGCTGCAAAATTAGGATTTTGCCCAAAATGGGTGTTTTTTTAATAACAGAATATGACAGCAGTATATAACGCTTGTATTTCACACTGACAGGTGCAGCAAGGGCTGTAAAATTTAGTATTTTGCCCAAAAAGGGTATTTTTTAAAACCCAGAAAATTATTGCAGTATTTCAAGCTTAAATTGCACACTGATGGAGGGTATTGCCAAAAATTGGTGCTTTTTTAAACCCAGAAAATTATTGCTGTATTTCAAGCTTGTATTTAACAATGATAGATGCAGCAAACGCTGCAAAATTTGGATTTTGCCAAAAATGGGTGTTTTTTTAATAGAATATGAAAGCAGTATATAATGCTTGTATTTCACACTGACAGATGCAGCAAGGGCTGTAAAATTTAGTATTTTGCCCAAAAAGGGTGTTTTTTTTAAAACCCAGAAAATTATTGCAGTATTTCAAGCTTAAATTGCACACTGGCAAATGTTGCATAGGCCCCAGATGTAGGGTATTGCCAAAATGAATGCTTTTTTAAACCCAGAAAATTAGTGCAGTATTTTAAGCTTGTATTTAACAATGACAAATGCTACAAAGGCCACAGATGTAAGGTCTTGCCTAAAATGGGTGATTTTTTTAAACCCAGAATATAATTGCAGTATTTCAAGCTTCTATTTGACTGTCACAAATGCACATATGCTGTGCTGGTGCACAGAACTTGCATAAAATGGCCGCCGCCGCCCACCTAACTAACAGACGGAAAAAAGTTTTTTTTCTTTGTCACTGGGCTCAGGGCAGGGTAAAAAGATTGTGTACTGCAGCCACACAACTAAATCTAGGTAGATCGCTGAGTTAACAAGCACTTCTGATTAAAGATTCTTTCCTATTCTCTCCCTCACAGCAGCAGCATCCTTTCCCTACATTAGTAACAGCAGAGTGATGTGCAGCGCTACGTGACTCCAGCTTATATAGAGGCTGGGTCACATGCTGCACTGGCTAATCCCACCCATGCCATTAGTAGGCATGGCTGTGATGGCTTCTAAGGGCACAAAGTTAAACGCTTGTTAATTGGCTGCTCTGCAACCTTTCAAAAAGCGCCATTAAATTACCGAACAATGAACCCGAACGCAAACTTTTACTGAAAAGTTCGGGTCCGGGGTCCAAAAATCCTAAAGTTCGGCACAAACCCGAACTTTACAGTTTGGGTTCGCTCAACCCTAGTCATCTCTTCTGCGCTTCAGTCCAGCTGGTACGCAGTAACCCTGCCCTTTGTCTGTGTGTGCTCAGCACAACAACAGCAGCCTCAGCGCAGGTGGCTTCAGGTGCCTGCTGCCTTATTTCATTCTCTGGAACTGTTCCCGAGTTACTGCTGTTGCCAGGAGCTGCTCACAATATACGAGGCAGCTGGGAGCTACTGAGCATGTGCAGCTATATGGGCTTCCTCCTGCAGTCCTCGCCACCAACTGAGCAGAGGCGGATGCAACCTCTGGCAGCGAGCACTCTATAAAGGACTTCCAGGACAGGAAGCAATACTAAGTAACTTTATTATTCTAGGGTTCTATTCAACATATATATTAATGTTCCAAGTGTGACAACCCCTTTAAGGTACACTAGCTGAAACGTGTAAACTGTTATTTCTGGATATTTTATGTGGACTTGAATAAATGCTATATTTTCCACTGGCGGCGGTTCTGGGATATGAAGCTGACACTTTGCCTGTGCAGTGGTATATGTTGCAGCCTTCCATTGGAGATATGGTGTCAGGAGATCCTGCTGACATATACCTCTGACGTAGGCTGGAGTGAACAGATCCTATAACTTAATTAAATCTGTCTGGCGCTATTTTCTTGTACCAAGCTCTCTGGGATGTGCATAAGGTAAAGTTTACATTGAGTCCCTGTTGGAAATACAGCAGATAATTGACTCAAGATCCTTCCATTTTCTCACAGCAAAAGGAAGTATCAAAGGAGATGTACAACTTCCTAAGATTAAATAAACACAGTACATAATATGTAATGTTATAAAGTGTGTAGCATGTGCTATGGTGGCCTTTACTGCTTTTCATGCTCTTATAAATTGCAAAATAATAGGATTCAAGGTTTTCCTTTAGTCTGCAGGCCTGTACAAATACCCAACATATTACTCATGTTATAATCAAAATTCCTGTGTGAGAAATTTTCAAAATGTTTCACACAGGAAGTTGCATAGTTTTAAACCGTGTCATGTTTATTTTCTCACACTATGCAGTTATTTTTTGCTTTCACAGTGCCATCTAGTGTTGTTAAATGGTACTGCACTAGAGACCTACATGTGAAGTAGACATAAATAACAGTAAGGCTTCATGAACACAAACCACATATCTGTAAAATATAGATACCTTCTGTGTGCATTCTGCATTTATTTCACTTCCATCAATAAAAATGGCTACTCTCATCTGCAATATAGACCAGAATATGACATGTTCTTGCGAGAGGCGACACGGATCCATAAAAAATATGGATGTGTCTATGGTCCAATAGAAATGAATGGGTCAGTGTGTTATACGAAAAAAATGGGAACAGAACATGGATGAAATATACAGTTATGTGCATGATTGTGGCCTAAAACTGGCAAACAACATAGAGTAAAGTCATAAATTATGGCAAGATATTGGGCACTGAAATGCCATATCTGTGGAAAAATTGCATTTTTCACTTTGTATTTTGTCCACGGCACATTAATTACTGCAAAATACCTTGGGTTAAAAATGCTGTCTCCACCCTTTGATAAATGCGTTGAGGGTGTAGTTTCCAAAATGGGGTCATTTATTAGGGGTTTCCACTGTACGGGGGCTGACCTGGAGCTTGAAAACCATTCCAGAAGACTCCATATTTCAAAAGTCAAATGGTGTTCCTTACAGCTGAGGCCTGCAGTGTGCCCATACGGCAGTTTATATCCATATGTATGGCCAGGGCCGCTGATAAAAATCATGGGGCCCCGTACAGCATACATGACGGGGCCCCCTTCAGCTCCACCCCCTGATCCCTCCTTCAGCCACACCCCTGGCCCCGCCCTTGGCCCCTCCCCAGACGCCGCCTTGAAACAACATGCAGATTTGTCTACAAGTGATATTTATGGCGCTGGGGGGTCGTCTGTGAATGGCGCTGTTATGGAGGGGATCTGTGAATGGCACTGTTATGGAGGGGATCTGTGAATGGCACTTTTATGGAGGGGATCTGTGGATGGCACTGTTATGGAGGGGATCTGTGGATGGCACTGTTATGGAGGGGATCTGTGGATGGCACTGTTATGGAGGGGATCTGTGGATGGCACTGTTATAGAGGGGATCTGTGGATGGCACTGTTATGGAGGGGATCTGTGGATGGCACTGTTATGGAGAGGATCTGTGGATGGCACTGTTATGGAGGGGATCTGTGGATGGCACTGTTATGGGGGGATCTGTGGATGGCACTGTTATGGGGGGATCTGTGGATGGCACTGTTATAGAGGGGGATCTGTGGATGACACATACCGTATATAGCATCTTATGCTATGTGTCATCCACAGATACCCCTCCATAACAGTGCCATTCACAGATACCCTCCATAACAGTGCCATCCACAGATCCCCCCCATAACAGTCATCCACAGATCCCCCCATAACAGTGTCATCCACAGATCCCCCCCATAACAGTGTCATCCACAGATCCCCCTCCATAATGGTGCCATCCACAGATCCCCCCCATAAGTGTCATCCACAGACCCCCCGGCCCCCCCCATAAGTGTCATCCACATGACAGACCCCCCCCCCATAACAGTGCCATCCACGGATCCCCCGCCCTCCCTATAACAGTGCCGTCATGACGTCATCCATATAGATCCCCCCCCGCCACTCACAGTAGTATACATTAATAAATCGGTGCAGCCGTGCAGGCTGCAGACAGTAACTTTAATTTTAGCACAGGCACAGCGCTCATCACTTTACTAAAATACTACCTTACATTCAGCTCCTGCCTCCTCCCTCCACCCTCCAGCCTCCAGTAACAAGTGCGGGCGGCAGCGCTCACTCACCTCACTCACTGACGTCATGTGCCTGCGCCGCCTAGTGGGAGGAGCAGGCGTGTGACGTCAGTGAGTGAGCGCCGCCCCCACACTGCCTGCTGTTACTGGAGCCAGCCCACTGACAGCAAAAAAATTAAAATGGCTCGGGAGTCGGCAGCCCGGGCCCCCCTGCCAGCCGGGCCCGGTACAACTGGGCCAGCTGTACTGGCCTATCAGCGGCCCTGTGTATGGCATTTTGTACCCAGTAGAACCTACCTAGCTATTTTAAGGGTGTGTGTCCATGATAGCACAAGCGGGGCACAACATATTGGGCACTGACATGTCATATATATGGAAAATTTGCAGTTTTCATTTTGCACTGATGCACATGAATTTTTACAAAACACTGGTGGGGTCAAAATGCTCACTATTCCCCTAGATAAATTCCTTGGGATTCTAAAATGCGGGCTTTTGAGGGGTGTTTTTATGTTTTGACTGATCAAGGCCTCTGGAAACCTGACATGGTGTCTGAAAATCATCCTTCTAAAATCAAAGCTCTAAAATACATAATGTTCTCCTTCATATCTGAGGTCTGTGTTTTATTCAGTTAGCTTAAAGGGTTAATGTTTCCTGGTAGTTTGATATTGATAGCTTATCCTCAGGCTAGGTCATCCCATTTCTGAGTCGCAGGTATCTGACACCCATCATCCATGCTGATCAGCTGTTTGAAGAGGCAGCGGGGATCCAGTGAGAACTGCAGTCTCCTCCCAGATTACCAAACACATTGTAGTACATTGTATAACAGCTATGCTTGGTACTGTATTGACATCACTGGCCTAGGAAGAGGCCATGGCACTCAGTGGAGCTCTGTCACCTCTTGAAACAGATGATTGTAATATTGCAATCCAAATTGCACACAACCATACCAGATCATACTCAACCAATCTGCAAATAGTCACTGCTAACTGCATACTGCAAGTGAACTATTAGTTAGACCTCAGATATACCTCTCAGAGAGATTATAAAGTGCTTAAATAACTTAAAGTGAGAGTACAGATACTCAAGAGAGAAATATATCCACCATTTTATGTTGAATGACAAGATTGAACAGTTGAACCACCATCTTATGCATACCGCCATTTTGTGATATCTTTTCAACACGTGTTATGGACATGGACTATCTGCTACAGAGTCGGCAGTGTTATATGAAGAAAAGTTGAAGTTAATAAAGGAGTTATTTCAAGCATTTGGTGTGCTCTTTAAACCTACTGTTTCCATAGAACGGTGCTAGAGGAATTACAGAGTAATAGACGGTCTGGTTAGATTAAAAGTCAGAGATACCAAAATTCTTCTAATGCCACAGCACAAAAGGCACTTCATAGTGCTAGGCCTGCCACAGGGGATGCTGGGAATTGGACCTCCACAGTCAGATATTGATGACCTATCCTGATGATAGACTGTTGAAATTGTACTCCCATAAAACCTCTTTACTAGTGAAGTGAGGCTAGATGGGACGGAGTTAAAGGGAGGCCGACATGAGAGGTTTTGGTGGAGGGGCCCGGCCAGGAAAGGGTTAGTGATAGTTAGCATGGGGGAGGAGGGGGTGGCCAGTGGGGGGTTGGCCTTAGGTAATAAAAAGGAGAAGAGTGTGGGGGAGCGGGCGCCATTTTTGTTTAGAGTAGGAGGAACAGAACTACAGTGCTTACCGTCACGATGTCCCAGGTTGTGGAGGCGCTGTTGCGGCAGCTGCGGGAAGTGGCGGAGGCCCGAGGACCAGTGGCTCCAGGAACAGGTAGAGACCCCCCGGGTGCGGCGCTGGGTCAGGAGCCCCTCAGGGGACCCTTCACGCTGGGAGGTCTGCAGGCCTGCTGCTTCTAGGTCCTCCCGGCGTGGGAGGAATCCAACAAGTCGGCGGGATCCAGTTCTGGACGGGGGGCCAGTCCCCCATCCCCAGCGGCAGTCAGCGGGGATCCAGGAGCAGGTGCAGCGGTCCCCCCCCCCTTTCTGGAGGGGGGGCACTCGGCGAAGGAGAGGCCGCAGCTGCTGTGGACACGAGGCTGTGCAGGGTGGAGCCAGGAGCTTGCACAGGCCTCTCCAGTGTGACGGACAGCCTGATGTTGGTACCGCCCAGGGAGAAGAAAATGAGGGAGCCGGAGTGGTGTGGAGCGTATCCAGTGTGTCCGAAGCTCAGATTCAGAGTATCAGTGGCGGAATGGCGACTGGGAGGATCGTTCCCTTGATGCTCGGTGAAGATCGTCAGGAATCCGGACCATCGGCTGGCGGGTTCACAGCGCCCCAGGCAGCCAGGTGAGGCATCGCTGGGGTCTTTGTTAGCACTAGTTCAGGGTTTGGGGGTGGGCGGGTATAGCGGGCGTCGACACGATTTTATTGGGGGGTTGGGGCAATTGTTATGTGGTTTGGCGGGTGTGGGTTTGGGGTTAGGGGTGTCACCCCTCCAGGCCTGGGGTGTGGGGTCTGGGGTTGGTGGGGCTGCGAGCGGTTCTGGTAT
This sequence comes from Bufo bufo, assembly GCF_905171765.1. Lineage (NCBI taxonomy): Eukaryota > Metazoa > Chordata > Amphibia > Anura > Bufonidae > Bufo > Bufo bufo. The sequence continues at coordinate 90,491,104 of NC_053396.1, forward strand.
AAGGTCGGGTGGGTCAGTATCGGGGCAGACACAGGCGGGGGCGGTGAGCAGGATAGGCCCAGGGTGAATGATGCAGCGAAAGGGGAGGTGTATGTGTGTTTCGAGGGTCCCCTCGGAACGCACTTAAAACAGGAGGTACGTGAAAGGATTTGGCAAGGGGAGTATGTAGAAAATTTTTCTGTTCTCCCCTTGGAGCGTTTTAACCTGGATTCGGGGGATGGGGGGGAAGAAGGAGGAGGAGGAAAAACGTCGGTATGGGCTGATACCGCGCACGTTTGGGAATTGGCTACAGGGGTTTGCTATTCTAGCGAGCGTGATCGGGGAAAAATCGCCGGACTGCTGTTCGGCTCTTTTCTGTTATTTGGATGCGATAGGTGAGGCTTATAGGGTGTATGGGGGTTCAGGGTGGCTTAGGTATGACGAACAATTTTGGCAGATGAAGGTGGTCCACCCTAACATGCGGTGGGACCACAAGGACATCGGGTTGTGGATCAGGGTGACTATGCCAGGAAGGTCGGGTCAGTCCTTTCGGGGGGAGCAGGGCAGTCCGGTTTTGCAGCAGCATCAGCCAAGGGCCTGTGCTTCCTGTTTAACGAAGGGAGCTGCAAGTTTGGACAGAGATGTAAGTTCAAACATGAGTGTTCATCCTGTGGGGGCAGTCATGGGGCTAGCCGGTGTTTTAGGGGTGGCAGGCAGAGAGGGGAGAGAGGGGAGTATGTTGCAATAAAGAAAAATGGGTCTGTTCTAAAAAACAATCCAGTCATTGGCAAAGATGTACCAGCTCACCCTGATATTATTTTCAAGAGAGCTCCCAATATAGCAACTCACCTCGTACATAGTGCAATACCGCCAGTGAGGACAAAAAATGGTTTGAGCAAATTCACATGGTGCAGTTTCTGTCTGGCTTGTAAAAATAGGAGCTCCTCCAATAGGGTTCAATCCATTGAGAGCGTTAAATCCAACAGCAATGGACAAACATTCAAGCTAAAAGGAAACTGCACCTGTGAAAATGAAGGGGTCATATACCTGCTGGAATGCCCATGTGGGCTTCAATATGTGGGGCGCACACTACGAAAAATAAAAGTGTGCATCCAAGAACACATTAGAAACATAAAAAAAGGTTTAACCACACACAGTGTTTCACTGCATTTTAAACTACATCATGAAAAGAACCCAAAAGGATTCATATTTGCAGGAATTGAAGTGGTCAAAACACACTGGCGTGGGGGGGATGCGGTATCGCAGATAAATCGCAAGGAAGTCGAGTGGATATACCGACTAAACACACTGCAACCAAAAGGGTTAAATGCAGAGTTTGATATAAAATCATGTTTGGTATAAATGTATTTTCCATTCCGTGATAGGGATCCAATAGGGATATACAACACCTTGTGAGAAGGGAAGAGTTAATATGCTGTAGCCACTATGTTGAATAACAATAAAACAGATGAATGTGGACGTTCAATGAGGATACTCCTCGCACCTGCTGGAGGCGGATGCGTGCTGAATGAATGCGGTTGACCGGACCATGTGACCATTTTATGAATGAGAAATGTGGATATATAGGTATAAGTAACATATAGAAACTAAGGAGCATTTTTGTGTCTTTTATTGTGGATCTTACTGTGGATTTTATGTGTCGAGATAAGAGGGTGTGGGTCAGATGGCTGCTGAAGTGTTTTATATTATGTTATATTGTAATGGAGGGTGGGGGAGGGTGGGAGGTTTAAAAGGACATGCCTCCGGATGTCCATAGATTTCGCCCCTGACGAAGCTTGAGTGCGAAACCCGGGTCGGGCAGCAGGGCGTTACTACCAGGATTTTATATACGGTATGCTATGAATTTTAGCTCGTTTGTGAGTATAATAAAACCACAAGTTGTTTTATCTGTATCCTAAGTGCTTTACTATGGTGTGATTTGTTGGTGCCCTACAGAGGACCCAGGAGGCGTGTTTGGAGTCTAAAGCTGGGAAGCACTGTTATCCTGTATCAGTCCAGTGGGCTTACAGCACGGTTGAAAAATATTCCTTATTCAGGCAGCGCGGTTCTTTAATTAAACGCATTGGAAACTGGTGTGAATTGACCCACAACAATACAAGGACCTGCAGCGCAAGTATTCAACAGTATCTAAAAGAACTACGTGACTGACTTTCTTTTATCAGACAAGGTGACACTATGGTGAAGTTATAGAGGTGGTTGAAGGGTCCGAAGAATAACCAATAACCTACTCAAGTGAGGCTGGATGGGACGAAGTTAAAGGGAGGCCGACATGAGAGGTTTTGGTGGAGGGGCCCGGCCAGGAAAAGGGTAAGTGATAGTTAGCACGGGGGAGGGGGGGTGGCCAGTGAAGGGGTTGGCCGTAGGTAATAAAAAGGAAAAGAGTGTGGGCGAGCGGACGCCATTTTTTTTTTAGCGTAGGAGGAACAGAACTCCCGCCCTCTCTCCCTATATATATTTATAGAGGTATCGGGAAGAATGTATATATAAAAATAAATAAAAAAGGGGGTATTGCTATTAAGGGGGTGGATTTGGCTATGGGGATAGATGGTTCAGTGGGTATTGGGTGTTGATGTTTGGCAATTGTTGTCACGGCAGTCGTGGCAGTGGGAGGTCCTAGAAGCTGGTGGTACAGGTTTGTATGGGTGAATGGGAGGGCCTCAATGGTGGGGCTGGACTCTCATAGTTGGAGAACCTGGTTAGTTCGGAGAGGCATCCATAAGTTGGTGTCTCCGAGCTGGTGTTACAGGGCTGGAGGCAAGATGGAATTGCCATGGTAGTTATTTATGGAGGTAAAATTTTGGGGCTTCTACGTCAGGTTTAATGTTAATATTAATGTTATTTATGTTATGTATTTTAATTTATTAATAAAACAGTTGCTGTGGCCGATTCAATCCGAACAGTGGCTGTGTGTGTTTCTTTGGGGGAAGGTGGCACTATGGTGAAGTTATAGAGGTGGTTGGAGGGCCCGAAGAATAACTAATGACCTACTCATTATCGAGCATGCTCGGCCGAACACACCGCTGCGGACAGTGACATTACCATCGCCACATCTGTAGTGTAACGTGTGCGCTTCTAAAATTTATTTGTGACATACAGTGTACTTTTTCCGTAGACGGTGTCTACTGCCGACAGTGACATTACCAGCGCCACATCTGCAGTGTAAAGTGTGCGCTTCTAAAATTTATCTGTGACATACAGTGTACTTTTTCCGTAGACGGTGTGTGCTGTGGACAGTGACATTACCAGCGCCACATCTGCAGTGTAACGTGTGCGCTTCTAAAATTTATCTGACATGCAGTGTACTTTTTCCGTAGATGGTGTCTGCTGCGGACAGTGACATAACCAGCGCCACATCTGCAGTGTAAAGTGTGCGCTTCTAAAATTTATCTGTGACATACAGTGTACTTTTTCCGTAGACGGTGTGTGCTGTGGACAGTGACATTATGAGCGCCACATCTGCAGTGTAACGTGTGCGCTTCTAAAATTTATCTGTGACATACAGTGTACTTTTTTCATAGACGTGTCTGCTGCGGACAGTGACATTACCAGAGCCACATCTGCAGTGTAACGTGTGCGCTTCAAAAATGTATCTGTGACATACAGTGTACTTTTTCGCGTAGACGCTGCGTACAGTGACATTACTGGTGGTACCTCTCCTGTATAACGTTTCCTCATCCCAAATACCTGTGACATTCCCTGTAATTTTTAATTAGCCGCTGGTGACAGCATTACATAGTAACATAGTATATAAGGCCGAAAAAAGACATTTGTCCATCCAGTTCGGCCTGTTATCCAAGTTGATCCAGAGGAAGGCAAAAAAAAAACTGTGAGGTAGAAGCCAATTTTCCCCACTTAAGTGGAAAAGAATTCCTTCCCGACTCCAATCAGGCAATCAGAATAACTCCCTGGATCAACGACCCCTCTCTAGAAGCTATAGCCTGTAATATTATTACACTCCAGAAATTTATCCAAGCCCCTCTTAAATTATTTTTTGTACTCACCATCACCACCTCCTCAGGCAGAGAGTTCCATAGTCTCACTGCTCTTACTGTAAAGAATCCTTTTCTATGTTTGTGTACAATCCTTCTTTCCTCCAGACGCAGAGGGTGTCCCCTCGTCACAGTCCTGGGGATAAATAGATGATGGGATAGATCTCTGTACTGTCCTCTGATATACACTGCATGCAGAATTATTAGGCAAATGAGTATTTTGACCACATCATCCTCTTTATGCATGTTGTCTTACTCCAAGCTGTATAGGCTCGAAAGCCTACTACCAATTAAGCATATTAGGTGATGTGCATCTCTGTAATGAGAAGGGGTGTGGTCTAATGACATCAACACCCTATATCAGGTGTGCATAATTATTAGGCAACTTCCTTTCCTTTGGCAAAATGGGTCAAAAGAAGGACTTGACAGGCTCAGAAAAGTCATAAATAGTGAGATATCTTGCAGAGGGATGCAGCACTCTTAAAATTGCAAAGCTTCTGAAGCGTGATCATCGAACAATCAAGCGTTTCATTCAAAATAGTCAACAGGGTCGCAAGAAGCGTGTGGAAAAACCAAGGCGCAAAATAACTGCCCATGACCTGAGAAAAGTCAAGCGTGCAGCTGCCAAGATGCCACTTGCCACCAGTTTGGCCATATTTCAGAGCTGCAACATCACTGGAGTGCCCAAAAGCACAAGGTGTGCAATACTCAGAGACATGGCCAAGGTAAGAAAGGCTGAAAGACGACCACCACTGAACAAGACACACAAGCTGAAACGTCAAGACTGGGCCAAGAAATATCTCAAGACTGATTTTTCTAAGGTTTTATGGACTGATGAAATGAGAGTGAATCTTGATGGGCCAGATGGATGGGCCCGTGGCTGGATTGGTAAAGGGCAGAGAGCTCCAGTCCGACTCAGACGCCAGCAAGGTGGAGGTGGAGTACTGGTTTGGGCTGGTATCATCAAAGATGAGCTTGTGGCGCCTTTTCGGGTTGAGGATGGAGTCAAGCTCAACTCCCAGTCCTACTGCCAGTTTCTGGAAGACACCTTCTTCAAGCAGTGGTACAGGAAGAAGTCTGCATCCTTCAAGAAAAACATGATTTTCATGCAGGACAATGCTCCATCACACGCGTCCAAGTACTCCACAGCGTGGCTGGCAAGAAAGGGTATAAAAGAAGAAAATCTAATGACATGGCCTCCTTGTTCACCTGATCTGAACCCCATTGAGAACCTGTGGTCCATCATCAAATGTGAGATTTACAAGGAGGGAAAACAGTACACCTCTCTGAACAGTGTCTGGGAGGCTGTGGTTGCTGCTGCACCTAATGTTGATGGTGAACAGATCAAAACACTGACAGAATCCATGGATGGCAGGCTTTTGAGTGTCCTTGCAAAGAAAGGTGGCTATATTGGTCACTGATTTGTTTTTGTTTTGTTTTTGAATGTCAGAAATGTATATTTGTGAATGTTGAGATGTTATATTGGTTTCACTGGTAAAAATAAATAATTGAAATGGGTATATATTTGTTTTTTATTAAGTTGCCTAATAATTATGCACAGTAATAGTCACCTGCACACACAGATATCCCCCTAAAATAGCTAAAACTAAAAACAAACTAAAAACTACTTCCAAAAATATTCAGCTTTGATATTAATGAGTTTTTTGGGTTCATTGAGAACATGGTTGTTGTTCAATAATAAAATTAATCCTCAAAAATACAACTTGCCTAATAATTCTGCACTCCCTGTATTTATATATAGTAATTAGATCTCCCCTCAGTCGTCTTTTTTCTAAAGTGAATAACCCTAATATTGATAATCTTTCAGGGTACTGTAGTTACCCCATTCTAGTTATTACTTTAGTTGCGCTCCTCTGAACCCTCTCCAGCTCTGCTATGTCTGCCTTGTTCACAGGAGCCCAGAACTGTACACAGTACTCCATGTGTGGTCTGACTAGTGATTTGTAAAGTAGTAGGACTACAGGGTGGGCCATTTATATGGATACACCTTAATAAAATGGGAATGGTTGGTGATATTAACTTCCTGTTTGTGGCACATTAGTATATGTGAGGGGGGAAACTTTTCAAGATGGGTGGTGACCATGGCGGCCATTTTGAAGTTGGCCATTTTGAATCCAACTTTTGTCTTTTCAATAGGAAGACGGTCATGTGACACATCAAACTTATTGGGAATTTCACACGAAAAACAATGGTGTGCTTGGTTTTAACGTAACTTTATTCTTTCATGAGTTATTTACAAGTTTCTCTTTGTTTACAACCATTGACATGTTGCCGAGGTTAACACGTGAGGAGCGGATAGAAATTGTGTTGATGTCTGGTGAACGCAGTAACCGGGTCATTGCAGCAGATTTCAATGCAAGACACCCTACGAGACCACCCATCTCCCATGCTACAGTTAGCAAACTGCTTGCTAAGTTTCTTGAAACTGGTTCAGTGTTGGATTTGCCAAAATGTGGACGCATGAAATCTGTCTCTAATGAAGAAACATCAGTGGCTGTCCTAGCTTCATTCAGCAAGAGCCCACAGCGTAGCACTCGCCGCATGTCACTGGAGAGTGGCATTAGTCGAACATCCCTTCGGCGGATATTAGCTACTCACAAATGGCACCCTTACAAACTGCAGCTACTGCAGCATCTCAACGAGGATGACCCAGATCGGCGCACTGAATTTGCAGAATGGGCAAAATAAAAATTGGAACAGGACCCTCAGTTTACGCAGAAGATTTTGTTCAGTGATGAGGCAAACTTTTATGTGAATGGTGAAGTTAACAAACAAAACCACCGCTATTGGTCTGACACTAACCCACATTGGATTGATCCCGCCAAGACTGTTGGAACAAAAAAAATTGATGGTATGGTGTGGTATATGGGGTACAAAAATAGTGGGGCCATTCTTCATCAATGGAAACCTCAAGGCCACTGGATATGCGAAATTGCTACATGATGATGTGTTTTCCTCTTTATGCACTGAAGCTGGCACGTTCCCTGAGTTTTTCCAGCAAGATGGTGCACCACCACATTATGGGTGTCAGGTCCGAGCATTCCTAGATGAACAGTTTCCTGGAAAGTGGATTGGTCGTCGTGGGCCAGTTGAATGGCCCCCAAGGTCTCCCGATCTGACCCCCTTAGACTTTTATCTTTGGGGTCATCTGAAGGCAATTGTCTATGCTGTAAAGAGACGAGATGTGCAGCACCTGAAACTACGGATACTGGAAGCCTGTGCTAGCATTTCTCCTGCGGTGTTGCTATCAGTGTGTGAAGAGTGGGAGAAGAGGGTTGCATTGACAATCCAACACAATGGGCAGCACATTGAACACATTTTATAAGTGGTCAGAAACTTGTAAATAACACCATTGTTTTTCTTGTGAAATTCCCAATAAGTTTGATGTGTCACATGACCCTCTTCCTATTGAAAAAACAAAAGTTGGATTCAAAATGGCCGACTTCAAAATGGCCGCCATGGTCACCACCCATCTTGAAAAGTTTCCCCCCCTCACATATACTAATGTGCCACAAACAGGAAGTTAATATCACCAACCATTCCCATTTTATTAAGGTGTATCCATATAAATGGCCCACCCTGTATGTTCTCATCACGTGAATCTATGCCCCTTTTGATGCAACCCATTATCTTACTGGCTTTGGCAGCAGCTGCCTGACACTGGTTTTTACTGCTTAGTTTGCTGTTTATTAAAATTCCTAGGTCGTTTTCCATGTCAGTGTTACCGAGTGTTTTACCATTTAGTATGTACGGGTGATTTGCATTATTCCTTCCCATGTGCATAACCTTACATTTGTCAGTGTTAAACCTCATCTGCCACTTATTTTGCCAAAGCCTCCAATCTATCCAGATCCATCTGTAGCAGTAAGTATACTGTCCTCTTCAGTGTTAATTACTTTACACAGTTTAGTGTCATCTGCAAAAATTGATGTTTTACTGTGCAAGCCTAATACAAGATCATTAATAAATATATTGAAGAGAATAGGGCCCAATACTGACCCCTGAGGTACCCCACTAGTGACAGTGACCCAATCTGAGTGTGTAACAATAATAACCACCCTCTGTGTTCTATCATTGAGCCAGATATTTTCTCCCAGTCCGAGCATTCTCATTATATATATACTAACCTTTTATGTGGTACAGTGTCAAATGCTTTGGAGAAGTCCAGATATTCGACATCCATTGATTCACCACTGTCAAGTCTATAACTTTCTTATAGAAACTGATTAAATTAGTTTGACATGACCGATCCCTCATGAAGCCATGCTGATATGATGTTATTTGCTAATTTTCATTGAGATCCTCCAAGATAGGATCTCTTAGAATACCTTCAAACAATTTACCCACAACAGATGCTAAACTTACCGGCCTATAGTTTCCGGGCTCTGCTTTTGCACCTTTTTGAATATTGGCACCACATTTGCTATGCGCCAATCCTGTGGAACACTCCCTGTCAGACTAGAGTCTGTAAATATCAGAAATAAGGGTCCGGCTATGACATTACTTAATTCTCTTAGGATATGGGGGTGTATGCCATCTGGTCCTGACGATTTGTCTATTTTAATCTTTTTAAGATGCTGTTGTACTTCTTCCTGGGTCAGACAGGGCACTTTTAATGGAGATTTTACTTTTACATTCTGTATTTCATCTGACAGTTTATTTTCCTCAGTGAATACAGTGGAGAAAAAAATATTGAATAGCTTTGCTTTCTCTTCGTCGCTCTCTGCAACTCCCCCCTCATTGCTCTGTAGAGGGCCGACACCTTCAGATTTATACTTTTTACCATTTATATAATTGAAGAACATTTTAGGGTTCCTTTGCAGGAGTGGAACAGGTTCGACCCATCCCCAGGGGAGGAGATCGACACCGGCTGCTCCTGCAGAGGGAAGCAAGGTGGATTTTACATACTGGAGAGACCAGAGCAGCGGGGCTGAACGACAGAAATTACATGTCCGTATTCCTTTAATATATAAACTAGGAAAATATGAAACCCATACATCTTAAGCTCTGTGATGGTGAGATAGTGGACCCCTTAAGAGATGGGTCCTCCCCTGCATAGCAGTGTTTTCTTTATGCTGTATGAAACAGCTATGTTCATTGTGCAGCCATTCGCATTATAAAAGCATGCTAGAATTATCATGAGTATATAGCTAAGTAATGGTACAGATCTGTAAGTAATAATCTTTCTCGCATGCATGATTTTAACGTCACAAATTTTAGGTGCTCAGCTGTTGCCTGTGGCCACGGCTACGGGGCGTTGATCCTATAAAGCGCTAGCTTGCGCGATGACGTCTATAGCGGCCAGAGGAAGCCGATCATCTGCAACAAGCTGTCCGCCCCTGCACCCCGCCTATATGTGTCCTGGAAAAAGGAAGAATAAAGATTTACATGATTTCAACTTCGGTGAGTGCCGCATGATACTTTGTTTCTTCTCTCCACACTACATTACATTTTAGGGTTAGTTTTGCTCTCTATGGCAATTAATCTCTCGGTCTCTAGTTTGGCGGCTTTTACCGTATTTTTCACCCTATAAGACGCACGTTTCCCACCCAAAAAAATGGCAGTGCGTCTTATTGGGCGAATGCTGCCGTTTACACCGATACACCGCCGACCGCATGCTGCACAGGGCGGTCGGAGGTGTATCAGCGAGGAGGGGCTGGGTCCCGGCATCTTGTTTTGTCTATTGCAACGGGCCCCGCTCACTGTACTAATCGTATCTAACTGCAGGCAATGTTTAACTATAGAATATCTTCAATCCAGCAGCCTGTACTTACGTCCGTAGCAGGCAGGAGGCTGGACGGGCGGGTACTGGCAGCGTAACTCACTACGTCACGCGCCTGCTCAGCCCACTTCATGAATGAAGCAGGCGGCACGGGCGCATGACATAGTGAGTTACGCTGCCAGTGCCCGCCCGCCCTGCCTCCTGCTTCCTGCCTGCTACGGACGTAAGTACAGGCTGCTGGATTATTCTATAGTTAAACATTGCCTGCAGTTAGATATGATTAGTATAGTGAGCAGGGCCCAGTGCAATAGAATACAATGACTGCACTGGGCCCTGCTGCCATTACAAAACTTCTGTAGATGCAAGCCCCCACCCCCTGTATTGGGGGTCATTCACAATACACAGGGACACTGTTATGGGGGGATCTGTGGATGACACATAGCATAAGATGCTACTTATCTGTCATTCAAAGATTTCCCCCCATCCACAGATGCCCCCATAACAGTGCCATCCACAGATGCCCCCATAACAGTGCCATCCACAGACGCTCATAACAGTGTTAGCCACAGACCCCCATAACAGTGTCAGCCACAGACCACCATAACAGTGTCAGCCACAGACCACCATAACAGTGTCATCCACAGATGCCCCATAATAGTGCTTCATCCACAGATCCCCCTATAATAGTGTCATTCACAGGCTACCATTAGTTCAAAGCCCACCAAAAGCATACCTTTTGGTTAAAAATATTTTTTTTCTTAGTTTCCTCCCCAAAAACCTAGGTGCATCTTATGGGCTGGTGCGTCTTATAGGGCAGAAAATACGGTATTTGTTTTTTACATATTCGATTTTTTTTCTTATAGTTTTTCAGTGCTTCCTAGCCACCCTCCTGTTTTAGTGATTTAAATGCTTTCTTTTTGTCATTTATTGCTTTCTTTACAGTTCTATTTATCTACATTGGTTCTTTCTTGTTCTTTAACCCTTAATTCCTATAAGGTATGTTCCTCTCACAATTAGATTTTAGGATGCTTTTAAAAATATCCCATTTTGTGGCGGTATTTTTATTTTGAAGGACTTTGTCCCATTTAGTTACGCCTATGGCCTCTCTTAGTTGGCTATATTTTGCTTTTTTAAAGCTGGGTACTTTTGTTCTTCCCTGTAGAAACGCTCGTTTCAAGGATAATTGGAAGGTTATTACTTTATGGTCACTATTTCCCAGGTGTCCCCCAACCTGCACATCTGTTGTTCTGTCAGGTCTATTGGTTAATACTAAGTCCAGTATGGCCGTCCCTCTAGTCGGGTTGTGAACCAGTTGGGAAAGGTAATTGTTTTAGGATATTGCCAAGAACCCGTTTCCTTTATGAGATGTACAGCTTTCAGTTTCCCAGTCTATATCTGGGTAGTTGAAGTCCCCCAAAATAACCACCTCATTATGATTTTCGGCCTTGTCTATCTCGTTTAGTAGTAGATTTTCTATTAGTAATTTATTATTATTTTTGTCTCCATGTATTTCTACCCACAGTGACTCCACATGTTCATGTCCCTCACTTATATCTTCTCGGACTGTGGGCTTTAGACAGGACTTTACATAAAGGCAGACCCTTCGACCTCTCCGGTTTTGACGATCCTTTCTAAACAGACTGTAACCTTGTACATTAACTGCCCAGTCATAGTTATCATCCAGCCATGTCTCAGTTATTCCCACTATGTCATAGTCCTCCTCACACATCACTAATTCCAGTTCCCCAGTTTTATTAGTCTGGCTTCTGGCATTAGTATACATAGAATTTTGAGGTTTATGTATCTTTTTTATCCTACACCTTTCCTTCTGAACTGTTCTAGTCCCTCCTTCTATTCCTCTCCCAGTCTCACTACCTTGCCCCCGGTCTCTTTCTGCACTATCTTCCCATCCTATAAAGTAATTACCCTCCCCCTCAGTTCCTAGTTTAAACACTCCTCTAGCCTTCTAGCCATCTTTCCCCTCAACACAGCTGCGCCTTCCTCTTTGAGGTGCAGCCCATCCCTACGATAGAGCCTGTAGCTGACAGAGAAGTCAGCCCAGTTCTCCAGGAACCCAAACCCCTCCTTCCTACACCAGTTCTTGAGCCCCTTGTTAACCTCCCTAATCTCCCGCTGCCTTTCTTGTGTGGCTCATGGTACAGGCAATATTTCGGAAATCACTACCTTTGAGGTCCTTGCCCTAAGCTTTTGACCTAAATCCCTAAAATCATTTTTAAGGACTCTCCTTCTTATAACTTTGTCATTGGTTCCGAAATGGACCATGACCGCTGGATCTTCTCCAGCCCCTCCCAGTAATCTGTCAACCCAATCCGCGATGTGTCGAACTCTAGTGCCAGGAAGACAACACACTGTTCGGCGATCACGGTCTATGTGACAGATTGCCCTTTCTGTAGACTGTACCCCTAATAATAGAGCATTGACATTATCTGCGGGATATCTCCTGTGTGACGTTTCCACATCCCAAATATCTTTTTAAATTTGTTTGCGCATACACTTCCAAATCCTACGCTACCATACGTGTGAGAGACTTTCAATCATATATAACATTTAATATGAAGAAGGCGAGCACTAAGGGACGGGTCAGTGGCAGTGATGCTGATGGTGCACGCAGAGGCTGTGGCCCTGGGCACAGTGAAACTGTGCCTGCTGCCAGAGCACAAGAAAAACAATCATTCACGATTCCTAGCTTCATGTCTATTCATATTAATAGGTAGTCAGGGCCCGGATTAAGGTTTTCTAGGAGGTGACCTGTTTCTTCCCTAGTTTCCAGGCCCAGTTACTGTTCCCCTTCCCTCCTTTGTTTGGTGTGGAGTTTCCCCCCCACACTGATCGTGACATTATCAACTGCCACAAAAACCGCCATTTCATTCAGGTCAGTGCAGCTATGGATCCTATGTCTGTACTGGTCGAACAGCTGCAGGGACTGTCTTTGGAGGTAGCTGACCTCCGTGCGACAATCTTACGGATTCAGAGACCACAGGCGGCTGGTTCCGATGGTGGGTACCAGGCCTGCCCTGAACCTAAGGTTGGCCTCCCGGACAGATTTTCTGGGGGTAGTGACAATTGTAAATTGTACTTTAAGCTGCGTCCATACTCTTCTGGGGATGAGTGTCAACATGTGGGTATGATCATTTCTTTGCTTAAGGGCTCATGCACACGACAGTATTTTGCGTTCAGTATACTTTTTTTTGTTCAGTATGCGGTACATATACTGAACCATTCATTTCAAAGGTTCCGCAAAAAAAAATGTCTCAGTGTGCATTCCGTTTCAATATTTCCGTACCGTGAAAAGATAGAACATGTCCTATTCTTGTCCGCAAATCACGGTGCTTGGCTCCAGTCAATGGGTCCACAAAAAAAACGGAACACATACGAAAATGCATCCGTTTTTGCAGAACTATCTATTTAAAATGTGTATGCCCAGCCCAATTTTTTCTATGTAATTACTGTATACTGTATATGGCATACGGAAAAACGGAACAGAAAAACGGAAAGGAAATGGAAACACAACGGAAAGAAAAAACGGAACAACGGATCCGTAAAAAAAGGACTGCAAAACACTGAAAAAGCCATACGGTCGTGTGCATGAGCCCTTAGGATGATTTATCATTACTCTGACAGCTCACTCCACTTTCACATATGGCTAAAGTCAGTTTTAGCCAAGTCAGATTTATTATCGGCCCTTTAGGACTGTAATAAATGTGGTTTGATAGTAGCAGTTTATCCGTCAGTAAGCAGCTTTACAAAAGTCGCACGTCTTTACGAAAAAGTCGCATGTTCTATTAAAAAGTCTCATAAGATAAGCATGGTCCTCACTGGAGTGAAATTGCGCATTTTTTGCAACTTTTTTGCCACTTTTTAAATAGTCGCAATATTAAATCTGTCTAGAGATGAATTTACATAAGGAAACACGCCCACTTTAAAAAAACTGGCGAGCATAGTGCAGAGCAGAAAAAAGTTGCAAATTTTTGCGCAGTTTAAGCGATTGCACAAAAATTTGCGACTTTTTCACTCCATTATTCTGACTTGAGCTAATGATAAATCTGGCCCTTAGGCTTTTTCTCTGCCGACCGGATTACCGTCCCTCCAGTCGGTAGATGAATGTTTTAGAGCCTTGGGTCTTTTTTATGATGACCCGGATCAGATCTCTCAGGCTGAGACCAAGTTACGTGGTTTACGGCAGGGAGAACGCTCTGCGAAGATCTATTGCTCTGAATTTAGGAGATGAGCTACGGATATAGCCAGTTCTGTCAGGGTCTATCTGAGAGGCTGCAGGACGCGTTGGCCTTTCATAAAAGACCTGAGTCATTGAAAGCGGCCATGTCCCTTGCTGTACGTCTGGATAGACGCCTGAGGGGGAGATATAAGGGTCCTCATCCTCAGGACGTACTGTCAAATAAGGTGGCGGCTTTCTTTGACACTTATGGTAAAGAGACACCTGTCATTACGCCTTGTGAGGAGCCTATGCAGTTGGGGGGGAGCTACTCCTGGGACTGCTGGTAAGAGCTCTGGTCATATGAAGGGAGTCTGTTTTTGTTGTGGAAAGAAGGGACATTTTGTGAATATTTGTCCGTACATTCAGCGTCAAGGTGTAAACAAAAAAAAACGCTTAATCCCCAAATTACTATTGGTGGTGTGGGTGGGAAGCAGGAAAACTTACTTTTGTCATTTACTGGTAGTACCCGATTTCTCCTGTCTGCCGAGGTGGCGTTAGAGTCCAAAACTGTGGAAATCGAGGTATTTATCGACAGTAGGGCTGTGGTTGACCTGATTGATGGACAGTTTGTTCGTATTCATGGGTTGACTACTAGTGCACTAGAGAGAAGCATTTCTGTCTTTGCAATTGATTCTGCACCTCTTACCCAAAAATGCCTGTTGCAGGTGGTAAATTACATCCATTTAAGAGTGGGTTATTTCCATCAGGAATCTGTCTCGTGTTATGTGTTGGAGGGTCTGCCTGCTCCGATGGTTTTGGGCTTACCATGGTTAAGCAAACATAACCCTACCATCGACTGTCAAGCGAGACAGATTCTTGATTGGAGTGATTTCTGCATGAACAACTGTCTTTAGGCGTCATTTTCTGATGTGTATTCCGAGAGTAGTAACCAGGAGTTACCCCCGCATCGGGAGTATGATTGTCCCGTCAATCTTATTCCTGGAGCTAAACTGCCCAAATCTTGGTTGTATAGTCTTTCGAAGCCCGAAAGAAAGGCTATGCGAGAGTATATCACCAAGAGCATGGCGAAGGGTCATATTAGACCATCCAAATCCCCAGTGGATGCTGGGTTGTTCTTTGTAAAAAAAAAAAAAAAGATGGTACCTTTAGACCATGTCTGGACTTCCGTGAGCTCAACTGTATTTCCGTCCGTGATCCTTACCCCCTTCCTTTGATTCGGATTTGTTTAGTCATATTGTCGGTGCCAACTTGTTCTCTAAATTGGATCTGAGGGGGGCATATAATCTGGTAAGGATCAGGGAGAGGGGATGAGTGGAAGACTGCATTTAATACCCCTGAGGGCATTTTGAAAACCTGGTCATGCCCTTTGGGTTAAACAACACTCCAGCAGTTTTTCAACACTTTATCAATGACATCTTTCATCATCTGGTGGGGAGATTTGTTGTTGTATATCTGGATCACATACTAATTTATTCTCCAGACATGGAGACTCATAAGAATCATGTGAGACAGGTGTTACAGATCCTAAGAGAGAATAAATTGTATGCGAAGATGGATTTTTTTTTTTGCTGTTCAGGAAGTGCAATTCCTGGGTTACCTTCTCTCACCCTCAGGTTTTCGTATGGATCCCGAGAAAGTCAGTGCGGTTTTGGACTAGGATCGACCCGAAAATCTGAAAGCGCTTATGCGGTTTTTGGGATTCACCAACTACTACCATAAATTCATCTTCAACTATTCAACTGTGGTTAAACCTTTAACAGACATGACTAGGAAGGGGGTTGATTTCTCTGTTTGCATTACAAGCCTTTTCTGCTGTGAAAGTGTGCTGTGAAAAAATGTTTTGCTTCGTATTCTGTTGCAACTGGACGTGTCTCAGCCATTCATTGTAGAGGTTGACGCATCCGAGGTAGGGGTGGGAGCAGTTTTTGTTTGCAAGGTCCTTCACCTAGTAAATGGCGCCCATGTGCTTTTTTCTCTAAAAAACTTTCGACTGCTGAAAGAAATTATGACGTGGGTAATAGGGAATCTCTGGCCATTAAGATGGCTTTTGAAGAATGGCGCCATTGGTTGGAAGGAGCTATTCATCCTATTTAAGAAAGTCGGCTAAACGACTGAATCCAAGGCAGGCCAGATGTGTTTCCTGAGGCGATCTGAGGTAATTCAACAAACTTTATTCAGACACAAACAATATAACAAAGGTTATAAACTGTCATATCTATATAGCCTACAGGTGGCAGTAAACATGTTAACATGTATAACTCCTAAGATCCTCCCTTTCTTGTGAAATCAAGTAATATATAACATAAGATGATTGGATACCACAATACATTCCAAAGGTGACAATGTTTTTTATAATGTATCTAGCATACAAAATCCTTATATCTTGTTGGTGTTCTAATAACCCTAGTTCTAGTACGTCTTGGTGTGGCAGGAGCTTCACATTGTTGCATATGATCATCCATCCCTGTTTCTTTGGGAGTTGTCTCATCTGGAGATGTACCTGGTGTAATCACTTCACTTATTTCAATGTCAGATTTGTCATCTGCAGTCCTCAGAAACTTCCTATTCCTTCTGTACAACTGTCCATTTGCTTCCACTTTATAAGATCGTGGAGCAATTTTCTCCAAACAAATACCTTGTCGCCAAATTTCATCTGTTGACGACGGCGATGGTTGTATTCGCACTGGCTGACCAATGCTTAGTTCGGGAAGTTCCTTGGCTCCTTTATCATAATATGCCTTTGCTTTTTTGCGTCTTTCAGTTAGGTTCTCGACCACTCCTTTTATAACCTTTGGAAACAGCAGTTTCTGAGCAGTCGGAAGTAAAGTCCTGGTCCTTCTTGACATTAGCCGTTGTACAGGACTACTGCTGGTGCCTTCTGATGGGGTATTTCTCCAGTCAAGAACCGCTTTCCAGATACCCTTGTCATCTCGTTTAGCTTTCTTCATGAGTGTTTTTGCTATTTTTACAGTGGCTTCAGCTTTACCGTTGGACTGACTGTGATATGGGGATGATGTAAGATGTTCAAATTCCCACTCTCTACAAAATCGTGCAAACTCTGAGCTGACAAACTGTGGTCCGTTATCTGTAATTACAGAATCAGGGATTCCATGTCTGCTAAAATGTGCTTTGCAACAATCTATAATTGTTTTAGAGGTGGTATCAGAAACTAAATCAATTTCCCAGAAATCTGAATAATAATCAACAATTATTAAGTAATCTTGTCCTGTTAAGGAAAATAAGTCCATGCCTAGTTTGCTCCAGGGTAGAGTGGGCAATTTGTGAGTCATCAGAGGTTCTTTTGTTTGTTTACGCATATACTCATTGCAAGTATTACAGTTCTTTATTGCCTCTATAAACTCTGGGCCCATGTGTGGCCAAAAGATGACATCCTTGGCCTTGCGAAGGCATGCTTCTATTCCTAAGTGGCTAGAATGAGTCCTCACTATCATTTCTGGGCGCATGTTTTTTGGTATGATGACTCTGTGTCCTTTATACAGAATTCCATTTTGTATGCTTATCTCATCTCTAAAGCCCCAGTAGTCCCTGATACAAATCGGTATTTTTTCTTTCTGGTCTGGCCATCCTGTAAGAACAGTAGTTTTTAATGCTTGCAAGACTTCATCTTGCTCTGTGAACTTCTGAATTTGTTGTAGGCGCAAATCAGACACTCTTAGATATTCTGCAAAGTTTATCTCTTCCAGTTCCTTAGAAAAGGCATCCTCTGATTGCATCAAGAAAATCTCATAATCTGGGGTGTCCTTGTCCATTGTTTTGTGAGGTAATGCTGCTCTTGATAAGAAGTCTGCAATATACATTTCTGATCCTTTTTTATAAACCACATTAAGGTTGTATTTTTGCAACTGTAGCATCATGCGCTGTAGACGTTTTGGTGCTACTAGGAGAGGTTTTTTAAAAATGCTCTCTAGTGGCTTATGATCAGTCTCAATGTTAATAATATTTTTTCCATGTAAGTACTGATTAAACTTCTGGCATGCATATACAATGGCAAGACATTCCTTTTCAATCTGGGCATATCTTTGTTCTGTTGAAGACAGTGTACGTGATGCAAACGTCACTGGCTGACCTCCTTGCAAAAGTGTTGCTCCAAGACCTTTTTCATTGGACTGTTACTTCTTCATTGACATTGTAGTATCTCAAAACTGGATGTTTAGTAACAATATCTTTTATTTGCTTGAGGGCTTCATCATGGCTGAATTGCCAGACCCACAAGCTGTCTTTGTCTGTCAGTCTGCGTAGTGGTTCACATACATCCGAAAGATGTGGTAAGAATTTTGAAAGGTAGTTTACAAACCCTAGCAGTCTCTGAACTGCTTGTACATTGTCAGGTTTTGGTACCTCTAAAATTGCTCTGACTTTTTCTGGATCAGGACGCAGGCCTTCTGCTGTGAGTAAATGTCCCATGTATGGTACCGAAGATAGCCTCAATCTCAGCTTCTTTTTATTGAATTTTAGGTTCAGCTTTCGTGCTCTCTCTAAGAGTCCAATCAAATTCTTGTCATGATTCTTTGTGGCCTCCTCTGTAGTGTCACCACAGCCATACACCAATATATCATCTGCAATAACCTCCACTCCGGGCAGGTCTTCTACTGCTTCATGTTGTCTACGTTGATATTCTTCTGGTGCAGTAGCAATCCCAAAAGGCATGCGTAGCCATCGGTAACGCCCAAAGGGAGTCCAGAATGTAGTGAGATAACTGCTTTTAGTGTCCAGTTTTACTTGCCAGAAGCCATCCTTAGCATCTAAGACAGAAAATACTTTTGCATTTGTTAAACGTGGCAGGATTTCCTCTATAGTGGGCATTGGATAATGTGAGCGTTTTAGTGCTTTATTTAAGTCTTTGGGATCAATGCATATTCGCAGCTTGCCTGGTTTCTTAACAGCAACCATACTACTTATCCATGTCGTAGGTTCTATGACCTTTTTTATCACTCCCAATGTCTCTAATCTCTCTATTTTCGCCTTTAAGTCTGCTTTAAGTGGAGCCGGCACTCTACGTGGTTGGTGTTGAACAGGAGGTATTGCTTCATCTATTTCTAGGTGATACTCTCCAGGTAGACACCCTAGTCCTTTGAAAATGTCTCTATATTCAGTTGTGATCATTTCATAAGAAAAGGGTGAAGTTGTAGTTGTTTGCTGGTCATCATGTAATAATACATTATGTTCTACATTCAGTGTAAGGAGGCCCATTTTCTGACATGTTTCTGCTGAGAGAAGTGGTTTGTGTTTACCTTGGACAACTTGGAATTGCAGTGTTTTATCTTTATATGTACAATTTAGATTACATTGGCCCATAGGTATCATATAGGTATCATTGTACCATTTTAATTTGACATTACTCTTCTGTAATGTTGGCTTTCCTTCTTTAACAATTTTGCAATAGTCTTTGTATGTCATAAGGTTGCAGGTGGCCCCACAGTCTAACTGACAGTGTAACCTTTCCCCTGCTTCTCTGTCAATGCTGAGTTCTAGTGGTACAAACCACTGTGATCCTGGACTACTTACTGCTCCTATTTGATGAATAATAGTGAATACTGATTCTTCTGAGCTGCTGCTCTTGATCTGTGCAGCCATATGTATTCTGGCATTTGCTTTCTGCCTGCATACTCTGGAAAAATGGTTTTGCTTTTTGCATTTACTACAGGTTTCTCCATATGCAGGACAGTGGTCTCTGCCCCAGGGGTGGTTGTTTCCACAGTATCTACATCTGATTGTTTTTACTTTGCTTTCTTTCATGGGCTTTTTATATGTTTTAGCAGTATAATGTACAGCTTCGGTTTCACTTTTGCTTTCTTGCATTGCTTGTATTTGCATTTCTGTAAGTTCATGGCTTCTACACATATCAATGGCTCTCTGTAGGTTCAGGTCTGGTACTCTGAGCATTCGCTTTCTAGCATTAATGTCTTTTGATCCCAGAACTATTCCTGTCTCTGATAAGTTTATCATGTAATACTCCAAACTCACATGTAGCGGCAAGCTGCCTCAGCCTAGTCACATACTGATCTATAGTTTCCAATGGGCCTTGGTTTGTGGTATTGAATATGTACCTCTCATAAATGATGTTACGTGAAGGCATAAAATGGCTCTGTAATGCATCCAGAGTTTTCTCTATGTCCTGCTTGTCGGCATCAGAGAGTGAGAGGTGCTGATAAATACGCAGACAGTCTCTCCCCAGCACTGAGCGCAGGGTCGCTATCCTTACCTTGGGGTCTTTCTTATCAAGTTCAGTTGCCACCTCATAATCTTCCCACTGGGATTTGAAATATGTCCAGTTAACTGCCAGGTCCCCTTTACAGTCCATGGGAGACGGCACAGGGAAGTTGTTTGCAGCCATTTTCTGTAACACGGTGTGTATCTTATTAATAAATTACCAGAGAAACAATTCTTGTTGATCTTTTGTTCTATTAGGACTTTAGTGGTTTCTAAAACACCAAAGCTCTCTCCACTTCTGACACCATGTTTCCTGAGGCGATCTGAGGTAATTCAACAAACTTTATTCAGACACAAACAATATAACAAAGGTTATAAACTGTCATATCTATATAGCCTACAGGTGGCAGTAAACATGTTAACATGTATAACTCCTAACAAGATGGTCACTGTTTTTCTCTAGATTTAATTTCATTGTCACCTACCACCCTGGGGTTCAGAACGTCAAGGCGTATGCTTTGTCGTGCAGCTTTCCGGGGAGGGTGATTCTAAAGATCCTAGTCCTACCTATTTTGTCCGAAGGGGTAGTCATATCTGCCCTATATCCTGATCTTGAGGCTAAGGCAGTGGCGTACACACAATCCATGGGGCCCCGGTGCGAAACTGATCCATGGGGCCCCCTCCCCCCCCACTACCTCTTCTACCATTCACCCAACATGCCTCCAAACAGTACCGCTTTGGGTCCATTTGAAGAACTGACAGGTGTTTTTTCATAATTTGGCAAATTTTGTTATATTGTGGACTATATGGGGTTGAAAACACCACTCTGTTTCTATCCTGTGATTTCCCTTTGGGTGTGTCCACATCTCTGAGTAATTCAGTTCTGTCTCTCTGACTAACCAGTTTTAGGCTGCATTCACACGTCCGTGGAACACGGTTCGTGAGATACCGGACTGGCATCCTGCTTAGTGCAGGAGCGCACGGCGTCATTGGTTGCTATGACGCCGTGCGCTTCCTGCTGTCGCTGCACTACAGTAATACACTGGTATAGATCATACGAGTGTATCACTATACAGCGGCGGCAGCAGGATGCCAGTCCGGTATCTCACGGTCCGTGCTCCACGGACGTGTGAATGCAGCCTTAAGGCGCTGTTCACACTCCAGTCAGGATAACTGAGTCTCATTAGTCTCTGAACTATGTCAGTGGATTCTTTTTGGTAGTCTTGTTCACATGTGCAATTCCACTTTGCTCTGACTAGTTCACCTACAGGTATACTTTTAATTGTATGTGCAGGATGACATGATTTACCATGGAGTATAGTGTTACCTGCCATAATTTTTCTATAAGTGCTGTACATAGGTATAAGCTGTACATAGATATAGGCTGTATATAAGTGCAGGGCATGCTGCTGCAGAAAACAAGGGGTGAAACCACTGGCAGGAACACACCATCCCAGTGATAGACTATCACTAGGATAGGATGTTGTGTCCCTGACAGTGGCTTCACCCCTTGTGTTCTGCAGCAACATACCCTCCAGGTCTGTCCCAACTCCCAGCATACTTATGTAGCAGGTGCAGCAGGCAGCTCTCAGTCTTAGGAGGGAGTCTAACTTCTAAGATGGCGACAACGCCGCCTCCACATTACCTCTCCCTGTGCAATGCCACTCCTCCTCTTCAGTCAGAAAAAGAAGGAGGAGGCAGCAGCAGTGGCGCGGGGAATATGTGGTAGGCAGCGCCCACTTACCTCGCACACAGGAGGAAGTATGTAGGAACTCATCAATAGTGTGGGCAAGTGTGTGATCACTTTGCAAGGCGGGTGAGCGGGCGCGCTGAGTGGACATAGTAAACTTGTGAGTGGGGGCACAATAATTGCTGCGCGGCCGATCACCTGCGGAGCTTAGAGGGAACACTGCCCAGCGGCCAGTGGCGTGACTATAGTGTTATGGGCCACAGTGCAAACTTTGGATTGGGCCTCCCCCCCCCCATTTTTACAATGAAGCGACAGATTTTCTTACTAAGGGCTCTTTCTGTGCGGCTAATCCGCTGCGTAAATGAGTACCAAGCCCCATTCTGGACAGCAGAGACACGGAGCAGTAACATGATTGACTGTGATCTTTTTACTACAAAATCATGGTGACAACTTTATCTCACTGTGATTTTGTAGTAAAAAGATCACAGAGAGGCACGGAGCATTATCAATCATGTTAATGCTCCGTGTCTCTGCTGTCCGGAACGGGGCTTGGCTCTCTTTCACACAGCGGATTACCTGCACGGGATCCACTCATGTTAAAGAGCCCTAAACCCAATGCATAGCTACACTCACCCAGTCCTAATAAAATCTGGTCCTACCTCATCCAGGGTGTCACTGGCGTTGGCGTGATGTCCGCTGGATCTAGAACAAGGTCCCTTTGGTGAGAAAAAAAGAATATTCACATAAGGAAGGCATGCTGACTGCCCCTGCGAAATCACCAGCAGGGGGCGCTGTGCTAGCCTGTAAGACTGAGCCATGCCAATGTATAGCAGGGTAATCTAGGACATTTCCCCTAAGTGCAACCACACAGTACTAATGCCCATCTTGTGGCCCCTCACAGTAGTTATGCCCACCTTTGTTCCTGTCACAGTAGTTATACCCAGATATGTGCCCCCTCACAGTAGTTATGCCAAATATGTGTCCCCTTACAGTAGTTATGCCCAGATATGTGCCTCCCTCACAGTAGTAATGCCAGATTATGTGTCCCCTCACAGTAGTAATGCCGAGTTATGTGCCCCCTCACAGTAGCAATGCCAAATATGTGCCCCCTCACAGTAGCAATGCCCAGATTATGTTCCCCCTCACAGTAGTAATGCCAGATTATGTGCCCCTCACAGTAGTAATGCCAGATTATGTGCCCCTCACAGTAGTAATGCCAGATTATGTGCCCCTCACAGTAGTTATGCCAGATAATGTGCCCCTTCACAGTAATTATGCCCAGTTATGTGCCCCCTCAAAGTAGATATGCCCAGATATGTGCCCCCTCAGAGTGGTTATGCCAGATTATGTGTACTCTCACAGTAGTAATGCCAGATAATGTGCCCCTTCACAGTAATTATGCCCAGTTATGTGCCCCCTCAAAGTAGATATGCCCAGATATGTGCCCCGTCAGAGTGGTTATGCCAGATTATGTGTACCCTCACAGTAGTAATGCCAGATTATGTGCCCCTTCACAGTATTTATGCCCGGTTATGTGCCCCCTCAACGTAGATATGCCCAGATATATGCCCCCTCAGAGTGGTTGTGCCAGATTATGTGCCCCTCACATTAGATATGCCCACATATGTGTCCCTCACAGTGGTTATGTCAGATTACGTGCCCCCTCACAGTAGTTATGCCTTCATATATGCTCCCTCATAGTTATGCCTTCATATGTGCCCCCTCAAATTAGTTATGGCAGATCAGTAGAGATGCCCACTTTTGTGCCCTCTCACTCTAGTTGTGCCCATAAAACCCCCCCTCTTGCCCCCAGTCTGCAACGCTAGAAAAAAAAAACATACATACCTTCTTCCCTGGTGACAGGCTCCCACACTCATCGCGCTGCTGGCTGTGCTGAAGGCAGATTCCCGAGCTTTCAGCTCTCCTCCCAGAGCCAGCAGCGTGATGTGGGACCAGCAGGGGGAGCACCTGAGCTCTGAAGATCAGTGAAGCAGGGAGCAGAGAGGTTTCCCTGCTTCACTATGGAAACAAACTGCCTTGCCGGGTGTGTGTGAGTGAGTGCGTGCTCCCCCCTCTTCCCCCCCCATATTATACATGTAATAGAGGCATGGATCGCTATGATGGGGCCCGAAAATGCCACTCTACTTCATGCCGGGCCCCATCAGAGCGCTCCATTACATGTGAGTACAGCGGGGCCCATGCCAGCAGCCGTTTTTAACATGCTTTAGGGCAGCCTGGGGGGGTCCAAAGGCGGCCGGACCCCCTGGAGTGCCGGGCCCGGTCGCAACTGCGACCCCTGTATGTACGCCAGTGGGCTAAGGTGTTGGAGGCCCAAGAAGATGCTCCGGACTCTTGTCCTCCAGGGAAATTGTTTGTTCCTTCAGACTTACATCATAGGGTACTTGAGGAACATCACTGTACTGTCTTGGCTGGACACCCTGGGAGTAGATCCACTGTCAATCTATACTAAGCCTTCTGGATCTCCCATCCCGTTCAGACCTTGGACGCATTTGTCCATGGACTTTATCACGGATTTACTGAATTTTTCGGGAAAAAACGTGATCCTGGTGGTAGTTGATTGGTTTAGCATTGCCTGCTCTACCTAATGCCAAGACTCTTGCACAGGTGTTTGTCGATAACATTGTGAAACTACATGGCATTCCCTCTGATGTGGTGTCTAATCGGGGGACTCCGTTTTTTTCCAGATCCTGGAAAGCGTTCTGTACTCGATTGGGGGTACAATTTTCCTTTTCTTCGGCTTTCCATCCTCAGTCGAACGGACAGGCGGAGTGCACCAATCAGATTCTGGAGACTTACTTGAGATGTTTTGTTTCGGAGAACTAAGAGGAGTGGTCTTCATTCTTGTCTGGTGAAGGGCTTTCACAGAGCACATCCTGATAAGGTCGGTCATGGGTGCCCGGAGGTCACCCGTAGAAGGGGAAGGGGGTATTGTCACGGTCCCTCAGGTGATGTCAGTAAATTAAGGAGATTGGCTGAGCGTGGAGGAATCTAACAGCCTCCTTGATTTCTCTTGATTCAATGTTAATAGGGTTAATGACTACTTCCCTTTTCTCAGCTGTTGCTCAGTGGTCATCACTTCTACCCTTTATAGTCTCACCCCACCCTTTTGAATATGCGGTTGATAGCTTCATTTGGGTTTGGCTGAGCTGGTGTGAGATCCTCTCTGGTGTTCCTGTTCTTCCATCTCTACAGAAGTTAAGTGTCGCGTTTGTTTGTATTTGTTATATTCCCTGTTGTTGTATCTGGGCCTGAGACAGAGACTTCCATTCGTCCATCTGGGGAGGAATGGGTTGTCTCTGGTCCTATACTTATTCCAGGGCATTATAGGGAAATCAGGGCCTAGGTATCCTGCTTATGAATATTCCTACCTTCAAGGTCTATTCATATAGTCAGGGTCCGGATTAGGGTTGTCTAGGAGGTGACCTGTTTCTTCCTTAGTTTCCAGTCCCAGTTACTGTTCCCCTTCCCTTCTGTGTTCAGTGTGGAGTTTCCCCCACACACACACACTGATCGTGACAGTGCCAGCGTCCTCAATGATCCCTCAGGGCATTACAACTACTGGTTGTCCAAGCTGGACACGTGCCACACACTACGCCTTGGAGGTGCTGGCCTGCCCTGCCGCCAGCGTTTTGTCTGAGTGGGTATTTAGTGCTGCTGGTGGCATTATAACAGATAAGTGTATCCGCCTGTTAACTGAAAATGCTGACAGATTGACTCTTATAAAAATGAACAAGGCTTTGATTGACCATGACTTCTCGACTCCACCAGAAGAAAGCTGATGAACATAACGGCACTTTAAATGTGTTGTTTATAATGTACTAAATACACTGTATTCCCATGCACCCCTTCCACCACAAACAAGGGTATATGGTTGAATCTTCCTTTTCTCACCCTCCTCCTCCTTTTCCATCATATCAACATGCTTATTTGTCACATATTATGCCCTCGCATATACAGTTGTGTTCAGAATAATAGCAGTCAGACATCACTAACCTGATAAAAATTATATTTCTACATGGCAAATAATTTACTAGCAGGTGTAGTAGAGTAATAGAAATCTAACAGACCCAACAGTCTTGACATGCATGCTGCTGATTCTATGTAATTTAATCACTTATTGAAAGGGGCATGTTCAAAATAATAGCAGTGTGGAGTTCAATGAGTGAGGTCATTCATTCTTTGAAAAACAGGTGGCAATTATTGTCTTTATTTAAGGAAGGAAGGCAGCAAAGGTTGTACATGCTGGTCACAGTGCCAGACATTGTTCAGAAGAACAGTGTACCTTGATTAAAAAGTTGATTGGAGAGGGGAAAACAGTTAAAGAAGTGCAGAAAATGATAGGCTGCTCAGTTAAAATGAGCTAAAATGATCACAAATGCTTTAAAATGGCAACCAAAACCTGAAAGACGTGGAAGAAAGCAAATAACTACCATTTTAATGGATAGAAGAATAGCCAAAATGGCAAGGACTAAGCCAACAATCAGCTCCAGAAAGATCAAAGAAGGTCTAAAGTTACCTGTGAGTACTGTTACAATTAGAAGACGCCTATGTGAAGCCAAGCTATCTGCAAAAAGCCCCCACAAAGTCCCACTGTTGAAAAAAAGACATGTGCTGAAGAGGTTGCAATTTGCCAAAGAGCACATTGACTGGCCTAAAGAGACATTTTGTGGACTGATGAAAGTAAGATTGTTTTTTTGGGTCTAGTGGCCGAAGACAGTTTGTCAGATGACCCCCAAACACTGAATTTAAGCCACATTAGACAGTGAAGACAGTGAAGTATGATGGCTAGAGTTGAGCGGAAACCTGGATGTTCGGGTTCGACGGATTCGGCCGAACTTTCGGAAAAAATTCGAGTTCGGGACCCGAACTTGACCCCATTGAAGTCAATGGGGACCCGAACTTTTGAGCACTAAAATGGCTGTAAAAATGTCATGGAAAGGGCTAGAGGGTTGCAAATGGCATCAAAATGTGGTTAAGAGCATGGCAAGTGCTCTGCAAACAAATGTGGATAACGAAATGACTTATAATAACAAAAATTTACGTAAAAATAAAAAATAATAAACTTGATCTAGGAGGACCAGGTCCATATGGAGTAGGAGGTTGAGGAGGTGGTGGATGTGGCGGTGGATGTGGAAGTGGCGGTGGAGGAGGAGGAGGTAGCCTACACTGCTTTTTGGTTTAAAATTTATTTTTATTTTTTTAAATTAGGGTACACCCCAAAACATTGGGAAATATAACCCTCCAGTCGTGCTAAACACACGTTCAGACAATACACTGGCTGCAGGGCAGGGCAGCACCTCCAAGGCGTAAAAGGGCAAGCTCAGGCCATGTGCCCAATTTGGAGACCCAGAAGTTGCAGGGGCTGACCCCTGTCAGTCAGTTCGTGTAGGCGTGTGCACACTTACTGCCCCACCATGTCGCACGTCCCCGTGATGTTCACCATCAAATTTGATATCTGCTCTATCAACTTTCGATGTTCTTTTATGCACCTACCATGGTGATCACGGGTGGCGGGGAATCAGGGTTCCAGGCCAGAGAGGAAGCGTAAGAAAGAGAGACCACATCCAAGGGAGGATTAATTTTTTCAAATTTAAAATTAGAGTTGAAATATGGGAGAAATTATGAAAACATAAAAGTGTGACAACTTTTCAAAGTTTAAGCATTGAATGAAAGGATGTGGTGCGCATTAATTACTGAATAATTTATTACATTTTATTCCCTGTCACCTATGCATAGCAGGTGTTTATTCACGTCTAAAATTGTATAATGTCAATCCAAGAATGTAACAGAAAAATTATTGAAATTTATTAAGCTGTCAACTAGGTAGAGGAGGGGTATATTACACCCAAAAATTGGTGAATTTCACCAGAATATATAACTGACAATTTTTTTTTTGTTTAACCTATCTACTAGGTATAGCAGTGGTACTATACACCCAAAAATTTGTTTATTTCACCATAAAATGTAACTGACAACTTTTTTTTTTTTTTACCGGTCTACTAGATATAGCAGTGGTACTATACACACCAAAATTGGTGAATTTCACCCTAAAATGTAAATGACAATTTATTTATTTTTTAACCGGCCTACTAGGTATAGCAGTGGTACTATACACCCAAAAATTGGTTAATTTCACCCGAAAAAGTAAATGACAAATTTTTTATTTTTTTTTAACCTGTCTACTAGGTATAGCAGTGGTACTATACAGCCAAAAATTTGTTTATTTCGCCAGAAAATGTAACTGACAATTTTAATTATTTTTTTTACCGTTCCACTAGGTAAATGTTGGTGAAATGCTGCCTCCTGCTAAGACGTTCCATATCAGCTGGTGGTGCTGGTTGTTGTGGCGTGCAGACAAAGCTTTTCCACATTTCGGCCATGCTAACCCTGCCTTCTGAGGTGTTGGCGGTGCCCCAGCTGCGTTGGCGACCTCTTCCTCCTCCTCTGCCTTCGCCTTGTGCTTCCACTGTGCCCCTGCTGTCAGGTGGGAATGCCACCAGCAGCGCGTCTACCAGAGTGCGCTTGTACTCGCGCATCTTACGATCAAGCTCCAGTGACGGAATTAAGGACGGTACGTTGTCCTTGTAATGGGGATCCAGCAGCATGGCCACCCAGTAATCAGCACAAGTTAGAATGTGGGCAACTCGGCGGTCGTTGCGGAGACACTGCAGCATGTAATTGCTCATGTGTGCCAGGCTACCCAGAGGCAACGAAAAGCTGTCCTCTGTGGGGGGTGTATCGTCTGTGTCCTCTGTATCCCCCCATCCACGCACCAGTGATGGCCATGAGCTGGTCTAGGTGCCACCTCGTCATCCTCCAGAACTGTGCCCTGGCTGGACAATTGTGTACCTTGGGTTTGTGGGTGCAGGGAACCCACCTTCGGAGCCATTTGGGAATGACTGGCCGGAAACCCTACGAAATGATCCCTCTTCCTCCTCCTCCTCCTGTGCCACATCCTCTTCCATCATCGCCAGAAGCGTTTTTTCAAGGAGGCATAGAAGTGGGATAGCAACGCTGAGAACGGCGTTATCGGCACTGGCCATGTTAGTGGAGTACTCGAAACAGCGCAACAAGGAACACAGGTCTCGCATGGAGGCCCAGTCATTGGTGGTGAAGTGGTGCTGTTCCGCGGAGCGACTCACCCGTGTGTACTGCAGCTAAAACTCCACTATCGCCTGCTGCTGCTCGCACAGTCTGGCCAGCATGTGCAAGGTGGAGTTCCACCTTGTGGGCATGTCGCATATGAGGCGGTGAGCGGGAAGGCTGAAGCTACGCTGCAGCGCTGACAGGCGAGCAGCAGCAGGATGAGAACGCAGAAAGCGCGCACAGACGGCCCGCACTTTTTGCAGCAGCTCTGACATATTGGGGTAAGAGCTGCCATATTTGATTTTGCGATATCTCGCGAATATTCGATTGAATATTCGTCTTATATTCGTCGAAATCGAATATTCGTCATTATTCTATTTATCGTGAATAATATGTGATTTAATTAATCGCGTATTGCGATTGTTCTTTTGACAGTATTAGGCAACGTTCGACTAATTGACTATGTCTAGGCTAATATGTGTATTTTACGAAAATTCGTAATATTGCTCTAACTTCGTCTTTTAGAATATTCGTAATATTCTAAAAGACGAAGTTAGAGCAATATTACGAATATTCTAAAAGACGAAGTTAGAGCAATATTACGAATTTTCATAAAATACACATATAGATTGTAATTTAGCTAATATAGTGCTATAATCCTTTTTTTTGTCAAATTTTTTTTGCCTCTTCTGAACTTCAGTTTTGGAAAATATGTACAGTATTAAAAAAAATTACTATAGCAGTATACTAGCTAAATTACATCTATATGTGTATTTTACGAATATTCTTAATATTGCTCTAACTTCGTCTTTTAGAATATTCGTAATATTCTAAAAGACGAAGTTAGAGCAATATTACGAATATTCTAAAAGACGAAGTTAGAGCAATAATATTCCACTTTGGCATACTGCTCCCCGACAAGCATCCCCATAACCATGGGAACGCCTGTGGGTTAGAATATACCATCGGATCTGAGTTTTTACGATCTCAGGGAAAACTCAGATGGTATTTTCTAACCCACAGGCGTTCCCATGGTGACGGGGATGATTGTCGGGGAGGTGTATGCTGAAGTTGATTAAATACCGATTTTGTCATGCGGTCGGGCAGTGCCGGGCACACGTATTAACCATTACGATTTTTATGCTGTAATATTCGTGAACTCGAATATTATAACCGAGATTATTGGTTTAGATTAGAATAGGACGAATATTCTAAAATTGAATATACAGCAATATATTCTTTATTTCGAATATTCCGGTCCATCTGAAAACGTGATTCCTTCCAGCTTCAATTCAGTTGCTTGTGGGCCAATAACTCATTGACCCACAAGCAAGAAGCAGGGAGGAATCATATATTTTCAGATGAAAAAAAAATAAAAAATAAAACGAATATTCGATTTCACGAATATATAGAACTATATTCAAAATATTCGCGAAATCTCGAAGTTGCGATATTTGAGATAAAAATTTGTTATTTGAATATTCGCGCTCAACACTAGTGGTGAAGGTGTTACGCTGACCGGATGAGGAGCTGGTAGAGGATGAGGAAGCAGAGTAGGAGGAGGAAGCAATAGGAGGCAAACTGAAGCGCCCTGCAATCCTCAGTGGTGGAAGGACATGTGCCAAACTGCTATCCGCCTCAGGCCCAGCCGCCACTGCATTTACCCAGTGTGCTGTTATGGAGATATAACAGCCCTGCCACAGATGGCGTTGCGCAGTGCACACCTGATTTTGTCCCCTAATTGGTTGTGAAGGGAACGGATGGCTCGCCTTGAAAAGTAGTGGCGGCTTGGCACGGCGTACTGTGGGACAGCCACTATCCGTCTCCACCAAACGGAATGACAGCATTTCAAAGGCCAGTAATTTAGAAATGCTGGCATTCAGGGCTAGGGATCGCGGGTGGGTAGGGGGGTACTTCCTCTTCATCTCCAGCGTTTGGTATATGGAGAGATGAACGCTTCCGTGGGACATTGTGGAGATGCTTGGTGACCCAGGTGTTGGTGTTGCTGGCAGATCCTCTGTATGCGGGGGTGGCAGGTGGCACTGTCACTCCAGAAGTGGATGAAGAGGCCGAGACTGCAGCAGAAGAGGAAGCAAGAGGAGCCAGAGACCTTTCTTGGTTTTTGAGGTGTCTACTCCACTGCAGCTCGTGCTTTGCACTTAAATACCTGGTCATGCAGGTTGTGCTCAGGTTGAGAACGTTTATGCCTCGTTTCAGGCTATGATTGCACAGCGTGCAAACCACTCGTGTCTTGTCATCAGCACATTGTCTGAAGAACTGCCACGCCAGGAAACTCCTTGGAGCTGGCTTTGATGTGCTCGGTCCCTTGCTGCGGTGGGCAGTAGGAGGCGTACTGTCTAGAGGACGGCAGCTCCGCTTTTGCACCCTGCTCCCTTTTCTGCTGTTCTGGTGGCTCTGTGCGACCACCGCCTCTTCCTCCAAACTACATAGGTCACTCGCATGACCTTGATTCCATGTGGGGTCGAGGACCTCATCGTCCTCCACATCATCATCCACCCAGTCTTTACCCCTGCCTTCCTTGTCGGTCTGCACACTTTCGAAAGCCCCAGCAGTTGGCACCTGTGTTTCGTCATCATCCGAGACGTGCTGCGATGGTCCTCCCATGTACTCATCTTGAAAGATAAGTGGTTGGGTTTCGGTGCACTCAATCTCTTCCACTTCTGGGACAGGGCTAGGTGGATGGCCCTGGGAAACCCTGCTAACAGAGTCATCAAAAAGCAAAAGAGACTGCTGCATGACTTGGGGCTCAGACTGCTTGGCTGATTTGCAAAGGGGTGAGGTGAAAGACTGATGGACATCGGCTGCAGGTGCCAACTGTGGTCTTTCAGCAGGAGACTGGGTGGGAGACAATGTGAAGGAACTGGATCCACTGTCAGCAACCCAATCTACTATCGCCTGTACTTGTTCAGGCCTCACCATTCGTAGAGCAGCAATAGGCCCGACAAAATACCGCTGCAGGTTTTGTCGCCTACTCGCATCTGAGGAAGTGGTTTCACTTGTGCGTGTAACTGGCACAGATCGACCACGTTCCTCTCCCTGCAACAGGAGCTCCACCAGCAGCACCACGACCTGGGCCATGTCCCTTATTTGACGCTCTCCTCATATTTTTCAAATTTAGGATCTTGCCATAAAGTTGTAGAATAGAACGACAGTATGTAAAGGGTGTATCTCACACGGCCTGAACTAGACTAGGCCTCGATAAAAGTTTTTTTTGCCCAAAATGGCTGTATTTCAAATCCCTGAATCAAACCCCTGTATGTAGAGGGAGTATCTCACAAGGCCTGAACCAGTGCAGGCCTGAACTAATTATTTCTTTGCCCAAAATGGCTGTATTTCAAATGGCTGTATTTCAAATGCCTGATTCAAAGCCCTGTATGTAGAGGGAGTATCTCACACGGTCTGAACCAGTGTAGGCCTGAAGTAAATATATCTTTGCACAAAATGGCTGTATTTCAAATGGCTGTATTTGAAATGCCTGATTCAAACCCCTGTATGTAGAGGGAGTATCTCACAAGGCCTGAACCAGTGTAGGCCTAAAGTAAATATATCTTTGCACAAAATGGCTGTATTTCAAATGGCTGTATTTGAAATGCCTGATTCAAACCCCTGTATGTAGAGGGGGTATCTCACACGATCTTAACCAGTGTAGGCCTTATGTATATATATTTGCACAAAATGGCTGTATTTCAAATGGCTGTATTTCAAATCCCTAAATCAAACCCCTGTATGTAGAGGGAGTATCTCACACGGTCTGAACCAGTGTAGGCCTGAAGTAAATATATCTTTGCACAAAATGGCTGTATTTCAAATCCCTGAATCAAACCCCTGTATGTAGAGGGAGTATCTCACAAGGCCTGAACCAGTGCAGGCCTGAACTAAATATTTCTTTGCCCAAAATGGCTGTATTTCAAATGGCTGTATTTCAAATGCCTGATTTAAACCCCTGTATGTAGAGGGAGTATCTCACATGGTCTGAACCAGTGTAGGCCTGAAGTAAATATATCTTTGCACAAAATGGCTGTATTTGAAATTGCTGTATTTGAAATGCCTGATTCAAACCCCTGTATGTAGAGGGGGTATCTCACAGGGCCTGAACCAGTGTAGGCCTGAAGTAAATATTTATTTGCCCAAAATGGCTGTATTTCAAATCCCTGAATCAAACCCCTGTATGTAGAGGGAGTATTTGACACGGTCTGAACCAGTGTAGGCCTGAAGTAAATATATCTTTGCACAAAATGGCTGTATTTCAAATGCCTGATTCAAACTCCTGTATGTAGAGGGGGTATCTCACAGGGCCTGAACCAGTGTAGGCCTGAATTCAATATTGGTGCACCAAATTGCGGTATTTAAAATTTCTGAATGTAACCCAAATGTATTAAGGGTGTATCTCACAATGACATCTGCATCAAAGGCTGCCAAGTAAATTTTTTGTGCCCAAACGAGTGTTTGTTTAACAACTGAATTTGACAGCAGTATATAAGCCTGTAATTTCACACGTGCTGATGCTGCAAGGCCTGTTTTTTGTCAAAAAAGTGTGTTTTTCAAACCCTAGAAAATGATAGGTGTATTTCTAGCTTAAATTGCACACTGACTAATCAAGATGTTGTAGATTGCCCAAAAAGTGTTTTTTTGGTGACAGAATATGAAAGCTGTATATATTAAACTTGAATTTAACACTTGCAGATCTGGAAAATACAGTTTTTTTGTTTTATTTTGGTATAAAATAACACAAATCAGTGTTGGCTACCTATTCCTCCTTCACTGCCGCTTCCACCTACACCGCAACGTCAACCTACACCACCGCCACATCCATCCATCCACCGCCTCCTCAACTTCCTACTCCTAGATCCAGATTGTTATTTTTATGTATTTTATGTTATTTTAAGCCATTTCCCTATCCACATTTGTTTGCAGAGCAGTTGCCATGCTCTTAAGCACATTTTGCTGCCTTTTGCAGCCCTCTAGCCCTTTCCAGGACTATTTTAGAGCCATTTATTTTAGTGCCCAAAAGTTCGAGTCCCCATTGATTTTAATGGGGTTCGGGTTCAAGTTCGGGTCCCGAACACGAACTTCCAGGTGTCCGCTCAACTCTAATAAGGTATCAAAACAGAGAAATACAGGACACCGCTAGTTCGGTCTGCGGGCATTACTGCATCTATATCTTTCATTGTATTGCTAATGGAATTTCTTTTGAAAATGTATTAAAAATATTTACGAGTGATTTTAGAAACAATTTACTTGTTGTACGCTCCTTTGTAACAAAGTGCATGGAACAATTATGTATACGTTGCTGTAATTACGCACAAACGTGTCTACCCTACTGAGTTATTGAAAAATGTACCGTGATGCGTCGTAAATAAAAACATTTTGCTTAAATCACGTATGCCTTCGATTTTTATTAAACATAATTTCGTAACGAAGCAAATTTCCTAATGAAAAAAAAATATTTTGACGCTCTTAAATAACGTCTTAGGACATGTCCGAACATGCCTTCATCATGCTCGGATATTCCCTGATGCGCTTTGCAAAATGTGGGGCTGCATTTCACAAAACGAACGCTGAATCGGCACCCGGGAAAGTTGGGTGCCGCAGCTGGCGCTCTTAAATAGCATCTTAGGACATCTGAATTACTGACGGTACGTCTTAGGACATGTCCGAACATGTCTTGAATGTTAACCCTGGAAAGTTAAGTACCGCAATTAGCTATTGTTAATATTTATAAATGATACATATCTGTGTTAGATCAAATATTTAGCTTAACCCCTTAGGGACCGGGCTCATTTTCACCTTAAGGACCAGGCCATTTTTTGCAAATCTGACCAGTGTCACTTTATCTGGTGATAACTTTAAAACGCTGTCTTATCCAGGCCATTCTGAGATTGTTTTTTTGTCACATATTGTACTTCATGACACTAATAAAATGGAGTCAAAAAGATGCATTTTTTTTTTTTTTTTAAATACAAGTTTAAATTTCTCTACTTCTATAATACATAGTAATACCTCCAAAAATTGCAATCACTTTACATTCCCCATATGTCTAATTCATGTTTGGATCATTTTGGGAATGATATATTTTTTATTAAGTTTAGAAGCAAATCTTAAAATTTTTCTGAAATTTTCAATAACCCACTTTGTAAGGGCCAGTTCAGGTCTAAAGTCACTTTGTGAGGCTTACATAATAGAAACCACCCAAAAATAACCCCATTCTATAAACTACACCCCTCAAGGAATTTAAAACTGATTTTATAAACTTTGTTAACCCTTTAGGTATTTCACAAGAATTAATGGAAAATAGAGATACAATTTAAAAATTTCACTTTTTTTTGGAAGTTTTTCCATTTTAATAATTTTTTTCCAGTAACAAAGCAAGGGTTAACAGCCAAACAAAACTCAATATTTATGGCCCTGAAACACCCCATATGTGGTCGTAAACTGCTGTACGGGCACACGGCAGGGCACAGAAGGAAAGGAATGCCATACGGTTTTTGGAAGGCAGATTTTGCTGGACTGGTTTTTTGACACCATGTCCCATTTGAAGCCCCCCTGATGAACCCCTAGAGTGGAAACTCCAAAAAAGTGACCCCATCTAAGAAACTACACCCCTCAAGGTATTCAAAACAGATTTTACAAATGTTGTTAACCCTTTAGGTGTTCCACAAGAGTTATTGGCAAATGGAGATGAAATTTCAGAATTTAATTTTTTTGCCACATTTTCAATTTTAATCAATTTTTTCCAGTAACAAAGCAAGGGTTAACAGCCAAACAAAACTCAATATTTATTGCCCGGATTGTGACCCCATTTTAGAAACTACAGGATAGGGTGGCAGTTTTGTTGGTACTAGTTTAGGGTACATATGATTTTTGGTTGCTCTATATTACACTTTTTGTGAGGCAAGGTAACAAGAAATAGCTGTTTTGGCACCGTTTTTTTTTTGTTATTTACAACATTTATCTGACAGGTTAGATCATGTGGTATTTTTATAGAGCAGGTTGTCACGGACGCGGTGATACATAATATGTATACTATTTTTTTATTGATATAAGTTTTACACAATGATTTCATTTTTGAAACAAAAAAAAATCATGTTTTAGTGTTTCCATAGTCTGAGAGCCATAGTTTTTTCAGTTTTTGGGCGATTATCTTGGGTAGGGTATGATTTTTGCGGGATGAGATGATGGTTTTATTTGCACTATTTTGGGGTGCATATGACTTTTTGATCGCTTACT
Source organism: Bufo bufo (assembly GCF_905171765.1). Classification (NCBI taxonomy): domain Eukaryota; kingdom Metazoa; phylum Chordata; class Amphibia; order Anura; family Bufonidae; genus Bufo; species Bufo bufo. The sequence continues at coordinate 90,527,250 of NC_053396.1, forward strand.
ATTACACTTTTTGTGATGTAAGGTGATAAAAATGGCTTTTTTTACACCGTTTTTTATTTTTTTTACGGTATTCACCTGAGGAGTTAGGTCATGTGATAAATTTATAGAGCATGTTATTACGGACGCGGTGATACCTAATATGTATACTTTTTTTTATTTATGTAAGTTTTACACAATGATTTCATTTTTGAAACAAAAAAAATCATGTTTTAGTGTTTCCATAGTCTGAGAGCCATATTTTTATTTTTTTTGGGCGATTATCTTAGGTAGGGTCTCATTTTTTGCAGGATGAGATGTTGGTTTGATTGGCCCTATTTTGGGGTGCATAAGACTTTTTTATCGCTTGCTATTACGCTTTTTGTGATGTAAGGTGATAAAAAATTGCTTTTTTTACACCGTTTTTATTTTTATTTTTTTACGGTGTTCACCTGAGGGGTTAGGTAATGTGATATTTTTATATAGCAGGTAATTATGGACAGGGGGATATCTAATATGTATACTTTTTAAGATTTCTATCCTCTGGATAGATCATCAGCTTCTGATCGTCAGGGGTCCGATACCCGGGACCCCCGCGATCAGCTGTTTGAGAAGGCAGCGGCGCTCCAGCAGCGCCGCGGCCTTCTCACTGTTTACCGCCGGCCCACTGACGTCACGACTAGTATCAACTAGCGTGGGCGGGGCTAAGCTCTGTTCACTTGAATGGAGCTTAGCCGCGCCCACGCTAGTTGACACTAGTCGTGACGTCAGTGTGCCGGCAGTAAACAGTGAGAAGGCCGCGGCGCTGCTGGAGCGCAGCTGCCTTCTCAAACAGCTGATCGGAGGGGGTCCCGGGTTTCAGACCCCTGCCGATCAGAAGCTGATGATCTATCCATAGGATAGATTATCAGTTAAAACAAAGTGCAGAACCCCTTTAAGTTTTACACAATAACAGCTTTTTTTTACTATTTTGGTGGGCATACACTGTCACGGCCAGGCCCATGTCCGTGACTTCTTACCGCATGCAGTTGCCGGCGGTTTTGCATGGGTCTTCAACCACGGGTGAGGGCCGCTTGTCTGTGGCCTCACTTGTGGTTGCCGCGGGCAACCAGTGTTGGGGTTTAGCAGCAGAGCAGCCTGAGCGTTGCTAGGCAGCTTGCTGCCCTGGCATGCGGTCACACCTAGCAACCTTTTTGTTAGGTGTGTGTGTTGTGTGCACTGTGTTGTATTTTATTGTGTGCACTTTCCCTTGTATGTGTGTTTCCCTTCTGTGGCATTGGAAGGGTTAACTTCCTTCCCAGTGTGGGTGTGATGTCACTGGGTGTGTCTTACCTTTGGGTGTGGCCACTTTGGCCTATATAAACCCTCTCTCTTGCAGGGCTCAGGAGGCTGCTTCAGTCTTGCTAGCTGAAGCAGTCTCCTGTGCTTTCCATTCCTCTGTGAGAGCCACCACTGTGGTCATAGGTTTAAGTTCAGGTTTTATGTCTTATTAAGTTTATGCTTACCTGTATGTGTCATGTCTGGGTGATGGTCTGTTGGGATTTTCCTATGTTGGTTTGTGCAGCTAATGGTTCTGGATTCTCTGTGTTAGGGATCCAGTCAGCAAGGCTGTGGCAGGTTGGTTGAGCTACTGAGTTCACCTGCCATTTCCGTTAGCCTGTTTATGTTTCCCCTTTTTCCCAACAGCTTGGCCGTTGAGACTCCTGCTCCTCCGTGCCTAGGAGGAGTAGGTCGTCTTACCCTGACTCCTAGCGCAGGGACCGGACGGAGGGTGAGTTAGGGATCCGAGGTTCCTGCGCATGGGTCCTCCTACCTTTAAGGTCGGCCCATGCAGTTAGGAGTTAGGGTCAGGGTAGGGACGCTGTTAGGAGGTGACCTGCTCCCTATCCTGTTCTCCTGGGTCAAGCAGCCATACCACCACCTGGCTGCACACGGCTGAGGATTTCCCCCATCCTCAGCCGTGACATACACCTTTTTGATCGCTTGCTGTTGTACTTTTTGAGATGTAAGGTGACAAAAAAATGATTTATTTAGCACAGTTTTTATTTTTTATGGTGTTCATCTGAGGGGTTAGGCAATGTGATATGTTTATAGAGCTGGTCGATACAGACGTGGCGATACCTAATATGTCTACATTTTTTTTTCTTCCTATTTTATACAAATTTTTTCACTTTATTTGGGGGAAATGACTTGAAACTTTAAATTTTTGGGGGGGGAAATATTATTTTTTTTAAAAATTTTCACTTTATTTTTTGTCCCACTTTGGGACTTTACAATGCATTCCAATACTTCTGTATTGGAATGCATTGGCTGTATGAGTAATACAGTGTGTATTACTCGTACAGCTTCCTGCCTGTGAGATCCAGGAGGCTGGATCTCACAGGCTCGTCACCGGAAGGCAGCGCCGAAGCCTAAGGAAGGCCTCGCGCTGCCTTCCATGCAATCGGGTCCCCCTTACAGCCGCACGGGGACCCGATGACACCTCCGACCGACCGCTGCAACTCCAGAAAAAGCCGCAAACCCCAGGTCTGAATTGACCTGCGGTTTGCGGCGATCGCCGACACTGGGGGGGTCACGGGACCCCCCCCCCCGATCATTGACCCATCACTGCGCGGCGGTGATCGGAAATACACAGGACGTACAGGTATGCCCTGTGTCCTTAAGTACCAGGACATTAGGGCATACCTGTACGCCCTGTGTCCTTAAGAGGTTAAATCATGGACGCCTTCGATTTTATTAAACACGATCGTATATAATTAAAGCAAAATTCAAACATTGCAGGTCCACTAACAAAGGGACTGCACCAGTTACCTTCCAGGATCTGTGGTGACATCATCAAAGCTACTTTAGCTTTAGAAAGATAGACGGATCAATTAGCCATTGTCAATATTTATAATGGCTTAGTAAGAGGTTAATATAAGCTTAATATCATTTTATTTTTGAAGATATTAAAACTTAATTGAATTACTGACATGATATCAGATCTAACAGAATAAGGGGCGTTGAATGGGCGGTGTTTAGGCGTGGTTTGGGGTGTGCGACGGGCGGCGCTTTGGGAGGTACTGCGTCAGTTACCTTCCAGGACCTGTGGTGACATCATCAAAGGTCCCTTAGCTTTGGGAAGCTAGACGGATCAATTAGTCATTGTCAATATTTATAATGGCCTAGTAAGAGGTTAATACAAGCCTAATATCATTTTATTTTTAAAGATATTAAAACGTAATTAAATTACTGACGACTTATCAGATCTAACAGAATAAAAGGGGTTTTGAATGTGCGGTATTTAGGCATGGTTTGCGGCATGCGACGGGCGATGCTTTGGGGGGGTGGAGTGGGCAGGGTTATGGGCGGGGAAAAGGGTGTGTTCACCTGTCACTTTTAGTTTGACGAACCATGTCTCCCTATACTACTCACATTGGTTTATTGGCATTTTATCCACATTACTATAGATCAGGGCTGGCCAACCTGCGGCTCTCCAGCTGTTGCAAAACTACAACTCCCAGCATGCCCAGACAGCCTACAGCTATCAGCCTACAGCAGGGCATGGTGGGAATTGTAGTTTTACAACAGCTGGAGAGCCGCAGGTTGGCCAGCCCTGCTATAGATAATAGTGTAATACCTACATCTTATATTTTTTATATATATAACTGTATTGTCAAAGGTCTCATTATGGATAGAATGATGATTTCTTTTTTAGACCTGAAGGGATTGCCATATTTTCAAGGTCATATGCTATTTCATCTACATACATACCATTTGTGTTCTTGTGAACCATATTCACATTTTTAAATATAGTAAAAACACTAGAATATCCCCTGGAAGATCCCCTGGAGGGCACAGATGCAGGTGTCATTAGATTTCGAGCTGCGGAAAGTGACAGCCCTCTCTACTCCTGAGCGCAGCTGTACACCAAAACTCTGGCATCGCTGGATGTGATGTCTGCCTGTCTTCTTGTTTCTGAGATCTGAGCTCTAGAGCATGCAACACCACCAGAGGTTTAAGTAGTGTGACAACTCAGGGTCACTTAGATCTCCAGGATCGCCGTCTTCTCCGCTTGGACGGTTGGCACACCTCAAGAAGTCACTCCAACACTGCAGATTTGTGTGCAAACTGGCCACGACCTGCTTTATTGTCACTTTTATAGCAGTCCAAACAAATCCTAAACATAAATCCTCAGCTATCTGGGGACTGACTACACAGTATTTCTCCCTCTCTGTCGGGGTCTGGGTCTACCACCCAGCTCCCCAAAACACAACACAGTGCTTACCCTACACAGGGTTAGCAGGTCCTGGCTCCCACAGGCTTTGGTGCAGCCTGCTCCTTCCCAGACTAGGAGCCCTGATTGAGGAGCTCAGCCCACATTTACCTGAGCTCCTCAGCTGGCTGATAATTATCTTAATTACCAGCCTAGCTGCTTTAGTCAGTGGGAAAAACCTATTTCCCCAGCCTTTCTAGTTCTCACCCAGCTTCCTGGGTAAGTTTTCATGTTTGTCAAGTTTTATTCACTCCTGATGAAGGAGAATATATTGTCACTGAAAAGCGTTGCGTTGTTTAATAAACCAGTGTTCCCCCGTGTTTGGAAGTCCTGACTGCATCCTTGGACCAAGGGGGACTGGAATCTGAAATGCCAGCCTCGCATGAGTGGGTAGGGCAGTGAGTATCTAGAAAGGGCCATACTAGGGGCGTTAGCCTAGGGGGAGGCCCCCACATGATGGAATGTTGGTGAGGGGACAGGATCATCAAGGGTTAATTTGGCCTGGTAGGGATGTGTCACTTAGGGGAGAAATTAGGGGGATTTAAAAGGAAGGGAGGTTTAGGTTACGGGCACCATTTTAGGTTACCGTGAACCAAACTTACCTTGAACCAAGCAGAGGTCCTGTTATGGAGTCCATAGAGGACGTAATTAGGAGGCTGCGGGCGGCAGTGGAGGCCTGCAGTCTGAAGTGGCTGCGTGAGCAGGTGAGTGGCCTTCTGCAGGGGGAGGCGGCGGGTACGGCAGGCCCGCAGCAATGCGCAAGAAGGCCACGGCAGGTGTGCCCGCCGGCGCACCTTAGCCCCAGTGAGACCCTCATGGTTAGGCGCCGGTGCAGGAGCCCCTCTAGGACAGCAGGCAGCCCACATCTTTGTCCTCCCGGCATGGGAGAAATCAAAAAGCGCAGTTGAACCCAGAGGAAGGCAGGGGGGTTTCCTCCGGTCTTCACCGGCAGGCAGCGATGGAGCTGGACCAGGCCTGCTCGGCGAAGGAGAGGATGCAGCAGCACGTGGAGCGAGGCTGTACGAGAGGTGTCCAGCAGGGAGTGCAGGCCCCAAAGTTATATGCAGCAAGGAGAAAATGTCCAGGTACATCTGGATTAAGAGGAGGCTCTAAGAGGGATACAGAGCGCCCCCCAGCATGGAGGAGGCTGGGGTGCAGTCGTCCAGCAGCAGGCCAGCGTCAAGAGGGGGTGAAGATTCGCCAGCACGGGACGGACGCCAGGAGTCAGGACCATCGGCTGCAGGGTTCACAGCGCCCGGGCAGCCAGGTGAGTGCATGTGGGGCTCTTCTCAGACATTAGTTAGTAGCCCAGGGGGTGTAGGGGCTGTTGGGGGTCATGGGGAGCTAGTTGGAGGACTTTTAAGTAGTTTGGCGGGTTGGGTTTCGGAATTGGGGACAGTGGGTGTATCACCTTTACCGGCTTGGGGGGTAGGTGCTGGAGCTAGTCCGCCGGCTCAGGTTGGGGGATCGGTATCGGTACAGACCCAGACAGGGGGTGAGGAGGACAGGCCTAGGGTGGATGATGTTGCTAAAGGGGAGGTGTACGTATGCGTTAAAGGCCCGTTAGGGGCCCATTTAACCTCTTCAGAACACATGACGTACCGGTACGGCATGTTTTCCTGGTACTTAAGGACACATGACGTACCGGTGACATCGCACTGCCTTCCGGTGACGAGCCTGTGAGATCCAGCCCCCTGGATCTCACAGGCCGGAGGCTGTATGAGTAATACTCACTGTACTACTCATACAGCCAATGCATTCCAATACAGAAGTATTGAAATGCATTGTAAAGGATTAGACCCCCAAAAGTTGAAGTCCCAAAGTGGTACAAAAAAATTAAGTAAAAAAAAAAAATTAAAAGTTTCAAGTAAAAATAAACAAAAACGTAATTTTCCCCAAATAAAGTAAAAAAAAAAAGGTAAAAAATAGGGGAAAGAAAAAAAGTATACATATTAGGTATCGTCGCGTCCATATCGATCGGCGCTATAAACATATCACATGACCTAACCTTTCAGATGAACACCGTAAAAAATAAAAAATAACAACCGTGCTAAATAAAAAAAAATTTGTCACCTTACATCACAAAAAATACAACAGCAAGCGATCAGAAAGGTGTTTGCCCACCAACATAGTACCAATCTAACCGTCACCTCATCCCGCAAAAAATGAGACCCTACCTAAGATAATCGCCCAAAAACTGAAAAAACTATGGCTCTCAGAATATGGAGACACTAAAACATGATTTTGTTTTTGTTTCAAAAATGATATTATTGTGTAAAACTTACATTAAAAAAAAAGTATACATATTAGCTATCGCCGCGTCCGTATCGACCGGCTCTATAAAAATATCACATGACCTAACCCCTCAGATGAACACCGTAAATAAATAAAAATAAAAACGGTGTAAAAAAAGCCATTTTTTGTCAACTTACATCACAAAAAGTGTAATAGCAAGCGATCAAAAAGTCATACGCACACCAAAATAGTGCCAATCAAACCGTCATCTCATTTCGCAAAAATCATACCTTACCCAAGGTAATCGCCCAAAAACTGAAAAAATTATGGCTCTCAGACTATGGAAACACTAAAACAAGATTTTTTTTTGTTTAAAAAAAGAAATAATTGTGTAAAACTTATATAAATAAATAAAAAGTATACATATTAGGTATCGCCGCGTCCGTGACAACCTGGTCTATAAAAATACCCCATGATCTAACCTGTCAGATGAATGTTGTAAATAACAAAAAATAAAAACTGTGTCAAAACAGCTATTTCTTGTTACCTTGCCTCACAAAAAGTGTAATATAGAGCAACCAAAAATCATATGTACCTTAAACAAGTACCAACAAAACTTCCACCCTATCCCGTAGTTTCTAAAATGGGGTAACTTTTTTGGAGTTTCTACTCTAGGGGTGCATCAGGGGGGCTTCAAATGGGACATGGTGTAAAAAAAAAAACAGTCCAGCAAAATCTGCCTTCCAAAGACCGTATGGCATTCTTTTCCTTCTGCGCCCTGCCGTGTGCCCGTACAGCACTTTACGACCACATATGGGGTGTTTATGTAAACTACAGAATCAGGGCCATACATATTGAGTTTTGTTTGGCCGTTAACCCTTGCTTTGTAACTCGAAAACAAATATTAAAATGGAAAATCTGTCAAAAAAGTGAAATTTTGAAATTGTATCTCTATTTTCCATGAATTCTTGTGGAAAACCTAAAGGGTTAACAAAGTTTGTAAAATCTGTTTTAAATACCTTGAGGGGTTTAGTTTCTTAGATGGGGTCACTTTTATGGAGTTTCTACTCTAGGGGGGCTTCAAATGGGACATGGTGTCAAAAAAAAACAGTCCAGCAAAATCTGCCTTCCAAAAAAACGTATGGCAATCCTTTCCTTCTGCGCCCTACCGTGTGCCCGTACAGCAGTCTACAAACACATATGAGGTGTTTCTGTAAACTACAGAATCCGGGCAATAAATATTGAGTTTTGTTTGGCTGTTAACCCTTGCTTTGTTACTGGAAAAAATTGATTAAAATTGAAAATGTGCCAAAAAATTTAAATTCTGAAATTTCATCTCCATTTGCCAATAACTCTTGTGGAACACCTAAAGGGTTAACGACGTTTGTAAAATCTGTTTTGAATACCTTGAAGGGTGTAGTTTCTTAGATGGGGTCACTTTTATGGCGTTTCCACTCTAGGGGTGCATCAGGGGGGCTTCAAATGGGACATGGTGTCAAAAAAACAGTCCAGCAAAATCTGCCTTCCAAAAACCGTATGGCATTCCTTTCCTTCTGCGCCCTGCCGTGTGCCCGTACAGTAGTTTACGACCACATATGGGGTGTTTCTGTAAACTACAGAATCAGGGCCATAAATATTGAATTTTTTTTGGCTGTTAACCCTTGCTTTGTAACTAGAAAAAAAATAGTAATAGTAATTTTTAAATTGTATCTCTATTTTCCATTAATTCTTGTGGAACACCTAAAGGGTTAACGACGTTTGTAAAATCAGTTTTGAATACCTTGAGGGGTGTAGTTTATAGAATGGGGTCATTTTTGGGTGGTTTCTATTATGTAAGCCTCGCAAAGTGACTTCAGGCCTGAACTGGTCCCTAAAAATTGGGTTTTTGAAAATTTCAGATAAATTTCAGGATTTGCTTCTAAACTTCTAAGCCTTGTAATATCCCCAAAAAATAAAATATCATTCCCAAAATGATCCAAACATAAAGTAGACATATGGGGAATGTAAAGTGATATTGGAGGTATTACTATGTATTATAGAAGTAGAGAAATTGAAACTTGGAAATTTGCAATTTTTTTAAAAAATTGGGTAAATTTAAATTTTTTTTATAAATACATTTTTAATTTTTTTTTACTTCATTTTACCAGTGTCATGAAGTACAATATGTGAAGAAAAAATAATTTCAGAATGGCCTGGATAAGTCAAAGCGTTTTAAAGTTATCACCACTTAAAGTGACACTGGTCAGATTTGCAAAAAATGGCCTGGTCCTAAGGTGAAATAAGGCTGTGTCCTAAAGGGGTTAAAGCATGACGTGCGGGAACGCATATGGAAGGGGGAGTATGTTGATATTTTTTTCACTACTTTCTCTAGAGCGTTTTAATTAGGTCGCAGAAGGATTAGGGAAAAAAGGAGGAAGAGGATAAGCACCGGCATAGGTTGATCCCACGCACGTTTTCAAATTTATTACAGGCTTTTGCCATTTAGGGAGTGTTATTGGGGAGAAGACGCCTGAGTGTTGCTCAGCTCTTTTCTGCTATCTGGATGCGATTAGTGAGGCTTACAGGGTTTATGGGGGTTTGGGTTGGCTCCGTTATGATGAGCAGCTTAGGCAGCGGAAAGCAGTTCGCCCTAATATAAGGTGGGATCATAAGGACATTGGTTTATGGTTAAAGGTGACGGCGCCAGGGAGACAGGGGTAGTCCTTTCAGGGGGACTTGGGAGGGTCCGTTCAGTCTACTTTCGCAACAGCGTCCGCCAAGGGATTGTGCTTCCTTTTTAATGAAGGAAGCTGTACGTTCGGCACAAAATGCAACATGAGTGCTCGCATTGTGGGGGTAACCGTGGTGCCAGTCGATGCTTTAAAGGCAATAGACAAAAAGGGTCTGATTCCGCTGCAAAAGAGACTGACTCCAAGGCGAGTGGAAAAGATGGAACAGTATTTAAATAGATACCATAATCGTGAAGCGGCTGAGTTTTTGAAAGGGGGTTTTAGGTGGGGTTTGAATATTCCGTTGAACCCATCGCCGGTGGTTAGTTCACAAAGGAATTTGCGCTCGGCGTTAGCGCATCCGGAAGTGGTGTCTGAAAAGTTGGCTAAGGAGGTTGGTTTAGGTAGGATGGAGGAACCACCGTTAGTTAATTGGAGGGTTTCGCCATTCGGGTTGGTACCTAAAAAGGAGCCGAACAAGTTTCGGCTTATACACCATTTATCCTTTCTAAAAGGGGTGTCGGTCAATGATGGTATCGATCCCAAATTTTGTTCGGTTGTGTACACATCGTTCGATGAGGTTGTGGTATGGGTGAGGAAATTGGGCCCAGGCACGTTATTGGCGAAAACGGACATCGAGGCAGCTTTTCCCGATAGTTTGCATCTCTTAGGTTGTTTTTGGGATGGGGGTTATTTTGTGGACAGGTGTTTACCAATGGGTTGCTCGGTGTTGTGCACGTATTTTAAATAGAGATGTCCCAAACTATTTGCTGGCGAACAGTTCCCGGCGAACATCGCTTGTTCGCGTTCGCCGCGGCGGGCGAACATATGCGATGTTCGGTCCGCCCCCTATACGTCATCATTGAGCAAACTTTGACCCTCTTCCTCACAGTCAGCAGACACATTCCAGCCAATTACCAGCATACCCTCCCTCCCAGACCCTCCCACTTCCTATCAAAAAGCAAGGACAGCATCCATCTTAGATTCATTCTGAAGCTGCAGTGTTAGTGAGAGGAGGAACAGTGCAGCTGCTGCTGATTTAATAGGGAAATTGATAGTTAGGCCAGTGTATTCAGTGTCCATTCTAGTCCTCAAAGACTCATTTGATCTGCTGTAAGGACAGCATCCTGACAGCACCCCAAAAAGCCCTTTTTAGGGCTAGTACATCAGTCTGCTTCTTTTTTTTCCTCTGTAATCTAATTGCAGTTGCCTGCCAGCGTGTGTGTCAGGCCTACAGCGTGTACTGTGCCCACTACTGCCAGTGCCCAGTGCCACCACTCATATCTGGTGTCACAGTAGCTTGCATTTAAAAAAAATAATACTTTTTTCACTGTAATCTAATTGCAGTTGCCTGCAAGCGTGTGTGTCAGGCCTACAGCGTGTACTGTGCCCACTACTGCCAGTGCCCAGTTGCACCACTCATATCTGGTGTCACAGTCGCTTGCATTTAAAAATAAAAAACAATTTTTCACTGTAATATAATTACAGTTGCCTGCAAGCTAGGGTTGCCACCTTTTCTTCAAGCCAAACCCGAACAGAAGGGAGGGAGGGCCCCCTTCCAGGCCCCACCCATGTCCCACCTCCAGCCACGCCCGTGCCCCGCCTCCAGCCACGCCCATGTTCCGCCTCCATTCCTGGTCGCTGTCGCACCATGATCGTTACGCCCCTGAAGAGGCTCATTAGCATATTATAAGTCTTTATTTTAAGAGAACGGCGGCAGGGAGTTATAAAACACACTGTTATGTACTGCTGACATTAGCCCATCGCTAATGTCAGTCAGCTACATAACATGACGTTTTTTCTGATGATTAACAGATTCAGCAACCTGTTTAAAGGGCTTCTACCACCAGAAATACTGTTATGTAGCTGACTGATATAACGATGCGCTAATGTCAGCACTACATAACAGTATGTTTCTAACATTAGTCCCTGCAGCCGTTTTTGTAAAAAATGCACTTTTATTATATGTTAATGAGCCTCTAGGTGCTATGTGGGCGTAAAATCAGCACCTAGAGGCTCCGTCCACTCACCCATTATCCCACCCAGGTCCCCTGTTCTGCCCGCCCTGCTCTCTTGTTTGATGCCAAAGTCCACCGCATCATTGACGAAATCCCGCGCCTGCGCCGTTCACTTCTGTCTTCGGCGCAGGCGCAGTGAGTAAATGATGCGCTCCTGGTGCCGGATTCCTCACGTCACAGTGAGGAATCGGGCATCAGGAGAGTGGCCTTCACTCACTGCGCCCCCTACTGCCAGTGCCCAGTGCCACCACTCATATCTGGTGTCACAGTAGCTTGCATTTAAAAAAAAAATAATAATTTTTTCACTGTAATCTAATTGCGGTTGCCTGCAAGCGTGTGTGTCAGGCCTGCAGTGTGTACTGTGCCCACTTGTCACGGCTGAGGATGGGGAAAACCCTCAGCCGTGCGGTATCAGCAGATGGAGTCGCTGCAAGGCCAGGACAGAGAATTAGGGAGCTGGTCACCTCCTACACATCCCTAACTCTGACCCTGTCTCCTATCCGTATGAGCCAACCCTGAAGGTAGGAGGGCTCATACTCCAGAACCTGATATTCCTGCTCGCCCTCAGGGTGGCCCTGGACTAGGAGCAGGGTAAGACGACCCGTTCCTCCTAGACACGGAGGAACAGGAGTCTCACTGGCCAAGCTACATAAAAAGGGGGAACATAAACAGACATATGGCAATGACAGGTAAGTGAGACTAGTTCCACACTTACCTGCCACAGACACAACCTGGAACCCACGTGCAAGTGCTGCTATCCACAACCAACATAAAGGACACAGCACACAACAGACATCACACGGGAACCCAGTAAACCATATGCTGCAATAACAGATAAACCATAAACTAACACCAGACATAACGTTTATGACAACCAGGGTGGCCCTCACTGGCAGATGGTAAATAAGCAGGAGGATGTCTCCAGCAAGCATGGCTGAAGCACCCTCTCTGACTACTGCCTTCCACTGAGGCTTTATAGGGCCAAGTAGCCACACCCACAGTCAGACACACCCAGTGCACACACACACTACGAAGGAAGTTAACCCTTCCAACACCAGGGAAGGGAAAACAACAACTTAAAGGGAAAGTGCACACAACACATATAACACCCCGTGCACACCGATAAAAGGCACACCTATAAAGAGAGGTTGCCAGGTGCAACCGCATGCCTACTGCAGCAAGCTGCCTAGCACCGCTCAGGCTGCTCTGCTGCCACATACACAATGTTGCCAGCAGCAACCATAGGTGAGGCAACATACTATAGCCCTCACCTGTGATTGACAACAACACCAAGACCGCAGGCAACTGCATGCGGTGACAGGAGTCACGACCATAACCAAGGGTCGTGACACCACTACTGCCAGTGCCCAGTTGCACCACTCATATCTGGTGTCACAGTAGTTTGCATTTAAAAATAAAAATTTTCACTGTAATATAATTACAGTTGCCTGCAAGCGTGTGTGTCAGGCCTACAGTATGTACTGTGCCCACTACTGCCAGTGCCCAGTGCCACCACTCATATCTGGTGTCACAGTAGCTTGCATTTTTTTAAAAAAAACTATTTTTTCACTGTAATCTATTCGCAGTTGCCTGCAAGCGTGTGTGTCAGGCCTACAGCGTGTACTGTGCCCACTACTGCCAGTGCCCAGTTGCACCACTCATATCTGGTGTACACATAGTACAACTAATCGAAAAAAATATGACAGGCAGAGGCAGGCCACCCCGCAGGGGCCGTCGTGGTCGTGGTGCTGTGATTTCCTTTGGCCCTAGAATAATGCCCAGTGTTCAGAGGCCACGTACCCTGAACTCGAAAAGTTCTGAGGACATAGTTGACTGGCTTACACAGGACACCCAATCTTCTACAGCTTCCGCTCTGAACCTTGACGCACCATCCTCCTCCAGCTCAGCTTCGGGCACCTCTCAAGTTACCACTCGCTCGCCTGCTGCCACCACCAACACTAGCACCACAGCTGCTTCACTTGATCTGTCAGAGGAGTTATTTACACATCAGTTGGAAGAAATGAGTGATGCGCAACCATTATTGCCAGAGGATGTAGATAACAGGGATATGTCTCAGTCAGGCAGCATTACACACATGGACATGCTGCTTCCTTTGCTGAGTTGTCAGATACAAGTGAAGCGGTTGATGATGACGATGTGTTCGTGGATGTCACGTGGGTGCCCGCTCGAAGAGAAGAAGAACAGGGGGAAAGTTCAGATGGGGAGACAGAGAGGAGAAGGAGACGAGTTGGAAGCAGGGGGATGTCGTCGCAAGGAGCTAGTGGCACAGTCAGACAGCATGTATCCGGGGTCAGCCAGACAGCACACCAATCATTGCATGCTGTTGCCACCACCAGAATGCCGTCATTGCAAAGCTCAGCAGTGTGGCATTTTTTTTTGTGTGTCTGCCTCTGATAACCGCAATGCCATTTGCAACCTGTGCCAAAAGAAACTGGGAGTCCTGGGAAGTCCAACACCCACCTAGATACAACTGCTTTGCGAAGGCACATGATCTCAAATCACAAACGCCTATGGGATCAACACATGATGAGTACAAGCAGCACACAAACTCAAAGCCACCATCCTCCTCCTGGTCCAGCATCTTCAGCCACATCAACCACTGCTGTCCTCCTTGCCCCCTCTCAAACATCCGCCACTCCGCCTCTCACCTTCAGCAGTTCCTGCTCATCTGCCCACAATCAGGTGTCTGTCAAGGAAATGTTTGAGCGTAAGAAGCCAATGTCACAGAGTCACCCCCTTGCCCGGCGTCTGACAGCTGGCTTGTCGGAACTCTTAGCCTGCCAGCTTTTACCATACAAGCTGGTGGAGTCTGAGGCCTTCAAAAAATTTGTAGCTATTGGGACACCGCAGTGGAAGGTACCTGGCCGAAATTTCTTTTCACAAAAGGCAATCCCCATCCTGTACTCTATTGTGGAAAAGGAAGTCATGGCATGTCTGGCACACAGTGTTGGGGCAAGGGTCCATCTGACCACTGATACCTGGTCTGCAAAGCACGGTCAGGGCAGGTATATCATGTACACTGCGCATTGGGTAAATCTGCTGACGGCTGCCAAGCATGGAATGCTTGGCTCTGCAAAGGAGTTGGTGACACCGCCACGACTTGCAGGCAGGCCTGCTGCCACCTCCTCTACTCCTCCTACTCCATCCTCTTCGCTAACCTCCTCGGCTGAGTCCTCTTCTGCTGCTGCGTCTTGCTCCACATCAACTGCACCCCCCCAGCTCCCTAGGGGCTATTCCACATCCCGGATACGACAGTGTCACGCCATCTTGGGGTTGACTTGCCTGAAAGCAGAGAGTCACACCGGACCAGCACTCCTGTCCGCCCTGAACGCACAGGTGGATCAGTGGCTGACTCCGCACCAACTGGAGATCGGCAAAGTGGTGTGTGACAACAGAAGCAATTTGTTGGCGGCATTGAATTTGGGCAAGTTGACACATGTGCCGTGCATGGCACATATGTTGAATCTGATCGTACAACGCTTTGTGCATAAGTACCCAGGCTTACAGGACGTCCTCAAGCAGGCCAGGAAGGTGTGTGGCCATTTCAGGCGTTCCTACACGGCCATGGCGCACTTTTCAGATATTCAGCGGCGAAACAACATGCCAGTGAGGCGCTTGATTTGCGACAGCCCAACACGTTGGAATTCAACACTCCTAATGTTTGACCGCCTGCTCCAACAAGAAAAAGCCGCCAACGAGTATTTGTATGACCGGGGTGCTAGGACAGCCTCTGCGGAGCTGGGTATTTTTTTACCACGTTACTGGACGCTCATGCGCAATGCCTGTAGGCTCATACCTCCTTTTGAGGAGGTGACAAATCTAGTCAGTCGCATCGAAGGCACCATCAGTGACATCATCCCATTTGTTTTCTTCCTGGAGCGTGCCCTGCAAAGAGTGCTGGATCAGGCAGTAGATGAGCGTGAAGAGGAAGAGTTGTGGTCACCATCACCACCAGAAACAGCCTTATCAGCATCGCTTGCTGGACCTGCGGCAACGCTGGAAGAGGAGTCTGAGTAAGAGGAGTCAGAGGAGGAATGTGGCTTTGAGGAGGAGGAAGACCAACCACAGCAGGCATCCCAGGGTGCTTGTTGTCACCTATCTGGTACCCGTGGTGTTGTACGTGGCTAAGGGGAAAAACAGACCTTCAATGACATCAGTTAGAACGAGGAACGGGACATGAGTAGCTCGGCATCCAACCTTGTGCAAATGGGGTCTTTCATGCTGTCATGCCTGTTGAGGGACCCTCGTATAAAAAGGCTGAAGGAGAACGACCTGTACTGGGTGGCCACGCTACTCGACCCCCAGTATAAGCAGAAAGTGCCTGAAATGTTACCGAATTACCGGAAGTCGGAAAGGATGCAGCAGTTCCAAAACAAGTTAAAAAATATGCTTTACACAGCGTATAAGGGTGATGTCACAGCACAATGGGAATCTAACAGGGGAAGAGGTGAAAGTAATCCTCCTCCTACCACAACCACGCCGGCAAGGACAGGACGCTTTACAGACGTGTTGTTGATGGAGGACATGCAGAGCTTTTTAAGTCCTATGCATCGCCAAAGCCCTTCGGGGTCCACCCTCAGAGAACGACTCGACCGACAGGTAGCAGACTAACTCGCCTTAACTGCAGATATCGACACTCTGAGGAGCGATGAACCCCTTGACTACTGGGTGTGCAGGCTTGACCTGTGGCCTGAGCTATCCCAATTTGCGGAGACACTGCAGCATGTAATCGCTCATGTGTGCCAGGCTGCCCAGAGGCAACGAAAAGCTGTCCTCTGTGGGAGGTGTATAGTCTGTGTCCTCTGTATCCCTCCAGCCACGCACCAGTGAGCTGGTCTGGGTGCCACCCTGCTGTGAACATGGATCCTCCTCCTCCATCTCCTCATCCTCCAGAACTGTGCCCTGGCTGGACAATTGTGTACCTGGCGTTTATGGGTGCAGGAACCCACCTTCGGAGCCACTTGTGAATGACTGGACGGAAACCCTATGAAATGACCCCTCTTCCTCTTCTTTCTCCTGTGCCACATCCTCTTCCATCATCGCCAGGAGCGTTTTTTCAAGGAGACATAGAAGTGGGATAGTAACACTGAGAACAGCGTTATCGGCACTGGCCATGTTGGTGGAGTACTCGAAACAGCGCAACAAGGAACACAGGTCTCGCATGGAAGCCCAGTCATTGGTGGTGAAGTGGTGCTGTTCCACAGAGTGACTCACCCGTGCGTGCTGCAGCTGAAACTCCACTATCGTCTGCTGCTGCTCGCACAGTCTGGCCAGCATGTGCAAGGTGGAGTTCCACCTTGTGGGCACGTCGCATATGAGGCGGTCAGCGGGAAGGCCGAAGTTACGCTGCAGCGCTGACAGGCGAGCAGCAGCAGGGTGAGAACGCTGAAAGCGCACACAGACCGCCCACACTTTATCCAGCAGCTCTGACATATCGGGGTAATTTTTAAGGAATCTCTGCACCACCAAATTCAGCACATGCGCCAGGCAAGGCATATGCGTCAAACCGGCTAGTCCCAGAGCTGCTACGAGATTTTGCCCATTATCGCACACCACCAGGCCGGGCTTGAGGCTCACTGGCACCAACCACTCATCGGTCTGTTGTTCAATGCTCGTCCACAGCTCCTGCGCGGTGTGGGGTTTGTCCCCAAACAGATACGTTTTAAAACTGCCTGCTGTCGTTTACCCCTGGCTGTGCTGAAGTTGGTGGTAAAGGTGTTATGCTGACCGGATGAGGAGCCGGTAGAGGATGAAGAAGCGGGGTAGGAGGAGGAAGCAACAGGAGGTAAACTGAAGCGCCCTGCAATCCTCGGTGGTGGAAGGACATAAGCCAAACTGCTATCCGCCTTAGGCCCAGCCACCACTGCATTTACCCAGTGTGCTGTTATGGAGATATAACGTCTCTGACCATGCTTACTGGTCCACGTATCCATAGTGAGGTGCACCTTGCCACAGATGGCACACCTGATTTTGTCCCCCACTTGGTTGTGCAGGGAAGGGATGGCTTGCCTGGAAAAGTAGTGGTGGCTGGGCATGACATACTGTGGGACACCCCAAGGTATTCCGTGAGGGGCATGGCGAGTACCTAGAATTTTTTATTTTTTGTCACAAGTTAGTGGAAAATTATGATTTTTTTCTTTTTTTCTTACAAAGTCTCATATTCCACTAACTTGTGACAAAAAATAAAAACTTCCATGAACTCACTATGCCCATCACGAAATACCTGGGGGTGTCTTATTTCCAAAATGGGGTCACTTGTGGGGTAGTTATACTGCCCTGGCATTCTAGGGGCCAAAATGTGTGGTAGTTTGAAATCAAAATCTGTAAAAAATGGCCGGTGAAATCCGTAAGGTGCTCTTTGGAATGTGGGCCCCTTTGCCCACCTAGGCTGCAAAAAAGTGTCACACATGTGGTATCGCCGTACTCAGGAGAAGTTGGGCAATGTGTTTTGGGGTGTCATTTTACATATACCCATGCTGGGTGAGAGAAATATCTCGGCAAAAGACAACTTTTCCCATTTTTTTATACAAAGTTGGCATTTGACCAAGATATTTCTCTCACCCAGCATGGGTATATGTAAAATGACACCACAAAACACATTCCCCAATTTCTTCTGAGTACGGCGATACCACATGTGTGACACTTTTTTGCAGCCTAGATGCGCAAAGGTGCCCAAATTCCTTTTAGGAGGGCATTTTTAGACATTTGGATCCCAGACTTCTTCTCACGCTTTAGGGCCCCTAAAAAGCCAAGGCAGTATAAATACCCAACATGTGACCCATTTTGGAAAGAAGACACCCCTAGGTATTCAATGAGGGGCATGGCGAGTTCATAGAAAAAAAAAAATTTTGGCACAAGTTAGCGGAAATTGATTTTTTGGGGGTTTTTTCTCACAAAGTCTCCCTTTCCGCTAACTTGAGACAAAAATTTCAATCTTTCATGGACTCAATATGCCCCTCAGCGAATACCTTGGGGTGTCTTCTTTCCAAAATGGTGTTATTAGTGGGGTGTTTGTACCATATGCCTCGGCAAACGTATCTTTTACTGCAGAGGAGAAATCTCGTCTTGCAGCGCCGCATACACCGACTTGTGTGTAATCTGACAGCAGCGCAATGCTTCTGTCAGAGTGCACATCAGTGCTGCAGCTAGTCGATCGGTTGGTCCACCTGGAAGGTAAAAAAAACAAAACAAAAAAGAAAAAACCAGGCCGCAACGCAATACATTTTATTAACTTTATAATAACTTTTGAACAGAACATATAAACTTTTTTTTTTTTTTTTTAACCTTTTATAGGACAAACCTCTCCTTCCCCATGGGACAATGTGCAAAGCGCAAATCGCCCAAAGATGTGGCGAAGTACATTATGCACTTTATCCCAGGTGAAAGGAGAGGTTTGCAGCAGCTGTGAGTAAAAGGGCCCTAATAGCCCTGTGTGCCTGTCCTGTGAGATGCAATCCCTATGCTAAGTGTACCTGTGTGTGGTACTTCCGGAAACACTCTCCAAAGCATAGGGCAGGGTGGTCAGGATAGTCAGGACAGAAATAGCGGGTGTCACGCCTTATTCCACTCCTGCTACAGACACGACATCTTTTTCGGGGTGACGGTTGGGTTGAGGTACCAGGAACGACACTGGGGAAATGTCGCTCGTGTAGACGGCTAACTACACTGGTGGTTGGGGCCACGGAACCTCCTGGATACAGGAGGTTCTCGATGATCTCTTCCTGAAATTTGAGGAAGGATCCTGTTCTCCCAGCCTTACTGTAGAGAACAAAACTATTATATGAAGCCAATTGAATTAAATATACAGACACCTTCTTATACCAGCATCTGGTGCGTGGGGAAACTAAATACGGAGACAACATCTGGTCATTGAAGTCCACCCCTCCCATGAGCAAATTATAGTTGTGGACACAGAGGGGCTTTTCAATGACACGGGTTGCTCGCTCAATTTGTATTGTCGTGTCTGCGTGAATGGAGGAGAGCATGTAAACGTCACGCTTGTCTCTCCATTTCACCGCGAGCAGTTCTTGGTTACACAAGGCAGCCCTCTCCCCCCTTGCAAGATGGGTGGTAATGAGCCGTTGGGGGAAGCCCACACGACTAGTTCGCGCGGTGCCACAGCAGCCAATCTGTTCTAGGAACAAATGCCTGAAGAGGGCCACACTTGTGTAGAAATTGTCCACATAAAGATGGTACCCCTTGCCAAATAAGGGTGACACCAAGTCCCAGACTGTCTTCCCACTGCTCCCCAGGTAGTCAGGGCAACCGACCGGCTCCAGGGTCTGATCTTTTCCCTCATAGATCCGAAATTTGTGGGTATAGCCTGTGGCCCTTTCACAGAGCTTATACAATTTGACCCCATACCGGGCGCGCTTGCTTGGGATGTATTGTTTGAAGCCAAGGCGCCCGGTAAAATGTATTAGGGACTCGTCTACGCAGATGTTTTGCTCTGGGGTATACAAATCTGCAAATTTCTGGTTGAAGTGGTCTATGAGGGGCCGAATTTTGTGGAGCCGGTCAAAAGCTGGGTGGCCTCTGGGACGGGAGGTGGTGTTGTTGCTAAAGTGAAGGAAACGCATGATGGCCTGAAATCGTGCCCTGGACATAGCAGCAGAGAACATGGGCATGTGATGAATCGGGTTCGTGGACCAATATGACCGAAATTCATGCTTTTTGGTTAGACCCATGTTGAGGAGAAGGCCCAGAAAAATTTTAATTTCGGAAACTTGGACTGGTTTCCACCGGAAAGGCTGGGCATAAAAGCTTCCCGGGTTGGCGAAAATATAAATTGAGTGGCATACCGATTTGTTTCTGCCACGACTAAGTCCAAGAGCTCCGCAGTCAAGAACAGCTCAAAAAATCCCAGGGCCGAAACGATCTGAGCTGTCTCAACCAGAACTCCAGACTGGGCGGTGAAAGGGGGAACTACAGGTGCGGCTGAAGTTGGGGACTGCCAATCAGGATTTGCCAGCACCTCAGGGACTCTAGGGGGTCTACGGGCCTGTCTGTGCGGTGGCTGCGACGGGGTAACTACTGCACGTGCCACCGTACCAGCTTCAACTGCCCTTCTGGTGCTCGCCACTTCACCATGTTGTACGGCAGTGCTGGTACTAGGTCCAGGGAGGGCTGCGCTGCTGGTGTATGCCTCACCACGTGATCCGACAGCGCCAGCCCCACTCTGCTGCTTTTGAAGCGGATCCTGCGCGACACGGGGCCGGGTACGCCTGTTTCTATCAGGGACCTCAACCTCCTCGTCCGAACTTTGGGTCAGAGTGCCACTGCTTTCTACAGGTTCATATTCTGACCCGCTAGATTCGTCAGATGAGGGTTCCCATTCCTCATCCGACTGGGTCAGAATCCTGTAGGCCTCTTCAGAAGAATACCCCCTGTTTGACATTTGGACTACTACCCAAGAAAAAAAGCAAGCCTATCTTACAAAGGGGAGGCTAGCGAAGTACCGGAGGCCGCTGCGGTTGATAAAAAATATCAAAACTGATTTTTTTTATCGCCGCAGCGCTTGGAAAGTGATTGTGCAGTGATCAAAAAAAAATATATTGTTTGTCACTGCGGCGGGGCGGGCGTGGGTGAACGCACGTGTGGGCGACCGATCAGGCCTGATCGGGCAAACACTGCGTTTTGGGTGGAGGGCGAACTAAGGTGACACTAATACTATTATAGATCTGACTGTGATCAGTTTTGATCACTTACAGATACTATAAAAGTACAAATGGTGATTAGCGATACGCTAATCAGCGAATCAGTGACTGCGGTGCGGTGGGCTGGGCGCTAACTGACGCTAAACTACCTAACCAAGGGGCCTAAACTATCCTAAAACCTATCAGTCAATACCAGTGAAAAAAAAAAGGGACAGTTTACACTGATCACTTTTTTCCTTTCACTAGGTGATTGACAGGGGCGATCAAGGGGTGATCAAGGGGTTAATTCGGGTGATGGGGGGTGATCTGGGGCTAAGTGTAGTGTTGGTGGGTACTCACAGTGATCTCTGCTCCTCTGCTGGAACCAACCGACGAAAAGGACCAGCAGAGGAGCAGACAAGCCATTTAACACATATTTACTAATATAATGTATTATCTGGCTTGTGATTTGATTTTTTGAAAATAGCCAGCCACGATCATTGGCTGGCAGGCTGATGACGAAATACTCTTCTAACTTTTGCCGGCCCGCGATGCGCATGCGCGGGCCGGCTTTGAGCGAAATCTCGCGTCTCGCGAGATGACGCATATATGCGTGACTGTGCGCAGGGCTGCCGCCTCCGGAACGTGATCCTGCGTTAGGCGGTCCGGAGGCGGTTAAGTACCACAGGTTTATACCCCCCTAGTGACCAGGCCCTTTTTTACAAATCGGCACTCCACAACTTTAACTGTTTATTGCTCGATCATGCAACTTACCACCCAAATGAATTTTACCTCCTTTTCTTCTCACTAATAGAGCTTTCATTTGGTGGTATTTCATTGCTGCTGACATTTTTACTTTTTTTGTTATTAATCGAAATTTACTGAAATTTTGGCAAAAAAATGACATTTTTCACTTTCGGTTGTAAAATTTTTCAAATAAAACTACACTGCTCAAAAAAATAAAGGGAACACTTAAACAACACAATGTAACTCCAAGTCAATCACACTTCTGTGAAATCAAACTGTCCACTTAGGAAGCAACACTGAGTGACAATCAATTTCACATGCTGTTGTGCAAATGGGATAGACAACAGGTGGAAATTATAGGCAATTAGCAAGACACCCCCAATAAAAGAGTGGTTCTGCATGTGGTGAACACAGACCACTTCTCAGTTCCTATGCTTCCATGCTGTTGTTTTGGTCACTTTTGAATGCTGGCGGTGCTTTCACTCTAGTAGTAGCATGAGACGGAGTCTACAACCCACACAAGTGGCTCATGTAGTGCAGCTTATCCAGGATGGCACATCAATGCGAGCTGTTGCAAGAAGGTTTGCTGTGTCTGTCAGCGTAGTGTCCAGAGCATGGAGGCGCTACCAGGAGACAGGCCAGTACATCAGGAGACGAGGAGGAGGCCAACAACCCAGCAGCAGGACCGCTTCCTCCGCCTTTGTGCAAGGAGGAACAGGAGGATCACTGCCAGAGCCCTGCAAAATGACCTCCAGCAGGCCACAAATGTGCATGTGTCTGCTCAAACGGTCAGAAACAGACTCAATGAGGGTGATATTAGGGCCCGACGTCCACAGGTGGGGGTTGTGCTTACAGCCCAACACCGAGCAGGACGTTTGGCATTAGCCAGAGAACACCAAGATTGGCAAATTAGCCACTGGCGCCCTGTGCTCTTCACAGATGAAAGCAGGTTCACACTGAGCACATGTGACAGACGTGACAGAGTCTGGAGATGCCGTGGAGAATGTTCTGCTGCCTGCAACATCCTCCAGCATGACCGGTTTGGCATTGGGTCAGTAATGGTGTGGGGTGGCATTTCTTTGGAGGGCCGCACAGCCCTCCATGTGCTCGCCAGAGGTAGCCTGACTGCCATTAGGTACTGAGATGAGATCCTCAGACCCATTGTGAGACCATATGCTGGTGCGGTTGGCCCTGGGTTCCTCCTAATGCAAGACAATGCTAGACCTCATGTGGCTGGAGTGTGTCAGCAGTTCCTGCAAGACGAAGGCATTGATGCTATGGACTGGCCCGCCCGTTCCCCAGACCTGAATCCAATTGAGCACATCTGGGACATCATGTCTCGCTCTATCCACCAATGTCACGTTGCACCACAGACTGTCCAGGAGTTGGCAGATGCTTTAGTCCAGGTCTGGGAGGAGATCCCTCAGGAGACCGTCCGCCACCTCATCAGGAGCATGCACAGGCGTTGTAGGGAGGTCATACAGGCACGTGGAGGCCACACACACTACTGAGCCTTATTTTGACTTGTTTTAAGGTCATTACATCAAAGTTGGATCAGCCTGTAGTGTGTTTTTCCACTTTAATTTTGAGTGTGACTCCAAATCCAGACCTCCATGGGTTGAAAAATTTGATTTCCATTTTTAAATTTTTGTGTGATTTTGTTGTCAGCACTTTCAACTATGTAAAGAAGTATTTCAGAAGATTATTTAATTAACTCAGATCTAGGATGTGTTATTTTTGTGTTCCCTTTATTTTTTTGAGCAGTGTACATTTCTATATAATTTTTTCTCAAAATGTATTGTTCTACATGTCTTTGATAAAAAAAAAAATGCAATAAGTGTGTATTTATTGGTTTGCGCAAAAGTTATAGCGTTTACAAACTATGGTACAAAAATGTGAATTTCCGCATTTTGAAGCAGCTCTGACTTTCTGAGCACCTGTCATGTTTCTTGAGGTGCTAGAATGCCAGGATAGTATAAATACCCCACAAGTGACCCCATTTTGGAAAGAAGACACCCCAAGGTATTCCGTGAGGGGCATGGTGAGTTCCTAGAATTTTTATTTTTATGGCACAAGTTAGCGGAAAATTATGTATTTTTTTTATTTTATTTTTTTCTTACAAAGTCTTATATTCCACTAACTTGTGACAAAAAATAAAAACTTCCATGAACTCACTATGCCCATTACGAAATACCTTGGGGTGTCTTCTTTCCAAAATGGGGTCACTTGTGGGGTAGTTATACTGCCCTGGCATTTTAGGGGCCCTAATGTGTGAGAAGTAGTTTGAAATCAAAATGTGTAAAAAATGCCCTGCAAAATCCTAAAGGTGCTCTTTGGAATTTGGGCCCCTTTGTCCACCTAGGCTGCAAAAAAGTGTCACACATGTGGTATCGCCGTACTCAGTAGAAGTTGAGCAATGTGTTTTGGGGTGTCTTTTTACATATACCCATGCTGGGTGAGAGAAATATCTCTCTAAAAGACAACTTTTCCCATTTTTTTGTACAAAGTTGTCATTTGACAGAGATATTTATCTCACCCAGCATGGGTATATGTAAAATGACACCCCAAAACCCATTTCCCAACTTCTCCTGAGTACGGCGATACCACATGTGTGACACTTTTTTGCAGCCTAGGTGGGCAAAGTGGCCCAAATTCCAAAGAGCACCTTTAGGATTTCACAGGGCATTTTTTACACATTTTGATTTCAAACTACTTCTCACGCATTAGGGCACCTAAAATGCCAGGACAGTATAACTACCCCACAAGTGACCCCATTTTGGAAAGAAGACACCCCAAAGTATTTCGTGATGGGCATAGTGAGTTCATGGAAGTTTTTATTTTTTTTCACAAGTTAGTGGAATATGAGACTTAGTAAGAAAAAAAAAAAAAAAAACATCATTTTCCGCTAACTTGTGCCAAAAAAAAAAAATTTCGAGGAACTCGCC
Organism: Bufo bufo; assembly: GCF_905171765.1. Taxonomy (NCBI): domain Eukaryota; kingdom Metazoa; phylum Chordata; class Amphibia; order Anura; family Bufonidae; genus Bufo; species Bufo bufo. Next base: position 90,551,790 of record NC_053396.1, read on the forward strand.
ATGCCCCTCATGGAATACCTTGGGGTGTCTTCTTTCCAAAATGGGGTCACTTTTGGGGTAGTTATACTGCCCTGGCATTTTAGGGGCCCTAATGCGTGAGAATTAGTTTGAAATCAAAATGTGTAAAAAATGCCCTGTGAAATCCTAAAGGTGCTCTTTGGAATTTGGGCCCCTTTGCCCACCTAGGCTGCAAAAAAGTGTCACACATGTGGTATCGCCGTACTCAGGAGAAGTTGGGCAATGTGTTTTGGGGTGTCATTTTACATATACCCATGCTGGGTGAGAGAAATATCTCTCTAAAAGACAACTTTTCTCATTTTTTTATACAAAGTTGTCATTTGACAGAGATATTTATCTCACCCAGCATTAGCATATGTAAAAAGACACCCCAAAACACATTGCCCTACTTCTCCTGAGTACGGCGATACCACATGTATGACACTTTTTTGCAGCCTAGGTGCGCAAAGGGGCCCAAATTCCTTTTAGGAGGGCATTTTTAGACATTTGGATTCCAGACTTTAGGGCCCCTAAAATGCCAGGGCAGTATAAATACCCCACATGTGACCCCATTTTGGAAAGAAGATGCCCCAAGGTATTCCATGAGGGGCATGGCGAGTTCATAGAAGATTTTTTTTTTTTGGCACAAGTTAGCGGCAATTGTTTTTTTTTTTTTTCTTCTCACAAAGTCTCCCTTTCCGCTAACTTGGGACAAAAATTTCAATCTTTCATGGACTCAATATGTCCCTCAGCGAATACCTTGGGATGTCTTCTTTCCAAAATGGGGTCATTTGTGGGGTGTTTGTACTGCCCTGGCATTTGAGGGTCTCCGCAATCATTACATGTATGGCCAGCATTAGGAGTTTCTGCTATTCTCCTAATATTGAGCATACGAGTAATGATATTTTTTTTTTTTCCGTTCAGCCTCTGGGCTGAAAGAAAAAATGAACGGCACAGATTTCTTCATTCACATCGATCAATGTGGATGAAAAAATCTCTGCCAAAAAAAGGAGGGGAAAGGCGTCTGCCAGGACATAGGAGCTCCGCCCAACATCCAAACCCACTTAGCTTGTATGCCCTGGCAAACCCGATTTCTCCATTCACATCAATCGATGTGGATGAATAAATTATTGCCGGGATTTTTTTTATTTTTATAAAAAAATGTTTGCCAAAGCATATGAACACCGCCCCTCAGCTCATAAGCCTCGGCAAACGTATCTGTTTTACTGCAGAGGAGAAATCTCGTCTTGCAGCGCCGCATACACCGACTTTTGTGTAATCTGACAGCAGCGCAATGCTTCTGTCAGAATGCACATCAGTGCTGCAGCTGCTTGATCGCTTGGTCCACCTAGAAGGTAAAAAAATTAATAAAAAAAAAAAACAGGCCGCAACGCAATAAACTTATTAACATTAACTTTATATAACATTTGAACTGAACATTAACTTTTATAAACTTTTGAAACAGAACAATAACTTTTTTGCTTACCTGTGATTTTTATTTTTTTTTACCTTTAGAGCAGTGTTTCCCAACCAGTGTGCCTCCAGCTGTTGCAAAACTACAACTCCAAAAAAGCTCAAAAGTGATCTTTATAGCGGCGCAGCGATTTTACAGTGTTTTTGCAGTGATCAGAAAAAAATAATTTCTGTCACTGCGGTGGGGCGGACTGAACGCAAGTGTGCGCACAAGATCAGGCCTGATCGGGCGAACACTGCGTTTTGTAGAGCCTAAGGTGACCCTAATGTACTTATATAGATCTGAATGCGATCATTCTTGATCACTTACAGATACTATATAGTACTAGTGCTGATTAGCGACAGCGATGATGCTAATCAGCGACTAATCAGTGACTGCGGTGCGGTGGGCTGGGCGCTAAACTACCTAGCAAGTAGCTAACTACCTGGCGGTGATGAGGGACCCTTACAGGGGGGGTGATCAATGATAGGGGGGTGGACAAGGGGGTGATCAGGGTGATCAGGGAGTCTAATATGGGTGCTCAGGTGCTAAATAAGGGGTTAATAAATGACAGGGTAATGTCTAATGTGTAGTGTGGTGATTTGGTGCTACTTACAGAGCTGCCTGTGTCCTCTGGTGGTCGATCCAAGCAAAAGGGACCACCAGAGGAGCAGGTAGCAGTTATATCAGACGCTATTTTCAAAATAGCGTCTGACATAACCATTTCATTGGTCATTTCAAAAATCCACAGCCTGCCAGCCAATGATCGCGGCCGGCAGGCTGCAGATGAACTTGTGAACTACGCGATCCTGTGAACGCGCGTTCCTGTGAGTGCGCGTTCACAGGAAAACTCGGCTCACGCGAGATGATGCCGATCGGCGTTAGTGTGACCTGGCAGCGCCGCAGCAATCACGCCTTTCGGCGTTAGCGAGACGGGTGGTGGTTAATACCAGAATAGCACGGCAGTATCTAAAGCATGTATCTCACACGTACAGATGCAGACAAGGCCACAAATTAAGATTTTTGCCCAAAATGGGTGTTTATTTAATAGCAGAATAGAACAACAGTATCTAAATGGTGTATCTCACAATGACATATGCAGACAAGGCTGCAAAATTAAGATTTTTGCACTAAATGTGTGTTTTTTTAATAACAGAATATGACAGCAGTATATAATCCTTGAATTTCACACATACAGATGCAGACAAGGTCGCAAATTAAGTACTTTGCCCAAAATGGGTGTTTATTTAATACCAGAATAGCACAGTAGTAAGTAATGGGTGTATCTCACAATGACAGATGCAGCAAAGGCTGCAAAATTAAGTTTTTTGCCCTAAATGGGTGTTTTTTAAAACACAGAAAATTATAGCTGTATTTCTAGCCTAAATTGCACACTGACTAATGCGGCAGAGGCCCCAGATGGAGGGTTTTGCCAAAAAAGGGTGTTTTTTAAAAGCCAGAAAATTTTTGAAGTATTTTAAGCTTGTTTTTAACAATCACAGATGCAGCAAAGGCTGCAATATTAAGTATTTTGCCCAAAATGGGTGTTTTTTTTACTAACAGAATATGACAGCAGTATATAATGCTTAAATTTCACACGTACAGATGCAGCAAGGGCTGTAAAATTTAGTATTTTGCCCAAAAAGGGTGTTTTTTAAAACCCAGTAAATTATAGCTGTAATTCTAGCTTAAATTGCACACTGACTAATGCTGCAAAGGCACCAGATGTATGATATTGCCAAAAATTGGTGTTTTTTTTAAATCCAGATTAATATTGCAGTATTTCAAGCTTGGATTTCAATGTCACAAAAGCACATATGCAGTGCTGGTGCACTGAGCTTGCATAAAATGGCCACCGCCACCCGCCTAACTAACAGACGGATAAAAGTTATTTTTCTCTGTCACTGGGCTCAGGGCAGGGTAAAAAGATTGTGCACTGCACCCACACAACTAAATCTATGTAGATCGCTGAGTTCAATTGCTGTTCTGATTAAAGTTTTTTTCCTATTCTCTCCCTCACAGCAGCAGCATCCTCTCCCTACACTAGTAACAGCAGAGTGGCGTGCAGCGCTACGTGACTCCAGCTTATATAGAGGCTGGGTCACATGCTGCACTGGCCAATCACAGCCATGCAGAGAAAGAGAAAGTTTGAGGGTTAACAGGGATCCAAATGGAACGGGTGTCCAGGGGACCCGAGGTAACTGGAGGCGCCAAGGGATGGAGGAGGGGGTGAGGGAGCGGGGGAGGGGGGAAACACTGCTCAGAGGGTCGACCCTGCAGAAGAGTCCGCAGGTAATTGTAGATAAAAAAAAGGTGGGGGGTAGGGTGTGTGTACACTCCCAATCCCCCTCCAAGTGGACCCTGGAAATAGCGCCATTCCAAACAGCAGGTGATGGAAAAAAGGGGAGGTGGGGGGTTAGGCTAGGTCACAGATGGTGTTGCATTATAAGTTGTGGAGAATATAGGGCAATGAAAAACAATATAAAACATTAAGAAGCAATTAAAAACAATGAATAATAAACAATAAAAATACATAACAAAACGGTGTGTATAAAGAACAATGGTAGGTTATAAGGTGTAATAGATGAGTGAGGGACAGGAAGGAGGGGAGGAACATAAAATTCTAAAGTATTGGAAATAAAATTAAATGTGTATTGCTTAAAATCACTTTAAATTGGTGTAACACTGAAAAACCAAAAACCGCCGCCTGAGTGGCGAATAGATGCACAGGTGAATACACTTCGGTGTAAGTCTGCACAATAAGATGTTACTCACTTCACGGGGGGTGAGGGGTGGTTTACTCGGATAAGCCTAATACACGGGTAAACCAAAACCCCCCCAGCCAGGTTCGCCTCTAGATGGTGAAAGATGAAGGCAGCCACAGTCAGGAAGCTTCTGTTCAAATTTCTTTTATTAGTGTTAAAAAGCTGGCTCAGCGCGTTTCGGGACGATGTCCCTTCATCAGGAGTAGTATTACTTGCAATGTGAATGGTCGGGCTATTCATGGCCTGGGTGATGGCCTAATTGGCTGGAGGGAGCTAAAAAAAGCGCCAAAAACGGGGGGGGGGGGGGTCAAAAATGGTGAGGGGCGTGTTGGTAAACTTGGTGCCTTTATCTGTGGTGACGTCAGGGCTCAAGGTGGGCGGTAGCGATGTGGGTAAGTGGTGGTTGGTCCGGGGCGCGTTTCGGGCCTACTGCGCATGACCGGAAGTAACGTCGGCGAACGCAAAAAAAAAACTGAAGTGGCGCCGTGGCGCTAAATCTGTTTGTGGATGGGTGTGTCAAGCTGGTCGGGACTTGGTGATGGCACGTACGGGAAAGTGGTGTTTTTATTTGGATGTTAGTTGGGGGATTATGGTTGTTGTCTGTGTTCTCATTGGGCCAGAGTGCAGTGACGTCATCTGTGGGGGTGGAGTTATGTGCGTTGGGGGTGTGAAGGGATGATGGATGGTGGGGGAAGATAAAGAAAGCAATAAGGGCATAGAAGACAGATCGATTGTTTGTTTGTTATTTAATAGAGGGGAATCAGTATTAATCTACAGTATATTTATTCAAAAAATATGGGAGCTTTACTGAATTTTGGGGAGAAAATGATAAGGTGGGACGGGGTTGGTGTAGACAGAGGATGGGTGTGTGTAAGTTTGTGCACAGAGGTCGCAATAACACCTGTACAAGCGTCATAGACGCCTGTTCAGGCCATTTTGCTCCCTGGAAAAAGTCTAAGGCGTACCGATACGCCTTAGACTTTTCCCTGCCATTCATAAGCGCAGTGAGCGCTGTGAACGGCACAGGCAGCGCACCGATGCTGCTGCCGCCTGAAACAACCAATGACAAAGCTCCTTACAGTGAGGAGCTTTGTGATTGGTCAGTTTGAGTGGCTGCCGGAGCTTATGGCACACTGCTCTGAAGTAACTAGGAATGAGGCGCACACGATTGTCACTGGCGGGCGGGGTAAGTGGCCTTGCTGTAGCGCCTTGTTTTAACTTGTTCAGCCTCACATGCTGTATGAGGCTAATCCGGCTGTGAACACATGGATATGTGAGCTACAGCGGTGCTCGTCCGCGGTGTGCGCCCTGTCAGGGACCAGCCCTGCTAGTAGTAACTGTTCGGTAACTCCACAGTTCGCACAGGTTACCCATAAGTGACGGCCGGCAGCATGGTGAGTGTTGTGTCACCGACAACGTTTCAGTTTCCCGCGCTTATCTGTAGTGTACAGCTCCTAATGTTCAGGCATCGTGCGTCATGAGGACGGGAGTACAGTACAGCTGTTACCCATAGCAACCGGAGACAGCCTGCTCTGTAATTAGAGGAAACAGCCACAGTCTATTCATAAGTCACAGTCTGGCAGATTGGCACTGTTCTGGGGGTAATGTGGCTGATGGGGTTATGACTTAAGAACAGACTGTGGCTGCTTCCTCTAATTACAGAACAGGCCGTCTCCGGTTGCTATGGGTAACAGCTGTACTGTACTCCCGTCCTCATGACGCACGCTGCCTGCACATTAGGAGGCTGCTGCCCCATGGTTACTTGATGGGCCTTCAGGGCCTAATATGGCTGGTACTGTTCTGCCTGGGGGTAACATGCCTGGCCCATGTGATGGATGGCAAACCCCAGTGACCAGCGGCACAGAAACAGCAGCAAAAATTTAAGGGATTGTCCCAAGATCAACACTTATTTACCTATCCATACTAACCCAGAGAGCACTAGAATATGGTAACCAAGGTGGGACCCCCAGCAATCATGTATTTGAAGGGGACATGTCTGTTTTAGTAAAAACTTGCATTTCCCATGCAATAACAATTCTGAAGAGTCAATTCTTGTGACTCTATATTGTACCATTCCTCTATTATTCCTACTAGAACTTATGAACAAATTGTTAGTAGTCTGCAATTAAGGTCCAGCGGGGGGTTACCAGTTGACAGCACTGATTGAATAATATCAGGCTGTGCAGTGACACCCCCATCTGGACCTTCACTGCAAACTGCTAGCAAGTCATTCATAACTAATAGCAGAAATAAGAGGATTGGTGCAACATAAGGTTATAAGAATAGATGCTCCCGGATTATTATATGGGGGAGGGGGGTGCAAGTAGTTTCCGAAACAGACAAATCAGGAGAGGTGAGGGGTCCTCTTTAACGACAGGTGATAAATATCGATCTTAGGACAAACCCTTTAAACCTCATAAAATCACTGCAACAGTGACCTCAGTGGTGCCGACCCCCTCAGAGCAACAGTGACCTCAGTGGTGCCGACCCCTCAGAGCGACAGTGACCTCAGTGGTGCCGACCCCCTCAGAGCAACAGTGACCTCAGTGGCGCCGACCCCCTCAGAGCAACAGTGACCTCAGTGGCGCCGACCCCTCAGAGCAACAGTGACCTCAGTGGTGCCGACCCACTCAGAGCAACAGTGACCTCAGTGGTGCCGACCCCCTCAGAGCGACAGTGACCTCAGTGGTGCCGACCCCCTCAGAGCGACAGTGACCTCAGTGGTGCCGACCCCCTCAGAGCAACAGTGACCTCAGTGGTGCCGACCCCCTCAGTGCAACAGTGACCTCAGTGGTGCCGACCCCCTCAGTGCAACAGTGACCTCAGTGGTGCCGACCCCCTCAGAGCGACAGTGACCTCAGTGGTGCCGACCCCTCAGTGCAACAGTGACCTCAGTGGTGCCGACCCCCTCTGAGCGACAGTGACCTCAGTGGTGCCGACCCCTCAGTGCAACAGTGACCTCAGTGGTGCCGACCCCTCAGAGCAACAGTGACCTCAGTGGTGCCGACCCCTCAGAGCAACAGTGACCTCAGTGGTGCCGACCCCCTCAGAGCGACAGTGACCTCAGTGGTGCCGACCCCTCAGAGCGACAGTGACCTCAGTGGTGCCGACCCCTCAGAGCAACAGTGACCTCAGTGGTGCCGACCCCCTCAGAGCGACAGTGACCTCAGTGGTGCCGACCCCTCAGTGCAACAGTGACCTCAGCTAAATTTTAAATGGTCTAAATTTGCCATTTATGCATGGAAGACAGTTCTAGAGTGCTAGTAATGGTTTCCCTGCATAAATAGCAACCCCTTAATGTTACGTAGGCCTTCGTATTAACTATTTAAATTACTGTAACTTTCGTACTCCTCATCGACTAAAAATACTCCTCAAAAATGGTAAGAGGAGTATTTTTACTCTTCCAGAAAAAATGTAGCGCGACCTCTGGCTGTGCATTTAGATATCCAACAATTTACAACCTCACACTGCCAGTTTCTGTACGACACCATTTGTACAATTATCTGATCTCTTGCTGTATCCTCTTTCTAGGAACCATTGTCGTAAAATGTTTGACTGGGCCTCAAAGTCTTCATTAGTGGAACACACTCTTCTGATCCTGATGAACTGGCCAGTAGGTATTGCTCTAATTGTCTGAGGAGGATGAGAGGATGATGCCTGTAAGAGTGCATTAACGGCAGTCTCTTTCCTGTATATATTAGTTTGCAGGAGGCCCAAAGAATCGCGTCTAATCAAAACGTCTAGGAATTCTATTTGTTCCTTGTTGTGTTTAAAGGTCAAATGGATGTTATATTTATTATCATTAAGGCCTTCCATAAAGCGACAGAGTGTGTCGGAGGTGCCCTGCCATATAATAAAAATGTCGTCGATGTACCGGGCCCAAAAAATGACCCGGTCCATCGACGCATGACCATCAGACATGAAAATCTCCCTCTCCCTCAGGCCCAGGAAAAGGTTGGCATATGAGGGCGCACAGGCCGCCCCCATTTCCGTACCCCGGAGCTGCAGGTAGAAGGAGTCGTTGAAAGTAAAAAAAATTATGCGTAAGGGCGAACTGCAATAGGTCAATAAGGCAGGTCGAAAAGCTCCTGTCACCATCAGTCATGGACAAGAAATAAGAGGCAGCTCGTATCCCATCCTTGTGGTTAATGCTGGTGTACAGCGATTCGACAACGGATGTCACCAGCAACATGTCAGAATCAAGGTGAATGCCTTCAATCTTCTGGAGCAAGTCTGCGGTATCCCGCGTGTATGATGGTAAGCCTTCCACCAAAGGCTTTAAATTGTAATCTAAGAACTTGCATACATTCTCCAGAAAACCCCCACAACCTGAAATGATTGGCCTACCTGATGGTTTTGTAGGACTCTTGTGGATTTTAGGCAAAAGATATAAGGTAGGTATTGAAGGATGTCGTACAGTTAATGCATCGCATGGTTGTCGAGAGATAACATCATCAGTCACTGCTGTCTCCAATAGGTTCAATAGTGATTGACTGTAGGAGGAAAGGGGGTTAAAAGTTAACTTTTTATAACAAGCCGTATCCCTTAATTGGCGATAGGCCTCCGTCTCGTAAATTTTTCGAGGCCAGATCACAATATTCCCCCCTTATCAGCCGGTTTGAAGATCACGTCCTTCAAGGACCGTAAATTCTTCAAACTTTTGCGTTGGTCAAATGTCAGGTTATCATATGTTCTTTTGCCTGTGAGCTGCAGGAGCTCCTTAGATACCGATCTCACAAAGAGATCTACTGCCGGACATAAAGACAGGGAAGGGAATTTATCAGAACGTTTTCTAATAATCATGGGAACCTTACCCGGAGTTTCTCTCTGTTCCTCCAGTAAACTCTCCAAGACATCCAGGGTTTCTTTTTCTATAGGTGAACTTAAAGGACTTTCTTCTTCAGGTTTGAAGAACCAACTCTTTAAAATCAGTGACCAGCCAAATAGATGGAGATCTTTTACCGCTGTGAAAGTATCGAGAGGGGCAGAAAGTGAAAAGATAAGTCCCTTTTGTAGGACAGAGATGTCCACATCGGATAGGCATTTTACGACAACGGTTCCTAGAAAGAGGATACAGCAAGAGATCAGTGAAGAAAGCATATAATCGTGCAAAGTATTCAATACGACAAGACCTTATCCACCCCAAATCAAAAAAAGAAACAACTGACACGGTAAGATACATCACCCACTATCACTCGCAGTGGCGACACATGCGAGAAATACTGGAGAGATTCTGGCCGATATTGAGGGCGGACCCGATTTTGGATAAGATCCTGCCACCATATCCATCTGTAGTGGCTAGGAGAGCAAAGAATTTGGGAGACCATTTAGTTAGATCCTATTATGCCCCCCAATTGCAGAGCAAAATTTTTGGCTCTAGGGGGCCAAAATGGGGCTGCTCCCCCTGTGGTAAGCATGTGGCCTGTGATAACATTTTGAGGACTACCGAGTTTACCAACTCTATGCAGACCAAAACATGTAAAATCACCCACTGCATCTCCTGTACCACCAAGGGTTTAATTTACCATGCTACTTGCCCATGCCCAAGAATCTATGTTGGCCTGACAAGTAGGGAATTAAAAATACGAGTTCGCGAACATGTCCGAGACATTATAAAATCAAAAGACTCCACTGATGCGATTGACCTCAAACCCATTGCCAGGCACTTTAAGAGGTTTCACGACAGCGACCCTTCGCTTTTGAAAGTCTGTGGGATAGATCACATAGACGTGGGGATGCGAGGAGGTAACCTAATGAAGCGCCTGGCTCAATGCGAGACAAAGTGGATTTGGACCTCAGATACCATGCAACCTAAAGGCCTCAATGATGCCCTGTCCTACGCTCCTTTTCTGCAGTGAACATGTATATATATTTTATTTTGTATTTATTATTTTCTGCGATTTAGTTATGCTAATAGGTACTTATGTTCATGTATTTGTCTGTGTCTTCCTACTTGAGATTTATTACTAATGCTGTCTTTCTACATATAGGTTAACATATTTGTATTTACTTCTCTATATGGACTCTGGGTATACCTGACTGGATTGTCTGTGCCATCATGATCCCAATTGAAGATGGAAACGTCACATCACCTTTCCTGATTGTTTATGGATTAATCCATTTCACATTGTATTATTATTGTCACACACCCCTTATTATTTTTGCAGCACCTTAATTTTGCATTCACAGTTTTTTCTTTTATCATGTTTTTGCTTCACTTCCACCATTGATATGTTATAATTTATTATTTTATTATTCATGTCACTTTGTATGCTTGGGATTAGTGTCCCTATATCCCACTTTGGCCTATTTGGTCAGCTAACTAATAATGATTCATTACACACTTATTTATTTTCCATATTTATCATGCACGTCTCTCACTTTTATCTTTTGTGGCGTGTTTTTTACCTTTTGAACGTTGTTGATCGTTTGATCGTGATTCGCGATCATGTGGTCCACTCTGTTGCGTTTCATCTTCTGAGCGCTGCCGATTATGTGACAAGCTTTGCCGATCATGTGATCGCGATTTGCGATCATGTGATCTATCCCACTGACTGCACCGGCCACGTGACAGGCCATCAGGTGATCGCCGATTGTCTCGCGGGATCAGTACGTCACCCAAGGTCCTTAACAGTTTGTCTGGTGAGCGCAGTCGTGTCCGCTGGCCACCGCACGGTCCGCCTGTGACTCCACCTCCTAGAAGGACGGCGATAGGGCAGATGGTTTCATTGATACCATCTGTCTCTATCTTATACTAATTGGTGTATCCTGATTGGAGGAGCACCTACTTAAATATAGCCTCTCCAGTAGGAAGAACTGTACCCCCAGAGGAAGGTTTCCACCGAAACGCGCGTCGGGGTGTGCGGTCCTCCTGTGGAGATACTACTTTAAATTACGGTATGTGACTTTTTATGCTTACATTGCATCCATTATCATTGTTGAGCCTTTGATAGGATTTTATCATGTCCTTCTTCCACTTATATGTGGCTTGCACATGCACTTTATCATGATATCTGTTGCACTTTACTAAATAGTTATTGACTCGATTGATGATATATGTACCTGTAGAGCTGCTACTATTTAACTGCTCATTTGCGGTTTGCACTTGCACTTTTTATATATGGCATTTTTTGCCTCTATCGATTAAGATATCCACATTTTCCGGATTTATGCAATAGATTCTTATCCTCAGGCTCCATTTTTTGTCACTTGTCTTACCAAACTCTCCCAGGGTTGTACCGCACTTTAGTCATTGATTTGTCTGTCATCTCGTACTGTATGTTTTTTAATCATGTATTCCAATAAATATTTTTATAGCTTATCAACTCTCAGTGTTCGTTTATAGGTTTCTCTACCAAATGAAGTAGTCTCTGTTCAGTAGACTACTGACCCTCAGAGGTCAAGAGACACTGGTGAGCAAACACCAAGGGATCAGGCAAACTGTACCAGATTAAACGAATTGCTCCAACCTTGGTCTGTCACTGAATAAACATTCCAAGGTCAGGGCAGGCTGTACAGGGTCAATATTAGAAACAGACAGAAGTCAGGTCAGGAAGCCAAGGGTCAAATCCAGGGACAGGCAGATGTCAGTACATAGGCAGGCAAACAAGACAACAGCAGACATTTGCAGGACACTAGAATCTATTGCCCTAAATACCCTAAGGTGACCAGCCATTGGATGGGGAACATTAGTGTGCGCGCTCTGGCCCTTTAAAGGAAACGTATCACCAAAATGTTATTTTTCAGTTAAAACCAGATAGGAACACATATCCTTTTGTTCTAATCTGTTTTTGATTGTAGATCTTTTTCTTCTATTTCCTGAACATTATTATGGGGGCGGCCATCTTACCTGAGCTGTTGTTAACAGCATTTAGAAGGCAATATGAAAATTGCTTTATGGTAGCTCCATGGTCCATAAACACAATTGACCTTATTGACTTCTATGGTAGAGTTTTCTCAGCATGCTCTGTGATCTGTGCAGAGATCATTGTACAAGTAAAGAATAGATAAGCTTTGACAATCACTTAGGCTGGGTTCACACCTGAGCGTATTGGGTATGCGCATTTTACAGGCGTTTTTCTCAGGCGTTTTTGAGGCGTATTTTGGGGCGTTTTTGTATTTAGGAAACGCTTGTAATACGCGTGTTTGTGTTATTGACAACAGAGGCATCCAATGAAAAACTGCCTTATGATGTCCAATGAAAAGAGACTTCCTGCGGAGCTATTTCCTGTGTAGCTGACGTGGCTGGGTATGACATAGTTATGGGGGATCTGTGGATGGCACTGTTATGGGTGATCTGTGGAGGACACTGTTATGGGGATCTGTGGAGGACACTGTTATGGGGGATCTGTTGAGGACAGTGTTATGGGGGATCTGTTGAGGACAGTGTTATGAGGGATCTGTGGATGACGCTGTTATGTGGGGGATCTGTGGATGACACTGTTATGGGGATCTGTGGAGGACACTGTTATGGGGGATCTGTGGAGGACACTGTTATGGGGGATCTGTGGAGGACACTGTTATGGGGGATCTGTGGAGGACACTGTTATGGGGGATCTGTGGAGGACACTGTTATGGGGGATCTGTGGAGGACACTGTTATGGGGGATCTGTGGAGGACACTGTTATGGGGGATCTGTGGAGGACACTGTTATGGGGGATCTGTGGAGGACACTGTTATGGGGGATCTGTGGAGGACACTGTTATGGGGGATCTGTGGAGGACACTGTTATGGGGATCTGTGGAGGACACTGTTATGGGAATCTGTGGAGGACACTGTTATGGGGGATCTGTGGAGGACACTGTTATGGGGGATCTGTGGAGGACACTGTTATGGGGGATCTGTGGAGGACACTGTTATGGGGGATCTGTGAAGGACACTGTTATGGGGGATCTGTGGAGGACACTGTTATGGGGGATCTGTGGAGGACACTGTTATGGGGGATCTGTGGAGGACACTGTTATGGGGGATCTGTGGAGGACACTGTTATGGGGGATCTGTGGAGGACACTGTTATGGGGGATCTGTGGAGGACACTGTTATGGGGGATCTGTGGAGGACACTGTTATGGAGGATCTGTGGAGGACACTGTTATGGGGGATCTGTGGAGGACACTGTTATGGGGGATCTGTGGAGGACACTGTTATGGAGGATCTGTGGAGGACAGTGTTATGGGGGATCTGTGGCGGACACTTATGGGGGACCTGTGGAGGACGCTGTTATGGGGTGGATCTGTGGATGGCACTGTTATAGGGGATGTGTGCTATGACACATAGGGCCATGAGGGGGCCAGCATAAGACACACATATAGCATCTTATGCTGGTCCCCCTTATGGCCCTATGTGTCCCCTCATGTGTCCTAAACTGCGCACATAACTGGCTTTGTGTGTAAAGTATTTTACTACTGTCTGAAACAAGCTCTCTCCTATGAGCGTTACTAAGTGACGTCAGTCACGCGCCGGCAGGCCAGATCGCTGCCGCTCGCTGCAGTGCATTCATAGTGAAGGTGAGTACAGAGGCTGGCCATTTTATCAATAGGAGAGAGCTTGTTTCAGACAATAGTGAAATACTTTACACACAAAGCTAGTTATGTGCGCGGGGCCCCTTCATATATAATCGCGCGTACGTACACGCATTTTTAAATGAGCAAACAAGAAAAGCCCATTTAGGCGCGTTCCCGCTGAAGTCTATGGACGGGAACGCGCGACAATACGCCCCAAAGAAGCTCCTGTACTTCTTGGGGCGTAGGGCGTTTTACAACGCGTTCGTACGCGCTGTAAAATGCTCAGGTGAGAACCATGCCCATAGGGAATCATTGGTTTTTGCCTGTTGAGCGTTTTACAGCACGTAGGAACGCGCTGTAAAACGCTCAGGTGTGAACCCAGCCTTATTGTGAAAGGTAGATCTTGGTTTATCTGTTATTCTAATAGAACATGTAATGATATCACGTCTGTGTATAAATAAGCAGGTAACTGCAGTAAAATGATCTGTACAGACCAAGAAGTAGCGTCTATTATTAGGCTTAGTGGCCAGTGGGAAAACTGCAGGATTTTATGTTTTTTGTTAAACATAGGTATTGACATGGAAAATTAAACATAACATCACCAAAAATTCTTTAAAAATATGTTAACCACTTACCATCTGGGCCATTTTCCCCCTTCCTGACCAGGCCTAATTTTGCAAATCTGACATATCTCACTTTATGTGGTAATAACTTTGGAACGCCTTTAATTATCCAAGTCATTCAAAGATTGATTTCTCGTGACACATTGTACTTCATGATAGTCATAAATTTGAGTCAATATATTTCACCTTTATTTGTCTAAAAATCCAAAATTTACCCAAAATTTTGAAAAATTCGCAATTTTCTAAATTTCAATTTCTCTGCTTTTAAAACAGAAAGTGATACCTCATAAAATATTTATTACTTAACATTCCCCATATGTCTACTTTATGTTGGCATCATTTTTGAAATGTCATTTTATTTTTTTAGGACATTAGAAGGCTTAGAAGTTTAGAAGCAATTCTTCATATTTTTAAGAAAATTGACAAAACCCACTTTTTAAAGACCAGTTCAGGTCTGAAGTCACTTTGTGGGGCCTACATAGAGGATACCCCCATAAATGACCCCATTGTAGAAACTACACCCCTCAAGTTACTTAAAACTGATTTTACAAACTTTGTTAACCCTTTAGGTGTTCTACAAGAATTAAAGGAAAAAATGGAGATCAAATTTTTCAATTTCACTTTTTTGGCAGATTTTCCAATTTAATCCAATTTTTTCTTTAACACATCGTTTGTTAACAGCTAAACAAAGCTCAATATTTATTACCCAGATTCTGAGGTTTACAGAAACACCCCATATGTGGTCATAAACTGCTGTATAAGCACATGGCAGGGCACAGAAGAAAAGGAGCGCCACATGGTTTTTAGATGCCATTTCCCATTTGAAGCCCCCCTGATGCACCCTTACAGTAGAAACTCCCAAGAAGTGACCACATTTTGCAAACTAGGTGATAAGGTGCCTGTTTTATTGGTACTATTTTTGGGTACATATTATTTTTTGATCATTCATTATAACACTTTATGGGGCAAGGTGACAAAAAAATTGGTTGTTTTAGCACAGTTTTTATTTATTTATTTTTACAGCGTTCACCTCAGGGGTTCAGTCAAGTGACATTTTTATAGAGCAGATTGTTATGGACGTGGCGATACCTAATATGTATACTTTTTCTTATTTATTTGTCTTACACAATAATAGCATTTTTGAAACAAAAAAATTATGTTTTACTGTGTCAATGTTCTGAGAGCTATAGTTTTTTTTTTTTTTTTTTAGAGATTTTCTTATGTAGGGGCTCATTTTTTGCAGGATGAGGTGACGGTTTTATTGGTACCATTTTGTGGGACATACGCCTTTTTGATCACTTGGTGTTGCACTTTTTGTGATGTAAGGTGATAAAAATGGCTTTTCCTGACAGTTTTTATTTTTTTTAATGGTGTTTATCGGACTGGGTCGATCATGTGATATATTTATAGAGCCGGCCGTCACGGACGCGGCAATACCAAATATGTCTATTTTATTTATTTTTTAATATTTGTAACATTTTTTTTTATTCCTACTTGGTGAATTTTTTTTTTACATGTGAAACCTTTTATTTATTTATTTATTTTAACACTTTATTTTTATTAATTTTTTTTACACTTTGCGTCCCCCATAAGGTCATATAAGACCTCTGGGGGACATTTAACTTCACTTTTTTTTTTTTTCCACTGTTGATTTCTCCTGTAACTGGGGCTGACATAGTAGCCCCAGTTACAGAAGAAATCCACCCCCAGAGAGGCTGTACAGCGCAATACAGCGCTGTACAGCCTCAGTGCAGGGCTGATCGAGGTC
Source organism: Bufo bufo (assembly GCF_905171765.1). Taxonomy (NCBI): domain Eukaryota; kingdom Metazoa; phylum Chordata; class Amphibia; order Anura; family Bufonidae; genus Bufo; species Bufo bufo. The sequence continues at coordinate 90,567,897 of NC_053396.1, forward strand.
TCTGAAAGACCTCACAGCTCCTGCACTCACCCTTCTCTGGCGATCACATGCCCTGGAGACCATGCTGATTGGTCTCCAGGTGAAAACAGCTACTGGGGGATCGCTGGTGGAGTATGAATGTACCGATCTCCCTCTCCTGCCAGCGCTAATGAGAGGGAGGCGGTACAAGCATTTCTGAGCGCTGTAACTGAAAATTACAGCGCTCACATGCCCCGGAGACCATGCTGATCGGTCTCCAGGGCTTACAGTTTAACATTGCGATCGCGATGATTAGTTTAAAAACCGATCTCCCTCTCTGAACGGCAGTAATGAGAGGGAGATGGTACATGCATTTGTGATTGCTCTGACTGCTTGTCAGAGCGATCAAAAGCCTGGAGACCAGGAAAAAAGGTCTCAGGGTAAAGCTCTATGTTCTTGGCTGTCAGGAGGGAGCTCAATCACGGAGTTTCTATGTACAGGGGAGGAGCACAGGGGGGAAAGCTGCAGGACGTTTTAGAACGTGCTTTCAGAAATAGAAATCCACCTCCCGGACGTTTATAGTCAATGGGCAGACGGGAGGTGGTTAAACATAAAATTGTGATTTAAATAATAGGTCATTTTCTGATGACACTGTTCCTTTAAGAGCCACAGAGAGCCTACTGGCAGAGAGAGAGGCAGTGCAGACCTCAGCCTGCAAGGAGTAAGCCAGTGGTGTATATAGAAATGACTGAACCCCACAGCAAATTTTTGAAAGGGGCCCCCCTCAGCAACTTCTTCGCAACCCCTTCCTCCTGTGCAATCTTCACTCCTGCGGTTAGCCAAGATTGCTCTACAAGAAGAGGACCAGCAGCTGCTCTGTTTGTTTCCTACACGTAAACACAGGAAGAAGAGGAAGGACGGCAGAAGCCTTCGACCTGCAGAAAGAGAGACAGGTGAGCACTTCAGTGGCCGTGCCCACTGAGAGCAGTGAGACAGTGGTGAACATGGGCTACCATAACAAAACTATGTATTTAATTCTCCTTATATCCAACAGCAATGTGTGAATACAAACTTGGTAAGCATTTGGAGATCTGAAATCGTAAATTACGCAAATCTCAAACTGTCGTTGACCAAATCAGTAGCAACCTATTTAACCACCTCAGCCCCCAGTGCTTAAACACCCTGAAAGACCAGGCCACTTTTTACACTTCTGACCTACACTACTTTCACCGTTTATTGCTCGGTCATGCAACTTACCACCCAAATGAATTTTACCTCCTTTTCTTCTCACTAATAGAGCTTTCATTTGGTGGTATTTCATTGCTGCTGACATTTTTACTTTTTTTGTTATTAATCGAAATTTAACGATTTTTTTGCAAAAAAATTACATTTTTCACTTTCAGTTGTAAATTTTGCAAAAAAAACGAGATCCATATATAAATTTTGCTCTAAATTTATTGTTCTACATGTCTTTGATAAAAAAAAAAATGTTTGGGTAAAAAAAAAAATGCTTTGGGTAAAAGTTATAGCGTTTACAAACTATAGTACAAAAATGTGAATTTCCGCTTTTTGAAGCAGCTCTGACTTTCTGAGCACCTGTCATGTTTCCTGAGGTTCTACAATGGCCAGACAGTACAAACACCCCACAAATGACCCCATTTCGGAAAGTACACACCCTAAGGTATTCGCTGATGAGCATAGTGAGTTCATAGAACTTTTTATTTTTTGTCACAAGTTAGCGGAAAATGATGATTTTTTATTTTATTTTTTTTTCTTACAAAGTCTCATATTCCACTAACTTGTGACAAAAAATAAAAACTTCTATGAACTCACTATGCCCATCACGAAATACCTTGGGGTCTCTTCTTTCCAAAATGGGGTCACTTGTGGGGTAGTTTTACTGCCCTGGCATTCTAGGGGCCCAAATGTGTGGTAAGGAGTTTGAAATCAAATTCTGTAAAAAATGACCTGTGAAATCCGAAAGGTGCTCTTTGGAATATGGGCCCCTTTGCCCACCTAGGCTGCAAAAAAGTGTCACACATCTGGTATCTCTGTATTCAGGAGAAGTTGAGGAATGTGTTTTGGGGTGTCATTTTACATATACCCATGCTGGGTGAGATAAATATCTTGGTCAAATGCCAACTTTGTATAAAAAAAATGGGAAAAGTTGTCTTTTGCCAAGATATTTCTCTCACCCAGCATGGGTATATGTAAAATGACACCCCAAAACACATTCCCCAACTTCTCCTGAGTACGGAGATACCAGATGTGTGACACTTTTTTGCAGCCTAGGTGGGCAAAGGGGCCCATATTCCAAAGAGCACCTTTCGGATTTCACAGGTCATTTTTTACAGAATTTGATTTCAAACTCCTTACCACACATTTGGGCCCCTAGAATGCCAGGGCAGTATAACTACCCCACAAGTGACCCCATTTTGGAAAGAAGACACCCCAAGGTATTCCGTGAGGGGCATGGCAAGTTCCTAGAATTTTTTATTTTTTGTCACAAGTTAGTGGAAAATGATGATTTTTTTTTTCATACAAAGTCTCATATTCCACTAACTTGTGACAAAAAATAAAAACTTCCATGAACTCACTATGCCCATCAGCGAATACCTTGGGGTCTCTTCTTTCCAAAATGGGGTCACTTGTGGGGTAGTTATACTGCCCTGGCATTCTAGGGGCCCAAATGTGTGGTAAGGAGTTTGAAATCAAATTCTGTAAAAAATGACCTGTGAAATCCGAAAGGTGCTCTTTGGAATATGGGCCCCTTTGCCCACCTAGGCTGCAAAAAAGTGTCACACATCTGGTATCTCTGTATTCAGGAGAAGTTGAGGAATGTGTTTTGGGGTGTCATTTTACATATACCCATGCTGGGTGAGATAAATATCTTGGTCAAATGCCAACTTTGTATAAAAAAAATGGGAAAAGTTGTCTTTTGCCAAGATATTTCTCTCACCCAGCATGGGTATATGTAAAATGACACCCCAAAACACATTCCCCAACTTCTCTTGAGTACGGAGATACCAGATGTGTGACACTTTTTTGCAGCCTAGGTGGGCAAAGGGGCCCATATTCCAAAGAGCACCTTTCGGATTTCACAGGTCATTTTTTACAGAATTTGATTTCAAACTCCTTACCACACATTTGGGCCCCTAGAATGCCAGGGCAGTATAACTACCCCACAAGTGACCCCATTTTGGAAAGAAGACACCCCAAGGTATTCCGTGAGGGGCATGGCAAGTTCCTAGAATTTTTTATTTTTTGTCACAAGTTAGTGGAAAATGATGATTTTTTTTTCATACAAAGTCTCATATTCCACTAACTTGTGACAAAAAATAAAAACTTCCATGAACTCACTATGCCCATCAGCGAATACCTTGGGGTCTCTTCTTTCCAAAATGGGGTCACTTGTGGGGTAGTTATACTGCCCTGGCATTCTAGGGGCCCAAATGTGTGGTAAGGAGTTTGAAATCAAATTCTGTAAAAAATGACCTGTGAAATCCGAAAGGTGCTCTTTGGAATATGGGCCCCTTTGCCCACCTAGGCTGCAAAAAAGTGTCACACATCTGGTATCTCTGTATTCAGGAGAAGTTGAGGAATGTGTTTTGGGGTGTCATTTTACATATACCCATGCTGGGTGAGATAAATATCTTGATCAAATGCCAACTTTGTATAAAAAAATGGGAAAAGTTGTCTTTTGCCAAGATATTTCTCTCACCCAGCATGGGTATATGTATCCGATCCAGGTAACTATTATTTTTTTTGCAAACTGCCTTGAAACTGTAATTATTCTGGTTATCAAAAATGTGATAATATCACTGGTGCTAACAAGACGCTGAGGAAGTACAAGACATGTAAGTACAATCACAATATATTCAGCACAAGACCACAAAAAGCTCACAAGTAATGTTATGCAATGGCGGAATGAAGCCAGAGTTTGTAGCTTGTTACACGCACAACGAACAGCAGTCGACACAGGAAATTTGGCACACTTACTTAACCTGGGGCCAGAAAAAATATGTCTTGCATAAGCGTTTAAGAAGTGTGATTGTTCCATACTTGTTGGCTGCTCTACAATCACTGTGTTCTGGTTTGGGCTGGAACATATACAAAATATGAAAAAACAATGCATGTAACCTTACAGGTATAAATTAGGCTGACACACTCCTGGTTAGAAAATTAAACATTGGGTCACTGATGCCAATGAGATGAATGGTATGGTTCTCTCACAGTCACTGACTGTCAGGAAGACTTTATGGATGGTGAAGGAGAGTCAACTGGCTGAGCAGGTAATGGAATTGTATAATGCCTGATTTTAAGATCTTAACCCCTTCAGGACCCTGCCATTTTTCAACTTAAGGACCAGGCCATTTTTAGCAAATCTGACATGCGTCACTGTGGTTATAACTTTAAAACGCTTTTACTTATCCAGGCCATTCTGAGATAATTTTCTCGTCATATATTGTACTTCATGACAGTGGTAGCTGTGAGTCAAAATATTCCATTTTTATTTATAAAAAATACCAAATTTACCCCCAAAAATTGAAAAATTTCAATTTCTTTACTTTTAAAATAGTAATTGTCATGTCTCCATACAGCTTCTCATAAATGTGTGCTAATTAATTCATATAGGGTTTGTCCTGTATTAAAACATGGTCAATTAGCGCCACCTTCTGACCACTTCCATATTGTTCTCTGTGTATGTTCAGCCTCTTTGTTACTCCTCCCCCTTGTGACCTCACTTATTACAAGAAGGGCAGTAGTTTCTAGAACTTGCCATGTTCACATGCTCTGCTGTACAAGATTATCTAAACTTCTACTATAGGCTGCATAGCCGGTAAGGCATTATTTCTTGCTGTTCTTTCATACCTATGTGATTATTACTAGCTATAGGCATGCATTATGTGTATTTCTGTGTAGGCAGCTAGTTAGCAGTTCAGATGTAAAGTAAGGGCCTAGTCAGTTAACCTTGCAGACATGTTGTATGCTGTTCTATGATATGTATATTTGCAGTTCATGTACTTATTGTATTCTTTATGTTACTGGTTCACAGTTTCACACCAACTTACTTCAGCTCATTAAAGCTACAGATCATTACCTGGTCTCAATTTACTGAGTAGTAGGAGGGTGTTTATCTGCCTGCCAAGTCCATACACACCCCAGGGGTACACGTGGTAACGAGGACAGGACAGTGAAACGGCTGCGACCTGGCGAGTGGAAAAGATACAGACTTCAGAGGCCGCTATCCCACCACGCAGTTACCTGCATATGAGAATACAGCAGTCTCCTCACAGTCAAGATCCTGAACAGCAGCATCATGTCACAAAGCCAAACTTCTTACAAGACAAGGTCTAAAGCCAGTCGCTCATCAAGATCTTCAGCAATCAGCAATGCCACTGCCATTGCACGTGCAGAAGCAGAGGCAGCAAAAGCACGCGCTGCCTTTGCAGAGCAAGAGATGCAACTAAAGCTACGTCAAGCGACATTTGAAGCTGAGAAGGCAAGTCAGCAAGCAGCACTGGAGAAGCTCTCAACGCAGAAGGATGCTGCCGCAGCCATTGCCAAAGCAGAGGCCCTGGAAGCACTCTTTTACCCAGACGACGAAAGATGCAGCGGTCCAGCCAACCTAGATCTCATTCATCAAGATTCCCTGCAGCGCACTTCAGAGTATGTCCATCGACATTCCAGAATGATCGACACTCTCCAGCCGACAGAAGATCCTCAACAAGACCTCATCGACGGATTTCATCGAACTCGCCTCACAGCAACCCCGGAAGTCCAGGATAAGTCTCTAATCCGCAGGCCAGAGGACAATCCAGGAAATGAACTAAGTAGGGACCACCCGCCTTCTCATCAGGAGTTCCAGCCTGCGCATAATGTTCCAGAAACATCCTTTTTCGTGCCTAGAAGGTATGATACAGTCCAACCTAAAAGAGAGACTACTGACAGGTATGATTATACACCATTTTCTCACTATCGCAACACTCTGCCAGCTTACTCTCCTCCTGATCAAACCAGCATGGACATTGTTAAGTTCCTCACAAGGCGTGAGCTGGTTGCCAAGGGACTTGGGAAGTTTGATGATCACCCTGAGAGTTATAGGGCCTGGTGTTCTTCCTTTAAGAACACAATCAAAGACGTTGGACTATCCCCCAGCGAAGAGATAGACCTCTTAGCTAAGTGGCTAGGGACTGCATCTGCTGAGCATGTAAAAAGAATCAAGTCCATTAATATAAGAAACCCAGAGATCGGACTAAAAATGGTTTGGGACAGACTTGACGAATGTTATGGTTCAGCAGAGGCAATAGAAAACTCTTTCTTTAAAAGGATAGAAGATTTCCCTAGATTAGCTCCCAAAGGCTTCCAGAAACTTAGGGAACTTAGTGACTTATTAATGGAACTTCAAGTAGCCAAATCTGAAGGTGATCTGTCGGGACTCACATTCTTTGACACTGCCAGGGGCGTTAACCTCATAGTACAAAAGTTAACCCCCAGCTTACAAAATGAGTGGGTCAAATGTGGTTCTAACTATAGGAAAAAACACCATGTTTCATTTCCTCCATTTTCTGTGTTTGTAGACTTCATACGTGACCAGGCTAAGATAAGAAATGATCCTAGTTTTGATTTTACACTGGCATGTACTTCTGTTCCAGGTCTTCCTTCACGTAGAGCTTCAGTGGTGGTTCACAAGACTGAACTGTTCCCTTCAGACTCTCTCCACAGGTCCGCTGGTTCCTACCATGCTACAAACAAAGTTAAAAACCCTGGTAAGCAGTGTCCTATACACCGAAAACCACATTCTCTCTTGACATGTAGGGGCTTTAGAGAAAAACCCATCGAGGAGCGTAAAGCCTTCCTTAGAGAAAATAACATCTGCTACAAGTGCTGTTCTTCAACCGCTCATATAGCCAAAGACTGCAAGGTTAGTGAAAAGTGTAAAGAATGTGATAGCACAGACCATAGTACAGCATTACATTCTGGACCAGCTCCATGGACTTTACAACACGCTTACAATACCGTTCAGCATGGTGGAGAGGAGGGTAACACTGCTATCACTACCCTGGAGGTCACTCCACAGTGCACTGAGATCTGCAAAGGATCCATAAGTGGAAAATCCTGTTCCAAAATATGTCTAGTCCGAGTCTACCCAACAGGACAAAGAGACAAAGCAGTCAAAATGTATGCCATTCTAGATGACCAAAGCAATAGGTCTCTAGCCACCTCAACCTATTTTGACATATTCAACATTAAAAGCCCCAGCTTCCCATACTCACTAAGGACTTGTGCGGGATTTGTGGAGACGGCGGGGAGAAGAGCATCCGGTTTCCAAGTTGAAGCGATGAACGGCGAGATCAGCTTGCCCTTACCAACTCTAATAGAGTGCAATCAAATCCCTGATCACAGATTTGAAATTCCTACTCCAGATGTCGCAATGCATCATGCACACCTAAAGCATATAGCTCACCTGATCCCAGAACTTGACCCACAGGCTAAGATAATATTGCTACTCGGGAGAGACATTCTACGAGTCCATAAAGTGAGACAGCACATAAATGGTCCTGGCAACGCTCCTTATGCTCAAAAGCTGGATCTAGGATGGGTCTTAATAGGAGAAGTCTGCCTTGGGAGTGTGCACAAGCCAGAGTCAGTTCATAATATGTTTACAAGTACACTAGCCAGTGAACGCCCCTCACTTTTCCAACCATGTGTCAACAACTTCCTCATAAAGGAGCTACCGTGTGCTTCCCATCTACCTTGTTCCTTTACAGATGTCTCTAGTGACAGCGACCAAGACCACTTAGGATGCACTGTCTTCCAAAGGACAAAAATGACAATCAAGTAGCACTATCCATCGAAGACAAGCTGTTCTTGGAAATAATGGAACAAGATTTCGTGAAGGACAGCACTAACAGTTGGGTTGCGCCTCTTCCCTTCAGAACTCCGAGGCCACGCCTACCTAACAACAAGGTACAAGTACTTAAACGTTTCTCTTCTCTTAGACGTAACTTCCAAAGAAGGCCAGAGATGAGAGAACACTTCTTTTCTTTCATGCAGAGAATATTTGAGAACAATCATGCAGAGATTGCACCACCCCTTGAAGCTCATGAAGAATGCTGGCACCTCCCAATTTTCGGAGTATATCATCCAAAAAAAACAGGTCAGATCAGAGTCGTGTTTGACTCTAGTGCTAAATATGAAGGCATCTCCTTAAACGATGTACTCCTGACAGGCCCTGACCTGAATAACAAACTGCTAGGGGTACTCCTCCGTTTCCGCAAGGATTCTGTCGGTCTGATTGCTGATATCCAACAGATGTTTCATTGCTTCCTTGTTAGAGAGAAGGATAGAAACTTCCTCAGATTCTTCTGGTTTAAAGACAATGACCCTTTAAAAGATGTCATAGAGTACCGCATGAGAGTACACATTTTCGGGAACAGCCCCTCACCTGCCGTTGCCATTTACGGTCTCAGACGTTCTGCTCAGGAAGGAGAGAGAGAATATGGGTCAGATACAAGACAGTTTGTAGAAAAAGACTTCTACGTAGATGACTGCTTGAAATCTTTACCTTCAAGTGATTCTGCAATCAGTCTCCTCAAAAGAGCCCAGGACATGCTCGCCTGTTCCAATTTGAGACTCCACAAGATTGCTTCAAACAGCAAAGAGGTTATGGAAGCCTTCCCTACTGAAGACCATTCTAATGACCTAAGAGATTTGGACCTAGGGTCAGATACTTTACCTGTCCAACGCAGCCTTGGACTTCTATGGGACTTAAAATCCGATACCTTCACCTTTCAAGTTAGCAAGGAAGAAAAACCTTTCACCCGCAGAGGCGTCCTGTCTGCAATCAACAGCCTGTTTGATCCTTTGGGTTTTGTAGCTCCTGTCACTATCCAAGGTAAGTCCTTGCTTAGAGATTTAATCCGTGAAACTACTGACTGGGATGTTCCATTATCCCCTGAAAAGAAGAATATGTGGGTAGAATGGAGAAACTCCCTGACATCTCTGTCTAGCCTTAATGTCTCACGACCATATGCTCCTGTGCCATCTACTGATGTCCAAGACCATACACTCTGCGTATTTTCCGATGCTTCTGTTAAAGCTATATCTGCTGTAGCCTATCTCAGAACCGTGGACACTAACGGACAATACCACGTTGGGTTTATCATGGGCAAGGCAAAACTCGCACCACAACCTGAACACACTATACCCAGACTTGAACTTTGTGCTGCAGTCTTGGCCGTCGAAATGGCCGAGCTAATCACGTCTGAGATAGACATTGACCTTAAAAAGGTTGAATTCTATACAGACAGCAAGGTGGTCTTGGGTTACATCTATAATGAATCCAGACGATTCTATGTTTATGTCAATAACAGAGTGCTTCGGATTAGGAAATCCACCTGTCCAGAACAATGGCATTATGTGCCTACCGACAATAATCCTGCAGACCATGGTACAAGAGCTGTTGCAGCAAGTCGTCTCAAAAACACAACCTGGCTCACTGGTCCTGCATTCTTACGTAATCCAGGTTCAGCTGTTCACCAGAACAACATATGCAAACTAGTGGACGAAGACTCGGACACTGAGATCCGTCCCAAAGTGTCTGCACTTCACTCAGTGACATCCTTCGACTCCCTTGGTTCTCATCGCTTCAAAAGATTCTCTACTTGGAAATCGCTCGTACGAGCCATTACTTGTCTAGCCCACATAGCTCGTGCCTTTAAAGAGACCAATTGTAATGATGTTAGGCAGTGTAAAGGCTGGCACCACTGCCAAGAGGTTTACACTGTGACAGAATTCCAGCAGTCAAAGAAAATCATTATTCATACCATACAACATGAAGTCTTTACCAAAGAGATTGACTGCATCACCAACCATAAGTCTATCCCTGAAAGTAGCTCTTTAAAAAAGCTTGACCCATTCCTGGACGAGGACGGTCTACTGAGAGTCGGAGGTCGTCTTAAACAAGCCTCGAGTCTCGAGCTCAAGGAAAGAAACCCTCTGATAATTCCTGGGAATCATCACGTTACTACTTTGATTGTACAATACTATCACATCCAAGTGAAGCACCAAGGAAGACTGTTTACAGAAGGAGCTCTACATACTGCTGGATTGTGGATAGTTGGGGCAAAGAGACGTGTGAGTAGCATTATCTTCAGATGCGTCGTGTGTCGTAAACTTCGTGGTATGTTGCAGACACAGAAGATGGCAAATCTACCTGTTGATAGACTCAGTATTGATCCTCCTTTCACCAACGTTGGATTTGATGTATTTGGACCCTGGTCTGTCACAACACGTCAAACTAGAGGAGGCCAAGCAAACAGCAAATGCTGGGCAGTCTTATTCACGTGTATGACCATCAGAGCTGTTCACATTGAAGTCATCGAATCGATGGATACCTCAAGCTTTATCAACGCTCTTAGACGTTTTATTGCAATCAGGGGTCCTGTAAAGCACATTCGCTCTGACAGAGGCTCCAATTTTGTTGGAGCAGCTAAAGAACTACAGATCTCCTCCAATATTGATGGCAAGAGTGTGGAGAGATACCTGAGAGACCAGGATTGCACTTGGACCTTTAACCCACCTCACTCCTCTCATATGGGTGGAGCTTGGGAGAGGATGATTGGTATAGCCCGCAGAATCCTGGATGCCATCTTCTTACAAGTAGGAACTGCTAGACTCACTCACGAGAGCCTTGTAACCTTCATGGCTGAAGTCACAGCCATCATCAATGCTAGACCTTTGACTCTAGTTCTGAGCGATCCAGAGGAACCATTCCTTCTCACTCCTGCAACCCTCCTTACCCAGAAGATTGGCAAAGTGAGTACTCCTCCTGGTGAGTTCAGCACCAAAGATCTTTATAAACGTCAATGGAGACAGGTCCAGTGCCTTGCCAATACATTTTGGGACAGGTGGAAGAAACAGTACATATCCACTTTACAACCATGGAACAAATGGCAAACTGTTAGGCCCAACCTGAAACTTGGGGATGTTGTTCTTCTAAAGGACAGTCAGTTGCAAAGAAATGAGTGGCCCCTAGGACTTGTCACAAAGACATTTCCAAGCGAGGATGGGAATGTCCGTAAAGTGGAAGTAAAGGTCTGCAGATCACAAGAGACCAAGCTGTTCCTTAGACCAGTGTGTGAACTCATTCTCCTGTTATCTCCTGATGACTGATAGTGGTATTAATCAATACCAGACGGGGAGTGTCATGTCTCCATACAGCTTCTCATAAATGTGTGCTAATTAATTCATATAGGGTTTGTCCTGTATTAAAACATGGTCAATTAGCGCCACCTTCTGACCACTTCCATATTGTTCTCTGTGTATGTTCAGCCTCTTTGTTACTCCTCCCCCTTGTGACCTCACTTATTACAAGAAGGGCAGTAGTTTCTAGAACTTGCCATGTTCACATGCTCTGCTGTACAAGATTATCTAAACTTCTACTATAGGCTGCATAGCCGGTAAGGCATTATTTCTTGCTGTTCTTTCATACCTATGTGATTATTACTAGCTATAGACATGCATTATGTGTATTTCTGTGTAGGCAGCTAGTTAGCAGTTCAGATGTAAAGTAAGGGCCTAGTCAGCTAACCTTGCAGACATGTTGTATGCTGTTCTATGATATGTATATTTGCAGTTCATGTACTTATTGTATTCTTTATGTTACTGGTTCACAGTTTCACACCAACTTACTTCAGCTCATTAAAGCTACAGATCATTACCTGGTCTCAATTTACTGAGTAGTAGGAGGGTGTTTATCTGCCTGCCAAGTCCATACACACCCCAAGGGTACACGTGGTAACGAGGACAGGACAGTAATACCTCCAAAAATAGTTATTACTTTACATTTCCCATATGTTTACTTCATGTTTGAAACATTTTGAAAAGGACATTTTCTTTTTTTTTGACGTTAGAAGGCTTAGAAGTTTAGAAGAAAATCTTAAAATTTTTAAGAATTTTTTCAAAACCCAATTTTTTAAGGACCAGTTAAACTATGAAGTCACTTTGTGGGGCTTACATATTAAAAAACACCCATGAATCACCCCAGTTTAGAAACTACACCCCTCAATCTATTCAAAACTGATTTTACAAACTTTGTTAACCCTTTCGGTGCCCCACATAAATTAAAGGAAAATGGGAATGAAATTTCAAAATTGCACTTTTTTTTTGCAGATTTTTTTTTTTTTTTCTGCAACACATCAAGGGTTAAAAAGCCAAACAAAACTCAAAATCTATTACCCTGAATCTGAAACACCCTATATGTGCTCAAAAACTGGTGTATGGGTGCACAGCAGGCTTCAGAGTGGAAGGAGCACCATATGGCTTTTGGAGAGTGGATTTAGCTGGAATGGTGACCCCATTTTGGAAACTACACCCCTCAAGGAATCTTTCAAGGTGTGTGGTGAGCACTTTGACCTCAAATGTCTTTCCTATAATTATGAAACACTTGGCAGTGAAAATGAAAAATTGCATCTTTTTCACAAAAAAAAAGTTACTTTACATTTTACCAGAGGGTAACAGGACAAAATACACCCTACATTTTGTTCCCCATTTCCCCCCGAATACGGCAACACCCCAAATGTGCTAAAAAAATGATGTATGGGCGCACAGCAGGCTTCAAAGTAGAAGGAGCACCATATGGCTTCAGGAGAGCAGATTTAGCTGGAATGGTAATTGGGAGCTATGTTACAATATGGAGACACCCTGAGGTGGCCCTACAGTGGAAACCCCCAAAAAGTGACCCCATTTTGGCAACTACACCCCTCAAGGAATCTTTCAAGGTGTGTAGTGAACACTTTGACCTCAAAGGTGTTTCCTAGAATTAGGAAACACTTGACAAAGAAAATGAAAAATTGCATTTTTTTTTCACAAGAAAAGTTGCTTTACACCCACATTTTTCACTTTCCCAAAGGGTCACAGGAGATAATGCACCCCACATTTTGTTCCCCATTTCCCCCCGAATACGACAACATCCCATATGTGCTAAAAAAATGATGAATGGGTGCACAGTAGGCTTCAGGGTAGGAGGAGCACCATATGGCTTTAGGAGAGCGGATTTAGCTGGAATGGTAATTGGGAGCTATGTCGCATATGAAGATACCCTGAGTGTAACGGTCACGTCCACACACACACAGGGGGAAGGGTAGTGACCACTGCGCTCCACCCTCACCCCTGGCCCTGCCTACTTGCCTCACGAGTCCTGATGACAGGGGACAACTGAACGGCAGTCCCTAACTTAGGATATGTGCAGGGAAGACAGACAAGACAAAATACGGAACATGAACGAACCGGGTCAGAACCAAGAGAGCTACGCAGTACAACGGATTAAGCAAAGAATGGTCAGGAGAAGCCGGGGTCAAATACCAGGAGAGTAGCGAAGTACAAGAGGAGTCCTAAGAGAGTAGTCAGGTGGGAGCCGAGGTCACAATACCAGGATGGATGCGCAGTACAGGAGGAGCAGGCAGAGGATCGTCAGGGAACAGGATCAGGTAAGTATTCAGTAGTCCAACAAATAGCCAGGAACCTAGAAATTAACAGGCAACCTGTGGCCAGCAGGCTGCCTGTATTTATAGTGGGGAGTGAGGGTCATGTGACGTGGCCAGCGTCACATGACCGACAGGCCAACCAGTCGAGCACCGAGTGATCAGCTCGGCGCTCAAGGCAGACTAGGAGCAGGGAGCCACCCAGCCAGCAAAGCCGCCCTGGGAATGAGGTCAAGCACAAATCCTCATTCCCAAAGCTAAGCAACAGGTGTGCGGGCAATGGGGGACCGAGTGCACCTTCGGAACCCCATGACAGTACCCCTCCTTGTACGAGGGGCCACCGGACCCAAGACTTCAGGCGATGGCTTTTCAGGGTGTTCTAAATGAAATTTACGAACAAGTCTAGGAGCATGAACCTCCCTAGCAGGTACCCAAGATCTCTCTTCAGGTCCATACCCCTTCCAGTGAATCAGGTACTGCAAGGCATTATGCACCTTCCTGACATCCACTATTTTAAACACCACATACTCGAAAGCATCATTAACAAGAACCGGCGGAGGCGAGGCTTTTGATGGTACTACCGGTTCAAAATATTTTTTAAGCAGAGATTTATGGAACACATTATGAATGTGGAATGACTCGGGCAGCTCCAACCTAAAAGATACCGGGTTAATCACCTCCGTGATCTTATATGGTCCAATAAAACGAGGAGCAAATTATTTAGAAGTTACCTTGAGAGATAGATTCTTGGAGGACAACCATACTTTATCCCCAACCTGAAATTTCACCCCCCTTGAACGTCTCCTATCGGCCTTGAGTTTTTGAGAACTTTAAGCCTTTTCTAGGTTCGATTGAACCTGGGCCCAAACTGTGCACAGTTCGGAGGAGAGTTTATCCGCTTCAGGGTTAGAGGAGGAGACGGACGACCAGGATGAAAACGGGGATGAAAACCATGGTTACAAAAGAAAGGGGAGACCCCAGCAGAAGAATTGACACGGTTATTCAAAGCAAATTCAGCCAACGGAAGGAATTTGACCCATAATTGCTGGTCATCAGCAACATACAACCTCAATAATTGTTCCACAGACTGATTAAGGCGTTCAGTCTGCCCATTACTCTCAGGATGGTAGGCGGAAGAAAAAGACAATGAAATTTTACATCTTTGACAGAAGGCCCTCCAGAATTTGGACACAAACTGCACACCCCTGTCAGAAACAATGTTTTCCGGGATGCCATGTAAACGAACAATCTCTCTCACAAAAATAGATGCCAGGGTTTTAGCATTCGGAAGTTTAGACAGGGGAATGAAATGAACCATCTTGCTAAACCTATCGACCACTACCCAAACCACAGTCTTGCCCTCTGCCAGCGGTAGATCAGTTATAAAGTCCATCGAGATATGGGACCAGGGTCTACTGGGAATGGGTAGGGGTCGTAGGTTACCAGCAGGGCGAGTCCTAGGTGTCTTAGACCTGGCACAAACTTCACAGGCTGACACGTAGGACTTGACATCCCTGGTCAGAGTGGGTCACCAATAGGATCTAGAAACCAGATCCTTAGTGCCCTCAACACCCGGATGTCCACAAAAGGCAGAATCGTGACACTCCCCCAACAGCTGGAGACGTAATTGTACGGGAACAAACATCTTATCTTTTGGGGTGGATGCCGGTGCCAGATGTTGTTCAGCCTTAATGCGAGCCGAGATATCCTGGGTTAGAGCTGCTAAGAAGATGTTTGCTGGTAGGATGGATTCAGGCGGTGTCTCAGTGGGTTGAAAGGCATGGAAGCTCCGGGATAATGCGTCTGCTTTCACATTTTTACTTCCCGGCCTGAACGTAATGGAGAAATCAAAACGGGTAAAAAACAGAGCCCATCGGGCTTGTCGGGGATTCAACCTCTTAGCCGATTCGAGAAACATTAGGTTTTTATGATCAGTGACAACAGTTACTCGATGCCTTGCCCCCTCCAAAAAATGCCTCCACTCCTCAAATGCCCATTTAATAGCCAGCAGCTCCCTATTCCCAATGTCGTAGTTTCTCTCCGTGGGAGAGAATTTCCTGGAGAAGAAGGCACACGGTCTCAGGTTAGTGAGGCTAGCAGGACCCTGTGAAAGAACTGCTCCTGCGCCGTCCTCGGACGCATCTACCTCCACAATAAAGGGTCTCTCCTGATCAGGCTGGATCAGGATGGGAGCGCTACTAAATGCCTTTTTTAATGTTTCAAATGAAGAAACAGCCTTGGTAGACCAATTCTCCAAATCCGCCCCTTTCTTAGTAAGGTCGGTCAATGGCTTAGCAATTACAGAAAAATTCATGATAAATTTACGATAGTAATTAGCGAAACCCAAAAACCGTTGTAAAGCCTTTAAGGATGAAGGCCTTACCCATTCCTTAATTGCTAAAACCTTACCAGGATCCATCTTAAAGGCGTGAGGAGTCAAAACATGCCCTAGAAACAGTATCTCCTGTACACCAAAGACACATTTCTCTTGCTTAGCGGATAGCTGGTTCTCCCTCAACACCTCTAATACTTGTTTGACATGAGACACATGAGATTCGAAATCAGGAGAGAATATCAAAATGTCGTCAAGATAGACAATAATAAATTTACCTAAAAACTCTCTAAGAATATCGTTCATTAAGTTTTGGAACACAGCTGGGGCATTGCTGAGTCCAAAAGGCATCACCTGATATTCAAAGTGTCCTATCGAAGTATTGAACGCTGTCTTCCATTCGTCTCCCTCCTTGATTCGGATTAGATTGTATGCCCCTTTCAGGTCAATCTTGGAAAACCAGGTTGCCCCCAGAACCTGGTTAAATAAATCCGGATTTAATGGGAGAGAGTATCTATTTTGGACAGTGATCTTATTCAATCTCCGGTAATCAATACAAGGCCTAAGACCACCATCCCTCTTTTTAACAAAGAAAAACCCTGCTCCCATAGGAGAGACTGAAGGTCTAATATGCCCATTAGCAAGGCTCTCCTTAATATAATCTTTCATAGCCTTGCATTCGGGCCCAGAAAGATTATAAATTCGCCCTTTAGGAAATTCGGCACCCTCTATTAGCTCTATGGCGCAATCATACGGTCTATGGGGCGGTAGAACCTCTGGAATAGGGGATGAGAATACATCAGAATATTCTTTAATAACTGAAGGTAATGTATTAGACCTTACTGAAACCCCAGCCTGGACCACGGACAAGCATGAGTCCCACTTAGGTCCCCATTTCACCAACTCTCCTTTGAACCAATCAATTGTGGGGTTATGTAAACGGAGCCAAGGCAACCCTAGTACCACCTCAACCGGTAGGTTCTCCAAGACAAAAAGAGAACATCTCTCAGAGTGGCACACACCCACGGTCAGA
This sequence comes from Bufo bufo, assembly GCF_905171765.1. NCBI lineage: Eukaryota > Metazoa > Chordata > Amphibia > Anura > Bufonidae > Bufo > Bufo bufo. Next base: position 90,584,707 of record NC_053396.1, read on the forward strand.
GACATTTCAGAGGTACATGACCTCACCGTACCACCAATCAGGGGAGTAGCATCAATAGCCATGACATGGATAGGTGTAGGTAAAGCAAACATTGGAATACCCAATTTACTAGCAAATTCTAAGTCAATAAAGCTGGCCGCTGAACCGGAATCAATAAAGGCCTTACCTGGCCACTTATTAACCCCCAGAGAAATTGTTATGGGTACCAAAAGCTTATATTTAGAAAAATCAGGGTGTACCTGGTCTTTAGGTTGTCTTGCCTTAGGAGACTTGTCAGAGAGGACCCTCTTAGGACACTTGTTGATCCAATGGCCAGGATCTCCACAGTAGAAGCACTCTCCGCGTCTGCGACGAAGATTACCTCGGGTCATGCCAATCTACATGGGATCCTCGGTGGAGACCTCAGTGTTGTCCCTGGAAAAGGTCTCTGGCTGGACTACCATCTGAGAACAGAACTGTCGTTCCTGTCGTCTCTCTCTAAGGCTACTTTCACACCTGCGTTCAGGTGTCCGCTCGTGAGCTCCGTTTGAAGGGGCTCACGAGCGGTCCTGAACGCAGCCGTCCGGCCCCAATGCATTCTCAGTGGAGGCGGATCCACTGAGAATGCATCCACCTGCCAGCGCTCAGCCTCCGCTCCGCTCAGTGAGCGGACACCTGAACGCCTGGCCGTGCGGAGGCGAGCGGATCCGTCCAGATTTATACTGGAAGTCAATGGGGACTGGGGTCAAATGGGGACGGATCCGCTTGAAGATGACACCATATGGCTCAATCTTCAAGCGGATCCGTTCCCCATTGACTTTCAATGTAAAGTCTGAACGGATCCGCTCAGGCTACTTTCAGACTTAGAAAATTTTCTAAGTTATAATGCAGACGGATCCGTTCTGAACGGATGCAAACGTCTGCATTATCGGAGCGGATCCGTCTGATGAAACATCAGACGGATCCGCTCCGAACGCTAGTGTGAAAGTAGCCTAACTCGTCAGTCAAGTCGGACAACTAGGGTCATCATCTCCTCTAAGGTCTCTTGAACTTGATAACTGACTAATAGATCTTTTAAAATATCAGACAGACCAGACCTAAACTGACTCTTCAGGGCTGGTTCATTCCATCCAGAGGGAACACACCACCGTCTGAATTGGGTGCAATACTCCTCCGCAGGGAGATGGCCCTGAACCAGTGCCCTAAGAGCCGTCTCGGCTACCAGGGCCCTGTCTGGTTCGTCATAGAGGGTACCCAGGGCCTGAAAAAAAACCTCCACGGAAGTCAGACAACTGGCCCCAGGAGGTAACGAGAATGCCCAGTCCTGGGGATCACCCTGTAGTAGAGAAATAATAATCCCCACGCGTTGGCTCTCGGGACCGGAGGACACGGGGGCGCAAACGGAAGTAGAGTTTTCAACTCTCCTTAAAGGAGAGAAACCTCCTCCGGTCTCCAGAAAAGGGTTCTGGGAGCTTGATCTGGGGTTCAACATGTGGACTGGGGGGCAGAGGAGTGGAAGAACCTTGCCCTAACTCAAAAAAACGGAGTTTCCCTCCTAGCTCCTGCACCATCTGTGTCAAGTTAGAGACATGGTCAGTCAGGGTAATAAGAGGATTCATGATACAGTGGTTGCTGGGCCGGTTAATCTGTAACGGTCACGTCCACACACACACAGGGGGAAGGGTAGTGACCACTGCGCTCCACCCTCACCCCTGGCCCTGCCTACTTGCCTCACGAGTCCTGATGACAGGGGACAACTGGACGGCAGTCCCTAACTTAGGATATGTGCAGGGAAGACAGACAAGACAAAATACGGAACATGAACGGACCGGGTCAGAACCAAGAGAGCTACGCAGTACAACGGATTAAGCAAAGAATGGTCAGGAGAAGCCGGGGTCAAATACCAGGAGAGTAGCGAAGTACAAGAGGAGTCCTAAGAGAGTAGTCAGGTGGGAGCCGAGGTCACAATACCAGGATGGATGCGCAGTACAGGAGGAGCAGGCAGAGGATCGTCAGGGAACAGGATCAGGTAAGTATTCAGTAGTCCAACAAATAGCCAGGAACCTAGAAATTAACAGGCAACCTGTGGCCAGCAGGCTGCCTGTATTTATAGTGGGGAGTGAGGGTCATGTGACGTGGCCAGCGTCACATGACCGACAGGCCAACCAGTCGAGCACCGAGTGATCAGCTCGGCGCTCAAGGCAGTCTAGGAGCAGGGAGCCACCCAGCCAGCAAAGCCGCCCTGGGAATGAGGTCAAGCACAAATCCTCATTCCCAAAGCTAAGCAACAGGTCTGTGGGCAATGGGGGACCGAGTGCACCTTCGGAACCCCATGAGGAGGCCTTACAGTGGAAACTCCCAAAAAGTGACCCCATTTTGGAAACTACACTCATTTCCCCCCAAATATGGCAACACCAGATATGTGCTAAAAAAAAAATATGTATGGGCACACAGCAGGGGTCTAGAGTCAAACAGCAAAATATGGATTTTGCTAATGTGAATTGGCATACATTGATTTTAGGAAATTAAAAACCCCAAGAAGTGACCCCATTTTAAAAAAGAACACCCCCATACAAACATTTTAAGTTGTGGAAAGGGTACTTTTCATCAAACAGGTGTCTCACAATAGGCAGAAACAGTTGTTAAATGATTTCAAAGCACACATTTGTGAAAATAAAAAATTACTAGCATGCCCCAATTTTTCACTTTCACAAGGGGTAAAGGAAAAAATGCACCCTAGTATGTGTTCCCCATTTTCTCCCCATTCAGGAAACACCCCATATGTGCTTGTAGCCTGCTGTCTGGGCGGACAGCAGGCAAACAGCAAAATATGGATTTTGATGGCAGGCCTGAATTGGCAGACATGGATTTTAGGTGCCATGTCGCATTTAAAATTAAAAACCCCAAGAAGTGACCCAATTTGGAAAGAGGACCCCCGTATGAACATTTTAAGTGGTGGATATGGTACTTTTGACCTAACAGGTGTTTCACAGAAATGAATATGTAGGGGTTGGTAAAAAGTGGATCTGTAAGCTATGCGGACTAAATCAGAGCTATAAGGTGGTAAAACTACAGGGTACATCATGGATGAAATTAAATTATTACCCCATGGATTAGTGGTAGATTTTAAAACACTCCTGCATGCACAGGCCAGGTTTTTCAGGGCAGGTTTTGCAGTGGTAAATGGTGTCTTTCCTTATCCCCCTTTTGTAACACACCCTACATCTTTTTGGGGTCCTTCCCTTCCTTGCTGTCTGGGGGACTTGACGTGGAAAATGTTGTCCTGGTACATGACTTCCAGAAGCACTGGGACCCTCCCTGGCCTGGCTTTGAAAAATTAGGGCCTTGATAACCACCCCTTGGAACTGAAGAAAAGTTCCTGTGTGGCCTGCAGATTGAAATAGCACATACGCATTGTACATTGCCATCTGTACAATGTGTACGGCCAGCTTTTTGTACCACACTTTCCTTTTTCGTGTGGCACTGTAGGGCCTCAGAAGTTGATCTGAAAGCTCCACCCCTCCCATGTGCCTGTTGTAGTCCAGGATACAAACAAGTTTGGGGCAAGTGGTTGTGGTACCTCGTTCAGGAGCAGGGGAGCTGGTGTTAGTGTGAATGGTGGTCAGTACATGGACGTCCCTCTTGTACTTGTACTTAACCACCAGCATGTTCTCATGGAGGCGAGGCCTACTTTCACCCATTCTCAGTGGTTGCCGTACCAGGTATCTAGGAAGGCATCTCTGATTTTTGTGCACTGTGCCACAAGCCACAGTACCTCTGGCAGTTAGGGACATGAATAGGGGTATGCTATGTGGATAATTGTTATCCACATCGAGGTGGTAACCCTTATCCAGCAGTGGGTGCAGTAAGTCCTACACGATCTTCCCACTAACTCTTAGGATGGGGGGGCATTCTGGGGGTTCTATCCGGGAATCTTTCCCTTCATAAATGCGGAACTTGTGGGTGTACCTGGAGCTACTCTCACAAAGTTTGTACATCTTTATGCCATACCTTGTCCATTCGCTAGGCAGGTACTGCGGAATCTAATCCTCCCTTTGAAAAGTAGTAGGGACTCATCTAAACAGACATTTTTATCTGGGTTGTACACCACAGCAAACCTGGTGTTAAAGTGGTCAATGACAGGCCTAACCTTGAACAGATTGTCAAATGTCGGGTCGTTTTGGGGTAGGCACTGTGCATTGTCTATGTAGTGTAGGAATTTCCGAATTGACTGAAATTGTTTCCGGGTCATGGTCTTACTGTAAATTGGAGTCTGGTAGAAATCGTCTGAACTCAAATATTGTCTAACGTTTGACTTCTTTACAACGCCTATATGCAGCACGAGTCCCCAAAACGTCATCATCTCTGCTGCACTTACTAGGGTCCAACCTAGGGGTCTAGCGTATGGTGATGTAGGGTTCTGATTAATGAATTGTTGGGCATATAAATGGGTTTGGGCCACCATTACATTTAAAAAATCTTCAGAGAAGAAGATTTTGAAAAAATCTAGTTCAGTAAAGCCCGCACAGTCTATCTGTATTCCGGAGCTGCCAACAAAATCCGGAATTTGGGGCTGATAATCGCCAGGGGGTGGGGTCCATAAGGGTTCACTCTGGGGGGCTGCCTCCACTGCTACTCTGGGGGCCTTCTAGAGGGTCCCTCATCAGCGGATGATGATGATGATGAAGGGGTAGAGGAGTACAGGAAAGTGGCATCCTCTTCTCCCTCACTGGCAGACTCAGGATCGGAGGCAAGCATGGCGTATGCCTCTTCAGCTGAGTATACTTGTTGGGATGGACGGGCCATTTTTATTTTATTGGGGTGTGACTAGGGCTGCAGTGAATGATTATTTTAGTAATCGAGTATTCTACCAATTATTTTTACGATTAATTGAATACTCTAATAAGAAAAAATGAATTAATAGACTGTTTTCTTTGATAAAAATTCATTAGACCCCCTGCCATCTGTCCCCAACACCCTTCATTTTCCCCTCTGCGATCTGCCCAAGTGCATCAGTTCTCCCCAGTGCCATCAGCTCTACTATCACCAGTGCCATCAGCTCTGTTCCCCCAGTGCCTTCAGCTCTCCTCCACCCCAGTGCCATCAGCTCTACCCCTCCCCAGTGCAAACAGCTCTCCCCCACCCCAGTGCCTTCAGCTCCACTCGCCAGTGGCATCAGCTCTCCCCCACCCCAGTGCCATAGCTCCCCCCTACCCCAGTGCAATCAGCTCTCCCCTACCCCAGTGCCATCAGCTCTCCCCCACTCCAGTGCCATCAGCTCTCCCCCACCCCAGTGCCATTAGCTCTTCCCCAGAGCCATCAGCTCTCCCCTGTGCCATCAGCTCTTCCCAAATGCCATCAGCTCTCCCCCACCCCAGTCCCATCAGCTCCACTCCCCCAGTGCTTTCAGCCCTCCCCCACCTCAGTGCCTTCAGCTCTCCCCCACTCCAGTCCCATCAGCTCCACTCCCCCAGTGCCTTCAGCCCTCCCCCACCCCTGTGCCTTCAGCTCTCCCCCACCCAAATCCCCATGAGCTCCACTCCCCAAGTGCCTTCAGCTCTCCCCCACCCAGTGCCATCAGCTCCCCCTCCAATGCCCCCAGCTCCCCCATGTCATCAGTTGCTCCCCCTCCCACTACCATCAGCTCCCCCCACTGCCATCAGTTCTCCCAGTCCCCCTCCTAGCCATCAGTGCCCAGCCGCAGCGCCAGTAAACTAAAATGTCCTGACAATGTGTGTATGTCAGGATCCAAAGCAGAATTGTGCAATCAGGCGGGTGACCAGAGAGCGTGAGTAATAGCAAGCTCTTCACTCACACTCTGTGGTCACATGGCACAAACGAATCATCGATTTGATTTGATCGATCCAAGGATTTTTTTGTGTCAAGTTAATTGATTAATTCGAGTAATCGTTTCAGCCCTAGGTGTGACGTGTGAAATGTGTAAACCTTTATTTTGTGTGAGGGATGTGTATGTTGTGTTTTAATAGTCAGCGACTATAAATTCCTGTTTCTGGTCTTATCATAAAATATAACTTTTATTCTTTCTTTATTAAACAATACATAACCACAAAAACATAAAGTGAAATTGTTAAAAATACATATGGAGGGCTACTATATTTTGGGGTTGAGGGTGCAATGTCTCTACTTTATTGGTGAATCAGAGGGATATTACTCCATATCTCGCTGAAGCTGCGTGCAGGCTAGTTTATGCTGTAACCTATATTACTATACTTTGATATCTGCAATGTCAGCCGACACCAGACATTCTATCATCTAAACCGCACTATGTTGGCTGATCACCCTATAGAGATTGCTTCTCTGATTTGTATAATGCCCCTTTCTATGAGTCTCTCGGTGGCTGTACTGCTTGTACTTTTTTATCTACACTGCCCCTCAAGTATATTCGGCGTCTGCAGATCGCCTTGTTCCTATTCCATTTTTTGCACTGCCATAATTTTTAAAAATTGTTAAGAATGCAGCTCCCCCGACATGTTTCACCGCAGATGCGGCGTCTTCAGGGGAAATGGAGCTACTATCAACACGAGCGCTTCTTATAGGAGGTCCTTTATACCATTGAGGCGGATCTCACCTTCTAAGTCACCTATCACAGTTCAGTCTCGTGTTGAGTGATGTCCGTTCGGGCCAATCATATCCATCCCTTTTTACGGTGTCGGCTTTCTGGGTCAATCGGGTAAAATATTCCGCGCCTGCGTCCGATACTTAGATGTTTCTTCTACCTCGGCAGGCTTGTGCGCATGCGTTAGAACTTATGCTGAGATTGCGTCTGTGCCCAAGGACTGTATACGCATGCGCTAAAACTTAGGATTTTCAGCGCTCCGATTCAGATCGATACATCCTCAAAGCGCATGAGTCGGTACTTAGGGTCCTTCTCTTCTATTCATAGGCTAGTACGCATGCGTTAGAACTTATACTGAATTTGCGTCTGTACCCAAGGACCATATACGCATGCGCTAGAACTTGGGTTTTTAAGCGCTCCGATTCAGATCGATGTATCCGCTCCGTTCACATAATTTCTACGCCTGCGCTCGGACTCTATCTCTGCGATCAGCCATTCTTGATACTTGCAGATCCAGTAATTTTGGCGCGCATGCGTTAGTACTTAGAACAATTTGTATCTGTGTGTAGAGGTAGGGACGCATGCGCTAGAACTTAGAAGATTTCGGTGTTCGGATTCTGTACATTCACAGAGCATGCGTTAAGACTTCAAAGATAAGGCGCGCATGCGTTCGGACTCAGGTTGAGTCCGAGGGTAACAGGCTACAGAACTCGAGAATTTTTTGGATGTTCAAATTCAATCAATGTCTATCAGTTCCAAACGCTTGCGCCAAGACTTAGGAGATTTCAGTACTCCAGATTTTTTAGTTTGTGAGTATTTGCATGTGCATAAGGATTATATACCTGTAATGACCGGCGTCACGCACAGGGAGGGAAAAGGGAAAGCCCTGCCCAAGGGAGAGGGTAAGGTGGTGACCCCTGACTCACCTTGCGGCTGGCACCTGACTGCCCTGACGTCCCTAGACGGGTTCCTCACCCGTGCGGCGATCAAGTGCCTAAACCCTGGCTTTCCCTAAAATGAGCCGTAGATAGTGAACGGGCCGGTGGGATCGCTAGTCCGCACCACTGACACTAAGAGGGAAACACCAGGGAGAGGACAGACAATACAGACAAACACATACACCCAGGTGGGCGACCACAGCAGACCACAAAGGTCCAACAGGGATCCGGAGGGTAGCGTTCTGGACCAACAACCAGAGAACGCAGCAACACAGCTCCAGAGGGTCAGAATAGATGTCCAGGCAGGAAGCTCTATATCTGGCAACCAGAGAAGTGTGAGAGGGGAATATAAGGAGGTTGGGAGTGCTGGACAAGGAACAGATGAGGAGAAGGAGCTACGGATCCCCGAGTGAGCCAAAAGGGTTTGCAAAGCAAACCCAGAAAGCCACCATAAGGAAACAGCCCTATCTTACATAGAGCGCGCAGCCAACCGCTGCGACTTCCTGACCCCGGGTATAACGGAGTCAGGCATGGTTCTTGACACCCTCGTGACAGTACCCCCCTCTCTACGAGGGGCCTCCGGACACTCAGGACCAGGTCTCTCAGGATGAAAGGCATGAAAAACCCGAACTAGCCTGTCGGCGTTTACCTCAGACGCAGGAACCCACATTCTTTCCTTGGGACCGTAACCTCTCCAATGCACCAGATATTGAAGAGAGCGGCGGACCCGAAGAGAATTAACAATTTTGGATATCTGAAATTCTAGATTACCATCCACAACAACAGGAGGGGGTGGCAGCGGTGACGGTTCTAGAGGTGGAACATATTTTTTGAGTAACGACTTATGAAAGACATTATGGATTTTAAAAGTCTGAGGTAACTCCAGGCGAAAAGCCACGGGGTTGATGATGGCTACAATTTTGTAAGGACCAATAAACCTAGGACCCAGTTTCCAAGAGGGAACCTTCAATTTAATATTCCTAGTAGACAACCACACATAGTCATTCACTCGTAGGTCCGGACCTGGCGACCGTCTCTTATCAGCCATGCATTTGTATTTACCTCCCATATTTTTCAAGTTAGCTTGCACCTTCTGCCATACCGATGAAAGAGATGATGAAAACCGTTCCTCTTCGGGAACCCCAGAAGACCCCCCCCCCTCTTTGAAAGTACAGAATTGGGGATGAAAACCATATGCACAAAGAAATGGTGACTTGCCAGTGGATTCCTGACGACGATTATTTATGGCAAACTCAGCTAACGGTAAATATGATGACCACAACTCTTGGTTTTCAGACACAAAACATCTTAGATATGTCTCCAGGTTTTGGTTGGTACGCTCAGTCTGTCCATTCGACTGAGGATGGAAAGCTGAGGAAAAGGACAAGTGTACCCCCAAACGGGAACAAAAAGCTTTCCAAAATTTAGAAATAAACTGGGTACCCCGATCCGAAACAACATCGGAGGGGACCCCATGAAGCTTCACGATTTCACTGACGAATACCTGAGCAAGAGTCTTAGCATTAGGTAGTGCGGGTAACGCAATCAAGTGTACCATTTTGCTAAACCTGTCCACTACTACCAAAATAACTGTTTTACCCGCAGACAAAGGTAAGTCAGTGATAAAATCCATTGACAGATGTGTCCATGGTCTATTGGCAATGACGAGTGGTAATAGAGACCCTGCAGGACGTGTATGTGAAACTTTTGCGCGTGCACAGGTAGAACAAGAAGACACAAAATCCAATACATCCTGACGCAACCTTGGCCACCAAAAACGACGAGACAATAGCTCCAAGGTTGCTTTACTACCCGGGTGCCCAGCAAGTGCCGAATTATGATGTTCCATTAATAATTCGAAACGTAGGTTCAACGGTACAAACAATTTCTCTGAGGGGCAAGAGACTGGGGCGTCCCCCTGGGCCTCTAACACCTTCCCCTCCAGAACAGAGTGTACTGCAGAAACAACCACTCCTCTTTGAAGAATGGGCACCGGATCACTCACATTACCCCCTCCAGGGAAACAACGAGATAGTGCATCAGCCTTGGTATTCTTTGCCCCAGGACGATAGGTAATCACAAAGTTAAACCTGGTAAAAAATAGCGACCACCTAGCCTGTCTAGGGGTGAGACGCTTAGCTGATTCGAGGTACAGAAGATTTTTGTGGTCCGTAATCACAGTGACGGGGTGGACTGCCCCCTCTAAAAAGTGACGCCACTCCTCAAACGCAAGTTTAATAGCTAATAGTTCCCTATTGCCAATATCGTAGTTCTTTTCTGCTGCAGATAGTTTTTTAGAAAAGAAAGCACAAGGACGCCATTTGCCAGGAGACGGACCCTGAGACAGCACTCCCACCTCTGACGCATCGACTTCAACAATAAAAGGCTGAAAGACATCAGGTTGGACTAGTACAGGTGCTGAGGTAAACCTCTCTTTTAGAGAGGAAAAAGCAACTTTAGCGGCGTCAGACCATTTAGAAAAATCAGTCCCCTTCCTAGTCATGTCAGTAAGGGGTTTTACAATAAGTGAATAATTTTTAATGAATTTCCTATAGAAATTTGCGAAGCCCAAGAACCGTTGTAGTGCTTTGAGGTTCTCAGGAAGATCCCAATCTAAAATTGCCTGGACCTTCCTAGGATCCATACGGAAACCTGAAGCAGATAAAAAATAACCTAGGAATTGTATCTCCTGAACGGTGAAGACACATTTTTCAATTTTAGCATATAATTTATTCGTCCGTAGGACCTGCAGTACTTGTCTGACATGCACCTCATGTGTTCTCAGATCAGACGAATAAATTAAAATATCATCTAGGTATATTACCACAAACCTGCCGATTAGATGACTAAAAATGTCATTAACGAAATGTTGAAAGACGGCAGGAGCATTGGTCAGACCGAAAGGCATAACTAGATTTTCATAATGCCCCTCAGGGGTGTTAAAAGCTGTCTTCCACTCATCCCCCTCCTTAATACGAATCAGATTGTAGGCCCCCCTAATATCAAGTTTGGAGAACCACCTAGCACCCGCAATCTGGTTAAACAGGTCAGGAATGAGAGGAAGAGGGTATGGGTCTCGGATGGTTATCCGATTTAATTCGCGAAAATCTAGGCAAGGACGCAGGCCCCCATCTTTCTTTTTAACGAAGAAAAACCCTGCAGCTACGGGTGAAGAAGAGGGTCTGATGTGTCCCTTAGCCAAGCTCTCGGAGATATAATCTTTCATGGCTTGTCTCTCTGGACCTGAAAGATTATATAACCTGGTCTTGGGTAATTTTGCGCCGGGAATAAGGTTAACCGGGCAATCATAAGGACGATGAGGTGGTAACTTCTGACAACCCTTTTCAGAAAAAACGTCCTCAAAATCCGAAATAAATGTAGGTAGGGTAGTTATGGAGGCGACTAAGCAATTGCTATTTAAGCAATTTTCTCTGCACTGCTCACTCCACTCCAATATCTCTGTGGCCTGCCAATCCACCACTGGATTGTGCGCTACCAACCAGGGAAGATCCAGCACTACCGGAGTGGGAAGCCCCTCCAGAACATAACATGAAAGCATCTCGTTATGGTGGTCCCCTACCCGAAGGTGTAAGTTATGAACAATGTGGGTGAGGTTTCTCTGAGACAGAGGAGCAGAATCAATAGCGAATATGGGAATAGGTCTCTGTAGCGTACAGAGAGACAAACCCATAGTGCGGGCAAAATGGGCATCTATCAAATTTACCCCTGCTCCACTGTCTAGAAAGAAAGAAATAGTCTCCGTCTTATCACCAAAAACAATAACCGCTGGCAAATTGCGATGTACGTATGGAGGAAACGTATACCCCCCGGCTGACATCCTCCACACAGCCTGGGGTTAGTAGTTTTCCGACGGTCTTTTGTTTCTGAGGAAAGAAGGACAGACATTAATGAAATGACCCCTCTCCCCACAAAAAAAACAAACCCCACGCCTACGGCGAGCCTCAGGAGGACGGACCTGATGAGTAGTTCCTCCGAGCTGCATAGGCTCGTCTAAGTCCGTACAGACTAACTGCTGCTTGGGAGGGGTTACCAATGGCTCCGGTTTTTTCAACCTGTCCCTAAGGCGTCTATCTATTCGGATAGAAAGGGACATAACCGCATCAAGGGAAAAGGGGGTCTCATATAATGCAAGCGCATCCTTAACCCTTTCGGATAACCCAGAGCAGAACTGACTCCTGAGAGCCGGGTCGTTCCATTGGGTATCCGTAGCCCACCTACGGAAGTCAGAGCAATACTCCTCTACCGGCCGCTCTCCTTGTAGGAGTCTCCGTAATTTTGATTCAGCCAGTGCAACTCAGTCAGGGTCGTCATATATGAGACCCAAGGCCCCGAAAAACTCATCCACTGACCGAAGAGCCTGGGAATCAGTAGGTAAAGAGAACGCCCAGGACTGCGGGTCCCCCTGCAGCAGGGAAATAACAACCCCCACCCGCTGTTCTTCATTACCAGAGGAGTAAGGGCACAGTTTAAAGTATAATTTACAGGCCTCACGGAATGTCAAAAACTTGTCCCTTCCCCCAGAAAATCTGTCAGGGAGAGGGACTTTGGGTTCCGCAACAACCTGGTTACCAGTAGCAACCGCTGGGCTTGCGGTCTGTTGTAATTGCTGCTGTTGCTGGAGGACCGACGCCTTCAATCCTGCCACCTCCAAAGACAGGCCATGAAATTGTTTGGACAGAGCAGCAACTTGATCCATACTGGATTCTAAGTAGGTAAAAAAAATATATATATATTTTTTTTACCTACACAAAATAAGGGCCAGATATAATGTAATGACCGGCGTCACGCACAGGGAGGGAAAAGGGAAAGCCCTGCCCAAGGGAGAGGGTAAGGTGGTGACCCCTGACTCACCTTGCGGCTGGCACCTGACTGCCCTGACGTCCCTAGACGGGTTCCTCACCCGTGCGGCGATCACGTGCCTAAACCCTGGCTTTCCCTAAAATGAGCCCTAGATAGTGAACGGGCCGGTGGGATCGCTAGTCCGCACCACTGACACTAAGAGGGAAACACCAGGGAGAGGACAGACAATACAGACAAACACATACACCCAGGTGGGCGACCACAGCAGACCACAAAGGTCCAACAGGGATCCGGAGGGTAGCGTTCTGGACCAACAACCAGAGAATGCAGCAACACAGCTCCAGAGGGTCAGAATAGATGTCCAGGCAGGAAGCTCTATATCTGGCAACCAGAGAAGTGTGAGAGGGGAATATAATGAGGTTGGGAGTGCTGGACAAGGAACAGCTGAGGAGAATGAGCTACGGATCCCTGAGTGAGCCAAAAGGGTTTGCAAAGCAAACCCAGAAAGCTACCATAAGGAAACAGCCCTATCTTACATAGAGCGCACAGCCAACCGCTGCGACTTCCTGACCCCGGGTATAACGGAGTCAGGCATGGTTCTTGACACCCTCGTGACAATACCTCATATACACTCACCTAAAGAATTATTAGGAACACCATACTAATACGGTGTTGGACCCCCTTTTGCCTTCAGAACTGCCTTAATTCTACGTGGCATTGATTCAACAAGGTGCTGATAGCATTCTTTAGAAATGTTGGCCCATATTGATAGGATAGCATCTTGTAGTTGATGGAGATTTGAGGTATGCACATCCAGGGCACGAAGCTCCCGTTCCACCACATCCCAAAGATGCTCTATTGGGTTAAGATCTGGTGACTATGGGGGCCATTTTAGTACAGTGAACTCATTGTCATGTTCAATAAATCAATTTGAAATGATTCGAGCTTTGTGACATGGTGCATTATCCTGCTGGAAGTAGCCATCAGAGGATGGATACATGTTCTCATTCTGTTTACGCCAAATTCGGACTCTACCATTTGAATGTCTCAACAGAAATCGAGACTCATCAGACCAGGCAACATTTTTCCAGTCTTCAACAGTACAATTTTGGTGAGCTCGTGCAAATTGTAGCCTCTTTTTCCTATTTCTAGTGGAGATGAGTGGTACCCGGTGGGGTCTTCTGCTGTTGTAGCCCATCCGCCTCAAGGTTGTGCGTGTTGTGGCTTCACAAATGCTTTGCTGCATACCTCGGTTGTAACGAGTGGTTATTTCAGTTAACGTTGCTCTTCTATCAGCTTGAATCAGTCGGCCCATTCTCCTCTGACCTCTAGCATCCACAAGGCATTTTCGCCCACAGGGCTGCCGCATACTGGATGTTTTTCCCTTTTCACACCATTCTTTGTAAACCCTAGAAAGGGTTGTGCGTGAAAATCCCAGTAACTGAGCAGATTGTGAAATACTCAATCCGGCCAGTCTGGCACCAACAACCATGCCACGCTCAAAATTGCTTAAATCACCATTCTTTCCCATTCTGACATTCAGTTTGGAGTTCAGGAGATTGTCTTGACCAGGAGCACACCCCTAAATGCATTGAAGCAACTGCCATGTGATTGGTTGACTAGATAATTGTATTAATGAGAAATAGAACAGGTGTTCCTAATAATTCTTTAGGTGAGTGTATATTCACTAATGGTGTCGATATTCACTAGTCTGATATTCATATATCGATATTCACTAGTCTGATATTCATAAGTCTTTTTTTGTTTTTTTGTATATAGAGAATGCCTCCACTTTCCTTGGCTGCATGAAGTGGACTAAGCACTGACTTAGAGTAATATCTACCACCTAAGTCTGTTTTATTTCCAGATTTAATATCTTATTTTTCCAGCAACCCATTTTTTTTAGCTATATGCCCATTCCTCATCATTCCTAGGATCTGTACCTTAGACTACATGTCTATTCTTCACCGTACATCTGGATATTTATGCCATATGTTTCCCTGGACATATTAGCTTTTATAACTTATTAGTGATTTTTATTTCATTTCCTTAGCTAAGGAGAGAGAGGGAAAATCACTTCTACTTTTCAAGATATGAAGGAATCCTTTTGGACTCGACACCATTAGGTCATCATCTCCTTCTTGAGTATCATATAAATGCTGTATAAGTGAAGCCTTTATTTAGGCCAATTGGACTCATAGTGTTGAGTCTCTGAATCCATCGTGCTTCATTCTGTAGAAGTTTCCTATCAAGATTGCCTCCTCTAGGGCCCATGGTTAATTTCTCAATCCCCCAGAAACGTAGGCCTGATGTTTTGTTTTCATGTACATATTTTATATGTCTTGCAATCGGTGTATCTTTATCCGTTTCTATGGAGCTCAGATAGTGATATCCGGCGTCTCAATTCCTGTGTGGTTTTACCCACATATAGTCTGGGGCATGGACATGATGCTATATATATAAATCACTCCTTGCGTTTTGCATGTGATCAATTGTCTGATCTCATATTCTTTTTTATCATCCGGATTTGTAAATTTTTTAATCCGCGGGATGTACTTACAAAAGGAGCAATCTCCACAGGGTGATGACCCTCGATATTTACCTCTAATTAAGGTGTTGTCTGTTTCTTTCTCTTTCAGATAGCTATGCACTAATTGATCCTTCAGATTTGGACCTCTTCTGTAGGTTACACTTGGATTGGCGGTGAGTACTGTTTTTAAATCTCTATCTGTCTGGATGATGTGCCAATACTTTTCCAATATATGGTATATTTCTCTATTATAGCCATCAAAGGTTCCTATGCATCGGATGATCTCATTCTTTTTGGGGGGGATGTTTTTAATAGATCCTCCATATTTATAGTTTTAGCTCTATTGTAGGCTTTTTTTAAAGGGGCTAAGGGGTAACTCCTCTTCTTAAATCTCTAAAGAAGATGTCTACTCTCTCTTTCAAAAGTTCCTTCATCAGAGCAATTCCTGCGGGCCCTCAAATATTGGCCCGTAGGTATTCCCCTCTTGAGTGGCGGTGGATGCCAGCTCGTCCAGTGCGGATAGCTGTTTGTGGAAGTTAGCTTCCTATGTACCTCAGTATTAAGACGTCCCTCCCTCCCCTTTCCTTCTCCCTACAATTTAATCATGGTAATTTAAAGATATATTCTACTATGAAATGATCTTGAGATTATATTTGTATTTTATGAATTTACCTATGAGCTGAAATGAAGATAATCGAGAGGTATGCTGAGTTATGGATAGCTAGCTTTAGCTCAATGACTGGTAGTTGTTTACAATAGTTGTATTTAGGACCTGGGAGTAATTTTTAGCTATGGTTGAAGGACCTGGGAGATGGTCACATGTCCATGATGTCAGGACCATGTGACCTGTGAGCGATCATGTGATTGGGGGATGACGCGGCTGGAGCATGCTCTGTATGACTGCCACACGGAAGTGCTGGAATCAGGTCGCATTTTGATGACCAGGGAGCGCTGAAGGAGGCAGTCTTGCAACATGGGCGGTTCGCGCCGGAACATACCCCCAGTACAGATGATCATGGTGAGTGATAATTAATCCCTCCTCTTTAGCCTTTATATGCCCAAGTTTGTCTTAGTGTGTTTATACCTCCTGACGAAGCCTGGCGAAACACGTGTTGAGGTTGAAGCAGTGGGGGAATCATGTTACCATTCTACAGCAGCAACATGGGTAGGTAACTTGGCAGCTGGATCAGGGTGGGACGAGAGGCTTGCAGTTCATTGTTATATGCCATTTTCATTAGTAGTATTGCACCGTCCATTGACACCTCACAGCATCCTTAGACAGATGTTGTGAACAATAGTCAGGTAGTTGTTTTATACTAGGGATTACCAATTGCACCCGCAACTACACTTTTGTTCACGGCCTCTGGTAAATTGTTGTTCTCTGCTGTTTATGGTCACATTATCCCCCATTGTGATTCTCCACATTGTATAGCCCTTTGTGGCTCAGTCTCCATGTCCTGTCCCTTTTGAGCATTACCTGTAATGATCATGTGATTTATATTGAATAAAATGAGATTTTTTACCTTGTAAAAATCCTTGCTCTTTTTTTGTACAAGTTGCAGTAGGTTGGGGAGTGAGGTACTGTTTTTGGGTTATTGTAGGCTCCAATTAAGACGTCTATTACCCATAATTTTAATTTTTAGATCCAGGAAGACTATCTCTCGCTCCTGTATTTCGTAGGTATATCTCATCCCTATATTATTATCATTTAGGACTTGAGTGAATTCCCTAAACAGTGATTGTCCACCATCCCAGAGGATGAGGATGTCATCTATATACCTGCCCCAAATATAAAATGTGACAGGTATATGACGACATCCCCTCATTTTCCCAACACCCCAAAAATAAATTTGCATAAGTGGGGGCACAGGATGTCCCCATAGCGGTCCCATTAATGTGTTTATAAAAGTATCCCTGAAAAATAAAAAAATTGTGCTCTAAAACAAATTCTAACATAGATAGAACTAAGTGATTGTGTTGGTGAAAATTGCTACTTTTAGTGCTTAGAAACTGGTGAACTGCTTTTAAACCTAATGAGTGTTGTATATTACTATATAGGGATTCAACATCCAAACTTGCCAGAATGGTGTTTGGTGTCAATGTCAATTCATTGATTTTCAGGAGGAGATCTTTTGTGTCCTTAATATAGGACGGTAACGTGGTAACGAAGGGTCTCAATATCTGATCCACGTATTCGCTTATGCCCTGTGTTAAGTTATCATTCCCGGACACTATTGGTCTCCCTGGGATTGGTGTTTTATCCTTATGCATCTTTGGTAGTGCATAAAAAGTGGAGATCATGGGGTCTTTTTTAAGAAGGTACAGGAATTCATCTTTTGTTATCAGATCCCTAGAGCTGGCATCAGATAGGAGTGCTTTTAACTCCATGGTATAAACCTTAGTAGGGTCATTAGGGAGTATTTTACACGTCTTTTTATCCCTTAGCAGTCTTAGTACCATGTCAACATAGTCATCTCTATTTTGGATGACTATGTTGCCACCCTTATCACTGGGTTTGATTATGATATTCTCATTTTTCTTAAGTTCTTCCAAGGCTTCTAGTTCCTGAGTACTCAGATTGGATTCAATGTGGTCTTTTCTTATTTTCAGAGATTTTATGTCCTGCGTTACTAGACTCACAAAGGTATCTATCTCTTTAAACTGCGCAATTGAGGGAGTAGTTTGGGATTTGGGTTTTAAGGATGAGAAGGGGGGGTCTGGGATGACACATTGTCCCTCATTTTCTCTCAGCAGGTCCTCAAGGGTCTGAACACATCTCTTTTCATTTTCATATGTTTTTCTTATATCCCATTCTGCCTGCTTATGTACCTTATGTAAAGTCAATTTGCATGCAAAGAGGTTGATATCTTTAATCCACAGGAATTTATCACTCTGTGGGACTGCTGAGAAGGTCAGACCCCTATTCAGGAGTGTTCTCTGTGCTGTTGTCAGGGTATGTCCAGACAGGTTGATAATTTGTTTGTCATTCACCTCCTCCGTTGGTATAGTGCTTCCTATTTGCTGTAGCCCCATTTTTCTCGATCCCTCAATTGGATCCCTGCCTGACCTAAAAAAAGGGGGGCTATCGATGTATTTATCTGTGTACTTGTCTGTGTTGTTGGCATTGGACTCATAGATGTATTCAGACCCAGATTTGTGGTACCATTCACTGGCTGTCCAAAGGCAAAGGATCGTGCAGAGGTAGAGGTAGATATTGTACCTATAGATGGATTGGTATTTATGTTGGTCATCGTTGTGCTGGGTCCTACATTTGATTGTCTTATTTTTGCTGTGGGACATACTTGCGGAGTTTGTCTAACTTCTTGGGCAGGTCTTTTTGGTGGCTGATATCTCCCTTTCTTTGTTTTCCGCTTCGTCCCTACCCTTGAATTTCGGAAGTCCACACTTTGTGCTGATCCTTCTGTGCCTGATGTATCAGTATCAGTGTTCTCTGTGTATCTCTGATAGGTATTTCTGGTGTTGTTTCTATTTTTCCAGATATATACTCTATCTGTTTCAAAATCCTGGCGATCCCTGATATATTTTTTATGTTTACGTCCTTTAATCTCGTTTTGTAGGAGATCTATATTTTTCTAGATTTTTTGCTCCAAGTTTATGAATTCTGGGTGTTGATTGAATTCCTGTATCTCCTTGATCTCCTTCTCTAATTGTGAATCTAATTTGGAAAAGGAAGTCTTTTCATATTCCAGTAAATACTTTATTAGTCTTAGTGAGCATTCAGTAAAGAGATGCTCCCAGCCTTTTGTAAATTGTATATCTTCTAAGTGTGTATTAGGTCGTAGGGGGATACGCAGTCCTCTATATACTATTCCCTGTTGTATATATGTATCTAGGCTGGCTATTTCCCACCAAGCTCTGATATGCTGGCTGTATGTTTTATTAAGATTTCTGAATGCTATGTTAATATCCGTCTGGTTTAGTGGAATATTTATATTGGAGAAAACTTCAATTGTCAGGCTTTCCAAGTTTAGTTTTTGTTTCAAGAAACCTGCCATTACACAGTGGACTAAGGCAGTTATGTCACCCAATTAGCAGATAGACTGGAATTTTGTTATATCCTCAAGAGGATTAGTATCGTTCATACACAGCATATGTACCTAGAAGGAGTTATCCTCTCTCTTATCGGGGTCATATAGATTAGAGGGGTAACCTTAATCTTCAAATATAATGTTTCAAATGACCCTCTGAACCCAGGAGGTCAAATTTAGTATTCCAATAGTCAGCGACTATAAATTCCTGTTTCTGGTCTTATCATAAAATATAACTTTTATTCTTTCTTTATTAAACAATACATAACCACGAAAACATAAAGTGAAATTGTTAAAAATACATATGGAGGGCTACTATATTTTGGGGTTGAGGGTGCAATGTCTCTACTTTATTGGTACTTCCGAAATTCAAGGGTAGGGACGAAGCGGAAAACAAAGAAAGGGAGATATCAGCCACCAAAAAGACCTGCCCAAGAAGTTAGACAAACTCCGCAAGTATGTCCCACAGCAATGATAAGACAATCAAATGTAGGACCCAGCACAACGATGACCAACATAAATACCAATCCATCTATAGGTACAATATCTACCTCTACCTCTGCACGATCCTTTGCCTTTGGACAGCCAGTGAATGGTACCACAAATCTGGGTCTGAATACATCTATGAGTCCAATGCCAACAACACAGACGAGTACACAGATAAATACATCGATAGCCCCCCTTTTTTTAGGTCAGGCAGGGATCCAATTGAGGGATCGAGAAAAATGGGGCTACAGAAAATAGGAAGCACTATACCAACGGAGGAGGTGAATGACAAACAAATTATCAACCTGTCTGGACATACCCTGACAACAGCACAGAGAACACTCCTGAATAGGGGTCTGACCTTCTCACCAGTCCCACAGAGTGATAAATTCCTGTGGATTAAAGATATCAACCTCTTTGCACGCAAATTGGCTTTACATAAGGTACATAAGCAGGCAGAATGGGATATAAGAAAAACATATGAAAATGAAAAGAGATGTGTTCAGACCCTTGAGGACCTGCTGAGAGAAAATGAGGGACAATGTGTCATCCCAGACCCCCCCCCCTTCTCATCCTTAAAACCCAAATCCCAAACTACTCCCTCAATTGCGCAGTTTAAAGAGATAGATACCTTTGTGAGTCTAGTAACGCAGGACATAAAATCTCTGAAAATAAGAAAAGACCACATTGAATCCAATCTGAGTACTCAGGAACTAGAAGCCTTGGAAGAACTTAAGAAAAATGAGAATATCATAATCAAACCCAGTGATAAGGGTGGCAACATAGTCATCCAAAATAGAGATGACTATGTTGACATGGTACTAAGACTGCTAAGGGATAAAAAGACGTGTAAAATACTCCCTAATGACCCTACTAAGGTTTATACCATGGAGTTGAAAGCACTCCTATCTGATGCAAGCTCTAGGGATCTGATAACAAAAGATGAATTCCTGTACCTTCTTAAAAAAGACCCCATGATCTCCACTTTTTATGCACTACCAAAGGTGCATAAGGATAAAACACCAATCCCAGGGAGACCAATAGTGTCCGGGAATGATAACTTAACACAGGGTATAAGCGAATACGTGGATCAGATATTGAGACCCTTTGTTTCCACGTTACCATCCTATATTAAGGACACAAAAGATCTCCTCCTGAAAATCAATTAAATGACATTGACACCAAACACCATTCTGGCAAGTTTGGATTTTGAATCCCTATATAGTAATATACAACACTCATTAGGTTTAAAAGCAGTTCAGCAGTTTCTAAGCACTGAAAGTAGCAATTTTCACCAACACAATCACTTAGTTCTATCTATGTTAGAATTTGCTTTAGAGCACAATTTTTTAATTTTTCAGGGATACTTTTATAAACAGATTAATGGGACCGCTATGGGGACATCCTGTGCCCCCACTTATGCAAATTTATTTTTGGGGTGGTGGGAAAATGATATAGTATTCACGGAGGGGATGTCGTCATATACCTGTCACATTTTATATTTGGGGCAGATGTATAGACGACATCCTCATCCTCTGGGATGGTGGACAATCACTGTTTAGGGAATTCACTCAAGTCCTAAATGATAATAATAGAGGGATGAGATATACCTACGAAATACAGGAGCGAGAGATAGTCTTCCTGGATCTAAAAATTTAAATTATGGGAAATGGACGTCTTAATACTGAGGTACATAGGAAGCTAACTTCCACAAACAGCTATCTGCACTGGACGAGCTGGCATCCACCGCCACTCAAGAGGGGAATACCTACGGGCCAATATTTCAGGGCCCGCAGGAATTGCTCTGATGAAGGAACTTTTGAAAGAGAGAGTATACATCTTCTCGAGAGATTTAAGAAGAGGGGTTATCCCTCAGCCCCTTTAAAAAAAGCCTACAATAGAGCTAAAACTATAAATAGAGAGGATCTATTGAAAACATCCCCCCAAAAAAAGAATGAGATCATCCGATGCATAGGAACCTTTGATGGCTATAATAGAGAAATATACCGTATATTGGAAAAGTATTGGCACATCATCCAGACAGATAGAGATTTAAAAACAGTACTCACCGCCAATCCAAGTGTAACCTACTGTCACGGCTGAGAATGGGGAAAACCCTCAGCCATGCGATGCCAGAAGATGTAGTCGCTGCTAGGCCAGGACGACAGAACTAAGGAGCAGGTCACCTCCTATCACGTCCCTAATTCTGACCCTGACTCCTAGCTGTATGAGCCGACCCTGATGGTAAGAGGGCTCATACCCCGGAACCTTGGGGTCCCTACTAGCACTCAGGGTGGCCCTGAACTAGGAGCAGGGTAAGACGACCTGTTCTTCCTAGGCACGGACGAACAGGAGTCTTACTGGCCAAGCTGCAAAGAGAAGGGGAACATAAACAGACATCTGGATATGACAGGTGAACCAAGCAGTTCCACACTAACCTGCCACAGCCTTGCTGACTGGAACCCGTGCTCAAATACGCTGTCCACACAAACACAAGGGAGACAGCACACACATCAAAACACACAGGTAACCAGGACCTCCATAGCTGCAATAAATATCAAGAGCATAAAAACATCAACTTAAAGAGGACCTTTCACTAGATTAAAAAATCTAGACTAAGTATACAGACATGTAGAGCGGCGCCCAGGGATCCCCCTGCACTTACTATTATCCCTGGGCGCCGCTCAGTTCGCCCGGTATAGCCTCCGGTATCTTCACATGTTAGGCTCCACCCAGGGGAACCTGCCGGTCTCTTTCTCCCATGCTGTAGCGCTGGCCAATCGCAGCGCTCAGCTCATAGCCTGAGTTTTTTTTTTCTCTCAGGCTATAAGCTGAGATTGGCCAGCGCTACAGCATGGGAGAAATAGACGCCGGCAGGTTCCCCTGGGTGGAGCCTAACATGTGAAGATACCGGAGGCTATACCGGGAGAACGGAGCGGCGCCCAGGTATAACAGTAAGTGCAGGGAGATCCCTGGGCGCCGCTCTACATGTCTGTATACTTAGTTTAGATGTTTTAATCTAGTGAAAGGTCCTCTTTAACATCAGACATTCTTTTTATGACCGCAAGGGTGGCCCTTACTGGAAAGATGGTATATGAACCAGGAGGATGACTCCAGCAAAACGCATGACTGAAGTACCCCTCAGCAACTGCCTACCAGCAGGAAGCTAAATAGCCCAAGCGGCCACACCCACACAAACACACACTAGGAAAGGCGTTAACCCTTCCATCATCAAACAAGGTAAGCGTCACTTAAAGGGGAAGTGTACAATAAACAATTACACTGCAGCTGTTACCGCAGGCAACGACATGCGTGGCAACAATGTCCTGGGAGTCAGCCAGAAGGCCGAGACACTGCCACCACATGTACACAAAACCACACGTTGCCACGGGCAGCCACAAGTGAAGGGAAGTGTCAAAGTGCACACCTACATAAAACTCGTGCACACCAGACATAGGAAGTGAACACTAAAACCACACTTTACCAGACGCAACCGCATGCCGTGACAGCGAGCGCCTAGCAAGCGCTCAGGCTGCTCCACTGCCAACAACCTTATGTTGCCAACGGCAACCACACATGAGGCAAGATACGGAGCTCACACCTGTGGTTGAGAACATAAAACAAACCGCTGACAACTGCATGCGAACCAAGGAGTCACGACCACAACCATGGTCGTGACACCTACAGAAGAGGTCCAAATCTGAAGGATCAATTAGTGCATAGCTATATGAAAGAGAAAGAAACAGACAACACCTTAATTAGAGGTAAATATCGAGGGTCATCACCCTGTGCAGATTGCTCCTTTTGTAGGTACATCCCGCGGATTAAAAAATGTACAAATCCGGATGATAAAAAAGAATATGAGATCAGACAATTGATCACATGCAAAACGCAAGGAGTAATATATATAGCATCATGTCCATGCCCCAGACTATATGTGGGTAAAACCACAAAGGAATTGAGTCGCCGGATATCAGGCCATCTGAGCTCGATAGAAACGGATAAAGATGCACCGATTGAAAGACATATAAAATATGTACATGAAAACAAAACATCAGTCCTACGTTTCTGGGGGATTGAGAAATTAACCATGGGCCCTAGAGGAGGCAATCTTGATAGGAAACTTCTACAGAATGAAGCACGATGGATTCAGAGACTCAACACTATGAGTCCAAGTGGCCTAAATGAAGGCTTCACTTATACAGCATTTATATGATACTCAAGAAGGAGATGATGACCTAATGGTGTCGAGTCCAAAAGGATTCCTTCATAACTTGAAAAGTGATTTTTCCCTCTCTCTCTCCTTAGCTAAGGAAATGAAATAAAATATCACTAATAAGTTATAAAAGCTAATATGTCCAGGGAAACATAGGGCATAAATATCCAGATGTACAGTGAAGAATAGACATGTAGTCTAAGGTACAGATCCTAGGAATGATGAGGAATGGGCATATAGCTAAGAAAATGGGTCGCTGGAAAAATAAGATATTAAATCTGGAAATAAAACAGACTTAGGTGGTAGATATTACTCTAAGTCAGTGCTTAGTCCACTTCATGCAGCCAAGGAAAGTGGAGGTATTCTCTATATACAAAAAAACAAAAAAAGACTTATGAATATCAAATATATCGATATATGAATATCAGACTAGTGAATATCGACACCATTAGTGAATATAATAAAGATAGGTAACAGGGTTGATGTTCCTGGAGGGAAAAGCCAAATGGAAAAGGATTTAGGAAAACTAGAAGAATGGTCAGAACTCTGGCAACTGAAATTTAATGTGGATAAGTGCAAGATAATGCACCTGGGGCGTAAAAACCCAAGGGCAGAATATAGAATATTTGACACAGTCCTGACCTCAGTATCTGAGGAAAGGGATTTAGGAGTAATTATTTCAGAAGACTTAAAGGTGGGAAGACAATGTAATAGAGCAGCACGAAATGTCAGCAGAATGCTTGGATGTATAGGGAGAGGTATAAGCAGTAGAAAGAGTGAAGTGCTTATGCCGCTGTACAGAACACTGGTGAGACCTCACTTGGAGTATTGTGCACAGTACTGGAGGCCATATCTCCAGAAGGATATAGATACTCTAGAGAGAGTTCAGAGAAGAGCTACTAAACTAGTACATGGATTGCAGGATAAAACTTACCAGGAAAGGTTAAAGGACCTTAATATGTATAGCTTGGAAGAAAGAAGAGACAGAGGGGATATGATAGAAACTTTTAAATACATAAAGGGAATCAACTCGGTAAAGGAAGAGAGCATATTTAAAAGAAGAAAAACTACCACAAGAGGACACAGTTTTAAATTAGAGGGGCAAAGGTTTAAAAGTAATATAAGGAAGTATTACTTTACTGAGAGAGTAGTGGATGCATGGAATAGCCTTCCTGCAGAAGTGGTAGCTGCAAATACAGTGAAGGGGTTTAAGCATGCATGGGATAGGCATAAGGCCATCCTTCATATAAGATAGGGCCGGGGGCTATCCATAGTATTCAGTATATTGGGCAGACTAGATGGGCCAAATGGTTCTTATCTGCCGACACATTCTATGTTTCTATGTTTCTATATATATGGTATATAATCCTTATGCACATGCAAATACTCACAAACTAAAAAATCTGGAGTACTGAAATCTTGGCGCAAGCGTTTGGAATTGATAGACATTGACTGAATTTGAACATCCATAAAATTCTCGAGTTCTGTAGCCTGTTACCCTCGGACTCAACCTGAGTCCGAACGCATGCGCGGCTTATCTTTGAAGCGGTACGGATCACTTTAATCGAGGGTCCGAAATTTTCTAAGTCTTAACGCATGCTCTTAACGCAAATCTTCTAAGTTCTAGCGCATGTGTTCCTACCTCTACACACAGATACAAATAGTTCTAAGTACTAACGCATGCGCGCCAAAATTACTGGATCTGCAAGTATCAAGAATGGCTGATCGCAGGGATAGAGTCCGAGCGCAGGTGTAGAAATTATGTGAACGGAAGGGAAGGACCCTAAGTTCCAAAGCATGCGCCCTGAATATAGATACATCGATCTGAATCGGAGCGCTTAAAAACCCAAGTTCTAGGGCATGCGTATATGGTCCTTGGGTACAGACACGAATTCAGCATAAGTTCTAACGCATGCGTACTAGCCTATGAATAGAAGAGAAGGACCCTAAGTCCTGACGCATGTGCTTTGAGGATGTATCGATCTGAATCGGAGCGCTGCAAATCCTAAGTTCTAGCGCATGCGTATACAGTCCTTGGGCACAGACGCAATCTCAGCATAAGTTCTAACGCATGCGCACAAGCCTGCCGAGGTAGAAGAAACATCTAAGTATCGAACGCAGGCGCGGAATATCTTACCCGATTGACCCAGAAAGCCAACACCGTAAAAAGGGATGGATATGATTGGCCCGAACGGACATCACTCAACACGAGACTGAACTGTGATAGGTGACTTAGAAGGCGAGATCTGCCTCAATGGTATAAAGGACCTAGTATAAGAAGCGCTCGTGTTGATAGTAGCTCCATTTCCCCTGAAGATGCCGCATCTGCGGTGAAACATGTCGGGGGAGCTGCATTCTTAACAATTTTTAAAAATTATGGCAGTGCAAAAAATGGAATAGGAACAAGGCGATCTGCAGACGCCGAATATACTTGAGGGGCAGTGTAGATAGAAAAGTACAAGCAGTACAGCACCGAGAGACTCATAGAAAGGGGCATTATACAAAT
The DNA here is from genome assembly GCF_905171765.1 of Bufo bufo. Lineage (NCBI taxonomy): Eukaryota > Metazoa > Chordata > Amphibia > Anura > Bufonidae > Bufo > Bufo bufo. The sequence continues at coordinate 90,610,809 of NC_053396.1, forward strand.
CAGAGAAGCAATCTCTATAGGGTGATCAGCCAACATAGTGCGGTTTAGATGATAGAATGCCTGGTGTCGGCTGACATTGCAGACATCAAAGTATAGTAATATAGGTTACAGCATAAACTAGCCTGCACGCAGCTTCAGCGAGATATGGAGTAATATCCCTCTGATTCACCAATAAAGTAGAGACATTGCACCCTCAACCCCAAAATATAGTAGCCCTCCATATGTATTTTTAACAATTTCACTTTATGTTTTCGTGGTTATGTATTGTTTAATAAAGAAAGAATAAAAATTATATTTTTATGATAACACCAGAAACAGGAATTTATAGTCGCTGACTATTGGAATACTAAATTTGACCTCCTGGGTTCAGAGGGTCATTTGAAACATTATATGTTGTGTTTTGACACGTGAAGGGGCTATTAATAAATTTGAAATTGAATTTAGAAGAAAAAAAAGTAAAACAAAAATTGTCAAAAAAGTATTTTTTGTAAAAAAATATTTTTGTGCACAAAAAAAACTTGCAGTGCAAACCGAGCAGACGCTATTAGGTGCTCAGTGGTTGTAAAATGCACATACGCAGATGGTGCGTTCGTACAAAATTCTAAACTGACACTAACTGAAATCTATGTATACAGTTGCAAGACAAAGTATGTGAACCCTTTGGAATGATATGGATTTCTGCACAAATTGGTCATAAAATGTGATCTAATTTTCATCTAAGTCACAACAATAGACTATCACAGTCTGCTTAAACTAATAAAAAACTAAGAATTAAATGTTACCATGTTTTTATTGAGCACACCATGTAAGCATTAACAGTGCAGGTGGAAAAAGTATGTGAACCCCTCGGATTTAATAACTGGTTGAACCTCCTTTGGCAGCAATAACTTAAACCAAACGTTTCCTGTAGTTGCAGATCAGACGTGCACAATGGTCAGGAGTAATTCTTGACCATTCCTCTTTACAGAACTGTTTCAGTTCAGCAATATTCTTGGGATGTCTGGTGTGAATCGCTTTCTTGAGGTCATGCCACAGCATCTCAATCGGGTTGAGGTCTGACTGGGCCACTCCAGAAGGTGTATTTTCTTCTGTTTAAGCCATTCTGTTGTTGATTTACTTCTATGCTTTGGGTCGTTGTCCTGTTGCAACACTCATCTTCTGTTGAGCTTCAGCTGGTGGACAGATGGCCTTAAGTTCTCCTGCAAAATGTCTTGATAAACTTGGGAATTCATTTTTCCTTCGATGATAGCAATCCGTCCAGGCCCTGATGCAGCAAAGCAGCCCCAAACCATGATGCCCCCACCACCATACTTCACAGTTGGGATGAGGTTTTGATGTTGGTGTGCTGTGCCTCTTTTTCTCCACACAGTGTTGTGTGTTTCTTCCAAACAATTCAACTTTGGTTTCATCTGTCCACAGAATATTTTGCCAGTGCTGCTGTGGAACATTCAGGTGCTCTTGTGCAAACTGTAAACGTGCAGCCTCTATACTGCGTCCGCTAATCCTGTCTACCAGAGCAAAACCCCACAATATATATATATATTATAAGTACACAGTTCTTGAATCAAACAGCGGTGTTTATTCACACATTGGTGTATAACAAAATGCAGATAAGGTGCAGGGCTCCAGATGGCGACCAAAATGGTTGCCAATGCGACTTAGAATTTACAAATGGCGACAAGACTTTTTAGTCTTGTCGCCATTTGCGACTAGACCCGCCGCCGCAGCTCTGCCGCTGAATACAGCGGCGGGGCACAGGAGATGATAGTTCTCTGCCCCGCCGCCGATGTTCTCCTCAGCAGCGCAGTGGAGGAGTCTCTCCCTCCCCCCTGTGCTGCCGCCGCCAATAGGAAGGGACAGGAGGAGGATGGGAGGGGCTGTGGCCACTGCGCCACCAATGAAGATAACGGACCTGTTAATACAAATACAGGAGGCGGGTGCCGGAATCCAATAGCCGGCACCCGACCTCTATGACAGGGAGCTGCGATCAGCGGCAGTTAACCCCTCAGGTACCGCACCTGAAGGGTTAACTCAACTGCCGCTGATCGCAGCTCCCTGTCATAGAGGTCAGGTGCCGGCTATTAGATTCCGGCACCCGCCTCCTGTATTTGTATTAACAGGTCCGTTATCTTCATTGGTGGCGCAGTGCGCCCCCCCCCCCCCCCAACACCCCAGTATAATAGACATTGGTGGCGCAGTGGGCAGTGCCAATGAGGGTTAAAAAAATAAATAATAAAAATTAACTCACCTCCTCTATTTGATTGCGTAGCTGCCGGTCTCCTGTTCTCTCTTCAGGACCTGTGGTGACGTCACTGAGCTCATCACATGGTCCATTACCATGGTACCATGTACCATGTGATCAGCACAGTGATGTCACCACAGGTCCTTTGGCAGGTCCTGAAGAAAGAACAGGAGACCGGCTGCTACACGATCAATTGGAGGAGGTGAGTTAATTTTTTTGAACCCTCATTGGCACTGCCCACTGCGCCACCAATGTTTATTATACTGGGGGGGAGGGGGGGCACACTGCGCCACCAATGTTTATTATACTGGGGGGGAGGGGGGCACACTGCGCCACCAATGTTATTATACTGGGGGGAGGGGAGGTGCACTGCGCCACCAATGTTTATTATACTGGGGTGTTGGGGGTGGGGCACACTGCGCCAACAATGTTTATTATACTGGGGTGTATATAATGTTTTAAAGAATGCTATTATTTTCCCTTATAACCATGTTATAAGGGAAAATAACACAGTGAATAGACTTTCATCCTAGCAACCATGCATGAAAATCGTACCGCATCCGCACTTGCTTGCGAATGCTTGCGATTTTCACGCAGCCCCATTAACTTCTATGGGAACTGCGTTGCGTGAAAAACGCACAACATAGAGCATGCTGCGATTTTCACGCAACGCACAAGTGATGCGTGAAAATCACCACTCATGTGCACAGCCCCATAGAAGTGAATGGGTCCGGATTCAGTGCGGGTGCAATGCATTCACCTCACGCATTGCACCCGCGCAGAAATCTCGCCCATGTGAAAGGGGCCTAAGGGTGAATAGGACAAGGGTTCCAGCCCCTAAGGGGGCTACTAGTAAGTAAAAAAAAAAAAAAAAACACAAACACTAACGCTACTTTCACACTTGTGGCAGTGTGATCCGGCAAGCAGTTCCGTTGTCGGAACTGCCTGCCGGATCCGCCAATCTGGATGTGACTGAAAGCATTTGTGAGACGCATCCAGATGTGGATCCGTTTCTCAAATGCATTGCAAGAACGAATCCATCTCTCCGCTTGTCATGCGGACAGACGGATCCGTCTTGTATCTTTTTACACATTTTTACTGGTCTGCGCATGCGCAGACCGGAACGACGGATCCTGCATTCCGGTATTTTGAATGCCGGATCTGGCACTAATACATTCCTATGGGGAAAAATGCCGGATTCAGGCAAGTCTTCAGGTTTTCTTTCGCCGGAGATAAAACCGTAGCATGCTGCGGTTTTATCTTTTGTCTGATCAGTCAAAATAACTGAACTGAAGACGTCCTGATGCATCCTGAACGGATTGCTCTCCATTCAGAATGCATGAGGATATGCCTGATCAGTTCTTTTCCGGTATAGAGCCCCTAGGACGGAACTCAATGCCGGAAATGAAAAACGCTAGTGTGAAAGTACCCTAAAATATTAAGTTTAAATCCCCCCTTTCCCAATTTTACATATAAAATATATAAACAATAAATAAACATATTACATAGCGCTGCGTCCGAAAAGTCCAAACTATTAAATTATTAAAAAATATCTCCTATGCAGTGAGCATTCGCCATTTTTTTGTCACCCCAAAAAATAGGATAGGACTGTTCTATTATGGGCCGAACGTTTCATAAAATGCAAAATGCACGCAGCTTTTTTTGGTGTTTTTTTTTATTTATTTTTGCGCGGTATTGAGTATCGCAATACTTTTTTATGGTGACGAAAGCGAATCAAAATTTTGGTATCGAAACAACCCTACTCCGATCTGATCGGCGTAGCGTTGTCACGATACCAACATTTTTATTTGGTTTAGATTTGGCGACTAAAAATTTAATTTGGCTCCTAAATTTTTCAGTTCAGGAGCCAGTGGCTACTAGGTATTTTTTTTAGTCTGGAGCACTGAGGTGTATCACAAAACACAGGTGGCTTGGTGTTTGTTCACACACAAGGAAAGTCCATAAACAATAAAAGTCACCTTTTCTTCCGGGTGTTAATTCACACCCTGTTAGCAGTTCAGCCTCATTAAGTCCATAGACTTTAGAGGGGCCTCATCAGTGCAGGTATCTTAGCCTCTAAAGTCTATGGACTTGATGAGGCCCCTCTAGCCTTTAGAGGGGCCTGAGTTCTCCAGTGCGGCTCAAATCTCAAATCCCAGCACAGCTCTCAGTTCACAGCACACAGACTCCTGAGCTCCACTGTCAGAGGGAGGTAAATTCCCCACACCTGGCAGTGCTGGCTGGTTTTTATGCCTGGCAAAACCCGGCCTGGAAAATGGGGAGTAGTCACCCACCCAGCACTTTGACTACTCCCAGTAAGAGCCGTCCCGGATCATCTATGACAGCCATGCTAAATCTCATGGTGTCAATTAGCAATAGCTGCTGCTGGCACATAAAATACCGGCTCTTACTTCACCGAGGCCAGGAACCTTCTAGCATACCCCCCCCCCCACCCTTTGTTAAACCCTGAGGGGGTGAATACCTGCCACACAGTATACTTGGGACAGGGCATCCGCATTACCCTGCAACCGGCCTGCCCTGTGTTCCATGGAGAACTTAAAGTTCTGTAAGGACAGGAACAACCTGGTGACTCGGGTATTTCTCTCTTTGGCCTGGCTCATCCACTTGAGAGGGGAGTGGTCAGTCACCAGGCGGAACTTTGTCCCCAACAAATAGAAGCGGAGAGACTCAAGTGCCCACTTGATAGCCAGGCACTCTCTCTCTACTATACTATACCTGGTTTCAGCTGGGGTGAGCTTGCAGCTTAAAAAGACAACAGGATGCTCCTCCCCGTTGTCTTCCTGAAAGAGTGCAGCACCAAGGCCTACTTTGGAGACATCTGTCTGTACAACAAACTTCCTATTGAAGTCGGGCGTCACCAAAACCGGTGACCCGCACAGCGCCGACTTCAAAGTGGAAAAAGCCTCTTCCGTCCGCTCATCCCAGCGAACCATCACTGATTTTCATCCCTTCAAGAGCTCTGTCAAGGGCGCGGCTATAGTGGCAAAGTGGGGAACAAATCTCATGTAATAGCCTATCATTCCTAGGAACGACTTTACTTGTTTAGTGGGTCAGGGCCAATTTCTTATCGCCTCTATTTTGTTTACTTGGGTTTTGATCACTCCGCGCCCAATGACATACTTTGTCTCTTTTAACCCTATCGTGCATTTTTTTGGGTTAGCGGTTAGTCCAGCTTTCCAAAGGGAGTCTACTACAGCCTGTACTTTGGGCAGGTGACTTTCCCAGTTGGTACTGTGGATGACAATATTGTCCATGTAAGCCGAAGTGTACCGACGATGTGGTCGCAGCACAATGTCCATAAGCCTTTGGAAAGTGGCGGGGGCGCCATACAGACCAAAGGGTAACACCTTATACTGGTACAGTCCCTCCGGTGTGATGAAGGCCGTTTTCTCTTTGGTAGCCTCCGTTAAGGGTACCTGCCAGTACCCTTTGGTGAGGTCCAAAACATAAAAATACCGGGCTTGTCCTAACCTCTCAATCAGCTCGTCTACCCGGGTCATGGGATACGCGTCGAACTTAGATACCTCATTTAATTTTCAAAAATCGTTGCAAAACTGCAATGTCCCATCCGGTTTGGGTATCAGTACTATAGGGCGGGCCCACTCACTTCTAGACTCTTTGAGATGTCTAGTTGCAGCATTAGTTGTACTTAATCGGAGATGGTGTCACGGCACGTGGGGATAAGAGGCACACCAAGTAAACAAATAGCAACAGTTAAACAGACTAGGCCCCAAAACTAGGGAGGAGGGAATGGTAACCTCCTAACAATCTCTGAGCCTCTCCCTGACTGCTGACAGTATGAGCAAGTCCTGATGGTGAATGAACTCACACGGTGGAACCTAAGCCCTGCTGACACTGTAGCAAACCCTAACATAGGGAGAGGGCAATGAGACAGCCGGTACCTTCCACCGTGAAGAGACCAGCGTCTCCCTGAGACCTAGCAGCAACACACGCACAAAGGAGAAAACAGGAGGACTTAGCTTGAGACAAGCAGGAAGTAGAGGATCCACAAACAACCAGTATAGAACTCCAGAAGGAAAATATCAACTGCAAAGTCAGCAGTAAGAGGCGGACCTCTCAAACAGCTAATGAGAAGAACCTGTGGAGAGGTGGGATCCAGCCCACAACAAAAAACAGAAAGGAAACACAGAAAGACCTGTCAGATAGATTCACATGCTGCAAGTCTATCCGATCTTCTCAGATCTCTCACAGGCAGTGACAGATGGCCTGTCGCCGAGCCTTGTGTACCCGGTATGGTTTCAACCGGATTTTGGCCTGAGGCTCAGTGACAATGTCATGCTGGATTATGGAAGTGTGTCCAGGGAGGTCTGAGAACACATTCATGTTCCTGCTGACGAACTCCCTGGCCTCTTAAGTATATTTACAGGAAAGGCTGTTAGCAATCTTTACTGTGGCAACCGCTTCCCTTACATCAGACTTAGGGGCCGGAACTTCTCCCCCTAGAAAACGTGGCCGCGGACTATCGTCAGTACTGGTATCTCTATCCTTCCACTGTTTGAGTAAATTCACATTATACACCTGCTCCGACTTCCGCCGCCCTGGCTTGTGTACCTTGTAGTTTACTTCTCCAACCTTTTCGAGTACCTCGTAGGGTCCCTGCCACCTAGCCAGTAACTTACTGTCCACTGTCGGTACCAGAACCAAAACCCAATCTCCCGGGTTAAAAATCCGGACCCAAGCCTGACGATTAGACCCCCAACTTTGAGCTTGCTGAGCTGCCTCCATATGTTCCTTTACCAGCGGCAACACGGTTTCCATACGTTCCTGCATCTGGGTGACGTATTCAACAACACTTTTAAATGGTGTGGGTTGTTGCAGCCCCAGGTTGTTGGGGTACACCATCAAGTATTACCACATTCCCCAGGCCCGGGATAGGGTTGGGTCTCGGCGCTGGGCAGTACTGAAAATCCCCCCAGAGACGTTGAGGTCTGCCAACCCAGGATCCAGTGGCAACTCCTCCACGTCTCCCACCATTACCCTACTCTGAGTTGTCTTTCCCTCTTCCACCGAAGTGGCTATCACCCCTACTGCTGGCCCTTTGCCCTTAGGTTCCCAGGGTTCTGGCCGTCCCCCTGAACAAGGCCAATCTCCTGGGCATATTTCTGTCTCAGGGGTATTCTTAACTCTCGCAACCGGCCATAAGGCAGGAAAACTGGAAAGTCTCTCCCTATTATGAGTTCATAGTGGAGATTTGTGGTGACTTCCACTTCATGGGTCCACCTGCCGGCCACCATAGTAAGAGACAACAGCAAGGTGGGGTAGTCTTTCAAGTCTCCATGAATGCACATAACCCCAACTTTCTGGCCAGTATACTCAGTGGACCGCATCAGGGTAGCCCTTTACAGAGTCACCAAGCTCCCTGAGTCCAGCAGCGCTTCAGCTTGAGTGTATCCCACTTTCACCTGGCACAAGTGGTCTAGATCCTCCGGGGTACCTGTGGCACACAGTTTCCTAGCATATAGCGATTGTCGGTAAGCACAATTTGTGTCCATTGGCTCAACCCGATGAGGACAGTCAGCCCTGGTGTGGACAGGTTCCTGACACCGCCAGCAAATTACCTGGGTCTGGCCCATAGGGGAAACCTCCCTGGGGGGTTTCATTGACTCATACCGGTGGGCCTGGGGTGGGGAGTTCTGGAGTTAGCCTGCCCTCCTCCCAAAAGAAACCCCCTCGAGATTCTTGGTGGCCTCATAGCATTCCACCAGGTCCATAATTTCCAGGGCATTTTCAGGAAATACCTGGCTGATCCAGTACTGGAGAGGGGGTGGCAGCGCCCTCCAGAATATGTTAGCCAATAGTCTATTCAGCATAGCCGTGGGACTCAGCACATCAGGCTGTAGCCACTTTTGCAAAAGGTGGAGTAAGTCATAATACTGGGGTCTCGCGGGCTCAGCCGACTTAAACCCCCACTGATGTACCCGCTGGGCCTGGACCAACACATTCACCCCCAGTCTTGCCAAAATCTCACCCTTTACCTTTGGGCAGTCGGCCGATTGATCGTCCAGCAAGTCAAAATACACCTGCTGGCACTCTGATGCCAGGAAAGGAGCAACGACCTCAGCCCACTGGTCTCAGGGCAGCTTTTCCCTGGTGTCCACTTTCTTGTACATCGCCAGGTAGTTTTCTATGTCGTCTGCGGGTGTCATCTTAGGGATCGCTGCACAGACTGCTTTCTGGGCATCGTGGACGCTTGGGGTTGCTCCTGCTGTCTTCAAAGCCATCACGTGTTGTAGCAGCAACTGGTTGGTATCTTGCTGCTGCTTATTAGCCTCCCATTGGTGCAGGTTAGTCTCCCGCTGCCTCCATGAGGTCCTTCACAACAGCCTCCATTTTGTCGTGGGGCACGGGTTAAAATACAACTGGTTTGATGTACAACATAAAACTGTGCCCAAAAATGCTAACCCAAAAATATATTGGCGTTTACGCCAGCCTCACTGCGTCCGCCCGCTTCCTCCACCAATTTTGGGGATTCGCTATGGTAGTTAGGACTAGCGGATGCAGTATAGAGGCAAAGTACACAGTTCTTGAATCAAACAGCGGTGTTTATTCACACATTGGTGTTTAACAAAATGCAGATAAGGTGTATCACAAAACGCAGGTGGCTTTTTTTGGTGTTTTTTTTTTTTTTTGCGCGGTATTGAGTATCGCAGTACTTTTTTATGGTGACGAAAGCGAATCAAAATTTTGGTATCGAAACAACCCTACGCCAATCTGATCGGCGTAGCGTTGTCACGATACCAACATTTTTATTCGGTTTCGATTTGGCGACTAAAAATTTTATTTGGCTCCTAAATTTTTCAGTTCAGGAGCCAATGGCTACTAGGTATTTTATTTAGTCTGGAGCACTGAAGTGTATCACAAAACGCAGGTGGCTTGGTGTTTGTTCACACACAAGGAAAGTCCATAAACAATAAAAGTCACCTTTTCTTCTGGCTGTTAATTCACACCCTGTTAGCAGTTCAGTCTCATCAAGTCCATAGACGGCCTGTTAGCCTTTAGAGGGGCCTGAGTTCTCCGGGCCGGCTCAAATCTCAAATCCCAGCACAGCTCTCAGTTCACAGCACACAGACTTCTGAGCTCCACTGTCAGAGGAAGGTAAATTCCCCAAACCTGGCAGTGCTGGCCGGTTTTTATACCTGGCAAAACCCGGCCTGGAAAATCGGGAGTAGTCACCCACCCAGTACTTTGACTACTCCCAGTAAGAGCCGTCCCGGATCAGCTATGACAGCCATGCTAAATCTCACGGTGTCAATTAGCAAAAGCTGCTGCTGACACATAAAATACTGGCTTTTACTTCACCGAGGCCAGGAACTTTAGTGACACGTACCTTCCTTTCACGATTATTCCAGGTACCTTCTTACAATATATATATATATATTTTATATATATATATATATATATATATAGATTTATATATATATACACTCACCTAAAGAATTATTAGGAACACCATACTAATATGGTGTTGGACCCCGTTTTGCTTTCAGAACTGCCTTAATTCTACGTGGCATTGATTCAACAAGGTGCTGATAGCATTCTTTAGAAATGTTGGCCCATATTGATAGGATAGCATCTTGCAGTTGATGGAGATTTGAGGGATGCACATCCAGGGCACGAAGCTCCCGTTCCACCACATCCCAAAGATGCTCTATTGGGTTGAGATCTGGTGACTGTGGGGGCCATTTTAGTACAGTGAACTCATTGTCATGTTCAAGAAACCAATTTGAAATTATTTGAGCTTTGTGACATGGTGCATTATCCTGCTGGAAGTAGCCATCAGAGGATGGATACATGTTCTCATTCTGTTTATGCCAAATTCGGACTCTACCATTTGAATGTCTCAACAGAAATCGAGACTCATCAGACCAGGCAACATTTTTCCAGTCTTCAACAGTCCAATTTTGGTGAGCTTGTGCAAATTGTAGCCTCTTTTTCCTATTTCTAGTGGAGATGAGTAGTACCAGGTGGGGTCTTCTGCTGTTGTAGCCCATCCGCCTCAAGGTTGTGCATGTTGTGGCTTCACAAATGCTCTGCTGCATACCTCGGTTGTAACGAGTGGTTATTTCAGTCAACGTTGCTCTTCTATCAACTTGAATCAGTCGGCCCATTCTCCTCTGACCTCTAGCACCCACAAGGCATTTTTGCCCACAGGACTGGCATATACTGGATGTTTTTCCCTTTTCACACCATTCTTTGTAAACCCTAGAAATGGTTGTGCATGAAAATCCCAGTAACTGAGCAGATTGCGAAATACTCAGACCGGCCCGTCTGGCACCAACAACCATGCCACGCTCAAAATTGCTTAAATCACCTTTCTTGCCCATTCTGACATTCAGTTTGGAGTTCAGGAGATTGTCTTGACCAGGACCACACCCCTAAATGCATTGAAGCAACTGCCATGTGATTGGTTGACTAAATAATTGCATTAATGAGAAATAGAACAGGTGTTCCTAATAATTCTTTAGGTGAGTGTATATATATATATATATATATATATATATATATATATAGAGTAGGAAGGCGCAAGGGTCCGTCATTGACGGAAGGTATGTGTCACCGAGATTCCTGGCCTCGGTGAGGTAAGAGCCGGTAATTTCAAGTGTCAGCGGCAGTTAGTGCTGTCTGACACTATTTGTAATTTAGTATGGCTGTAAAGCCATTCCAGGCCGGCTCTTACTGGGAGCAACCAAAGTGCAGGGTGGGTGGCTTCTCCCCACGTTCCAGGACGGGTTTTGGTTTGGGATATAAAAACCCAGCCAGCAGTCTCAGCTGAGTGGATTATCCTCCACTTCACAGTGAAGCTGTGGAGACGCTGTGGTTTTGGGATCTGCATGAGGTGTGCCGTGCTAAAGGGCTAAGAGCCGCATTGCTGGAAAACAGGCCCCCTAAAGCCTGCAGTGGATGGCTGATGAAAAACTGCTAACCAGGTGAACGTTTATGTTCTGTGGACTTTCCATGGTGTGAACATACACCAATACTGCAAACTGTTATTTTGTTTTGCCCTTTGTGTGAATAAACACTGAACTATTTAAATTAAAGACTTTGTGATTGCCTCTTTACTGCGTCCGCTAAGCTGCCTACCAGCGCAAATCCCCACAATACCTAGTTCCTCCGATGATCAGAGCTCAGCTGCAGACGCTCCCCAGCAGGCAGTATACTGTTACACATCGCGCTTGCAGGACTGTGTAGTAGGAGGAGTATTCCACAGGCTGATTCCACAGCTCTTCTGCGTTATGTGAAATAGTATATTGCTTCCTGGGGATCGCCGGCTGCTGAGAGGAATGGTGGAACAGGGAGAATGGCTCCCTGCTTAACCATTACAATCAGCCAGGAGCAGGACATACCTCAGCCGTTCTGGGACCGTGACACAGCCACCAAAATCTGGGACTGTCTCGCCGGATCCAGGATGGTTGAGAGGTATGGTTTTATGCATGATTATTGTATGGAAAATATTTCTTTCTTATTGACTTTTATTGTCATCTAGAAATTCAGGATACAGTAACTGAAACAAGCAGAAGCCAATATATCGTGCGCATTTTGTCCAGTAGAGGGCAGCTGTGCATTGTTATTACACTATTCCAGTAACATAATTTCGATATTTATTGCTAAATGTACACAATAGGTTTCAAGCACACATATTTCCATAATACATACCAAAAGTACATACAAGTTGCAAGAAAAAGTATGTGAACCCTTTGGAATGATATGGATTTCTGCACAAATTGGTCATAAAATGTGATTTGATCTTCATCTAAGTCACAACAATAGACAATCACAGTCTGCTTAAACTAATAACACACAAAGAATTAAATGTTACCATGTTTTTATAGAACACACCATGTAAACATTCACAGTGCAGGTGGAAAAAGTATGTGAACCCCTAGACTAATGACATCTCCAAGAGCTAATTGGAGTGAAGTGTCAGCCAACTGGAGTCCAATCAATGAGATGAGATTGGAGGTGTTGGTTACAGCTGTCCTGCCCTATAAAAAACACACACCAGTTCTGGGTTTGCTTTTCACAAGAAGCATTGCCTGATGTGAATGATGCCTCGCACAAAAGAGCTCTCGGAAGACCTACGATTAAGAATTGTTGACTTTCATAAAGCTGGAAAGGGTAATAAAAGTATCTTCAAAAGCTTTGCTGTTCATCAGTCCACGGTAAGACAAATTGTCTATAAATGGAGAAAGTTTAGCACTGCTGCTACTCTCCCTAGGAGTGGCCGTCCTGTAAAGATGACTGCAAGAGCACAGCGCAGACTGCTCAATGAGGTGAAGAAGAATCCTAGAGTGTCAGCTAAAGACTTACAAAAGCCTCTGGCATATGCTAACCTCCCTGTTAGCGAATCTACGATACGTAAAACACTAAACAAGAATGGATTTCATGGGAGGATATCACAGAGGAAGCCACTGCTGTCCAAAAAAAAAACATTGCTGCACGTTTACAGTTTGCACAAGAGCACCTGGATGTTCCACAGCAGTACTGGCAAAATATTCTGTGGACAGATGAAACCAAAGTTGAGTTGTTTGGAAGAAACACACAACACTATGTGTGGAGAAAAAGAGGCACAGCACACCAACATCAAAACCTCATCCCAACTGTGAAGTATGGTGGTGGGGGCCTCATGGTTTGGGGCTGCTTTGCTGCTTCGGGGCCTGGACGGATTGCTATTATTGAAGGAAAAATGAATTCCCAAGTTTATCAAGACATTTTGCAGGAGAACTTAAGGCCATCTGTCCACCAGCTGAAGCTCAACAGAAGATGGGTGTTGTAACAGGACAACGACCCAAAGCATAGAAGTACAAACCGGATTCCAAAAAAGTTGGGACACTATACAAATCGTGAATAAAAACTGAATGCAATGATGTGGAGGTGCCAACTTCTAATATTTTATTCAGAATAGAACATAAATCACGGAACAAAAGTTTAAACTGAGAAAATGTACCATTTTAAGGGAAAAATATGTTGAATCAGAATTTCATGGTGTCAACAAATCCCCAAAAAGTTGGGACAAGGCCATTTTCACCGCTGTGTGGCATCTCCCCTTCTTCTTACAACACTCAACAGACGTCTGGGGACCGAGGAGACCAGTTTCTCAAGTTTAGAAATAGGAATGCTCTCCCATTCTTGTCTAATACAGGCCTCTAACTGTTCAATCGTCTTGGGCCTTCTTTGTTGCACCTTCCTCTTTATGATGCGCCAAATGTTCTCTATAGGTGAAAGATCTGGACTGCAGACTGGCCATTTCAGTACCCGGATCCTTCTCCTACGCAGCCATGATGTTGTGATTGATGCAGAATGTGGTCTGGCATTATCTTGTTGAAAAATGCAGGGTCTTCCCTGAAAGAGATGACGTCTTTATGGGAGCATATGTTGTTCTAGAACCTGAATATATTTTTCTGCATTGATGGTGCCTTTCCAGACATGCAAGCTGCCCATGCCACACGCACTCATGCAACCCCATACCATCAGAGATGCAGGCTTCTGAACTGAGAGTTGATAACAACTTGGGTTGTCCTTGTCCTCTTTGGTCCGGATGATATGGCGTCCCAGATTTCCAAAAAGAACTTCGAATCGTGACTCGTCTGACCACAGAACAGTCTTCCATTTTGCCACACTCCATTTTAAATTATCCCTGGCCCAGTGAAAATGCCTGAGCTTGTGGATCTTGCTTAGAAATGGCTTCTTCTTTGCACTGTAGAGTTTCAGCTGGCAACGGCGGATGGCACGGTGGATTGTGTTCACTGACAATGGTTTCTGGAAGTATTCCTGAGTCCATTCTGTGATTTCCTTTACAGTAGCATTCCTGTTTGTGGTGCAGTGTCGTTTAAGGGCCCAGGCATCCAGTATGGTTTTACGGCCTTGACCCTTACGCACAGAGATTGTTCCAGATTCTCTGAATCTTCGGATGATGTTATGCACAGTTGATGATGATAGATGCAAAGTCTTTGCAATTTTTCGCTGGGTAACACCTTTCTGATATTGCTCCACTATCTTTCTGCGCAACATTGTGGGAATTGGTGATCCTCTACCCATCTTGGCTTCTGAGAGACACTGCCACTCTGAGAAGCTCTTTTTATACCCAATCATGTTGCCAATTGACCTAATTAGTGTTAATTGGTCTTCCAGCTCTTCGTTATGCTCAAATTTACTTTTTCCAGCCTCTTATTGCTACTTGTCCCAACTTTTTGGGGATTTGTTGACACCGTGAAAATTGGAATCAACGTATTTTTCCTTTAAAATGATACATTTACTCGGATTAAATGTTTGATCTGTCATCTACGTTCTATTACAAATAAAATATTGACGTTTGCCATCTCCACATCATTGCATTCAGTTTTTATTCACAATTTGTTTAGTGTCCCAACTTTTTTGGAATCCGGTTTGTAAATCAACAACAGAATGGCTTAAACAGAAGAAAATACGCCTTCTTGAGTGCTGTGGCATGACCTCAAGAAAGCGATTCACACCAGACATCCCAAGAATATTGCTGAACTGAAACAGTTCTGTAAAGAGGAATGGTCAAGAATTACTCCTGACCGTTGTGCACGTCTGATCTGCAACTACAGGAAACGTTTGGTTTAAGTTATTGCTGCCAAAGGAGGTTCAACCAGTTATTAAATCCAAGGGTTCACATACTCTTTCCACCTGCACTGTTAATGTTTACATGGTGTGTTCAATAAAAACATGGTAACATTTAATTCTTTGTGTGTTATTAGTTTAAGCAGACTGTGATTGTCTATTTTATGACCAATTTGTGCAGAAATCCATATCATTCCAAAGGGTTCACTTACTTTTTCTTGCAACTGTACTACAATGTGCATAAATAATCTTTATTAGCAGTCTCGGACCTGGGGCCCACTGTACAGCTACATTCACCTGGGGCCCACTGTACAGCTACATACAAATGCTACCTGTCTCACGTTCGCAGATTTCTAAAACTGCACCACATTTTTTTTTTTCAGCAGTGGCTCACTACCGAGCCGGTGTCTCAGACTGTTCTGTCCTGGAGACCCTGTCAGAATCTTGGTGACTGGCTCTTATATTAAACTAGGGCTCAATTAGCTATGTGAGCCAGGAGCACATGATCATACAGCGGCAGGCAGCAGCAAGACGCTGCAAGATGATTGATGAAGGCACACATGCCCACCGGTAAAAACATCGAGAAGGTAGGTCCCTAGGAAAACAGGATACTGACTGACCTGACTTTGTGCCTAGAAGTCATCTACCTGATGCAGCTACAGTAATAAAGTACAGTCAGGTGCTGTGCTGTGCTATGCGCCACTTGTGCAGGGGTGCGAAAATAGGGATCACCCTGTCTTTTTAGATCTAGCGCTGGTCAAACCAATAATCAACTATGTAGTCACTATAATAATATTCCACAGCACTGTACATTTTTGAGAATAAATGTATAAATATAGTCACATAGTAAAGAGCAACAAACTAATTTGCAATTCAAACATACAATCTATGCGGAAATAGCTATGACCCAAGAGGTAAAAGTGCCCACTTTGTACAATGGTCCAGGTGTTGTTTATACTA
Source organism: Bufo bufo (assembly GCF_905171765.1). Classification (NCBI taxonomy): domain Eukaryota; kingdom Metazoa; phylum Chordata; class Amphibia; order Anura; family Bufonidae; genus Bufo; species Bufo bufo. Next base: position 90,626,635 of record NC_053396.1, read on the forward strand.
AATGGGTGGTACACACAAAGCGATTAAAAGTATATCCCTATACTACCTTCAGTACATGCTCCAATATTTCCTCTAAAACAATTGTTGCCTTTAAAACTATTTTTTATGTTTGTATTACACATGAATATTAGCATTATTCTATAGAGATATGTAACGCCCCGCAAGGGGGCATTACCTCTCTTTTCACCCCGTCACTTTCCTATGGTGTACCCTGTGTCATCCTGCATACTTATTGCCATGTCCTGCAAATTGTGTATATTAATTTCCTTGCAAATGACTGTTAAACAGTAATGTATCTGATCTACCAGCAAACAACCAGAATAGGTATAAGTTCACATTAGGAGTAAAAAAGGAGTGTCTTTGCGATGTTATTCCTAAGTATCCTGCGTGGATTATCACAAAAGTCGATGCTCTAACCTCCTAGAGAACAGAAAAAAATAGCCCGACATAGTGAAGTACTGCCAACTGAGTTTAAATACAAGGATTTATTCTACTCACAAGATCCATAAAACAACAATCATATAAAATGTTCACGTCCTCTCATCAAATGCCCCAAAAGGATCGACTTTTGTGAGGTGCCTCCAGGGATCGGGGAAGGAAGTGGGGGCAGCCGGAGATCCTACTCTGCCGCCCAGAGGAAGTGAACCACCCAAGAAAAACGAAAAGACCGACACTTTCAATCCCATGGTGCCCTGGAGAGTGACAGACCAGACCATGTCACCGATGCATGAGAGTACCGCAAAGCAATCAAGGATTGGGTTCTCCGCATGATCGACCACCCGCTGCCTCACGACCCGATACTGGAGCGCAGGATTGGATTCGTGCTCTGGTTCAACATAGACCAAGGTACGGGGTTTATTCAAGATGACCAGTCAGGGACAGAACTTTTTGTAAATCTTCCCCAGGCCGTCATAATCTTTACAAAGGGGAGCAGGTGCAGTACACCCCTATGCCGTCCCCGAAAGGTCTCTTTGCCGTGGAGTAAGTCTACTCCATAAACCAACGGCATCCGTGTCCGAGCTAGAGTACTGGCAGGAAGGCCCAGCTGCCCTGGATCGGGTTAGCCGTCTACAGGAAGATGAGAGCAAGGTCCGACGATATCAGGAGAGATCCACACCTGAGCCAGAGCCCCTCATACTGGGACTGCCTGCACCCCCAACCATAGGTCGACAGATGGGACGCATGGACCAGACAGCCTTGGTGTGCAGTCCAACTATTGTGTCCTACCAATTACCTTGGAGATCCCAGCCGCAGTTAGACAGAAGGGAGCATCCCGAGTTGTCGATCCGCCCAACCCAAGTGGAGGCTTACCTACCAGCGCCCCTCCAGCCAGAGGTCCTGGACCCCTTTGAAGTGGCAGGAGCAGCTGCCCCAATCAAACAGAAGATGGCTGCGCAGATGAAAAGTGTGACCACCTGACCAAATCTGACTTCCACCACAGGAAGGCAGTGGCATTCTACTTCCCATGCTCGGATGGATTTCCTTAGGGATGACAAACATCTTATCCAGTTCAGTAGCTCTAGCAGCGAGGAGGACTTCCAGTCCCTCCTCTAAGGAGCTGGACTTACTCCGAATGAATATCCTGAAAGAAAAGGATACTAACTTTGGGAGCCACTCCATGGGCAGCGTCTGAAGGGTGAGGGCATGTTGGCATGTTTTTATATGTTCTTGTCTTACAGGTTGCCTGGTTTTAGCCCTCACCCGGATGGTCATGTTTGGTCAGGACACCCCCCATTGTCTTCAAATATCCCAGTTGCCTAAGGATTGTGCCAATTTTCCTTTTTTTTCCCCCTTTTCGGGTTATTGGAGAGCCCTTTGCTAATGGTTCTCATGACCCGTGCTGCTATTTCATACCCATGTGGATTACAATTGATTTTGTGCCTTATGGGGATTATCAAATGACTTTGCTACCTCATTTGGATTACAAACAATGACATTATTGTTCCCATGGATTACAAAGGACTGTTGTTGCACTTAAAGTTACAGTTTGGTGCACTTTACCTGTCAAGTATTGAAGAAATGGACTCTAATGTGACTTTATTATTGCACTACATTATTGCATTGAAAATGTGCCTTATATATTTGCCATATGTATTTGCCTTAAAAAGATTTCACTAACTTTTTGGCTTTTCAGCAACTTTCAAGTGTTGTGGCCATTGTGTAGTCTTTTGCAGGCGCCACAATGTGATATTTCCTAATGCACTATTGTATGGATTATTGTCTTTGCACTTTTCAGGTCACCAGATAGTAAGCACTTTATTTCTTTGCTTAGCTATTATGGACTGCCTCTGAGTACATTAAAATACGTTCCAAGCAGATCTAATATCGCATTGCTCATTATGGACTGCCTCTGAGGACGCAGAATACTAATGGTTCCTGAATGACATAGCCTATTGCTACACCAGGTAAACCAAGTGGTAAAGTCACAAACAGGTCTAAGATCGTGTAGGGTAACCCGCTGCTATTATGTGTATGGAGAGATTGGAGAGTTAGCCTCATCCTCCTAGTGTATGTGTTTAAGAGCCTTGTGTTGAGCCAAGGTTAAGTAAGTCCTAAGGCCTCGCATGCCACCTTAAGGAAAATTTGTGTGTAGCTACCTGAGTGTTCATCAAGGTGACGAAGCGTAAAGCATTATAAGACCTTGGTGCTAAAGGGAATACAGGATAAAGCCACCCTTCTATCTGTGGGCATATCAAAGAATTTGGAGGGATTACAGCACCTGACACCCCACACACTCTAGAGTGGTGACCCCATCTTGGAGAGAGGTTGTGTCCAGTTTACCTCCTGTAAGGGTATGGCTGTATGCTAGCCAGAAGAGCACTGTCTGCTCTACTAGGCCAAAGAAAGAGAAGTAAACAGCTTCAGAGCCAGGACAAAAGGTTCCTTGGGTAAAGATAAAGAGAAAGATACAGATCAAGATAACGATTAAGTCAGACTACAGAAAGCTAAGTTCAGCAGAAGAAAGAAAATTTTCAATTTGATCCAGCTAACTTAGCAGAGCTGATGGGTTCAGCTGTAGTAGAGCTGACTGTGTTTGCCTGCCAGACTAAGCCAAAACCTGCTCAGAGCCAAGATAAAGTTTGGAAGATTGTTCACTGATGAAAGGTTATGCAAAATAAAGCTGAGGTCAATGTTAATAAAAGTCTGGACTCAAGTTCTTTCACCCTCATCCTTCACCACCTAACCATTTCAGTTGCACCGCTGCAGACGCCGTCGCCTGGGGTTCCAGTATCTTCAGGTAGGAGCACCGTGACAAGTGCTAATGCCACACCTAAGGGACATTATAGGCAACACTTATCCCACTCTGGCATTCCTACACTGGGTTCCACCATCATCTTCTACATAAGGGGACTCCATCCCTCGTTGCTTAAATGCAACTAGCGTCACAACGAAAACTTTAACCCTTATAACAAAGGGACCCCACTGGCAGATGTCGCTCCCGGTAGCGCGCTGCAGAATAGTGGAGGGAAGAAGATCTGGATAAGGAAAAATAAGTAATGATTAAAAGGGGTGACCCTTAGGAACTTTGACTAAAGATCCGTTTACACAATAGGCAGCAGAAAGCATTTGTTTCCAATAAATGCCTGCCTATTATAGGAGGTAAAAGATGCATTAGCATGCAGCAATCGCCTCCACTGTATGGGTGTGAGTAATCACTAAAGTGATTGTTTGTGCCAATAAATATTCATTGTATCTGGGCTTTAGAACACCGTTTAGACAGCATGATGATGATTTATAGTGGTACTTAAAGAGAATGTGTCAAGAAAATTTTATCTTCCAGTTAAAACCAGATAGCAACACACATACTTTTTTCTAATCTGTTTTTATTTTCTGATTGCAGATTAATTTATTCCATTTGCTGAACATTATTATGGGGGCGGCCATTTTGCCTGAGCTGTTCTTAACAGTATTTACTGTGTACATTGTGCAAGGAAAGACTAGATAAGATTTGACAATCGCCTATTGTAAATGGTGGATACTGTGTTATCTATACGCAGAGGTGATCTCATTACAGGTAGGATTAGAATCACAGATAAGCAGATAACTGCAGTAAAGTGATTTTTACAAACCATGAAGTGGTATCTATTATTAGGCTTAGTAGCCAGTGCGAAAATTGCAGGATTTATGTTTTGTTTTTAACCCCTTCTACCCCGGGCCAGTTTTTTCGCCCTTCTGCCCAGGTAATTTTTTGCAAATCTGACGTGTCACTTTATGTGGTAATAACTTTGGAACACTTTTACTTATCTAAGTCCTTCTGAGATTGTTTTCTCGTGACACATTGTACTTCATAAATTTGAGTCAATATATTTTACCTTTATTTATGACAAAATCCCAAATTTACCAAAAATTAAGAAAAATTTGCAGAAAGTGATACCTCATAAAATATTTATTACTTAACATTCCCCATATGTCTACTTTACTTTATGTTGGCATCATTTTGTAAATGTCATTTTATTTTTTTAGGATGCTAGAAGGCTTAGAAGTAGGGATGAGCGAACCCGAACTGTATAGTTTTGGGGTGTCACGGACATCCCCGTAAAAGTCCGGGTTCGGGTTCGGTGTTCGGCGCTTTCTTGGCGCTTTTTGAAAGGCTGCAAAGCAGCAAATCAACAAGCGTCATACTACTTGCCCCAAGAGGCCATCACAGCCTTGCCTACTATTGGCATGGCTGTGATTGGCCAGTTCAGCATGTGACCCAGCCTCTATATAAGCTTGGGTCACGTAGCGCTGCACGTCACTCTGCTGATTCAAGCATAGGGAGAGGTTGCTGCTGCGACGTTAGGGCGAGATTAGGCAGATTAACTCCTCCAAAAGACTTAATTCAGTGATCGATCTCCATCTGTGGATCATTGAAGTGCTAATATTGAATTGCTCACTTTTTTTAGGCTGCCCAGACTGTTTTTATATCACTTTTTTCTGGGGTGATCGGCGGCCATTTTGTGGCTTGTGGTGCGCCAGCACAAGCTACCACCAAGTGCATTTAACCATCAATAGTGTGGTTATTTTTTGCTATATCCTACATCAGCTGCAGGCTGAGCCTGTGTCACCCAAGTGCATTTAACCATCAACAGTGTGGTTATTTTTTGGCCATATACTACATCAGGTGCAGGCTGAGCCTGTGTCACCCAAGTGCATTTAACCATCAACAGTGTGGTTATTTTTTGGCCATATACTACATCAGGTGCAGGTTGAGCCTGTGTCACCCAAGTGCATTTAACCATCAACAGTGTGGTTATTTTTTGGCCATATACTAGATCAGGTGCAGGCTGAGCCTGTGTCACCCAAGTGCATTTAACCATCAATAGTGTGGTTATTTTTTGGCCATATTCTACATCAGGGGCAAGTTGAGCCTGTCACCCAGCGCCTAAAAAATAGACCTGACATTTATATTCCTCCAAATCAGTACTGTTTTAGCTGGTCAAGTTATTTCTAGTGACCGTAAAAGCACAGTTTTTGTTCTGGGTTGAAAAACTATTCCCAAATTTTCCATTCTCAAAATTAGTAGTTTCTGCTATATCAGGCCTACTTTAAATCTATCCCAAAAAGGATATCTTAGATTCAAGGTGCTGATAGTGTCATTCTGAAAAACTTAACACACACGCTACCGTGCAGATACAAGTCTAATTCTGTGATTAAAGGTATATCTGTCACACAGCGCGTAAAAAATAGGCCTCACATTTCTATTCAACCAAATCTGTACTGATTTAGCTGGTCAGATTATTTGTAGTGACCGTAAAAGCACAGTTTTTGTTCTGGGTTGAAAAACTATTCCCAAATTTGCCATTCTCAAAATTAGTAGTTTCTGCTATATCAGGCCTTACTTTAAATCTATCCCAAAAAGGATATCTTAGATTCAAGGTGCTGATAGTGTCATTCTGAAAAACTTAACACACACGCTACCGTGCAGATACATGTCTAATTCTGTGATTAAAGGTATATCTGTCACACAGCGCGTAAAAAATAGGCCTCACATTTCTATTCAACCAAATCTGTACTGTTTTAGCTGGTCAAATTATTTGTAGTGACCGTAAAAGCACAGTTTTTGTTCTGGGTTGAAAAACTATTCCCAAATTTGCCATTCTCAAAATTAGTAGTTTCTGCTATATCAGGCCTACTTTAAATCTATCCCAAAAAGGATATCTTAGATTCAAGGTGCTGATAGTGTCATTCTGAAAAACTTAACACACACGCTACCGTGCAGATACAAGTCTAATTCTGTGATTAAAGGTATATCTGTCACACAGCGCGTAAAAAATAGGCCTCACATTTCTATTCAACCAAATCTGTACTGTTTTAGCTGGTCAAATTATTTGTAGTGACCGTAAAAGCACAGTTTTTGTTCTGGGTTGAAAAACTATTCCCAAATTTGCCATTCTCAAAATAAGTAGTTTCTGCTATATCAGGCCTTACTTTAAATCTATCCCAAAAAGGATATCTTAGATTCAAGGTGCTGATAGTGTCATTCTGAAAAACTTAACACACACGCTACCGTGCAGATACATGTCTAATTCTGTGATTAAAGGTATATCTGTCACACAGCGCGTAAAAAATAGGCCTCACATTTCTATTCAACCAAATCTGTACTGTTTTAGCTGGTCAAATTATTTGTAGTGACCGTAAAAGCACAGTTTTTGTTCTGGGTTGAAAAACTATTCCCAAATTTGCCATTCTCAAAATTAGTAGTTTCTGCTATATCAGGCCTACTTTAAATCTATCCCAAAAAGGATATCTTAGATTCAAGGTGCTGATAGTGTCATTCTGAAAAACTTAACACACACGCTACCGTGCAGATACAAGTCTAATTCTGTGATTAAAGGTATATCTGTCACACAGCGCGTAAAAAATAGGCCTCACATTTCTATTCAACCAAATCTGTACTGTTTTAGCTGGTCAAATTATTTGTAGTGACCGTAAAAGCACAGTTTTTGTTCTGGGTTGAAAAACTATTCCCAAATTTGCCATTCTCAAAATTAGTAGTTTCTGCTATATCAGGCCTACTTTAAATCTATCCCAAAAAGGATATCTTAGATTCAAGGTGCTGATAGTGTCATTCTGAAAAACTTAACACACACGCTACCATGCAGATACAAGTCTAATTCTGTGATTAAAGGTATAACTGTCACACAGCGTGTAAAAAATAGGCCTCACATTTCTATTCAACCAAATCTGTACTGATTTAGCTGGTCAAATTATTTGTAGTGACCGTAAAAGCACAGTTTTTGTTCTGGGTTGAAAAACTATTCCCAAATTTGCCATTCTCAAAATTAGTAGTTTCTGCTATATCAGGCCTACTTTAAATCTATCCCAAAAAGGATATCTTAGATTCAAGGTGCTGATAGTGTCATTCTGAAAAACTTAACACACACGCTACCGTGCAGATACAAGTCTAATTCTGTGATTAAAGGTATATCTGTCACACAGCGCGTAAAAAATAGGCCTCACATTTCTATTCAACCAAATCTGTACTGTTTTAGCTGGTCAAATTATTTGTAGTGACCGTAAAAGCACAGTTTTTGTTCTGGGTTGAAAAACTATTCCCAAATTTGCCATTCTCAAAATTAGTAGTTTCTGCTATATCAGGCCTACTTTAAATCTATCCCAAAAAGGATATCTTAGATTCAAGGTGCTTATAGTGTCATTCTGAAAAACTTGACACACACGCTACCGTGCAGATACAAGTCTAATTCTGTGATTAAAGGTATATCTGTCACACAGCGCGTAAAAAATAGGCCTCACATTTCTATTCAACCAAATCTGTACTGTTTTAGCTGGTCAAATTATTTGTAGTGACCGTAAAAGCACAGTTTTTGTTCTGGGTTGAAAAACTATTCCCAAATTTGCCATTCTCCAAATTAGTAGTTTCTGCTATATCAGGCCTACTTTAAATCTATCCCAAAAAGGATATCTTAGATTCAAGGTGCTGATAGTGTCATTCTGAAAAACTTAACACACACGCTACCGTGCAGATACAAGTCTAATTCTGTGATTAAAGGTATATCTGTCACACAGCGCGTAAAAAATAGGCCTCACATTTCTATTCAACCAAATCTGTACTGTTTTAGCTGGTCAAATTATTTGTAGTGACCGTAAAAGCACAGTTTTTGTTCTGGGTTGAAAAACTATTCCCAAATTTGCCATTCTCAAAATTAGTAGTTTCTGCTATATCAGGCCTACTTTAAATCTATCCCAAAAAGGATATCTTAGATTCAAGGTGCTGATAGTGTCATTCTGAAAAACTTAACACACACGCTACCATGCAGATACAAGTCTAATTCTGTGATTAAAGGTATAAATGTCACACAGCGCGTAAAAAATAGGCCTCACATTTCTATTCAACCAAATCTGTACTGTTTTAGCTGGTCAAATTATTTGTAGTGACCGTAAAAGCACAGTTTTTGTTCTGGGTTGAAAAACTATTCCCAAATTTGCCATTCTCAAAATTAGTAGTTTCTGCTATATCAGGCCTACTTTAAATCTATCCCAAAAAGGATATCTTAGATTCAAGGTGCTGATAGTGTCATTCTGAAAAACTTGACACACACGCTACCGTGCAGATACAAGTCTAATTCTGTGATTAAAGGTATATCTGTCACACAGCGCGTAAAAAATAGGCCTCACATTTCTATTTAACCAAATCTGTACTGTTTTAGCTGGTCAAATTATTTGTAGTGACCGTAAAAGCACAGTTTTTGTTCTGGGTTGAAAAACTATTCCCAAATTTGCCATTCTCCAAATTAGTAGTTTCTGCTATATCAGGCCTACTTTAAATCTATCCCAAAAAGGATATCTTAGATTGAAGGTGCTGATAGTGTCATTCTGAAAAACTTAACACACACGCTACCGTGCAGATACAAGTCTAATTCTGTGATTAAAGGTATATCTGTCACACAGCGCGTAAAAAATAGGCCTCACATTTCTATTCAACCAAATCTGTACTGTTTTAGCTGGTCAAATTATTTGTAGTGACCGTAAAAGCACAGTTTTTGTTCTGGGTTGAAAAACTATTCCCAAATTTGCCATTCTCAAAATTAGTAGTTTCTGCTATATCAGGCCTACTTTAAATCTATCCCAAAAACGATATCTTAGATTCAAGGTGCTGATAGTGTCATTTTGAAAAACTTGACACACACGCTACCGTGCAGATACAAGTCTAATTCTGTGATTAAAGGTATATCTGTCACACAGCGCGTAAAAAATAGGCCTCACATTTCTATTCAACCAAATCTGTACTGTTTTAGCTGGTCAAATTATTTGTAGTGACCGTAAAAGCACAGTTTTTGTTCTGGGTTGAAAAACTATTCCCAAATTTGCCATTCTCAAAATTAGTAGTTTCTGCTATATCAGGCCTACTTTAAATCTATCCCAAAAAGGATATCTTAGATTGAAGGTGCTGATAGTGTCATTCTGAAAAACTTAACACACACGCTACCGTGCAGATACAAGTCTAATTCTGTGATTAAAGGTATATCTGTCACACAGCGCGAAAAAAATAGGCCTCACATTTATATTCAACCAAATCTGTACTGTTTTAGCTGGTCAAATTATTTGTAGTGACCGTAAAAGCACAGTTTTTGTTCTGGGTTGAAAAAGTATTCCCAAATTTGCCATTTTCAAAATTGTGGTGAACGGGAACAATGAGGAAAACATCTAATAAGGGATGCGGACGTGGACATGGTCGTGGTGGTGTTAGTGGACCCTCTGGTGCTGGGAGAGGACGTGGCCGTTCTGCCACAGCCACACGTCCTAGTGTACCAACTACCGCCAGAATTTACAGAATTTACAGGGATATTTGGTGGGGACAATGCCGTTCTAAGGATGGTAAGGCCTGAGCAGGTACAGGCATTAGTCAATTGGGTGGCCGACAGTGCATCCAGCACGTTCACATTATCTCCCACCCAGTCTTCTGCAGAAAGCACACAGATGGCGCATGAAAACCAAGCCCATCAGTCTGTCACATCACCCCCATGCATATTAGGGAAACTGTCTGAGCCTCAAGTTATGCAGCAGTCTCTTATGCTGTTTGAAGACTCTGCTGCTAGGGTTTCCCAAGGGCATCCACCTAGCCCTTCCCCAGGGGTGGAAGAGATAGAATGCACTAACGCACAACCACTTATGTTTCCTGATGATGAGGACATGGGAATACCACCTCAGCACGTCTCTGATGATGACGAAACACAGGTGCCAACTGCTGCGTCTTTCTGCAGTGTGCAGACTGAACAGGAGGTCAGGGAGGAAGACTGGGTGGAAGACGATGCAGGGGACGATGAGGTCCTAGACCCCACATGGAATGAAGGTCGTGCCACTGACTTTCAGAATTCGGAGGAAGAGGCAGTGGTGAGACCGAGCCAACAACGTAGCAAAAGACAAAGAGGGTGCAGTGGGCAAAATCAGAACACCCGCCGCCAAGAGACTCCGCCTGCTACTGACCGCCGCCATCTGGGACCGAGCACCCCAAAGGCAGCTTCAAGGAGTTCCCTGGCATGGCACTTCTTTAAACAATGTGCTGACGACAAGACCCGAGTGGTTTGCACGCTGTGCCATCAGAGCCTGAAGTGAGGCATTAACGTTCTGAAACTTAGCACAACCTGCATGACCAGGCACCTGCATGCAAAGCATGAACTGCAGTGGAGTAAACACCTTAAAAACAAAGAAGTCACTCAGGCTCCCCCTGCTACCTCTTCTGCTGCTGCCGCCTCGGCCTCTTCTGCTGCTGCCGCCGCCTCGGCCTCTTCCTCCGCCTCTGGAGGAACGTTGGCACCTGCCGCCCAGCAAACATGGGATGTACCACCAACACCACCACCTGCGTCACCAAGCATCTCAACCATGTCACACGGCAGCGTTCAGCTCTCCATCTCACAAACATTTGAGAGAAAGCGTAAATTCCCACCTAGCCACCCTCGATCCCTGGCCCTGAATGCCAGCATTTCTAAACTACTGGCCTATGAAATGCTGTCATTTAGGCTGGTGGACACAGACAGCTTCAAACAGCTCATGTCGCTTGCTGTCCCACAGTATGTTGTTCCCAGCCGCCACTACTTCTCCAAGAGAGCCGTGCCTTCCCTGCACAACCAAGTGTCCGATAAAATCAAGTGTGCACTGCGCAACGCCATCTGTGGCAAGGTCCACCTAACCAAAGATACGTGGACCAGTAAGCACGGCCAGGGACGCTATATCTCCCTAACTGCACACTGGGTAAATGTAGTGGCGGCTGGGCCCCAGGCAGAGAGCTGTTTGGCGCACGTCCTTCCGCCGCCAAGGATCGCAGGGCAACATTCTTTGCCTCCTGTCTCCTCCTCCTCCTACTCAGCTTCCTCCTCCTCTTCTTCCACCTGCTCATCCAGTCAGCCACACACCTTCACCACCAACTTCAGCACAGCCCGGGGTAAACGTCAGCAGGCCGTTCTGAAACTCATATGTTTGGGGGACAGGCCCCACACCGCACAGGAGTTGTGGCGGGGTATAGAACAACAGACCGACGAGTAGTTGCTGCCGGTGAGCCTCAAGCCCGGCCTGGTGGTGTGCGATAATGGGCGAAATCTCGTTGCAGCTCTGGGACTAGCCGGTTTGACGCACATCCCTTGCCTGGCACATGTGCTGAATTTGGTGGTGCAGAAGTTCATTCGCAACTACCCCGACATGTCAGAGCTGCTGCATAAAGTGCGGGCCGTCTGTTCGCGCTTCCGGCGTTCACACCCTGCTGCTGAACGCCTGTCTGCGCTACAGCGTAACTTCGGCCTTCCCGCTCACCGCCTCATATGCGATGTGCCCACCAGGTGGAACTCCACCTTGCACATGCTGGACAGACTGTGCGAGCAGCAGCAGGCCATAGTGGAGTTTCAGCTGCAGCACGCACGGGTCAGTCGCACTGCGGAACAGCACTACTTCACCACCAATGACTGGGCCTCCATGCGAGACCTGTGTGCCCTGTTGCGCTGTTTCGAGTACTCCACCAACATGGCCAGTGGCGATGACGCCGTTATCAGCGTTACAATACCACTTCTATGTCTCCTTGAGAAAACACTTAGGGCGATGATGGAAGAGGAGGTGGCCCAGGAGGAAGAGGAGGAAGAGGGATCATTTTTAGCACTTTCAGGCCAGTCTCTTCGAAGTGACTCAGAGGGAGGTTTTTTGCAACAGCAGAGGCCAGGTACAAATGTGGCCAGACAGGGCCCACTACTGGGACGAGGATGAGGAGGAGGTGGAGGAGGATGAAGCATGTTCACAGCGGGGTGGCACCCAAAGCAGCTCGGGCCCATCACTGGTGCGTGGCTGGGGGGAAACACAGGACGATGACGATACGCCTCCTACAGAGGACAGCTTGTCCTTACCTCTGGGCAACCTGGCACACATGAGCGACTACATGCTGCAGTGCCTGCGCAACGACAGCAGAGTTGCCCACATTTTAACGTGTGCGGACTACTGGGTTGCCACCCTGCTGGATCCCCGGTACAAAGACAATGTGCCCACCTTACTTCCTACACTGGAGCGTGATAGGAAGATGCGCGAGTACAAGCGCACGTTGGTAGACGCGCTACTGAGAGCATTCCCAAATGTCACAGGGGAACCAGTGGAAGCCCAAGGCGAAGGCAGAGGAGGAGCAAGAGGTCGCCAACGCAGCTGTGTCACGGCCAGCTCCTCTGAGGGCAGGGTTAGCATGGCAGAGATGTGGAAAAGTTTGTCACCACGCCACAGCTAACTGCACCACCACCTGATACGGAACGTGTTAGCAGGAGGCAACATTTCACTAACATGGTGGAACAGTACCTGTGCACACCCCTCCACGTACTGACTGATGGTTCGGCCCCATTCAACTTCTGGGTCTCCAAATTGTCCACGTGGCCAGAGCTAGCCTTTTATGCCTTGGAGGTGCTGGCCTGCCCGGCGGCCAGCGTTTTGTCTGAACGTGTATTCAGCACGGCAGGGGGCGTCATTACAGACAAACGCAGCCGCCTGTCTACAGCCAATGTGGACAAGCTGACGTTCATAAAAATGAACCAGGCATGGATCCCACAGGACCTGTCCATCCCTTGTGCAGATTAGACATTAACTACATCCCCTTAACAATATATTATTGTACTCCAGGGCACTTCCTCATTTAATCCTATTTTTATTTTCATTTTACCATTATATTGCGAGGCAACCCAAAGTTGAATGAACCTCTCCTCTGTCTGGGTGCCGGGGCCTAAATGTGTGACAGTGGCCTGTTCCAGTGGTGGGTGACGTGAAGCCTGATTTTATCACAAGACAGGCTTCTTATTGCTTTAACTTCTTTTACTGTTACCATAGCAGCAAAGAATGAATATGTCAATCAAAAGAAAACCATAGTAACTGACTCCTCCCCACTATCCCAGCATATAATGACTCCACGCTCTGAGATCATCCTCTTTCTTTGCTGCTACCATGGCAGATAAGTACCTCAAATGATAATGCTTTATTTTGCCTTAAGGTTTAGGATTACTTTGCCTTTTATGTATTAGGAATTTTACTTTGCAGGCCCTCATTGCTTTGCTATTTATTTGCGGTCCAGTTTTCTTCCTGGTTTTGGCTTGCTGATTCCCCTTGGTTCCGCTCGTTCAGCTTATCCTTGCTGACCCATTTTATTTCCTCCCTTCCCTACCTCTCTGCGTTTAGGCCCTTCTTTTGTTGGTTGTCACGGCGCTTACCGTTCCCTGTACCGGGTTGTTTCCTCTCGCCATTACCAGCTCGGCCGGCCGTGGTCTCGCGATACCTGGGACTTCGGCCTCCTTCTTAGGCCTCAGTACGTCCACCTCGCCCGAAATCTCGCGATTCACGAGATTTCGGACGCTTCTGTTGCCGCGTCGTTTGCCGCTCGTCCCCTGACGTTACCTCCTTGAAGTGTCGCGGGATCTCGGCGTCTTGCACCGGATTCTTTCGCGCCCACACCGCACTCCTTCTGGGCCCTTCTGTGCCGGTATTGTTGGTGAGTGTTCACCCACTGCGCCTTTTATCACCCCCTTTTCTCTGGTCAGCCCCTCATTATGTGTTTTTCTCTCCTTCCAGGTCTCTTGTGCTAGTTTCTGGTGGTCTGGGGTGAATTACTCCTGCCATCTCTCTCATGTCTCGTCACAGTGCCTCTTCTACCCCTAGACAGGGTGCCCCCACTACCCCTCCTATTCCCTCTACGCTAATTAGCCGCAGGGATGACACCTCACAGGAGGAACAAAACGCTGCGCTGCAGCAATCTATATCTACTGCGATCATGGCTGCCATGGGCTCCATGTCCTCAGCACTCTCGCAATCTATATCTCAGGCCCTGTGTTCACAGTCAGTTTCTGACCCGAACAGGCCATCAGCCTCCAGAACCTCTATGACCGATGGTAATCCATCACATGACCACGCGGTTGTCCTGCGAAAAAGAGTCTGCACGCGACAGGCAGAACGCTCTCGCGCATGGAAAACGGCCAGGACTCTTCCTGAGCCACTGTCTGATTCAGATAAGGAATCAATTGAGGAGGCATTGAACGAGTCACATTATGACTCAGTAGACGAACTCGAGGATGTGGCCGTTGACCCTCTAGAGTTTATGCCCGATCCCACGCCACCCACACATGTGGCTACTAGGCAAGAGGGTCAGTCCTCACTAGACAACATTCTGGTTGATTCCCTGGGCACCCCCCTATTCAACCCGGATGAGCTCCATCATCCACGCTCCGCAGAATGGCTCCCCGCCACTCACGTAGCTCAATATTTGGAAGCAAAAATCCGCACTCCTTTAAGTAAGGAATCCCGCAACAAGTTGCGAGCGGAATGCCCTCGCCCTATTATTCCCAATAAGGTGTGTGAGACACCTACGGTGGACCCGAAGATGGTTCAATTCCTGACCAAAAAAAGGTTTAACCCGAAGAAAGGGCTAGATTCGGCCCTACGGGCCGTTCAGGATAAGCTCCTGGACATCACAGGTCCCCTAGCCAGGATCTTCGATATGGCGGAATCCGCCAAGACAGAGGGTAGAGCTGTCGACCCCATCGAATTGGGGGGATGGATCCAGAGGGCCATTTGCATTGCTGGCAATGTTAATACCTCCTTGGCCATAGAAAGGCGGAAAGCCATTTTGATGAAGGTGGAGCCAAAACTCTCCAACCTGGCCTTATCTGAGGCGGGCAAGAATGCCCAGGGCCTTCTTTTTGGAGACTCCTTTATAAAGGAGTTAGGTAGATATGTCGGAGCATTCACGGCCCTAGATAAAGCTCAAACATCTATGAAGAGGGTATTCAACACCCGTTTCTCCAATAGGGCCGGCAGTTCTAGGGGCCGTCTGTCCGGCCGATCCGAGGCACGGGAAGAGGCTCCTTCAGCTATAGATCCTCACTACAGGATCCCAGGCACCAACCTTCCTTTTTCCCCTCCCGGGGCGCTACAGGACATTTCAGAGGTTTCCGTGGAGCTCCCTCCTATCGACGACCAGTTGGTAAGTTCTCAACCCGTTCTAACATTGTATTCTTCAACAGACTGTGTCTGGGGCAGACTCCGTCTCTTTTTCAATGCTTGGTCCGAGATCACCTCAGACCGATGGGTACTGGACACCATAAAGGGTTTCACCATAGAATTGGTAGCCTCCCCAAATCTTCTTCCCGCCTCCCATCCCATTCACTTGTCCGAGTCGCTTCGACACCACTTACACAGGGAACTAACAGACTTAGTCCACAAACAAGCGATAGAACGTGCCACCCTTCACACCACCGGTGTGATCAGCAATATGTTTCTAGTACAGAAAAAGGGTGGTCAGATGCGCCCAGTTATCAATTTGAAATCCCTCAACTCGCTAGTACAGTATCGCCACTTCAAGATGGAAGGCATCCATCTTTTAAGGGACATGCTCCTCCCGGGCGATTGGATGGTCAAACTCGACCTCAAGGATGCGTATCTCACGGTCCCGGTGGCCCCCGCCTCCAGGGATCTACTGCGATTCCTTTGGGGAGACCAAATTTGGCGTTTCACCTGCCTGCCGTTCGGCCTCTCGTCCGCCCCTTGGTGTTTCACCAAGGTTATGAAACCAGTGGTAGCCTGGCTACGCAGCAGAGGGGTACGCATGATAATTTATCTGGACGATATCCTTATCATGGCACGAAGTCCGTCCCTTCTCCACAAACACCTCTCCATGGCCACCAGTCTCCTCTCAGGGTTAGGTTTCATCATAAACCAGGAGAAATCTTGTCTCACTCCATCAACGTCTATGGAGTTTCTGGGTTTCCAAATAGACTCCACTTCCATGACCCTTCATCTCCCCCTGTCCAAGGTCCGATCTATTCGCAAAGAATTGCGACATGCGCTGCTCCTACCTCAATTGTCACTTCGACACCTGGCACGTCTAATAGGACTTCTAGCTGCATCTATCCAGGCCATTTTTCCAGCTCCCTTGCACTACCGGGCCCTTCAGAGGCTCAAGATTGCCCATCTCCGGACGGGGGCCACGTACTCAGACATGATCACTCTGGACTCGGAGACGAGGGACGAGCTACGGTGGTGGATCCAGAACCTATCGGTCTGGAATGGCAAGGCCTATCGGTCTGGAATGGCAAGGCCTCACTACCTGTATCAGACTGCGGATGGACAACGTGTCCGCGGTCAGATATGTCAACGGGATGGGCGGAACTCGTTCCTCAGTCCTCACCTACCTAGCTCAGGACTTTTGGGAATTCTGCCTCGATCAGGGTATTGTAGTGATAGCGGAGCATCTTCCCGGCCTCCACAATACGTTGGCGGACTGGGATTCACGTTACTTCACGGATTCCAGCGATTGGAAGTTAGACGAGGAGGTATTCCTAGCTATATCATCTCGCTGGGGTCCTCCCTCGGTGGATTTATTTGCCAATCGTTTGAACGCCCAGATATCCAGGTTCTTCAGCTGGCGACCGGATCCTCTGGCAGAAGCAGTGGACGCATTCCTACAACAGTGGAAGGGAGCGTTGATGTATCCCTTTCCCCCATTTGCTTTGATTCCCCGGGTTCTCCTTCAAGTTCAGCGCCAAGCGGCGGAGTTGGTCTTAGTTCTACCTCTGTGGCGATCTCAACCTTGGTTCCCTCTGGTCATGGACCTGTTGGTGCAACCTCCTCTCCTCCTTCCAAATCTCCCCTTTCTGCTGCGAGACCCGTCGGGGGAGGCCCACCCCCTTATTCGAGCAGGTTTACTTCGCCTTCTCGCTTGCAGGATCTCGGGTGTTCCGGCTCACTGCCTGGAGTTTCGAACACAACTGTTTTCTTATTGGAGAACGCATGGGCTCCCGGTACCAGACGGGCTTATCGAGCCGCCTGGGACGCTTGGGCTCGTTGGTGCGGAGAACGCGATCTGGATCCCCTTCGAGCCCCTGTAGTTTCAGTCCTGTCATTCTTGTCTTCCTTGTATGATTCCGGTAAGGCTTATCGTACGATAAACCTCTACAGATCTGCGATATCCTCTAGACACGAGGGTTTTGAGGGTTGTCCTGCGGGTCAACATCCTCTAGTGTGTCGCTTGTTAAAAGGCTCTCGTTTGGCTCGACCTCCCAGACCTCGGTTCTCTACAACTTGGGATGTGGGGTTAGTTTTGAACTTTTTATCCTCATGGTCTTCTAATGACCAGTTGTCCCTTCGCCAGATTTCAGCGAAGTTAGTTACATTGTTATGTCTCATCTCTTGTAAGAGGGTTTCCGACGTCCGGGCCCTGGATTACGATGCGCGGTCATTTACTCCAGAGGGTGTTCTCTTTAACATTTCCAGACGTACTAAGACGGGCATTCGTTCAGTCTCTTAACCTGCTTTCCGGCAGTCCCCGCAACTTTGTTCGGTTGCATGCTTACAGGAGTATGAATCTCGTACTGCTTCCCTACGTACTCCTACTTTTCCTAATCTGTTTATCTCTTTTAGGAGACCCTATGCTCCCGTCTCCAGTGTGACCCTGTCGCGCTGGGTTAAAGAAGGCAGGTATTGACACCAATATCTTCACGGCTCATTCTGTCCGCGGTGCCTCTGCTACCTCCATGTCGATCTCAGGGGCCCGTCTGGAGGACGTTATGCGCTTGGCGGACTGGTCTAGGGTTTCCACTTTTCGTGAATTTTATTTTCGTCCCGCCACTCATGCTTTTAATTCTGTCATTTCTCAGCTTTAAACTAGCAATACGAAGCCTCCGTGTCTTGTGATAAAATTTCATGATTTTCCTATTTTATGACGTAAAGTCATGATTTTATTAAAGACACGGAGGCGAGTATTGCCCACCCTTCCCACCCCTTCTTGGGTTGTCTTGAATGTGGATATATTTTTCCATTGCTTGTTATGACATTTTTTCTGTATTATTTATTTCTGATTTGAGATTTATGTTTGATTTTTTCATTCCATTGCCTTGTGAGTCTATCTCGGTTTTTCCATCCTACAGGCTGAGACGTCGTTTTCTCTACGGTCCCGGTTCAGAGTACGGGGTTGATTCCGTTACATCATCAAAGACCGTTTCTCCTTCTGTTGAAGAGTTTGGTTTGAAGGTTCAAGTTGTCGGTTGCGGTCCGGGATGCTCAATTTCCGAAAGAGTTCTGCAGTTGGAGTAGCTGCTCAAATAAAGAGGATGATCTCAGAGCGTGGAGTCATTATATGCTGGGATAGTGGGGAGGAGTCAGTTACTATGGTTTTCTTTTGATTGACATATTCATTCTTTGCTAATATGGTAACAGTAAAGGAAGTTAAAGCAATACTCGCCTCCGTGTCTTTAATAAAATCATGACTTTACGTCATAAAATAGGAAAATCATGAAATTCTCTGCTATGACATGAAGACTGATTCTGTGCTGACATGAAGCCAGATTCTCTGTTACGCGACCTCTCTCCTCTGCCTGGGTGCCTGGGCCTAAATATGTGACAGTGGCCTGTTCCAATGGTGGGTGACGTGAAGCCTGATTCTCTGCTATGACATGAAGACTGATTCTGTGCTGACATGAAGCCAGATTCTCTGTTACGCGACCTCTCTCCTCTGCCTGGGTGCCTGGGCCTAAATATGTGACAGTGGCCTGTTCCAGTGGTGGGTGACGTGAAGCCTGATTCTCTGCTATGACATGAAGACTTATTCTCTGCTGACATGAAGCCTGAATCTCTGTTATGGGACCTCTCTCCTCTGCCTGGGTGCCTGGGCCTAAATATGTGACAGTGGCCTGTTCCAGTGGTGGGTGATGTGAAGCCTGATTCTCTGCTATGACATGAAGACTGATTCTCTGCTGACATGAAGCCTGAATCTCTGTTATGGGACCTCTCTCCTCTGTCTGGGTGCCAGGGCCTAAATGTGTGACAGTGGCCTGTTCCAGTGGTGGGTGACGTGAAGCCTGATTCTCTGCTATGACATGAAGACTGATTCTCTGCTGACATGAAGCCTGAATCTCTGTTATGGGACCTCTCTCCTCTGCCTGGGTGCCTGGGCCTAAATATGTGACAGTGGCCTGTTCCAGTGGTGGGTGACGTGAAGCCTGATTCTCTGCTATGACATGAAGACTGATTCTGTGCTGACATGAAGCCAGATTCTCTGTTACGCGACCTCTCTCCTCTGCCTGGGTGCCTGGGCCTAAATATGTGACAGTGGCCTGTTCCAGTGGTGGGTGACGTGAAGCCTGATTCTCTGCTATGACATGAAGACTGATTCTGTGCTGACATGAAGCCAGATTTTCTGTTACGCGACCTCTCTCCTCTGCCTGGGTGCCTGGGCCTAAATATGTGACAGTGGCCTGTTCCAGTGGTGGGTGACGTGAAGCCTGATTCTCTGCTATGACATGAAGACTGATTCTCTGCTGACATGAAGCCTGAATCTCTGTTATGGGACCTCTCTCCTCTGCCTGGGTGCCTGGGCCTAAATATGTGACAGTGGCCTGTTCCAGTGGTGGGTGACGTGAAGCCTGATTCTCTGCTATGACATGAAGACTGATTCTCTGCTGACATGAAGCCTGAATCTCTGTTATGGGACCTCTCTCCTCTGCCTGGGTGCCTGGGCCTAAATATGTGACAGTGGCCTGTTCCAGTGGTGGGTGACGTGAAGCCTGATTCTCTGCTATGACATGAAGACTGATTCTCTGCTGACATGAAGCCTGAATCTCTGTTATGGGACCTCTCTCCTCTGCCTGGGTGCCTGGGCCTAAATATGTGACAGTGGCCTGTTCCAGTGGTGGGTGACGTGAAGCCTGATTCTCTGCTATGACATGAAGACTGATTCTCTGCTGACATGAAGCCTGAATCTCTGTTATGGGACCTCTCTCCTCTGCCTGGGTGCCTGGGCCTAAATATGTGACAGTGGCCTGTTCCAGTGGTGGGTGACGTGAAGCCTGATTCTCTGCTATGACATGAAGACTGATTCTCTGCTGACATGAAGCCTGAATCTCTGTTATGGGACCTCTCTCCTCTGCCTGGGTGCCTGGGCCTAAATATGTGACAGTGGCCTGTTCCAGTGGTGGGTGACGTGAAGCCTGATTCTCTGCTATGACATGAAGACTGATTCTCTGCTGACATGAAGCCTGAATCTCTGTTATGGGACCTCTCTCCTCTGTCTGGGTGCCAGGGCCTAAATGTGTGACAGTGGCCTGTTCCAGTGGTGGTGACGTGAAGCCTGATTCTCTGCTATGACATGAAGACTGATTCTCTGCTGACATGAAGCCTGAATCTCTGTTATGGGACCTCTCTCCTCTGCCTGGGTGCCTGGGCCTAAATATGTGACAGTGGCCTGTTCCAGTGGTGGGTGACATGAAGCCTGATTCTCTGCTATGACATGAAGACTGATTCTCTGCTGACATGAAGCCTGAATCTCTGTTACGCGACCTCTCTCCTCTGCCTGGGTGCCTGGGCCTAAATATGTGACAGTGGCCTGTTACAGTGGTGGGTGACGTGAAACCTGATTCTCTGCTATGACATGAAGACTGATTCTCTGCTGACATGAAGCCTGAATCTCTGTTATGGGACCTCTCTCCTCTGCCTGGGTGCCTGGGCCTAAATATGTGACAGTGGCCTGTTCCAGTGGTGTGTGACGTGAAGCCTGATTCTCTGCTATGACATGAAGACTGATTCTCTGCTGACATGAAGCCTGAATCTCTGTTATGGGACCTCTCTCCTCTGCCTGGGTGCCTGGGCCTAAATATGTGACAGTGGCCTGTTCCAGTGGTGGGTGACGTGAAGCCTGATTCTCTGCTATGACATGAAGACTGATTCTCTGCTGACATGAAGCCTGAATCTCTGTTATGGGACCTCTCTCCTCTGTCTGGGTGCCAGGGCCTAAATGTGTGACAGTGGCCTGTTCCAGTGGTGGGTGATGTGAAGCCTGATTCTCTGCTATGACATGAAGACTGATTCTCTGCTGACATGAAGCCTGAATCTCTGTTATGGGACCTCTCTCCTCTGCCTGGGTGCCTGGGCCTAAATATGTGACAGTGGCCTGTTCCAGTGGTGGGTGACATGAAGCCTGATTCTCTGCTATGACATGAAGACTGATTCTCTGCTGACATGAAGCCTGAATCTCTGTTATGGGACCTCTCTCCTCTGCCTGGGTGCCTGGGCCTAAATATGTGACAGTGGCCTGTTACAGTGGTGGGTGACGTGAAACCTGATTCTCTGCTATGACATGAAGACTGATTCTCTGCTGACATGAAGCCTGAATCTCTGTTATGGGACCTCTCTCCTCTGCCTGGGTGCCTGGGCCTAAATATGTGACAGTGGCCTGTTCCAGTGGTGGGTGACGTGAAGCCTGATTCTCTGCTATGACATGAAGACTGATTCTCTGCTGACATGAAGCCTGAATCTCTGTTATAGGACCGCTCTCCTCTGCCTGGGTGCCTGGGCCTAAATATGTGGCAGTGGCCTGTTCCAGTGGTGGGTGACGTGAAGCCTGATTCTCTGCTATGACATGAAGACTGATTCTCTGCTGACATGAAGCCTGAATCTCTGTTATGGGACCTCTCTCCTCTGCCTGGGTGCCTGGGCCTAAATATGTGACAGTGGCCTGTTACAGTGGTGGGTGACGTGAAGCCAGATTCTCTGCTATGGCATGAAGACTGATTCTCTGCTGATGTGAAGCCAGATTCTCTGCTATGGGACCTCTCTCCAATTGATATTGGTTTATTTTTATATATTTTATTTTAATTTTAATTCATTTCCCTATCCACATTTGTTTACAGGGGATTTACCTACACAGCCCTCTAGCTCTTTCCTGGGCTGTTTTACAGCCTTTTTAGTGCCGAAAAGTTCGGGTCCTTATTGACTTCAATGGGGTTCGGGACGAAGTTCGGGTCGGGTTCGGATCCCGAACCCGAACATTTCCGGGAAGTTCGGCCGAACTTCTCGAACCCGAACATCCAGGTGTTCGCTCAACTCTACTTAGAAGTTTAACCACCTCCCGTCCGCCCATAGGATATAAACGTCCGGGAGGTGGATCTCTATTTCTGAATGGACGTTCCAGAATGTCCGTTCAGAAACTGCAGCTGCACGCTAATCGTGCAGCTGCTGATCGGGTTGCCCGCTGTCAGTGACAGCAGGGCAACCCAGAGAGAAGACAGGGACAGTCCCCAGGTGTCCCTGCCTTCTGGATCGCTGCATACACAGCGTTCACCGAGCGCTCTGTATACAGAGCAGGAAGCGCTATGCGCTTCCTGTGCCGGCCCGGCGGTCATGTGACCGCCGGGACCGGAGAGTGCAGGAGCTGTGTGAGGTCTTTCAGAGACCTCGATCAGCCCTGCACTGAGGCTGTACAGCACAGTATTATGCTGTACAGCCTCTCTGGGGGGTGTATTTCTCCTGTAACTGGGGCTACTATGTTAGCCCCAGTTACAGGAGAAATCAACAGTGAAAAAAAAAAGAAAAAGTGAAGTAAATGTCCCCCAGAGGTCTTGTATGACCTTATGGGGGACGAAAAGTGTAAAATAAAAAATAAAAAAATAAAGTGTTGAAAAAATAAAATAAAAAAAGGTTTCACATGTAAAAAAAAAAATTCCCCAAGTAAGGAATAATTATTATTTTTTTTAAATAGAAAAAATATAATAAAATAGACATATTTGGTATTGCCGCGTCCGTAAACACCAGCTCTATAAAAATATCACATGACCTAACCCCTCGGGTGAACACCGTAAAAAAAAAAAAAAAACTGTGTCAAAACGAGCAATTTTTGTCACCTTACCTCACAAAAAGTGCAACACCAAGTGATCAAAAACGCATATGTCCCACAAAATGGTACCAATAAAACCGTCACCTTATCCCGCAAAAAATGAGCCCCTACATAAGAAAATCTCAAAAAAAACAAAAAAAACTATAGCGCTTAGAACATGGAGACACTAAAACATCATTTTTTTGGTTTCAAAAATGCTATTATTGTGTTAAAGTGAAAAAAAAAAGTATACATATTAGGTATTACCGCGTCCTTAAAAACCAGCTCTATAAAAATATCACATGACCTAACCCCTCGGGTGAACACCGTACATGGACACATTAAAACATAATTTTTTTGTTTCAAAAATGCTATTATTGTGTAAAACTTTAATAAATAAGAAAAAGTATACATATTAGGTATCGCCACGTCCATAACAATCTGCTCTATAAAAATGTCACTTGACTGAACCCCTCAGGTGAACGCTGTAAAAATAAATAAATAGAAACTGTGCTAAAACAACAAATTTTTTGGTCACCTTGCCCCATAAAGTGTTATAATGAATGATCAAAAAATCATATGTACCCAAAAATAGTAGCAATTAAACTGGCACCTTATCCCCTAGTTTCCAAAATGGGATCACTTCTTGGGAGTTTCTACTGTAAGGGTGCATCAGGGGGCTTCAAATGGGACATGGCATCTAAAAACCATGTGGAGTTCCTTTTCTTCTGCGCCCTGCCGTGTGCCCATACAGCAGTTTATGACCACATGTGGGGTGTTTCTGTAAACCGCAGAATCTGGGTAATAAATATTGAGTTATGTTTGGCTGTTAACCATCGATGTGTTAAAGAAATAAATGGATTAAAATGGAAAATCTGCCAAAAAAGTGAAATTTAAAAATTTGATCTCCATTTTCCTTTAATTCTTGTGGAACGCCCAAAGGGTTAACAAAGTTTGTAAAATCGGTTTTAAGTAACTTGAGGGGTGTAGTTTCTACAATGGGGTGATTTATGGGGGTATCCACTATGTAGGCCCCACAAAGTGACTTCAGACCTGAACTGGTCCTTAAAAAGTGGGTTTTGGCAATTTTCTTAAAAATATGAAGAATTGCTTCTAAACTTCTAAGCCTTCTAACGTCCTAAAAAAATAAAATGACATTTCCAAAATGATGCCAACATAAAGTAGACATATGGGGAATGTTAAGTAATAAATATTTTATGAGGTTTCACTTTCTGTTTTAAAAGCAGAGAAATTAAAATTTAGAAAATTGCGAATTTTTCCAAATTTTTGGTAAATTTGGGATTTTTTCATAAATAAAGGTGAAATATATTGACTCAAATTTATGACTATCATGAAGTACAATGTGTCACGAGAAAACAATCTCTGAATGACTTGGATAAGTAAAGGCGTTCCAAAGTTATTACAACATAAAGTGAGATATGTCAGTTTTGCAAAATTAGGCCTGGTCAGGAAGGGAGCAAATGGCCCAGATGGCAAGTGGTTAAAAGCAAATCTTGAAATTTGTAAGAAAATTTCCAAAACCCACTCTTTAACCACCTCAGCTCCCCTAGCTTAAACACCCTTAATGACCAGACCACTTTTTACACTTCTGCACTACACTACTTTCACCATTTATTGCTCGGTCATGCAACTTACCACCCAAATGAATTTTACCTCCTTTTCTTCTCACTAAGGCCTCATGCACACGACCGGCCGGGAGCTCCTCCTACTGATAAGTGACAGGTCATGTCACTTACCAGTAGGAGGAGCTCCCGGCCGGACTTTACTTACCAGTAGGAGGAGCTCCCGGTCGGACGCAGACATCGCTTTCGCAGGTAAGTATAATGGTTCTACAAATTGCTAAGGAACCATGGCAACCGGGAATGCAGTAGCGTCCTGGTTGCAATGGTTACCGATCGGAGCCCCAACGATTAAATTGGGACTCCGATCGGTACACTCCGCTGCCACCAATGATAGGGGGGAGATTTTAATTAGGAGGGGGAGGGAGGGGAGAAGGCCCACTGGCCACCAACGAGTTAACTACAGGGGAGGGAGGAGGGGCCCACTGGCCACCAACAAGTTAACTACAGGGGAGGGAGGGGGGCCGGCCGCACTGGCCACTAATGAGTTAACTACAGGGGAGGGAGGAGGGGCCCACTGGCCATCAACGAGTTAACTACAGGGGAGGGAGGGGGGCCCACTGGCCACCAATGAGTTAACTACAGGGGAGGGAGGGGGGGGGCCGGCCGCACTGGCCACCAATGTGTTAACTACAGGGGGGGCTGCCCCCTGCTGCCTGGGGGCAGTCATGTACACAGTTCTTTTAGTATATTCTAACCTGAAGCGTCCCCATCACCATGGAACGCCTCTGTGTTAGAATATACTGTCGGATTTGAGTTTCACGATGTAACTCAAATCCGACGGTATATTCTAACATAGAGGCGTTCCCATGGTGATGGGGACGCTTCAAGTTAAAATATACCATCGGATTGGAGAAAACTCTGATCCTATGGTATATTAACTCCTGACTTTACATTGAAAGTTAATGGGGGACGGATCCGTTTGAAATTGCACCATATTGTGTCAACCTCAAACGGATACGTCCCCATTGACTTGCATTGTAATTCAGGATGGATCCGTTTGGCTCCGCACGGCCAGGCAGACACCAAAACGACTTTTTTTTCATGTCCGTGGATCCTCCAAAAATCAAGGAAGACCCACGGACGAAAAAACGGTCACGGATCACGGCAAAACGGAACCCGTTTTTGCGGACCACCAAAAAATACGGTCGTGTGCATGAGGCCTAATAGTGCTTTCATTTGGTGGTATTTCATTGCTGCTGACATTTTTACTTTTTTTGTTATTAATCGAAATTTACCGATTTTTTTGCAAAAAAATGACATTTTTCAGTTGTAAATTTTTGGAAAAAAAGCAACATCCATATATAAATTTTTCTCTAAATTTATTGTTCTACATGTCTTTGATAAAAAAAAAATGTTTGGGTAAAAAAAAAATGGTTTGGGTAAAAGTTATAGCGTTTACAAACTATGGTACAAAAATGTGAATTTCCGCTTTTTGAAGCAGCTCTGACTTTCTGAGTACCTGTCATGTTTCCTGAGGTTCTACAATGCCCAGACAGTACAAACACCCCACAAATGACCCCATTTCGGAAAGTAGACACCCTAAGGTATACGCTGAAGGGCATAGTGAGTTCATAGAACTTTTTATTTTTTGTCACAAGTTAGCGGAAAATGATGATTTTTTTATTTTATTTTTTTCTTACAAAGTCTCATATTCCACTAACTTGTGACAAAAAATAAAAACTTCCATGAACTCACTATGCCCATCACGAAATACCTTGGGGTGTCTTCTTTCCAAAATGGGGTCACTTGTGGGGTAGTTATACTGCGCTGGCATTTTAGGGGCCCAAATGCGTGCAAAGTAGTTTGAAATCAAAAAGTGTAAAAAATGGCCGGTGAAATCCGAAAGGTGCTCTTTGGAATGTGGGCCCCTTTGCCCACCTAGGCTGCAAAAAAGTGTCACACATCTGGTATTGCCGTACTCAGGAGAAGTTGGGCAATGTGTTTTGGGGTGTCATTTTATATATACCCATGCTGGGTGAGAGAAATATCTTGGCAAAAGATAACTTTTCCCATTTTTTTATACAAAGTTGGCATTTGACCAAGATATTTATCTCACCCAGCATGGGTATATGTAAAATGACACCCCAAAACACATTGCCCAACTTCTCCTGAGTACGGCAATACCACATGTGTGACACTTTTTTGCAGCCTAGGTGGGCAAAGGGGCCCACATTCCTTTTAGGAGGGCATTTTTAGACATTTGGATCCCAGACTTCTTCTCACGCTTTAGGGACCCTAAAATGCCAGGGCAGTATAAATACCCCACATGTGACCCCATTTTGGAAAGCGTGAGTAGAAGTCTGGAATATAAATGTCTAAAAAATTTTACGCATTTGGATTCCGTGAGGGGTATGGTGAGTTCATGTGAGATTTTATTTTTTGACACAAGTTAGTGGAATATGAGACTTTGTAAGAAAAAAATAAAATAAAAATTTTCCGCTAACTTGGGCCAAAAAAATGTCTGAATGGAGCCTTACAGGGGGGTGATCAATGACAGGGGGGTGATCAATGACAGGGGGGTGATCAGGGAGTCTATATGGGGTGATCACCCCCCTGTCATTGATCACCCCCCTGTAAGGCTCCATTCAGACATCCATATGTTTTTTACGGATCCACGGATACATGGATCGGATCCGCAAAACACATATGGATTTCTGAATGGAGCCTTACAGGGGAGTGATCAATGACAGGGGGGTGATCACCCCATATAGACTCCCTGATCACCCCCCTGTCATTGATCACCCCCCTGTAAGGCTCCATTCAGACGTCTGAATGGAGCCTTACAGGGGGGTGATCAATGACAGGGGGGTGATCAATGACAGGGGGGTGATCAGGGAGTCTATATGGGGTGATCACCCCCCTGTCATTGATCACCCCCCTGTAAGGCTCCATTCAGATGTCCGTACGTGTTTTGCGGATCCGATCCATGTATCCGTGGATTCGTAAAAAACATACGGACGTCTGAATGGAGCCTTACAGGGGGGTGATCAATGACAGGGGGGTGATCAATGACAGGGGGGTGATCAGGGAGTCTATATGGGGTGATCACCCCCCTGTTATTGATCACCCCCTGTAAGGCTCCATTCAGATGTCCGTACGTGTTTTGCAGATCCGATCCATGTATCCGTGGATCCGTAAAAAACATACGGACGTCTGAATGGAGCCTTACAGGGGGGTGATCAATGACAGGGGGGTGATCAATGACAGGGGGGTGATCAGGGAGTCTATATGGGGTGATCACCCCCCTGTCATTGATCACCCCCTGTAAGGCTCCATTCAGATGTCCGAATGTGTTTTGCAGATCCGATCCATGTATCCGTGGATCCGTAAAAAACATACGAACGTCTGAATGGAGCCTTACAGGGGGGTGATAAATGACAGGGGGGTGATAAATGACAGGGGGGTGATCAGGGAGTCTATATGAGGTGATCACCCCCCTGTCATTGATCACCCCCTGTAAGGCTCCATTCAGATGTCCGAATGTGTTTTGCGGATCCGATCCATGTATCCGTGGATCCGTAAAAAACATACGGACGTCTGAATGGAGCCTTACAGGGGGGTGATCAATGACAGGGGGGTGATAAATGACAGGGGGGTGATCAGGGAGTCTATATGGGGTGATCACCCCCCTGTCATTGATCACCCCCCTGTAAGGCTCTAGTCAGACGTCTGTATGTGTTTTGCGGATCCTATCCATGTATCCGTGGATCCGTAAAAACATACGGACGTCTGAATGGAGCCTTACAGGGGGGTGATCAATGACAGGGGGGTGATCAGGGAATCTATATGGGGTGATCACCCTTGTCATTGATCACCCCGCTGTAAGGCTCCATTCAGACGTCCGTATGTGTTTTGCGGATCCGATCCATGTATCAGTGGATCTGTAAAAAACATACGGACGTCTGAATGGAGCCTTACCAGGGGGTGATCAATGACAGGGGGGTGATCAGGGAGTCTATATGGGGTGATCAGGGGTGATCAGGGGTTAATAAGGGGTTAATAAGTGACAGGGGGGGTGTAGTGTAGTGGTGCTACTTATTACTGAGCTGCCTGTGTCCTCTGGTGGTCGATCCAAGCAAAAGGGACCACCAGAGGACCAGGTAGCAGGTATATTAGATGCTGTTATCAAAACAGCGTCTAATATACCTTTAGGGGTTAAGGCAGGCTGGAGATCCACTCGCTTACCTTCCGATCCTGTGAACTGCGCGCGTTCACAGGAAATCTCGCGTCTCGCGAGAAGACGCGTATATGCGTCCAGGATGAATGAATCGACCGCCTCCTGGACGCGTCCCTGCGTTCGGTGGTCCGGAGGCGGTTAAGGACCAATTTAGGTCTGAAGTCACTTTGTGGGGCTTACATAGTAGAAAGCCCCCATTAATGACTCCATTGTAGAAACTACACCCCTCAAGTTACTCAAAACTTATTTTATAAACTTTGTTAACCCTTTAGGTGTTCCACAAGAATTAAAGGAAAATGAAGATGAAATTTCAAAATTTCCCTTTTTTAGCAGATTTTCCATTTTAATCCATTTTTTTCTTTAACACTTCAAGGGTTAACAGACAAACAAAACTCAATATTTATTATCCTGATTCTGCGGTTTACAGAAACACCCCACATGTGGTCGTAAACTGATGTAAGGGCACACGGCAGGATGCAGCAGAAAATGAACACCATATGGTTTTTAGAAGGCAGATTTTGCTGGACTGGTTTTTAGATGCCATGTCCCATTTGAAGCCCCCCTGATGCACCCTTAAAGTAGAAATTCCCAAAAAGTGACCCCATTTTGGAAACTAGGGGATAAGGTGCCAGTTTTATTTGTACCATTTTTGTGTACATATGATTTTTTGATCATTCATTATTACACTTTATGGGGCAAGGTGACCAATTATTTTTTTATTTTGCCACAGTTTTTATTTATTTTTACAGCGTTCACCTGAGGGGTTGTCATGTGATATTTTTATAGAGCACATCATTACGGACATGACAATACCTATATATATACTTTCTCTTATTTATTAAAGTTTTACACAATAATGGCATTTTTGAAACCAAAAAATGATGTTTTAGTGTCTCCATATTCTGAGAGCCATAGCTTTTTCTATTTTTAAACCGATTTTCTTAGGTAAGGTCTCATTTTTTGTGGGATGAGGGGACTGTTTGATTGGTACTATTTTGGAGGGCATACGCCTTTTTGATTGCTTGGTGTTGCAATTTTTGTCTTTTTTTGACACTGTTTTTATTTTTTATTTTTTATTGTGTTTATCGGACGGGGTGGATCATGTGATTTATTTATAGAGCCAGTCGTTATGGACGCGGTGATACATAATATGTGTGTTTTTTCTTTTTTATCTATTTTTTATTATGAAATCTGGGGAAGGGGCGTTTTTTTTCTTTTTTTACTTGAAACTTTATTTTTTTTATTAAAAACACTGATTCCCTCTGCAATGCTTTACAATACATCTGTATTGTAATGCCTTGCCTGTTAGTGTATGACACTGAGTCATACACTAAGAGGTTGCCTAGGAGACCCAGCCCGAGGCTGGATCTCCTGGGCACCCGTAGAAGGCAGGTCCCGATGCCTTGTCACGCATCGGGTCCCCGCCACAGCAGCGCTCCTTCATCCACCACAAACCACTTCTATGTTGCTGACCGCGGCATAGATGGGGTTAATCCGCCGGCATCGCTGTAAACAGCGATATTGGCAGATACAGCGGGGGCCCGGCTACCAGGGACTGCCGGACCCCTGGAGTGATTGGGCGTGCACCGCTCAGGTGCCCGCCCAATCACCATGACTTACTATTACAACAAAATGTGGGAAGTCACTGACTTCCATGACGTAATAGTACGTCACATGTATTAAGGTATTAAATTATAGATATTGACCTGGAAAATTTTAAATAACATCATAAAAAATTATTTAAAAATGTTAAACATAAAAATTTCATTTAAACAATAGGTCATTTTCTGATGACACATTCCCTTTAAAGCTTGCTGAAACCTTTAGAATTTTCTCTATTTATGCCTACATTTGACAGAAAACTGCATCAGATTTCAAGTCCTAAAAGTCGATAAACAAATCAAACAAATGAGTCAAACATTCAGTATTGGACTTGGTAATGTATTAATTTATAATTAATATATTTATAATTTATTTATTGAGGAAAATGATCTAATATCACATCCAATATCACATATCTGTGAGTGTCAAAAGTGTGCAATAACTGCAACTAAACATTTCTGGTAATTGTTGATTAGTTCTGTACATTGGCTTGGGTAAATTTTAGTCTATTAATCCATTCAAAACAGCTCCAACTCTGTTATGTTGGTGGGTTTCCTTACATGAACTGCTCGCTTCTGGTCCCTCCATAACATTTCTATTGGATTAAGGTCAGGACTTTAGCTTGGTTATTCCAAAACTTTTAATTTATTCTTCTTTAACCATTCTTTGGTAGAGCAACTTGTGGGCTTAGGGTCGCTCTCTTGCCGCATGACCCATGTTCTCTTGAGATTTAGCTCAGGAACAGATTTCCTAGCATTCACTTATAGAATTTGCTGGTATAATTTAGAATTCACTGTTCCATCTATGAAGGCAAGCCGCCCTGGCCCAGATGCAGCAAAACATGGCTAAACCATGATACTATTACCACTATTTAAACCAAAATGTTTTATTTTAGTCTCAACCATCTACAAACCATTGCGCCAATAGCATTCTAACTTGTCCAGGTGATCTTTAGCAAACTGTAGACGGGCAACCATGTTTTTTTTGGAGACCAGAGGCTAACACTATCTAATGCGAGAAAGGCCGTTAGTTGTGTAGATGAAACCTTTAGTTGCCTAGATGTAACCTTTGGTTTCTTTGTGACTTTGTGGACTATTACATGCCTTGCTGTTGTCGTGATCTTTGTTGGTCGACCACTCCTGGGGAGGGTAATAATGGTCTTGAATTTCCTCAATTTGTACACAATCTGCCTGACTGAGTGCCTGCATATCAAACGATCACTGTCTGCAAGTACTACTTTGTCCTATTGATTTTTTTTTCCATAAAATTTGCTGAAATGGTCTTTAATTTCCTAGTCTTCAACAGAATTGTTTAAAATTGTCCTGTCTTCCAAAAAGCCTGTTCTATCCAGTGTACACACATACCAAACCATTGCCATATGCAAGCTCTACTTGCCTACAACCAAACCATCGCTGTATGCACACACACAATAGCTCTATTTTAGTTCATGTGGCGGCATCACCTGATTGGGTAGAAAAATCAAGACTGTCCTCCTTTTCCTCATCATCATTCTAGCAGCCAGGCCATAACCACAAGCAGTGGTGTCATAATCATAAACATCAAAAGCTTCTGGTTCTCCTGCCCAGACTATTCCTCCTCCACTACTTCATCGTCAGTCATCCATAACGGAATGTGTGGACAGAAAAACGTAATTAATTGCACATAATTGCAATTAAAACCTGAAGAAAGGGAAATGTGTATACCCAAACCAAGGAATGAAGAATGGTTTCCAAGAAAGAAGTTTTCATATCACCTTTAATTTGCAGTGGTCCCTTGCATCGTGCAGTAACTATACAGTACAGTTCTTCCTCTGGAGAAGTTTGGGCCGTTCTTTGGAAGGCACCTCTACTGTGGCTGCAAATCTGACAACATTACTACACACTTAGAATAGAGTTGTGCCTGTCATTAGCACAACTCCATAAGGTGAGCCAGAGCAGTGTGAAAATCCTCACAGATCCATGCATCATTCATTTTTAGAAAACTGATGTTTTGTACGCTGGTGGACAACTTTGTCCGTTTGGGTGTCATAATGCCCCCTGACACCCTGAAAACCCTCTCTGAGAGGACAGTGGAGGCTGGATAAGACAGAACAGAGAGACCTTCCAAAAAAGATGTGTTTTTAGTGCATGCTTATGGATGTTGGGAGTTAACTTGATTGTCTGAGGCAGTAAATTCCAGACACCTGGTGCACCTTGGGTGAAGTCTAGATGATGGGAGTAGGAGGTTCAGATTACGGAGGATGTCAGTGCTAAATCATTGGAAGGACAGAGAGCACAGACAGGGTGATAGACAGAGATAAGGTATAAGATATAGAAAGGGGCATCATTGTAGAGAGCTTTGTGGTTAGCAAGTTTAAACTGAACCCTATACTGTATGGGTTAGGGTGGGTTCACATCATGTTTTTCCTTTAGAATCTACGTCAAGGAAACTCCAGACATACAGTACAGACCAAAAGTTTGGACACACCTTCTCATTCAAAGAGTTTTCTTTATTTTCATGACTATGAAAATTGTAGATTCCCACTGAAGGCATCAAAACTATGAATTAACACATGTGGAATTATATTCATAACAAACAATTGTGAAACAACTGAAAATATGTCATATTCTAGGTTCTTCAAAGTAGCCAACTTTTGCTTTGATTACTGGTTTGCACACTCTTGGCATTCTCTTGATGAGCTTCAAGAGGTAGTCCCCTGAAATGGTTTTCACTTCACAGGTGTGCCCTGTCAGGTTTAAAAAGTGGGATTTCTTGCCTTATAAATGAGGGTTGGGACCATCAGTTGCGTTGAGGAGAAGTCAGGTGGATACACAGCTGATAGTCCTACTGAATAGACTGTTAGAATTTGTATTATGGCAAGAAAAAAGCAGCTAAGTAAAGAAAAACGAGTGGCCATCATTACTTTAAGAAATGAAGGTCAGTCAGTCAGCCGAAAAATTGGGAAAACTTTGAAAGTAAGGGCTATTTGACCATGAAGGAGAGTGATGGGGTGCTGCGCCAGATGACCTGGCCTCCACAGTCACCGGACCTGAACCCAATCGAGATGGTTTGGGGTGAGCTGGACCGCAGAGTGAAGGCAAAAGGGCCAACAAGTGCTAAGCATCTCTGGGAACTCGTTCAAGACTGTTGGAAGACCATTTCAGGGGACTACCTCTTGAAGCTCATCAAGAGAATGCCAAGAGTGTGCAAAGCAGTAATCAAGGTGGCTAC
Source organism: Bufo bufo (assembly GCF_905171765.1). Lineage (NCBI taxonomy): Eukaryota > Metazoa > Chordata > Amphibia > Anura > Bufonidae > Bufo > Bufo bufo. Next base: position 90,660,356 of record NC_053396.1, read on the forward strand.
TTTGAAGAACCTAGAATATGACATATTTTCAGTTGTTTCACACTTGTTTGTTATGTATATAATTCCACATGTGTTAATTCATAGTTTTGATGCCTTCATAGTCATGAAAATAAAGAAAACTCTTTGAATGAGAAGGTGTGTCCAAACTTTTGGTCTGTACTGTACACACTAAATGTTTATATAGGGTTTCATTAGTCATATGGAGGACAAAAGAGTATCCTTTTGCTCTCCATCTGGCTGGTATATGTCAATATACTGCAAAAAGCCATCATAGAACAGTGTAGTAGACTGGGATATTCCATCCTGCAATGTCCTGCAAAAAAAAAAAGGGATCCCATAGAGTCATGCAGCTCGCGGTTGTCCATCTGTTAGGCAGGGGCCAGCAATAGGATATAACAGGGTGCATAAATGAGCAGTATCATTGTGGGACAGAAAGAGTGACTATTCACTGGAGCTCATTGAACGCTCTTCGTCCGTCTCAATCTGCATATATAGCAGACAACAATCACTGTGAGCACTCTGTGAGCACCAAGGTCTTCCACAATCTGCCTAACAATTTATTCTTCATCCCTCAACCTTAATGATAAGGGTGTTTGCAATAGACGGATTATACTGAGGTCCTGGTCAACACCCCAAGTATCCCCTGTAGCACACTTATTATTAATTTAAACCCTCATCTGGGTGATCATACTTATTGCCATCTGCGGTACCCAGACGGTTCAAAGCTCCACTGGGCAACTCTCAGGGGATTGGGGAATTCATACATGCCTAAATTGGCTGTTACTTCACATTTTAGGAATATCTTCAATAAAAATGTATTATTTTGTTTTTAGTGTCTCCTTTAGACAGTAATCAACAATTTAGTGAGATGCACACCCATCTATCTGGTTTTCTGTGATAGTTATAAAAAAATATCTGAAGCTCTGCCCCATGGTCACACTGGAGGAGCTGCAGAGATCCACAGCTCAGGTGAGAGAATCTGTCCACAGGACAACTATTAGTCGTGTACTCCACAAATCTGACCTTTATGGAAGAGTGGCAAGAAGAAAGCTGCAAAATGCCATGTGTGGCGGAAAACTAACACTGCATATCAGACACAGAGGCTTTGCACACAGATGCTCTCCATTCAATCTGACTGAGTTGAGCTATGTTGCAAAGAAGAATAGGCCAAAAATTCAGCCTTTAGATGTGCAAAGCTGGTAGAGACATACCCCATGGAATTACCTTTTGAACTGTTCATGTGCACGTTTTATGCATATATCTCACTCAGTTCCATAGTGAGGGCCATGAGAATACATTATCCCATAGAGTCCACTGTCTTCCATGGCACATGCTTAGGTTACTCTGAGGTATGCAAGATCCTACAACTGAAACAGAAACTGAGGAGAAACTATTAAATAAGTGACAATGAGCATCCTGTACCAGAAACATGCAAAATTTGGAAAATGAGAATCTATAAGGAGCAGGTTGTAGAGTAATTACATGACACCAGCAACAAAGCGGCAGGGGAACTGACACCTCAGCTTTGAGGACCAGGCTAGAGGAAGTAACCTGTCCTGGTCACCTGTTACGGTCCCCTTCCTTCTCTTTCCTGCACCTGACATCACACAGTACATTTACAAACCTTCACACTTTGCTGACATTTCCTATGGAGCATTGTCTCACTTGTCAGCTTGCAGTGTAAAGACCTAACAGGTTGTCCGCAAACAATGTAGCATTCCTCACTTCCCCACACTCTGCAGACGCTTCTTTATACCAACTTATCATTTACATTGTTTGTATAGTCTTATGTCTTTGAACACGTCTTCACATGTTTTTTCACTACTTTGGGGAAACCTGCTAAATCTCAGCTAGCAATAAAAACTACACATTTTCAGCATCGGTGGGAATGAGTCATTGCTCAACTTGTGCTGAGCAGGTTGATGCCTCATTCACATGGCCTGTATTTGCATAGGTCGCATTAGCTGCCCCTACTGAAAGTGATACCACAGGTGAATTGGAAATCTGTGACACTACATTTTTATTTTACTTGTAAAGCAGTTTTTATTGCAATGTTATTAGCTTATTTTATGTTTTATTACTGTATTATGCACTGTATGGTGGCATTTACATTGTGTTGCATTGTACAGTATATCATGTATCCAGTGTATGGTTATTATGGCTCTGTATATTTAGCTTGTTAGTTAGGTAACTGCATGGGAGTGTTATCTGCCCAACATATGGCACTGCTATCGAAGCACCATACTGTAGGGGAATAATAATTAGGCACTCGGTGGTACGGTTATTTAACCCCTTAATGATCGGGAAATGTAAAAAAAAAACATTTTTATTTTTTACTCCCAGCCTTCCCAAAGCCATAATTTTTCCAATCACATAGCCATATGGGCTTGTTTTTTGCAGGACAAGTTGTACTTTCTAATGGCACCATGTATGGTTGTATACAATGTAGCGGGAAACGGGGAAAAATTCCAAATGGGGTGGAAATATAAAATAAAAAAAAATTCTGCCACAGTTTTCACATGTACAGTTTTAATACTGAAATAAATAAAAACTTTGGAAAAAAAGCTATTTGTTTTTCTTTGCATCACCATATTCTTGCCCCATAGCTTTTTTATTTGTATGTGTACTGAGTTGAGTGAGGGCATTTTTTGGGGTGTGTATGACTCTTTGATCACTTTTTATGAAAATTTTTGTGGGAGCTGAAGCGACCAAAAAACAGCAAATTGGCCATTTTGACTTTTTTCCATTTCACTGTTTGCATTATGGGATAATTATTTTTATATTCTAATTGTACGGACATTTTCCAATGTGGAGATACCCATTATGTTTATTCTTTTTAATTGTTTACTTTTATTTTAATTTTGGGGAAAGGGGGGTGATTTCAATTAATTTTTTTGTCACACAGGAGGACAAGGGCTGCCTTATACACACTCCTGCTCGCCCGATCTTCGCCGGGGGAAGCCGGAACACACCCAGAAGCACGTGCTTACGGGTTTTTGCACCTCCAGATGCTGTGGTCATATCGCTAGGATCTGCCATGAATGTTAGATAGGTGTGGTTCCCCCAGAAATGATGGAGAACACACTGCACATATGTGATGTGCTTTGCATTCACTGCTATAGTAGTTACAAAAATAGCAGAGAGATCACGTTTGGCTATTTTCGGAAGTTCCATAGCAGTGAATGGAGATCATACTGTGGATGGCCACCTCTCTATTCACCGCTATGGGACTGCCATCGATCAGCTATCTTCAGAACTCCCATAATGGTGAATGGAGGGTGACCGAGAGTAACAGAGGTACTGTACAAGAAATCATCATAAGGCCAGCCCTTTTTACATGACACCTCTACAGATGCAAATATTTTTGAAAAAGTGGAACCATTAACTTCCATCTTTATAACAGAGAAGAATACAGCAACTTTATGTAAGGTGCCTGGTAACTGATTGGACTGTTTTAAAGGGAGTCCGTCACCAGGAAATCCACTTTTAAACCAAGTGCACTACCTTGTAGGGCTATGACAGCTGATCACTTAGCGATCTGTCGCTTCATACTGGAGAAAAAGTACTTTTAGGGTCCATTCACACGTCCGTTTTTTCTTTCCTGATCTGTTCCGTTTTTTCTGGAACAGATCTGGACCAGATCTGGACCCATTCATTTTCAATGGGTCCTGGAAAAAAACGGACAGCACAATGTGTGCTGTCCGTTTCCGTTGTTCCGTTCCGCATGTCCGTTTAAATATAAAACATGTCCTATTCTTTTCCTAAAAAATAGGATCCTGGTACAATACAAAGTCAATGGATCCGCAAAAAACGGAAGACATACGGATGTCATTCCGTATGTCATCCGTTTTATACGGAATCCGTTCCTGGAAATTACATTTAAATTTTTTTTTATTTTTTTTTTCAAGAAATCCAAACAACTTTATTTGCTTATTGAAATTTATACATGTTTCCAAAAAACGGATGACATACGGATGACATACGAAAACATTTTCAGGAACAACGGATCCGCAAAAAACGGACAGAAAATCGGATTATAGAAAAATACTGACGTGTGAATGTAGCCTAAATCCATGTGCAAATAATCAGTTAAGTGCACCGAGGGAGAACCCAAAACACTCTGGGCCCGCTTGCGCCTCCTGTTTCCCCTGCATATACTTGTCTACAACTGCACAACAGCTGTCTCAGTGGTTACATCTATAAAAAGAAAATGGTCTTTGAAATACATGTACGTGTTTGTATCCCTGCAAAGAACTCCAATCATTGCAAGCAGCGACCACCTAGTTCTAAGTAAGTGCAATCTTTTCTACAGTTGTCTGAAAATGCAGTAAGAAAGTATGACTTCAATCCCAACCCTAAAGGGGTTGTGCAGGTGGTGTAGGTCATCAGTATCCCATCTGCGGGGGGCTGACACCCGGTACCCCTACTGATCAGCTGTTTGAAGAGGAGGTGGTGCTCTTTGCGAGCACTACATCTTCAACTGCCCATTGTCTTTGAAGTGAAGTGTAATTACAAGTACAATACTTGGTTGAATTGCACTGTGCCACCACTGCAATGTAGACGACACGTAGAGAAAGCAGTGCTGTCATGGAACGCCGCCTCCTCTTCAAACAGCTGATCGGTAGGGGTGCTGGGTGTCGGGATATTGATGGCCATCAATATATACTGCCTTCACATCCCCTTTAACAACAACCTAAATTTCTGCAACTGAAAGTCTGTATCTTACAGGTGAAACTCATACGGCATGTTCACATGTGGAGCATACACTGCAAATCTACATCGCTGTACAGTACCAGCAAAGTGGATGAGATTTTAAGAAATATCATCCATGTGCTGTACAAAATTTTAAATCAGCAGCATGTCGATTTATGCTGCAGACTTCCACCCTTCGCAATGGAGAGAGTGAAATCCACAGCCAATGCATTGGCAAAATCCACATGTAATTCATGTGTTTTTTGCCATGGATGTTGCAGTGGATCAGCAGCAAAATCTGCATTGGACCTTTCCGCTGTAGTTCTGTCCTGTGTGGACGTACTCTGGTAAGGACATCGGGTAAGGCCACATTATGAGGTGTCCTGTCCTTTATACTTTCTCTCATGGTCCACTCCTGATCGTGGCTCCCAAAACTGCACCAGTAAACCAGACTGTGTGGCCGTCCCCTTATAATTGCGACAATTGCGTCATGAGATCAGAAAATGTGTTAAATAAACTGAAGAACTGCCATCACTCATTCCAGATTGTACAAATTGTGTTTTACCCATTTATAGGCCACTTGGTTAATAACACCATTACCCACGAGGCGGTTTCAGAGTTCCGGGCTTGCTTCCACATGAAAGCTTCTTTCACTTGCATGTGTTAAACTTTCCGCCAGCACATGTGCGATTTCTTGTTGATTTCAGTGTTTATATGTTTAAGGAAGGGTTTAAATTACAGAAGGTGTTTTTTACTAATCCTCCAGATGTTAACAATTACATTCTCGCTGTAACTAATGCATTATTTAGTACATTTAAACAATAAGAAAAGGACACATTATATGGCAGCAAAATTCTGGCCACATGAACTGCAATGCAATCGACCAGTGATGGATATCAGCACCACAGCTCTCACAATCATAGCCATAAACTACATTTAAGAAAAAACATGTTTTACTACAGGACGCCATGGACAGGTGCAAGTGAACACTGCCGAAATCCAGGCAGATTAAAGCTTCATACTGTCCGAGCACTTCTGGAATATATAGTACTTGTCAGGTGATTAATCCAAGAGGGAGACAGCAACTGATACCATGAGTAATTATTCTACCCACATTTCTAAATGGGGTTTTAATCACTACGATGGCACTGGCTGGATTATAATTGGCGCACATCAAAATCAGTTCTATCATTGTAAAAGATATAATCATTTGTGTGCAATTTAAAGGAGTTGTCCCGGTTTTTATAAAACTACTCTAACAGCAGCAAGTGTGATAAAAAAAAACTAACCATAAGTCATCTTTCATATCCCCGCCTTTCCAGTTTTGTCTGTATGGCCTGTAGCTATCATGTCACATGCATCAACATGACTAAAGCAGCCAATTGCTGGCATCAGCGGGTTCATGCCATACAGGCAAGCAAAACTGCTAATGGCAGTGATTGGCTGCAGCAGTCACATGGATGTAAGGCACTTCATTGATGCAAAGTAAACAAAGAACAGGGGAGTCTACTGCAGTGTCAGCACTGGAGCGGTGGGGGACTTAATAGGCTACTGTTTGCTACTGCTAGCCTACATTATTAAAATTCTAGACAATCCTTTTAAATATCCTGGCTTTGATATTGCAGGTTTTTAAATGAAACTCTTGCCTTGATCATTTTGGTAATAAGCTGGTTTCAGGTTGTGCCTCAACAAAGGATTTCCAACTAATAGCCAAAAGGAGTTCAGCAGTGTCGAACGATGGTGTGGACATCAGCCAGTGGTCACTCCATTATTCTTTTCATTTGTTAGCAACAGGTACTCAGCAGTTCTTCTGGAAACCAGAAAGACAGCTACCTGTTCAGAAAGTTAGAGATAATAAAATATATTTCATAGTGTTATCATTTTAAGTTTCAGGGAAAAGTTTTTCAAAGTAGAGTTCCAGTTTTGAGCTTCAATAACTAGCAGCTACTAGTTTTGGTAATTTTGTTATCATAATGCCTAAAACAGATGTACAGTGACAACATTGTCATACCTGAGCTGTGATAGCATAAACATGGCAGGTAATGAAATTACGATGAAAATATAAATGGAATAAAATGTAGTAGACCTTTTCCCATACAGTACATGTAGAGTAGATTCATACTAAGAGCATTCACCAATGGTTTACAAGAATTCTATACTGTATGTGGCTATTGAAGATCAGATTCTAAAAAATATATCATGAGCTTTCAGCGTTCCATTTCTTTAGGACATGGGAGCATAGCCGTAGAACGACCCAGTAGTAGAAGTGGCCAGCAGAGATTAGACAATTGTGTTCATGAAACTGAGGATTATCCTCAGTACTAAAAGGGATGGAGTTCTCAAGGCAATGCCATAGAGTGAAGTTCCTTGACTCCAATGCAGAATCTCTGAGGTTACATACACATGACAGTGAAGAAAAACGACAGTTAAGAACTGTCCGTTTTTCACAGATGCCTTTCAGAAAAACAGCCATTAAAAATGTCCCCCTTGACTTGTGTGGTGGCTGTCAGCTCATGAACACTGTCAAAACGAACATGTGAATACACCCATAGATTGTCATTGTTCTGAAAATGGACATGCAAATACACCCATCGACTGTTATTTTTCTGAAAACAGCCTGGCCTTTACACATCCGTTTTTCACTGTTGTGTGAATAAGGCCAAAGGATGTCCCACAACTAATATGTGCTCTTTGTGGTAATGGTGTTTTTTTATGTGGCAGAAGGGCTTTTGGGCCTCTCAGGCACCAAGTTCCCGGAGCAACTGCTACTAGTTATAATTGAGCATGCTCGGCCGAACACCTGTTTGGCTCGAGCATCTCGATACTCGGCACACGTCGCTATTCAGCCGAATACCGCATGTGCTCGAGCTCAATGCTCGAGTCTCCGTCCCGCACGTGCAGATAAGTACTGCCCTCACTGTAATGCATATATGGAAAAGAGAAAAATAGGGAAGTGGAGGAAAGATGGGATAAAAAGCGCCAAGGAGACTATTAATGGGCAAGAAGGTATGATTGAAGGAGGTGGATATAAGGTAGTCTGTTTACCGTTCCCGAGGCCGCACCTTTTAGAGAGCAGTGTACACAAGTAAACTGCGAAGTTTGTGTAGAAATGGGAAAAAACAAAAATAGGTACCTGTATTCCCCTATAGAGCTCAGGTGGTGTCAGAGGAGGGAAGGGAATGGCACAGGGGCGCCGGTATAGTCAAGAGAATAGGTAAAAGTGAAACACTTAAGTCAGCAACAGGACTATTTTATAATGTGGACTTAACGTATTTATAACAAGTGAATGATGATGCTGCAGTGATAAGATGTTAGAATATTAAAATATTATAGTGAATGGGGGACTTACTTCACCAGGGAGGGAGGTATAGGATAAGCAAAAAACACCTATACCTTCCCCTCCCCCGCTGAGATCGATCGCTTTTTTGACCAAATAAAGAATTCTCCACTTTGAACCCTGGTTATCATTCTTTTGGGACGTGGAGGCGAATTCAAATCATCTGACGAGCGATCTCGGCGGGGGAGGGGAAGGTATAGGTGTTTTTTGCTTATCCTATACCTCCCTCCCTGGTGAAGTAAGTCCCCCATTCGCTATAATATTTTAATATTCTAACATCTTATCACTGCAGCATCGTCATTCACTTGTTATAAATACGTTAAGTCCACATTATAAAATAGTCCTGTTGCTGACTTAAATGGAACTTGTCACCAGTTTTATGGTGTCCTAACTAAGGGCAGCATAAATAAGTGACTGATTCTCTTAGCAAAATGCTGGGTCACTTTCTTTAATTGACCCAGTCAATCTGCCAACATCTTGTATTGAAAAGCTCCAGCTGATAATGATGAGTCATGAATATTTATGAGCTCCTGACTCTCCCCGCCTACCTGCTGCTGATTATTTTCCATATGAATCAGCAGCAGGTGGGCAGGGGAGTGGCTATAGCTGTTAATTAAATAAACGCTGGACTCAATGACATCACGCTGGACTCAAATCAGCTCATTAGCATGCGGCATGTGGCATCTTTGTGTGTATATTATGAGGTAACCATCTGTCACACCAGTAAGTGAATACATCTAAGGCACTTTTTAGTAGTTAATGATTGTATATAATTAGTTAGATTATAATCAAATATCCACATGACAGGTTCCCTTTAAGTGTTTCACTTTTACCTGTTCTCTTCACTATACCACTCTCTTGGTGCCCGTGTGCCATTCCCTTCCCTCCTCTGACACCACCTGAGCTCTATAGGGGAATACAGGCACCTATTTTTGTTTTTTCCAATTTCTGCACTCACTGTAATGCCATAGCCATGTTGGCTGATGGCATTACAGTGATTGGCTGGCCGGAACGCGTCATCGGGTGCTATATAGATGCTCATTCTTAGTCAGGGAGAGATGTGATGAGGAAGAAACAGACAGTGTAGGTAGTGGTTTAAGAATATTCCTACCACCAAAACTTTTCAGAGACCCAAAAGTCCTTTTAAGGACTATTGTGTGTGACAGCAGCAATCTATATTTTTAGCGCAACCTGCGCTAAATAGCTAAAAATTTACAGACCCAAAAGTCCTTCTAAGGACTATTGTGTGTGGCAGCAATATCTATTTTTAGTGCATCCTGCGCTAAATAGTGTATAATAGTTAGGCAGCTGCGGACAGTGACATTATCTGCGCCACATCTCCAGTGTAAAGTGTGCGCATCCCAAAAATATCTGTGACATCCTGTGTACTTTTTCCGTAGACGGTGTCCGCTGCGGACAGTGACATTAGCTGCACCACATCTCCAATGTAAAGTGTGCGCATCCAAAAAATATCTGTGATATCCAGGGTCCTTTATCCGTAGACGGTGTGTGCTGCGGACAGTGACATTACCAGCGCCACATCTGCAGTGTAAAGTGTGCGCTTCAAAAATTTATCTGTGACATACAGTGTACTTTTTCCGTAGACGGTATCTGCTGCAGACAGTGACATTACCAGCGCCACATCTGCAATGTAACGTGTGCGCTTCAAAAATGTATCTGTGACATACAGTGTACTTTTTCCGTAGACGTCTGCTCCAGACAGTGACATTTACCAGCGCCACATCTGCAGTGTAAAGTGTGCGCTTCTAAAATTTATCTGTGACATACAGTGTACTTTTTCCGTAGAAGGTGTCTGCTGCGGGCCGTGACATTACCGGTGCCACATCTGCAGTGTAACATGTGCACTTCTAAAATTTATCTGTGACATACAGTGTACTTTTTCCGTAGACGTTGTCTGCTCCGGACAGTGACATTACCAGCGCCACATCTTCAGTGTAACGTGTGCGCTTCCAAAAAAAATCTGTGACATACAGTGTACTTTTTTGCGTAGACGTTGCGTACAGTGACATTACCAGTGGTACCTCTCCTGTATAACATTTCCTCATCCCAAATACCTGTGACATTCCCTGTAATTTTTCATTAGCCGCTGGTGACAGCATTGACATTATCTGCGGGATATCTCCTGTGTAACGTTTCCACATCTTAAATACCTTTTTAAATTTGTTTGCGCATACACTTCCGAATCCTACACTAATGTACATGTGACAGACTTTCAATCATATATAACATTTATTATGAAGAAGGCAAGCAGTAAGGGACGGGGCAGTGGCGGTGATGCTGATGGTGCACGCAGAGGCCGTGGCCCTGGACGCGGTGAAACTGTGCCTGCTGCCAGAGCACAAGAAAAATAATCATCCACGATACCTAGCTTCATGTCCCAGTTTGCAGGGCGGCGCAGGACACCACTCTTGAAGTCGGACCAGTGCGACCAGGTGGTCGGTTGGATTGCAGCAGATAATGCTTCCAGTCGGTTAAGCACCACCCTGTCTTCCACCAAGTCCATTGTCAGTAGCCAAGAGTCTGCTCAACCCAATCCTCACCCTGATCTTCCTTCCTTCCACCATGGAGAATCTAGGCAAACAAGTGATCCCACACTCGGATATTTCGAGGAGCTCTATTCAGCGCCATTCCTTGATTTGGCCCTCTCACCAAGCACGCTTGAAGAGGGACTGATCTTGTGCCCTGATTACCAAACTCTTGAACATCCACAATCACAAGAAGATGTCGGTGGAGAATGGCAATTACTGTTTAATGAGGTGGATAATGATGAGACACAGTTGCCAATAACTCAACAGCAATTACTGTCTTAAGAGGTTGAGGAAGAGGATGAGACACAGTTGTCAATCACTGAGGTAGTGGTTAGGTCAGCAAGTCAGGATGATGAGCAGAGTGAGGAAGTGGAAGAGGAGGTGGTGGACGATTAAGTCACTGACCCAACCTGGGAAGGTGGAAAGCCGAGCAAAGACAGCAGTACAGAGGGGGAGGGATCTGCTGCACCGCAACAGGCTGGAAGAGGTAGTGGGGTGAAAAAATGGGAGAAGTCGGGCCACACCAAACCGGCCCGCAACTGTTCCCTGGGGCACCCCCTTATGGAAAGTGTGGAAGACAAAAGAATTGTAATTTGCAACCTGTGCCATACAAAAATGCAGGTTATGAAGATGCAAATGTTGCTCGATGATACAATGTGCATCTGGGGAGATCCAAATATCAGCATCAAATAACAAAATCACCTTCAAGCATCATATTAAAAAGGGTTTATTATACTCACAAAAGAAGGCAAGTTTTGGAGCAAATTTAAAACAAGTACAAAGTGCCCGACCCGGGTTTCGCCATGATGCTCACGAAGCATCATGGCGAAACCCGTGTCGGGCACTTTGTACTTGTTTTAAATTTGCTCCAAAACTTGCCTTCTTTTGTGAGTATAATAAACCCTTTTTATTCAACATTGTGGTATGTACTTCACCATTGGTTGATATCTTTTTTCCGAGATTGTGAGGAGTGTAAAGTTTGACATCTTGAGTAAACTAAAAACCAAACAAGTGGAATATAGTATCACAAAATATCATTTATTATAAAATATAAAAAAATCTGGAGAACAACGGGATGTTATACAGTACACGGAGAAGCACAAGGCCAGCAGCATCAAAAACACCACCATGAAACTGCGCAATGTGTGGTGGTGGGATGAATGACAGGCCCTGAGCGCGAGACCTCAGGGCCTGTCATTCATCCCACCACCATGTCTTCAGGTACGTCCCGCTATTAGCACGGTTTCATGCTGCGTGCAGGGCACCCTCGTATGTATCCACACTGGGGCCTCTGTACTTAGGCGCACGTTTGTTATTTTTATTTCAGCCTGTGATCTACATTCATTGTATTATTTTTTATTGGCTGACTGTGGTGCCTACATCATTTCCGTGCTTGCCAGCTACGGCTCTGGGTTTACCATAATTGGTCTGTGGTACTCTGCATACTACACCCGTATTTGGTCTGTGGTACTCTGCATACTACACCCGTATTGGGGAGACCTTTCATATGTGATATCTATCTGGCTATCCCAGAGTCTTAGCTCTATCTTTGGGTCATACCATTCTGCGCCACACATTGCGCAGTTTCATGGTGGTGTTTTTGATGCTGCTGGCCTTGTGCTTCTCCGTGTACTGTATAACATCCCGTTGTTCTCCAGATTTTTTTATATTTTATAATAAATGATATTTTGTGATACTATATTCCACTTGTTTGGTTTTTAGTTTACTCTGGATGTGGTGCAAGTGGGTACTTTAGCTGTCTTAGTTGACAGAGCTGCCTTTTTGTAGGTTAACAAAAGTTTGACATCTTGCCTAAGTGGTTCTCACCTGGAGATCCGGCTTGTGCTTGTGGTAACGGCCAAAGATTCTGTCCGTCTGTCTGGTCTGGTGAACTGCATCTGAGGTGTGCAGCTCCTGGGTCCATGACAGCGCTGAGCCGGTCCTCTACGCTTATTACCATCTGAGTTTTGTGAGTATAACCTGTATTTAGGTTGCACTCTTTTAGAAGTTACTACACCATTGTGCGGTCTCTATTTTATTTCAGAATTCTACATTCCAGTTTGTGTTTGATGTTTATGGATGAATCCTTTTGACCGAAGATTTACATAGGAAGAAAATACAAATAACTTTGTGACTTTGATTATTTCTAGCATACTCTCCTGCAGCGCAATCCACTTTTTCTTCTACTTTATTGTGTGGACTTTTTGCTCACTTGTGTCCAGGATTTTGCAGCGCTAGAGGGTTAAATATTTGAACAGAAATTGTACCTTATTTTCCCTAAGAGACCAGACTGAGCTGTGACTCTCGCCACTCAACCTAGAACCAGGCATGGTTGTGTGTGATAATGGCCGTAACTTGGTGGTGGCTTTGGAGCTCGGCAAGCTCAGACCCATCCCATGCCTAGCCCACATCTTAAACTTAGTGGTTCAGCGGTTTCTTAAAACCTACCCCAATTTGCCTGAGCTACTGGTGAAGGTGCGCCATGTGTGTGCACATTTCCACAAGTTGCCGACAGCTTCAGACGGTTTGTCAATGCTGCAGCAGCGCTTGAAATTGCCAGCTCACCGGCTGTTGTGCAACGTGAGCACGCGCTGGAACTCTACGTTCCACATGTTGGCCAGGCTTTGTGAGCAGCAGAGGGCAGTAGTGGAATACCAGCTGCAATATGGTCGTCGCCTTTCCAGTCAGCTTCCGCTATTCACAAGCAAGGAGTGGGCATGGATGCCTGACCTCTGTAAGGTTTTAAGAAACTTTGAGGAATCAACACATATAGTGAATGGCGATAACGCTATTATCAGCGTCACCATCCCACTTCTGTGTCTACTGAAACGCTTGCTGCTCGCAATTAAGGACGATGCTTTGCATGTGGAAGAGGTGGAAATGGGGGAAGACATTACACAGGATGATGATAGCCAGACAACCCTCAGTTCGTCTTCTTAGCGCGAATTGGACGATGAAAAGGAGGAGCAGGAGACGGTTGCCTCCTCTACAGAGGATAGTACTGTCATGCCCTGCTCTGACTATGTGCGGAGGTCAGCCAGAATAGCAGCACGTGTTTAGTTTTGTTTTGTTTTGGAGTCGTGCTGGACCCGCCTCCCATCAGGTGGGGTCATTGGTTTAAATATCACTCTAGTCCAGTGTTCTGAGCGGGTTATAGAAATCAGTCTGGCCTTGGAAGCAAGGAAGGAAGGTTGTCTGTTCCAGCTCAGAAAAGATAAGTGTGGTTTCAGTTTTTGTTGATTGCTGTCTAGGTTGTGTTTGTGTCATCTTTCCCATCCAGGTTCTGTGCGAGCAGGCTGCTCCTTTTCCCCTTTTCACCATCTCAGGGAATCTAGGGTGTTTTAGCCCAGGCACAAGGACACATCATTCCTACCTTCAAGGTCTGAATGTGCGCTGAGCAGTGCAGGGAAAGAGGTCAGGGTTTAGCTAGGAGGTGACCCTTCCCCTGCTTCTCGCCTAGAGCCTGGTTGTTGGTTTATCTGTGTGTCTGAGTTCCCCGTCCGTCGTGACATTTACTCATGTAAGTTTAATTCCATCTGTTCAGCGTGAGTGGGCAGAAGAGGAGGAAGAGGATGAGGAGATTGAGAGTGATCCTCCTGATGATGACAGCGAAGTCTTGCCTGTTGGTACTCTGGCACACATGGCTGAATTCCTGTTAGGCTGCCTTTCCAGCGACCGTTATACGCATTTTAGACAATACAGATTACTAGTTGTTCACCCTTCTCGACCCCTACTACAAAGAGAACTTCTCATCTCTCATTCCTCTGGTGGAGAGGACGAGCAAAATGGTGCAATACCAGAATATTCTTGTTGAAAAATTGCTCCAAAAATTTCCATTTGACAATGCTGGCGGCAGAGTACGTAGTTCCTTGGCCAACCGAGGAGGGGAGACAAGGGGAACACACAGCAGTTCCAACAGAGACAGGGCAACACTCTCCAAAGCCTGGGACAGTTTCATGACACCCCGCCAGAACCCTGACCCTGATTCTCGGCCTAGTGTCACAAGGAGGGAAAAATTTGGGAAGATGGTAAAGGAGTACATAGCAGACCGTGTCAGTGTCCTCAATGATCCATCAGTGCCTTACAACTACTGGGTGTCCAAGCTGGACACGTGGCACGAACTTGCGCTCTACGCCTTGGAGGTGCTGGCCTGCCCTGCCGCCAGTGTTTTGTCTGAGAGGGTATTTAGTGCTGCTGGTGGCATTATAACAGATAAGCGTATCTGCCTGTCAACTGAAAATGTGGACGGAAAAACCTACAAAAAGCACTGAGTCTTTACACGGATAGGTACATAAAAGTAGTCTTTATTAAAGAAATAATAAATAACATACACAGACGAAAACCACAACCACAAAAGTGCGGTACAGCTGAGGGACATGGTATATATCTATAACATGCTATGAAGAGGCAGGGACAGGGCTGCTATAGTTATCTAAAATAACGCACAGTGCAAAAATAAACCCCATGTACTTAGTATGTATATTCCAATAGAAAGTATCTCATATCCCCCATAAAGGGGAGAGCACAATCATAAAACAAAACATAGCTTACCCATTTGTGAATTTGTCTCCTCAGAAGGACCGCACTCCCCGACGCATGTTTCGGCAAACACCTTCATCTCAGCTGTATCGCACTTTTGTGAGTGTGGTTTTCGTCTCTGTATGTTATTTATTATTTCTTTAATAAAGACTACTACAATCATAAAACAAAACATAGCTTACCCATTTGTGAGTTTGTCTCCTCAGAAGGACCGCACTCCCCGATGCGCGTTTCGGCAAACACCTTCATCTCAGCTGTACCGCACTTTTGTGAGTGTGGTTTTCGTCTCTGTATGTTATTTATTATTTCTTTAATAAAGACTACTTTTATGTACCTAGCTATGTATAGACTCAGTGCTTTTTGTATTTTTTTCTGACATTTGTGGGTCGGCTTTTTGAGGGGTTATTCAGATGCTGCCCAGCCTTGTGGTGGGGCAGTGAATTATTCTGATGTATTGTAACCTACATGTTCTAATGAAAATGCTGACAGGTTGACTCTTATAAAAATGAACAAGGCCTGGATTGACCATGACTTCTCGACTCCACCAGAGGAAAGCTGATGAACATAAAGGCACTTTAAATGTGTTGTTTATAATGTACTGAATACACTGTATTCCCATGCACCCCTTCCACCACAAACAAGGGTATATGGTTGAATCTTCCTTTTCTCATCCTCCTTCTCCTCTTCCATCATATCAACATGCTTATTCGTCACATATATGCCCTTCGCATACAGTCCTGATCAAAAGTTTAAGACCATTTGAAAAATGGCAAAAAATCATATTTAGCATGGCTAGATCTTAACAGGGTTCCAAGTAGAGCTTCAACATGCAACAAGAAGAAATGGGAGTGAGACAAAACATTTTTTAAGCATTCAATTTAATAAAAACAACGAATAAACTGAAACAGGCTGTTTTTCAGCTGATCAAAAGTTTAGGACCACATGCCTTTAAAAGGCCAAATCTGTGCAAAGATGTGGATTCATTGTCATTTTCTGTCAGGTAGTCACACGTTGTGATGGCAAAGGCAAAAATACTCTCCCTTTTTGAACGTGGTCGGGTTGTTGAACTGCATAAGCAGGGTCTCTCACAGCGCGCCATCGCTGCTGAGGTGGGACGCATTAAGACAGTAATTTGGAATTTCTTAAATGATCCTGAGGGTTATGGAACAAAAAAGTCAAGTGGAAGACCCAAAAAAATTTCATCAGCACTGAGCTGGAGGATCCACTTGGCTGTCCGTCAAGACACTGGACGAACCTCGACCCAAATTAAGGCCTTTACTGGTGCTGACTTCAGCCCCATAACCATCAGACGTCTTAAAAGACCTCGTCTCCTTCAACGCCACAGAACTGCTCGTTTGGACTTTGCAAGAGATCACCAAACATGGGACATTCAAAAGTGGAAGAAAGTTTTATTCTCTGATGAGAAAAAATTTAACCTTGATGGTCCTGATGGTTTCCAACGTTACTGGCATGACAAGCAGATCCCACCTGAGATGTTTTCTACGCGCCACAGTGGAGGGGGCGCCATAATGGTCTGGGGTGCTTTTTCCTTCAGTGGAACAATGGAGCTTCAGGAAGTGCAGGGGCATCAAACGGCTATGTCCAGATGTTGCAGAGAGCATTCCTCATGACTGAGGGCCCTCGTCTGTGTGGTAACGACTGGGTTTTTCAACAGGACAACGCTACAGTACACAATGCCCACAGGACTCTTTTGGCCCATCCTGCATGTTCCCCTGATCTAAATCCAATTGAGAACCTTTGGGGATGTATGGCAAGGGAAGTTTACAAAAATGGACAACAGTTCCAGACAGTAGATGACCTTCGTGCGGCCGTCTTCACCACTTGGAGAAATGTTCCCACTCACCTCATGGAAACGCTTGCAGCAAGCATGCCGAAACGAATTTTTGAAGTGATAAACAATAATGGCGGAGCTACTCATTACTGAGTTCATGTTTGGAAGTTGGATTTCTGTTTTGGAGGGGGTTTAGTTTTTTTTTGGAGGTGTGGTCCTAAACTTTTGATCAGCTGAAAAACAGCCTGTTTCAGTTTATTCGTTGTTTTCATTAAATTGAATGCTCAAAAAATGTTTTGTCTCACTCCCATTTCTTCTTGTTGCATGTTGAAGTTCTACTTGGAACCTTGTTAAGATCCAGCCATGCTAAATATGATTTTTTGCCATTTTTCAAGTGGTCTTAAACTTTTGATCAGGACTGTAAAATGTTTTACAGGGTCAGCTCACCAGCAGGCCCTCACCTACAATGTTATACAGGGTCAGCTCACCAGCAGGCCCTCACCTACAATGTTTTACAGGGTCAGCTCACCAGCAGGCCCTCACATATACTTTTTTAGAGGGTTAGCTCACCAGCAGGCCCTCACCTACAATGTTTTACAGGGTCAGCTCACATGCAGGCCCTCACCTACAATATTTTACAGGGTCAGCTCACCAGCAGGCCCTTGCATATAATGTTTTACAGGGTCAGATCACATGCAGACCCTCACCTACAATGTTTTACAGGGTCAGCTCACCAGCAGGCCCTCGCATATAATGTTTTACAGGGTCAGCTCACAAGCAGACCCTCGCATATAAGTTTTTAGAGGGTCAGCTCACCAGCAGGCCCTCACCTAATTATACCTAATAGGTAATTTGCACGCATGGTGCCTTGCTTGGAAGTGGTAACCGTAGCTGTTTCTCAGGCTCCCTCTCTGGAATCAAACCCTGATTCCCCGTTAGTTAATAGGGCAGACATGCGAATGTATCGTCGCCGCCACGGGGACGTGCGACTGGGCCAAGGTTATCTAGAGTCACCAAAGCGGCAGCAGGCCCTCGCCCATAATGTTTTAGATGGTCAGATCAGCAGGCCCTTGCTCCAAATGTTTTTGAGGGTCACCAGCAGGCCATCAATCATAATTTGTCAAGGCTGTGCATGATGCCCTACTTTATGTGTAACAAAGGGTGTATTGGAGTGCCGGTTCCTTGTAATTTTTGGTAGCCCTTTCACTTAGTGCATAGGCTTTATGAGTGTAGGAGTCCCACTACATGAACAATTGTACCACAATGTGAATGAGGCCCTCCTTTATGTGATATACAGGTTGTATTGGAGTGCCTCTTCCTTGTAATTTTTGGCAGCACTTGCACTTTATATACAAGTAAATATACAGGAAAGAATGTTTCCTAACAATTTTTCCTCTAAAATCGATTTTTTCTTTGGTTTTGTGCGTATTATTGTCAGTCTGTAAAAGTGGCGTACTACTCGAACAACATCGTTCCCAGCAGCGACCTGGGAGTCCAAGATGCATCCAAACATCCTCCCCATGCTGTTCCCGAACTATTTTGGTGGTGTTTCCATCTATTTCTGACCTTTTCCTATGAACCAGGCACCCTCCCCTCTTCAGAGCAGGGGGTGCCTGGTTTAATGCTCGGGTTCTCCCATTGACTTCCATTGTGTTTGGGTGCTCGGTAGAGCACTTGAGCATCCCGATGTGTTCGGCCCGAGCATCCGAGCACTATGGTGCTCGACCAAAACTAACTCTTACCTTTGCAACCTCTATAACCATGCTCCTGGCTGAAGTGCATAGTGAAAGGCTTCTAATGATATAACAATGTTTTGAACTGCAAAAAATGTAGTGTCTTTTTTGGATACTTAACTAGTACATACTTCCCCTTCAGGGGTAAAAGTTATGGCCTCCCATGACTATGGGAACCATATTAAAAGCAAGGCCTTGAAGGTTAGGATTTTGATTGGTCACTCTAATTGTTAAAGAGGAACATGAGAAACTACTCAGCAGGACACCATGAAGATGAGAGGCATAGCTGTGTTATGAATGAGACTCTTTAAAGAGTGTCTTCCCTAATGGATAGTGCAGGGCATCTTCACTTTACCAGATATTTGCTACTGTATTTTTGACATATGTTTGTGTTTGTCACCTGGTGGTGAATCTGTCAGACTTGAGATTCCCTCTGATGTAAGACCCCTGGCTGTGCTACAACGGTCACTTGAGCTTAGACCTTCTGGCCTTCTACAGCCTGACCAGCACTAGTCATGGTGCTTGAAAGCTGAGAGGCTGCAAGGCCTGTTAGATCTTTCTAATCAAAGGCTGGAGAGGTTCACTTGGTTCTGTGATGACCAACAGGTGCAGTGAATAAACCAAAGAGAAAGCATGTTCTGAAAAAAATGTGGTGACCTTTGTGTATGAAGAGAATCTCATAATTGGGGTCTACTGTATTTCAAACTGTTGGATGGAGTAGCTGTAACCATACATCAACAAGTTAACATATCTAAAATAAGGGTTGGCAAATTATCCTTTATTAATATGGCATATGAAGCCACTGCATTCCTTAGCATATTTCATACAATCCTTACTCATATGGAGTAAATGGGGAGGTCCCTCACTGGGATACTTCTCTATTAGAGAGCCACAATAACCATAATTAGCTTGTCATAGTCAGTGATACCTGAGCCAGATTGCATATAGACTCGATCCCTTGACATTTGATTTAGGTGCACTAGAACAGATTTTTTTGGTTTGTTTTTAATAGAGTGCTGGCCTTTGGACAACCAAGTACTGGGGGAAGTAGGTCTTCTTAAATAGGGCTTATGAATAGTGGTAGGCAATTAAGAGTGCCGCATTTGTGTGAGGGGAGGCGGGGCGTTCACTATTTAAACCTGGCCCTCCTCCCCCCACTTGTCGGTTCGAACGATTTCGAATCGGCTTGTGGGTTGGTGCCAGAGAAGGGCATGCGTCACTGGAGGATCGGGGGATCGGCTGCGTCGAGCTCGTTGCTACGGTGATTAGGTAGGCAGGGTGGCTTGCACACCCGTCTCGCTATGTATAACATGTGGGGCTGCTGAGCGTGCCGCCGGTCCCCAGCTGCGCTGGAGACTGCCCGCACTCCCGATTGCTTCCGGCACCCCGAGACAGGCACCCCGATCCGCTCCAGGCCCTGCGCTAAGCACCCCCGCTCCCACATGCAGCGTCCCCCAGGCAGGCACCCCTCACCTGTGGCTCAGCAGCGACGGGTCACGACGTCCGCTCGCATACCCTGAGCATCGGTCACGCCGGCCGTCGGCTCAACGACGCAGCGTTATATATCTCACTCCCGTATCAGAACGTTCCGCCGTAGAGGAAAACGCCGTCCGCTCACACAGGGGTCTATTCATTAGCTGCAATCAGTAAGCGGAGGTCCAGCTGCAGGATCAGGGGACGGAAGCCGAAACCTATAGGCGATTAATACGCCGCGGCTTTCCCTGTACAAATAGTCGATAGCGGTGGGCACGGGATGCAATGTTCCACATGGCGGAGCGCAAATCCCTCACAGCCGATCCTGATGCACGTTCTCCTGGTAATTACAATTAGCGAGGCAGTGAAGGTGGACATGCTTATGTGACTTTCAGTCATGTCTAGGAATCCGCTGCAGAATAAACTCGTCTACTTTACTGCGCCAAACTCAGGCAAGACAAGATAAGCAGATACTCAGACATGTGCACTGTTTAACAAGTTATGATTTCAATGGTTAATTCTAACCTAGAAGGGAATCACTGGCTTGCTGCACTCCAGCAGGTCCTGGCTTGAGAGAGGGCGGGGGATGGTCGACACCTACAGGCCCATACTGGTACTGCAGTCCAGGTGCAGGGCTCCTCTGCTCAGGCACAGTGGCTAGGTACTAAGGCAGGAGTATAAAAAAAATATAAAATTTTAAATAAAAGTTGGAATATGTTCAAGGATCAAATATAAAGAGGGCTTCAAGGAGGGGGGCTGGCCACGTCACTTTGCGCACGCAGCCGGGCCGCCCGTAAGCCCATACGGTCAGTCAGGGGGTTGGTTCGGGCGCAGTCACAATAATCCGGTGGTTAGCTAGGGAGCGGTGGCATGAGTGAAGTGTCGCCCCGCTGGCGTGCGCTCACTCACACGTCTGTCCTTGGTTATTCAGGTCCACAGGTGGTGGGCTAACTTACGATACTGTGGGGTTCGTGGCTGTCATGGCCGCCAGGTGAGTCAGGGGTGGTGCATGCGGGGGCCAACCCCCTCTTTTCTCCTGCATAGGCTTGGGGGATGGGGGATATTGGACTATTATGTCCAGGCCTCTGGCGCATCTCTTACAGGGTGGCGCCTACAGTCGTGGCCTTTGGTGGGGGGGAAAAGAAAAAATAAATAAATAAATAAATAAAATAAAATAATAATAATGGTATAGATAGGAATGTTGCTTTGCCAGGTCTGTCACGACTACAGACTCCTTATAAAGCCCTGCCACGACTGTAGGCATCAGTCTGTCACGACTACAGACCCGCTCTAAAGCCCTGCCATGACTGCAGGCAACAGTCTGTCACGACTACAGACCCGTTATAAAGCCCTGCCACGACTGCAGGCATCAGTCTGTCACGACTACAGACTCGTTATAAAGTCCTGCCACGACTGCAGGCATCAGTCTGTCACGACTACAGACCCGTTATAAAGCCCTGCCACGACTGCAGGCATCAGTCTGTCACGACTACAGACTCGTTATAAAGTCCTGCCACGACTGCAGGCATCAGTCTGTCACGACTACAGACCCGCTCTAAAGCCCTGCCACGACTGCAGGCACAAATCCGTTACGACTACAGACTCATTATTAAGACCGGCCACGACTGCAGGCATTAGTCTCATGTCAACAGACTCATGAGGTAATACTACCACGTCTACAGGCGATGGTCCGTTACCGCTACTCTCGATGTAGGGTCCCCTCACGACTACAGGGGCTAGTCGGTCACATCCACAGACTCGGTCGCACTCCCGTTAACTACAGGCACTGGGTGGGCATCTACTGGTAGTTGTGTCACGACTACGCACGTGGGTCAGCCACGGCCTGGGAGGTCAGCCTTCACGGTCACAGGTAGGTCCAGTTAGGCTTCAGTCTCCCAGCGGGTTCCAGTCACAATAACCAGCCCCTAGGTGAGGGGGGGCACTCCCGCACCGGCGCACAATGCCAGGGAGCTGTGCGGCTCCTCACGCGGCACACGGTTCAAACCAGCGGGGGCCGGGGCCCACGGTAAAGGAAGGGCTCCCTCTGATCCGGTGCACATTGCCAGGGAGTGGCGCTGCTCCCCACGCGGTACGAGTGTCCAGCCGGCGGTGGGTCGGCCCTAGCTGAGGAGGGGGGCTCCCCCGCACTGGTGCATTCTGCCAGGGAGCAGCGTGAGCTCCCCACGTGGCTGGGGGGTAAGGCTCCTCATCTTCAATAAAGTCTGGCATGGGCCGCCGTGCCGTTAGGTAGGCAGGGATCAGGGGAAGGAGTACTAGGCTCGGTCAGGGGGAGCAGATCATAGGCGGTGGCTGGCTTCCTGCTGCCGGCCGTACATAAGGTTCCAAGGGGGTTATTTAGGCACAGGATGTTAGTTAGTCCATGCAGGTGATCTGCGTTATACCATGCTCTTCATGCTCGTACTCAGAGCTGTGCCCATACGAGAGCTGCTTAAGTGGTTGATAGAGAAAAAAAAAAATATATATATATATATATAAATAAAAAATACATTTTTGAGTCTCTCACGCATGGCTTCTCCGTTTTAGGTTTACACATATGACTCCGCCATCTGAGTCTCTCACGCATGGCTTCTCCGTGTTAGTTTTACACATACGGATCTGCCATTAGAGTCTCTCACGCATGGCTTCTCCGTTTAGGTTCACACATATGTCTCCGCCATTAGAGTCTCTCACGCATGGCTTCTCCGTTTTAGGTTTACACATATGACTCCGCCATTAGAGTCTCTCACGCATGGCTTCTCCGTTTTAGGTTGGCACATATGACTCCGCCATTAGAATCTCTCACGCATGGCTGCTCCGTTTTAGGTTTACACATATGACTCCGCCATTAGAGTCTCTCACGCATGGCATCTCCGTTTTAGGTTACACATATGACTCCGCCATTAGTCTCTCACGCATGGCTTCTCCGTTTAGGTTCACACATATGTCTCCGCCATTAGAGTCTCACGCATGGCTTCCCCGTTTTAGGTTACAGATATGACTCCGCCATCTGAGTCTCTCACGCATGGCTTCTCCGTTTTAGGTTTACACATATGACTCCGCCATTAGAGTCTCTCACGCATGGCTTCCCCATTTTAGGTTACACATATGACTCCGCCATTAGAGTCTCTCACGCATGGCTTCTCCGTTTTAGGTTACACATATGACTCCGCCATTAGAGTCTCTCACGCATGGCTTCTCAGTGTGAGTTTTACACATACGAGTCCGCCATTAGTCTCTCACGCCTGGCTTCTCCGTTTTAGGTTGGCACATATGACTCCGTCATTAGAATCTCTCACGCATGGCTGCTCCGTTTTAGGTTTACACATATGACTCCGCCATTAGAGTCTCTCACGCATGGCTTCTCCGTTTTAGGTTACACATATGACTCCGCCATTAGTCTCTCACGCATGGCTTCTCCGTTTAGGTTCACACATATGTCTCCGCCATTAGAGTCTCACGCATGGCTTCCCCGTTTTAGGTTACAGATATGACTCCGCCATCTGAGTCTCTCACGCATGGCTTCTCCGTTTTAGGTTTACACATATGACTCCGCCATTAGAGTCTCTCACGCATGGCTTCCCCATTTTAGGTTACACATATGACTCCGCCATTAGAGTCTCTCACGCATGGCTTCTCCGTTTTAGGTTACACATATGACTCCGCCATTAGAGTCTCTCACGCATGGCTTCTCAGTGTGAGTTTTACACATACGAGTCCGCCATTAGTCTCTCACGCCTGGCTTCTCCGTTTTAGGTTGGCACATATGACTCCGTCATTAGAATCTCTCACGCATGGCTGCTCCGTTTTAGGTTTACACATATGACTCCGCCATTAGAGTCTCTCACGCATGGCTTCTCCGTTTTAGGTTACACATATGACTCCGCCATTAGTCTCTCACGCATGGCTTCTCCGTTTAGGTTCACACATATGTCTCCGCCATTAGAGTCTTACGCATGGCTTCCCCGTTTTAGGTTACAGATATGACTCCGCCATCTGAGTCTCTCACGCATGGCTTCTCCGTTTTAGGTTTACACATATGACTCCGCCATTAGAGTCTCTCACGCATGGCTTCCCCATTTTAGGTTACACATATGACTCCGCCATTAGAGTCTCTCACGCATGGCTTCTCCGTTTTAGGTTACACATATGACTCCGCCATTAGAGTCTCTCACGCATGGCTTCTCAGTGTGAGTTTTACACATACGAGTCCGCCATTAGTCTCTCACGCCTGGCTTCTCCGTTTTAGGTTGGCACATATGACTCCGTCATTAGAATCTCTCACGCATGGCTGCTCCGTTTTAGGTTTACACATATGACTCCGCCATTAGAGTCTCTCACGCATGGCTTCTCCGTTTTAGGTTACACATATGACTCCGCCATTAGTCTCTCATGCATGGCTTCTCCGTTTAGGTTCACACATATGTCTCCGCCATTAGAGTCTCACGCATGGCTTCCCCGTTTTAGGTTACACATATGACTACGCCATCTGAGTCTCTCACGCATGGCTTCTCCGTTTTAGTTTTACACATATGACTCCGCCATTAGTCTCTCACGCATGGCTCCGCCATTAGTCTCTCACGCATGGCTTCTCCGCTTTAGGTTTACACACAGGACTCCGCCATTAGAGTCTCTCACGCATGAAGATTAAAAAAAAATAAAAAATTTCCTCACCAGGCCCAGCTGCGCTGGGACTAGTCTCCCATCTCACCATAGCTAAGAGACTGATGGCCAATTCCTTGGCCAGTAATACTCTGAGGGCTTACAAGACAGCTTGGCGCCTGTTTCAGAGATATGAGAACACCTTTGTCAGGGTTTTTGCCACTCTCAATTAAACCTGTCCTATAGCATTGTTAACTATACATGGCAGGTATTCAGCACCATTGGTACAGGCTACATCCGGACCTACCGTCACTCTTCTCCGCCCACCCGATCAAAGCGGCGTTGAAGGGTTTGCGCAAGATGTCTGTTGTGAAACGACATGGGCGTCAGCCATTTACAGGTAGCTCGTTCGGGCCACAGGTTAGCGCTCTGGTAGAAACAGCCTTGTACCTGGCCTTCCATGGATTCCTCAGGTCAGGCGAGCTCATGGGCACCAATACGCTGGCTGGGTGCCTGCGGAAAGGTCAGCTCATCCAGTGCGGGTCCATCTATGTCCTCACCTTGGCCTCGTCCAAGACGTCACGGCCGGGGCAACCAGTGGCGGTCAGATACTTTCCCACGGACAGCAGATGGTGTCCGGTGCAGGCCTTGGAGGCTTGGCTGCGTAGTATTTAGTCCAAGCGGCATGTTCTCCCGTACTCGAACTAGGCAATGCCCGGCTAACCACCGCAGCCTTTCTTACGTACATTCAGGTTAGTTGACAGGTTCAAGGGTCGGTCCTCGCTGGATCACAGGACATTCCTTCCGCATGGGCGCGGCAGCGGCGGCGTCCATGCATAAGGTGCCAGTACATGTCATCAAACGGTTGGGTCATCGCAGTTCCGCGTGTTCCATGCGTAATATCCCGGATCCTTATACGAAATATCATTGGCTTTCGAGTTTTGGTCTGTAGTTTCTGCTATCAAGTTTTCTAACTCCTATGCATGGTTCTTTTGGCCCCTTTAGGCTACCCTTCGATAAGCAGTTCCGGCATAACTCTGCTGCTTCTAGGTTGGGGGGGTGGAGTATAGGCTTAGGTAGGGTACCCTCTCAGCATGAGCCGATCCGAGCACAAGTGGTAGGCAATTAAGAGTGCCGCATTTGTGTGAGGGGAGGCGGGGCGTTCACTATTTAAACCTGGCCCTCCTCCCCCCACTTGTCGGTTCGAACGATTTCGAATCGGCTTGTGGGTTGGTGCCAGAGAAGGGCATGCGTCACTGGAGGATCGGGGGATCGGCTGCGTCGAGCTCGTTGCTACGGTGATTAGGTAGGCAGGGTGGCTTGCACACCCGTCTCGCTATGTATAACATGTGGGGCTGCTGAGCGTGCCGCCGGTCCCCAGCTGCGCTGGAGACTGCCCGCACTCCCGATTGCTTCCGGCACCCCGAGACAGGCACCCCGATCCGCTCCAGGCCCTGCGCTAAGCACCCCCGCTCCCACATGCAGCGTCCCCCAGGCAGGCACCCCTCACCTGTGGCTCAGCAGCGACGGGTCACGACGTCCGCTCGCATACCCTGAGCATCGGTCACGCCGGCCGTCGGCTCAACGACGCAGCGTTATATATCTCACTCCCGTATCAGAACGTTCCGCCGTAGAGGAAAACGCCGTCCGCTCACACAGGGGTCTATTCATTAGCTGCAATCAGTAAGCGGAGGTCCAGCTGCAGGATCAGGGGACGGAAGCCGAAACCTATAGGCGATTAATACGCCGCGGCTTTCCCTGTACAAATAGTCGATAGCGGTGGGCACGGGATGCAATGTTCCACATGGCGGAGCGCAAATCCCTCACAGCCGATCCTGATGCACGTTCTCCTGGTAATTACAATTAGCGAGGCAGTGAAGGTGGACATGCTTATGTGACTTTCAGTCATGTCTAGGAATCCGCTGCAGAATAAACTCGTCTACTTTACTGCGCCAAACTCAGGCAAGACAAGATAAGCAGATACTCAGACATGTGCACTGTTTAACAAGTTATGATTTCAATGGTTAATTCTAACCTAGAAGGGAATCACTGGCTTGCTGCACTCCAGCAGGTCCTGGCTTGAGAGAGGGCGGGGGATGGTCGACACCTACAGGCCCATACTGGTACTGCAGTCCAGGTGCAGGGCTCCTCTGCTCAGGCACAGTGGCTAGGTACTAAGGCAGGAGTATAAAAAAAAATATAAAATTTTAAATAAAAGTTGGAATATGTTCAAGGATCAAATATAAAGAGGGCTTCAAGGAGGGGGGCTGGCCACGTCACTTTGCGCACGCAGCCGGGCCGCCCGTAAGCCCATACGGTCAGTCAGGGGGTTGGTTCGGGCGCAGTCACAATAATCCGGTGGTTAGCTAGGGAGCGGTGGCATGAGTGAAGTGTCGCCCCGCTGGCGTGCGCTCACTCACACGTCTGTCCTTGGTTATTCAGGTCCACAGGTGGTGGGCTAACTTACGATACTGTGGGGTTCGTGGCTGTCATGGCCGCCAGGTGAGTCAGGGGTGGTGCATGCGGGGGCCAACCCCCTCTTTTCTCCTGCATAGGCTTGGGGGATGGGGGATATTGGACTATTATGTCCAGGCCTCTGGCGCATCTCTTACAGGGTGGCGCCTACAGTCGTGGCCTTTGGTGGGGGGGAAAAGAAAAAAAAAATAAATAAATAAATAAAATAAAATAATAATAATGGTATAGATAGGAATGTTGCTTTGCCAGGTCTGTCACGACTACAGACTCCTTATAAAGCCCTGCCACGACTGTAGGCATCAGTCTGTCACGACTACAGACCCGCTCTAAAGCCCTGCCATGACTGCAGGCAACAGTCTGTCACGACTACAGACCCGTTATAAAGCCCTGCCACGACTGCAGGCATCAGTCTGTCACGACTACAGACTCGTTATAAAGTCCTGCCACGACTGCAGGCATCAGTCTGTCACGACTACAGACCCGTTATAAAGCCCTGCCACGACTGCAGGCATCAGTCTGTCACGACTACAGACTCGTTATAAAGTCCTGCCACGACTGCAGGCATCAGTCTGTCACGACTACAGACCCGCTCTAAAGCCCTGCCACGACTGCAGGCACAAATCCGTTACGACTACAGACTCATTATTAAGACCGGCCACGACTGCAGGCATTAGTCTCATGTCAACAGACTCATGAGGTAATACTACCACGTCTACAGGCGATGGTCCGTTACCGCTACTCTCGATGTAGGGTCCCCTCACGACTACAGGGGCTAGTCGGTCACATCCACAGACTCGGTCGCACTCCCGTTAACTACAGGCACTGGGTGGGCATCTACTGGTAGTTGTGTCACGACTACGCACGTGGGTCAGCCACGGCCTGGGAGGTCAGCCTTCACGGTCACAGGTAGGTCCAGTTAGGCTTCAGTCTCCCAGCGGGTTCCAGTCACAATAACCAGCCCCTAGGTGAGGGGGGGCACTCCCGCACCGGCGCACAATGCCAGGGAGCTGTGCGGCTCCTCACGCGGCACACGGTTCAAACCAGCGGGGGCCGGGGCCCACGGTAAAGGAAGGGCTCCCTCTGATCCGGTGCACATTGCCAGGGAGTGGCGCTGCTCCCCACGCGGTACGAGTGTCCAGCCGGCGGTGGGTCGGCCCTAGCTGAGGAGGGGGGCTCCCCCGCACTGGTGCATTCTGCCAGGGAGCAGCGTGAGCTCCCCACGTGGCTGGGGGGTAAGGCTCCTCATCTTCAATAAAGTCTGGCATGGGCCGCCGTGCCGTTAGGTAGGCAGGGATCAGGGGAAGGAGTACTAGGCTCGGTCAGGGGGAGCAGATCATAGGCGGTGGCTGGCTTCCTGCTGCCGGCCGTACATAAGGTTCCAAGGGGGTTATTTAGGCACAGGATGTTAGTTAGTCCATGCAGGTGATCTGCGTTATACCATGCTCTTCATGCTCGTACTCAGAGCTGTGCCCATACGAGAGCTGCTTAAGTGGTTGATAGAGAAAAAAAAAAATATATATATATATATATAAATAAAAAATACATTTTTGAGTCTCTCACGCATGGCTTCTCCGTTTTAGGTTTACACATATGACTCCGCCATCTGAGTCTCTCACGCATGGCTTCTCCGTGTTAGTTTTACACATACGGATCTGCCATTAGAGTCTCTCACGCATGGCTTCTCCGTTTAGGTTCACACATATGTCTCCGCCATTAGAGTCTCTCACGCATGGCTTCTCCGTTTTAGGTTTACACATATGACTCCGCCATTAGAGTCTCTCACGCATGGCTTCTCCGTTTTAGGTTGGCACATATGACTCCGCCATTAGAATCTCTCACGCATGGCTGCTCCGTTTTAGGTTTACACATATGACTCCGCCATTAGAGTCTCTCACGCATGGCATCTCCGTTTTAGGTTACACATATGACTCCGCCATTAGTCTCTCACGCATGGCTTCTCCGTTTAGGTTCACACATATGTCTCCGCCATTAGAGTCTCACGCATGGCTTCCCCGTTTTAGGTTACAGATATGACTCCGCCATCTGAGTCTCTCACGCATGGCTTCTCCGTTTTAGGTTTACACATATGACTCCGCCATTAGAGTCTCTCACGCATGGCTTCCCCATTTTAGGTTACACATATGACTCCGCCATTAGAGTCTCTCACGCATGGCTTCTCCGTTTTAGGTTACACATATGACTCCGCCATTAGAGTCTCTCACGCATGGCTTCTCAGTGTGAGTTTTACACATACGAGTCCGCCATTAGTCTCTCACGCCTGGCTTCTCCGTTTTAGGTTGGCACATATGACTCCGTCATTAGAATCTCTCACGCATGGCTGCTCCGTTTTAGGTTTACACATATGACTCCGCCATTAGAGTCTCTCACGCATGGCTTCTCCGTTTTAGGTTACACATATGACTCCGCCATTAGTCTCTCACGCATGGCTTCTCCGTTTAGGTTCACACATATGTCTCCGCCATTAGAGTCTCACGCATGGCTTCCCCGTTTTAGGTTACAGATATGACTCCGCCATCTGAGTCTCTCACGCATGGCTTCTCCGTTTTAGGTTTACACATATGACTCCGCCATTAGAGTCTCTCACGCATGGCTTCCCCATTTTAGGTTACACATATGACTCCGCCATTAGAGTCTCTCACGCATGGCTTCTCCGTTTTAGGTTACACATATGACTCCGCCATTAGAGTCTCTCACGCATGGCTTCTCAGTGTGAGTTTTACACATACGAGTCCGCCATTAGTCTCTCACGCCTGGCTTCTCCGTTTTAGGTTGGCACATATGACTCCGCCATTAGAATCTCTCACGCATGGCTTCTCCGTTTTAGGTTTACACATATGACTCCGCCATTAGAGTCTCTCACGCATGGCTTCTCCGTTTTAGGTTACACATATGACTCCGCCATTAGTCTCTCACGCATGGCTTCTCCGTTTAGGTTCACACATATGTCTCCGCCATTAGAGTCTCACGCATGGCTTCCCCGTTTTAGGTTACAGATATGACTCCGCCATCTGAGTCTCTCACGCATGGCTTCTCCGTTTTAGGTTTACACATATGACTCCGCCATTAGAGTCTCTCACGCATGGCTTCCCCATTTTAGGTTACACATATGACTCCGCCATTAGAGTCTCTCACGCATGGCTTCTCCGTTTTAGGTTACACATATGACTCCGCCATTAGAGTCTCTCACGCATGGCTTCTCAGTGTGAGTTTTACACATACGAGTCCGCCATTAGTCTCTCACGCCTGGCTTCTCCGTTTTAGGTTGGCACATATGACTCCGTCATTAGAATCTCTCACGCATGGCTGCTCCGTTTTAGGTTTACACATATGACTCCGCCATTAGAGTCTCTCACGCATGGCTTCTCCGTTTTAGGTTACACATATGACTCCGCCATTAGTCTCTCATGCATGGCTTCTCCGTTTAGGTTCACACATATGTCTCCGCCATTAGAGTCTCACGCATGGCTTCCCCGTTTTAGGTTACACATATGACTCCGCCATTAGTCTCTCACGCATGGCTCCGCCATTAGTCTCTCACGCATGGCTTCTCCGCTTTAGGTTTACACACAGGACTCCGCCATTAGAGTCTCTCACGCATGAAGATTAAAAAAAAAATAAAAAATTTCCTCACCAGGCCCAGCTGCGCTGGGACTAGTCTCCCATCTCACCATAGCTAAGAGACTGATGGCCAATTCCTTGGCCAGTAATACTCTGAGGGCTTACAAGACAGCTTGGCGCCTGTTTCAGAGATATGAGAACACCTTTGTCAGGGTTTTTGCCACTCTCAATTAAACCTGTCCTATAGCATTGTTAACTATACATGGCAGGTATTCAGCACCATTGGTACAGGCTACATCCGGACCTACCGTCACTCTTCTCCGCCCACCCGATCAAAGCGGCGTTGAAGGGTTTGCGCAAGATGTCTGTTGTGAAACGACATGGGCGTCAGCCATTTACAGGTAGCTCGTTCGGGCCACAGGTTAGCGCTCTGGTAGAAACAGCCTTGTACCTGGCCTTCCATGGATTCCTCAGGTCAGGCGAGCTCATGGGCACCAATACGCTGGCTGGGTGCCTGCGGAAAGGTCAGCTCATCCAGTGCGGGTCCATCTATGTCCTCACCTTGGCCTCGTCCAAGACGTCACGGCCGGGGCAACCAGTGGCGGTCAGATACTTTCCCACGGACAGCAGATGGTGTCCGGTGCAGGCCTTGGAGGCTTGGCTGCGTAGTATTTAGTCCAAGCGGCATGTTCTCCCGTACTCGAACTAGGCAATGCCCGGCTAACCACCGCAGCCTTTCTTACGTACATTCAGGTTAGTTGACAGGTTCAAGGGTCGGTCCTCGCTGGATCACAGGACATTCCTTCCGCATGGGCGCGGCAGCGGCGGCGTCCATGCATAAGGTGCCAGTACATGTCATCAAACGGTTGGGTCATCGCAGTTCCGCGTGTTCCATGCGTAATATCCCGGATCCTTATACGAAATATCATTGGCTTTCGAGTTTTGGTCTGTAGTTTCTGCTATCAAGTTTTCTAACTCCTATGCATGGTTCTTTTGGCCCCTTTAGGCTACCCTTCGATAAGCAGTTCCGGCATAACTCTGCTGCTTCTAGGTTGGGGGGGTGGAGTATAGGCTTAGGTAGGGTACCCTCTCAGCATGAGCCGATCCGAGCACAAGTGGTAGGCAATTAAGAGTGCCGCATTTGTGTGAGGGGAGGCGGGGCGTTCACTATTTAAACCTGGCCCTCCTCCCCCCACTTGTCGGTTCGAACGATTTCAACCCACCCAGGAGCCCTCCCTTCTTTCAGGTCTCATCATTGGGGTAGCCCCCTTTAGGCTACCCTTCAATAAGCAGTTCCGGCATAACTCTGCTGCTTCTAGGTTGGGGGGGTGGAGTATAGGCTTAGGTAGGGTACCCTCTCAGCATGAGCCGATCCGAGCACAAATATAATATAAGCCTGTGCTGCTGCCCCAA
The DNA here is from genome assembly GCF_905171765.1 of Bufo bufo. Classification (NCBI taxonomy): domain Eukaryota; kingdom Metazoa; phylum Chordata; class Amphibia; order Anura; family Bufonidae; genus Bufo; species Bufo bufo. The sequence continues at coordinate 90,692,537 of NC_053396.1, forward strand.
TAATGTCTCAGTCATTCCCATGCATGTTGCCTGTGACTTCTAACTATAAAGGTTACCCATGTATTTCATAAACCATCCTCAGAAAACCATTTGTTCATTGCTATTCATACAGCTGGCCATGTACCGTATGCAAAGACTGTACACAGTATATAGTTACATAGTTACATAGAAAGTCACAGGTCCATCCAGTTCAACCTATCATCCTACTGTGTCAATCCAGAGGAAGGTAAAGACTCCCATGAGTTGGATGCCAATTGTCCATTTCGGGGGGAAACTTTTCTTCCTGACTCCAAATATTGCAATAAGAGGAAATCCTTGGATCAACATCCTATCTCATTTAGATACATTCTTCATATGAGTTTTAAAACGTCTGTCATTAAAAAAAAATATATATTTTTTAAGAAATACCTACAGTATATACCTATAAGGGTTTAAGACAGCAGTGCTCTGGATGAACAGTGCTGTTATATCTTTGTATTGCATATCAGAATGAATTTACGATCCACTTCAGACATTCAAGTCGGGATGCTATTGGTTATCCATGGACCCAAAGCTTTGTGTATTGCTATATGCTTTGATACATTTGTACCAAATAAGCACAACTAAACTAGATAAAGGCACCTATACACCTTAGATAACTGTCAGCTAAACACTTGTTCAGCTGTCAGCTATCTCACCCAACTCTCCTATACACATGAATGAACGCCACATGTTTTTAGTGGAGACTCTTCAACCCCCATCCTTCCTTTCCCTGACATCTGTGACAGTCAAAATGCCCCAATACACATTAGATGATAGTTTTCTGGACTCGCTGAAACTGGCAGGTTTGGCTGACTTTTCTCTTATGTCTATGGGGCCTTAAAGGGGGTTGGCCACTTTCTGTTGACCAATGTGTTTGTGAGATGATTATTTGGCACTTACTAATATATTCTTTGTTCAAATTCTGTGCCATTTTCTAGATTTTATAACATATACCCCATTGTTTACAGTCTTTTCTGCTGACCACACAGAGGTCTTGTCCATAACATGGCTGTACCTGCCATCTGCACTTGTTCTTTTGCAAGTGCAGAGTATTTGAATGGAGGAGGCATCACATGTAGTGTTGATCACGAATATTCGAATTGCAAATTTTTATCGCAAATATCGGCATTTCGAGAATTCGCTAATATTTAGAATATAGTGATATATATTCGTAATTTCGAATATTCGAGATTTTTTTTTAACCACTTCACATCCGGGCCATTTGCCCCCTTCCTGACCAGGCTTAATTTTGCAAATCTGACATATCTCACTTTATGTGGTAATAACTTTGGAACGCTTTTACTTATCCAAGCCATTCAGAGATTGTTTTCTCGTGACACATTGTACTTCATGATAGTCATAATATTGAGTCAATATATTTCACCTTTATTTATGAAAAAATCCCAAATTTACCAAACATTTTAAAAAATTCGCTATTTTCAAAATTTATATTTCTCTGCTTTTAAAACTGAAAGTGATACCTTATAAAGTATTTATTACTTAACATTCCCCATATGTCTACTTTATGTTGGCATCATTTTAGAAATGTCATTTTATTTTTTTAGGACGTTAGAAGGCTTAGAATTTTAGAAGCAATTTTTAAAATTTAAAAGAAAATTTACAAAACCCACTTTTTCAGTTCAGGTCTGAAGTCACTTTGTGGGGGCTTACATAGTGGATACCCCCATAAATGACACCATTGTAGAAACTACACCCTCAAGTTACTTAAAACTGATTTTACAAACCCTTTAGGCGTTTAACAAGAATTAAAGGAAAATGGAGATGAAATTTAAAAATTTCCAATTTTTGACAGATTTTCCATTTTAATTATTTTTTTTAACAGATCGAGGGTTAACAGCCAAACAAAACTCAATATTTATTACCCTGATTCTGCGATTTACAGAAACACCCAATATGTGGTCATAAACTGCTGTATGGGCACATGGCAGGGCGCAGAAGAAAAGGAGCGCCACATGGTTTTTGGAAGGAAGATTTTGCTGGACTGGTTTTTAGATGCCATGTCACCCTTAGAAATTCCCAAAAAGTGATGCCATTTTGGAAACTAGGGGATAAAGTGCCAGTTTTATTAGTACTATTTTTGGGTACATATGATTTTTTTATCATTCATTCTAACACTTTATGGGGCAAGGTGACCAAAAATTTAGTTGTTTAAGCACAGTTTTACCTTTATTTACTTTTACAGCGTTCACATGAGGGGTTAGGTTATGTGACATTTTTATAGAGCAGATCGTTACGGACGTGGCGATACCTAATATCTATACTTTTTCTTATTTATTGAAATTTTACACAATAATAGCATTTTTGAAACAAAACAATTTTATGTTTTATGTAAGGTGACAAAAATAGCCTTTTTTGACACAATTTATTTATTTTTTATGGTGTTCACCCGAGGGGTTAGGTCATGTGATATTTCTAGAGAGCTGGTTGTTACGTACGCGGGAATACCTAATATGTATACTTTTTCTTATTTATTTAAGTTTTACACAATAATAGCATTTTTTAAACAAAAAATTATGTTTTAATGTGTCCATGTTCTGAGAGCTATAGTTTTCTTATTTTTTTAGCGATTTTCTTATGTAGGGGCAAATTTTTTGCCAAATGTGGTGACGGTTTTAATGATACCATTTTGTGGGACATACGCCTTTTTGATCACTAGGTGTTGCACTTTTTGTAATGTAAGGTGACAAAAATTGCTTTTTTTGACAGTTTTTATTTTTATTTTTTTAAGGTGTTCAACCGAGAGGTTAGGTCATGTGATATTTTTAGAGAGCTAGTTGTTATGGAAGTAGCGATACCTAATATGTATACTTTTTTTTATTTATTTCAATTTAACACAATAATAGCATTTTTGAAACCAAAAAATGATGTTTTAATGTGTCCATGTTCTGAGAGCTATAGTTTTCTTATTTTTTTAGCAATTTTCTTAAATAGGGGCTAATTTTTTGCCAAATGAGATGACGGTTTTATTGGTACCATTTGTAGGACATACGCCTTTTTGATCACTTGGTGTTGCACTTTTTGTGATGTAAGGCGACAAAAATTGCTTTTTTTGACGCATTTTTTTTTTTATGGTGTTTATCGGACTGGGTGGATCATGTGATATATTTATAGTCAACCGTCACGGATGCAGCAATACCAAATATGTCTATTTTATTTATTTATTTTTATTTTTAACATTTTTTTTATTTCTTACTTGGGGAATTTTTTTTTTTTTTACATGTGAAACCTTTTTTTTATTTTTTTATTTTACACTTTTCATCCCCCATAAGGTCATACAAGAACTCTGAGGGACATTTAACGTCACTTTTTTTTTCACTATTGATTTCTCCTGTAACTGAGGCTGACATAGTAGCCCCAGTTACAGGGGAAATACAACCCCCAGAGAGGCTGTACAGCGGTATACTGCGCTGTACAGCCTCAGTGCAGGGCTGATAGAGAGACCCGACAGCTCCTGCACTCACCCGGTTCCGGCGTTCAGATGGCCGATCTAGAAGGCAGGGACATCTAGGAACTGACCCTGCCTACTCTAAGGGTTGCCCTGCTGCAGCTGTGATCTCTGAATGGACGTTCAGAAATGTCCATTCAGAGATAGAGAACCACAGGGTTGCTGTGTGACTCCTGGGTCCCGCCGCCTACTAGGGCAGTGCCGCTTTGTCACCGCATTGTCGCTGCGCCTTTTTGTCAGAGTAGGTCCCACTCAAAGAGGCGACCTTGGCGTGGTGAGTGGGCTTATGCCTTTTGATCAAAATGTACACTAATGCCTCTTGTACAGCATGCAGTATGGGGGGCTGTACACTTTAATATAGCGCTGAGAAGCGAGTCAGATCAAAGCATAGCATTGTGGATGTGCGATCCAGTTCAGTTTTTCTCCCCCTGACACCCATTTTGTAGTTAGCCAGCAGTACCATATTGTGGCACATTATACCACCCCAACATTGCCAAATACCACAGTCCATCACAAAATACTGCCGCCAGCATCACAAAATACATCCCTTGGCCACGAGGAGGTCCCAGGCGGCCCCCTGGGCATCAGCCCACCGGGAAATTTCCCTGTAAGGTCTATGGCCAATCCGTCCCTAAACACATTGGTCACATGTAGCCAGAAAGTGGCAAACACTAATCTGTATTTGTTACTTCTTGGCCCAACTGTGTACTTGATGAGAGAGTGTCAGCTTCTTTTCTTTTTTGTTCCCATTATACTATCAAACACAGGAACACAGATGAAAAACATATAAACGCATAAGAAGTAATTTATTATCTTCAAACCACAAAAGTAACAAATAGCAACAATGAAAGTCCCCAGGTTGGCAGCTAAAATAGCAATGTAACCCAACACACCATGAGTGGAGTTCATCTGGCTCCATTGGTGTCCCCAATTCTGCTCTTGTGAATCAGCAAAATAAACAGCTATAGGCCTCATGCACACGACCGTATTTTTTCACGGCCCGCAAAATGGGGTTCCGTTGGTCCATGATCCGTGACCGTTTTTTCGTCCGTGGGTCTTCCTTGATTTTTGGAGGATCCACGGACATGAAAAAAAAGTCGTTTTGGTGTCCGCCTGGCCGTGCGGAGCCAAACGGATCCGTCCTGAATTACAATGCAAGTCAATGGGGACAGATCCGTTTGACGTTGACACAATATGGTGCAATTTCAAACGGATCCGTCCCCCATTGACTTTCAATGTAAAGTCAGGAGTTAACCACCTCCGGACCGCCTAACGCAGGATCGCGTTCCGGAGGTGGCAGCGCTGCGCACAGTCACGCATATACGCGTCATCTCGCGAGACGCGAGATTTCCTGTGAACGCGCGCACACAGGCGCGCGCGCTCACAGGAACGGAAGGTAAGAGAGTTGATCTCCAGCCTGCCAGCGGCGATCGTTCGCTGGCAGGCTGGAGATGTGTTTTTTTTAACCCCTAACAGGTATATTAGACGCTGTTTTGATAACAGCGTCTAATATACCTGCTACCTGGTCCTCTGGTGGTCCCATTTGTTTGGATCGACCACCAGAGGACACAGGTAGCTCAGTAAAGTAGCACCAAGCACCACTACACTACACTACACCCCCCCCCCATCCCCCCCCCCCCCCCCCCCCCCCCCCCCCCCCCCCCCCCCCCCCCCCCCCCCCCCCCCCCCCCCCCCCCCCCCCCCCCCCCCCCCCCCCCCCCCCCCCCCCCCCCCCCCCCCCCCCCCCCCCCCCCCCCCCCCCCCCCCCCCCCCCCCCCCCCCCCCCCCCCCCCCCCCCCCCCCCCCCCCCCCCCCCCCCCCCCCCCCCCCCCCCCCCCCCCCCCCCCCCCCCCCCCCCCCCCCCCCCCCCCCCCCCCCCCCCCCCCCCCCCCCCCCCCCCCCCCCCCCCCCCCCCCCCCCCCCCCCCCCCCCCCCCCCCCCCCCCCCCCCCCCCCCCCCCCCCCCCCCCCCCCCCCCCCCCCCCCCCCCCCCCCCCCCCCCCCCCCCCCCCCCCCCCCCCCCCCCCCCCCCCCCCCCCCCCCCCCCCCCCCCCCCCCCCCCCCCCCCCCCCCCCCCCCCCCCCCCCCCCCCCCCCCCCCCCCCCCCCCCCCCCCCCCCCCCCCCCCCCCCCCATCACTTATTAACCCCTTATTAGCCCCTGATCACCCCTAATCACCCCTGATCACCCCATATAGACTCCCTGATCACCCCCCTGTCATTGATTACCCCCCTGTCATTGATCAACCCCCTGTAAAGCTCCATTCAGACGTCCGCATGATTTTTACGGATCCACTGATAGATGGATCGGATCCGCAAAACGCATCCGGACGTCTGAATGAAGCCTTACAGGGGCATGATCAATGACTGTGGTGATCACCCCATATAGACTCCCTGATCACCCCCCTGTCATTGATTACCCCCCTGTCATTGATTACCCCCCTGTAAAGCTCCATTCAGATGTCCGCATGATTTTTACGGATGCACTGATACATGGATCGGATCCGCAAAACGCATCCGGTCGTCTGAATGAAGCCTTACAGGGGCATGATCAATGACTGTGGTGATCACCCCCCTGTCATTGATCACCCCCCTGTAAAGCTCCATTCAGATGTCCGCATGATTTTTACGGATGCACTGATAGATGGATCGGATCCGCAAAACGCATCCGGACGTCTGAATGAAGCCTTACAGGGGCATGATCAATGACTGTGGTGATCACCCCATATAGACTCCCTGATCACCCCCCTGTCATTGATTACCCCCCTGTCATTGATTACCCCCCTGTAAAGCTCCATTCAGATGTCCGCATGATTTTTACGGATGCACTGATAGATGGATCGGATCCGCAAAACGCATCCGGACGTCTGAATGAAGCCTTACAGGGGCATGATCAATGACTGTGGTGATCACCCCATATAGACTCCCTGATCACCCCCCTGTAAAGCTCCATTCAGATGTCCGCATGATTTTTACGGATGCACTGATACATGGATCGGATCCGCAAAACGCATCCGGTCGTCTGAATGAAGCCTTACAGGGGCATGATCAATGACTGTGGTGATCACCCCCCTGTCATTGATTACCCCCCTGTAAAGCTCCATTCAGATGTCCGCATGATTTTTACGGATGCACTGATAGATGGATCCGATCCGCAAAACGCATCCGGACGTCTGAATGAAGCCTTACAGGGGCATGATCAATGACTGTGGTGATCACCCCATATAGACTCCCTGATCACCCCCCTGTCATTGATCACCCCCCTGTCATTGATTACCCCCCTGTAAAGCTCCATTCAGATGTCCGCATGATTTTTACGGATGCACTGATAGATGGATCGGATCCGCCAAACGCATCCGGACGTCTGAATGAAGCCTTACAGGGGCATGATCAATGACTGTGGTGATCACCCCATATAGACTCCCTGATCACCCCCCTGTCATTGATCACCCCCCTGTCATTGATTACCCCCCTGTAAAGCTCCATTCAGATGTCCGCATGATTTTTACGGATGCACTGATAGATGGATCGGATCCGCAAAACGCATCCGGACGTCTGAATGAAGCCTTACACGGGCGTGATCAATGACTGTGGTTATCACCCCATATAGACTCCCTGATCACCCCCCTGTCATTGATCACCCCCCTGTCATTGATCACCCCCCCTGTCATTGATCACCCCCCCTGTCATTGATCACCCCTCTGTAAGGCTCCATTCAGATATTTTTTTGGCCCAAGTTAGCAGAATTTTTTTTTTTTTTTTCTTACAAAGTCTCATATTCCACTAACTTGTGTCAAAAAATAAAATCTCACATGAACTCACCATACCCCTCACGGAATCCAAATGCGTAAAATTTTTTAGACATTTATATTCCAGACTTCTTCTCACGCTTTAGGGCCCCTAGAATGCCAGGGCAGTATAAATACCCCACATGTGACCCCATTTCGGAAAGAAGACACCCCCAGGTATTCCGTGAGGGGCATATTGAGTCCATGAAAGATTGAAATTTTTGTCCCAAGTTAGCGGAACGGGAGACTTTGTGAGAAAAAAATTAAAAATATCAATTTCCGCTAACTTGTGCCAAAAAAAAAAAATTTCTATGAACTCGCCATGCCCCTCATTGAATACCTTGGGGTGTCTTCTTTCCAAAATGGGGTCACATGTGGGGTATTTATACTGCCCTGGCATTCTAGGGGCCCCAAAGCGTGAGAAGAAGTCTGGTATCCAAATGTCTAAAAATGCCCTCCTAAAAGGAATTTGGGCACCTTTGCGCATCTAGGCTGCAAAAAAGTGTCACACATCTGGTATCGCCGTACTCAGGAGAAGTTGGGGAATGTGTTTTGGGGTGTCATTTTACATATACCCATGCTGGGTGAGAGAAATATCTTGGTCAAATGCCAACTTTGTATAAAAAAATGGGAAAAGTTGTCTTTTGCCAAGATATTTCTCTCACCCAGCATGGGTATATGTAAAATGACACCCCAAAACACATTCCCCAACTTCTCCTGAATACGGCGATACCACATGTGTGACACTTTTTTGCAGCCTAGGTGGGCAAAGGGGCCCATATTCCAAAGAGCACCTTTAGGATTTCACAGGTCATTTACCTACTTACCACACTTTAGGGCCCCTGGAAAATGCCAGGGCAGTATAACTACCCCACAAGTGACCCCATTTTGGAAAGAAGACACCCCAAGGTATTCCGTGAGGGGCATGGCGAGTTCCTAGAATTTTTTATTTTTTGTCACAAGTTAGTGGAAAATGCTTATTTTTTTTTTTTTTTTTTTTTTCATACAAAGTCTCATATTCCACTAACTTGTGACAAAAAATAAAAACTTCCATGAACTCACTTTGCCCATCAGCGAATACCTTGGGGTCTCTTCTTTCCAAAATGGGGTCACTTGTGGGGTAGTTATACTGCCCTGGCATTCTAGGGGCCCAAATGTGTGGTAAGGAGTTTGAAATCAAATTCTGTAAAAAATGACCTGTGAAATCCGAAAGGTGCTCTTTTGAATATGGGCCCCTTTGCCCACCTCGGCTGCAAAAAAGTGTCACACATCTGGTATCTCCGTAATCGGGAGAAGTTGGGGAATGTGTTTTGGGGTGTCATTTTACATATACCCATGCTGGGTAAGAGAAATATCTTGGCAAAAGACAACTTTTCCCATTTTTTTATACAAAGTTGGCATTTGACCAAGATATTTATCTCACCCAGCATGGGTATATGTAAAAAGACACCCCAAAACACATTCCTCAACTTCTCCTGAATACAGAGATACCAGATGTGTGACACTTTTTTGCAGCCTAGGTGGGCAAAGGGGCCCACATTCCAAAGAGCACCTTTCGGATTTCACAGGTCATTTACCTACTTACCACACATTTGGGCCCCTAGAATGCCAGGGCAGTATAACTACCCCACAAGTGACCCCATTTTGGAAAGAAGAGACCCCAAGGTATTCGCTGATGGGCATAGTGAGTTCATGGAAGTTTTTATTTTTTGTCACAAGTTTGTGGAATATGAGACTTTGTATGAAAAAAAAAAAAAAAAAAAAAAATCATCATTTTCCACTAACTTGTGACAAAAAATAAAAAATTCTAGGAACTCGCCATGCCCCTCACGGAATACCTTGGGGTGTCTTCTTTCCAAAATGGGGTCACTTGTGGGGTAGTTATACTGCCCTGGTATTCTAGGGGCCCAAATGTGTGGTAAGGAGTTTGAAATCAAATTCAGGAAAAAATGAGGAGTGAAATCCGAAAGGTGCTCTTTGGAATATGGGCCCCTTTGCCCACCTAGGCTGCAAAAAAGTGTCACACATCTGGTATCCCCGTACTCAGGAGAAGTTGAGGAATGTGTTTTGGGGTGTCTTTTTACATATACCCATGCTGGGTGAGATAAATATCTTGGTCAAATGACAACTTTGTATAAAAAAATGGGAAAAGTTGTCTTTTGCCAAGATATTTCTCTCACCCAGCATGGGTATATATAAAATGACACCCCAAAACACATTCCCCACCTTCTCCTGAGTACGGAGATACCAGATGTGTGACACTTTTTTGCAGCCTAGGTGGGCAAAGGGGCCCATATTCCAAAGAGCACCTTTCGGATTTCACAGGTCATTTTTTACAGAATTTGATTTCAAACTCCTTACCACACATTTGGGCCCCTAGAATGCCAGGGCAGTATAACTACCCCACAAGTGACCCCATTTTGGAAAGAAGAGACCCCAAGGTATTCGCTGATGGGCATAGTGAGTTCATAGAAGTTTTTATTTTTTGTCACAAGTTAGTGGAATATGAGACTTTGTAAGGAAAAAAAAAAAAAAAAAAAAAATCATCATTTTCCGCTAACTTGTGACAAAAAATAAAAAGTTCTATGAACTCACTATGCCCATCAGCGAATACCTTAGGGTGTGTACTTTCAGAAATGGGGTCATTTGTGGGGTGTTTGTACTGTCTGGGCATTGTAGAACCTCAGGAAACATGACAGGTGCTCAGAAAGTCAGAGCTGCTTCAAAAAGCGGAAATTCACATTTTTGTACCATAGTTTGTAAACGCTATAACTTTTACCCAAACCATTTTTTTTTTACCCAAACATTTTTTTTTTATCAAAGACATGTAGAACTATAAATTTAGAGCAAAATTTCTATATGGATGTCGTTTTTTTTGCAAAATTTTACAACTGAAAGTGAAAAATGTCATTTTTTTGCAAAAAAAACGTTAAATTTCGATTAATAACAAAAAAAGTAAAAATGTCAGCAGCAATGAAATACCACCAAATGAAAGCTCTATTAGTGAGAAGAAAAGGAGGTAAAATTCATTTGGGTGGTAAGTTGCATGACCGAGCAATAAACGGTGAAAGTAGTGTAGGTCAGAAGTGTAAAAAGTGGCCTGGTCTTTCAGGGTGTTTAAGCACTGGGGGCTGAGGTGGTTAATATACCATAGGATCAGAGTTTTCTCCAATCCGATGGTATATTTTAACTTGAAGCGTCCCCATCACCATGGGAACGCCTCTATGTTAGAATATACCATCGGATTTGAGTTACATCGTGAAACTCAGATCCGACAGTATATTCTAACACAGAGGCGTTCCCATAGTGATGGGGACGCTTCTAGTTAGAATATACTACTAACTGTGTACATGACTGCCCCCTGCTGCCTGGCAGCACCCGATCTTTTACAGGGGGCTGTGATCAGCACAATTAACCCTTCAGGTGCCACACCTGAAGGGGTTAACTGTGCGTATCATAGCCCCCTGTAAGAGATCAGGGGCTGCCAGGCTAGCTGGAGGGGGGCAGACCCCCCTCCCTCCCCAGTTTGAATATCATTGGTGGCCAGTGTGCGCCCCCCCCCCCCGCCCCCCTCTATTGTAATATCATTGGTGGCCAGTGTGCGCCCCCCCCGGCCCCCCCTCTATTGTAATATCATTGGTGACCAGTGTGCGGCCTCCGTCGGCCCCCCTCCCTCCCTTTATTGTAATATCATTGGTGGCCAGTGTGCGGCCCCCCCCCTCTATTGTAATATCATTGGTGGCCAGTGTGCGGCCTCCGTCGGCCCCCCTCCCACCCTCTATTGTAATTTCATTGGTGGCCAGTGTGCGACCTCCGTCGCCCCCCCTCCCTCTATTGTATTATCATTGGTGGCCAGTGTGCGCCCCCCCCGCTCCCCCTCTATTGTATTAATATCATTGGTGGCCAGTGTGCGGCCTCCGCTTTCCCCCCCCCCCGATCATAGGTGGCAGCGGAGATTCCGATCGGAGTCCCAGTTTAATCGCTCTGTGGCTCCGATTGGTAACCATGGCAACCAGGACGCTACTGCAGGCCTGGTTACCATGGTTACTTAGCAATATTACAATATTAGAAGCATCATACTTACCTGCTGTGATGTCTGTGACCGGCCGGGAGCTCCTCCTACTGGTAAGTGACAGATCATTAAGCAATGCGCCACACAGACCTGTCACTTACCAGTAGGAGGAGCTCCCGGCCAGTCACAGACATCGCAGCAGGTAAGTATGATGCTTCTAATATTGTAATGTTGCTAAGTAACCATGGCAACCAGGTGTCACGAGGGTGTCTAGAACCACGCCTGACTCCGTTATACCCGGGGTCAGGAAGTCGCAGCGGTTGGCTGCGCGCTCTATGTAAGATAGGGCTGTTTCCTTATGGTAGCTTTCTGGGTTTGCTTTGCAAACCCTTTTGGCTCACTCAGGGCTCCATAGCTCCTTCTCCTCAGCTGTTCCTTGTCCAGCACTCCCAACCTCCTTATATTCCCCTCTCACACTTCTCTGGTTGCCAGATATAGAGCTTCCTGCCTGGACATCTATTCTGACCCTCTGGAGCTGTGTTGCTGCGTTCTCTGGTAGTTGGTCCAGAACGTTACCCTCCGGATCCCTGTTGGACCTTTGTGGTCGCCCACCTGGGTGTATGTGTTTGTTTGTTTTGTCTGTCCTCTCCCTGGTGTTTCCCTATTAGTGTCAGTGGTGCGGACTAGCGATCCCACCGTCCCGTTCACTATCTAGGGCTCATTTTAGGGAAAGCCAGGGTTTAGGCACGTGATCGCCGCACGGGTGAGGAACCCGTCTAGGGACGTCAGGGCAGTCAGGTGCCAACCGCAAGGTGAGTCAGGGGTCACCACCTTTCCCTCTCCCTTGGGCAGGGCTTTCCCTTTTCCCTCCCTGTGCGTGTCGCCGGTCATTACACCAGGCCTGCAGTAGCGTCCTGGTTGCCATGGTTACCGATCGGAGCCCCAGAGCGATTAAACTGGGACTCCGTCGGAATCTCCGCTGCCACCAATGATCGGGAAGGGGGGGGGGGGAGGGGAGGCCGCACACTGGCCACCAATGATATTAATACAAAGGCAAAGGTTTAAAAGTAATATCAGGAAGTATTATTTTACTGAGAGAGTAGTGGATGCATGGAATAGCCTTCCTGCTATTGGTAGTGGTAGCTGCAAATACAGTGAAGGAGTTTAAGCATGCATGGGATAGGCATAAGGCTATCCTTCATATAAGATAGGGCCAGGGGCTATCCATAGTACTCAGTATATTGGGCAGACTAGATGGGCCAAATGGTTCTTATCTGCCGACACATTCTATAATACAATAGAGGGGGGCCGGGGGGGGCCGCACACTGGCCACCAATGATAATACAATAGAGGGAGGGAGGGGGGGCCGGGGGAGGCCGCACACTGGCCACCAATGATATTACAATAGAGGGAGGGGGGCGGGGGGGGACGCACACTGGCCACCAATGATAATATAATAAAGGGAGGGGGGCGGGGGGAGGCCGCACACTGGCCACCAATGATATTACAATAGAGGGAGGGGGGCCACGGATCACGGACGCGGATGCCAATCTTGTGTGCATCCGTGTTCTTTCACGGACCCATTGACTTGAATGGGTCCGTGAACCGTTGTCCGTCAAAAAAATAGGACAGGTCATATTTTTGGACAGACAGGAAACACGGATCACGGATGCGGCTGCAAAACGGTGCATTTTCCAATTTTTACACGGACCCATTGAAAGTCAATGGGTCCGCGAAAAAAAAAAGGAAAACGGCACAACGGCCACGGATGCACACAACGGTCGTGTGCATGAGGCCAAAATTTAATGGAAAATGTCCATTAACATATAGTATATGACAGGGGGTAGCTAGAACTGAATTTTGTACGGGCCCCTCCACGACTATCCTGGCATTGCATGTCTGCATGTGTAAGGGTGGGTTCACATCAGGTTTTTGCCATCTGTTTGACGTATATGTAGGAAAAAAAGGGATACCAAAGCGTAGCACACTACGCTTTTGTATCCTGCAAAGTCTGTTAAAAAAAACATATATGTTAATGTATAATTATTTTTTTTACAACGGGACTCTATGGTGACGGATGCCACTGTATGATATTAGTCTGAGGCATCTGTTAAAGTATATGTTTTTTGTATATGTTAGACGAATGGCAAAACATGGCCAATACCGGCCTTAGGCTTATTGCACATGAACGTGTGCTCTCCATGGCCGTTTTGCGGATCTGCAATACACGGGCACCGTTCCGCGTGCGATCCATTCACTTCATTGGGTCCGCAAATCCGGAGATGCGGAATGGTGTGGAACGGAAGCACGGAACGGAACCCTACGGGAGCACTACGGAGTGCTTCTATGGGGTTTCGTCCCGTACTTCCATTCCGCAAAAAGATAGAACATGTTCCATCTTTTTGCGGAATGGCCGGATCGCGGACCCATTAAAGTGAATGGGTCAGCGATCCGCTGCGGCTGCCCTACGGTGGGTGTTTGTGCAAATTGCGGGCAGCAGCACGGCGACGGGGCGCACACGTTCGCGTGCAAGAGCCCTTAGTGTGCCATAATAGTGCCAAGTGCCAAGCACTAGTACACAACGGAGCGGAGTGGCAGAGAGGGGAGGCTGCCATCTACTGCATGCTATAGTACAGAAGGCTGGCAGAGTGCACAGTCTGGTCCTGGTGATCAGTGGTGTGGACCGTGTTCTCCAAGGCTCATTTACTCTATTGGTTGGGAACTCCATAGTATCATGTACTGGAATCTACAGTATATACTGTAAAGATATTAGCCCTACCCCCGAATAATAATAGATTTAGTGACTATATAATCACCAACATACATAGACCATATAATACCGACATATTGGAAAAAAACTCATACCATTACTGGATAACAAAACAATGTAATGTTGTAGCTCCATATCATGACTGGATAACACCACCATACAGTGACTGAATAACCGCCATACAGTGACTGAATAACACCACAATATGGTGACTAGATAATACCGCCATACAGTGACTGAGTAACACCGCCATACAATAACTGACTAACACCGCCATACAGTGACTGGATAACATCGCCATACAGTGACTGGATAACACCGCCATACAGTGACGGGATAACACCACCATACAGTGTCTGGGTAACACCGCCATACAGTGACTGGGTAACACCACCATACAATGACTGAATAACACCACCTTACAGTGACTGAATAACATTGCCATATGGTGACTGGATAACACCGCCATACAGTGACTGGATAACACTGCCATACAGTGACTGGATAACACCGCCATACAGTGACTGGATAACATTGCCATACAGTGACCGGATACTAGAGTATAAGGGGGCACAGTACAGTATATGACCAGGGGCACAGTATAGTGTATAAGAGGGCACAGTACATGGTATGATTAGGGACACTGTACAATTCTGGTAAGAGAGCACAATGCAGGGTATGAGGGCATAGTATAGAATAATAGGCACAGTATAGGGCACAATACAGGGCAGGGGGACAGACTCACCATTGTTAGTCAGGATGGCAGTGAGTCTGAAGGTTGGCAGTATTGGCTAGCAGGCAGGTTGCAGTGGTGCTGAGAGGGCTGATACAGCACTGCTCAGGGTTGCTCCTGCTTCTTGGCAGGAGCAGGAGGACAGCGGCACTACAAGCAAGGCGGGTGGGCAGGCTTGCAGATGGTCACATCCAGGGTCCAGATGGGGCTTGTAGGAGTCTGGGAGTGGGTCCTGTTTGTGACTGAAGTGTTACTTGAAATAATTGGCGGAGCAGCACACACACACACACTTCCCCAAGCAGGGAGAAATGTAAAATACATTTTTAAAAAATTCAATTATTAGAAATATAGCCCTGCTGACCACACCCCTGCTACTGGTGCTCAGGCCTCAAAGCAGTCGCTTCCCCTGCTTCCCCAATAGCTACACCAATGGTATATGATATTCTATTAGTCATAGACGTAGGCCCAGTAATGGCACAATTTTCCAGCATTGTATTAAAAGATAGAATAAGCTTAAAAGAAATGTGTCACCAAAATGTTTTTCTGCCATTTAAAACCAGATAGCAGCACACATCCTTTTTTCTAATCTGTTTTTATTTTCTCATTGTAGATTTTTTTAAATTATATTTCTGAATATGATTATGGGAGCAGCCATCTTACCTGAGCTGTTCTTAACAGTATTTAGAAGGCATTAAGAAAATTGCTTTACGGCCCCATGGGCCATAGACACAATGGTCAGGAGGCGACCCTATTGACTTTTATGAGAGAGTTTTCTAGGCACGCTCTGTGCCCTGTGCAGAGGACATTGTGCAAGGGAAGAATAGATAAGCTCTGACAATCACCTATTGTGAATAGATGATCGTGTCTTTATCTGCCATTATCTGTGATATCACGTCTGTGTATAGATAAGCAGGTAACTGCAGAAAACAGATCTGTACAGACCAAGAAGTAGCGTCTATTATTAGGCTTAATGGCCAGTGCAAAAACTGCAGGATTTTATGTTTTTTGTTAAATATACAGGGTGGGCCATTTATATGGATACACCTTAATAAAATGGGAATGGTTGGTGATATTAACTTCCTGTTTGTGGCACATTAGTATATGTGAGGGGGGAAACTTTTCAAGATGGGTGGTGACCATGGCGGCCATTTTGAAGTCGGCCATTTTGAATCCAACTTTTGATTTTTCAATAGGAAGAGGGTCATTTGACACATCAAACTTATTGGGAATTTCACAAGAAAAACAATGGTGTGCTTGGTTTTAACGTAACTTTATTCTTTCATGAGTTATTTACAAGTTTCTGACCACTTATAAAATGTGTTCAATGTGCTGCCCATTGTGTTGGATTGTCAATGCAACCCTCTTCTCCCACTCTTCACACACTGATAGCAACACCGCAGGAGAAATGCTAGCACAGGCTTCCAGTTTCCGTAGTTTCAGGTGCTGCACATCTCGTATCTTCACAGCATAGACAATTGCCTTCAGATGATACGAGATGTGCAGCACCTGAACCTACGGATACTGGAAGCCTGTGCTAGCATTTCTCCTGCGGTGTTGCTATCAGTGTGTGAAGAGTGGGAGAAGAGGGTTGCATTGACAATCCAACACAATGGGCAGCACATTGAACACATTTTATAAGTGGTCAGAAACTTGTAAATAACTCATGAAAGAATAAAGTTACGTTAAAACCAAGCACACCCTTGTTTTTCTTGTGAAATTCCCAATAAGTTTGATGTGTCACATGACCCTAGATACTTCCTCTTATTGATACATATGGTCCAGGTTAGTATGTTATAAGTTCTCACCTATCAATGATGTTCCAGAAATCGTTAGTGATATAGTGCAGGTAATCTTCTTATTCCCTCCCGAGTATAGGTGTTAAAACGCTGGGTCTTCTTGCTTCCCCTCTCCTGCATGCGCCGCTCCGGCCGGCAGCTGGCGTATGCGTGGGGAAGCAAACAGAAGTTAGTCCGGGAGCATTCCCGTGTGACATCACACTTGCAAGTACGGATGCCTCCAAAGGTAAAAAGACCTTCCAACGCGTTTCGGAACATGTGTGTTCCTTCGTCAGGGATAGGTAAGTATCTTAGTCCTCCTGGTTAAATAGGCATTCCGTTCCCATGACAACTCCTGCATGATTCAATAGGATTAACCGTTTACCTTCCTCTATTTATTTATTCCCACCATATTTCCAGCAATCGGTTTTCTAGACTATGAAATCTTTGAGAGATCTCTAAAGTAGCTTCTTATGGATGATTTCCCTTCATCTACTTTCCAGAGGCACATAATTAATTAAAAGCAAACAGTCCAATTTATTGATTTAGGCCTCTGGGTGCCAGGCTATTAAGCCTATAAATCCACCTACTTTCACACCATGACATTTGTTTTATATAGTCCCCATCCCTCACATCCATTTTTACTTTCTCAATCCCTCCAAATGAAGAACCTAAAAACTATCCTCCATGATGTTCTGTGTAGTGACGTGATAAGGGATGGTCATCATATTTCTTCTGTATATTTTTTATATGCTTATTCCCTTTTTTAGGGCCCTTTTGGTTCGTCCTACATACATTTTCTCGCAGGGGCATTTTATGTAGTATATTACTCCTTTTGTATTACTTTACTAATCTACAGTTATTACACATTTTACAGGGAAAAAAACCTTTTTTATTATTATTTTTGTTATTCAGTTTTGATGTTTGATTTATACCTATAGAGGGGGCTACTAAACTGGCCAGATTATGTGCTAAATAGGGTATGTTGTTATTTTTATCCTGTTTGAGGATGTCCCAATGTCATTTGACAATTCGTTTAAAGATCCTTTCTTTTTCACTATATTATGTTATAATTGGGACGCTAATAATTTCTCCATCCTCCTTATGTTCTGCTTTTATAGTATGTGTTTTTTCTGCGGTAACATGTCACGGTTCATCTTCTTTATCTTTATTTCTTTTATGGGTTCTAGTTTGTTAATTTCATATCCTTTTTCCTAAAAATTTTCTATGTAATTCTTTTGCTTCCTCTTTGAAATGTTTTTGTACTACAGTTTCTCCGTAGTCTAATATACTGACTGCGGGGAATATTTGCTAGCCATATTGATAAATTACAGCTATTTAATGAAATAAAGCTATTAGTGTCTGTAGGTATGTGGTGGGATTTAGTTTGGATCTGACCTTCCTTAATAAAAAAAATAGTGAGGTCTAAAAACTGTATTTCTTGGCGACTCCAGTTTGGAGTAAAGTACAAAAAAAGTCATTTTTATTTATATCCATTAAAAATTGTGTCAATGAAGCCTCACCCCCTTTACAAATAAAAATGTCATCATTAAATCTTTTCCAGAGGACAAGGCCCGCGCCAAGAACGCCCTGGGGACATATCATTAGTTCTTTCCACCTCCCCATATATAGGTTAGCGAAACTGGGCGCTAACCTGGTCCCCATTGCGGTCCCCCACATCTGAAGGTAAAATTCATTTTCGTATTTAAAATAACTATGGGTTAAAATGAACTACAAAAAAAATACATTCCCTTAAAAAATTAATCTGTTCTTTGGGCATCCGATTTTCTTTTTCCAGAAAAAATTCTATAGCTTTTCTCCCTGTATTATTTTCTATTATAGTATATAGGGAGGTGTCGTCCAGGCTCCCAAGAATATAGTCATCCTGCCATTCTATATCACTTAATAATTGTAGAATGTGTTTCGTATTTTTCACATACGCTGGAAGTTTCTGTACATAATCCTGTAAAAACACATCTACATATCTTGATAAATTAGAGGTAAGACCCCCTGATATTATAGGCCTCCCTGGTGGATTAATTTTACATTTATATATTTTTGGGAGGTAATAAAATTTTGGGATTCTCGGGTTTTGGTTGTTAATATAAATAGCTTCCTTGGTTGTCAATATTCCTTTTTATTTTCCCTTTTTGACTAATTTATTTAGTTCTCTTTTGTATTGGTTAGTGGGGTTAAAAATGAGTTTTTTATTAGTTTTTTTGTCAGTCAGTAATCGTATAGATTCCTTGTGATATGCCTCCTGATCCAAAATTATAATCCCCCCCCCCCTTTATCCGCAGGTCTAATAATAATATCATTATTCATTTGTAGTGTTTTAATTCCCCTTTTTTCTTCTTTAGTCAAATTCTGTGGGCGTCATCTTTTATTGGGGTTAATTTTCCTTAGGTCTCTTAATACCAAGGTTTAAAAGGCTTTAAATGCGTCAGAGTATTCACTCAGGGGGTCAAAGTTGGATCCAGGTTTTAGGTCTGTATGATTGTACGTAACTTCTTCTTTACTCATCCCTTCTTTACTTTGGTCTTTACTTATATTGCGATTTTTTTCTGAATTTTTTTTTAAAGCCAAGTTCCGTAGGAATTTTGTTATACCGATAAAGGCATCAAAAGGACAAAATTTGGAGGAAGGGGCAAATTTGAGACCTTTATGTAGAAGTTCTAGTTCTCCTTTTTTTAAAGTGTATTTGCTTAAATTATATATTCCTTGTCCCTTCCTTATGCTATTTTTCTTTCTTTTCATTAATCCCCTCCCCCTTTTTCCTCTCTTTGTTTTAACACCTTCACTCAGGAGGGAATAAGAAGATTACCTGAACTATATCACTAACGATTTCTGGAACATCATTGATAGGTGAGAACTTATAACATACTAACCTGGACCATATGTATCAAGAGAAAGTATCTTTATTAACTACATATGAACGGCAACTTTATATATCAATAGAAGGAAGTGTCTTTTTCAGCGTGGGGACCCAGTTAACCTAATTAACCTTCTTTAAAAATATGTTAAACATAAAAACGTGATTTAAACAATGGGTCATTTTCTGATGACACATTTCTTTTAAACACCGGTTGTTTGTCTTGTTTTGTGGGGAAAATTATTTAATTAAAAAAATAAGTAATTTCACCAACACAACATTCAAAAAGTATTATAAAAGGAATGACATGTTTTGTAACCTACTTCAACTATACCAGAACAGTGTAGCACTGGCGTCCCGTGCTCACCTCTGTCCTACTCTTTTATATGTGCACAGACACTGCAATTCTCAGGTGCATAACTATAATTCATAGGACCCCATAGCAATATAAGATAGGGCTTCTACTACCTAGCGTACAATCTTTCTGCATCTGATTGGGCCCCCCCCCCAACCTCTCAGTCCCATAGCAAGTGCTATGGGCTATAGTTACAACCATGGCACTAGTCACGCTGGCTACTCACCTGCTCTCCAGTTCCGCTTTCCTTCTGCCATCGGCAATGGTCCTAGTCACTGATATCCTTGGTAGGCTGCGGCCTGCGTGTATAATCCCAGGGAAGCTAGGCCTGTTTCATAGGCCGTGTGGGCACTCACTTTCGGCCACTTAAAGGTCCAGTGCGTTCATCCAAATAATTCCTCAGGCAATGACTGGTCAACCATGTGTATTTAAGATGCTCTCCCCAATGGGAGGATGCCTGAGCTTTAGGTTCCTAGCCTCTCGTTACCAGTGACAGTGCGATATTCTGTCTGGCTACCTGTGTATCATACTCCTGCCTGAAAACTGACTTTGGCTATACATCTCATGCCCTGACCTTAGGCTGTTTCTTATATTGCCCATTGCCGCCTGCCCTGACCTTGGACTAGTTTGTTGGATTTTTTTGTACACTGCCTGCACTGACCTCGGCCTATCATTGGACTACGAATATTGCCTGACTGCTTTGCACTGGTGTCTTTGACTCCCCTGGGTCAGCTGCCAACTACACCACAACTGCGTTGTTTGCTTTCAGTTCACTTGCGGTATTACGGATCCGGCGGGCACTTCTGGCAAATGGAGTACACTACGGATCCGGACAACGCAAGTGTGAAAGAGGCCTTACTAATGCCATCAGTTGGCATACGTTTTGCCTGATCCGGCAGGCAGTTCCGGCGACGGAACTGCTTGCCGGATCTCTCTGCCACAAGTGTGAAAGTACCCTGACCAGGTGTTTTTCTGACTGATCAGGATCCTGATCAGTCAGAAAAATGCCTGATCAGTCAGAAAAATGCATTGCAATACTGGATCCGTTTTTCCGGTGTCATCAGGCAAAACGGATCAGGTATTTAATTTTTTCTAATTTTTAAATCTTTAATGCGCGGACTGGAAGGACGGTTCCGGCATTCCGGTATTTTGAATGCCAGATCCGGCACTAATACATTCCTATGGAAAAAAATGGCATTCAGGCAAGTCTTCAGTTTTTTTCGACGGAGATAAAACCGTAGCATGCTACGGTTTTCTCTTTTGCCTTATCAGTCAAAATGACTGAACTGAAGACCTCCTGATGCATCCTGATGGATTACTCTCCATTCAGAATGCATGGGAATATGCCTGATCAGTTATTTTCCGGTATAGAGCCCCTGTGACGGAACTCTATGCCAGAAAAGAAAAACGCTAATGTGAAAGTAGCCTAAGAAGACAGGAGGATCTTACTTATTTGAGTTTGCATGAAACTGAGTTAGTTTGGTGCTAGTGGTTTTGTATTCTCTCTTTCTGGAATGGCCATATACCATAGAATTAATCATTTGGATCTCCAAAGGTTTATATGAAACATCTGCTTAATTTATAAAAACTGAAAACATCCTACAACACATCTCACATCATTGAGAACCCCTAATGCTTTAAAAATGGAATTCAGTACAATATTAGAACTATGAACCAAAAATGTGCATTAAGTGCTTAATGTTCCAGATTTGTGACCTGCGACCACCATGTCAGAACAAAGTGGGATTGCAAGTCCTATAGAGTGAAGGGTATGTACTATAGGCACAGGTTACAGCACAGGAGTCAGTTTGACAGATAGGAGGAGGGTGACACAATGAAAAGTATAAAAGGCATAGTGTCAGCAGGCGTATAGGAATGTGTTTTTACTATGCAGGCTGTCAGTTTAGTTACCCATTAAACTTACACAATACTGAGCTGTTGTGTTATCCTGACTCCAGCGGCTGCTGGGCTGACAGCTTTTTATCAAGCCTGTTGCTCCTTTTAGTTTTGCTGACTGTCTTGGAGAAGACTGGAAGGACTAGGTGGGGGAGGAAAGTGATTGTCATTAAAAGACTGCTATTTATTTATCTCTGTCTACAGTGCCAAGACTCTCAGAGCTCCCTTCTGCACTGACTGTTCCCCAACCTCTGGATTTCAACATCCCCAATTCTAGTTTGTCTAGGACAATCGCTATTCCCATCTCATTATTTTATTAAAGAGGCATGAACATTAATGTCCACAGCTAAACAGTATGGTCATTATAAAGCTGGTCATAAATGTAGCCTAAGAGCAATATCTGGTAGTATGTAAAATGTATCTTTTAGGCTGGGTTCACACGAGCGTGTCCGGATTAGTTCCGGATGCGTCCCGGTGTGTTGCGGCAAACCCGCGCGAGTAGGAATGCAATTGCACTCAGTTTTGACTGCGATTGCGTTCCGATGTTCAGTTTTTATCGCATGGGTGCAATGTGTTTTGCACGCGCGTGATAAAAAACCGACTGTGGTACCCAGACCCGAACTTCTTCACAGAAGTTCAGGTTTGGGTTCGGTGTTGTGTAGATGTTATTATTTTCCCTTATAACATGGTTATAAGGGAAAATAATAGCATTCTGAAAACAGAATGCTTAGTAGGTGATCAATTGAGGGTTAAAAAAAATTTAAAAAATTAACTCACCTTCTCCTCTTGTTCGCGTAGTTCTCCCGGTCTTTAGTTCTTTAAAAGATGAACTATGGGCTAAAGGACCTTTGGTGACGTCAGATCACATGCTCCAATCACATGGTCCATCACCGCTGTGATGTACCATGTGGTTGGAGCATGTGATCTGACGTCACCAAAGGTCCTTTAGCCCATAGTTCATCTTTTAAAGAACTAAAGACCGGGAGAACTATGCGAACAAGAGGAGAAGGTGAGTTAATTTTTTTATTTTTTTTTAACCCTCAATTGATCACCTACTAAGCATTCTGTATTCAGAATGCTATTATTTTCCCTTATAACCATGTTATAAGGAAAAATAATACAGTTTATAGACTGTCACCTAGCAACCATGCGTGAAAATTGCACCGCATCCGCACTTGCTTGCGGATGCTTGCGATTTTCACGCAACCCCATTCACTTCTATGGGGCCTGCGTTGCGTGAAAAACGCAGAATATAGAGCATGCTGCGATTTTCACGCAACGCATAAGTGATGCGTGAAAATCATCGCTCATCTGAACATCCCCATTGAAATGAATGGGTCCAGATTCAGTGCGGGTGCAATGCGTTCACCTACCGCATTGCACCCGCGCGGAAATCTCGCCCGTGTGAACGCAGCCTAACTCCTTAATCACTGGGCCCATTTTTAGTTTTGCATTTTTAGTTTTTTCCTGCCCACGTTCCAAGTGCCATAACTTTTTTAATTTTCTGTTCACGTAGACAAATGAGGGCTTATTTTTTGTGGGATAAGTTGTATTTTTTATGGGCACCATTTAATTTACTTGAAAAAACCCACAATTCCGCCAAGATTTTTGGGATATTGACATCAAGGCTTTAATTGTGAGCTAAAAACAATGACGTCCTTATTTTGCGGCTCAATACGAATACACCGATACCAAACTTGTATTGTTTTTTATTTTTTACTACTTTATTGTATTTATTTATTCACTTTCTGACACCCATAACTGTTTTTATATTTCTGTCCACAGAGCTGTTTTGCGGGACGAACTGTAGTTTTTATTGGTACCATTTTTGTGGTAAGTACAACTTTTTGATCACTGTTATTCAATTTTTTGAGAGGGGAAAGGTGTGTTTTTCATTTTTTTATATGTATAATTGGGAAAGGTGGGTGATTTAAACTTTTAATATTTTAATGTTGTTTTTTTTATTTTTCTAAACTTTTTATTTTTACTTTTATGACAATAACTTTTAACCTCCTCAAAAGAACCTGGAATGATTTGACCCCTTGTTCCATTCACCCTAATAGAGATTATATTTGGGTGAAGAGGATTTTGACGTGCTCCATGATGAGCTGTGCCTCATGCACAGCTTAGCAGGGAGCTTACAATGGCAGGCCTGGAAAGCTTCAGAATCGTCCAGGCTGCCATGGTTACTGATCAGAGTCCTGTGATTTCACTGCTGGGGCTCAGATCGAAAGGCAGAAGGAGCCTCTGCCTAACCTCACAGATGCCGCGATCATGTTGATTGTGGCATCTGAGGGGTTAAATGACGAGGTTCGGCGGCATCTGAAGAGGTTACTTTACAAAGCATCTCAGACCAGAGCCTTGTACAAACTGAAGGATCCTTTGGTACTGAAAGCAGACACAATTGGCCTCTAAAATATTTGATACTATGACAGCTATTTCTGACCCTTTTAAAGAAACATATATTAGGAAAGTTTTCTCTTTTGTTGTCTCTGATTGGCAAAAACAGACAAAGGTGTGTTTAAAATTTCTACTTTTTTAATTAAAGAAAATCTGAATGTGTTCTTTTATTAGTAAATGGTCTTTGATCTTATAGCCAAAAACAAGCCTTGCATCAAAGCTTTTGCAGCTCCAGAGGTGGCAAGTGCACACAGGTTCTGGTGCCTAAAGGGGTCCAAAGACTCCTTTGCAGCCTATGAACAGGGTGATAGCAAAATACCAAACCAATAATCCTAATTGACCTCATGACTACCTAGCTCCTACTAAACCTTCTAAAAGTCAAAAGTTAAAAAGTCTCATAGGCGTCTTAAGCGACAAAGGATGGCTTCTTTGTAAAGATGGGGAAAGCCCGATTGTCAGTAAGCCCTGATATCAGTTTTACAGCTAAGACACATTACCAAATCTTCTCCAATCAGTTCTTTACCTAAGGCTAGGGGCAGAGCTACACAGCGACATGTGTTGTGTGACAGCAAGTCTCACAACCAAAAACATTTCTGCAACTTAACTGCAACTTGCTGACGCTATACCAGCGTATAACCAGTTTTACCTTGACCTACTCTATACTAACCTCATCTTTTGTAGATTATAAACCCACACAGGAAGGGTCATCTCTCCTTCTATGGGCCATGTCACAGCCAGGGAGAAGCTGAACTTCTTTTCTCCCTGGCTTTGATGCTCTCCTGTGTGATTGGACAGCTCACAGCCAGGGAAAAGGAGGGAAAAGGAAACGCCCCATGTGAGAAAAGGAGACGCCCTGTGAGAAACACAGCTATCTCCTCTCCCTGTACCGATGGTATGAATTTACATACCAGGCGGGAAACCAGAACGGGGGCACAGCAGGGGAATGGAGCAGCGTATAGGGAAAATAGTAAGCGATATTACATGCCTTCAGTATGCCCTATCCTGCCAGCTATTTGCATGATAATGTCAGGATCGGTGAAAGTCCTCTTTAATGTTATGGTTTACAGCTAATGAAAACACAAAAGTCAGTATCTCAGAAATTTTTTATATTATATAAGAAGAATAAAAAATTATTTTGAATACAGAAATGTTGGATAACTGAAAAGTATGTACAGTATATGCAATACTTGTTTGAGGCTCGTTTTGAATTAATTACTGCATCGATGCCGTGTGGCACAGAGGCGATCAGCCTGTGGCACTGCTGAGATGTTATGGAAGCCAAGGTTGCTTTGATACCGCCTTTAGCTCCTTTGCATTGTTAGGTCTGGTGTCTCTAATCTTCTTCTTGACAATACCCCATAAATTCTCTGTGGGATTTAGGTCAGGCGAGTTTGCCAGCCAATAGGATCCTGACAGGCACTCTACGAGGTTCAGACTGAATTCATACTCTGGCTGTAGAATTTATTTTAATAAACTTTCACTGCTTTCCAATACACTTTAGGCTGAGCTGCGAGCCACAAATGCACCGCTGACTTCAACAGAATCAGTATACGTGCATGCGCAATGTTGTTATCATTGTAGAGGTAAACGGGCATCTGGCTCCATCTTCATGGCTGACACTTGGGCAACCTTTCTTTAACTTTTATATCCATTCATACACAATTCTTCGCAACAAAACACTTTTCCATACTGTGCCCAAAGTCTTTGATAAATATCAGCCACAGACCCATCCTCAGACAACAGAAAACAAATGACTGCACTCTCTTTCTTGTAAATCATAAGTGGGGCAGCCATTGTTTTTTACACCCTAGTCACAAATGAACTGATGTAACACATTCAAACCTGCACAGCAGTGACTAGGGAGACTGTCAGAAAATTATGTATTTGATTAAAATAAATTCTACAGCAGATAATTCTTGACTCTGGCGCAGCCTAATAGGCATTCACTGAGGACAGACCTGGGTGCCTTCATTAGGCACCTGGCTGTCATGTGAAGACATCGGTACCCTGCGATCTCATTTCTAGTGATGCCAATGACTGAGAGAGGGAGCCTTCTCCCTCTGCTACCGCTTAGTTATAACGGTGGCTATTGACCGTGGTATCTAAAAGGTTAAACGTCCAGGATAGACTTATCTGCCAATCGAGGACATAAGAGCAGGAGCCCGGCTGTCATGTGAGAGCTGAGATCCTGCTCTCCTCTGCACAAGAGAACCTTGCAGTGCTTAGTCCAGGCCTAGCTGTCTAACCAGGCCCTTAGTGACTGCCGTAGAACGGAGTATTGCTGATCGCTAAGGGGTTGGTGGGTCCTGCCTGCTGAGACTTCTGAAATAAGCAATGCTATTTCGTCTATCACCTGGCGTCCATACACAGACTGAACACAGATCACTCTATCGCACCCATTAAAATGAACAGATATCGTCATGCATATGGTTCCCTCTCAGAGAATACAAATAAGCAGCTTTAAAGATTTCACAAGTCTCTTCAGCCAGATGCTGATTATACTAAACTGGCAGCACTGGCCTTAAAGGGGTTGTCTCATCTCGCGGTTACTAAGGCAAGATGAGACACAGTCCCGACCACCTCCAGGCCAGGAAACATCGGTGCGCTCTGCTGTTTTCCAGCATGGAGGTGGTCAGGACTGTGTCTCATCTCGCTTTAGTAACGGTGACATGAGACAACCCCTTTAATGGAATACAGAAAATCTCTGCCTTACTATTACAATTTTTGTTTAAATTTTTTTTTTTATTAGATGGGGGGGGTGTATAAAGTTACTACAACTTTTATACATTTCACAAAGAAATTCCTAGGAAGACCAATACAATATAACATCAGGGGGAGCAATACAAGATCCCATTTTTTTTCTTTGGCATGTCATGTGGAACACCTAAACCTACCTTCTGTACATGACAGCTTTTATTTTATGATTGTCAAACATCCCAGGCCACTCAGTATCTATATATTGTACACAATTTAAGGATATGCAGCCAGGAACCTCCTTAAAACCTATTCAAATACAAACCAGACATTTTATTAGATCATTATTGAACCTTTGACATTCCCGTGATAAACAAAACTTTGCAGAGAAGTCACAATTTTATCAGCATCTGATTGTCTTCCTTTCAAGTCCCTGTAAATTATCTTTGTTATCACTGGCCTGACCACAAGATAAGTGTGTAACATGCTGTTCTCTAAAGACAATGGATACAAAATATCAGACTAAATCAATGGTTGACTACCGTAAAATGATTGCAACGTCTCCCAACACTGTCAATGCCATCCATGAACTGGACCACACTTAGAAATAGTGTAGTCTGTAGAATATTTCTCATGCTGGCCATACATGGTGCTATATGTCAGTTCAAAGAAGCAATAGGCTTGAGAATCTAGGACTTGAGGAGCAAGTAGTTGGAAAATCTAGCAATTGTGTAGACCTTTACTTCTCTCCTATAAAGGGTTAGCATTGAACCCCCCACTGGGATGGTGCCGCCACCAGCACAGTGGGTAGTGTGGGAAGGGAGGATGTCTCACAAACTATAGGTGCTGGTGAGAAATCAGCACTATTTATGGCCAGAAGGTGAAGATCTACAAAGTAGACAAAGAAGAGATTAGATGTTACAGGGATGAAAGTGGTAAAACCTGCCTTGTATTGTAAGCTCTGTATGCCCGGGCACCACTGCTGCAGTGATGAGGAGCATGCTACATTCCTGACCATAACTGTCATAGGCAACTCTTGTGAATGCAAGTTTGCTTGGCCAAGGGAAAGTCATTTATAAGCAGACTGGCATATGTGGGCTTATGACTTCTTCAGTTTTTATTAATAAAAAGAGATAAAATAAACTTCTTGTTATAAACTATGATAAACTTGGTGTCTTAGTGTCAACCTCTTTTTAGGGCACAGGTGAAGGCATTTTGGACAGGATATGTACAAAATGTCCTTAGAGAGCAACGTATCTATGTAAGCCATATCAAGACATCTAGCAGCAATCATGACTAAAGTTAGTCAAGAATGTGGTCCATTATTTTTATCTTATACAACATAAATCTCAAGAACTAGACCATGTATGATTCGTTTTTAATTGATATACTGTATGTGTCCAAAGACTGTAAATTCCATCCTGATTCATATAAATACATATTGCATACAGATAGAATGAAATGACTGTAAGATGGAATGTAACCTTACACCAAAAGGTAATTTTCCAGGAGATCAGAATTCAGAGGGTTCTCTAACATCCTCCCACATTGGCCCCCATAAGTTCACTCATATAGCTTCTGTAAAGAATAGCTGAATGCAGTATGGGGTGGAATTATTATATATTATGGTGTCATCTTTTTTAAATGTCCTCTATTACCTTATTTTTTTATATACTGAAACATATTATTTATTTTAAAAAATAAATAGTTATGTGGTGGCTCACCTGTAGCGATTTATGGAATAAGGTGCTCTGTTAAAAAATGTTTACCCTGTAAAACCTCACAAAAGGACGTATGTATAATTAATTACATTAACATGCACTCTATCATCCAGGACTGTATTGAGAACCTACCTTTTAAAGGGTTTCTACCATCAGAATTACTGTTATGTAGCTGATTGACATTAGCGATGCGCTAATGTCAGCACTACACTGCGTGCAGAATTATTAGGCAAATGAGTATTTTGACCACATCATCCTCTTTATGCATGTTGTCTTACTCCAAGCTGTATAGGCTCGAAAGCCTACTACTAATTAAGCATATTAGGTGATGTGCATCTCTGTAATGAGAAGGGGTGTGGTCTAATGACATCAACACCCTATATTAGGTGTGCATAATTATTAGGCAACTTCCTTTCCTTTGGCAAAATGGGTCAAAAGAAGGACTTGACAGGCTCAGAAAAGTCAAAAATAGTGAGATATCTTGCAGAGGGATGCAGCACTCTTAAAATTGCAAAGCTTCTGAAGCGTGATCATCGAACAATCAAGCGTTTCATTCAAAATAGTCAACAGGGTCGCAAGAAGCGTGTGGAAAAACCAAGGCGCAAAATAACTGCCCATGAACTGAGAAAAGTCAAGCGTGCAGCTGCCAAGATGCCACTTGCCACCAGTTTGGCCATATTTCAGAGCTGCAACATCACTGGAGTGCCCAAAAGCACAAGGTGTGCAATACTCAGAGACATGGCCAAGGTAAGAAAGGCTGAAAGACGACCACCACTGAACAAGACACACAAGCTGAAACGTCAAGACTGGGCCAAGAAATATCTCAAGACTGATTTTTCTAAGGTTTTATGGACTGATGAAATGAGAGTGAGTCTTGATGGGCCAGATGGATGGGCCTGTGGCTGCATTGGTAAAGGGCAGAGAGCTCCAGTCCGACTCAGATGCCAGCAAGGTGGAGGTGGAATACTGGTTTGGGCTGGTATCATCAAAGATGAGCTTGTGGGGCCTTTTCGGGTTGAGGATGGAGTCAAGCTCAACTCCCAGTCCTACTGCCAGTTTCTGGAAGACACCTTCTTCAAGCAGTGGTACAGGAAGAAGTCGGCATCCTTCAAGAAAAACATGATTTTCATGCAGGACAATGCTCCATCACACGCGTCCAAGTACTCCACAGCGTGGCTGGCAAGAAAGGGTATAAAAGAAGAAAATCTAATGACATGGCCTCCTTGTTCACCTGATCTGAACCCCATTGAGAACCTGTGGTCCATCATCAAATGTGAGATTTACAAGGAGGGAAAACAGTACACCTCTCTGAACAGTGTCTGGGAGGCTGTGGTTGCTGCTGCACGCAATGTTGATGGTGAACAGATCAAAACACTGACAGAATCCATGGATGGCAGGCTTTTGAGTGTCCTTGCAAAGAAAGGTGGATATTGGTCACTGATTTGTTTTTGTTTTGTTTTTGAATGTCAGAAATGTATATTTGTGAATGTTGAGATGTTATATTGGTTTCACTGGTAAAAATAAATAATTGAAATGGGTATATATTTGTTTTTTGTTAAGTTGCCTAATAATAATGCACAGTAATAGTCACCTGCACACACAGATATCCCCCTAAAATAGCTAAAACTAAAAACAAACTAAAAACTACTTCCAAAAATATTCAGCTTTGATATCAATGAGTTTTTTGGGTTCATTGAGAACATGGTTGTTGTTCAATAATAAAATTAATCCTCAAAAATACAACTTGCCTAATAATTCTGCACTCCCTGTACATAACAGTATGTTTTTGACATTTCTCCCGTTCTGATAAAATACACACTTTTAATATGCTAATGAACCTCTAGGTGCTATGTGGGCGTAGATTCAGCACCTAGAGGCTCCGTCTACTCACCCTTTATCCCGCCCAGGTCCTCCGTTCTGCCTGCCCCGCTCCTCTTGATTGACGTCATGGTTCGCAGCATCGCTGACGAAATCCCGCACCTGCGCCGTCCACTTCTGTATTCGGCGCAGGCGCAGTGAGTGAATGATGCACTCCTGGTGCCGGCTTCCTCACTGACGTAGTCGGCACAGGTGCAGTGAGGAATCCGTACGGTGGGCCCCCAAAATAAATTTTACTGGTGGGCCCTAGGCACCCAAGTCTGACACTGTAAGTGGATGAGGACAGATGTAAGAACAGATTTTAAGAGATTGAAAAGCGACACATTATGCAGCTAAGATGTATAATATATTATGTCTATTGAACAATTAATTGCGGAGAGGATCTACCTTGTAATATATATGTTGCCATTTTTATTAGTTGTTTTTATTTTCACCAACTATTCCAGTTTGTGATACGTGGAATGGATACCTTATATGTGGAGGGTGAGGACTGTGGATTGACACTGTGTCACGGATGGTGTTGCAGAAAGCTGGAACTTATAAATAAACATCCGACTGGCTTGATCCCAAACTAAGGAGCATATGGATGAGCCCTATAAAACCCCTAGAGCTCTCCCTGACTGCTAAGCCCATGCAAAGATCTTTATGGTAGAGGATTGCATCTCCACGTACTTTATACTATTGGACACCTGAAAACCCTATAATAGTGAGGGGACACGACCACCGGCTCCATGCACTTAATACGGAGGGAGTCAGGGTCACCTACAATCAAGCCAGCAAGTAAACACAAATAAAGGAAACAGACTTATCTGAGGATTCAGGAGAAGGAGCATCCAGCAGTGAACAACTCATCCAGGAAGAAGTATAAACCGCAAAGTGAGGCAGTATGGGAGGGAATATAAAGGGAGGCAATCAGTGTAAATAGATGACAGCTGGGAGAAGGAAAGGAGATGAGAAAGTGAAACCAAAACAAAGAACATCATGCAAGAGGTACAGAAGAACGTCTGTCAGACCTTCTCAGAGAGCTGGCAGTGACAGTACCCCTCCCTCTACGAGTGGACTCCGGACACTCAGAGCCCACCTTCTCAGGATGGGACCTATGGAAAGCCCTGATGAGACGAGTGGCCTTAATGTCCGCCACTGGGACCCACATCCTCTCCTCAGGACCATAACCTTCCCAATGAACGAGGTACTGGAGAAAACCGCGGATAATGCGAGAATCCACAATCCTAGAGACCTTAAATTCAAGATTACCATCAACAACAATCGGAGGAGGAGGCAAAGAGGAAGGTACAGTGGGTTGGACATACGGTTTTAATAGGGACCTGTGAAAAACATTATGGATCTTCCAAGTCTGAGGAAGATCAAGACGGAAGGCAACGGGATTGATGACGGACAAGATCTTGTAAGGCCCAATAAACTTAGGACCCAACTTCCAGGAGGGAACCTTCAGTTTGATATTCTTTGTAGACAACCACACCAGATCCGCCACACGCTTATATCTCTCACTCATCCTCTTCAGATTACCCTGAATCTTTTGCCAAATAAATGACAAAGACGAGGAAAATCTCTCCTCATCAGGTAAACCAGAATACCCCTCTCCAGAAAATGTCCCAAACTGCGGATGAAACCCATATGCACCAAAAAATGGTGACTTATCAGAGGACTCCTGGCGACGGTTATTTAAAGCAAACTCAGCAAGGGACAAAAAAGAACACCAATCCTCCTGATTCTCTGCCACAAAACAGTGCAGATATGTCTCCAGATTCTGATTGACGCGTTCGGTCTGGCCATTCGACTGCGGGTGAAAATCAGAAGAGAACGACAACCGAACCCCCAAGCGAGAACAGAAGGCCTTCCAGAATCTGGAAACAAATTGCGTGCCCCTATCAGAAACGATGTCTGAAGGAATGCCATGCAATTTGACAATGTGATCAACAAATGCTTGCGCCAGCGTCTTAGCATTGGGTAACCCAGGAAAGGGAATGAAATGCGCCATTTTGCTAAAACGGTCCACTACTACCAGAATCACAGTTTTCCCCGAGGAACGAGGCAGGTCCGTAATGAAGTCCATGGACATATGCGTCCAAGGACGGGAAGGAATGGGTAACGGGAGGAGAGAACCCGATGGCCGTGAATGAGGGACCTTGGCACGAGCGCAGGTCTCGCAGACTGCCACAAAACCCTCAACCGTCCTACGAAGAGCCGGCCACCAGAATCTCCGAGCAATGAGATCCACTGTGGCTCTACTCCCCGGGTGCCAAGCAAGGACAGTATTGTGGTGCTCCTTAAAAACCTTGTGTCGTAAAGCGAGAGGCACAAACAACCTCCCAGGAGGACAAAGATCAGGAGCCTCTGCCTGGGCTGCCTGAACCTCTGCCTCCAAATCAGGATAAAGAGCAGAGACGACCACGCCTTCTGCCAAAATGGGACCCGGGTCTTCAAAGTTCCCCCCTCCCGGAAAACAACGTGACAGGGCATCAGCCATCACATTTTTAACCCCAGGGCGGAACGTGACAACAAAATTAAACCTAGAAAAGAATAAAGACCATCTGGCCTGTCTGGGGTTCAGACGCTTGGCTGATTCCAAGTAGGCCAGATTCTTATGGTCGGTAAACACGGTAATAGGGTGTTTGGCTCCCTCTAGCCAATGGCGCCATTCCTCAAAAGCTAATTTGATGGCCAACAACTCGCTATCTCCCACATCGTAATTTCTCTCTGCGGAGGAGAGTTTCCTTGAGAAAAAGGCACACGGTTGCCATTTGGCAGGAGAGGGACCCTGAGACAAGACCGCACCCACACCCACCTCAGAAGCGTCCACCTCAACAATGAAAGGTAGAGAGACATCAGGTTGTACCAAGATGGGAGTGGAAGCAAAACTCTCTTTGATACTAGAAAAGGTCTTAAGCGCATCTACCGACCAGGAGGAAAAATCTACCCTCTTTTTAGTCATATCAGTGAGTGGCTTAACAACAGAGGAATAATTCAAAATGAACTTTCTGTAATAATTGGCAAAACCCAAAAACCGCATCAGCGCCTTCTGATTCTCAGGAAGCTCCCAATCAAGCACAGCGCGGACCTTCTCAGGGTCCATGCGAAAACCAGAAGCGGAGAGAAGAAAACCCAGAAATTGAATCTCTGGAACCGCAAACACACATTTTTCCAGTTTAGAGTACAATTTATTTTCCCGCAGAATGAGCAAGACCTGACGTAGGTGGTCCCTATGAGTTTTGAAATCAGGAGAAAAAATCAAAATGTCATCTAGATACACCAGTACAAATTTCCCCATTAAATGATAAAAAATGCTGTTCACAAAATGTGGGAAGATGGCTGGAGCATTCATCAAACCAAAAGGCATAACCAAATTCTCGAAATGGCCCTCAGGAGTATTGAAGGCCGTCTTCCATTCGTCCCCTTCCCTGACCCTGACTAGGTTGTATGCCCCTCTTAAATCCAACTTAGAAAAAACTTTAACCCCAACAATCTGGTTAAACAGGTCCGGGATCAGAGGAATCGGATAAGGGTCACGAATTGTGATACAGTTCAGCTCCCTGAAATCCAGACATAGTCTTGAAGAACCATCTTTTTTCTTAACAAAAAAAAAAACAGCGGCAACAGGGGACTTCGAGGGTCGGATGTGTCCCTTTCTCAGGCTCTCAGAGATATAAGTACGCATAGCGACTCTTTCAGGTTGGGAGAGATTGTATAAACGTGATTTTGGCAGCTTGGCGCCTGGGATGAGATTAATAGGGCAATCGTACTCCCGGTGAGGGGGCAGCTCCTGGACACCACTCTCTGAAAATACATCCGAAAATTCAGAGAGAAAAGATGGTACAGTCTTGGTAGAAACCTCTGAAAGAGACGCCGTGAGGCAATTTTCTCTGCAAAAGTCACTCCAACCATTTATTTGCCTTGCTTGCCAATCAATGGTGGGGTTATGTTTAGTGAGCCAGGGTAGCCCCAACACTAGAGGAGTAGGTAATCCGCTTAGGACGAAACATGAAATATCCTCAACATGAGCATCACCCACAGTCAATCGGATATTGTGAACCATGCCCTTTAACGATTTTTGAGAAAGTGGAGCGGAATCGATAGCAAAAACAGGTATATCCTTTCCCAAAGTGCATAACTGGAAACCATGCTGTCACAGTCTTTACTTCTGGCTGTGACCTTTTGTCTATGCTCTCACTGCAGCACCGTTCCTGTGTGTTATTTGTGGTTCTTTATGGGTTAACTCCCCTGTGTGCCTATTAGGAGTTAATCCTCTCTGTCTACTCCATGGGTGTGGCCTCTCTGCTGCACCCATGGAACCTGTATATAAGGCTGAGGTTTCCTCAGTTCTGTGTCAGCTCTCCTGGTGTGTGTTGTCTTGTCCTGCTCCTTGTTTGTACTCACTCTCCCATGCTGCTGACCCATGGGATCCTTGTCTGTCTGTGCTCTGTGGGTTTCCTACTTGTTCATTGACGTCCTCTTTCCTGTGTTTCTGTTATCTGTTCTGCCAGTTATGTTTTAGTTACCTAGTTTGTATTCATATGTCTCTGTTCAGCAAGCCCTTGCTGCACCTTTCTTTGCAGCAGAGTGCCATGGGCAAGGCCATGCAGTTTACTACTGGTGGAGCAAGTCCTTCTCTGCTCATTGTCACTGCTGTTTCCTTGCTATGTACTCCTGCTTGTGTTATTAGTTGCCCTGTTTGTATTTGCCTGTCTATGTTATGTTTGCCTATGTGCCGTCGGTACCTTCTGGTATCTGTTGTCCATTCGTTCTTGCTGTCACTGTCTAGTTCACACTCTGGAGTGGACCCTGGCAACTTCCTGCTGCGAAGTCTAACCCTACCATCTGGGGCCCTAGTGAATACCAGGAGTTGCTTAGTCACGCCCCTCTGGAGTATTACTAGACAGTGGCGCAGTGGGGGTTTGCTCCCACTGTGCTGACGGTACATAGAGCTCATGTTTTGTCTGTGCTGCCTTCCCTGGTTTTTGTTTGTGCAATAAACTCTTGTATGTTTGTACCTGATTTCCATTTGTTTATTGCTTGACGACGAAGAGGTCTCTCCTTGGACCTCCAACTCGTGACACATGTGTTATAGCAAATTGATTATCAATTAGATTGACAGCTGCTCCACTATCTACAAAAATCTCACAAACAATGTTCTTGCTATCTAGTGCCACCCTGGCAGGTAGGACAAAACGGGAACTAAAAGCAAATGGCAAGCCTTCAATTTCCGCATCAACCTTGCGATAGTAACAGATGGAAAGTTTTTAGAGGGTTTTTTTCTTTTTTTTTCTTTATTACCCTCAGAAAACTCCCTGAATCTCCTAGAGGGGCAAACATTTGCCAAATGATTTATACCCCCACAACAGAAACAAACCCTCCTCTGAGAGCTGAATCATCTACTTTCAGAGGCAAGCAAACCCAGCTGCATGGCCTCCTGCTCAGAGGGAATTGAGAGAGACTGAGGCTCCTGCGCACTGAATGAGACCGCCCCACTGTCCTTGGACTGAATATGACAGGAAGGAGTGATCTCTCCTCTCTCTCTAAGACGCCTGTCAATACGAACAACTAGAGACATGGCAGACTCCAACGAGGCAGGTCTCTCATGAAAGGCAAATGCATCTTTCAATCCCTCTGAAAGACCATGGCAAAATTGACTTTGGACTGCTGGACATTGTCCGTTTTCGAAGGAAAGTAAGTATGATGCATCTTCCATCTGCTGCACTAAGTTTTCAGCAAATGGATTTGGGGATTTGGTCAGGATTAATGGTGTTCTCAATGCTGATAGCATCTGATTGGCTCCAAAATTATTCTGCAGCAGAGCAACGACCCAACGTAATTAAGAACTATCTTCAGCATAAAGAAGGACAAGAAGTCCTGGAATTGATGATAAAGCTCCCTAGAGAGCCTTGATCTCAGCATCATCAAGAATGTTGAAAAGAATCTGAGCAAGTCTACATCCATAGAAGACTGCTGTTTGGTTTCCACGATGTTTGGAATGACCTCCCTGCCGAGTTCCTTCACATACTGTGTGCAAGTGTACCTAGAAGAACTGATGCTGTTCTGAAGCCAAAAGGTGGTCACACCAAATATTGATTTGAGAAGATTTCTCTTTTGTTCAATCACTTTGCATTTTGTTAATTGATAAAAATAAACTATTAACACTTCTATTTTTAAAAGCATTTCTATTTTGCAGCATTCTTTTCACAGTCTTGTAGCTGTCGCCCGAATGATTGTTCAGCGAACAGCTACTGAATGTATATGGCAAGCTTTACGCTCACAAGTAAAGAAAACAAATACTTGTGTCTAAAGGATGTGATCATGCAGCGGCCTACAGCCAGGCGTCTGGGATATCCCTTTCCCCTTAGGAGGTTTCTACGAAATATGTCCCTCTTATAGAGCAAATAGTTGTGACGTCAGTTGCAGTTAAGCAACAAGGACATGAAGTCCCCTTTGTAGATGGTAGTGTTGGTACCCAGATGTAGGATTGCCAGAGTGGTGTAGCGTGGCCTACAATCTCTCTGAAGGTGTTGTATGTACGTGTCACTGTGCTCCTACCTGGATATCCTTGGATGCCAGACGTGGTGTATTCCGAAGCAAGTGCAACAGGGGGTTGTTGAACTTGGGTGATGAATAAGTAGAACAAACGGAGTCCAGACTTTGTATTAACGTAGAACACAACTGGCATAAACGGTAATTCAAACTGTTTCCAAACGGTATCTTGGTCATCAGCAGGTATTGGCTTAACTTTGGCAAACACTTCTGCAACAATCTCAGCCTGCTATGCTGTAGCTTTCTCAGCTCTGCTATGTTAGCTGGGTAAAACAGGAACTTTCTCCTCTTTTGCTGGAACTTAGTTTAGCTGTAGTCTGTCTCTTACTTTATCTTTAGTCCTAGGAACTTCCTCCTGGCTTCAAGATCTCTTAGCTTGGCTTGTAGGCAATATGAGCCCAGGAGAGGACAAGCAACCATGTAGAACTTGCAGGCAGGGCCTGCAGGCCCAGCAGAGCAGCGAGTGTTCTGCTGGCCGACACACAACCTTCCCCTTGGAAGGGTAAGCTAACTAACTCCCCCCTCTCTAGAAAGAGGCCTGGAAGGGAACTAGAAGGTTCCTCTCCAGGGAAACTAGCTTTGCCAATGTTGCGGCCACCTGCTGGCAAACCAGGCACATTACATATTAACATAACATTTGCAAGGAAATTCATATACACATTGCAGGAAATGGCAAAAAATATATATGATGCATCAACCAAGATAGTGGGGGGTACAAAAGAGGTGGTAATGCCACTCTGGGGTATTACAATCACAACTTGCCATGTATAAGGCTAGTGCTAAAATGTTCTGGAAGGCTGTTCTGGCAGAGGAACAGCCTGCCAGAGTTCATCATATCCGACATAGCTGGATACTACCTTTCTCCACAAGCCTATTGACTATAATGGGAACAGGCAGGGATCCGGCCTATTTCCACTTGCAGCAGTATTTATCCATCTGAATCTCGGCACTGATGCCAGAAACAGGCCAGATCCCTGCCAGGTCCCATTATAGCCAATGGGGCCTGGAGGTGCACTGGCCCCTTCCAGCTATGCCAGATATGATGAACTCTGGCAGGCTGTTCCTCTGCTGGAACAGTCTGCCGGAAGATTTTAGCACTAGTGCTATATTAGCCTAAAGTGTAAATTTAAGAAACTGCCTAAAACGGTCTTTGTTTCATTTTTTAAGAGCAAAACATGTAATGAAAGCTCTCATTTAATGTTTAGCAAAGTGAATAATCCGAAGCGGATTTTGGTCTGAAGTGTATGAAAACTCAATTCTAAATCAATCCAAATTTCCTCAAGCTTCGTGGTAATTAATCAGTTTTCCTAAAATGGTGGCTACATGTTTTAGAAAGTGAAAGAAAGTGTAGAGACAAGCCCAGGAACAAGAGATCGCCCATAATGCCATGCAGCCAGCCAATCCGTAGGTAACCATCCCCCTGTAATGTCAGAGGGCATAGCCCTATAAAACCCTGATCCTGCGCGCTGAGTATAGGGAGAGATGTGACAAGATGCTCATGCACTAGTAACAGTGTTGCTGCAAACTGTTAACAGAGAGTTCACGACAATATTGGAGAGGCAAAGTTCTGGGAGACTGCATGGAGAGTGGAGGGAGGGCGTAGGAGACTGCTGAACTACAAATTCTGCTACAATTTATCACCATGTACATAACTGTGCAGTGCACCAATATTCATAGTTAATCCATTCGAGTTACTGTGCATCAGTATTACTGGTCACTGGTACCAGCAGGTCTAATTTATAGCCGTGTACATAACTATGCAGTGCACCAAAATTCATAGCTAATCCATTCTGTTAACGATACTGTTGTTGTACACTATGGCCAACAGACAGTTTTTTTTTTACATTTTTGATGCTGTAGACGGCACAAGTAGCAGCAGAGGAAGAGGTGGTGGTAGTAGTCGCAACAACAGGCTGACAGTGTCGTGCAGTGGTCATGTATTGACCACTTCCAGCTGTACTGGAAAGGTTGACTTCCTCTTCACAATTAGAGATGAGCGGTAGGGGCAATATTCGAATTTGCAATATTTAGAAAACGGACAGGTTTACTCCCCGGTTTAATTTACATCTTAGCCAGTAGCAGCTCATGAGTGACACGTGCCATTTTCTCAGGCCGTTTGAGCAGGAGGAGCATGAGGAGCTGGATGATGATGACGAAGACGATGCAGATGACCCCGACAGACCGTGGCAGTATGCAGTGGAGATGGAGGCAGGGAGGCCCTCCAAGTCCAGTGCGCAAATGGCCAGATGCATGCTGTCATGTTTGTGTAGTGACAGCCACATTGTCAGGATTCAGCAGAGGAATGACTACTGGCTGACAGGTACTGGCTATCTGTCCTAAGGACGGTTTGACCCTCTGCGCTCACAATCCACAGCCATGACTAGTGGAGGGGGGGCAGGAGCAGCAACAGCTCCATATGCAGCAACTTCAGTCTGGAGTCTCTGATGACCAGTTTTCTTCAGCTTCCTTCTTAACCCCTTAAGGACACGGCCATATTTCACCTTAAGGACCAGGCCATTTTTTGAGAATCTGACCAGTGTCACTTTATGTGTGAATAACTTTAAAACGCTTTTACTTATCCAGGCCATTCTGAGAAAGTTTTTTCGTCACATGTACTTCATGACACTGGTAAAATGGAGTCAAAAAAATTCATTTTTATTTTAAAAAAATACCAAATTTACCAAACATTTTGAAAAATTTGCAAATTTCCAAGTTTAAATTTCTCTACTTATATAATACATAGTAATACCTCCAAAAATAGTTATTATTTTACATTTCCCATATGTCTACTTCATGCTTGGATCATTTTGGGAAAGACATTTTATTTTTTGGGGACGTTACAAGGCTTAGAAGTTTAGAAGCAAATCTTGAAATTTTTCAGAAAGTTTCTAAAACCCACATTTTCAGGACCAGTTCAGGTCTGAAGTCACTTTGTAAAGCTTACATAATAGAAACCACCCAAAAATGACCCCATTTTACAAACTACACCCCTCAAGGTAATCAAAACTGATTTTACAAACTTTGTTAACCCTTTAGGTGTTCCACAATTTCTGAATTTCATTTTTTTGGCAGATTTTCCATTTGAATCCATTTTTTCCAGTTACAAAGCAAGGGTTAACAGCCAAAAAAAACTCAATATCTATGGCCCTGATTCTGTAGTTTACAGAAACCCCCCATATGTGGTCGTAAACTGCTGTATGGGCACACGGCAGGGTGTAGAGGGAAAGGAATGCCATACGGTTTTTGGAAGGTAGATTTTGCTGGACTGTTTTTTTGACACCATGTCCCATTTGAAGCCCTCCTGATGCACTCTAGAGTAGAAACTGCAAAAAAGTGACCCTATTTTAGAAACTACACCCCTCAAGGTATTCAAAACTGATTTTACAAACTTTGTTAACCCTTTAGGTGTTCCACAAGAATTAATGGAAAATAGAGATGAAATTTCAGAATTTCACTTTTTTGGCAGATTTTTCAAGGAAAGGAATACCATATGGTTTTTGGAAGGCAGATTTTGTTGGATTGGTGTTTAGACACCATGTCCCATTTGAAGCCCCCTGATGCACCCCTAGAATAGAAACTCCCAAAAAGTTACCCCATTTTGGAAACTACGGGATAAGGTGGCAGTTTTGTTGGTACTACTTTAGGTCACATATGATTTTTGGTTGCTCTATATTAAACTTTTTGTGAGGCAAAGTAACAAAAATAGAAATTCAGAAATTTCATCTCCATTTGCCATTAATTCTTGTGGAGCACTTGAAGGGTTAACAAAGTTTTTAAAATCAGTTTTGAATACCTTGAGGGGTGTAGTTTCTTAATTGGGGTCACTTTTTGGAGTTTCTACTCTAGGGGTGCATCAGGGGGGGCTTCAAATGGGACATGGTGTAAAAAAAACTGTCCAGCAAAAACTGCCTTCCAAAAACCATATGGCGTTCCTTTCCTTCTGCGCCCTGCCATGTGGCCATACAGCAGTTTACGACCACATATGGGGCATTTCTGTAAACTACAGAATCAGGGCAATAAATATAGAGTTTTGTTTGGCTGTTACAGGAAAAAATTGATTAAAATGGAAAATTTGCCCAAAAATTGCTGTTTTGCACTGTTTTTATTTTTTATTATTTACAACGTTCATCTGACAGGTTAGATCATGTGGTATTTTTATAGAGCAGGTTCTTACGGATGCGGCGATACCTAATATGTATACCTTTTTATTTATTTATTTATTTAGGTTTTACACAATAATATCATTTTTGAAACAAAAAAAATCATGTTTTAGTGTCTCCATAGTCTGAGAGCCATAGTTTTTTAAGTTTTTAGGCGATTGTCTCAGGTTGGGTATCATTTTTTCAGTATGAGATGACGGTTAGATTGGAACTATTTTAGGGTGCATATCACTTTTTGATCGCTTGCTATTACACTTTTTGTGATGTAAGGTAACAAAAAATAGCTGTTTTTACACCGTTTTTATTTAATTCTTTTTACAGTGTTCACCTGAGGGGTTAGGTCATGTGGTAATTTTATAGAGCAGGCTCTTACGGATGTGGCAATACCTAATATGTATACCTTTTTTTATTTATTTAGGTTTTACAAAATAATATCATTTTTGAAACAAAAAAAAATACATGTTTTAGTGTGTCCATAGTTTGAGAGCCATAGTTTTTAAATTTTGGGGGCGATTATCTTATGTATGGTATCATTTTTTTGTGGGATGAGGTGACGGTTATATTGGCACCATTGTGGGGGGCATACGCCATTTTGATCGCTTGGTGTTGCACTTTTAGTGACGTAAGGTGACAAAACAAATGTTTTTCTAGCACAGTTTTTATTTTATTTTTTTGACAGTGTTCATCTGAGGGGTTATGTCATATGATATTTTTATATAGCCGGTAGTTACGGACGTTGCGATATCTAATATGTATACTTTCTTTTATTTTTAAAAAAAATCATGTTTTAGTGTCTTCATAGTCTGAGAGTCATAGTTTTTTCAGTTTTTGGGCGATTGTCATAGGTAGGCCATCATTTTTGTGGGATGAGATGATGGTTAGATTGGTACTATTTTGGGGGGCATACGACTTTTTGATTGCTTTGATTGCTTGCTATTACACTTTTTGTGATGTAAGGTGACAAAAAATGGCTTTTTTGACACCGTTTTTATTTATATTTTTTTACGGTGTTCACCTCAGTGTTTAGGTCATGTGGTATTTTTATAGACCAGGTTCTTATGGACGCGGCGATACCTAATATGTCTACTATTATTTTTTTTACGTTTAACATAAAAAAGCATTTTTGAAACAAAAAAATTATGTTTTAGTCTGAGAGCTATAGCTTTTAAATTTTTTGGGCCATTGTCTCATGTAGGGGCTCATTTTTTGCGGGATGAGGTGATGGTTTGATTGGTACTATTTTGGCGTACATATGACTTTTTTGATCACTTTTATTACCTTTTTTGGGAAGTAAGGTCGGCAAAATTTCAATTTCATTCATTTTTTATGGCATTCACCGTGTGGGGAAAGTAACATGACCGTTTTATATATCAGGTCGTTACGGACGTGGTGATATCAAACATGTGTAGGGAATTTTATTTAATCTTTTTTTATCAGTGATAAATGTGTTGTTGTTTTTTTTGACAGGGCCAGGGCAGCGCTGCTCTCCTCCCGACGGCTGTGTCTGCAGTGTAAGGCCTCATGCACACGACCGTTGTTGTGTTCCGTTCCGCAAAATGGGGTTCCGTTGTTCCGTGATCCGTTTTTGTTTCCGTGTGTCTTCCTTTATTTTTGGAGGATCACCAGACATGAAGGAAAGTAAAAAAAAGTCTAAGTCAAGTTTGCCATGCAAATGATAGGAAAAAAAAACGGACGCGGACACGCGGACGCGGATGAAAATCTTGTGTGCCTTCGCGTTTTTTCACGGTCCGCAAACCGTTTTCCGTGAAAAAAATAGGACAGGTTATATTTTTTTGACGGACTAGAACCACAGGTCACGGACGCGGATGACAATGGGTCCGCAGAAAATCACGAAAAACTGAACAACGGACACGGAATAAAACAACGGTCGTGTGCATTAAGGCCTAAATCTCACGCCGTTCAGTATTTGGTGCAGGCCTGCACCGAATACTGAACGGCGCGAGATTTACACTGCAGACATGGCTGGTGGGAGGAGAGCAGCGCTGCCCTGGCCCTGTCAATCAAGAGAAGAAGGGCGTGAAAAGATGTGGGCAAATGGAGCCTATAGGAGCAGGTGCAACGCCCCCCCTGCTCCTAGAGGCTAATTAGCATATTATAAAAGTTTGTTTTTCTCAATGAAGGCTTTAGGCAGTGAGATGGCACTAATATATGTATGTTCAGCTGACATTAGCACATCGCTAATGTCAGCCAGCTTAATACCCATTTTTCAGGTGACAGAAACCCTTTACAGAAACAAATGTCGTCGTGTAGACCTAGCCTAATGCAACAAAATAGATCATTCTGCCAGTGATGATTAGTGATGAGCGGTATAGGCAATATTCGAATTTGCAATATTTTGCTAATTTTTGGCCCAGTATTCGCCATAAATTCGCAAATTCGAGAATTCGTGATCTCCAGTCATTATTTACTTGATTGTAAAAATCGGCAATGTAATATATTTGCGATAAAAATTCGCTATTAGAATATTTATTAGACACGTGGCCAGCATACTGGATTGGGCCCCCAAGTTGGTTAAAAATACTGTATTATGCAGCTGTAACTTCCAAGCCTTCACACTGAGACTGGGCCAATAAGTGGGAAGAATATGCCTTTGGGTCGGTTCACACCAGTGTTTTGCTGGTTTTTAGCCTTCCGTCCGACAGATCCGCCTGTCTGTTCTTTAAAAGCAGAAATGAACGTTTTTGTTTTATTTACCCAAAACTTTGACATCCGTCTGCTCCAATTCCAGCTAAAATTCATTTTTAGGCCGGATTTTATAATACTGCTTTGACACAGATTGGTGTGGGTATATCTGATTTATAGAGATTCGTGACTAATTAATTCAAAACTAATCAAATTTATTTTCGAACTTCCGCGAAGCTGCCGAATTTAACTTTTGATAACTTCGCTCATCTCTACTCACATTAATCCCTGTCCAAATTGAGGTTCATAGTGAAAATTCCAAATAATCCTGTTTTTGGAGTGAAAAACATCACGCAAACATGAGGATAAAATACAAACTCCATGCAGATGTTGCTCTTGGTTGGAAATCAAATGCAGGACCCTAGTGTGGCAAGGAAACCATGCTAA
Organism: Bufo bufo; assembly: GCF_905171765.1. Classification (NCBI taxonomy): domain Eukaryota; kingdom Metazoa; phylum Chordata; class Amphibia; order Anura; family Bufonidae; genus Bufo; species Bufo bufo. The sequence goes on from NC_053396.1 coordinate 90,736,708, forward strand.
TCACTGAGCCACATACCATTCATGATAGTTTGTGCATGGAACACGTTTTAATGGACAGATTATAGTGCAGTATGGCTCACAAAACCCTTCACTAAGGCCTCATGCACACGACCGTTGTGTGCATCCGCGGCCGTTGTTCCGTTTTCCGTTTTTTTCGCGGACCCATTGACTTTCAATGGGTCCGTGGAAAAATCGGAAAATGCACCGTTTGGCTTCCGCGTCCGTGATCCGTTTTTCCAGTCCGTGAAAAAAATATGACCTGTCCTATTTTTTTCACTGACAACGGTTCACGGACCCATTCAAGTCAATGGGTCCGTGAAAAATCACGGATGCACACAAGATAGTCATCCATGTCCGTGATCCGTGTCCGTGATCCGTGTCCGTTTTTCCTATCATTTTCAATGCAAACTTGACTTAGTTTTTTTTTTCACTTTTCATGTCCGTGGATCCTCTAAAAATCAAGGAAGACCCACGGAAGAAAAAACGGTCACGGATCACGGAACAACGGAAATCCGTTTTGCGGACCGCAAAAAAAAACGGTCGTGTGCATGAGGCCTTACAGAAGGAGGCAGAAACAAGTTACTTTCTTCTACTAACTGCTCTGCGTCTGGCACCCCAACACTGGAGTGATGTATAGCAAAACTATACCTTATTATTCTGCAATATTATTGCATGATCCACTAAATAAAAGGCCCATGAACCCAGGGTGAAAGTTTAAATAAAATGAATAGGAGCTTGAGTGGATTCAGCAGAGTCCATTTAGCTTACAATGTGGAGCACAACCTGGGTTATTAGTTCCCAGCCAGCAGTTCTATAGGACGCACAATACAGGGGTCCCCTGCAATCTGTAGGGTCACAGCTCCCGCAAAAGCCATGATGACACAGTGATGCCTGCCCCAGCTGTTCTCCGGACATTCCTCCTTCACTACGCTTCTTACACTACTTGGAGCAAGCACAACAATAAGAATTTCCTTTTACAAATCTCCCTGATCCATGTGTATAAGCTTCAACTCCTTTGTCAATCCAATTACCCAAGAGAATAGCCACAACACGGGGCCTAAGCCTACTAATAAAGGGGAGGCACAGAGCAGCCTTGTGAGGGTAATGGGCTCTGGTGTATAGAGAGAAAGGCACTGGGATATTGAGTTGACGACAGTTGGTCTTCACTTTGTTCTAGACTCCTGTTAATTTAAACTGGCTTATTTTTTCAGTTCTGCAATTATGAAGAAGCAATGTGAAATTAATGTGATCAGTAACCGGAGATGATTACAAGGATCTCCTGCAGGACACTGTCTCCTCTCATCCCCTGAAGGATCCCAGCAGGAGAATGTCCCTCCGGAATTCTTCCATGATTTATTACACAGCACCATCTATTAGCTCCTTCACAAGTAAAACAGAAAGCAAATCCCCGAATAAATATGAAGTAATAGAAACAGTTATGTCACAAATGAAAAAAAGGATCGCAAGACATTCTCATTCATCCGCAGTTCAGTTGTCATTGTCATCGGTGCAAACATGCTCAACTTTGGTTCCTCAGATCAGTTTATAGAATCCCGTCTTTTTTTAGTAAAATAATTCTGCAGATGCCAAATATATCCTTACAATTTGGGAATAACATTTTCTTCACTACATGCATGCCCTTTCCCCTCTCAGTGTCTTCAGTCTTGGATACTACAAGGTTTATGGAAGATTGGAAAGCAATATACTGCTAGGAAGCAGATACACAATGCCAGATATCACTGCATGCCTGGCTGGGTTTCTCCTGCTCTAGAAGCAGCACTTCTAGGCTACTTTCACACTGCCGTTTCTGGGTCCGCCTGTGAGATCCGTTTCAGGGCTCTCACAAGCGGCCCCAAACGTATCAGTTCAGCCCCAATGCATTCTGAATGGATAAGGATCTGCTCAGAATGCATCAGATTGGCTCCGTTCCGCCTCCATTCCGCTCTGGAGGCGGACACCAAAACGCCTGACGATGCGGAGCCAAACGGATCCGTCTTGACTTACAATGTAAGGCCTAGTTCACACGAACGTATGGCTTTTATAGTTTTTTGGGGTCCGTTTTTCACGTATCCGTTGTTCCGTTTTTGAGTTCCGTTGTGTTTCCGTTTTCATTCCGTTTTTCCGTTCCGTTTTTCCGTATGCCATGTACAGTAATTCCATAGAAAAAATTGGGCTGGGCATAAAATTTTCAATAGATGGTTCAGCAAAAACGGAACGGATACGGAAGAGATACGGAATGTGTTCTGTTTTTTTTGCGGACCCATTGACTTGAATGGAGCCACAGAATGTGATTTGCGGCCAAATATAGGACATGTTCTATCTTTCAACGGAACGGAAAAACGGAAATACGGAAACGGAACATATTCCGTTTTTAATGCGGAACCATTGAAATGAATGGTTCCGGATATGGCCCGTATACGGAACACAAAAAAACGGCCCGTACACTCGCAAAAAAAACGATCGTGTGAACTAGGCCTAAGTCAATGGGGACGGATCAGTTTTCACTGACACAATATGGTGCAATTGAAAACGGATCCGCCTCCCATTGACTTTCAATGTAAGTCAAAACGGATCCGTTTGCATTACCATGAACAAAAAAAAAATGATTTTTTTTTTTTTGTTTTTTTTTGTTCATGGTAATGCAAACGGATCCGTTCTGAACGGATACAATTATGGGTGCTGACCCGTCTGTGCAGATACCAGACGGATCCGCACCTAAACGCAGGTGTGAAAGTAGCCTAAGGGAGAATACCATCTCTGATATAACATACCACTAGAAATTAGCAAATTTCTTGAAATTTGTTTTGGGTCCGATTCGCAGGATGCAGTTGTCAGATTCATTTCAGACCTAAATAAATTCGACCCAAATCAAAAGTGTCCCAGTTGCCCTGAAAAGTCATGTATGCCAGGACTCCTAGTCTGCTAGGACTGTATGTAACCTCTTTCAAGCTCTTTAACACCCAGAAAGCAATCATAATGACAAAGTGACAGCGACATACTGTACATGGCAGCGGTGCAGGTTCTCAGTCTGCAGTGATATCTTTTGGTGTCATTGCAGGTGATGGGGGAGGAGGGGTTAAATGGCTGCCGGAGTGCTCCAGCGCTAATAAGACAACCTGTGTACTTACTGCTGGCTTCTGCTTAACAGCCAGGGTAAGCCAAAGCTCTGACCCATCTGTTAACCCTTTAATCTTGCGCGATTCATGCGTGATAAAAGGGGACTCCCCCTGCATAGCTGGGGGAGCAGTGCACAGTCAGCCCTGTTAAACTGTGAATGAAGGACTGCACTGTAAGCCTACTGTCACTGTCACTCTAGTGTATAATCTATTAACATACAGTAGTATGCTAATACATTGTAAATGTGAAATAAAGTTATAAAACAGTAATCCCATAATGGGATAAAAAAATATATAAATAATGTAATTAGAGTTGAGCGAACACCTGGATGTTCGGGTTCGAGAAGTTCGGCCGAACTTCCCGGAAATGTTCGGGTTCGGGATCCGAACCCGATCCGAACTTCGTCCCGAACCCGAACCCATTGAAGTCAATGGGGACCCGAACTTTTGGGCACTAAAAAGGCTGTAAAACAGCCCAGGAAAGAGCTAGAGGGCTGCAAAAGGCAGCAACATGTAGTTAAATCCCCTGCAAACAAATGTGGATAGGGAAATGAATTAAAATAAAAATAAAAAAAATAAAAATGAACCCATAGGTCCCATAGCAGAGAATCTGGCTTCACGTCAGCAGAGAATCAGTCTCGTCATGCCATAGCAAAGAATCTGGCTTCATGTCAGCAGAGAATCAGTCTCTTCATGCCATAGCAGAGAATCTGGCTTCATGTCAGCGCAGAATCAGTCTTCATGTCATAGCAGAGAATCAGGCTTCACGTCACCCACCACTGGAACAGGCCACTGTCACACATTTAGGCCCCGGCACCCAGGCAGAGGAGAGAGGTCCCGTAAACGAGAATCTGGCCTGATGTCAGCACAGAATCTATCTTCATGTCATAGCAGAGAATCAGGCTTCACGTCACCCACCACTGGAACAGGCCACTGTCACACATTTAGGCCCCGGCACCCAGACAGAGGAGAGCGGTCCCGTAACAGAGAATCTGGCCTTATGTCAGCGCAGAATCTGTCTTCATGTCATAGCAGAGAATCAGGCTTCACGTCACCCACCACTGGAACAGGCCACTGTCACACATTTAGGCCCAGGCACCCAGGCAGAGGAGAGAGGTCCCGTAACAGAGAATCTGGCCTTATGTCAGCGCAGAATCTGTCTTCATGTCATAGCAGAGAATCAGGCTTCACGTCACCCACCACTGGAACAGGCCACTGTCACACATTTAGGCCCAGGCACCCAGGCAGAGGAGAGAGGTCCCGTAACAGAGAATCTGGCCTTATGTCAGCGCAGAATCTGTATTCATGTCATAGCAGAGAATCAGGCTTCACGTCACCCACCACTGGAACAGGCCACTGTCACACATTTAGGCCCCGGCACCCAGACAGAGGAGAGCGGTCCCGTAACAGAGAATCTGGCCTTATGTCAGCGCAGAATCTGTCTTCATGTCATAGCAGAGAATCAGGCTTCACGTCACCCACCACTGGAACAGGCCACTGTCACACATTTAGGCCCAGGCACCCAGGCAGAGGAGAGAGGTCCCGTAACAGAGAATCTGGCCTTATGTCAGCGCAGAATCTGTATTCATGTCATAGCAGAGAATCAGGCTTCACGTCACCCACCACTGGAACAGGCCACTGTCACACATTTAGGCCCCGGCACCCAGACAGAGGAGAGCGGTCCCGTAACAGAGAATCTGGCCTTATGTCAGCGCAGAATCTGTATTCATGTCATAGCAGAGAATCAGGCTTCACGTCACCCACCACTGGAACAGGCCACTGTCACACATTTAGGCCCAGGCACCCAGGCAGAGGAGAGAGGTCCCGTAACAGAGAATCTGGCCTTATGTCAGCGCAGAATCTGTATTCATGTCATAGCAGAGAATCAGGCTTCACGTCACCCACCACTGGAACAGGCCACTGTCACACATTTAGGCCCAGGCACCCAGGCAGAGGAGAGAGGTCCCGTAACAGAGAATCTGGCCTTATGTCAGCGCAGAATCTGTATTCATGTCATAGCAGAGAATCAGGCTTCACGTCACCCACCACTGGAACAGGCCACTGTCACACATTTAGGCCCAGGCACCCAGGCAGAGGAGAGAGGTCCCGTAACAGAGAATCTGGCCTTATGTCAGCGCAGAATCTGTATTCATGTCATAGCAGAGAATCAGGCTTCACGTCACCCACCACTGGAACAGGCCACTGTCACACATTTAGGCCCCGGCACCCAGACAGAGGAGAGCGGTCCCGTAACAGAGAATCTGGCCTTATGTCAGCGCAGAATCTGTCTTCATGTCATAGCAGAGAATCAGGCTTCACGTCACCCACCACTGGAACAGGCCACTGTCACACATTTAGGCCCAGGCACCCAGGCAGAGGAGAGAGGTCCCGTAACAGAGAATCTGGCCTTATGTCAGCGCAGAATCTGTCTTCATGTCATAGCAGAGAATCAGGCTTCACGTCACCCACCACTGGAACAGGCCACTGTCACACATTTAGGCCCAGGCACCCAGGCAGAGGAGAGAGGTCCCGTAACAGAGAATCTGGCCTTATGTCAGCGCAGAATCTGTATTCATGTCATAGCAGAGAATCAGGCTTCACGTCACCCACCACTGGAACAGGCCACTGTCACACATTTAGGCCCCGGCACCCAGACAGAGGAGAGCGGTCCCGTAACAGAGAATCTGGCCTTATGTCAGCGCAGAATCTGTCTTCATGTCATAGCAGAGAATCAGGCTTCACGTCACCCACCACTGGAACAGGCCACTGTCACACATTTAGGCCCAGGCACCCAGGCAGAGAAGTGAGGTCCCGTAACAGAGAATCTGGCCTTATGTCAGCGCAGAATCTGTATTCATGTCATAGCAGAGAATCAGGCTTCACGTCACCCACCACTGGAACAGGCCACTGTCACACATTTAGGCCCCGGCACCCAGACAGAGGAGAGCGGTCCCGTAACAGAGAATCTGGCCTTATGTCAGCGCAGAATCTGTCTTCATGTCATAGCAGAGAATCAGGCTTCACGTCACCCACCACTGGAACAGGCCACTGTCACACATTTAGGCCCAGGCACCCAGGCAGAGGAGAGAGGTCCCGTAACAGAGAATCTGGCCTTATGTCAGCGCAGAATCTGTATTCATGTCATAGCAGAGAATCAGGCTTCACGTCACCCACCACTGAAACAGGCCACTGTCACACATTTAGGCCCCGGCACCCAGACAGAGGAGAGCGGTCCCGTAACAGAGAATCTGGCCTTATGTCAGCGCAGAATCTGTCTTCATGTCATAGCAGAGAATCAGGCTTCACGTCACCCACCACTGGAACAGGCCACTGTCACACATTTAGGCCCAGGCACCCAGGCAGAGGAAAGAGGTCCCGTAACAGAGAATCTGGCCTTATGTCAGCGCAGAATCTGTCTAATGTCATAGCAGAGAATCAGGCTTCACGTCACCCACCACTGGAACAGGCCACTGTCACACATTTAGGCCCAGGCACCCAGGCAGAGGAGAGAGGTCCCGTAACAGAGAATCTGGCCTTATGTCAGCGCAGAATCTGTATTCATGTCATAGCAGAGAATCAGGCTTCACGTCACCCACCACTGGAACAGGCCACTGTCACACATTTAGGCCCAGGCACCCAGGCAGAGGAGAGAGGTCCCGTAACAGAGAATCTGGCCTTATGTCAGCGCAGAATCTGTCTTCATGTCATAGCAGAGAATCAGGCTTCACGTCACCCACCACTGGAACAGGCCACTGTCACACATTTAGGCCCAGGCACCCAGGCAGAGGAGAGAGGTCCCGTAACAGAGAATCTGGCCTTATGTCAGCGCAGAATCTGTATTCATGTCATAGCAGAGAATCAGGCTTCACGTCACCCACCACTGGAACAGGCCACTGTCACACATTTAGGCCCAGGCACCCAGGCAGAGGAGAGAGGTCCCGTAACAGAGAATCTGGCCTTATGTCAGCGCAGAATCTGTATTCATGTCATAGCAGAGAATCAGGCTTCACGTCACCCACCACTGGAACAGGCCACTGTCACACATTTAGGCCCCGGCACCCAGACAGAGGAGAGCGGTCCCGTAACAGAGAATCTGGCCTTATGTCAGCGCAGAATCTGTCTTCATGTCATAGCAGAGAATCAGGCTTCACGTCACCCACCACTGGAACAAGACACTGTCACACATTTAGGCCCAGGCACCCAGGCAGAGGAGAGAGGTCCCGTAACAGAGAATCTGGCCTTATGTCAGCGCAGAATCTGTATTCATGTCATAGCAGAGAATCAGGCTTCACGTCACCCACCACTGGAACAGGCGACTGTCACATATTTAGGCCCAGGCACCCAGGCAGAGGAGAGAGGTCGCGTAACAGAGAATCTGGCTTCATGTCAGCACAGAATAAGTCTTCATGTCATAGCAGAGAATCAGGCTTCACGTCACCCACCACTGGAACAGGCCACTGTCACACATTTAGGCCCCGGCACCCAGACAGAGGAGAGGTTCATTCAACTTTGGGTTGCCCCGCAATATAATGGTAAAATGAAATTAAAAATAGTATTGAATGAGGAAGTGCCCTGGAGTAGAATAATATATTGTTAAGGGGAGGTAGTTAATATCTAATCTGCACAAGGGATGGACAGGTCCTGTGGGATCCATGCCTGGTTCATTTTTATGAACGTCAGCTTGTCCACATTGGCTGTAGACAGGCGGCTGCGTTTGTCTGTAATGACGCCCCCTGCCGTGCTGAATACACGTTCAGACAAAACGCTGGCCGCCGGGCAGGCCAGCACCTCCAAGGCATAAAAGGCTAGCTCTGGCCACGTGGACAATTTGGAGACCCAGAAGTTGAATGGGGCCGAACCATCAGTCAGTACGTGGAGGGGTGTGCACAGGTACTGTTCCACCATGTTAGTGAAATGTTGCCTCCTGCTAACACGTTCCGTATCAGGTGGTGGTGCAGTTAGCTGTGGCGTGGTGACAAAACTTTTCCACATCTCTGCCATGCTAACCCTGCCCTCAGAGGAGCTGGCCATGACACAGCTGCGTTGGCGACCTCTTGCTCCTCCTCTGCCTTCGCCTTGGGCTTCCACTGGTTCCCCTGTGACATTTGGGAATGCTCTCAGTAACGCGTCTACCAACGTGCGCTTGTACTCGCGCATCTTCCTATCACGCTCCAGTGTAGGAAGTAAGGTGGGCACATTGTCTTTGTACCGGGGATCCAGCAGGGTGGCAACCCAGTATTCCGCACACGTTAAAATGTGGGCAACTCTGCTGTCGTTGCGCAGGCACTGCAGCATGTAGTCGCTCATGTGTGCCAGGCTGCCCAGAGGTAAGGACAAGCTGTCCTCTGTGGGAGGCGTATCGTCATCGTCCTGTGTTTCCCCCCAGCCACGCACCAGTGATGGGCCCGAGCTGCTTTGGGTGCCACCCCGCTGTGAACATGCTTCATCCTCATCCTCCTCCACCTCCTCCTCATCCTCCTCGTCCTCCAGTAGTGGGCCCTGTCTGGCCACATTTGTACCTGGCCTCTGGTGTTGCAAAAAACCTCCCTCTGAGTCACTTTGAAGAGACTGGCCTGAAAGTGCTAAAAATGACCCCTCTTCCTCCTCTTCCTCCTGGGCCACCTCCTCTTCCATCATCGCCCTAAGTGTTTTCTCAAGGAGACATAGAAGTGGTATTGTAACGCTGATAACGGCGTCATCGCCAATGGCCATGTTGGTGGAGTACTCGAAACAGCGCAACAGGGCACACAGGTCTCGCATGGAGGCCCAGTCATTGGTGGTGAAGTGTGTCTGATCCGCAGTGCGACTGACCCGTGCGTGCTGCAGCTGAAACTCCACTATGACCTGCTGCTGCTCGCACAGTCTGTCCAGCATATGCAAGGTAGAGTTCCACCTGGTGGGTACGTCACATATGAGGCGGTGAGCGGGAAGGCCGAAGTTACGCTGTAGCGCAGACAGGCGAGCAGCGGCAGGGTGTGAACGCCGGAAGCGCGAACAGACGGCCCGCACTTTATGCAGCAGCTCTGACATGTCGGGGTAGTTGCGAATGAACTTCTGCACCACCAAATTCAGCACATGCGCCAGGCAAGGGATGTGCGTCAAACCGGCTAGTCCCAGAGCTGCAACGAGATTTCGCCCATTATCGCACACCACCAGGCCGGGCTTGAGGCTCACCGGCAGCAACCACTCGTCGGTCTGTTGTTCTATACCCCGCCACAACTCCTGTGCGGTGTGGGGCCAGTCCCCCAAACATATGAGTTTCAGAATGGCCTGCTGACGTTTACCCCGGGCTGTGCTGAAGTTGGTGGTGAAGGTGTGTGGCTGACTGGATGAGTAGGTGGAAGAAGAGGAGGAGGAAGCTGAGTAGGAGGAGGAGGAGACAGGAGGCAAAGAATGTTGCCCTGCGATCCTTGGCGGCGGAAGGACGTGCGCCAAACAGCTCTCCGCCTGGGGCCCAGCCGCCACTACATTTACCCAGTGTGCAGTTAGGGAGATATAGCGTCCCTGGCCGTGCTTACTGGTCCACGTATCTGTGGTTAGGTGGACCTTGCCACAGATGGCGTTGCGCAGTGCACACTTGATTTTATCGGACACTTGTTTGTGCAGGGAAGGCACGGCTCTCTTGGAGAAGTAGTGGCGGCTGGGAACAACATACTGTGGGACAGCAAGTGACATGAGCTGTTTGAAGCTGTGTGTGTCCACCAGCCTAAATGACAGCATTTCATAGGTCAGTAGTTTAGAAATGCTGGCATTGAGGGCCAGGGATCGAGGGTGGCTAGGTGGGAATTTACGCTTTCTCTCAAATGTTTGTGAGATGGAGAGCTGAACGCTGCCGTGTGACATGGTTGAGATGCTTGGTGACGCAGGTGGTGGTGTTGGTGGTACATCCCATGTTTGCTGGGCGGCAGGTGCCAACGTTCCTCCAGAGGCAGAGGAAGAGGCAGAGGCGGCGGCAGCAGCAGCAGAAGAGGCCGAGGCGGCGGCAGCAGCAGCAGAAGAGGCCGAGGCAGCAGCAGCAGAAGAGGCAGCAGGGGGAGCCTGAGTGACTTCCTTGTTTTTAAGGTGTTTACTCCACTGCAGTTCATGCTTTGCATGCAGGTGCCTGGTCATGCAGGTTGTGCTAAGGTTCTGAACGTTAATGCCTCGCTTCAGGCTCTGATGGCACAGCGTGCAAACCACTCGGGTCTTGTCGTCAGCACATTGTTTGAAGAAGTGCCATGCCAGGGAACTCCTTGAAGCTGCCTTTGGGGTGCTCGGTCCCAGATGGCGGCGGTCAGTAGCAGGCGGAGTCTCTTGGCGGCGGGTGTTCTGATTTTGCCCACTGCTCCCTCTTTTGCTACGCTGTTGGCTCGGTCTCACCACTGCCTCTTCCTCCGAATTGTGAAAGTCAGTGGCACGACCTTCATTCCATGTGGGGTCTAGGACCTTATCGTCCCCTGCATCGTCTTCCACCCAGTCTTGACCCCTGACCTCCTGTTCAGTCTGCACACTGCAGAAAGACGCAGAAGTTGGCACCTGTGTTTCGTCATCATCAGAGACGTCCTGAGGTGGTATTCCCATGTCCTCATCATCAGGAAACATAAGTGGTTGTGCGTTAGTGCATTCTATCTCTTCCACCCCTGGTGAAGAGCTAGGTGGATGCCCTTGGGAAACCCTGGCAGCAGAGTCTTCAAACAGCATAAGAGACTGCTGCATAACTTGAGGCTCAGACAGTTTCCCTGATATGCATGGGGGTGATGTGACAGACTGATGGGCTTGGTTTTCATGCGCCATCTGTGCGCTTTCTGCAGAAGACTGGGTGGGAGATAATGTGAACGTGCTGGATGCACTGTCGGCCACCCAATTGACTAATGCCTGTACCTGCTCAGGCCTTACCATCCTTAGAACGGCATTGGGCCCCACCAAATATCCCTGTAAATTCTGGCGGCTACTGGGACCTGAGGTAGTTGGTACACTAGGACGTGTGGCTGTGGCAGAACGGCCACGTCCTCTCCCAGCACCAGAGGGTCCACTAACACCACCACGACCATGTCCATGTCCACGTCCGCGTCAGCGTCCCTTATTAGATGTTTTCCTCATTGTTCCCGTTCACCACAATTTTGAGAATGGCAAATTTGGGAATATTTTTTCAACCCAGAAAAAAAAGTGTGCTTTTACGGTCACTACAAATAACTTGAGCAGCTAAAACAGTACAGATTTGCTTGAATAGAAATGTGAGACCTGTTTTTTTTTTGCACTGTGTGACAGGTTAAGGTTTAATCTCAGAATCAGACTTCTATCTGCACGGTAGCGTGTGTCTTAGGTTTTTCTGAATGACACTATCAATACCTTCAATGTAAGATATCCTTTTTGGGATAGATTTCAAGTAGGCCTCAAATACCAGAAACTAGTTATTTGGAGAATGGCAAATTTGGGAATAGTTTTTCAACCCAGAAAAAAAAGTGTGCTTTTACGGTCACTACAAATAACTTGACCAGCTAAAACAGTACAGATTTGCTTGAATAGAAATGTGAGACCTGTTTTTTTTTGCACTGTGTGACAGGTTAAGGTTTAATCTCAGAATCAGACTTCTATCTGCACGGTAGCGTGTGTCTTAGGTTTTTCTGAATGACACTATCAATACCTTCAATGTAAGATATCCTTTTTGGGATAGATTTCAAGTAGGCTTCAAATACCAGAAACTAGTTATTTTGAGAATGGCAAATTTGGGAATAGTTTTTCAAACCAGAAAATAAAGTGTGCTTTTACGGTCACTACAAATAACTTGACCAGCTAAAACAGTACAGATTTGCTTGAATAGAAATGTGAGACCTGTTTTTTTTTGCACTGTGTGACAGGTTAAGGTTTAATCTCAGAATCAGACTTCTATCTGCACGGTAGCGTGTGTCTTAGGTTTTTCTGAATGACACTATCAATACCTTCAATGTAAGATATCCTTTTTGGTAGGGTTGTCCCGATACCGATACTAGTATCGGTATCGGGACCGATTCCGAGTTTTCTCGGCGGTACTCAGCCGCCGATACCCCGCCCCGATACATAAATAGAATACTATGGGCGTAACTATGGGCGGGGCCCGGTGCAGTCACTGTACTCTTACACCGGGCCCCGCCGCTCACCGAAGTATTTATAAACGTGAATCCTTATCCTGTTGTTAAGTTGAACTAACGCTGCCCTCTCCCATGTCCCCCCTGTATCCCCACAGCACTTACTTAAGCTTCCATAGCAGGCAGAGCAGACGGCAGCAGTAACGTCACTCACTGACGTAGAGCGCCTGCTCCGCCCACTTTATGAGTGAAGCAGGCGGAGCAGGCGCGCGACGTCAGTGAGTGACGTTACTGGTGCCGTCCGCTCTGCCTGCTATGGAAGCTTAAGTAAGTGCTGTGGAGATACAGGGGGATACAGGGGAACATGGGAGAGGGCAGCGTTAGTTCAACTTAACAACAGGATAAGGATTCACGTTTATAAATACTTCGGTGAGCGGCGGGGCCCGGTGTATTGGGGGACACTGTTATGAGGGGGATCTGTGGATGACATATAGCAGTGTCATCCACAGATCCTCCCCATAACAGTTCCATCCACAGATCCCCTATAACAGCACCATCCACAGATCCCCCACCAAATAACAATGCCATCCTCAGATCCCCCCACCCCATAACAATGCCATCCACAGATATCCCACCCCATAGCAGTACCATCCACAGATCCCCATAACAGTGCCATCCACAGATCCCCCATAACAGTGCCATCCACAGATCCCCCATAACAGTGCCATCCACAGATCCCCATAACAGTGCCATCCACAGATCCCCCATAACAGCACCATCCACAGATCCCCATAACAGTGCCATCCACAGATCCCCCATAACAGTGCCATCCACAGATCCCCCATAACAGTGCCATCCACAGATCCCCATAACAGTGCCATCCACAGATCCCCATAACAGTGCCATCCACAGATCCCCCATAACAGCACCATCCACAGATCCCCATAACAGCGCCATCCACAGATCCCCCATAACAGTGCCATCCACAGATCCCCCATAACAGTGCCATCCACAGATCCCCCATAACAGTGCCATCCACAGATCCCCCATAACAGTGCCATCCACAGATCCCCCATAACAGTGCCATCCACAGATCCCCATAACAGTGCCATCCACAGATCCCCCATAACAGTGCCATCCACAGGTCCCCCATAACAGTGCCATCCACAGATCCCCCACATGACAGTGCGTCATCCACAGATCCCCCAAAACGGTCACATGACATTTAAAAAAAGTATCGGTATTCGGTATCGGTGACTACTTGAAAAAAAGTATCGGTACTTGTACTCGGTCCTAAAAAAGTGGTATCGGGACAACCCTACTTTTTGGGATAGATTTCAAGTAGGCCTCAAATACCAGAAACTAGTTATTTTGAGAATGGCAAATTTGGGAATAGTTTTTCAACCCAGAAAAAAAAGTGTGCTTTTACGGTCACTACAAATAACTTGACCAGCTAAAACAGTACAGATTTGCTTGAATAGAAATGTGAGACCTGTTTTTTTTTTGCGCTGTGTGACAGGTATAGGTTTAATCACAGAATCAGATTTCTATTAGCACACTAGCGTGTGTCTTAGGTTTTTCTGAATGACACTATCAGTACCTTCAATGTAAGATATTCTTTTTGGGATAGATTTCAAGTAGGCCTCAAATACCAGAAACTAGTTATTTTGAGAATGGCAAATTTGGGAATGGTTTTTCAACCCAGAAAAAATGGTGTGCTTTTACGGTCACTACAAATAACTTGACCAGCTAAAACAGTACAGATTTGGTTAAATAGAGATGTGAGGCCTGTTTTTTTTTTGCGCTGTGTGACAGGTATAGGTTTAATCACAGAATCAGACTTCTATCAGCACGCTAGCGTGTGTCTTAGGTTTTTCTGAATGACACTATCACTAGCTTCAATGTAAGATATTCTTTTTGGGATAGATTTCAAGTAGGCCTCAAATACCAGAAACTAGTTATTTTGAGAATGGCAAATTTGGGAATGGTTTTTCAACCCAGAAAAAAAAGTGTGCTTTTACGGTCACTACAAATAACTTGACCAGCTAAAACAGTACAGATTTAGTTTAATAGAGATGTGAGGCCTGTTTTTTTTTGCGCTGTGTGACAGGTGTAGGTTTAATCACAGAATCAGATTTCTATCAGCACGCTAGCGTGTGTCTTAGGTTTTTCTGAATGACACTATCACTAGCTTCAATGTAAGATATTCTTTTTGGGATAGATTTCAAGTAGGCCTCAAATACCAGAAACTAGTTATTTTGAGAATGGAAAATTTGGGAATGGTTTTTCAACCCAGAAAAAAAAGTGTGCTTTTACGGTCACTACAAATAACTTGACCAGCTAAAACAGTACAGATTTGGTTAAATAGAGATGTGAGGCCTGTTTTTTTTTGCGCTGTGTGACAGGTATAGGTTTAATCACAGAATCAGACTTCTATCAGCATGCTAGCGTGTGTCTTAGGTTTTTCTGAATGACACTATCACTAGCTTCAATGTAAGATATTCTTTTTGGGATAGATTTCAAGTAGGCCTCAAATACCAGAAACTAGTTATTTTGAGAATGGCAAATTTGGGAATGGTTTTTCAACCCAGAAAAAAAAGTGTGCTTTTACGGTCACTACAAATAACTTGACCAGCTAAAACAGTACAGATTTGGTTGAATAGAAATGTCAGGTCTATTTTTTAGGCGCTGGGTGACAGGCTCAACTTGCCCCTGATGTAATATATGGCCAAAAAATAACCACACTGTTGATGGTTAAATGCACTTGGGTGACACAGGCTCAGCCTGCACCAGATGTAGTATATGGCCAAAAAATAATCAGACTGTCGATGGTTAAATGCACTTCGGTGACACAGGCTCAGCCTGCAGCTGATGTAGGATATAGCACAAAATAACCACACTATCGATGGTTAAATACACTTGGTGATAGCTTGTGCTGGCGCACCACAAGTCACAAAATGGCCGCCGATCACCCCAGAAAAAAAGTGATCTAAAAACGCTCTGGGCAGCCTCAAAAAAGTGAGCAAGTCAATAATAGCACTTCAATGATCCACAGCTGCAGATCGATCACAGAATGAAGTCTTTTGGAGGAGTTAATCTGCCTAATCTCGCCCTAACGTCGCAGCTGCAACCTCTCCCTATACTGATCATAGCAGAGTGACGTGCGGCGCTACGTGACTCCAGCTTAAATAGAGGCTGGGTCACATGCTGCACTGGCCAATCACAGCCATGCCAATAGTAGGCATGGCTGTGATGGCCTCTTGGGGCAAGTAGTATGACGCTCAGAGATGGACTGGGACAATAAAGTGGCCCTGGACTTCAGCCAGACCGGCCCACTTTATTTTTCCCAAACACACTCAAAAAAAAACATAAGTAAAAACATTCCACTGTAAGTATAAACAGGTTTTACTTATGGGGGGATCTGTGGATGACACTTATGGGGGGGGGTCTGTGGATGACACTTATGGGGGGGGTCTGTGGATGACACTTATGGGGGGGGTCTGTGGATGACACTTATGGGGGGTCGTCTGTGAATGGCGCTGTTATGGAGGGGATCTGTGAATGGCACTGTTATGGAGGGGATCTGTGAATGGCACTTTTATGGAGGGGATCTGTGGATGGCACTGTTATGGAGGGGATCTGTGGATGGCACTGTTATGGAGGGGATCTGTGGATGGCACTGTTATGGAGAGGATCTGTGGATGGCACTGTTATGGAGGGGATCTGTGGATGGCACTGTTATGGGGGGATCTGTGGATGGCACTGTTATAGAGGGGGATCTGTGGATGACACATACCTTATATAGCATCTTATGCTATGTGTCATCCACAGATACCCCTCCATAACAGTGCCATTCACAGATACCCTCCATAACAGTGCCATCCACAGATCCCCCCCATAACAGTCATCCACAGATCCCCCCATAATAGTGTCATCCACAGATCCCCCCATAACAGTGTCATCCACAGATCCCCTCCATAACAGTGTCATCCACAGATCCCCCTCCATAATGGTGCCATCCACAGATCCCCCCCATAAGTGTCATCCACAGACCCCCCCCCATAAGTGTCATCCACATGACAGACCCCCCCCCATAACAGTGCCATCCACGGATCCCCCTCCCTATAACAGTGCCGTCATCCATAGATCCCCCTCCCCGCCACTCACAGTAGTATACATTAATAAATCGGTATCCTGCAGGCTGCAGACAGTAACTTTAATTTTAACACAGCGCTCATCTCTTTACTACCTTACATTCAGCTCCCGCCTCCAGCCTCCAGTAACAAGTGCGGGCGGCAGCGCTCACTCACTGACGTCACGCGCCTGCGCCGCCTAGTGGGAGGAGCAGGCGTGTGACGTCAGTGAGTGAGCGCCGCCCCCACACTGCTTGCTGTTACTGGAGCTTTACCCCCCTGATGGCGGCCCTGGCCGGCCCATAATTCGATCGGCCCACCGGGATTCTCCCGGTACTCCCGATGGCCAGTCCATCGCTGATGACGCTTGTTGATTGGCTGCTTTGCAGCCTTTCAAAAAGCGCCAAGAAAGCGCCGAACACCGAACCCGAACCCGGACTTTTACGAAAATGTTCGGGTTCGGGTCCGTGTCACGGACACCCCAAAATTCGGTACGAACCCGAACTATACAGTTCGGGTTCGCTCATCCCTAAATGTAATAAAGAAATAATAATAAACCCCCCTAAAATATCAGAATTTTTTTTAGCATAAAATACATTTTATTATGCACACATTAAATAAAAATTTTAAAAAATACACATGTATCCACCTGACTGTAATACCCTGAAGAATTTAAATATAACGTGAACAGCCTACAAAATAAACAAAGAACAATGCAAAAAATGACTTTTTTCTGCAGCAAAAATAAATAAATAAAAAATGAAAAAAAGGTTTCTGGTCCCCTTTTCAGACCTGGTCATCATGGGCAGACTGGCCATAGACCCTACAGAGAAATTTCCTGTTGGACCGACGCCCAGAGGGCCACCCAAGTCCTCCTCTTGACCACCAGACAGGTACATAAAGATCTGATGCCCTCAGCGAGGTCTGGTTCTGCCGAGGCAGTTGTCTGTGCTGCAGTGTGGTATTTGGTTCTGCTGGGGCGGTATTTTGTTCTGCACTATGGTAATGCTGGCCCCGGCTACTTGTGTTGCCCCGCCTTCTGTCAGTTTGGACCCTCCTACAACATGGGGCCACTTTTAGGTTCTTTCCTAAGGCCACTTTAAGTTCCCAGTTCATCCCTGCTGGTCATTAAGGGGGATTCATAAACTGCACTGTCAAATTTTATGTTTACATTAAAGGCTTCCATTTTGACTTCCGTCTTATGGATTCCGTTATTTTCCGTTATAACCATGTTATAACAGAAAGCCATAATGGAATACATAACGATCATGAGAACCCGCCCTAAGTAGGACAGAGAAATTAGAAAAGGAGCAAACAGCAGGTGGCACTATACAGATAGATTTCATTGGATAACTCAGTGTATATAAAATTTTTAATTACATACAATTACAAAAGTATTCAGATCCAGGTGCTGGTTTGAAAAAGGGACGTCCCCTTTAATTATCTGTTCATACAGCACTTTGCCCGATTAGTGAGAGAGGGATGAGACTGCCCAAAACTGATCCATATGATCAGTTCAGGCAGGAGAGGAAGATGATAATTACACCTACTTAGGCCCATATATTATTAATTATGTGATATATATTTTGTCTCTATACACATATTTTTGGCAACACAGTTTCATTTATATGACATCATTCTTTTTTTTAATTCTTTTTTTTTTTCATTTTGGTAATTTTTTGTACATATCTGTTGTGGGTTGCACCACCAAGGTGCACTCTGTATTGTTGGGATTTTTCCTTTCAATAGTTTACAGCACTACTGATTTTTTATATTTGTAATTTTTGCTATAATGGGATAAAAAAATTATGTGATATTATTATTTTTGGCTCGCTCTTTTTTCTGTAGGAGAGGAAGATGAACCATTCATTCAGCACATGAAGTGGAAGGACCTAAGCTGCAGAAAAAGGAGATGAAAACTCCAAGTAATTGCAGCTGAAGGAACTTTGATGATGTCACAAGTGGGTGGAGCCAAACCAGAAAGAAGAATACAGTGGTGTAAGTGTAAAGAAATATGTGGGCTCATAGCAACCACCTTTCTTTTTTGACAGGTCCTTTGGAAAATGAAAGGTGGGATCTGATTGGTTGCTTTGGGCAACTAAACAAGTTCTACTTTACACCAGTTTGATAAATGATCCCAATGGTCTTTTATTTAAGATAATAGTGTATGTTGTGTGTGAGAGAGAGCTTTGTATGTGTGTATATGTCGGGTGTGTATATAGCAAACCTATGTTTGTTAGCTACAGTGGATATAAAAAGTCTACACGCCCCTGTTAAAATGTCAGGTTTCTGGGATGTAAAAAAATGAGCCAAAGATAAATCATTTCAGAACTTTTTCCACCTTTAATGTGACCTATAAACTGTACAACTCAATTGAAAAACAATATAAAAATAAAATAATATGGTTGCATAAGTGTGCACACCCTTAAACTAATACTTTGCTGAAGCACCTTTTGATTTTATTACAGCACTTAGTCTTTTTGGGTATGAGTCTATCAGCATGGCACATTTTGACTTGGCAAGAGTTGCCCACTCTTCTTTGCAAAAACACTCCAAATCTGTCAGATTGCGAGGGCATCTCCTGTGCACAGCCCTCTTCAGATCACCCCACAGATTTTCAATTGGATTCAGGTCTGGGCTCTGGCTGGGCCATTCCAAAACTTTAATCTTCTTCTGGTGAAGCCATTCCTTTGTTGATTTGGATGTATGCTTTGGGTCGTTGTCATGCTGAAAGATGAAGTTCCTCTTCATGTTCAGCGTTCTAGCAGAAGCCTGAAGGTTTTGTACCAATATTGACTGGTATTTGGAACTGTTCATAATTCCCTCTAGCTTAACTAAGGCCCCAGTTCCAGCTGAAGAAAAACAGCCCCAAAGCATGATGCTGCCACCACCATGCTTCACTGTGGTATGGTGTTCTTTTGGTGATGTGCAGTGTTGTTTTGGCGCCAAACATATCTTTTGGAATTATGGCCAAAAAGTTCAACCTTGGTTTCATCAGACCATAACACCTTTTCCCACATGCTTTTGGGAGACTTCAGATGTGTTTTTTCAAAATGTAGCCTGGCTTGGATGTTTTTCCTTCGTAGGAAAAGGCTTTCATCTTGCCACTCTACCCCATAGCCCAGACATATGAAGAATACGGGAGATTGTTGTCACATGTACCACACAGCCAGTACTTGCCAGATATTCCTGCAGCTCCTTTAGGCTGCGTTCACACGAGCGTGTCCGGATTAGTTCCGGATGCGTCCCGGTGTGTTGCGGCAAACCCGCGCGAGTAGGAATGCAATTGCAGTCAGTTTTGACTGCGATTGCGTTCCGATGTTCAGTTTTTATCGTGCGTGTGCAATGTGTTTTGCACGCGCGTGATAAAAAACCGACTGTGGTACCCAGACCCGAACTTCTTCACAGAAGTTCAGGTTTGGGTTCGGTGTTGTGTAGATGTTATTATTTTCCCTTATAACATGGTTATAAGGGAAAATAATAGCCTTCTGAAAACAGAATGCTTAGTAGGTGATCAGTTGAGGGTTAAAAAAAATTAAAAAAATTAACTCACCTTCTCCTGTTGTTCGCGTAGTTCTCCCGGTCTTTAGTTCTTTAAAAGATAAACTATGGGCTAAAGGACCTTTGGTGACGTCAGATCACATGCTCCAATCACATGGTCCATCACCGCGGTGATGGACCATGTGATTGGAGCATGTGATCTTACGTCACCAAAGGTCCTTTAGCCCATAGTTCATCTTTTGAGAAGTAAAGAAGAGACCGGGACTTACGCGAACAAACGGAGAAGGTGAGTTAATTTTTTTTATTTTTTTTAACCCTCAACTGATCACTTACTTTGCATTCTGTTTTCAGAATGCTATTATTTTCCCTTATAACCATGTTATAAGGGAAAATAATACAGTGAATAGACTGTCACCTAGCAACCATGCGTGAAAATCGCACAGCATCCGCACTTGCTTGCGGATGCTTGCGATTTTCACGCAACCCCATTCACTTCTATGGGGCCTGCGTTGCGTGAAAAACGCAGAATATAGAGCATGCTGTGATTTTCACGCAACGCACAAGTGACGCGTGAAAATCACCGCTCATCTGAACAGCCCCATAAAAATGAATGGGTCAGGATTCAGTGCGGGTGCAATACGTTCACCTACCGCATTGCACCCGCGCGGAATACTCGCCCGTGTGAACGCAGCCTTAATGTTGCTGTAGGCCTCTTGGTAGCCTCCCAGACCAGTTTTCTTCTCGTCTTTTCATCAATTTTGGAGGGACATCCAGTTCTTGGTAATGTCACTGTTGTGCCATATTTTCTCCACTTGATGATGACTGTCTTCACTGTGTTCCATGGTATATCTAATGCCTTGGAAATTCTTTTGTACCCTTCTCCTGACTAATACCTTTTAACAATGAGATCCCTCTGATGCTTTGGAAGCTCTCTGTGGACCATGGCTTTTGATGTGGGATACAACTAAGAACATTTCAGGAAAGACCGACTAGAGCAGCTGAACTTTATTTGGGGTTAAGCCTCTTTTACACGACCGTATGGCTTTTTCAGTGTTTTGCAGGCCTTTTTTTCCTGATCCGTTGTTCCGTTTTTTGTTTCCGTTGGGTTTCCGTTTCGGTTCCGTTTTTCCGTTCTGTTTTTCCGTATGGCATATACAGTATACAGTAATTACATAGAAAAAATTGGGCTGGGCATAACATCTTTAATAGATTGTTCTGAAAAAAAACTGAACGGATACGGAAGACATACGGATGCATTTCCGTATGTGTTCTGTTTTTATTGCGGACCCATTGACTTGAATAGGGCCACGGACCGTGATTTGCAGACAAAAATAGGACAAGACTCAAAATCTAGCGGAACGGAATTGCGGACATACGGAAACGGAATGCTCACGAAGTACATTCAGTTTTTTTTGCGGACCCATTGAAATTAATGGTACCGTATACGGACCGTATACGGAACGCAATAAACGGCCCGTATACGGAACGCAAAAAACGTTCGTGTGAACGAGCCCTTAATCAGAGGCACTTTAAATGATGGCAGGTGTATGCTGACTCCTATTTAACATGATTTTGAATGTGATTGCTTAATTCTGAACACAGCTACATCCCCAGTTATTAGAGGGTGTGCACACTTTTGCAACCACATTATTTTAGGTTTTTTTTTGTTTTCTTCCCTCCACCTAAAAGATTTCAGTTTGTTTTTCAATTGAGTGGTACAGTTTATAGGTCACATTAAAGGTGGAAAAAGTTCTGAAATGATTTATCTTTGTCTCATTTTTTACATCCCAGAAATTTGACATTTTAACAGGGGTGTGTAGACTTTTTTTTATCCACTGTATATATGTAGCAGTGCTGTGTTTGTCAGCTCTATATGTAGCAGAACTGTATGTGTTTGTTTGCTCATATATGTCAGCTATGCATGCAGCAGAGCTGTGTGTGTGTATATAATGTATTTGTGTACTGCAGAGCTAATGTGTGTATTTGTATAACATCATAATCATGGAGAGTTAAAAAAATACCTAAAAATAAATAATCTAGCAGAACAAGCATGGCAGGACACTGCAGAGCAATGACAGGAGACACATTTACTTGGATGGGTACATTTAATAAGGTGACAAGAGATGAGCGAATTTCATGTTTTGAAATTTGTTCACGCTTCGTTTGGTGGTAAAAGCAGAATTGCGTTATGGATTCCGTTACCACAGACCATAACGCAATTCTATGATGTAATGCATAACGGCATGGCTTTAGAGGCATTCCGTTATTCATTCCGTCATAATAGAATCTATGGCCTGCATAACGGATCCGTCCCATTTCCGTTATGCAGGAGAGGACTCCCCTGCATAACGAAAATGGGACGGATCCGTTATGCAGGCTATAGACTTCTATTATGACGGAATGAATAACGAAATGCCTCTAAAGCCATTCCGTTATGCATTCTGTCATAGCATTGCGTTATGGTCTGTGGTAACAGAATCCATAACACAATTCTGCTTTTTCCACCAAACGAAGCGTGAACGAATTTCAAAATATGAAATTCGCTTATCTCTAGAGGTGACCACACACGCCATTGTTGTTTGTTTCAATGGTCAGCAGATGTTTTAATGGTCAAACACTAAAGTTAACAGGAGCTGACCAAAACTATTTCCCCCCCTTCCCCATGCCAGACCCCAAAGTTAGTTACTTTGACCAGTGGCGTAGAGTGGGTTGCCAGCACCAGGGGCAAGCCAAGTATTTTGCAGATAATGTAGTAATCACCTGCAGTCCTATGTAACACCACAGATAACACAGTGATAACTCTCTGTGTACAGATAATGATAGTGGGCACGGAGGCGTATGCCGGAGGCGCCTCCATGGTATCATTGAGCATAATGGGAGTGGTAGTGCTTTTATTCCCCCCCTTTTTTCCCCCTTGATTTGTGTTCTTTTTTCAGCTATGTGACAGTATTCTGAGGTGATTAAATAAATGATTCTGATTGGTTCTTGGTTACTTACCTGTTGCAGAGGCACCTGAATTCGGCCAGCATTTGATTGGAGAGTGGAGTTCCAGTGGCGGGAAATTCAAGTATTTATAGACGGTCTCAGCAAATCCGGAGCTTGTCCGCCACGATGCCTGGAAGAAGAAGACGTTGTGTGAAGCCTTGGTGGATTGCCGGCGTAGCTCCAAAAGAGCTATTGTGCTGCGCCGGCATTACCGGGCAGAAGAAGGTGCAGCAGCGTTGGAGAACCGACGGCGCTGAATTTGGAGCGGCGTTAGCAGCGGAGAAGATCCTGAAGGCGGCGCTGAGGTTCCAGAGTCCAGAAGAGCCGAAGTGTTCTGGTCAGCTGTGCTGTAGAAAGAAGAGCGGCGCCGGCGAGCTGTGGAGAGAGGAAGAAGTACTCACCGTCCGGATGGAAGAGCTGCTCAGGAAGCTGATCCAGCACGTCGAGTCAAGAGGAGACGAGGCATGGCTTCATCTCTGCCTGGCTGACAGCTTGTCAGCTGAAGAAGAAGAGTCGGGACCACGTGACGTCGCTCAGCGCAGTGACGTCATCGAGGAGGAGGTGAGGAGCACCATTTCGGTTTTCTAGTTGTTCGGGAAAAATGTTTGCTTTTAGTATTTTTACCCATGTGCCTATTTTTGGGAGAAAGATTAGACGCTTGTGCAATTGAAAGATAAAATGGAGAGTATTCATTTTGCTTTATATCCACCATGACCAGATACATGCGCAACATTGGTGGTTGTGTTGAGTAATATTCAGTCTATTTTTAATGGACCAAAGCAATTGATGATGTGACATGGAGGGGGAGAAATGTGACATGGATGATGATGGAGAGGGGGGAAAAGACATTGAGGGGGTAAAATGTGACATGGAGGGGGAGAAATGTGACGCTGGCGGCATCATTGGGGGCACTTTTTACTGGCACATTATTAGGTTGCACTATGGGGACACATTTTACTGGCACATTATTGGGGGGCATCTATGGGGGCACTTATTACTGGCACATTATTGGGGGCACTTTTTACTGGCACATTATTAGGTGGCACTATAGGGGCACTTCTTGCAGGCACATTATTGGTGGGCACTATAGGGGCATCTACTGAGGCTTCAAAGAAGGGGTATGTTATATGGAGTGCTCTGTACAGTGGCATTTTATACTGGGACACATTATGGTGGGTACTATGGGGAAGGGGGAGAGGAATACTATGGGGTCATCTACGGGGGCACTAAGAAGGGGTATTTTATGCTTGCAAATTATGGGGGACACTGAGGGCATCAACTGGGGCATTATATAGGGGCATTTTATACTGGTACATTATGAGTGCACTAGGAGGAAGAGGTGAGAGGAGCACTATGGGGCATTTACTGGGGACACTATATAGGGGTATTTTATACTGGTACATTATGGTGGCACTATGGGAACATTAGCTTAACTGGGGGCATTACAAGGGGGTATTTTTTGCACTGTAATATAAGGAGAATTATTACTACTGGGGGGGCATTATGGTGGGCTTTATTACTCCCCTATGGTATGACCCCCTAGTAGCAGCACCAGCCTCTCCCTGCTCTGCTATCCCACTGCCCCTTCTCCAAATCCTTATTATGAAATCTTTCTCATTAGGATAAAACCCATCAGCTCCACCGAGCCCCCAGCCAAGTGTTGAAGTGGTGTCCGAGATCCCCAAGGGCCAAGCCAAGTAATTGTAAGTTTTCATGTGAAATATATTTCTGTTATACATATATATACAATGTGCCACACAATATACAGTTTCTTCTGTATGAACGTCCACAAATTAAATCTCCAGACTGATTGATGAACCAGATGTGTGGGCCAGCCACGATTAAACCTACAGGGAGTGCAGAATTATTAGGCAAGTTGTATTTTTGAGGATTCATTTTATTATTGAACAACAACCATGTTCTCAATGAACCCAAAAAACTCATTAATATCAAAGCTGAATATTTTTGGAAGTAGTTTTTAGTTTGTTTTTAGTTTTAGCTATTTTAGGGGGATATCTGTGTGTGCAGGTGACTATTACTGTGCATAATTATTAGGCAACTTAACAGAAAACAAATATATACCCATTTCAATTATTTATTTTTACCAGTGAAACCAATATAACATGTCAACATTCACAAATATACATTTCTGACATTCAAAAACTGTCACGGAACCATGAACCAGACGTACAACAAGAGATAAGTGAAAATAAGAAGGCTTTATTGAAAATAAAGCTGTAAAGCAAAAGTCCAAACGGATGGTGAAACCGAGCAGAGTCTTTGCGAAGCCAGAGGTCAGGAACCAGAAGGGTAGTCAGACGAAGCCAGGATCAGGAACCAGCAGGGTAGTCAGACGAAGCCAGGATCAGGAACCAGCAGGGTAGTCAGACGAAGCCAGGATCAGGAACCAGAAGCAGCAGCAGTCTTAGAAGCATGTGAACACAAGAGGACCAAGCAAGGAACTGAAGCCACAGACCTCCTATATATATGAGCTAGGCATCCAGCTCCTCCCAGTGGGAAGGAGGAGCCGCAGGGTGGAAGGCTACAAGAAACCCAGAAACCAAGATGGCCGCCAGCACATGTCAAACGAAGGAGAACAGCAAGAAGGTAAGACCATGACAAAAACAAAACAAAAACAAATCAGTGACCAATAT
This sequence comes from Bufo bufo, assembly GCF_905171765.1. Classification (NCBI taxonomy): domain Eukaryota; kingdom Metazoa; phylum Chordata; class Amphibia; order Anura; family Bufonidae; genus Bufo; species Bufo bufo. Next base: position 90,762,141 of record NC_053396.1, read on the forward strand.
AGCCACCTTTCTTTGCAAGGACACTCAAAAGCCTGCCATCCATGGATTCTGTCAGTGTTTTGATCTGTTCACCATCAACATTGCGTGCAGCAGCAACCACAGCCTCCCAGACACTGTTCAGAGAGGTGTACTGTTTTCCCTCCTTGTAAATCTCACATTTGATTATGGACCACAGGTTCTCAATGGGGTTCAGATCAGGTGAACAAGGAGGCCATGTCATTAGATTTTCTTCTTTTATACCCTTTCCTGCCAGCCACGCTGTGGAGTACTTGGACGCGTGTGATGGAGCATTATCCTGCATGAAAATCATGTTTTTCTTGAAGGATGCAGACTTCTTCCTGTACCACTGCTTGAAGAAGGTGTCTTCCAGAAACTGGCAGTAGGACTGGGAGTTGAGCTTGACTCCATCCTCAACCCGAAAAGGCCCCACAAGCTCATCTTTGATGATACCAGCCCAAACCAGTACTCCACCTCCACCTTGCTGGCGTCTGAGTCGGACTGGAGCTCTCTGCCCTTTACCAATCCAGCCACGGGCCCATCCATCTGGCCCATCAAGACTCACTCTCATTTCATCAGTCCATAAAACCTTATAAAAATCAGTCTTGAGATATTTCTTGGCCCAGTCTTGACGTTTCAGCTTGTGTGTCTTGTTCAGTGGTGGTCGTCTTTCAGCCTTTCTTACCTTGGCCATGTCTCTGAGTATTGCACACCTTGTGCTTTTGGGCACTCCAGTGATGTTGCAGCTCTGAAATATGGCCAAACTGGTGGCAAGTGGCATCTTGGCAGCTGCACGCTTGACTTTTCTCAGTTCATGGGCAGTTATTTTGCGCCTTGGTTTTTCCACACGCTTCTTGCGACCCTGTTGACTATTTTGAATGAAACGCTTGATTGTTCGATGATCACGCTTCAGAAGCTTTGCAATTTTAAGAGTGCTGCATCCCTCTGCAAGATATCTCACTATTTTTGATTTTTCTGAGCCTGTCAAGTCCTTCTTTTGACCCATTTTGCCAAAGGAAAGGAAGTTGCCTAATAATTATGCACACCTAATATAGGGTGTTGATGTCATTAGACCACACCCCTTCTCATTACAGAGATGCACATCACCTAATATGCTTAATTGGTAGTAGGCTTTCGAGCCTATACAGCTTGGAGTAAGACAACATGCATAAAGAGGATGATGTGGTCAAAATACTCATTTGCCTAATAATTCTGCACGCAGTGTATTATTGTTTTTATTGATGACAGTACTGTTTTATGATTTTATCGATATCACTGACGTTACACTCCTAGTGAGGGAGGAGGGAGGAGCTGCAGGCAGCCACTGGTGTCTCCCTCCTGTACTCTTGGAGTAATATAGGGTAAACTGAAATTCTGTATTATTAAATTCACTTTAATGCTTAAATATAAAAATAGACTTGTACATAACTATATATTTTTTTTAAGTATATTGTAAAATTACTGGGCTAAGATGAAGCGATCCTATCTCAGTGGTTCTCAGAAAAGGAAAAAAGCAGAAGAAAAAACAAGGAAGTTGGAGACCTATCCAAAACTAACATCATTCTTTCAACCACATCGAGAATCACAGCAAGTTTAAGCTTCAACATCCAGTGATGGAACTCCTTTACCACCAGCCACAGAAATTGGAGAGGAAGCTGAAGGTCATGGATCCAAGGACACAGTCTCTTCTGTGGAAGCACAGATGCAATGTGGAAGTGAACCAGTCACCACTGAAATTGCTGCAGAAAGCACTAATACTGCTGTTTCCATGAGTATTATTTTACCACCGGAAAATGTAGACATTTCTGATGTTTTAAGTGACGACCCAGAATTGTGGCCTACTGCAATTTCTGATGCCCAGAGAATGGAGTTGGTGAAGAGAGGCCCCAAGCAAATTATGTACATTGTCTTTCCACAGAACAAATCAGCAACTCCAAGACGTTTTATAAAAGAAAATTATTTCATTCAAGTAGGCAATGGAGACAAAATTCTACGTACATGGCTGGTTTACTCTGAGAAAGTAGATAAAGTATTTTGTTTCTGCTTCGTCGTATTTGGAAAACGGGATATTACAATATCCAAACATGGGTTTAACAAGTGGAAAAATATCCATTCATACCTGAAAGAACATGAGCACTCTGCTGCTCATGAGCAGTGCATGCAGGACTGGCATAGCCTACGCACAAGGATAATAGACATTATTTGTCATTTGGCGCAACGCAATCTGGCCTTACATGGAAGTACAGATAGACTATATCATCCCCACAATGATAATTTTCTTGGCTTGGTGGAGCTTCTTGCAAAATATGACTCAGTTATGAATGAATATGTGAGAAAAATTCAGAAGAAGAAAATTAAACAGCACTACATCAGTAAGGACATTCAGAACGAGCTTATAAGGCAGATGGGTAATACCATACTACAGGCTGTGGCAGAAAGAATTCGTACAGAAAAGTACTATGGTGTGATCATGGACTGCACACCTGATACAAGCCATGTGGAACAACTTTCAATAACCATTCGCATTGTGAACTGTCAGTTGGAGCATCAGTTTTTGAACACTTTGCTGGTTTCCTTGCTGTGGAAGAAACAACTGGGGAGGCCTTGTGTGATGTATTTTTAAAACACCTGAATGAACTGAACATCAGTATTGATAACTGCAGAGGTCAGAGCTATGATAATGGCAGTAACATGAAGGGGAAGAAACAGGGTGTCCAAACAAGGATTTTGGCCATTAATAAACGATATTCCACTAATTAGGGCAAATAAGTAGAAGGTCACAGAAGTAAATTACCCTTAAAATATAACTTTTATTAAATACGATAATAAAATAGATATTCCCTCAAAACAAATAGTGCATATATGTGTGCAGATATAAAGAAAAATCCACCTAGATAGGCGTGATTTTATTTCAAGACACGGAGGCTCCTATTGCTTAACCCTTTCTTTACTGAACCACACAGCAGCAAAGAAAAAACAAGAATATAACCACCAATGGGCTGATAGCCCCGCCTCCTAAGTCCCCTATAAAGGACGCTCCATCCCAGCATATCTTCCTCTTTCTTTGCTGCTGCCACCCAGCTAAGTATCCACACTAATCTGGTTCAGGTTTTTGTGGCATTTGGTATATATTTACTCAGATTTGATTTATTTTTCCTTATAGTGTGGGTTCCACCTGTCTTTTCCTGTGAGTTCTGTCTACCTTATTGTTGGGTATTCTGTTTTATGTTTTTTTTTTTCACTTTTCCTTGTTTTAGGTTTTCTTCATATACCCTCTTAGTACTGAGGGGATTTGTTGCCTTCCCCCCCCCCCCTTTTGCGTCCCCCCTTGCGGCTCCGGTGGTCCCCCCTTTTTTTCTCTCACCTTTTGTTTTTTTCTCCCTGCTCTGGTAGAGGGGGTTCTTCTTCTATTCAGCGGCAGTTCGGCGCGCCCGAGATCTCGCGACGTCGAGCGGGATCTCGGGCGCCATCTTAGTTTTTGTTCGGCTCCGTCTTCCTGGCCGTTGCGGTGTCTGAAATCTCGCGAGATTTCGGACGCCATCTTCTCTGGGATCGCCGCTCCGCTCAGTGTATTTGGCGGACGGCTCCCCACTGCTACAGGTTGGCGACTGCTTTTTTCTCTAAGGTGTGGGTGACTAACCCCACCTTCTCGGTTAATAGTAGTGAGGTAGTGAGGCAGCTCCCTCCCCAGGGTCAGGATTACTGTTCGCTACCCTGCAGAGATTATTTAGAAATAAGAGGTTTATATTTTTCTGCTATTAGGTGGTGTGTTTCACCTCAACAGCTTTAGCGCTTCAATAAAATGTCTGCTCATAGGGCCCCTAAACCAGCCCGAGGTAGCTCTGGTGAGGAGGATAACCCTCCCCCTCCTGCCTTACAGGGATCCATGCCTGCAGCAGGTGGATTGGTTCCTATTTCCTCTGAGGCTTAGGCTCTGGCCCTGCAACAGTCTATCTCCAATGCCATTATGACTGCTATGGGGTCCATGTCGTCTGTACTGACCCTTTCCAATTCCCAGGTCCTTATTGCTAATCCGTCCACTAGTCTGGCCCTTAATCCTCCTCCCGTGACAACACTAAGTGTCTCCAGAATCATTAGTAATGATGGCCGGGTACCATCCCATGACGGCGCGCCTAGGTCGCGCAAACGAGCCTGTCCGCGCCAGGCAGAACGTGCACGGCAATGGAAATCAGCCCGGTCCCATCCTGAGTCTGATACTGACTCCTGCAGAGAGTCTGAGGAGGAGGCTTTACTGGAATCACCTCACGATTCTGAGGAGGAGGGCGTAGACATGGCAGATGACAAAGGGGCATCAGTGGGTTTTTTCGCCCCGGCCACTTCAGCCTACCCTTAGTAAGTCTGCTACAACCTCTAGTTCGCCCGTTCCCCTTACGGACCCTGCGGGCGATCTGTTATTTGATCCGGACTCCCTCCACCACCCTAGATCCTCGGAGTGGCTTCCAGCCCCTCATTTAGACAGTTACTTAGAGTCTATGATCTGCAAACCTCTTAGTAAAGAGACGCGGAATAAGCTTCGGGCCGAGTGCCCGCGTCCGACCATCCCTAATAAGGTTTGTGAGACGCCAGTAGTGGACCCGAAGATGGTCCAATTTTTATCAAAATCAGGGTTTAACCCCCGTAGAGGCTTGGATTCAGCTCGGCGAGCCTGCCAGGACAAATTGTTGGATATAATGGGGCCACTGGCTAAGATTTTTGATCTCAGGCGACCCTTTGGTAAGTCATCCACCTCATCTCCTTTTTTCGGACAGTTATGTAGGGGGCAGACTCCAACATTTTTTGCATGTATGGGCTTCCATTACCAGTGACCCTTGGGGCCCCCTCTAATTCCCATCTCCCCCACGGTCCATGACCCGGTCTCTAGCGTTTCAGGCCCTTATAGACGCAGAATTACAGACTCTGGTCCTAAAGGCGGCCGTGGAGTTATCTACTCACACTCACGGTGGAGTAATAAGCGGCATTTTCGTAGTCGAAAAGAAAGGAGGCCAGCATCGCCCCGTCATCAACCTGAAGGCTCTGAATACATTCCTAAGGTATCGTCACTTCAAAATGGAGGGCATCCACCTTCTAAGGGACATGCTGTTGCCGGGCGATTGGATGGCAAAGCTTGATCTCAAGGATGCTTATTTAACGGTCCCGGTTGCTCCCTCCTCCAGGGATCTTCTCCAGTTTCGCTGGCAAGGGAGCATTTGGCACTTCACGTGCCTCCCGTTTGGTCTCTGTTCTGTTCCCTGGTGTTTCACCAAACTCATGCGACAGGTGGTGGCTTACCTCCGCAGCCGGGGGTAAGACTTATAATTTACCTGGATGACATCCTGATCATGGCCAGGAATTGTGCTACACTCCAGGTCCATCTTCGCATGGCTATGAACCTCCTCTCCAGCTTGGGGTTCATAATCAATCACGAGAAGTCATGTCTTTCTCCTTCCCAGACCATGGAGTTTCTCGGTTTTCTGGTGAGTTCTACCTCATTGACACTCAGCCTCCCGTCGGAAAATGTTCGGACGATTCGCAAGGAATTGCTCCGCACTCTGGGTTTGTCGCAGATCTCTCTCAGGCATCTGGCTCGAGTCATCGGTCTCCTGTCGTCCTCGATTCAAGCCATCTTTCCTGCACCACTGCATTATCGTGCTTTCCAACATTTCAAGATCGCACACCTGCAGGCGGGTGCGGCATATGCGGATCTGATTTCCTTGGATCAAGAGACGCGCAACGAACTGAAATGGTGGATCGGCAACCTTTCCGCTTGGAACGGCAAGGCAATCTTCGGCCCTCAACCGGATATAGTGGTGGAGTCGGATGCCAGCCTCCACGGTTGGGGAGCTAACTGTGAGGGAATATCTACCGGAGGTCCGTGGTCAGCTATTGAGTCTCACCTGCACATCAACGCGCTGGAACTTCTGGCGGGGTCCTTTACGATCCGCAGCTTCACCAGTGGGAAAGCTGAGGCTTGCAATCGTCTCCGTATGGACAATATTTCAACGGTTCGTTACATCAACTGGATGGGGGGGACCCACTCCACCATGTTGACGCACTTGGCAAAGGACTTTTAGGACTATTGTCTGACCAACAATGTGTCGGTGGTGGCGGAATATCTTCCCGGTCTCCACAATACGTTGGCCGATTAAAAACTCTCACTACATTTCGGATGCCAGCGATTGGAGGTTAGATGTGGGGGTTTTCTCCGCCATCTCATCACGTTGGGGTCCATTTTCTATCGACCTCTTTCCGTCTCGATGGAACGCCCAACTGCCCAGATATTTCAGCTGGAGACCAGATCCTGCCGCGGAGGCGGTGGACGCCTTTCTTCAACCTTGGTCGGATGACGTGATGTACGCCTTCCCACCGTTTTCCCTGATTCCTCGAGTCTTGGCCACCGTGCGTCGCCAAGCATCGGAGCTTGTTCTAATACTTCCCCGTTGGGGGACCCAGTCTTGGTACCCACAACTGCTGGAACTGCTGGTGGACAGTCCCCTCTTGCTTCCCAGCCAGCCGTCTCTGTTGGTAGGTCCAATGAACCAGCCGCATCCTTTGATTTTGGAGGGCTCCTTGCGTCTGCTGGCGTGCAGTGTATCAGGGAATCCTGGCAATCCCAAGAGGTTTCGGAGACAGCTAGATTCCTTTTGGAAAGCGCATGGGCCCCTGGAACCAGAAAGGCCTATCGGGCAGCCTGGCAGTCCTGCGCTAATTGGTGCTTCCTTCGGAACCTGGATCCCACTACTGCGTCTGTGAGTGAGATTATCCAGTTCCTCTCCTCCCTCTACGAGGAAGGCAAGGCTTATCGCACCATGAATGTCTTCAGATCGGCTATTTCTTCCGGCCATAGCGGTTTTGAGGGTTGTCACTTCAAGGGTTGTCTGCCTCGGCGGCCAGAAAACCCAAGCAGGCGCAGTACCGCCTGCGGCCTGCGCCTGCGCGATCATCAACCTCCTCAGGGCAACAGCACTCAGGTTACATCACTGGGCTCGGTGCATGCCCAGTGAGACTTTTGAGGCTGTTGCCCTCAGGAGGTTGATGATCACGCAGGCGCAGGCCGCAGGCGGTACTGCGCCTGCAGGAGTTTTCTGGCCGCCGAAAGGAAGAAGGATGGGGCATTTCTAGAAGGTAGACTATGACGTGGGGAGGGGGCGGAACCGTTTGCCGGGCTGTGGGAGGTTATTTCAGAATCAGGAGGCGTTCTTGGGCACTGCAGGGGGGCGTCACTGGGCACCGGAGAGGAAAAAAAACGCCCCTCTGGGAACTTTGAACCCTCATTAGCATATCATAAAAAGCGCTTTTATATCAAAAGGACAAAACGAAATCAAGTAAAAAGAAGACTGCTGGAAATAAGGTACTTTAGTGAACATAGCGATGGTGACAGCTTAAAATGCTAAAAGCAGGTGACAGATTCCCTTTAACAGAATAGATATAACTGTTTGGCAGCCATGTGCTAGTTTACTCATGGTACCCAGGTATGGATTAGTGGTGATCACGGGTGGAAAGATGTCAATAGTCGATGATAAGAAATTCCTTTTCACCTGGATGCCGGTAACAACTAAAAAGATGCGGAGGTGGTATAGTTGAGGCCAGCTGAGTGAAGGTATATCCCTCATTATCCCTAGGGGTCTCCCTACCTAGCTGTGGAGCACTCACCCCGAAAGGAACGACCCCACTCAATCGACGGCTCACCCTAATGTGCCCTGTATGTCCCTAAAAAAAGACCACATAGATATTAAATAACGTCCCGGCGCGTTTCCCCAACAGGTAGCGAAGGTTCCTCAGGGGACAAGTAATAAACTGGTAGTGATGTCCCAGATACTGGCCGCCTAGATGATAACAGGTGCAAGGAATGTCCAAACTGACCATATCTTTATTCAAACGCCACTTTCCAGGTGCCGCCGCTCAAAAATAAAAAAACAGAAAGTGACGACGATACATCACTTCCGGTATTTGGAACGCAAAATGCGTTCCACCACTGACGTACTTCCGGTATGTGGAACGCAAATAGTGTTCCACAGGCCCTGCACATCGGCAAGAGGAATTACTACTCAAATTAAAGGCGCAACATTGCACAAAGTATATACCATGACCTGAGGGGCTGAGAAGCATGTAGTATGGAGTCAATATCATTATTAGTTAGATTATTATGATGCAATTGGACAACCTATAATAGGGGCCAGAGGGACAATTAAAACAGAGGGTATGCATGTATAGAAAGAGGATAATATAAACGGGGGCCAAGAATGTAATAAGTTGAACCAATAACCCACGAATCCCCATAGATGACAATAAAACGCACTAGACCTATTTTGGTCTGATGAAAAAGGCAGATAAATATGCGTAGATAAATATACAAAAGAGGCAAGATAAATTAAACACCTAAGTAGTTACGCAGAGGTGTGTTCTCAGAGAAAGCAGGCAAAAGATATTTGTTCATTTAGACCAGAGGGAGACACCGTTTTGAGACGGTGGATCCATTGAGCCTCTTTACGTAGAATTTGTTTGTCCCAGTCATCGCCACGAGCGGATTTACGTACAACCTCAATGACTTGAAAAACAATAGCTCTGGGGTCTCCCTGATGGAATTCAGTAACATGTCGAGCAATAGGTTTATCCCGTTTATGATTGATGTCGTTCAAATGGTCGCCCACCCTCCGTCGAAGTTCCCTTTTAGTCTTCCCAACATAGTTGAGCGGACAGGTACATGTACAGAGATAGACTACACCCTGTGTCTTACAGTTTGCAAAGTCCCTAATTTGATAAAATTTATTAGTAGACACTGCAAAAAGTAGATGATTTACGAATAAAAGGACAGCAAATACACCCATTGCCACATTTGAAGGTCCCAAGGGGTTTGCGGTCCAGCCAGGTACCACTTGGGCGTGGTCTCACATAGTGGCAATGCATAAGCCGGTCACCAATCGATCTCCCTCTCCTGTATGTATCAGACTATGTGTTATGATCTTCTAAACGATATGACATGTTATGGGATTCTACCTATTAACCCCTCGGAGTCCTTTGCCATGTGTCTGGAAACTATACTATTGCGGGCCTTTGAAGATAAGGTCATATCCGCAGATGAACTGAGATTCATGATCCCCAACAACCCACAAATTCCTAAGTTTTACGCCTTACCCAAAATACACAAGGGGTATCCCCCCTTAAGAGGCCGTCCTATTGTCTTGGGCGTCGGTTCTATTACACAGAATAGCAGTACCTACATTGACAGAATACTTAATCCTTTTGTTGTTTCTTTACCATCATATAAACGTGACACCACAGATTTATTGAAAAAAATCGAGAATATTGAGGCTGATGACAATAATTTATTAGCATCGATTGATGTCGAAACCCTCTATACTAGCATTCCACATAAATCTGGTTTGAAGGCCACACAGTATTTTCTTCAAACAAGGGGTGTTCAACATAGAATACATAACCAATATGTACTGGAAATTTTTGAATTTACATTATTACATAACTATTTCATGTTCGACGGACGTTTCTTCCACCAGCTCAGGGGGACTGCAATGGGTAGCCCCTGTGCGCCCAGTTATGCAAATCTCCTCCTGGGCTGGTAGGAAGACACTATCGTCTTCAATGAACCGTGTGAACGATGGACTCCCCATATCCTATTTTGGGGGCGATACATCGATGATATCCTGATCTTGTGGGATGGGTCTGTCGAATTATTTAAGGCATTTATTCAGCAACTTAATATTAACGACATAGGCCTTAGGTTCACCCACGAGATCAACAGTCGATGTATCGCCTTCCTTGATATCCTCATTACCAAGAAAAATGGAGAATTATGTACTGAGACTTACCGCAAACCAACATCCACCAATAGCCTCTTAAGCTGGGATAGTTATCACCCCCCAAGTTTGAAAGAAGGCATACCGAAGGGTCAATACCTTTGTATACGAAGGAATTGTTCTTCACTGCAAACTTTTAAGACACAAGCAGGGGACCTTTGGACTCGTTTCTCCCAACGTGGTTATCCATCAGAAACCCTCAGGGACGCCTTTCACCATTCACTGGTAAAAGATAGACACACCCTGTTGCATAACATCCCAAGTGTAAAACGTGAGGATGACGACTTGCGTATCATTGGTACATTTGATGAGCAAAACCGTCGGGTACAGGGCATTTTGAAACGATATTGGGGGATTCTGCGATCGGACCCTGATATCGGAGATATCAGGTGGATTTTTCTTTATATCTGCACACATATATGCACTATTTATTTTGAGGGGAATATCTATTTTATTATCGTATTTAATAAAAGTTATATTTTAAGGGTAATTTACTTCTGTGACCTTCCATTAATAAACGAGCATTGTTTTTGCCCTACAGCAGTCATACTTTGAATTTAGTAATACTGGATGCTGCCAAATCTTCTGTTTTTTCTGTCACATTTTTTGGCGTTTTACAGAGAATCTATGTTCTTTTTAGTTCCTCTACACAGCGTTGGGATATCTTAAAGCAGAACTGCCCTCATCTCATTGTCAAACCCCTCTCTGACACTCGTTTGGAGTGTCGGATTGATAGTGTTAAGGTTCTGCGCTTTAACCTAGGGGATGTTGTTTCTGCACTTGAATATCTTGTCATCCATGCAACAACAAACAAAGATGTGACAGCTGCAGAGGCTAAGAGCCTTTCCGAGGAGATATCTTCAGGCCAATTCACTCTCTGCACTGTGGTATGGTATGGTATGATGTTTTGTACCACATTAATCGTGCCAGCAAGCTCTTCCAGAGTCCAAGTATTGGGATGGATGTCCTAACAAAAGAAATTAAAACAGCACTGGAATTCTTGCAAGAATATGGATAAATATTGATTTCATTTATTTTTTGTGGTGCCCAAATTTATGCACCTGCCTAATTTTGTTTAAACAATTATAGCACGCTTTCTGTAAATCCAATAAACTTCATTTCACTTCTCAAATATCACTGTGTGTGTCTCCTATATGATATATTTAACTGACATATATGGTTTTGAATCAGCCCATTCCAATGCTAAAGACTTGGGAGAAGAAATAGGTGTGGAATTTGTGTTGCCCATCAAGAGAAAAGGAATAAAAATAAGAATGTTTGACTATGAGGGAACAGATGAGGTGAATTGCACCCCAGAAGAACATATAAAACGAGTTTTCTTTCTACCCATGATTGATGTTGCCCTGACAAGCATAAAAGAAAGATTTACTCAAGTAAACACGTTCTACAATCTTTTCGATTTCCACTTTAGTACAAAGGAGATGAAGGCTGCTAAAGATCAACAAAGACTGGAAGATTGTTGTAAACACTTCTCAGAAGAAATGGAGGACATTGATCCTAATGACTTGAAGCTAGAAATAATTACTGCCATAAGAAGCATGCCTGATGACGTATCTGATTCCACCCTGAATATGTTAAATCACATATACAGAGCAAACCTTTTGGATCTGTACCCAAATCTCAGTGTGGCCTTTCGTATTCTCCTGAATGTGCCAGTTACAGTGGCATCCGGAGAGAGAAGCTACTCACGTTTAAAGCTAATCAAGAACTATTTGCGATCCTCCATGTCATAAGATCGGCTAAATGGCCTGGCGGAGATTGCAATTGCAAGGAAGGTTCACTTTTAAGAAGTCATAAAACTTTATTTCAAAGCAATAATTTTGTTGGTTCTCAAACCATTGCACTTTAAAGTATTTATTTTTGCTTGATGTTGCAGTGTTTTTTTTATCTAACGTTAAGTTAAAACATTTATTCCTGTTAAATTATTTGTTTATAATAATTCTATTTATTTATATTTGTTTATAATAATTCTATTTATTTATATTTGTTTATAATAATTCTATTTATTTTTATATGGTCATTCTAATTATTTTGATGGAAACTATTTTGTTCTAGCTTATGTTGATGTTGCATTTACTTACCTGGGCTGACTTTTTTTTAATTCCCATGTCATAGTTAATGTAATTGCACATATACAGTGGGATGCGAAAGTTTGGGCAACCTTGTTAATCGTCATGATTTTCCTGTGTAAATCGTTGGTTGTTACGATAAAAAATAGAGTTAAATATATCATATAGGAGACACACACAGTGATATTTGAGAAGTGAAATGAAGTTTATTGGATTTACAGAAAGCGTGCTATAATTGTTTAAACAAAATTAGGCAGGTGCATAAATTTGGGCACCACAAAAAAGAAATGAAATCAATATTTAGTAGATCCTCCTTTTGCAGAAACTACAGCCTCTAAACGCTTCCTGTAGGTTCCAATGAGAGTCTGGATTCTTGTTGAAGGTATTTTGGACCATTCCTCTTTACAAAACATCTTTAGTTCATTCAGGTTTGATGGCTTCCGAGCATGGACAGCTCTCTTTAAGTCACACCACAGATTTTCAATTATATTCAGGTCTGGGGACTGAGATGGCCATTCCAGAACGTTGTACTTGTTCCTCTGCATAAATGCCTTAGTGGATTTTGAGCAGTATTTAGGGTCGTTGTCTTGTTGAAAGATCCAGCCCCCGGCGCAGCTTCAGCTTTGTCACTGATTCCTGGACATTGGTCTCCAGAATCTGCTGATACTGAGTGGAATCCATGCGTCCCTCAACTTTGACAAGAGTCCCAGTCCCTGCAGTGGCCACACAGCCCCACAGCATGATGGAACCACCACCATATTTTACTGTAGGTAGCAGGTGTTTTTCTTGGAATGCTGTGTTCTTTTTCCTCCATGCATAACGCCGCTTGTTATGGTCAAATAACTCAATTTTAGTTTCATCAGTCCACAGCACCTTATTCCAAAATGAAGCTGGCTTGTCCAAATGTGCTTTAGCCCACCTCAAGCGGCACTTTTTGTTCTGTGGGCGGAGAAAAGGCTTCCTCTGCATCACTCTCGCATACAGCATCTCCTTGTGTAAAGTGCGCCGAATGGTTGAACGATGCACAGTGACTCCATCTGCAGCAAGATGATGTTGTAGGTCTTTGGTGCTGGTCTGTGGGTTGACTCTGACTGTTCTCACCGTTCGTCGCTTCTGTCTATCCGAGATTTTTCTTGGTCTGCCACTTCGAGCCTTAACTTGAACTGACCCTGTGGTCTTCCATTTCCTCAATATGTTCCTAACTGTGGAAGCAGACAGCTGAAATCTCTGAGACAGCTTTCTGTATCCTTCCCCTAAACCATGATGGTGAACAATATTTGTCTTCAGGTCATTTGAGAGTTGTTTTGAGCCATGTTGCTACTCTTCAGAGAAAATTAAAAGAGGAGGGAAACTTACAATTGACCCCCTTAACCCCTTAAGGACATAGGACGTACCGGTACGCCCTATTTCCCGAGTCCTTAAGGACACAGGACGTACCGGTACGTCCTGACTTAAAATCGGCATTCCGGCGCCGCGGGGGTTAATCGGAACGGGATGCCGGCTGAAATCATTCAGCCGGCATCCCGTAACAATGCAGGGGGGGTCATTTGACCCCCCCGTATCGACGATCGCAGAAAACCGCAGGTCAATTCAGACCTGCGGTTTTCTGCGTTTCCGGTCCATTCGGGTGTCCTGTGACCCGATGAACCGGAAAAAGACTGCGATCGGTGGCGTAATTATACACCACCTATCGCAGTCTGAGGATTTGGAGAGGCGTTGCTGGCCCTGGTGCTGAACGCCGCTGTCCAGGGTGCTGATTGGAGCAGGGGAGAGAGGCGCGAGATTCAAACTTCCTGCGCTCCTCTCTCCCCTCCTCTTCCTGTCCAGCACCCTGACCGTGCAGCACCGTTCGGCACCAGCTCCTGCGTCCCCCTAATCGCCATCCATCACCCTCCTGCACCCATCGCCACCCAGGTAGGTTAGGGTCAGTGAGGGAGAGGCACCGTTAGGCAGGGAAAGAAGGGAAAAGTTAGAAAAAAAAAAAAAGTTCTTTTATTTCAAAACTTTTTTTGATCCATCAGACCCCAGACCCCCCCACCAGCCCCGCACCCCCCCCCCACCCCCACCAGCCCCCCCCCCCCCACCAGCCCCCCTTCCCCCACCAGCCCCCCTTCCCCCACCAGCCCCCCCACCCCCCACCAGCCCCCCTTCCCCTTACCACCACTTTTTTTTTTTTTTTCTGCGTGCGCTGACTGGCCGGCACTTTTTAGCGTCCGTCCACTGTTAGCGCATCGCCCACCCCACCACCGCACCACCCCACCGACTGCTGATCAGCGTTGTACCGCTGATCAGCAAATTTGAACTTTTTTTTCCTAACACTTGCCCTTTCTTTTTTTGCCTTTTTTAGTACGTGAACACCCGTTGCCCCCACACACACGCACATATAATAAAGGTTTCCACACACGCACACATACACGCACACACACCCATGGCCCGCCGGATGTTCTCGGCCGAGGAGGCATACGCCCAGATTGCCTCCGACTCTGAGAGCCCCAGTGAGGATGAGGATGACCCCACGTTCCTTTTGTCATCCGCATCCTCCTCATCATCATCGGATGATGATGAGCCACCGAGGCGGCGGAGACGCCGCCAGGCGGAGCCAGGGGCCCCACATGCTAGGGATCCTGTGGCCCACCCTAGTACGAGCCGCCCTGGGGTTCGTACTGGTTTCCCGGCCCACCAAATAAGTCCACCGGAGCCCCCTGCCGATGAACTTAGTTGGTGTCCCCCAGTGGACTTTGAGCCTGAGATTCCGGATTTTGCTGGCAATCCTGGAATCCAGATTCCCACAGTGGGGTTTACTGAAATTGACTATTTTAGTTTTTTTTTCAGTAACCCACTGGTGAATCTGATGGTGGAGCAGACGAATCTGTACGCCCAACAGTTCGTCGCTCAAAACCCAGGCTCATTTTTGGCTAGACCCGGTGGCTGGACGCCGGTCAGTGCAGCCGAGATGAGGACATTTTGGGGCCTCGTGCTGCATATGGGTCTAGTCCAAAAACCCAGTGTCAGGCAATACTGGAGTGGGGACGTCCTATACCAGACCCCACTGTACAGTATGGTCATGACACGCTCCCGGTTTGAGGCCGTCCGGAAATGTCTGCATTATTCCGATAATGCAGCATGTCCACCCCGAGGTGATCCTGCCTATGACCGGCTGTATAAGATACGGCCGGTCATCGATCACTTTGGGGCCAAATTCATGGAGGCCTACGTACCTGGAAGGGAGGTCGCGGTTGATGAGTCTCTCGTTGCGTTCAAGGGGAGACTCAGTTTCCGCCAATACATTCCCACAAAGCGGGCGAGGTATGGCGTGAAGCTATACAAAATTTGTGAGAGTACCTCAGGGTACACTTACAAATTTCGTGTGTACGAGGGGCGAGATTCCCGTATTCAACCCCCAGAATGTCCCCCCACTCTGGGTGTTACCGGGAAACTCGTGTGGGACCTTATGTACCCACTGCTGGATAATGGTTACCACTTGTACGTGGACAACTTTTATACCAGTATCCCCTTGTTCAGGTCCCTTGCCGCCAGATCCACGTTCGCTTGTGGGACCGTGCGGAA
This sequence comes from Bufo bufo, assembly GCF_905171765.1. Lineage (NCBI taxonomy): Eukaryota > Metazoa > Chordata > Amphibia > Anura > Bufonidae > Bufo > Bufo bufo. The sequence continues at coordinate 90,777,607 of NC_053396.1, forward strand.
AAATCAACGCGGCCTCCCTGCCTACCCCCTCCAGGTACCTATCCCCAGGGGTGAGACCTGTGCCCTTACCAGTGGAAACCTGTTGCTGGTCAGGTATAAGGACAAGAGGGATGTCCTTATGCTGTCCACAATCCACAGTAACAGCACCACCCCAGTCCCTGTGCGAGGTACCGCGGCAACGGTCCTCAAGCCCGATTGTATCGTCGACTACAATCGGTATATGGGAGGAGTTGATCTCTCTGATCAAGTCCTCAAGCCATATAACGCCATGCGCAAAACCCGGGCATGGTACAAAAAAGTTGCGGTCTACTTGGTACAGGTTGCCATGTACAACTCTTTTGTACTATCCCGAAGCGCTGGCAGCACAGGGACATTCCTCCAATTCTATGAGGCAGTCCTCAAGGCCCTGATCTTTTCGGACCGGGAAAGAGCAGGCCGGAGTACCTCGGGAATTGGAGGCGCCCGGATCGTCCCTGGCCAACACTTTCCAGGTGTGGTCCCCCATACTGGAAAGAAGGGACGAACCCAAAAAAAGTGCAGAGTGTGTCACAAGAGGGGGATACGGAAGGACACCACCACTCAGTGTGACACGTGCCCCGATCATCCGGGCCTCTGCATTATCGATTGCTTCAGGGAGTATCACACTTCCATGGAGTACTAAATTTTTATAATCCCCAACAGTCCACTAGAGAACATAAAAAACTATGGCTCTCAGACTTTGGAGACACGGAAACATTTTTTTTTTCCCAAAAAAATATTAGTTTTAGTGCAGGCATCCTCAAACTGCGGCCCTCCAGATGTTGTAAAACTATAACTCCCAGCATGCCCAGACAACCTACAGCCATCAGCAGGGCATGGTGGGAATTGTAGTTTTACAACATCTGGAGGGCCGCAGTTTTTAGGATGCCTGCTTAGTGTCTCCAAAGTCTGAGAGCCATACATATTGGGCATCGTCGCGTGCGTAAAAGTCGTCGCTATAAAAATAACTTTTGCCCAAACGCCTCGGATGAACGGTGTTAAAAATATAAAATAAAAACGGTGCCAAAACACCCATTTTTGGGCAAAATTTCCATTTGAATCCTTTTTGCCGGTAATAAAGCTAGGGTTAACAGCCAAACAAAACTCAATATTTATGGCCCTGATTCTGTAGTTTGCAGAAACACCCCATATGTGGTCGTAAATGGCTATATAGCCGCACGGCAGGGCATAGAACGAAGGGAACTCCATATGGTTTCTGGAAGGCAGATTTTGATGGACAGTTTTTTTTTTGACACCATGTCCCATTAGAAGCCCCCCCTGATGTAGCCTAGACTAGAAACTCCAAAAAAGTGACCCCATCTAAGAAACTACACCCCTCAAGGTATTCAAAAGTTACTTTACAAACTACGTTAACCCTTTAGGTGTTCCACAAAACTAAATAGCGAATGTAGAAACAATTTTAGAATTTAATTTTTTTGTTACATTGCCTCAAAAAGAGTAATATAGAGCAACCAAAAATCTAATTTACCCCTAAAATAGTCCCAAAACAACAACCACCTTATCCCGTAGTTTCCTAGATGGGGTCACTTTTATGGAGTTTCTACTCTAGGGGTGCATCAGGGGGCTTGAAAGGGTACATGGTGTCAATAAACCAGTCCAGCAAAATCTGCCTTCCAAAAACCATATGACATTCCCCTTCTTCTATGTCCTGCCGTTTAGCCAAACAGTAGTTTACGACCACATATGGGGTGTTTTTGCAAACTACAGAATCAGGGCAACCCATTTTGAGTGTTGTTTGGCAGTTAACCCTTGTTTTACTCCTGGAAAAAATGTATTATATTGGAAACTTTTCCAAAAAATAGAAATTTCAAAATTGTTTCTCCATCTGCCATTAACTCTTGTGGAACACCTAAAGGGTTAACAAAGTTTGTAAACCCAGTTTTGAATACCTTGAGGGGTGTACTTTCTTAGATGGAGTCACTTTTTTGAAATTTCTATTCTAGGGGTGCAACAGGGGGCTTCAAATGGGACATGGTATAAACAAAACCAGTCCTGCCAAATCTGCCTTCCAAAACCCATATGGCGTTCCCCTCCTTCTATGTGCTACCGTTCGGCCAAACAGTAGTTTACGACCACATATGGGGTGTTTTTGCAAACTACAGAATCAGGGCAACCCATTTTGAGTGTTGTTTGGCAGTTAACCCTTGTTTTACTCCTGGAAAAAATTGATTATATTGGAAACTTTTCCAAAAAATAGAAATTTCAAAATTGTTTCTCCATCTGCCATTAACTCTTGTGGAACACCTAAAGGGTTAACAAAGTTTGTAAACCCAGTTTTGAATACCTTGAGGGGTGTACTTTCTTAGATGGAGTCACTTTTTTGAAATTTCTATTCTAGGGGTGCAACAGGGGGCTTCAAATGGGACATGGTATAAACAAAACCAGTCCTGCCAAATCTGCCTTCCAAAACCCATATGGCGTTCCCCTCCTTCTATGTGCTACCGTTCGGCCAAACAGTAGTTTACGACCACATATGGGGTGTTTTTGCAAACTACAGATTCAGGGCAACCCATTTTGAGTGTTGTTTGGCAGTTAACCCTTGTTTTACTCCTGGAAAAAATGTATTATATTGGAAACTTTTCCAAAAAATAGAAATTTCAAAATTGTTTCTCCATCTGCCATTAACTCTTGTGGAACACCTAAAGGGTTAACAAAGTTTGTAAACCCAGTTTTGAATACCTTGAGGGGTGTACTTTCTTAGATGGAGTCACTTTTTTGAAATTTCTATTCTAGGGGTGCAACAGGGGGCTTCAAATGGGACATGGTATAAACAAAACCAGTCCTGCCAAATCTGCCTTCCAAAACCCATATGGTGTTCCCCTCCTTCTATGTGCTACCGTTCGGCCAAACAGTAGTTTACGACCACATATGGGGTGTTTTTGCAAACTACAGAATCAGGGCAACCCATTTTGAGTGTTGTTTGGCAGTTAACCCTTGTTTTACTCCTGGAAAAAATTGATTATATTGGAAAATTTTCCAAAAAATAGAAATTTCAAAATTGTTTCTCCATCTGCCATTAACTCTTGTGGAAGACCTAAAGGGTTAATAAAGTTTGAAAAAACAGTTTTGAATACCTTGAGGGGTGTAGTTTCTAGAATGGGGTCATTTTTGGGAGGTTTCTATTATCTAAGCCTCACAAAGTGACTTCAAACCTGAACTGGTCCATAAAAAGTGGGATTTTGAAGATTTCTGAAAATTTCAAAATTTGCTTCTAAACTTCTAAGCCTTGTAACATCCCCAAAAAATAAAATATCATTCCCAAAACAATTCAAACATGAAGTAGACATATGGGGAATGTAAAATCATCATAATTTTTGGGGGTATTACTATGTATTACAGAAGTAGAGAAACTGAAAGTTTGAAATTTGCTAATTTTTCAAAATTTTTGGTAAAAATTGTATTTTTTTATGCAAAAAAATTAAATTTTTTGACCCAATTTTAGCAGTGACATGAAGTACAATATGTGACGAAAAAACAATCTCAGAACGGCCTGGGTAAGTCAAAGCGTTTTAAAGTTATGAGCACTTAAAGTGACACTGGTCAGATTTCCAAAAAATGGCCTGGTCCTTAAGGTGAAAATGAGCCCGGTCCTTAAGGGGTTAAATACTCTTTCTCATAATTGGATTCACCTGTGTATGTAGGTCAAGGGTCACTGAGCTTACCAAGCCAATTGGCGTTCCAATAATTAGTTCTAAAGGTTTTGAAATCAATAAAATGACAACAGTGCCCAAATTTATGCACCTGCCTAATTTTGTTTAAACAATTATAGCACACTTTCTGTAAATCCAATAAACTTCATATCACTTCTCAAATATCACTGTGTATGTCTCCTATATGATATATTTAACTGACATTTTTTATCGTAACAACCAACGATTTATACAGGAAAATCATGACGATTAACAAGGTTGCCCAAACTTTCGCATCCCACTGTAATTCAAGAGCACTTTACTTATTTTCAGACCACTTTAGAAATGTTTGTTCACATGCCATAGGTTAATTTGGAATTAGCGAACTTACATCTATCTGAACATTTGTTAGAGCCCAGTTTCAGGAATCATTTTTATTTGACTATTGCACGGTATGGTTTACATTGTGTTTTTGTTTGTAGTGTGTTATGTCCCTATTTGGGAGAAAACACAAAATTTTTCCCTACAGCTGGATTTTAAGCAACATAGTACATAACATAGTACAAGCCTACTCAAAAAATCTAACTACACTGTTTATTTCGAAAAATACTTTGGTACTTGGAAATTTTTATATTTGATTCCTTTTTTGTTGCATTTATTTATTGTACTAATAAATATTACAGAAATGTTTACTTGTACATGTTGCTTTGCCACTTGCATTTGTTTACAATTGGGGACGTTAAAGTCAGCAAGTGTCATTTGGGGGGGCCTTAAGGTTTTTCGCCCCAGGGCCCCATTTCACCTAGAACCGGCCCTGGCAACTACGTGATATATCTGATTGAGTGAAAGTGCGGCCTTCAATATGTGGGCCACACTACCCAGCCACTACATTGTCGAGTCAATCAACACAGATAAAACATCCAAAGGCACACAGATAAAACATCCAAAGGCAATTGGATAAAACATCCAAAGGCAATATCTTAAACACAGTATCTCTAGACATTGCACCTCTACACCCGAGAAAGACAAACACCCATTAAAAATCACCCATTGACTTACCAGAAAACCCATATAACAGATTCAATCGTTTACAAAAAAAGGGAAGTATACTGGATCTATCAACTTGACACTCTGGCCCCGTTTAGACTAAATTAGATTAGTGAGACTATACTGTAACATGTCCTACTAGCGGTACCTCCCCGACGCAAAAAAAAAAAACGCTTTCCCTCCCCCCCACCCCAACGTACCTATTCTTGGCAACCACTAAAGCAGTATACATATATACATAGGCATATATAATATGATATATTGTATTAATTCTTTGGGGGGCCCTACGAGCAAAATCCTCACAAAAGAGACCCCTGTTGTCCGAAACCCAGTATAAACATGTATCTATATATATGAAAAACGCAAGGACATATAGAAATATAGACTAAGTTTTTTTCCTTTTAACTTTAATTGTCATTTTAACCTTTAGTTTTTATTCTAGTTTTAACCCCCCTCCCTCATCTATTTTTATGCAGCCACTCTAGATGATTTTTTCCCATGGACCATACACACATAAAAAAACTTGAAGGAGCACTACGTCTCCTAGACTCACAAGAATTGCTTTGGTCCACTAAAAATAGACTGAATATTAGTCAACACAACCACCAATGTTGCGCATGTATCTGAGCATGGTGGATATAAAGCAAAATGAATACTCTCCATTTCATCTTTCAATTGCACAAGCGTCCAAAAATAGGCACATGGGTAAAAATACAAAAAACAAACATTTTTCCCGAACAACTGGAAAACCGAAATGGTACTCAAAAAAAAAAAAAAATATATATATATATTATAGAAAAAATATTACAGCATACACTGGTATCTAACATAAGGAGAACCCACCTATACAGTAGAAATATGACACACGCCTGCTCATCACACTAATATTAACATAGATAGTAGACAGATGACTCCACCACACCAAGGAACATCTTCAGACTTACACCAATGGAGTGTGAGTGGAAGAAACCCGAAAATATTTCCCCACATAGACATACTAAAAGTAGGATCACCTCTTTGACCCCACCTAGCATGAGTAGAAGGTGATGTAGTTGCCAATAGCAACCAAACTATCTATCACCATCCACGAGCCATAGCTTTTGAGCTCTCACCTTCTAAAAATCTTTTTTGCGCCCTGACAGGTACACAGAGGGAGAGGCAAATCATTGCGGTCTGCTAACTCCCCCTGACTGTTACCTTTATGGCCACTGTTACAAGAAGGTTCTATGTCCCCTTCTATGTCCCCCTAACAGGTCGGTACATAGAAGAACGATAGAGCCACGACATCGCCCCGGCAGTCATCTAACCTTGATCCCACTCACGGCTAAAACTTTTCAGATGAGTCCACAGAAAAAACACTCGGGAAAAACGTCCACCCGTTATCACTCCCCCTCAGCTACACACTGAGTGCTGACAGACTGTTAAAGTCTCATCCAGTCCTATCACCCAGTAAGCTGCATTTCAGCTGATATCCTGCTCGTAGTGATGGTGCATAGAAGAAGATAAAGCCCCGACATTGCTCCGTCAGTCATCTGGAGCTTGGCTCCGCCCACTGTCAAACTCTCTCCCGTGAGAGCAACCCGGACAGTTTTTTTTGCCCTCAATCGCTCCCTTCTAATCACACAGTGAGCTCTGACCATCGCTCCCCAGCTCTATGTTTCACAACCTATCAAGTTGATCATTCAGTCGGCACTCCGCCCGCAGCCTTCTCCCACCACAATGTAGCAGCGCTGTCACTCGGGCGTAACACCGCCCACAAACATCCTCCCTCTCTCCCCCTCCCCTTTCCCTCCCCCTACCACCCGAGAATAGCGGCCCCAAACAAACCATAAATAAAACACACACAACTATGCACACTGTAAATGTTTTATTGTCCTGATGAAGGGGGCTGTTCGTCCCTGAAACGCGTAGACCTGGAATAAAGAATTGTTACTGTTTTACCGATACTAATCTGGTCCTATGTCTTCTGCATCAGTGCTGGGAAAAGGTCCTGTTTTTCTTCCTTTCTACTACTGTTTCTCATCCCTGAAAACGCTGCAGTGGTAAGGGTAAAGACCTTGGCAGCAGAGCAGATCCCCCGCAAGCTGGATGGGAAAATACCAGCAAGGCAAAATAAAGTTGTTGTGACTCATCACAACATCATATGGTAAGCGCAACTTATTATCTATTTGCGACTTTGTGGAAAACGGCGCTGCCTCCTGTCTCTTTTTCTCTCCTATATGTTTTGAGTAGACTGCCGCAGTCGGCCCCCAGTGTGGACCCAGGTCACGATTTAGGTGAGGAGACATGTGGGCAGAGCATTGCTTTGCCCACCAACATAGGGATCAATGATAATAGACTGTTGCGCAGTCTAGCGAAGCTATTCTCTGAGTGGGCTACAGCTTCTGTGCCCACTCAGGTTAATCAGCCTGCAGCAGTGTGGTGCAATTTACAAGCTGCTGCAGTGGCTGATAATTCAGTTATAAATAAGTCACAAACTAATGTAACATCAGATAATAGAATTTGGATAGATGAAACCTGCTTAAAGGAGGCTATGACTTGTGACGGTTCTCCTTTGGGGTTTCATTTGTCACAAACAATGAAGGAAAAAATTTGGAGGAGGGAGTATGTGGATATTTTATCTCTACTTCCTTCCGCCAAAGAATCTTCTAGAAATGAGAAAAAGGTTGATGAGGAAGATGAGGACAGGAAAAGGGTTGCACCAAGGTCATTCAATAACTGGGTGCAGGCCTTTTGCATTTATTCCTCAGTTTTATGTGCAAAACACCCCCAGCTTTGTATTGGTTCGTTCCAGCATATGGATTCCATTTTGGAGGCATACCGTAATTTTGGTGGCCTTTTGGTGGTTTTCATATGATGAGACCTTTCGCCAGAAGTTGGCGGCACACAGTAATGAAATGGGGATGTTGGCCTTTGGCTTAGCCTGATGTTGCCGTAGAGAAGTGGTTTTCAGGCTAAGTCAAATAATTCATTGGCGCCTGGTGCTAACATTAAAAAAGACGTTTGTTTTGCTTATAACGAATCAGCTTGTAGATGGCTGAGTAATTGTAGATACCGACATGAGTGTTCCTTTTGTGCAGGAGCGCACCCTATATTTCGGCATTTTAAAAAATCAAATCAAGCAACCTTGCAAAGTCAAAATACCAGAGATTTTTCTAAAAGCTCAGACGCCAGTGAAATGGGAAAGAATGTTGCCATGGCTAGAATTATTTCCAGATTGGCCGAAAGCGGAAATCATTCTTAAAGGATTTTCTAATGGTTTTTATGTTCCAGGATTCACAGGTAAAGGTTGTGTAATTTATGATAATTTGCCGTCAGTTAAAAGGCACATGGATATAGTTAAAGAGGACCTTTCACTAGAATAAAACATCTAAACTAACTATACAGACATGTAGAGCGGCGCCCAGGGATCCCCCTGCACTTACTATTATCCCCGGGCGCCGCTCCGTTCTCCCGTTATAGTCTCCGGTATCTTCATAGTTAGGCTCCACCCAGGGGAACCTGCCGGCGTCTCATTCTCCCATGCTGTAGCGCTGGCCAATCGCAGTGCTCAGCTCATAGCCTGAGAGGCTTTTTTTTCTCTCAGGCTATGAGCTGAGCGCTGCGATTGGCCAGCGCTACAGCATGGGGAAAAGAGACGCCGGCAGGTTCCCCTGGGTGGAGCCTAACTATGAAGATACCGGAGGCTATACCGGGCGAACGGAGCGGCGCCCAGGTATAACAGTAAGTGCAGGGAGATCCCTGGGTGCCGCTCTACATGTCTCTATAGTTAGTTTAGATGTTTTATTCTAGTGAAAGGTCCTCTTTAATGTTAAGATTCTTAAAGAGTTAAAAGAAGGTAGGGTAGCTGGACCATTTCATTCTCCACCGTTTACTGATTTTGGGGTTTCTCCTTTGGGCATTGTCCCAAAGAAGGATCTGAATGAATTCAGACTAATACATTATCTGTCTTATCCAGTGAAAGAATCACTAAATGATTCATTGGATAAAGAAATAGCGTCAGTATCTTACCCATCATTTAATAATGCTGTTTCTTTACTTTGTTCAGTTGGGAAAGGGTGCTTTATGGCGAAGGCAGACATTAAGGCTGCTTTTCGTTTGTTACCGGTACATCCAGAAGGTTTTTATTCTTTAGGTTTTCATTTTAATGGTCAATTTTTCTTTGATAAATGTTTGCCAATGGGGTTTTCCTGGTCTTGCTTCTATTTTGAAATGTTTTCTTCATTTTTGAATTGGGTTGTTATAAAAAAAAAGTTGGGTTTAGTTAGCGTTATGCATTATTTAGATGATTTCTTGTTTGTTGTTTCTTTTGTTGATTGTTCTCATTTATTAGAGTGTTTTTTCCAGATTTGTCAGTATTTTGGTGTCCCGTTGGCTCAAGAAAAAACAGTGTGGCCATGTCAAGAGACTGAGTTCTTAGGTATAGTAATTGATTCAGTGAACATGGAGTTTAGGCTTCCTATGGAGAAAGTTGAGAAAGCAGTTTTGTTAATTAGAAAAATGTGTTCAGTTAGGAAAGTTCAATTGAAGGAATTACAGAGTTTATTGGGTGTATTGGCGTTTGCATAATACCTGTTGGCAAAAAACAACAACCAAACGGGTTTCGAGGAGATTCACTTCCTCTTCCTCAGTGGTCCTGGTTACTAATGAACATGGCCACGCAACAAAAGAATATTTAAGAAAGAAAAGCACAACTAACTTATGAATAGGAGTCTAATGGTATAACACCTCTCATCATAGAGAACTCTGCGAGTGAGGAGACGTCCTCGCGATCTCACGAGATTTCGGAGTCGGGAGCACGGAACGGAACAAACAGCGCAAGACGCCGTAAACACATGGCTAATGTCCGCCGGCTCCTGGAGATGAAGGAGAGGTAAGTGCCCAATACTGGGCTACCATAACAAGTGACCCTGGACATTCATAAAACGTAAGTTCATCTCTCATTCTTAATACTTTGAACAACTTTAAGCGCAAATCTTGAGAACTGCAAAACATACACATTTCAACTTAGCCAGCCAACGAATTTGACCCGAACTGTTCTATATTTAACAAACTAACCTGTTCTATATTCAACAAATTAACCTGATTGGAACTGTTTTATGTGGAATCTACTAATCCGGCTAGCTGTACGCACATCCATATGGAGCTAGTCGACTTTTTGTCTGTCTGTATGCAATTGAGACAAAACAGTTTTTAAATCAAATCATTTGTGTCAGTTTTACAACAGAAAAGCGGGACTCCAATATAATTGAAGCCAGTATCAAGTACCACCAGTTAGGATTATTGTTTTATTGTTTTTATTATCCTTTTTAACCAATTACTACTCTACTGTATATTTTATGTTCTACAATTGTGATAAATTTTATGCTGTATGTGATTTTACGTATTAAATAGAGTCTATATTTTTAGTATTTTCCCGTGACCTCATATGTGAGTGTGCCTGTCCATTCTCAAACTATTATTACATTTTGATTAGGGTGATTCAATTAGACAAGAGCACCTTACCAACGTGACCAAGGGGTGAGCCTACTCACTCAACTTTCACTATTGTACTTAAATAAGAATATGGTCCTGCTGGAGTTATTCCCTATCGTGGTGTCATTGGTTATTTGGGGTGATGTTTTTAGAAACAAGAGAGTTGTAATTTTTTTCAGATATTAAAGGGGTTTTATTTGCAATTAATTGTCTGTCGACAAATTCTGAAGTTGTTGTTAGATTGTTGCGTTATTTAGTTTATTGATGTTTAGAGTTGAATGTTTGGATTAAAGCCAAATATATTCCTAGTAAAGGGAATGTTATAGCTGATTCTCTTTCCCGTGCACAGTGGGAAAGGTTCTTTTCTCTAGTGTTGCAAGCAGAGAGAGTGGGAATCCCATGTCCGGAACAGGTTTGGAATCTTATCTGGGTATGATCAACAAGTTCATTCAGAATTCCTTAGCCCCTCGAACATGGGATGGATATTCACTGGCATGGAACGGTGGTATCAATTTTGTATTGTCGGGAATGTTTCTTGTTTTCTGTTTGAATAAAAAGTATTTTTTCAATTTCTTTGTTCATTGTTAGAAGATGGTTTTGGTTATTCAGTTTTGCATATAACGGTTGCAGGTGTTTCTTTCTTTTTTAAATGAGCAGGTTATCATTTAGCAGCGCGGATGTCAGGCGGCCAATCACATTTGAATTGTTGGGTGACTTAGTGTCAGTGTTGGAGTCTTGCACGTTTTCAGTTTTTGAAGCTGTTCTATTTAAAGTAGCTTTTGTAGTAGCATTCTTTGGTGCATTTCGTATAGGGGAATTAGTCATTGGCACCGCTGAATTTCAATGATGTTAAATTTAATAGTAATACAGTATGGTTTTTATAAAAAAATCAAACACGGATCAGTTAGCGAAAGGGACATTGGTTGTTAGCAGCTTTAGCAGAATCACCATTGTCCCCAGTTAGGACAATGAAATAATTTTTTGAGATTAGACCTCAGGGTAATGGTTTCTTTTTGATTCATGAGGATGGTTCAGCATTGACAATTTATCAGTTTAATACAATTTTTTTTAAAAATATGTTTATTGTCGTTAAATTTGTCGCCTGAAAAATATTCATCTCATTCTTTCGCATTGGAGCGACCACAGTGGCGGCTAAATTGGGATTGAATGAGGCAATAATAAAAAAATTTAAAAATTGGACGTTGGGAATCTAACAGATATAAATGATATGTTAGGCCTAATTTAGTACTGTAATTTAATTTAATCTTTTTTAGGTTCAAAGCAAGTGATCGTTTGGATTCTGGGTCATTCTTTCGTCTTTTGGGGGCGGAAAGAAGGGCTGCGGAGCGTAATTATTCACACAAATTTTGTATTGGTTCTTTATTTATATCTATATTTTGGTTGGGATTTAGGGGTTTGAAATGGAACCAAATCATTACAATTCTTAGAGGTGAGTTACGGTCGTTACCTCAGCCGGATGTTTTGATTATCCATGCTGGGGGAATGATTTGGGGAAAATTAGAATGTTAGATTTATTAGATCAAAGGAAATTAGATTTTAATTATATTAAATCTTTGTTGCCTGAAGTAACTTAAATTTTTTCAGAAATTATACCAAGATTGATCTGGAGAGGTGACCAGTTCGGTTTTATTGAAAAGATTATGAAGAGAATTAATAGAAGCTTAGAAAAATATCTTCCTAGTTTGAATGGCTGGTCATTTAGACTTACTGAGTTGGAAGGTTTTATCTTGGGCCTTTATCGGGACGATTTAGTTCATTTGTCCGATATAGGATTGGATATATTTAATTCTGGCTTACAGGATATAATAGACAAGGCCGTGGTTTTTAGGGGGGGGGAGGACATGCGGGTTGATACCCGCATATCTTGTGGGTTAGTCACACAGCTTTGCTGGGGGGACAATTGTGTACTTAATGAATATTTAATGATTATTTATTTATTGGTTAATTAATTATTCATGGTTTTTATTATTATTTTTATTATTATTATATTGTGTAACCCTTAATAAAGGACCACGGCCATTTTGCACCACAATTTAGTTGGTATTTATTTTTAGATAAGTAAATATAAAGTTAAAGGGGTTGTCCGAGTTATTTTTTTATTATTTCTATGTTTCTAACTAGGCAATTAACTCACTTTATCTCCAGTGGCTGCTTTCTCAGATTTCACTGAGGGTCACATGACCTGTGATGTCAGCTTCTCTCCCTGCTCTGATAATGTTCCTGCACAAGCCTGAGAGATCTGTACACCAGACTTCACTGTGCTGGCCAAGCCCCCTGCACTGCAGGCTGCTGCTTATTGCTCTCTCCCAGGATTCTTAACCCCTTCAGCTGCACAGACTCAGGGCTGAAGTGTTTACTGTGTAGCTGCAGGAGAGAAATGCTGGACACAGGAGCTGAAAGAGAAGTTCTGCAGAGCATTGCAGGTAGGGGGAAGATCCTGTGTGCATTAGCAGTGTCATTGTACAGCTAGGACTTGTAGTTCTACACATACAACATGCTGCTGAGTCTGTCAGCAGGCAGACATGTCACTCAGAGCAATACTTGTATTCACTCCCTTAGCAGTGTCATTATACAGCTGGGACTTGTAGTTCTACACATACAACATGCTGCAGAGTCTCCCAGCAGGCAGACATGTCACTCAGGGCAGCTCTTGTATTTACTCCCTTAGCAGTGTCATTGTACAGCTGGGACCTGTAGTCCTATACATACAACATGCTGCTGAGTCTCCCAGCAGGCAGACATGTCACTCAGGGCAGCACTTGTATTCACTCCCTTAGCAGTGTCATTGTACAGCTGGGACTTGTAGTTCTACACATACAACATGCTGCAGAGTCTCCCAGCAGGCAGACATGTCACTCAGGGCAGCTCTTGTATTTACTCCCTTAGCAGTGTCATTATACAGCTGGGACTTGTAGTCCTACACATACAACATGCTGCTGAGTCTCCCAGCAGGCAGACATGTCACTCAGGGCAGCACTTGTATTCACTCTCTTAGAAGTGTCATTATACAGCTGGGACTTGTAGTCCTACACATACAACATGCTGCTGAGTCTCCCAGCAGGCAGACATATCACTCAGGGCAGCTCTTGTATCCACTCCCTTAGCAGTATCATTATACAGCTGAGACTTGTAGTCCTACACATACAACATGCTGCAGTCTCCCAGCAGGCAGACATGTCACTCAGGGCAGCACTTGTATTCACTCCCTTAGCAGTGTCATTATACAGCTGGGACTTGTAGTCCTACACATACAACAAGCTGCAGAGTCTCCCAGCAGGCAGACATGTCACTCAGGGCAGACGTATTCACTCCCTTAGCCGTGTCATTATACAGCTGGGACTTGTAGTCCTACACATACAACATGCTGCAGAATCTCCCAGCAGGCAGACATGTCACTCAGGGCAGCTCTTGTATTCACTCCCTTAGCAGTGTCATTATACAGCTGCGACTTGTAGTCCTACACTTACAACATGCTGCAGAGTCTCCCAGCAGGCAGACATGTCACTCAGGGCAGCACTTGTATTCACTCCCTTGGCAGTGTCATTATACAGCTGGGACTTGTAGTCCTACACATACAACATGCTGCAGAGTCTCCCAGCAGGCAGACATGTCACTCAGGGCAGCTCTTGAATTCACTCCCTTAGCAGTGTCATTACACAGCTGGGACTTGTAGTCCTACACATACAACATGCTGATGAGTCTCCCAGCAGGCAGACATATCACTCAGGGCAGCACTTGTATTCACTCCCTTAGCAGTGTCATTGTACAGCTGGGACTTGTAGTTCTACACATACAACATGCTGCAGAGTCTCCCAGCAGGCAGACATGTCACTCAGGGCAGCACTTGTATCCACTCCCTTAGCAGTGTCATTATACAGCTGGGACTTGTAGTCCTACACATACAACATGCTGATGAGTCTCCCAGCAGGCAGACATATCACTCAGGGCAGCACTTGTATTCACTCCCTTAGCAGTGTCATTATACAGCTGGGACTTGTAGTCCTACACATACAACATGCTGCAGAGTCTCCCAGCAGGCAGACATGTCACTCAGGGTAGCTCTTGTATTCACTCCCTTAGCAGTGTCATTATACAGCTGGGACTTGTAGTCCTACACATACAACATGCTGCTGAGTCTCCCAGCAGGCAGACATGTCACTCAGGGCAGTACTTGTATCCACTCCCTTAGCAGTGTCATTATACAGCTGGGACTTGTAGTTCTACACATACAACAAGCTGCAGAGTCTCCCAGCAGGCAGACATGTCACTCAGGGCAGCTCTTGTATTCACTCCCTTAGCAGTGTCATTATACAGCTAGGACTTGTAGTCCTACACATACAACATGCTGCAGAGTCTCCCAGCAGGCAGACATGTCACTCAGGGCAGCACTTGTATTCACTCCCTTAGCAGTGTCATTATACAGCTGGGACTTGTAGTCCTACACATACAACATGCTGCAGAGTCTCCCAGCAGGCAGACATGTCACTCAGGGCAGCTCTTGTATTCACTCCCTTAGCAGTGTCATTATACAGCTGGGACTTGTAGTCCTACACATACAACATGCTGCAGAGTCTCCTAGCAGGCAGACATGTCACTCAGGGCAGACGTATTCACTCCCTTAGCAGTGTCATTATACAGCTGGGACTTGTAGTCCTACACATACAACATGCTGCAGTCTCCCAGCAGACAGACCATGTCACTCAGGGCAGCACTTGTATTCACTCCCTTAGCAGTGTCATTATACAGCTGGGACTTGTAGTCCTACACATACAACATGCTGCAGAGTCTCCCAGCAGGCAGACATGTCACTCAGGGCAGCTCTTGTATTCACTCCCTTAGCAGTGTCATTATACAGCTGGGACTTGTAGTCCTACACATACAACATGCTGCAGAGTCTCCCAGCAGGCAGACATGTCACTCAGGGCAGCTCTTGTATCCACTCCCTTAGCAGTGTCATTATACAGCTGGGACTTGTAGTCCTACACATACAACATGCTGCAGAGTCTCCCAGCAGGCAGACATGTCACTCAGGGCAGCACTTGTATTCACTCCCTTAGCAGTGTCATTATACAGCTGGGACTTGTAGTTCTTCACATACAACATGCTGCAGTCTCCCAGCAGGCAGACATGTCACTCAGGGCAGCTCTTGTATCCACTCCCTTAGCAGTGTCATTATACAGCTGGGACTTGTAGTCCTACACATACAACATGCTGCTGAGTCTCCCAGCAGGCAGACATGTCACTCAGGGCAGCACTTGTATTCACTCCCTTAGCAGTGTCATTATACAGCTGGGACTTGTAGTCCTACACTTACAACATGCTGCAGAGTCTCCCAGCAGGCAGACATGTCACTCAGGGCAGCACTTGTATCCACTCCCTTAGCAGTGTCATTATACAGCTGGGACTTGTAGTCCTACACATACAACATGCTGATGAGTCTCCCAGCAGGCAGACATATCACTCAGGGCAGCACTTGTATTCACTCCCTTAGCAGTGTCATTGTACAGCTGGGACTTGTAGTTCTACACATACAACATGCTGCAGAGTCTCCCAGCAGGCAGACATGTCACTCAGGGCAGCACTTGTATCCACTCCCTTAGCAGTGTCATTATACAGCTGGGACTTGTAGTCCTACACATACAACATGCTGATGAGTCTCCCAGCAGGCAGACATGTCACTCAGGGCAGCACTTGTATTCACTCCCTTAGCAGTGTCATTATACAGCTGGGACTTGTAGTCCTACACATACAACATGCTGCAGAGTCTCCCAGCAGGCAGACATATCACTCAGGGCAGCACTTGTATTCACTCCCTTAGCAGTGTCATTATACAGCTGGGACTTGTAGTCCTACACATACAACATGCTGCAGAGTCTCCCAGCAGGCAGACATGTCACTCAGGGCAGCTCTTGTATTCACTCCCTTAGCAGTGTCATTATACAGCTGGGACTTGTAGTCCTACACATACAACATGCTGCTGAGTCTCCCAGCAGGCAGACATGTCACTCAGGGCAGTACTTGTATCCACTCCCTTAGCAGTGTCATTATACAGCTGGGACTTGTAGTTCTACACATACAACAAGCTGCAGAGTCTCCCAGCAGGCAGACATGTCACTCAGGGCAGCTCTTGTATTCACTCCCTTAGCAGTGTCATTATACAGCTAGGACTTGTAGTCCTACACATACAACATGCTGCAGAGTCTCCCAGCAGGCAGACATGTCACTCAGGGCAGCACTTGTATTCACTCCCTTAGCAGTGTCATTATACAGCTGGGACTTGTAGTCCTACACATACAACATGCTGCAGAGTCTCCCAGCAGGCAGACATGTCACTCAGGGCAGCTCTTGTATTCACTCCCTTAGCAGTGTCATTATACAGCTGGGACTTGTAGTCCTACACATACAACATGCTGCAGAGTCTCCTAGCAGGCAGACATGTCACTCAGGGCAGACGTATTCACTCCCTTAGCAGTGTCATTATACAGCTGGGACTTGTAGTCCTACACATACAACATGCTGCAGTCTCCCAGCAGACAGACCATGTCACTCAGGGCAGCACTTGTATTCACTCCCTTAGCAGTGTCATTATACAGCTGGGACTTGTAGTCCTACACATACAACATGCTGCAGAGTCTCCCAGCATGCAGACATGTCACTCAGGGCAGCTCTTGTATCCACTCCCTTAGCAGTGTCATTATACAGCTGGGACTTGTAGTCCTACACATACAACATGCTGCAGTCTCCCAGCAGGCAGACATGTCACTCAGGGCAGCTCTTGTATTCACTCCCTTAGCAGTGTCATTGTACAGCTGGGACTTGTAGTTCTACACATACAACATGCTGCAGAGTCTCCCAGCAGGCAGACATGTCACTCAGGGCAGCTCTTGTATTCACTCCCTTAGCAGTGTCATTATACAGCTGGGACTTGTAGTCCTACACATACAACATGCTGCAGAGTCTCCCAGCAGGCAGACATGTCACTCAGGGCAGCTCTTGTATCCACTCCCTTAGCAGTGTCATTATACAGCTGGGACTTGTAGTCCTACACATACAACATGCTGCAGAGTCTCCCAGCAGGCAGACATGTCACTCAGGGCAGCACTTGTATTCACTCCCTTAGCAGTGTCATTATACAGCTGGGACTTGTAGTTCTTCACATACAACATGCTGCAGTCTCCCAGCAGGCAGACATGTCACTCAGGGCAGCTCTTGTATCCACTCCCTTAGCAGTGTCATTATACAGCTGGGACTTGTAGTCCTACACATACAACATGCTGCTGAGTCTCCCAGCAGGCAGACATGTCACTCAGGGCAGCACTTGTATTCATTCCCTTAGCAGTGTCATTATACAGCTGGGACTTGTAGTCCTACACTTACAACATGCTGCAGAGTCTCCCAGCAGGCAGACATGTCACTCAGGGCAGCACTTGTATTCACTCCCTTAGCAGTGTCATTATACAGCTGGGACTTGTAGTCCTACACATACAACATGCTGCAGAGTCTCCTAGCAGGCAGACATGTCACTCAGGGCAGACGTATTCACTCCCTTAGCAGTGTCATTATACAGCTGGGACTTGTAGTCCTACACATACAACATGCTGCAGTCTCCCAGCAGACAGACATGTCACTCAGGGCAGCACTTGTATTCACTCCCTTAGCAGTGTCATTATACAGCTGGGACTTGTAGTCCTACACATACAACATGCTGCAGAGTCTCCCAGCATGCAGACATGTCACTCAGGGCAGCTCTTGTATCCACTCCCTTAGCAGTGTCATTATACAGCTGGGACTTGTAGTTCTACACATACAACATGCTGCAGTCTCCCAGCAGGCAGACATGTCACTCAGGGCAGCACTTGTATTCACTCCCTTAGCAGTGTCATTATACAGCTGGGACTTGTAGTCCTACACATACAACATGCTGCAGTCTCCCAGCAGGCAGACATGTCACTCAGGGCAGCACTTGTATTCACTCCCTTAGCAGTGTCATTATACAGCTGGGACTTGTAGTCCTACACATACAACATGCTGCTGAGTCTCCCAGCAGGCAGACATGTCACTCAGGGCAGCTCTTGTATTCACTCCCTTAGCAGTGTCATTGTACAGCTGGGACTTGTAGTTCTACACATACAACATGCTGCAGAGTCTCCCAGCAGGCAGACATGTCACTCAGGGCAGCTCTTGTATTCACTCCCTTAGCAGTGTCATTATACAGCTGGGACTTGTAGTCCTACACATACAACATGCTGCAGAGTCTCCCAGCAGGCAGACATGTCACTCAGGGCAGCTCTTGTATCCACTCCCTTAGCAGTGTCATTATACAGCTGGGACTTGTAGTCCTACACATACAACATGCTGCTGAGTCTCCCAGCAGGCAGACATGTCACTCAGGGCAGTACTTGTATTCACTCCCTTGGCAGTGTCATTATACAGCTGGGACTTGTAGTCCTACACATACAACATGCTGCAGAGTCTCCCAGCAGGCAGACATGTCACTCAGGGCAGCTCTTGTATCCACTCCCTTAGCAGTGTCATTATACAGCTGGGACTTGTAGTTCTACACATACAACATGCTGCAGAGTCTCCCAGTAGGCAGACATGTCACTCAGGGCAGCTCTTGTATTCACTCCCTTAGCAGTGTCATTATACAGCTGGGACTTGTAGTCCTACACATACAACATGCTGCTGAGTCTCCCAGCAGGCAGACATGTCACTCAGGGCAGCTCTTGTATTCACTCCCTTAGCAGTGTCATTATACAGGTGGGACTTGTAGTCCTACACATGCAACATGCTGCAGAGTCTCCCAGCAGGCAGACATGTCACTCAGGGCAGACCTTGTAGCCACTCCCTTAGCAGTGTCATTATACAGCTGGGACTTGTGGTCCTACACATACAACATGCTGCAGAGTCTCCCAGCAGGTTGACATGTCACTCAGGGCAGCACTTGTATTCACTCCCTTAGCAGTGTCATTATACAGCTGGGACTTGTAGTCCTACACATGCAACATGCTGCAGAGTCTCCCAGCAGGCAGACATGTCACTCAGGGCAGACCTTGTAGCCACTCCCTTAGCAGTGTCATTATACAGCTGGGACTTGTAGTCCTACACATACAACATGCTGCTGAGTCTCCCAGCAGGCAGACATGTCACTCAGGGCAGTACTTGTATTCACTCCCTTGGCAGTGTCATTATACAGCTGGGACTTGTAGTCCTACACATACAACATGCTGCAGAGTCTCCCAGCAGGCAGACATGTCACTCAGGGCAGCTCTTGTATCCACTCCCTTAGCAGTGTCATTATACAGCTGGGACTTGTAGTTCTACACATACAACATGCTGCAGAGTCTCCCAGCAGGCAGACATGTCACTCAGGGCAGCTCTTGTATTCACTCCCTTAGCAGTGTCATTATACAGCTGGGACTTGTAGTCCTACACATACAACATGCTGCTGAGTCTCCCAGCGGGCAGACATGTCACTCAGGGCAGCTCTTGTATTCACTCCCTTAGCAGTGTCATTATACAGGTGGGACTTGTAGTCCTACACATGCAACATGCTGCAGAGTCTCCCAGCAGGCAGACATGTCACTCAGGGCAGACCTTGTAGCCACTCCCTTAGCAGTGTCATTATACAGCTGGGACTTGTGGTCCTACACATACAACATGCTGCAGAGTCTCCCAGCAGGCAGACATGTCACTCAGGGCAGCTCTTGTATTCACTCCCTTAGCAGTGTCATTATACAGCTGGGACTTGTAGTCCTACACATACAACATGCTGCAGAGTCTCCCAGCAGGCAGACATGTCACTCAGGGCAGCACTTGTATTCACTCCCTTGGCAGTGTCATTATACAGCTGGGACTTGTAGTCCTACACATACAACATGCTGCAGAGTCTCCCAGCAGGCAGACATGTCACTCAGGGCAGCACTTGTATTCACTCCCTTAGCAGTGTCATTATACAGGTGGGACTTGTAGTCCTACACATGCAACATGCTGCAGAGTCTCCCAGCAGGCAGACATGTCACTCAGGGCAGACCTTGTAGCCACTCCCTTAGCAGTGTCATTATACAGCTGGGACTTGTAGTCCTACACATACAACATGCTGCAGAGTCTCCCAGCAGGTTGACATGTCACTCAGGGCAGCACTTGTATTCACTCCCTTAGCAGTGTCATTATACAGGTGGGACTTGTAGTCCTACACATGCAACATGCTGCAGAGTCTCCCAGCAGGCAGACATGTCACTCAGGGCAGACCTTGTAGCCACTCCCTTAGCAGTGTCATTATACAGCTGGGACTTGTAGTTCTACTCTTACAACATGCTGCAGAGTCTCCCAGCAGGCAGACATGTCACTCAGGGCAGCTCTTGTATTCACTCCCTTAGCAGTGTCATTATACAGCTGGGACTTGTAGTCCTACACATACAACATGCTGCAGAGTCTCCCAGCAGGCAGACATGTCACTCAGGGCAGCTCTTGTATTCACTCCCTTAGCAGTGTCATTATACAGCTGGGACTTGTAGTCCTACACATACAACATGCTGCAGAGTCTCCCAGCAGGCAGACATGTCACTCAGGGCAGCTCTTGTATTCACTCCCTTAGCAGTGCTGGGGGAGGGGCAGAGATTGTTTTTATTGCATGTAAACAAAGAAACAGAAGAGAATCAGGGAAATGAGGAAATAGATATTTTTTTGCCTAGAATTTGCTTAGCTTAGTTATATATCGCTGACCATCAGATTTACAGTGCTATATTTTTTTCCCCCATAACTCAGACAACCCCTTTAATTAATTATAGATAAAGTTATTGCTTATATGGCACCATGATAGTGGGCACAGAGGCGTATGCCGGAGGCCCCAACATGGTGTCATTGAGCATAATGGGAGTGGTAGTGCTTTTATTCCCCCCCCCCTTTTTCCCCCTTGATTTGTGTGCTTTTTTCAGCTATGTGACAGTATTCTGAGGTGATTAAATACATTATTCTGATTGGTTCCTGGTTACTTACCTTTTGCTAAGGCACCTGAATTCTGCCAGCATTTGATTGGGAGTGGAGTTCTAGTGGCGGGAAATTCAAGTATTTATAGACGGTCTCAGCAGGTCCGGAGCTTGTCCGCCATGGAACCTGGAAGAAGAAGACGTCGTCCCACCCACCCTCCCTTAAAAAAGTCATGGTCCTGAGTTAGAGGGGCGTTAGTCACCCAGCTTTGCTGGGGGGACACATGTGGACTTAATGATTATATATTTATTGGTTAATTAATTATTCAGGTTTTTACTATTATTATACTATGTAACCCTTAATAAAGGACCACGGCCATTTTGCACCACAATTTAGTTGGTATTTACTTTTAGATAAGTGAATTTAAAGTTAATTAATTATAGTTCAATTTATTGCTCATATGGCACCATGTAGTAGATGGCTGTGAGGCCCCAGACTGCTACAGTGTGGGCCAAATTCTATATCCATCCTCCCATCACTACAGAACATACAGGGTAAAACAGCGCCCCATACCTCTCACATCCAGTGACGTCTCCTTTGATGTAGATGTTCTCTTCCCTCATCTTCTCTTTTCAGACCTTCAGACCAGACACCATTTTTCAGCCATTTTTCATCTCTGCAGTTTGACCAAAAAAATCTTAGTTTACTACTTTTCCATCATCCTCCCATCTTCTATACAAATCATCCTACCATCCCCAATACTCTGCCTGCCGTGCTTCCCAATATTATACTGCAGAAACAGATAAACCCCTTGGTAACACTAGTACCATGCAGATAGTGCGCTTCAATAATTATTGGCACACAGTGCCCTAAAATAACTGCGCCCAGCAAATAGTGCCCCTGACACTAATAGTGTAAACATAACGTCCCCCAAAAATAATTGTGGTAAACTGATACTGTGCCAAGATGCCCCCACAGTAATAGTGCTCCCAAAAGTCCCACCAATAGGAATACTTCTCTGCTAGAGCACACATGGTAGTAATAGCGCTCCTACAGTACCCCCAACATGTCCCCACTGTGCCCCAGAAGTAATAATGCTCCCATAGTGTCCATACTAGTAATCATGTTCCCCATAGACCCCCAGTAGTAATAAAGCCCACCATAATGTGGATAGGATGCGGACCCATTCATTTCAATGGGTCCGCAAAAAACGCGGACAGCACACCGTGTATGTCCATTCCGTTGCCCCGCAAAAAAAATTGTGCATGTCCTATTTTTTTCTAGTTTGAGGACAAGGATAGGCATTATTACAATGGATCCGCCAAAAAAACAGATACCATCCGTTTTTTTTGCAGATCCGCAATTTGCGGACCGCAAAACACATACAGTTGTGTGCATGTAGCCTTAGAGTCTATAAACTTGAGGGTGATGGCCCCATCCACCACATTCCATCTCCATCTTCCTCCCTCCAGTTGCCCCACAGGCACGATTTCCTCCCCCACATTCTCCCACACTTCTAGGTCACATTTTCTTCTTACTGCTCTTTACAGTCCTAACCTCTAGTTATGTCCTTTCTTGGATCTAAAATATTCATTTTAGATCTGAAATACCATAATTCAGATTCATTTCATTTCCTCAAAATTAGAATTCACAAAATGAGCTTTTCTGCACTTTTTCTATAATCTTAGCCGACAAGATTCATGGATTTATGTTGGATTTAGTGGGTACGGTTTATGCCTCGTAGGGTATCATGTAACATGGCATTCAAGGCTATGCAGCAAAAGCCATTATTTTATGAGCAAAAACAGCTGCCATTTGTGAGTGTAATACCAAAAATATAAAGGCACACGTGTTGTCCGGGAATAGGATGCTTTATCATTTTTTGGGTGGTGTTGCTGCTGGTCACTGCAGTAAAGAGGATCCTACTTGTGTTTACTGCAGCACACAAGATGTCGGCACAGAACACACTAAACCATGGCGTCCTCTGTTCTAAACTGCTCAGAGCTTGAACGTAGCTCATACCAGCCAGCAGCTGGAAATTATTATGGCTGACGGGTACTGAATGATAGGGACAACAGATGATGATTGATCATGGACATGTATTGGTCTGATGTTGATGAATTGTGGCTTGCACTAGAGCTAAACTGACCGGTTACAGCTGTCTTCAGTATCAGCTTCATCTACATTTAATATGATTTACCTTCAGTAACATAACATTATTTCAAAGAGATTTGCACATTTGTCTAACTCATATAACCGCTAAGATCTCTCTGATGTCTACACGCAATGCGGCAGATTCATCAACGTATTTACATCAGATTTCTGACAGAAATTAATAGGTATGTGCCGAACACCCTATTTTTTAAAATCACCGCTAATATGTTGGAAAAAAGTGGTCAGAGCCTCAGAATCACCCATTTGCTAACATGTCCACACAGCCTTTGTCTTCAGCCTATGCCAGAATCTCCATTGAGGTGTGCACCCTGTACAGGAGAGGAAGCTTGGTTTGTTCTGTAGTTCTAAAATAAGAGTTATGAAATAAGTTGTCATTACGACTCCCAAATAAATTGTCACCAGTCTCTCCTGAGTGGCTGATTTGGCTAGTGATGGCAACATAGGAACTGTAATTGCTGTCAATAGAGGTCACCATTTTGTAATATAAACAGGTATAACTGATAGACACCAATAACTGTTTTTATTTTCCGTAAAAAGAGCTGTGTCAGGGCTATGTGTAGTTTCTATTGGTACCACTTTGTGGCACATACAAGTTGAAATGCAGTACACTGCAATACTTCTGAATTGCACTGTATTGTATATCTGGTAGGTGTGATATCTGTGGGTCTTTGTGAGGCCCCCAGCTGCCATTACAACCACTCGGCACCCCAGAATTACATACATACCAGGCAGATGCTCAGGTGACAGAGCAAGGTGACCCCCCCCCCCCCTCCCAATCTGTCTCTGTGGTTGAGATGCTACGATGGCTATTTACCATGGTATCTCTGTGGTTTAACAGATAACTCCAGCCCTGGTAGTGTGAAAATGTGGAGCGATCGAAATGATGAATGATAATTTACTTGTCTTTTATTCTGACATACCTCTCCTCATGTAAACCAACATCTGCCTGCTGTTTATAATGTAAAAAAAAGTTTAGAGAAGAACTATGCAAGTAATAACGTTGAGATATTTGGGCCCCCTGGGCAGGAAATAAGCTGCATACAGCCTGAGGACTGTATATTCTGGCACCAAAGTGAAGTGGGAATGGTTGATGCAGAGATGCTTTGCGTAACAAGAGAAAGTTGAGGAAAAAACAGGCTTCCTGCAGAGCAAGCACTGAGCTTCTTTGTGTGAAGAATGCTACGTAATGGATTGTCAGTGATGAGTGTATACACATTTCTACCCCTGCAATGCCGATAACAACTCCTGTGGACAGTTTGTCTTCTTATCTTTAATACTTATTTAAGGCCCAATGTACACCACTGTATCCATTTTGTAGTCCGCAAATTGTGGATCTGCAAAATATGGATCCCCAGCCTTGTGCATGCCCCAATTTAATTTTACCCTTGCAGAAATGTCCTATCCTTGTGCACAAAACAGACAAGAATAGACCATATTCTATCTTTTTTGCAGGCTGGTGGAACAGAAAAATACATGCGGACAGCACACGGTGTGCTGTCCATATCTTTTGCAGCCCTGTTGAAAAGAATGGGTCCGCATCTGCAAAAAACGCAAACTCAAACTCAGCCTTACTGAGCTAATGATAAAAGTTTTTTACAGTATGAAAGGAAAGTTCAGCAGCTCTCACAGTATACAATAAAATATAAGTTTCTTTATATATTGTAGAAAGGCACAAGGGACCATCATAAATGGAAGATATGTGTCACCGAGGTTCCTGGCCTCGGTGAAGTAGGAGCCAGTAGTGCATATGTCCGCAGCAGTTGCTGATGGACACTTTGATAGTTAGCATAGCTGTGAAAAGCTAATCCGGGCCGGCTCTTACTGGGAGCAGCCAAAGTGCAGGGTGGGTGGCTGTTCCCCATGGTCCAGGCCGGGTTTTGACGGGCTTACAAAAAGTCAGCCAGCAGGGTCAGGGGTGATGATTACCTGGCTGATGGTGGAGCTCTGTGTAGCTGTGTGTTTTTGGAGCCGAGTGAAAACCAGAGGGTCTCTGCCGAGAGACAAAGGACAAAGCAAGGTTCCCATCCACTCCGTGGGGAGTAGGGTACTGTGCCCTAAATCTTTCTATGTGATTGTTCAGATTCAAGACTGAATTGTTTTTCTTTAAGTGTCAGCTGAAGTAAGCTGATCACTACCGCCTGTTGAATTGTGGTGTGCCAGCAATAAAAGACATTTATTACTTTGATTTCCACCACTAAAAGGCTACTGTGTATTTATCTGAAGGCTACCATTTGGGAAATCCCTACAATTGGTGTCGGAACGCGGGCACACCCAGGATTGCTTGAAGCAGCAACAAGTTAAATGTCAGAAGCAGTTTTTTTTCCCCTCTGGTTGGACTCTTAAAGGGCCAGTAGCCTAAATTACTGAATGGATTTTTTTGTTGAAAGGAAGTTTTTCAATTGATGTCCTGGGAAAATGGAGGATCTTATCAAGCAGATGGTGCAGAGCAATCTACAGCAGCAACAGGCATTGGAGCAACAACGGCAGGCTAATGCACATCAGCAGGAGAGAAAACGCCTACTGGCGGAGCAAATTGCAACCCTAAGAGAGAGGGTGGCAGCACAACCAGCGGGGTATGTGGCTGAACAGAATGTGGGCGGAAGAAAAAACGTGCAATCTGCCTTACAAAAAATGACTGCAGAGGATGACGAAAAAGGCTTCCTCACCATCTTTGAGCGGGTCACTGAGCGTGAGAGACTACCAGCTGAGCAATGGGCCGAGGTGCTGGCCCCCTTCCTCTCAGGTGAACCCCAGAAGGCGTATTATGACTTATCGTTGCAGGATGCACGGGAATACTCCCGACTAAAGGCAGAAATCTTGGCACGTCTAGGGGTAACCATCACCGTCCGAGCTCAGAGGGTGCACCAGTGGGGGTTTCAGAGAGGCAAGCCTCCCAGGTCCCAAATGTTTGATCTACTGCACCTCGTCCAAAAATGGCTACAGCCGGATGTCTGTTCCCCAGCCAAAATGGTGGAGCGGGTCATAATGGACCGATTCCTGCATGCTCTCTCTAAGCCGGTACAGTGCTGGGTTGCACAAGGAAATCCGCAGACTGCAGATGACTTAATAGGCTTGGTAGAGAGGTACTATGCCGTAGAGCCAACCATAGCTGCCTCAGGATCCTTGAACTCCCCCTACTGGAAGGCACGGGTTGACACTGAAGTGCAGAAAAAGGGACTAAAACCCCCCCGGGGTGGACGTTATGAGGCCAAGAGTCTATCAGAACCAACGCCACGGCCGTCCTTAAAAGAGGTCATCTGCTGGAGATGCCGTGGCCTGGGACATATGGCAGCCCAATGTCCCATCAGCCCAGAACAAATGGACTGTTCTGTGGGGAGACGAACTTCACTGTTTGCGTGTAGTGCGGTTCCTAATGTTGAGGGAGGACTCCCTTTTTGTACAATTAATGTGAAAAAAGGGAGTTAGATATCGCTAAGGGCTCTTTCACACTTGCGTTGTCCGGATCCGTCGTGTACTCCATTTGCCGGAAGTGCCCGCCGGATCCGTAACACCGCAAGTGAACTGAAAGCATTTGAAGACCGATCCGTCTTCAAAATGCGTTCAGTGTTACTATGGCAGTCAGGACGCTATTAAAGTCCTGGTTGCCATAGTAGTGGGGAGCGGGGGAGCAGTATACTTACTGTCCATGCGGCTCCCGGGGCGCTCCAGAATGACGTCAGAGCGCCCCATGCGCATTGATGACGTGATCCATGCGATCACGTCATCCATACGCGTGGGGCGCCCTGACGTCACTCTGAAGCGCCCCGGGAGCTGCATGGACGGTAAGTATACTGCTCCCCACTACACTTTAACATGGCAAACAGGACTTTAGCATCCTGGCAGCCATGGTAACCATTCAGAAAAAGCTAAACGTCGGATCCGGTAATGCGCCGAAACGACGTTTAGCTTAAGGCCGGATCCGGATTAATGCCTTTCAATGGGCATTAATTCCGGATCCGGCCTTGCGGCAAGTGTTCAGGATTTTTGGCCGGAGCAAAAAGCGCAGCATGCTGCAGTATTTTCTCCGGCCAAAAAACGTTCCGGTCCTGAACTGAAGACATCCTGATGCATCCTGAACGGATTTCTCTCCATTCAGAATGCATTGGGATAATCCTGATCAGGATTTTTCCGGCATAGAGCCCCGACGACGGAACTCTATGCCGGAAAAGAACAACGCAAGTGTGAAAGAGCCCTAAGGAGACCTGGGAGAGTGAGGTCACGCCTTACAAAAGTGTCATTGAACATGTAACTACATTGCAGGAGCAAATAGCTCAAATGACACCTATTGTGAAAGAGAATATGCTCCAGGCACAGGAGGTGCAAGTGAACATATACAACAGGACGGCCCGTCTTAGACAGTTCAGTCCTGGGGACCATGTTTTAGTCTTAGTCCCCACAGTGGAGAGCAAGTTCCTGGCCAAGTGGCAAGGGCCCTATGAGATAACTGAGAGGGTGGGCGAAGTTAACTACCGGGTACATCAGCCAGGTAGGAGAAAGCCCTATCAAATCTACCACATCAACTTGTTAAAACCATGAAAGGATAGGGACCCTCCTGAGAGCCCATGTCTGTTGACCCAACCATACGCCACCATCGACAATGTAAAAATCGCCGAAACCCTGTCCCCTTCCCAAAAATACCAATGCCAGCTCCTGTTACAGCAGAATAGGGACTTGTTTACAGAAACCCCTGGCTTAACCAAGGTCGTGGAACATGAAATTCTAACGGAACCTCAGGCACGAGTAAATTTAAAGCCGTACAGGATACCTGAGGCCCGAAGGGAGATAGTTTCCAAAGAGGTCCAGAGAATGTTAAAACTGGGGGTAATTGAGGAATCCAAAACTGGGTGGTCTAGTCCCATAGTGCTAGTCCCGAAGCCCAATGTAGAATGCCGATTTTGTAATGACTACCGAAAATTAAACGAGGTGTCCAAAGTAGATGCTTATCCCATGCCCCGGGTGGATGAGCTCATTGAGAGACTAGGGCCAGCTCGATACATAACGACCCTGGATCTTACAAAGGGATACTGGCAAATTCCGTTGTCGAGAGAAGCTAGGGAAAAAACTGCGTTTTCTACACCGGAAGGGTCCTTCCAGTACGTTAGGATGCCGTTTGGGTTGCAAGGGGCCCCCGCCACCTTCCAGAGAGCTATGGACCAAATCTTACACCCAAATCGGGAATATACGGCCGATGATATAGTGATCTTCAGTCAAGATTGGGAGAGTCACCTCAGTAAAGTTCAGAGCATCCTAGATGCGTTATGAAAGGCCGGATTCACTATAAATCCAAGTAAGTGTGCCATGAGGTTGGAAGAGGCTCGATACTTGGGATATATCGTAGGAAGAGGTATAATAAAACCCCAAGTAACTAAAGTGGAAGCTATCCAAAAATGGCCCCACCCACTTACCAAGAAACAGGTCAAATCCTTTCTCGGTATTGTGGGATACTACAGGAGATTTGTTCCTAAGTTTGCAGAAATAGCAGTACCCCTGACCGACCTTACAAAAGGGGGGAAGTCTGCTGTGATCAAGTGGTCCCCAGAGGCTGAAGAGGCCTTCCAAAAACTTAAGTCCGCCCTCTGTAGATAGCCCATCTTGGTAGCCCCTGACTTCTCCCGGGAATTTATTGTTCAGACAGATGCATCAGAAGTAGGCATAGGGGCAGTAATGTCTCAAGTCATAAATGAGGAGGAACATCCCGTGTGTTACCTCAGCAGAAAACTGTCCCCGGCAGAGCAGAATTACTCTATAATTGAAAGGGAATGCTTAGCCATTAAGTGGGCCCTTGATTGTCTCCAATACTATCTCCTGGGACGGAGATTTACACTGGTCTCGGATCATGCCCCTCTGCAATGGTTAAGAGAGAAAAAGGGTAAGAATGCCTGTGTCACCCGTTGGTTTCTAGCCCTACAGGACTTTAGGTTTTCGGTAGAGCATAGGCCGGGCAGGCTAAAAGGAAATGCGGATGCCCTATCCAGAGTACACTGCATGTTTGCTAGAGTTGCCCAGACCCCTGGCTTTGGGCAGAGGGGGGGGGGATATGTAGAAAGGCACAAGGGACCATCATAGATGGAAGATATGTGTCACCGAGGTTCCTGGCCTCAGTGAAGTAGGAGCCAGTAGTGCATATGTCCGCAGCAGTTGCTGATGGACACTTTGATAGTTAGCATAGGTGTGAAAAGCTAATCCGGGCCGGCTCTTACTGGGAGCAGCC
The DNA here is from genome assembly GCF_905171765.1 of Bufo bufo. NCBI lineage: Eukaryota > Metazoa > Chordata > Amphibia > Anura > Bufonidae > Bufo > Bufo bufo. The sequence continues at coordinate 90,807,133 of NC_053396.1, forward strand.
AAAGTGCAGGGTGGGTGGCTGTTCCCCATGGTCCAGGCCGGGTTTTGACGGGCTTACAAAAAGTCAGCCAGCAGGGTCAGGGGTGATGATTACCTGGCTGATGGTGGAGCTCTGTGTAGCTGTGTGTTTTTGGAGCCGAGTGAAAACCAGAGGGTCTCTGCCGAGAGACAAAGGACAAAGCAAGGTTCCCATCCACTCCGTGGGGAGTACGGTACTGTGCCCTAAATCTTTCTATGTGATTGTTCAGATTCAAGACTGAATTGTTTTTCTTTAAGTGTCAGCTGAAGTAAGCTGATCACTACCGCCTGTTGAATTGTAGTGTGCCAGCAATAAAAGACATTTATTACTTTGATTTCCACCACTAAAAGGCTACTGTGTATTTATCTGAAGGCTACCATTTGGGAAATCCCTACAATATGCATATGATGTTCTGCACCATAGAAGAATTCACCTCTGAATATATTCACGTTGAAGGAGTCAGAAGTGACGTTCGCTCTTTGATAAGATAAGTTGCACACTAGTGTTAAAATCCGGCATAGCCAAATACTGCCTTTCCCCGTCAGAGCCTATTAACTATAATGGGACCCAGGCCAGTTTCTTGCATTAGTGCCGGGATTCAGCCAGACAGAAGAGAAACTGCTTGCAGCGAACAAAGAAGTAGTTTAGATGTAAATCCAACATTGAATTGAGACAGTAAAACAATTACTGTACAAGCCAGCAGCAGTCTTTGTGCCAGTCTCTCTCTCCCTCTGCCTGACTGCAGCAGCTGCTCCCTGCTTCTTCTCCTCTCTCCATTTATATAATCTAATCCTTCAGTGAGCAGGCAGCTCGTCTTCACTGAAGACAGATCTGAGCAGTCAATTGAGTCTGGCAGATTCAATCTGATCGTCAGGCAGATTCTTGGGTACGAACGTTCCTATTAACACTCATTCCCTTTAATCTGCCTGTCTAAAGGTACCACAGATCACCCAATAAACGAGTTAAAAAGGGCAGATTATTATTTCTGGGCAGCAGATTGTGCTATCTAAACATCACTCTGCTGCCCAAAAACAATGCAGCTGTATGAGGATTAGCGATAGCAGTAGCCGTCACTCATCTTCATACTGTAGAGGGAATCGCTGCATGTAAATGCAGCACTTCACCCCCCACTAAACCAGCAGGCTTCTTTCCTGACAACTGTCGATCACTGTCGCGGCCAGGATGGTGATCCCATAGAAATGAATAGGATTGCCGCGGCAGTCACAAAAAATCCAGCTGTGTTGGATTTCTTGTGACTTCTGCGGCGATCCCATTCATTTCTATGGGATCACCGATACTCAGTGATCCTGGCCGTGACCAGTGTCACCATGTAGACCTTGCCTTAGTGAGAAAGAAGGAGGCTGATAAGAGGAGAAGGAATCTTTCTCTGATTCAATATACTACAAAGTTTCTTACATTCACTTGTACAATTCATTGCTAAAAAAAAAATGAAACAACAGCTATGCTGGATTTACATGGCCCAATTTTCCGGCCTATTATCAGGACCGAGTGTTTGTGCAAATACTCATTCCCGATAATCAGCTCGTGTACAGGTTTTGCAGACCACCCGAAGAACAAGCAAAATGCTCGTTCATCGAGTGAAATGATCTTTGGTGCGGACACCTGTCTTTATTTCTGGGCAGCAGATTGTGCTGTGTAAACAGCATTGTGCTTCCAAAAAAACTATGAATTTGCAGTAGCCATCACTCTTGTACTGTGGAGGTGATTGCTGCATGTAAATTCAACTCTTCACCTCCACTGACGCTTCCTTTCCGATAAATTTCTACTCGTTTGGCACGTCTACATGTGCCTTTACTCTGAGCCAGGCATGCTCAACCTGCGGCCCTCCAGTTGTTGCAAAACTACAACTCCCAGCATGCCCGAACAGCCTACAGCTATCAGGCTACAACAGGGCATTGTGGGAGTTGTAGTTTTACAACAGCTGGAGGGCCGCATGTTGAGCATCCTTGCTTAAAGCCAATCAGTAATTTACATGGCTGATTCCTCTATTACCACACCAAGCCAGCTGTGCAGGTAAACTCTGAAAATCTTGGGCAAATGAGGCAGACACCTCTTCAGTATAATTGAACAGGACCACTAAAATCCAAACTGTCTGAACTAGTTTTTGTCAAGCAAGGGTCTCAGCCTCCTAGGAAGTAGAACATTGATGCCATCAATATTATTAGGATCTACAGACAAATAGCTTTTCCGTGGCCATCTGTACACATACCAACTTTTTATACTGTACTATGCTCCTTGTATAGTCAGGCTGCAATGCAAGTTTAGTTTGATTTTAAGGGTGAAGTCCAAAGCCAGGAAGCACTTTTCAATCTGTGAGAAGAATTTGGATTTCATATGTTTTACAACTGTTTCCCTGTCATTTCGAGTGGTTTCAGGAAACAGTGTCTCGTTGTGACATCATATATCCGTTTTTGGCACTTCATTTACAGACGAATTACTACCTCCAAAGCTATACTCCATCGCAAATGAACAGCCCACACTCACTTATCACAGTTATTTTCACCTTCTAATGCTAAAACCAGTTCAAACTGAAGTAATGAGCCAATCTAACCTCCATGTGAAGGAGGATGGGGGTGCTTGGTTTTCCTGATATTGCTGTGTAACCAGATGGAAACTATTTGCAGGACACTATCCAAGTCACGGACTTCTATATGCCTTGACTTTGATCACTAAGAGGAAAAAACCTTCTTCTGGATAAAAGGGAAGGTCTGTAAATCACACCTATAATTAGCATGCAGGTAATAGTGAATGCTAAAGCAGCACTTGGATCAGGATTCACTGGAAACTGGTTTACAAAGGAATTCTACTGCTCAATAATAGGCTTATTATGTAAGTATGTTACAGGCTGCTATATCCTTTATGGGACCTGCTTGTCATTTGGAAAATCAATAGCTTAAAAATAAAGTGAAACTGATACTTCGATATTTTAGCGACTGCTTTCATTTGGCAATAATTGCTATTATCACGAGTGAAATTAATCTGTGTGAAAATATTGTGTGGCCAGACAAGTCCTATCATTGTATGTGAACAGAATCATTTTAGGCCAATCACATAGGAATGCAGGGTCTCACGTTGTCAGACTCTAAGCAAAGCCATAGCTCACCCGACCGCAATACAGCAGCATTTTAGGGTCGTATTAAAGGGGTTTGCCAATTTGCAGTGTAATTAGTCAAACCCATATACAGTGATGTATGCTCCATACAGGTATATAGAACTGTATACTGTCTCTCAGCTGACCTAATGGCAGCCCCCGACTGCCCTGGTGTCAGTGAAGTAAATATACTCACCTGTCATCCTTGGGCTGCAAGAATGTGGTGACTGCTTCCTCTGGCTGAACCTGGGTACCTACTATTCTGCACAGGAGCAGAACAGCAAATTAACGCATCAGGCGCATGCGCAGATACAGGCAGGAGAATACCCTGTATCTGCACATGTGCCGGACATGTTGATTTGTGTAGACTAGAAGGTACCCAGGATTAGTCACAGGAAGTGGTTGCCGCCATTTTGCAGCCCATGGAGGAGCATAAATAATTGTATATGGCATTTTGACCAATTACATTGCTAATTGTCCAGCCCCTTTAAGGTTGTGACTCCTGTACCATGTGTGGATTTTCTTAGTGTAAATTAGAGTAACATACGTTTCTAAAGTAATCACATTTCAGTTCCTTAGACCTGTATGGGGTATATGTGTTGTAGCATAATAAAGACCCAAAAATGTGGTCATATTACGGTTGTCTGAACTAAGTCATATGATGTAAATATTCACATTCTTTCAACTCTACAGCGTATTTATCAATGTAATAACACATGTTTTTTCACCATTCCATTTGTTAAGAACAGGATTTACACTGAATACTATATCTCCCTGTGGGAAGAAGGAGTATAGCTTTCAAACTGCACCTGATTTACAAAAGGTTTTCCCAAATTTGTGGCTGCAGTGTAACTACATACTAGTGTACCATTCGGTTGTAAGGCGGTATTTTTAACTGTGTTCCCTTATGTACAAACGCAAAGCCGGCCATATACATCAGTCCTATGTTGACTGAACCCTCTGTTTTTGGCAGGATCGGCCAACCATCTGTTGTGTATGAGGGGTTCTCAATTTTCCCCTGAATGCATATGTTGATGCCAATCCTTTTGTTCTCAGGAGATAAGTTTCTGGCAGCAGCTTTCTCCCTCTCCCATTCATAAGACATGCATAGTCAGATGCAGAAATAACTGCTTCCAGTCAAATTTCATGTTTTTCGGTCAAGCACTTTTTCTTCTATATTCCATATGGATTCAACAGGAAAGAAAAAATGTGCCTTAAAAAAATATCATGGTGATACCTCAGAAATGACTCTGCATGGTGACACATGCCTATGGGTCTGTACGGCCCTACTGAATCAGTAAGGTTAGAAAAGAACATCTAGTTCAACCTGTCACCATGCAGTATTTACCTAGAGGAAGGCAAAACATATATAAAATAATTGCCAATTGTTTTCTAGATAGGGAGACAAATTCTCACCTAGAGCTGGCCGCACACAGAATCCCACCAATTTTGGCAGAATCAGTTGACCAGCTAATGTGTATGGAGGGCTAGCAACTCTGCCCCCAACAGCAGATGTCTGGATTTCAACATACCCAATTCTTTTTCTTCTAGGGGAGATAAGCCACCCACCAGAGATGTCTGGCAGTGGCCTTTTCACCTCTCCCTTCATAACACATGCATACTCATACAAGCTCATACAGTCAACAGCTATCTAAAGTATAGGGCCAGCTTTAGGAGTCTATGGTCCACTGCCTTCCAAAACAGACATGGTTGTCATTAGCAGCTATTTCCAGCAGGTCCCACAGAGATAAATGGAATGTGTGCTTGACCTGTTGCTCCATTTATTTCAGGATGCAATATGGGGTATGGGTCCCCCCTGTCTGTGGATACCGGATAACTTTAAATTACTGGTATACCACTTTAAGAAGAATGGTACTATTAAGTGTTTTTCACTTTTGGTATTCTGTTCTGGCATAGTTACAGAATACTGGAACCACTGATCCGGCATATGTCGGACATTGTTGGTGCTGATCCCATTGACTATAATGAGGTCCATCAGTTCTCCCACTTGAGTACGGCCACTTTGCCTGACAAAATACTGCCTTTTATGTAGCCAGAACCCCAACCTCAAGTCGGATCCTAGTCTAACAGATTATCTATTTCATGGATTCTTACAGTGATTTTTCCATATTTCCATATTTGAGGATTTTTTTTTACAATTTCAACAGATATTGCTGAAAGCACTTAAGAAATCTAGTGCTTTTATGGAACACCATCATTGTCAGACATCAGCGTTACCTTGTGCAAAGGTGACAATACACATTAGATAGAAGTAAGTCGACCAACGGTGGAAACGGTCGATCGTCTGGTGAACTGCATATCGATGACACAGCCATACACATTTTAGTCATTTTGGTTAAAGGCATTGAGACTGGCCATGCGTGTTCAATGACAATGAGTCAATTACAAAGGATGTTTCTGAAAACGTTCTCAGAAAATTCTTCATGGATAGGTCGTTTGGATAGAAATGTTATATACAACCTACTGCTTTCCAGGTGATGACAGCCTGTCACTGGTTGGCTAAAATGATGGTTTGTTGGTAAAATTCCACCCGACAAATGCCCATTTTGATCAACTTTAGATTAAATGCATGGCCACCTTAGTATAGCTTGTGATAATTGGTCAATAGGCCAATAAGTTATTACTGGCTATATAAATAGGATTAGATTGGAAATCATGTTAGTGTCATGGATGGGGATATTACAGCTGAGCAAGTCACTTGTAGTCATTTTTGATGGGTCACACATAGTGGTATTGTCTCCCTGCCCAGTATCACTTTAATCATCCCAGGGTAGAAGTCACATTACAGAGGTAGGGTCTATTCTACAGGTGAAACTCGGAAAATTAGAATATCGTGCAAAAGTCCATTTATTTCAGTAATGCAAATTAAAAGGAATTGCATTAATGCAACTTAAAATTAGAATTTTGTGAAAAGGTTCCATATTCTAGGCTCAAAGTGTCACCCTCTAGTCAGCTAATTAACCCATACCCCCTGAGCAAAGGGTACCTGAGATTGTGACTTTGGGGTTTCATAAGCTGTAAGCCATAATCATCCAAATTCTACCAAATAATCTCGCTTTGCATGTAATGAGTCTATCTCTATGTTAGTTTCACCTTTTAATTTGCATTACTGCAATAAATGAACTTTGTACGATATTCTAATTTTTCGAGTTTCACCTGTATTATTTTAATAGCATTACTGCCATCACAAAGTACATTTTTGTACAACAGTAGCTAAATCTACATCTTTCATCGTAAAAGCAATGCAATAAAAAGTTCAGAGTGAGAATTGAATTCCATTGTCTTAAAGAAACAAGGAGTGAAAATTCTGTAATTCACTTATCAAAAACACAACAGGATTCCCATTATGTGCTTGGAAGTATAATAGATCTCAACCTATTTATTGTCTTCTTCAATAAAAGAAATGGTTTCTGATACTCTCTTCTGAACGTATTGTTCAATATATAAGTATACAAATACTTTCACTAATTGGTTTACATTGAACAGTTACTAATGGAGGTAGAATCTAAGGATTCAATCAAAAATAAAATATTCAAGATAAAGCCGTAATCTCAGGGGCTATGGTTGTAGGACACAGTGACCAGCCTCCTTCAGTCCTGATGACCGCATGAATCAACTTTAGACCAAATGCTGATGTCACAATATTACAAAAAACTAATATAGTAAAAAAAAACGCATCATATATCTAACCTGATAAAACTATACAGGTGAACTATCTAGGCTCAAAGTGTCACATAGCAAAGGGTACCTCAAAATTGTGACTTTGGGGTTTCATAAGCTGTAAGCCATAATCATCCAAATTATACCAAATAAAGGCTTGAAATATCTCGCTTTGCATGTAATGAGTCTATCTCATATGTTAGTTTCACCTTTTAAGTTGCATTACTGAAATAAATGAACTTTGCACAATATTCAAATTTTTCGAGTTTCACCTGTATATATATGTCAGTCCCAATGTAGTACACCTAGTATAGTATACGCTCAGGAACTAGCTGAGTAGCTTCATCAGTTCCAATTTTCACAAATCTCTCCTTGAAATCTCTTTGACAATGCAATGATTTATATGGGTTCCCACAGCAATATTCATATTTCTTAGTTAATGAAAACCAACATATGTTTCATCCTGGTGGTGGTAGAAAATGTCATAATCCTGTGAATCATTGCACATTAGGAATTTCACTGCCGGGGACTAATAATTCTTGGTCAGATGTTGTCACTGGCAGAAAGTAGATTGTTTGGGGAATGCTATACTTCTGATACATGACAATACAAATAACAGGGAAACCTGACATATCCACATATCTCATGAATTTCTCAAGCACATTATGTGCTCTCCACCTCATTCCATAGGAAGTCAATTAAATAGGTTATCCAAGAGTTCTGATTGATGCTCTATATTTTAAAGACCCCAAGAATGTGTGGTCCAACTCCTGTCTACCCCAGCAATCCAGCAAGAGGCATGGATCCTTTGCCGTTGTGCCAGACACATCCGGATGGGCCTGATACTAAACTGCAGGTCAGGCCCTTTCAAAAGGAACCAAGCCACAGTACTAGTCACATCCATATACTGTATACCAAAGTGCCAATGTGTCTGGTAATCCAGTAAAGGGCTGTAGCTTCTGCCTCAGTCTGCTACTCAATGGGGTCGTGATCACAGATTAGAGTATTGTAAATTCCTGTAAAACTCCTTTAAACTAAATAGGAAAACCATGCAAATATGGGGAGAACATCCAAACTACATGGATACTTGACAACTCAATATTCAGTCCTGTAAAATATAATGCACTTGTGGAGGTGATAAAGACTGAATATGGGAGGAATATCTGACGACAAGACGACAGGGGAATTCTATAGATAGTTCAGTGAGTTCCAGTCCCCCCAAACAGTGAACATGTGCGGATGTATGCTCCATCTGCTGAGCTCGGATTATCATTGTGAGCTCACAGCGGGAGGTTGCTCCTATAAACCCTTGCTTATGTTGCTATCAGAGGAATGTGTAGGATGTAAGGAGCTGCTGAATGATTATCAGAACAGTCACATAACCAGTGCCTGGTGGCACTTATTCCATTTATGTTGGTCAATTATATGACGCACAGACGATGCCGGGTACCATTATTGGCCAGTTTCACCATCAAATTAGAAATGAATATTGTTTAAGTTCTAGCAAGAAGGAGTGAAGTCAGAAAGTAGTACTTTATAAAGCGAAACATCAAGTAGAGGGGTCTCATACTGCCCAAACGTTCAGTCCTACTCAATTTAGATATTAATGGGATATAAAATGTATCTGACAATCAGGCACTCTAAGTATTGTACAGTTTGTCCATATTAGTAGGCAAACAACTGTTGGGTACATGTATACAGGAGAGCCGTCCCATAGCAACTCCTTTCCTGATGTTGGTTGATGGCACTACACACTTTTTTACAATCTTTTAGCACTGGCAACACCAACACTTAAAGGGCATCTGTCAGCAGCAGATTTGTACCCATGACACTGGTTGACCTGTTACATGTGCGCTTGGCAGCTGAAGGCATCTGTGTTGGTCCCATGTTCATATATGGGCCCGCATCGCCCTCAACCCTAAGACAGCAACCCTGATGCCTGTCTTGGATATACTATAAATTCATATAGAAGATGTCAGCAGATGTTCTTTAGAAAAACCTAAAATCTTACCACATAATCATATGGGCTGTAATACCAAATCTCTTTCAATCTGATCACTAATTTACATTTTTTAAGGGGGTTCCCAATTTTACCACAGAGACATTGATTCCCACAAATATGAACTTTATATTGAGCACAAGACTTGGTCTTGGCAAGACATTTGTATAACTCTGAAACGGTTAGAAAATGTTACTGGTTGTAATGGTGCCTTATGCTGCATGTGTGATGGCCCAAAAATACAATGTCTCTTCTAAAGTTGAAGAATTTGTTATTTCCAAGAGCTAAGCATATAAAGTGCTAAAAATGGTAAACTCTTAGAAGTATGGCCAATATGGCAGGTTTACAGTATTGGGGTCAGATTCCAAATGAGGCCTTTTCTTTCGTAAATTGATGGAAATCCATTACAGGTGGCTGAAGATGACTAAAGGTTCCTTTACATGGGATGACAGAGCAGAAGATTATCGGGAAGAAAACGTTCCTTCCCGACAATCTACTGTTCGCTGGTGGAGGAGACCCTTTACAAATGAACAGGATAAATCAGAAAAATGGCGGTTTGACTAGTATGAATTAGGTTCTAAATATAATGTGGGGTCATGGGAGGTATTTTTACATGGTCACTTTGGCAATTTCCAATCCTCACTTATGAAGCTATAACAGTAACCTCTGCACATGACTTGTTAATAAAGACCTTACTTTATATCACGTATTAGAATAGATCCATGTATTTTAATCAGGTATTGTCCATATCATCCTACGTATCAGAAAAGGAAACCAGGAACCTGGAGAAAGACAGACACGTGGAAATGAGTGAAATATTTGTAAGTGAACAAACAAATTAAAGTGTTTACAAAAGCTACTGTTTCCTGATGGATTTCTAAGCAAAGATGCAAGGGTTAAACAATGCCATGCCCCTGGGATCTACAGCTGCATATGCTATGCTAATTATATAGACCAATGCTACTTTGTAGAGTGCAAGTTGTCACCTGGCTCTGGTGGACAATAGGCCTGTGTATTGAGGCTAGACGCACCAGGTCCCTTCTTTCCTGGAGGCAGAAGCCACAAAAGATTCATAAATCCTCCCCACATATACTGGATCCTCACGAGTTCTTGGAGTTCTAAGACATTCACCCTTCTGCACGCTTCAGGTATAATATCTAATAGTCCTGGGAAACTGCCTCCTCGTACCCCACTGTATACCTGGTCTGTGACCAGCCCTCATTTTCTGAATAATACAGATTGCAGGTACGGTTACTGGAGTTTTCCAAGAATTGAGTTGAATGGCATGTATAAGTCATATAAGAGCTGGATAGATAGATAGATAGATAGATAGATAATAGATAGATAGATAGATAGATATGTCCAAAAAATAAGGCAGCACTCCAAATCAGGGTGAAAGGTGATGACCCAATTTATTCCCAGGCAACGTTTCAGCCCACTCAATAAGGCCTGACAAAGGCCTCATTGAGTGGGCTGAAAAGTTGCCTGGGAATAAATTGGGTCATCACCTTTCACCCTGATTTGGAGTGCTGCCTTATTTTTTGGAAATATTGCATAGTGGAATGGTTGCCTACCTTCCCTGAGGATTTGCACCCGATTTTACTTTTTTCTAACTGTGCTGCTGTTGTTTTTTGTTTTTTAGATAGATATTATAGACAGATATATATAGATTAGATATGATGATTGATAGATATTATTATTATTTATTATTAAAGTGCCATTCATTCCATAGCGCTGTACATATGATAAGAGGTATGCATACATAAAACAGACAATTGCACTAATCATAAACAAGAGAAGTTACAAACTGGTACAGAAGGAGAGAGGGCCCTGCCCGTGAAGGCTTACAATCTACATGGTATAGGAGAAGGACACAGTAGGTGTGGGTGAAGTTGGTCATGGCGGTATAGAGGCAGCAGGGTCACTGGTTGTAGGCTTGTCTGAAGAGGTGGGTTTTCAGGTTTCTTTTGAAGGATTCCAATGTAGGTGAGAGTCTGATATGTTAGGGTAGCGAGTTCCAGAGTATGGGGGATGCACGGGAGAAATCTTGGAGTCGATTGTGGGATGAGGCGATAAGAGGAGAGAAGGAGGTCTTGTGAGGATCGAAGAGTGCGTGTGGGGATGTATCGGGAAAGTAGCTCAGAGATGTAGGGAGGTGACAGGTTATGGACGGCCTTGTATGTATTTGTTAGTACTTTGAAGTGAATTCGCTGGGCAATGGGGAGCCAGTGAAGGGATTGGCAGAGGGGAGAGGCAGAGGAGTAATAGGGTGAGAGGTGGATTAGTCGGGCAGCAGAGTTGAGGATAGATTGGAGGGGTGTGAGAGTGCTAGATGGAAGGCCACAGAGGAGATACATAGATAGATAGATAGATACATAGATAATAGATGATGATAGATAGTGATAGATAGATAGATAGATACAGTACAGACCAAAAGTTTGGACACACCTTCTCATTCAAAGAGTTTTCTTTATTTTCATGACTATGAAGGCATCAAAACTATGAATTAACACATGTGGAATTATATACATAACAAACAAGTGTGAAACAACTGAAAATATGTCATATTCTAGGTTCTTCAAAGTAGCCACCTTTTGCTTTGATTACTGCTTTGTACACTCTTGGCATTCTCTTGATGAGCTTCAAGAGGTAGTCCCCTGAAATGGTCTTCCAACAGTCTTGAAGGAGTTCCCAGAGATGCTTAGCACTTGTTGGCCCTTTTGCCTTCACTCTGCGGTCCAGATCACCCCAAACCATCTCGATTGGGTTCAGGTCCGGTGACTTTGGAGGCCAGGTCATCTGGCACAGCACCCCATCACTCTCCTTCATGGTCAAATAGCCCTTACTTTCAAAGTTTTCCCAATTTTTCGGCTGACTAGCTGACCTTCATTTCTTAAAGTAATGATGGCCACTCATTTTTCTTTACTTAGCTGCTTTTTTCTTGCCATAATACAAATTCTAACAGTCTTTTCAGTAGGACTATCAGCTGTGTATCCACCTGACTTCTCCTCAATGCCACTGATGGTCCCAACCCCATTTATAAGGCAAGAAATCCCACTTATTAAATCTGACAGGGCACACCTGTGAAGTGAAAACCATTTCAGGTGACTACCTCTTGAAGCTCATCAAGAGAATGCCAAGAGTGTGCAAAGCAGTAATCAAAGCAAAAGGTGGCTACTTTGAAGAACCTAGAATATGACATATTTTCAGTTGTTTCACACTTGTTTGTTATGTATATAATTCCACATGTGTTAATTCATAGTTTTGATGCCTTCAGTGTGAATCTACAATTTTCATAGTCATGAAAATAAAGAAAACTCTTTGAATGAGAAGGTGTGTCCAAACTTTTGGTCTGTACTGTAGATGGATAGATAGTGATAGATAGATTGATTGATCGATAGATAGTGATAGAGATATATAGATGATAGATAGATAGCTATAGATAATAGATAGATAGATGGATATAGATAATAGATATAGATAATAGATAGATAGTCACTCTGATTTTCTCTTTTGTGCACTGAAAAACTTAGATGTCTTATGAAAATCGATGCATGCGGCCTTAGATGGGTGGGGAAGGGACTTCACCCCCCATTATCACCTTGTGAGGTAGAGGATTATGATGCGCAGGGGTCACTGACTCCTCGTGCCAGGGCTCTTGACTAGAGGTTCTGGAAAGGTTTTACATGTAAATAGATCTGAAGTGACTGAAATCTACTTTCAAAGCAGCCATGGAGATGGGAGTGGTGCAGTTCACACCTCTGCTGTGTGAGGCCAGAGGTGTCGATGCTAATGGCGCTGCCGCCTGCTAGGATCCTAGTGAGGTGTCCGGGGGAGGAAATACGTGACATTATATATATCCAATTGTGTAAGAAACGGAAATGTACAGCGCTACCTAGAAATCTAGAACGTTCAGCTGTAGATCTCATATTGTGCACCAGTCGTGGCCATAACAATGTATTTGGGGGCAGCCACGGCCACGTGATGAAAGTTACATCAACTTTTGTGCAATACAAAATAGTCGCACTGGATTTGTCGCATGTTACATCGATGAATATGTGAGGGCAACATAGGAAATTAAAAAGCACATCGGCTTACTGTAGATTTAGGCCTCATGCATTCATTCCGTGTCCGTTCTGTTTTTTTGTGGACCATATACGGAACCATTCATTTCAATGGGTCCGCAAAAAAAACAGAAGTTACTCCGTGTGCATTCAGTTTCCGTATGTTCGTATTTCCATTCCGCAAAAAAATAGAACATGTCCTATTATTGTCCGCATTACGGATAAGGATAGTACTGTTCTATTAGGGGCCAGCTGTTACGTTACACAAAATACAGAATGCACACGGATGTCATCCGTATTTTTTGCGGACCACAAAATACATACAGTCGTGTGCATGAGCCTTACTCATGTGTCTGTACCTAGAATCTGCCTAAGGCCTCTTGCACACGACCGTATGTATTTTGCGGTCCGCAAAAAATATGGATGACATCCGTGTGCATTCCGTATTTTGCGGAACTGAACAGCTGGCCCCTAATAGAACAGTTCTATACTTGTCCGGACAATAATAGGACATGTTCCATTTCTTTGCGGAACGGAAATACGGAATCAGTATGCAGACGGAGTACCTTCCATTTTTTTGCGGACCCATTGCAATGAATGGTTCCATATACTGTCCGCAAAAAAACGGAACGGAAGCGGAATGAAAATACGGACGTGTGCAAGAGGCCTAAAAGTGGCGCCTATTGAAGCGATTTCAGGGCAATTTAGCACAAGAGTTTCTATGCTTTTTGCTCCAAAAGGGACGTAGTGTAGCAGGTAAAGATTGGTGCTTTGTGGAAAAAGGCGCCAAAATTGTGCCAAATTCTATCTCAAAGTAAGTCAAGCAATAGTTGGGAAAGAGTTAAACAACAAAGTGTATCCGTGCACCAAATGTATCATGTGATAAATCTGGGGCAGCTCCGTGATGCTCTGGCATCCAAATCCTGTTGACGGGTGCCAGGTGACGGCTGCAGCCCATCTTTAGACACAGCAGTGACCCAGCGACATGCTGCATGGGTGACAGGTCACTGCTGAGACCAGTGATGGGCTGCAGCGGTCACATGGCACCTGTAAATAGGATGTTCCACTCTGATAACCCCAGTAGTGACCCCATGCAATCAGTATAACTGGAGCTAAATCTATCTCCATGGAGACAGCACCAGCCTGGCACCACGTGAGCTGCACGCCTACAGACTACACGGAGCCCGAGCATTGTAATCAGCTAAGGGGGCGGGGCTCACACTTGTAGTATGCAGATCCGGCCGGTGGGAGGGGCTGGTGACGTCAGAGGGGCTTTAAATGCAGGAGGGAGCAGTTCTCTGGCAGTAAGAGGAGATCCGTGGAGTAGAAGTGACAGCGGATCCGCAGCGCAGTCACTACACCTGACCACCGGAGGGGGACGCCCCACCTCATTCATCACGCGGATTCCCACAATGGCTTTATTTCAGCTATGGATCTTCTTACTTTTTTGCAGTATCGGACCCTGTGGCGCCATCCACTGGCTGTGAGTATAAGTCACCTCTGTATTACCTTTGCTGGAGGATAGATTATTCCCTCCATCGTGGTGTCAGGTCCAGCACTGGTCCCTTCTGCACCTCTTCCTTTTATAATACATTGCGTATCTGCAATGCTGTCGCTTCCTCTGGTCTATAGGCTGCTGGAGCCCAAATGTTCCTGCTCTGTACTTGGCTTGTTTGGAAGTATGAGGAGGGGTCCTGCCTGATGTGCAGTGAGAAGGTGTCAGACTATAGCATAGGTACAGATTGACTAGAAACCTCCTCTAACATGACAGACTATGCACTGCAAGGTTGTCCCTTCCCTCCCCACCCCAAATGTTAGGAAGTAGGAATGCAGCATGTCACCCGCCTGGGTTCCAGGTTTGGAGGTGGCACTCTTTTTCTTATCAGACACCAACTCTTATTAACACTGCTCCCTGTCTTCTCATATATGCTAGAAAAAGCCGCTGGTGTACAGGTCCCACTGACCATAGTGCTCCATTCACCCAACTGAGGCCAAAAGTGGGGGCTGGGGGCTGCCAACAAACCACTCCATCTCTTGTCAAGGTTTTGGGTCAGCAGCTGACTCTTTGCTCCCTGTGACATAATTCCTAGCTGCACTTCTGGGTGTAATGTGTGTCCACATCGTTTTTTCCAGACTGCAGCAGTATATGTATATGCTTTTACCTCTATAGTAGCATATATCAGAGGTCTGCATTGAGAGCCTCCTGATGTATACTGCAGACAAGAGGCTGCAGTCTGACCAGAGTGACACCAGGTTTACTGGAAGGAAAAGTAGATTTGGGATGAGATTTAGTTAGACTAGCCTTATGTATGCCAATCCTAATTTGTCTTGTGCTGGCATGAGACGTGGTGCAAATCAATGGCCACCCATGTGCCAGAACTGAAATCTACTCCATCCAGGAGCAGGAGTAGATCTCAGGTAATGTGCCACTTTTCTCTTGAATATTATGTGGCAAACTGGGAATTCTCCACCTTAGTCCGCCAGCTGTCTTGTACCCAGTCTCCTCTGGCGCGTGTTCTAATCAGTGCCTCAGATGGTAAGCTGCCACAGTCGGGGTTACCTCTTTCTTCTCTCTGTGTGGAATATGTTGGTTCTATATGAAGAGATGATTATAGTTCCCTTCACACTGCAGTATCTTGCATTTCTAGTTTTAAAAATCAGTAGTCATGCCTATATAGAGAAACTATACTGGAGAGATTTGCATCTCTTCCATGTTCTGAACCAATGGCTAACAAATACTGACCAAAATACCACGTGAAAGTGGCCTAATAAAGTTTTATATTTTGGCTTAAGGGCTCGTTCACACAACCGTTGCCGTATTGCAGCCTGCATTTGCGGATCCGCGATACACTAGCACCGTTCCGTGTGCATTCCTCATCACGTATGGGGGCCCATTCACTTCACATGGGCCCGGAGATACGGAACACTACGGAGTGCTTCCGTGGGGTTCTGTTCCTTGCTTCAGTTCCGCAAAAAATAGAACTTGCTCTCTTTTTGCGGCCCGGATGAATGCAGACTCATTCAGGTTGAATAGGTCTGGATTCATCCCAGCAGCTGTACAGAGGTTGCCCATGCATTGGGGACCGCAAATTGCAGCCCACCTACGGCTGTGTGAATGAGCCCTTAGTCAGTCAGTATTTGGTCAGTATTTTTTTTTAATCTGTATTTGTAAGCCAAAACCAGTGGTGGACTTTACAGAGAAAATATATAATGGAAATCTCGATGCCGCCTCTGTGGTTTGAACCCACTCCTGGCTCAGGCTTAAAGTAGTGTGTGTGTGTGTGTGTCTATCTATCACACGTTCTGTCTTATAGAACAGACATATGGATGTGAAAAGCACACGGATCATCTATAAAAGACCGAATAAGGCCTCTTTCACATGGGCGTCGCGTGTGAGGGCCGGATAGGATGCAGGTGCGTCGCAGGAAAATGTACAATTTTTCTGTGTGCGTGCAAAGCGTTTTAATGTGTTTTGCACACGCGTGATAAAAATCGGCATGCTTGGTACCCAGACTTCACAGAAGTTTGGGTTAGGTGTGTAGATTTTATTATTTTCCCTTATAACCTAGTTATAAGGGAAAATAGCATTCTTAATACAGAATGATTAGTAAAATAGGGCTGGAGGGGTTAAAAAAATAAATAATAATACTTCATCCTCGCCTCATCCACTTGTTCGCGCAGCCTGGCTTCTCTTCTTCGATGACCCATGGACCATGTGATGAGCACAGTGATGTCACCAAAGGTCCTTTTCCTCCCAGGTCATAGAAGAGAAGCCGGGCTGAGCGAACAAGTGGATGAAGTATTTTATTTATTTTATTATTTTTTTAACCCCTCCAGCCCTATTTTTACTAAGCATTCTGTATTAAGAATATTATTTTCCCTTATAACATAGTTCTAAGGGAAAACAGCAACGATCAGGTCCCCACCCCGATCGTCACCTAGCAACCATGCGTGAAAATCGCACCGCATCCGCACTTCACGTTCACCTTGCGCATTGCACCCGCGTGGAAAACTCGCCTGTGTGAAAGAGGCCTATATCTGCAAAAAATGTCGACTAAAAATAGTTCCACAGACAAAATGTGGGTGGTGTACAGACTGCATCTTGCAGATCCACGATTTGCGAACCGCAAAATGGATACAGTTGTGTACATGAGGTCTTGCATACAAAGTCCTATTGTTTGGCTACTAATGATTTTAAAGGGGTTTTTCAGGTGTTAATATTGATGACCTATCCATAGGATGGGTCATCAGTACTGGATTGTGAAGGTCTGAATCTGACACCCCTGCCATTTATCTGTTTGAAGAGGCCGTAGCTCTCCGCAACGCAGCAGCCTTTTCCTAGGGCCAGTGACATCACACTCATTGGTCACATGGCCTATGTGCCACTCAGTCCCATTCAATGACCCATCCTGAGGAAAGGTAATCCGTATTAAACTGAAAACCCCCTTTAATAATTGTATATCCAAGTTAGTGTTCTACTTCTAGAACAATAGTTTTTTCTTTTACCTCTGAATCTCATCCTTTTGATGGTTTTTCTTCCAGCGGTCTCACAGTAAATGGCAGTTCAGTAGCCTGGAATGAGAGCGAGCACTGCAGACTACTTCAAGGATTGGTTCCTGACCAAACGCAACTCTGCAAGAGAAACCTGGAGCTGATGCTGAGTGTGGTTAATGCAGCAAAACAGACCAAACTGACCTGCCAGCTGGCGTTCTCTGACATGCGATGGAACTGCTCATCAATTGAACTTGCTCCACACTTCACCCCTGACTTGCTGAAAGGTAAATTAGAAGTGTAATAGACTGGCCCCATCCATAGGAGATACTACTGTACCAGTCCCATAGCAGTGAATGGAAAGTAAGCTGCGCACGTGCGGCTACTCCTTGTTTCACTACTGTGGGACTCCTGAAGATGGCCAAGCCTACATTGTGTCTATTTTTGGAAGTCCCAGAGGTGAATGGAGGGTGGCTGTGCATGCAGGCTAAGTCTCTGTTCACTTCAGGACCCCTTTGGAGATGGGGGTGGGTCCCTCCTTTGGGACTTGCTCCTATATAACTCTTATGGCATATCCTAGTAATATGCCCATAAATGTCCCAGGTGGGACACCCCCCTTTAATATGATGGAGGAAAATGTATTGCATCATTTCCTTAAGTCTTATTTTGTTATTTCAGGAACCAGAGAGTCTGCCTTTGTGTATGCCTTGGCCTCTGCAGCTATTAGTCACTCCATTGCCAGGGCCTGTGCTTCGGGGGAGTTACCCACATGTTCTTGTGGTGCCACACCAGCGGAGGTTCCTGGACCAGGATTTCGTTGGGGAGGATGTGGTGACAACCTGCGTTATGGACTTCAAATGGGATCTGCCTTTGTTGATGCCCCAATGAAATCTAGCAAGTTTGGAACACAAGCTACCAAGCTGATGAACTTGCATAACAATGCTGTTGGTAGACAGGTAAGCTGAGGTGATGGCTTAGAAATAAAGAAAATTAACAGATTTAGTTGTGGAAAATGTAGTTGGCTATGATCGTGGAGAAGACTTTCTTTCACAAATTCCCTGTTTCTGTGATAATCCACAAAATCAAAGATGGAGGCAGTGCTTCTAAGTTCTTGCAGTGATGTTCTAACATTTCAGCTGAATGCTTGAAACTGGCTATTTGCCCAAAACTTTGCAACTGGATTTAAAATCGCTGCAAGAATTTGGAAGCGGTAGCACAAGGTTGGGCTGTGACAACCTCACTTGGCACATTTAGAGCAGCAGGTTTATCTTGTGTAGCCCATCTTGTTGATCCTCACACTTGTCTTAGTAGTCTTTTAGCTGCCATTGTTTGTTCTCTGTGGGTACAGTACACTCACTGGGTATTAATTCTCATCTAGGTGCTAATGGATTCAGTGGAGACAAAGTGCAAGTGCCATGGAGTGTCTGGGTCTTGCTCAGTGAAGACTTGCTGGAAGGGTCTTCAGAATCTGCCACATGTAGCTGATGAACTGAAGTCCAAGTACTTGGCTGCAACTAAAGTCATTCATAGACAAATGGGAATCCGCAAAATGTTGGTTCATAAGGAGTTGGACATCAGGCCGGTTAGAGAGTCCGAGTTAATTTACTTGAATAGCTCCCCTGACTACTGCACCAGAAATCCTAAGCTGGGCTCATATGGAACACAAGACCGGTGAGTTTCATAAAAAAAAAAATTTTCGGCACCTACAAATGAATGATTTTTTTTTTTTTTGTCAGGCTCAAAAAAATAAGTGCTCGGGACATGGGTTATAGATTCATTGGCATTTAAAGCTATATTTGATATAAGAGGAAACTAACAAAGGAAACTCATACATGACCTGGTTTTTGAAGCACTCCTAGGCTACATCCACATGGCACGGATACACTGCAGATTTGCCAGAGGCACATGTAGTGTGTTACAGTACCAGCAATCTGTTGGCTAGATTGACTGCAGGTGTCCTCCTGAATTCAAATGTATCACTGCCCTCAGAACAGTAATAGAGTTGAATATTAAGGCCTGCAACGGTGAAATGAAACGGCGCTCTGGAATTTTTTCTTTTCTTGGCCACTTGGAGCATACAACTGGGGCACTATAGGGGTAATTACGAGAAGTCCATAAAATATGGAAAGAACCACGGCACTCTTATCTTCTGTTGCAAGCTTCTTATATTATTATATCCAGATGTGGTTATATTTTAGGCACTGGCCAACGTTTCGGTCTGCACTCAGACCTTGTTCACGGCCTTAGTCATGGTAGCAGTGTGCTTGCAGGATGGTGTCTTACGAGAAGTCCAGGCAGTCTGATCTGTGGCTCGCCTCTTAACTTTAAGTTCCCAGTTTGCCCCTGCACATAATGGAGGGGACCTCCTGAGTGTAAGCTCAGCGGCCCAGGTAATTCTGCTGTGCTTTGCCAGTACCAATATGGACTCCTAATCATGTAGTACAGCAGATAACAGCCCTTAATCCATCTGACAGACTCCCTTTAAGAAATCAGTGGGTGAATCCTACAGCAAATCCCTGAACATCTGCAGGTTCAAGTCTCTGTGTGACCATACCCTTAAGGCACTTTCAGATTTCATATGCCATTACACATCAAATGCCTACCTAAGATCACAATCTACCTGCTGCTTCTATGTAATCCCCATTTTTACAGGAACTGTGCTTTGATCTCCTATTATATGCCTTGTTTTTTTTCTTTTTTGTAGAAATAGCAGTACTAGCAGAAAATGTTTCTTTTTGTATTACTTTGTTCTGACTTTCTTTTTATTTATTCCCCCCCCCAGACTTTGCAACAAAACCTCATTGGGCAGTGACAGCTGTAACCTGATGTGTTGTGGCCGTGGGTACAATGTTTATACGGAAACCATTGTGGAGCGCTGCCAGTGCAAATACTACTGGTGCTGTTATGTCATGTGTAAGAAATGTGAGCGGACAGTAGAGCGATACGTCTGCAAGTGAAGTCAATGTTCAGCAGTTAATGCCCGAATTACCTGACTGTCTAACCATGAAAATGTACCTGGTCTGAGGAGATCCAAGTCTATGACTGGACAAATATGGGGCAGTCTAGCGGAGCTGGCCTGATCTGCTCCAAAGAGACAGCCCACTCAGCAGAGTAATGCAGAGCACCATGGAATGGGAAGAATGGAGATGATGCATGCCATTGGCACAGGGTACGGAGATGTGGATGCTTCAGCAGTGCCCCTAAAGTCATGGGCTTCAAATAAACCTGTAATGCATATGGATGTTATGTAAAATATGTTTTATTGTGTATATATATTTTATAAATTATTTTTTTAAAAATCAATATTTTTTGCTGCTGCAGAAAGTTGTCATGTACATTGATTTAAATCCTGTATTTTCTGAGTGTCAGACTGCAGTTATACATTGCCCCACCTATACTATGTATAGGTGTACATATACTCATGTCGTTAATCATGTGTTTATATGGCATAAATTACTGTTCCATGTCAGTGGGAATGTGCTGCCATCAAACAATGTACATTAAAAGGAGGGGTTTGAATGATAATTGCCTGGTGAAAATGAAGGGCCTATCATTTCCCTGTAATGGTGACTGGTGCTCGTTCATCTGCCCATGTGAAAAGAACATTAGTCTGGGGACATTTATGATGACCAGTACAAGTTTAGATGAAAGCACGTCACTATACTTGGGCTGCCCAAGCTTTCGGCACCTGTGGGGGTGCAGTCTGACAGCTGTATGGGGGGGTTGGCAGGTGCAGCTGCTGCACGGTCAGTATAGTGCAGAAGATCTGTCCTGGAGACCTCTTTAGATACCCCCATGGTGCATGTAATCCTCAGAATTCCAACATTTTACAGCCCAAAATACCTGTAGTCTTATTTGGAATCAAACGTCTTTTCCCAGTTGCCAGTTCACTGTGAAGCACAATGGGAAAATCCAGTCGTCCTCCTCTCCCACTGTGCAGGGAAGGGGCTTCCAAGAATATCTCTTGCAAACTCCAGCACAAGCATCATACACATGGAAGAAGACCCCACAACCCTTCACGATGATTTATGGCTGTCCTGTGACCTCAAGCTGTACTCTGTGGGGGTTCTAGCCTCATGTGCATGCCCAGGAATCTCAAGGTCTAAGCGCTAAAGTCTGGCTTCGGCTACTGGACAAAGGGCTGATTAAAGGAATCCATGCAGCTCAGTGAAAGTGCTTGGTGGTTTTCTAATGTTGATCTACAGTTAGGCATGTCCGTGGAGTTGTACTTGTCTGATTACTTGGAAGGATCGCACACTGTGGACATACTCCATTATATAATGCAGTGAGCCCTATCAGTTCTAGGGTGCTTTTAAATGAATTTTTTTATTTTTTTTTGTTGTAAATGCCAGCTCCGGACATATGCTAAAGATCTATGGGAAATACGTAAGCTGTAACAACTTAGATGGTGTGTTTGTCCTGTTTTGCTGCTCTTCAAAAAAAAAAAAATACAGCATGCTGCCGCTATTTGCTGTAGTGTCTGCCCCTTGTGTTCAGGAATAAGGCCTCATGCATGGGCAACATCCGTGCGGTGGATCGAGACCCATTCTACGTGAATGGGTCTGTGATCCATCCGCACCGTAAAAAAATAGAAATGTTTTATATTGTTGCAGTGCGGAGGCACGGAAGACTCCAACTTGCTGACAAATGACAGTTTTGTTCCGGCCGCCTCTCAGCATGTTTGCCGTGCTGTGGCCGGAGCAGACTTCTGGCTGCACTAGTGGTAGCACTGATCCGGCAGGAACAGCCTGTCGGAGAAGGCTGCCGCTAGTGTGACAGTCACCCCCCCCCAAAAAAAAATTTTTTAGCAATAAAAAGTACAGATCGCTCCATACACACAAAAATGAGTTATGGGGTTCAGAATATGGCGATGCAAAGAAAAAAATAGTTTTTTTCTTAGTATTAATCGTACTGAAACTGTTGCGGAATTGTGTTGTGTTTTTTGTTTTATTCGCCCCCAGTTGGAATTTTTTCCCCGCTTCCCACTACATTGTATGCAACTGTAAATGGTGCCATTAGAAAGTACAACTTGTCCTGCAAAAAACAAGCCCACACAAGGCTATGTGAATGGAAAAATAAAAAAGTTATGGCTGAGATTAAAAAAAAACAAAAAACAGAAAATTACCTAGTCTTAAAGGGGTTAAGCTGATTTATTAAGGGATCATAACTTAAAGGGGTTTTCTCACTTCAGAACATGGCGTTTATGATGTAGACACAAGTGAATACAAGGCACTTCCTAATGAATTTTTATTATCCATATTGGCTCCTTTGCTGGATGGATTTATTTTTCCATCACATTATACACTGTGCGTTTTCATGGTTACAGCCACCCTCCAATTCATCAGTGGTGATCGTGATTGCACACTATAGGAAAAAGTGTTGGCCTCTCTGGTGGCCGGGACCGTGGGAGCTCACATAGGCTGGTGCTTTTTCCTATAGTGTGCAAGCACAGCCACCACTGCTGGATTGTAAGGTGGTCGTAACCATGGAAACGAGCAGTGTATAATGAGATGGAAAAATGAATCCAGCCATCAAAGGAGGCAATATGGACAATCACAATACATTATTAAATGGCTTGTAATAACTTTCTCTACATAAGAAATGTTATTTCCGGACATGAGACAACCCCTTTAAAGCAATTTAAAGACAGGTGTTTCAAATACTCCAGTCTTTTTCTTCTTTTTTTCACTCCTAAAAAAAGTCAAGCTTAATAAATGTGTCCCCTTTTCTATAGGGCCATGAAGAAAACACTAGTGGTAAGACACATTTCCTCATATTTACTGATATGGCTACGCCAAATATCTGTTTAAAAAGTGGTGCAATTTGGAGCATCTACGGTTTCTACCCTTGTGCTCGAGATAGGGGAAGCACAAAGGGACAATTTTCATTAGAAAAGGGGTGGGGCCTAATTCTGGCATAAAAATCGGTCTCAAAGTAAGTCAACCAATAGTTGGTATAGTCAGAGAGGGGCATTTGTCAATGTCTTTACTCCACTATTGTGGGCTCATGCCCACGAACGTAAGGGCTCCGTGCCCGTGCTGCGGACCACATACGGCGGTTTCCGCAATACATGGGTCACCAGCTGTGTGCATTCCGCATCACGGATGCGGACCTATTCATTTGAATGGGTCAGCAAATCCAGAGATGCGGTGCGGAAGCACGTATCGGAACCCCATGGAAGCACTTTGGAGTGCGTCCGTGGTGTTTCTGGCCGTGCCTCCGCACCATTTTTTTGCGGTACGGATCGCGGACCCAATTCAAGTGAGCACGTAGCCCTTACGTTTGTGGGCATGAGCCCTTAGTCTGACATCTGGTGGTTGGTTTTCAGTTAGACAAGTTCATATTCATTTAGACTGGTCTAATTTATTTGCACATGAAAATAGTTGCATCTTTGTGGAGAAAAGTTGCATTTCTCCAGAAGAGTGCGATTTATCACTGAAAACAGATAAAGAAAAGTACACCAGCCCTGGCGTGGTGTAGAAATTTTTGCAATATAAATAGTTACAAAAAAGTTGCAAAACTAAGGCTGGTTTCACACGGGCGTTGCGGGAACATGCGTGATTTTTCCGCGCGAGTGCAAAACATTGTAATGCGTTTTGCACGAGCGTGAGAAAAATCACCATGTTTGGTACCCAGACCCGAACCCAGACTTCTTAACGGAAGTTCGAGTTTGTTTTTACAGAATGCTTAGTACAATAGGGCTGGGGGGGTTAAAAAAATAAAAAATAATTTAACTCACCTTAATCCACTTGTTCGCGCAGCCCGGTGTAACGGTGTTCCCTACTTCGTGAGATTGCCCTACCCTTGTCACTTCCAGTCGCACCGGACACGACATCAGGGGGTATGCAGCGCGGCGCAGGTGCACAACGACGGGTTACGGAAATTTCAGACATATCACAGCAGAGTGCGCATGCGCTGGGAGCCTCGCCGGCGGTTAGGGTAGGGAAAAATTATGGGCCAGTGCGCAGGCGCGGTGATCGGATGGATGTTCTCAGCTGGACACCGGCCGCGCCTGCGCACTGGCCCATAATTCTTCCCTACCCTAACCGCATGCGCACTCTGCTGTGAAATTTCAGAGATTTCCCTAACCCGTCGTCGTGCGCCTCCGCGGCGCTGCATACCTCCTCACGTAATGTCCGGTGTGACCGGAAGTGACGAGGGTAGGGCAATCTCATGAAGTAGGGAAGTATAACGTTACACAGGCTTCTCTTCTGTCTTCTTCTTTGAGGAATAGGACCTTTGATGACGTCACTGCGCTCATCACATGGTCCATCACATGATCTTTTACCATGGTCACTACAGGTCCTTTTCCTGCACAGCAAAGATGAAGACAGAAGAGAAGCCGGGCTGCGTGAACAAGTGGATTAAGGTGAATTAAATTATTTTTTATTCTTTTTAACCCCTCCAGCTCTGTTGTACTATGCATTCTGTATTAAGAATGCTATTATTTTCCCTTATAACCATGTCATAAGGGAAAATAATAATGATCGGGTCTCCATCCCCATCGTCTCCTAGCAACCGTGCGTGAAAATCGCACCGCATCCGCACTTGCTTGCGGATGCTTGCGATTTTCACACAACCCCATTCATTTCTATGGGGCCTGCGTTGCGTGGAAAACGCACAATATAGAGCATGCTGCGATTTTCACGCAACGCACAAGTGATGCTTGAAAATCATCGCTCATCTGCACAGCCCCATTGAAGTGAATGGGTCCGTATTCAGTGCGGGTGCAATGTGTTCACCTCACGCATTGCACCCGCGTGGAAATCTCGCCCATGTGAAAGAGGCCTAAGGCTACTTTTACACTAGTGTTTTTTGCGGATCCATCATGGATCTGCAAAATGCTTCAGTTACAATAATACTACCGCATTCATCCGTCATGAACGGATCCGGTTGTATTATGTCTTATATAGCCATGACGGATCCGTCATAACACCATTGAAAGTCAATGGTGGGCGGATCCGTTTTCTATTGTGTCACAGAAAACGGATCCGTCCCCATTG
Source organism: Bufo bufo (assembly GCF_905171765.1). NCBI lineage: Eukaryota > Metazoa > Chordata > Amphibia > Anura > Bufonidae > Bufo > Bufo bufo. The sequence continues at coordinate 90,832,501 of NC_053396.1, forward strand.
AGTTACATTGTGTGTCAGGACGGATCCGTCTTGCTCCGCACCAAATTGCAGCGTTATTCTGTCAGCGATGGGAGCGCAACCAAACGGAACGGAATGCATTTTGGAGCATTTCGTTCAGTTCAGTTTTGTCCCTATTGACAATGAATGGGGACAAAGCTGAAGCATTTTCTTCCACTTCAATGGGTACGCAAATCGGGAGATGCGGAATGGTGTGGAACGGAGCACGGAACGGAACCCTACGGAAGCACTATGGAGTGCTTCCATGGGGTTTCGTCCCGTACTTCCGTTCCGCAAAAAGAAAGATCATGTCTTATCTTTTTGGGGACCGGCCGGATCGCGGACCCATTAAAGTGAATGGTCTGCGATCCGCTGCAACTGCCCCACGGTGGTGTTCGTGCATTGCGGCCCACATTTTGCGGGCCGCAGCACGGTTACGGGGTGCACACGTTTGTGTGCAGGAGGCCTAAGGCCTCTTTCACACGGCCGTGTGCTGGACGGACCCGTGCTGTGGGTCGCAAATTGCGGTCCGCAATGCACGGGCACCCATTGTGGGGCAGCCACATGCGGATCGTAGACCTATTCACTTGAATAGGGTCCGCGATCCGTCCGATCCGCAAAAAGATAGAACAAGTTCTATATTTTTGCAGAACGGAACACCACGGAAGCCTTCCGTAGTGCTTCCTTGGGGTTCCGTTCCATACCGCATCTCCGTATTTGCAGACCCATTCACGTGATGCGGAATGCACGAGGCTGGTGACCCGTGTATTGCGGAACCGCCGTATGCGCCCCACAATACGGCCATGGAACGAATACGTTCGTGGGAAAGAGGCCTAAATTGGCTATTTGGTCATTTATGCAAATTAAGGTAACAGTTTCCCTCTGGCAGACTTTCACTTTTCACCCCAATTTCGTTCACGTTGTTGAGACCTAGTCAGATTCTCAAAGCAGTTTTTACTTTATTACTATTGATTGATCACTTATGTTTGGTGTCACGTTGCTGCGTTTTTAGGCAAAAATGCCAGCTCCAGATATTGCAGGGAACTTTATGTCAATTACTGAAAGCAGCGCACACAATTTATTTTTTTCATTACTATTTTTTTACCCTTTGAGTAGGCATGTTTTTTTTTATCGCAGCATGCTTTGGGTGTGACCTTTTTCCCTGTTTTTCTGGCATTTTTATCCCATTAAATATCCCTAGTTTATTTTTAACTGGCTGAAAAAACGCAAGTGCCAATTGGGCACATTTACTACGACCGGCTTTTTACGCCAGTCTTAGTTTCCCCCACTGCACTGCCATTAGTCTAATTTATGACGAGGCGTGTGCCTCTTTATGAAATAGGCGCATCTATGGCAGTCCAGCGGCTGGCGTTATTTTCCGCTAACATTTACGCCTGTTTCCAGGCAAAGCCCCCCACATGCCCCTGTCATGCCCAGCTGGCAGACATGGCGTAAAACCGGCTGTACGACTAAATATTGTTGCACGCCTGGTTAAAAAAGGAAACTTGCAACTATTTAACACCTAAAATAGTCACTTAGTAAATGTGCCCCAATGTGTGTTGTGTTTTTTTTATGTTTTTGCATGTTGTTTTTCTACCAGTGAATTTTCCATGCAGTTCTACAGAGGAAGTGACATTACAGTGGGTACCTACACAATGGGGATTATGTGCTTTGTTTTCCGCATGGATATACTTGCAGAAAAAATGCAGCGTAATACAGTACCAGCAAATGAGATTAAATCTCATGTACAATTTGCTTTTTCTTCCTTGTGGAAATTGACCTGACATGCTGGATTTAGAAATCCACAGCACGTCAATTGTTTGTATGATTTTTGGTGCAGATCTCACCCTTTTCAATGGAAGGGTGAGATCTGCAGCAAAACCGGATCAAATCCGCAAGTAACATATGTGGTGTTTGGTGCAGATCTGGTGTGAAAACGCACAGATTTTGGGGCACATTACTATTTATTATAGTGTCTGCACCTGTCTTTAGGCATAAAAAAGTTATTTTAGGCCCGATGCACACGAGCATTGATTGGGGCCGCATTTTTTGTGGCTCGGATGGGGACCCATTCACTTCAATGGGGCTGTAAAAGATGCAGACAGCACACGGTGTACATCTGTTCTGTGGCCCCGCAAAAAAAAAAGAAATCGAACATGTCCTATTTTTTATCCATATGATGCATTCTGTCCATTCCGCATTTTACTGGTATCCATCCAGAAGTGTCTCCGTGTGTATTCCGTTTCCTTATTTCCGTTTTCTCGTACCACAAAAATATAGAACATGTACTATTATTGTCCGCAAATCACGGTCCTTGGCTCCATTCAAGTCAATGGGTCCGCAAAAAAAACTGAATACATACGGAAGGCAACCATGTGTCATCCGTTTTTCTTCCGTTTTTGCGGAACCACCTGTTCTTCAGGTTTAGGCCAGCCCACTTTTGCCATGTGCTTCTTGTTTACAAATATTGGCAGAGCACATGACCTGGAAAGTCCCTGAGGCCTTCAGTAGCTGCATCTCATAAAAGCGAAGATGGATGTGGAGAAGCTCATCACACAGACCCAAGAAAGACCCTAAATCTGGGACACCCAGTGTGACGGTTACCATGACCGTCTAGCCAAGGAGCGGGCAGGGGAAGAGGTGGCGCAACATATGATGGCCAGCCAATGGGAGAAGGCAAATTCAAAAAAGCGGCGTGACTTAGGTAAGAGTACCCATGCTTAAATTTTTTTTTGTTCAACCCCTTCCCGTATTATCACGTACATGTACGTGAGCGAATGTGGCTTCTTGCCGCATCCTCACGTGCATGCACATGATGTGATCAGGCAGGTGCAGGAGCTGCACCTGCCCGATCCGCAGCATGGGCCCGGCTGTTAGGCCTCTTTCACACAAGCGTCGCGTGTGAGGGCCAAATAGGATGCGGGTGCGTCGCGGGGAAAATGCGCGATTTTTCCATCCGAGTGCAAAGCGTTTTAATGCGTATTGCACGCGCGTGAGAAAAATCTGCATGTTTGGTACCCAGACCCGAACCCAGACAATTTCACAGAAGTTCGGGTTTGGGATCGGTGTTGTGTAAATTTTATTATTTTCCCTTATAACATGGTTCTTAATACAGAATGCTAAGTAAATTAGGGATGGAGGGGTTAAAAAATAAAATAATTAAACTCACCTCATCCACTTGTTCGCGCTGCCCGGCTTCTCTTCTTTTTTCTTCTTTGATGACCTGGGAGGAAAAGGACCTTTGGTGACATCACTGCGCTCATCACATGGTCCATATGATGTGCGCAGTGATGTCACCAAAGGTCATCAAAGAAGGTCATCAAGGTCATCCAGAAGAAGAAAGAAGAGAAGTCGGGCAGCGTGAACAAGGGGATGAGGTGAGTTTAATTTTAATTTTATTTTTTAACCCCTCCATTCCTAATTTACTTAGCATTCTGTATTAAGAATGCTATTATTTTTCCTTATAACATGAAAAATAATAAAGATCAAGTCCCCATCCCGATCGTCTCCTAGCAACCATGCGTGAAAATCGCATCACATACGCACTTGCTTGCGGATGCCTGCGATTTTCACGCAGCCCCATTCACTTCTATGGGGCCTGCGTTGCGTGAAAAACGCACAATATAGAGCTTGCTGCGATTTTCACGCAACGCACAAGTGATGCGTGAAAATCACCGCTCATGTGCACAGCCCCATAGAAATGAATGGGTCCGGATTCAGTGCAGGTGCAATGCGTTCAACCCGCGCGGAAAACTCGCCCGTGTTAAAGAGACCTTACTGATAGCCGGGCCTCTGCTGCATCCGCCAGCATTGGTGGATTAACCCTTTCACGTGCGGCAGTCAGCGCTGACCGCGGCACGTACGGGGTATACAGAGGGAGGGGGCTAACTCTGACTCCATTGCCCACCCTCCCTGCGCTGGCAGGGGGTCGATGGTTGCCATGGCAGCCCGATGCCTTATACAGGTATCGGCGCTGCCAGCCTACGGTAGCCCAGGAGATCCAGCCTGAGCGTTGCGTCTCCTAGGCAACTGTAGTGTCTCACTGTGTGAGACACTGACAGTTCAATTCAGTACAATACAGAATGTATTGTACTGAATTGAAACAGGGATCAAACCCTGAAAATATGAAGTCCCACAGTGGGACAAATATAAAAAGTTAAATAAAGTGAAAAAAAAAAGTGTTTTTTTTATAATAAAGAAATTAAAGTTTCAAGTAAAAAAAAGCGTCCTTTTTCCAAAATAAAGTAAAAAAAAAAATAGTAAAAAATAGGGAAAAAAATAAAAGTAGACATATTAGGTATCGCCGCGTCCGTATAGACCAGCTCTATAGAAATACCACATGACCTAACCCCTCAGGTAAACACTTTCAAAAGAGTAAAATAAAAACTGTGCTAAAAAAAAAACATTTTTTTGTCACCTTACATCACTAAAAGTGCAACACTAAGCAATCAAAAAGGCTTATGCCCCCCAAAATAGTACCAATCTAACCGTCACCTCATCCCGCAAATAATGAGCCCCTACCTAAAACAAATCGCCCAAAAAATAAAAAATAAATATGGCTCTCAGACTATGGAGACACTAAAACATATATATTTTTTTTGTTTTAAAAATATTAGTGTATAAAACTTTAATAAATAAAAAAAGTATACATATTAGTTATCGCCGCATCCGTAATAACCTGCTGTATAAAGCTATCACATGACCTAACCCCTCAGGTGAACACCATAAAAAAAATAAAAAAAAAGGTGTAAAAAAAAGCCATTGCTTGCCACCTTACATCACAAAAAGTGTAATAACAAGCGATCAAAAAGTCATATGCACCTCAAAATCATACCAATCTATCTGTTATCTCATCTTGCAAAAAATGAGACCCTACCTAAAAAAAACTGGCTCTCAGAATATGGAGACACTAAAACATGATTTTCTTTGTTTCAAAAATGCTGTTATTGTGTCAAATTTTATAAATAAAAAGTATACATATTAGGTATCACCGCGTCCATAATCACCTGCTGTATAAATATATCACATGACCTAACCCCTCAGGTGAACACTGTAAAAATAAAAAATAAAAACAGTGTAAAAAAAGCCATTTTTTGCCACCTTACATCGCAAAAAGTGTAGTAAGAAGCGATCAAAAAGTCATATGCACCCCAAAATCATACCAATCTATCCGTCATCTCATCCCACAAATAATGAGCCCCTACCCAAGACAATCGCCTCAAAAAATATAAAAAACTATGGCTCTCAGAATATGGAGACACTAAAACATGATTTTCTTTGTCTCAAAAATGCTGTTATTGTGTAAAACTTTAATAAATAAATAAAAAGTATACATATTAGGTATCACTGCATCCATAATCACCTGCTGTATAAAATATCACATGACCTAACCCCTCAGGTAAACACCGTAAATTATTATTTTTTTAAATGTGTAAAAATTAGCAATTTTTTGTCACCTTACATCACAAAAAGTGTAATACCAAGCGATCAAAAAGTCATACACACTCCAAAATTATACCAATAAAACCGTCATCTCATCCCGCAAAAATTGAGCCCCTACCCAAGACAATCGCCCTAAAAAATATAAAAAACTATGGCTCTCAGAATATGGAGACACTAAAACATGATTTTCTTTGTCTCAAAAATGCTGTTATTGTGTAAAACTTTAATAAATAGTTTCCCAAAAGTAAAAAAATATATGGGTTTCAGAATATGGAGACACTAAAAAAATTATAAAAAAAAAAAATGCTTTATTATGTAAAACTGAAACAAACAGCAACAAAAAAGTTGTCATATTTGGTATTGTCGCGTCTGTAAAAACTTACTCTATAAAAATACCACATGATCTAACCTGTCAGATGAACGTTGTAAATAACAAAAAATAAAAACGGTGCCAAAACAGCTTGCCTCACAAAAAGTGTAATATAGAGCAACCAAAAATCATATGTACCCTTAAATCATATGTACCCTTAAATCATATGTACCCTTAAATAGTACCAACAAAACTGCTACTTTATCCCTTAGTTTCCAAAATGGGGTCATTTTTTTGAGTTTCTACTCTAGGGGTGCATCAGGGGGTCTTAAAATGTGACATGGCCCTCCAAAAACCATATGGAATTCCTTTCCTTCTGCTCCCTGCCATGTGCCTGTACAGCAGTTTTACGACCACATATGGGGTGTTTCTGTAATCTACAGAATCAGGGTAATAAATATTGAGTTTTGTTTGAACCCTTGCTTTGTTACTGGAAAAAATGGATTAAAATGGAAAATCTGCCAAAAAATCTGCCATTTTTGGGTGGTTTCTATTATGTAAGCCTCACAAAGTGACTTCAGACCTGAACTGGTCCTTAACCTGTTCCGGACACATGACGTACCGGTACGGCATGTTGTCCCAGTACTTAAGGACACATGACATACCGGTACGTCATGTATAGTTTCGATCACCGCCGCCCGGCGTCAGTTGTCCGTGTTTCCCTTCAGCAAAATAAATAGTGCATGTCCTACTTTTTTCACATTTGCGGACAAGGATAGGCATTTATTACAAGGGATCTGTGGAAAAAAACGGATCCTCCAAAAAAAACGGATGCTGCTTCCGTTTTTTTGGGCGGACGCACAATTTGCGGACGCAAAAAACAACTGTCGTGTGCATGAGGCCTTAGGCTGGGTTCACACGTTTTGGTTCAGGATGCGTCCCGGGTGCATTGCGGCAAACCTGCGCGAGTAGGTACACAATTGCAGTCAGTTTTGACTGCGATTGCGTTCCGTTGTTCAGTTTTCATCGCACGGGTGCAATGCGTTTTGCACGCGCGTGATAAAAAACTGAATGTGGTACCCAGACCCGAACTTCTTCACTGAAGTTCAGGTTTGGGTTCAAGGTTGTGTAGATTGTATTATTTCCCCTTATAACATGGTTATAAGGGAAAATAATAGCATTCTTTAATACAGAATGCTTAGTAGAAGGTCAATTGAGGGTTAAATTATATATTAAATTTTTTAACTCACCTCCTCCAATTGATCGCGTAGCTGTTCTTTCTTCAGGACCTGTCAAAGGACCTGTGGTGACGTCACTGAGCTCATCACATGGTCCAATCACATGGTCCATCACCACGGTGATGGACCATGTAATGTGACATCACCACAGGTCCTTTAGCCGGCAGCTCATGATTAAAGAAGTAAGAAGAGATCGGCAACTGCGCGATCAAGAGGAGGAGGTGAGTTAATTTTATTTTTAGTTTTTAACCCTCAATTGACCTTCTACTAAGCATTCTGTATTAAGAATGCTATTATTTTCCCTTACAACCATGTTATAAGGGAAAATAATACAGTGAATAGACTGTCATCTTAGCAACCATGCATGAAAATCACACCGCATCCGCACTTGCTTGCGGATGCTTGCGATTTTCACGCAGCCCCATTCACTTCTATGGGGCCTGCGTTGCGTGATAAATGCACAATATAGAGTGTGTGACCCTAGACCCCCCAGGGGTGCTGCAGCTTGCCCCCCTACTGTTTCTACTGTCTGGGCATTGTAGAACCTCAGGAAACATGACAGGTGCTCAGAAAGTCAGAGCTGCGTCAAAATGCGGAAATTCACATTTTTGTACCATAGTTTGTAAACGCTATAACTTTTGCGCAAACCAATAAATATACACTTATTGCATTTTTTTTATCAAAGACATGTAGAACAATAAATTTAGAGAAAAATTTATATAGAAATGTAGTTTTATTTGAAAAAATTTACAACAGAAAGTGAAAAATGTCATTTTTTTGCAAAAATTTTGGTCAATTTTGATTAATATAAAAAAAAAGTAAAAATGTCAGCAGCAATGAAATACCACCAAATGAAAGCTCTATTAGTGAGAAGAAAAGGAGGTAAAATTCATTTCAATAAACCATGAAAGTAGTGTAGTGCAGAATTTTAAAAAGTGGTCTGGTCATTAAGGGGGTTTAAGCTAGGGGAGCTGAGGTGGTTAAGGAGTTAAAAAGTGGGGTTTGGAAATTTTCTGAAAAATTTAAAGATTTGCTTCTAAACTTTTAAGCCTTCTAACGTCCCCAAAAAATAAATTTGCATTCACAAAATGATCCAAACATGAAGTAGACATATGGGGAATGTAACATAATAACTATTATAAAAGTAGAGAAATTGAAATTTGAAAATTTTTAAAAATTTATGGTAAATTTGGTATTTTTTTTATAAATAAAAATTACTTTTTTTGACTCAATATTACCACTGTCATGAAGTACAATATGTGACGAGAAAACAGTCTCAGAATGGCCTGGATAAGTAAAAGCGTTAAAGTTATCACTACATAAAGTGACACGTCCGATTTGCTAAAAATGGCCCGGTCCTGAAGGTAAAAACTAACTTGATCTTGAAGGGGTTAAGTATATTTCAGTGTACATTTTATGCAGCAGCATAGCTATAGGGCCCTTGCAGATGAGCGTTGGTCATGCTGCGAGTCTGCAGCACAGCTTCCGGCCTGACCTCCCAGCGCTGCCGGGGGTCACATAGCATTATATTGATTTATGATGCTATGTTAACCCTTTACAGTTCTGGAATGTATTGGATAACACTGGCAGCACTATGTCTGTGTTATCCAATACATTCCAGAACTGTTAAGGGTTACATAAGATCATAAATCAATATAATGCTTTGTGACCCCTGGCAGCGATGGGAGTTCAGGCCGGGCGCTGCGCTGCGGACTCGCAGCATGACCAACGCTCATCTGCAAGGGCCCTATAGCTACGCTGCTGCACATTGGGGAAGCAGGCCTATTGTGTAATTATCAGCATAACTATGAAGGGGGACATCCAGGGGTGTATACATTAATTGCAAAGAAGTACCTCCCCTCAGTACTTGTTTTGATATTAAACGTGTAAAATAGCAGAATTTGTAGGAAGTTTATGTTGTGTCTTATACACTACTCACTTTTTGCCTCTATTGTATTTTTGCCTCTATTGTAAAGCATATCAGTGATTTCTTACGTAATTAAATATTATGTTTAGATGCAGCAAATCAAATGTGTAACACCCCTGAGTTGTGTTACTACACGCCTCTACCCCGCTACTATCTCCTAAGAGCCTTTATAATGTCATCTGATGTAATTTATATTATGTCCTCCACAAATGTGCATATAAACCTATGTTAAATGTAATTGTTCATGTAGTTTGCCTGGTTACCAGTAGGTGGCAGCAACACATTGGCAGGTACAAGTTTAGTGTTTAGTAAATCTGGGCTGAAATGGATTATTCCAGCTTAGCTCCCCCTGTGTGTGGAGAAGTGGGCTGGTCCCACATCCTGCAGCATAGGTGGAGAAGGAGGTTAGAGGTAGTGTGCCAGCCACCCCTGTTGGGGAAGGCTGTGTGATACTGTCCAGGAAAACCCCTGCATAGGGAAGACAGCAAGGACCTAGTCTCGGCTGAGACTTGGTCATATACCCAGTCTGAGCACCTTCAGCTCTGCTGGATGAGGAAAGCAGAAACTACAGACAACCTCCAGAGGTCCAGGAAGAAAGCATCCCCTGAGAATCCATCTGTGAGACAAGTCCAGTGCCTAGGAGAAGTTAATTCCTCCTCAGCTAGTCTGTCCCCGCACAGCAGAAGGTACCAGATAAGTGCAGAAGCTAATCCTGCCACAATTACAGAGCTACCAAGCAGACGTTTTATCCTGCAAGCTCCACATTTAAAGCAGAAGTATTCATTCCTGCGAATGATTGCCAAAACCTGCTGGGACCAAGAGACCAAAGCTGTATACCACTTGGATGCAAGTTATTTCATGTAAAGCAACGTTTGAACTTCATCTAAAGGTCTGGACATCATTTCTTCTGCAAAATTCCTCTATTACTCCTACTATTACTACACTCAAATTTATTGCAAGTGAGCCAGGAGTCCGGCCGTACCTAGGTAGGAGACACCTTGACACAACTACCACCAAACTACAGAGACATTATAGGCCATTACCCCACTCTGGCATTCTAAATGTGGAATGTGCGTTATAACACCTTGGAAGGGTCCTGGGATAGTACCCTGCGCACGCTGCAATTGGCGTAAAGACAAATACAGGATATATTATCCACCTGACCCAGCCACTGCACTAAAAGTGGCATCAGCGAACCCGTTCCTGGTCACTGCACATGTACAGGCTTCCAAAGTATATAAAGGTCAGCCCCCAGTAATGTGGAAGTTTTTTCAAAATCGACTGTACCTGTAACTGTCGCGTACACACACACAGGGGGGAGGGAAGTGACCACTGCGCTCCACCCTTACCCCTGGCCCTGCCTAATTGCCTCGCAAGTCCTAATGACAGGGGACAACTGGACAGCAATCCCTAGCTTGGAATAAGTGCAGGGAGGACAGACCAGACAAACAACAGAATGTGAACGGACAGAGTCTATACCAGTAGAGCTACGAAGTACAAATGGAGCAAGCAGAGAATAGTCAGGAGAAGCCGGGGTCATAAATACCAGGAGAGTCGTGAAGTACCAAAGGAGTCAGCAGAGGATCGTCAGGAGGAAGCCGGGGTCAGAATACCAGGAGAGCAGCAAAGTACACAAGGAGCAGGCAGAGGATCGTCAGGAATTCAGCAGGAGGTAAGTACGCCAGGAAAGACAAAGTCGCAGGTGGAACCTAAATAACAGGCAATCTGTGGCCAGCAGACTGCCTGTTTAAATAGGGAGCCAGAGGGGTCATGTGACGTGGCCAGCGTCACATGACTCCACACAGACTACACAGCCGAGCGCCGAGTGATCAGCTCGGCGCTCAGCCATAAAACCATTCTCATGAATGCGCATAGACGAGCGGGGGGCGTGCATAGTATTATCAGGAGCACGGGCGACGCTGGACGCGCTGATGATGCGTGCGCGCTCCGGACGTGCCTGCCTCCTAGACCGCGCCGTGATAGTACCATTCTAATATTTTATATTATGAACTAATATTCTTTATTTGGAAATATGTATATTATAATTTATTTTTTTATATGTTGTGTTTTAACAGTTCAAAGAGTAAAGACAAGATGGCATTCATGTCGTGACCAATTTCGCTGTGAATTAATCCTAGCAAAGGGTCACAGTGGTGATGGCGGTTTGCGCTAAAAACCATATATGTATACCCGGCAGCTACAATTTCTGCGGCCCATTTTGGAATTAAGGCCATAAGTATATGCTATCAGTATCAGTGTTTGCTACAAAGTAGTTATATATTCATAAGTTTATTTATAAAGAGATAATGTGTGATGCTTCCACAAGAAGAATCATGTACTAACCCTCATTCTTTCACAATTTCAGCACCGTGGACAACCTTGCGGATGAAGGGCACAATTCCAGCAGCTTCCATGAGGAGGACCAAGCTCTTACTATGCAACATTCCCCACATCCCGTGACCGGTGAGGAGGATCTAAGCCCACAGGAGTTGCCCACTCAACAACTGCAGGGAGAAGGTTCTGGTGTGGAAGCTGGAGGAGTTACCGCTTCCAGTCGAGAAGCACAGGCCAGGCAAGGTCAGCGGAGAAGGGGGTCTAAGGCAAATCCTTCATCTCGCTCAGATACTCAAGCAGTGGTTGACATCCACGTGATCCAGTATTTGAGTGAGAGAAGACAGGTAAGGAGGAGAGGATGCTTGGTGGCCTAGCTCCCCTGATCCAATGCTGGCCCCAAGATAAAACAACCATGTATATGATTTTGATGACATCAGTGGCCTCTATAATGGCCTCCAAACCAGACACACTGGAGCTACTTTGCTTTGTTGATGCCATGAAGGAGCGACTGTTTGCCCGTTCTACTGAGCCCCAGCCGGGACCGAGCATGCCACAAACTCACATCTGCCCTAGCTGTCTCCCTATGCCCCTGTATTCACAGGACCCCCAAACTTATTGGCGGCCACAGTACCCGCCACAAAGCACAATCCCCCAACAGTACAATCCACCTGGTGATGTGGTTGTTATTCCAGGCCAAGTTCGTGGCCCTTGCACCCGAGAGCTTTTTGAACCTTGATTTGTGTTTAATTTATTTTGAACATTTAAGTTATGGCTGAATGTGAAGCCTTTATATTTTTATTTTTTTAATGATAAAAACTTTGGACAATCCAATCTTGTGTTGATCTCTTTATTTTAAATAAAAAAAGGAATTACACAATAATTTATTTCAAATGTCAAGGGTCACAAGTGACAATGCAAACACATAGTTAAGATTTCTTTCCAAACTATATGATTTTACAAAAAGTATACTATGTATTGCGAAATCATTCTTCAAACATAAATAGATAGGTGACATCTTCTTCAATGTGTGACAATCCCAAGCAGTAAAATTCTAAACCATCGTAATATGTCATCCCTGCAAACCTAAGAAAAGAGAAGGATAGATAATGGAAAAAGTTAGCACTCACACTCATATAAACATGTTATTCTGGACTACAGTACATTTGTTAATGTATTAGGTATAAAGAGGTATTTGAAGGTTTATGTAGGCAAAACATTAGACACTTTTGATGTTAAACACAATCATGTACATTGTCATTGTACATAAAATATTGGGTACTTTTGGTCTAACAGTTTTGACTACAATACACCCCAGCCCGCAAGCCCACATCAAGGGTCCCTTTTTGTCTTGCGAGTCCCTACACTACTATAATAAAAAAAATAAAACCAATGACTGTAAAATAACAAAGTACTACAATGGCCAGAGTCCAGATGACATCATTGTCTGCCAAGAACTACATCCATCTGCCACGGTAATGATCCCTCAGGGCTGGTAAAGTAATTGGCATAGAGGTCTCGAAATGCAAGTCCTGCAGATCCAGGCTGTCCATGTCGAGTCTTTTCCAATCCTGTGGAAGAAGAATAGGTACCAGACTCCTCTAAACCAGCATCTAAGGGAGCATCATGAATCCTGACGAAGTTATGCAGAATCACACACGCTTTAATAACAAGGGTGGCATTGTCTGGCGCCATCTGTAAGGATGACAGGAATACTCTCCACTTGTTGGTGAGTATTCCAAATGCACACTCTACATTCCGACGGGCTGTAGTCAGCCGATAGTTAAATATGCATCGCCTGTCATCCAGATTGCGTCTGGGGAAGGGTCGCATGACATGTGGGGCCAAAGCAAAGCCTTCATCAGCCACTATTACAAATGGAGTCGGGGGACCCGCAGAACCTGGCAGCAATCTGGGCTCTGGGAGTGCAAGTTGGTTGGCATTAAGTCACTCACTCAATCTGGAAGAACTGAAAATGCGTGCATCTACAGTGCTCCCATAGGCCCCGATATCCACAATGATAAACTTATATGTAGTGTCAGCTAAAGCCAACAGCACAATGGAAAAGTATTGCTTAGAATTGTAGTACCGGGACCCTGAGTTTGGAAACTGTGCATCAAGATGAAAGCCCTCAGCAGTCCGGATCAAATCCTCTGCTTTGAGCTCGGGCATCACCGCTTCCCGGAGTTGCTGCCAAACCACTTCACATGTTTGACGAACAATCCGAGAAATAGTTGAGACTCCCAGCAGGAACTCAAGATGCAGAGATGCAAATGAATTCCCAGTCACCAGAAACCTGAAGGAAGACAAAAAAAAAGACAAAAGACGTAAAAAATCACTAATCATAGTGTTTTAAAGTATAACATGCTTAGTTGCCCATATCAAATACATACATTAGACCAGGGATGGGCAAACTGTGGCTCTCCAGCTGTTGTAAAACTACAAATCACATTATGCCCTGCTGTAAGAAGACTGGGCATACTGGTAGTTGTGGTTTTGCAACAGCTGGAGAGGCGCAGGTTGAACATCCCTGCATTAGACATTGGTTTTTATAAAGGAGCTGTCCAAACTGAAAGGTTTGATCTGAATGTTTGCTACGGGCAACTAAGCCAGTTCTACTTTACAACAGTTCAGTTAATGACCCCAGATATTTACACATAACAAAGTGAGTCTAACACACTTAATATCCAAAATAATATGAACACATTATTTAGAGAACCATTGCAATAAATATACATACCTCAGCATAACGATGAGCTATTCCTCTGGAGAAATGCAGCGCTTCATATTTGTGTCCTCCTAGGTGAGGCAGGGTGCAGAGACGCTAACAAAATGTCAAAACTGCTCACAGACATACGACAAAACCCATGAAATTTCTCAGGATGCTGTGGCAGATCCATGTACAGCGTGTGGAAGTGGCTGTTCCTGCTCTGCTGAGAGACAATTGGGTGAACCCACTGCCTCCTCCTCCTTGGTTCGTTGGTACATCGCGCCGAGAAAGCAGCCAGCGCAGGAGGAGGTCAGTCATGACACAACAGATAGCCAGAATCAGAAACCAATGCCAACAAGACACCGACTTCTAACAAAGGGGGAAGAGTCAAAAGTTGGGATTTTTTTTCCTGCTTCAGTTTCCGTTTATCATCCGCAAAAAAACAATCACATACTGAAACAATACGGACATGCTTTTCAGCAAAAACAGAACAGAAACGGAGTATATACGGAAACACAACTGAATAAAAAACTACAGATCCGTAAAAAACAGACCGTTATGCACAACGTGTGCATAAGGCCTTACACTGTCTTTTTTTTAAGTCGCAATGCTGAATATGCACCCGTTCTGAAGGCATTTGCGCCTTGCTCGCCCATTTAGATTTTTTTAGACTAATTCAGAAATTTTCTAACTTTTGCACCGGTTTTACAACTTATTTATGTAGGTGTGCTTTATTTGCGCCTGTTTTATTCTCAAAAACAGTCTAAGGCCTCATGCACACAACAGTGTTTTTTCACTGTCAGTGATTTGTCTTTAGTGGTCCGTGTCCGATTTTGCTTCAGTTGTGTTTCCTTGTGTCTTCCTTTTTTTTTGTCTGGCAGGGGGAAAAAAGGAAGGTTAATGAAAAGTGTAATTTTATTGCACAAAGGTCTTGTAGAAAAAAAACGGACACGGATGACATACCAGTTGTGCACCCGTTTTTTTTGACAGACCCATTTAGGACAGGTTATATTTTCTTGACGGACTGGAATCACGGATCACGGACGCGGAGAAAAAACTATCAGGACTATCAGTTTTTTTTCACAGCTCCATAGAAATGAATATATTTGGTCCACAATCCGATCCACTTTTTTGCAGCTTAGATGCAGACCCATTCACTTCAATGGGGCCGCAAAAGATCCGGACACTACCCCAGTGTGCGGCGAAAAAATAGAACATGTCCTTTTCTTGTTAGTTTTACAGACAAGGATAGGACCTTTCTATAGACGGAATGCACGTGGCCAGTATCCGTGTTTTGCAGATCCGCAATTTGCAATGGCCATGAACTCCAAGGCGTACCAGAAAAGGTGCTCAAACTTTATTTGGCCAAATACTAGAAGAAAGGTAGAAGAAATGCGACTCAGGTCACCCGCTTTTTATGATGCGTTTTGACGTTTTGACAAAAAATGTGTGGCAGCACCCAATGCTGCATTATACAGCTGATCATACCATAGCCTATGACTGTGCGTTTATATCAAACATTTGGCAAATTTACATCAGAACATGGTTTTTAGAACAAAAATGTGAGATATCTCATAGGATGTCATAACAAAACTTAGTATTGGCCCCTCTACCCCAACCAGTTTGCCAGTAAAGCCTCATTTACACGACAGTGTTTCATGGACGTGTGCTGTACGTGTTCTCCCCGGACAGCACACGTCCCCATTCATTTGAATGTGTGTATTCACACATCAGTGTTTTAGCACGGTCCGTGGGTCAGTGTTTTAGCTTGGATGCATGCTCTATTTTGTTTGTGTTCACGGATCCATCATGCTCATTGTAGTCTTTGGGTCCTCGAAAACCACAGATACAGCATGGATACACGGTGTTTCATGGATCTTAACCCCTTAAGGCTGAGTTCACACGGGCAAGATTTCCGCGCGGGTGCAATGCGGGAGGTGAACGTATTGCACCCACACTGAATCCGGACCCATTCATTTCTATGGGGCTGTGCACATGAGCTGTGATTTTCACGCATCACTTGTGCGTTGCGTGAAAATCGCAGCATGCTCTATATTGTGCGTTTATCACGCAACGCAAGCCCCATAGAAGTGAATGGGGCTGAGTGAAAATCGCAAGCATCTGCAAGCAAGTGCGGATGCGGTGCGATTTTGACGCATGGTTGCTAAGATGACAGTCTATTCACTGTATTATTTTCCCTTATAACATGGTTATAAGGGAAAATAATAGCATTCTTTAATACAGAATGCTTAGTAGGTGGTCAATTGTGGGTTAAAAAAAATAAAAGAATTAACTCACCTTCTCCTCTTGATCGCGTAGCTGCCGGTCTCTTCTTACTTCTTTAATCATGAGCTGCCGGCTAAAGGACCTGTGGTGACGTCAGATCACATGGTCCAATCACATGGTCCATCACCGTGGTGAGACCGGCAGCTACGCGATCAAGAGGAGAAGGTGAGTTAATTATCTTTTAACCCTCAATTGACCACCTACTAAGCATTCTGTATTAAAGAATGCTATTATTTTCCCTTATAACCATGTTATAAGGGAAAATAATAACATCTACACAACACCAAACCCAAACCTGAACTTCTGGGAAGAAGTTTGGGTCTGGGTACCACAGTCAGTTTTTTATCACGCGCGTGCAAAATGCATTGCACCCGCACGATAAAAACTGAACAACGGAACGCAATCGCAGTCAAAACTGACTGCAATTGGGTACCTACTCGGGCGGGTTTGCCGCAACGCATCCGGACCTTATCCGGACACGCTTGTGTGAACTCAGCCTAAAGGGATTCTGTCATGACATTTTAGGCCTATAACCAAAACATATGGCCAGGTCCGTACTAATAACCTAAATCCGAAACTGTACTTATTAAATCTGCCTGTGGCTCTATTGGCACATAAAACAGGTTTTTATAACCTGTCATTCACCTACCTAAGGTGCCCAAGGGGACGTCGCTTCATACAGGGTGCCCGGCTGCACCCATCTCCGTCTGGTGCCCAGCGCCGCCTTCCCAGTTGAAATCGCCGCCTTCCTCACCTCAGCCCCGCCTCCGCAATCGTCCGGTCCCTCAGGTTATGCCTAGTGCGCACCCGTGAGATCTGGCAGAGGGACCGGACGATTGCGGAGGCGGGGCTGAGGTGAGGAAGGCGGCGATTTCAACTGGGAAGGCAGCGCTGGGCACCAGACGGAGATGGTTGCAGCCGGGCACACTGTATGAAGCGACGTCCCCTTGGGCACCTTAGGTAGGTGAATGACAGGTTATAAAAACCTGTTTTATGTGCTAATAGAGCCACAGGCACATTTAATAAGTACAGTTTTGGATTCATGCTATTTGGACGGACCTGGCCATATGTTTTGGTTATAGGCCTAAAATGTCATGACAGAATCCCTTTAAGGACCGGGCTTATTTTCACCTTAAGGACCAGGCCATTTTTTGCAAATCTGACCAGTGTCACTTTATGTGTGAATAACTTTAAAACGCTTTTACTTATCCAGGCCATTCTGAGATTGTTATTTCGTCACATATTGTACTTCATGACACTGGTAAAATGGAGTAGAATTTTTTTATTTATTTATAAAAAAAATACCAAATTTCCCAAAATTTTGGCAAAATTAGCAAATTTCCAAGTTTCCCTTTCTCTACTTCTATAATACATAGTAATATCTCCAAAAATAGTTATTACTTTACATTCCCCATATGTCTACTTCAGGTTTGGATCATTTTGGGAATCCCATTTTATTTTTTGGGGATGTTACAAGGCTCAGAAGTTTAGAAGCAAATCTTGAAATTTTAATACTCTATTGCTCGAATATTCAGTACTTGGAACATTTTTTGAACATTGAATACTTAGATCGTTCCATTTATCTCTCATCCATCGATTTAATCAGACGGTTTAAGAAATCTATATTGGATTAATCATTTATACATCTATTTATCGACCAGTATTAATGTGCAAGCATAAGATTCTTTTATATTTTTATTCATATTTTACATTGTATTATTATATGTATATGTAGTTTCAAGAATTTTTATGTCTACCGATTTCTTATCGATATTTTAACATTATTCGAATAAATTTTAGTTATTCAATCACTTGGTTTTAGATGTGTTTTGGATAGTGAGTGCTGATTTAACCAATTCCTGATTACTTTTTTTTATTTATGTACGTTTTATACAATTATTTAATTTTTGAAACAAAATAAATCATGTTTTAGTGTCTCCATAGTCCGAGAGCCATAGTTTTTTCAGTTTTTGGGCGATTATCTTGGGTAGGGTATGATTTTTGCGGGATGAGATGACAGTTTGATTGGCACTATTTTTGGGCGCATATGACTTTTTGATCGCTTGCTATTACACTTTTTGTGATGTAAGGGGACAAAAAATTCCTTTTTTTACAGCGTTTTTATTTTTTACGGTATTCACCTGAGGGGTTAGGTCATGTGATATTTTTATAGAGCAGGTTATTACGGACACGGCGATACCTAATATGGCTACATTTTTTATTTATGTAAGTTTTACACAATTATTTCATTTTTGAAACAAAAAAAAACATGTTTTAGTGTCTCAATAGTCTGAGAGCCATAGTTTTTTCAGTTTTTGGGCGATTATCTTGGGTAGGGTATGATTTTTGCGGGATGAGATGACGGTTTGATTGGCACTATTTTGGGGTGTGTATGACTTTTTGATCGCTTGCTATTACACTTTTTGTGATGTAAGGTGACAAAAAATGGCTTTTTTTTTTACACTTTTTTTTTTAATGGTATTCACCTGAGTGGTTAGGTCATGTGATATTTTTATAGAGCGGGTTATTATGGACGCGGCGATACCCAATATGTGTAGTGCATTTTTTAAAAAAAAATTTTAATCTGTGATAAATGTGTGTTTTTATTTTCACTTTTATTTTTACATTTTTTTGACCCAGACCCACTTGGTTCTTGAAGATCCAGTGGTGCTGATGTCTGTATATAGTGTACTGTACTGTATTTTCACTTTACAAAGTCTGATCAGCCTTCTGCCTTTAGCTGAAGTCTGATCAGCACCATGGACAGCCAGAAGCCTGTGAAGGCGTCCGGTTGCCATGGTAACCATCACTCGCTGCCACAACAGAGCAGCGAGTGATGGGGAGGGGGGCCCCCTCCCTCTGTGATCCCGTCAAGAATCGGGGGCTGAAAAGGCACAGCAGCCCCCGATGGGAGAGGGAGAGAGCTCCCTCCCTGTTAACTCCTTCCATATAGCGGTCCCTATGGACCACGGCATGGAAGGGGTTAAACGGCTGACATCACAGCACAGATGTCAGCCGTTTCAAGCAGAGCGTCAGCAATGTGCTGACACTCTGCTTGATAACCGCTGGCCATCCTGGAAATGAGAGGGGGCGGGCGGGATGATCGCGTGGGTCATTTGGAAGTTTATGATCCCCACGGTCACGGAACGCGGGGATCAGAAACTTCCGAAAGCGCTGCAAACCGCAGGTCTGAATTGACCTGCGGTTTGCAGCGATCACCGATACGGGGGGGGTCACAGGACCCCCCTCGGCATTGACCTAGGGTGCCTGCTGATTGATCTTAGCAGGCACCCAGTTCCGATCACCGCCTGCCGCACGGCGGTGATCGGAACTACACAGGGCGTACAGGTATGCCCTGTGTCCTTAAGTACCAGGACATCAGGGCGTACCTGTACGCCCTGTGTCCTGAAGGCCTCCTGCACAAGACCGTTTTTTCCCCCCGTTTACTGGCCGTTTTTTGCGTTCCGTATACGGTCCGTATACGGAACTATTCATTTCAATGGTTCCGCAGAAAAACCGGAATGTACTCCGTATGCATTCCGTTTCCGTATTTCCGTTTTTCCATTCCGTTTAGCCCTCATGCACACGACCATTGTGTGCACCCGTGGCCGTTGTGCCGTTTTCCGTTTTTTTTCGCGGACCCATTGACTTTCAATGGGTCCGTGGAAAAATCGGTAAATGCATCGTTTTGCAGCCGCATCCGTGATCCGTGTTTCCTGGCCGTGAAAAAAATATGACCTGTCCTATTTTTTTCACGGCCAACGGTTCACGGACCCATTCAAGTCAATGGGTCCGTGAAAGAACACGGATGCACACAAGATTGGCATCCGTGTCCGTGATCCGTGGCCGTAGGTTAGTTTTTATACAGACGGATCCGAAGATCCGTCTGCATAAAAGCTTTTTCAAAGCTGAGTTTTCACTTCGTGAAAACTCAGAACCGACAGTATATTCTAACACAGAGGCGTTCCTATGGTGATGGGGACGCTTCAGGTTAGAATATACTAACAGAACTGTGTACATGACTGCCCCCTGCTGCCTGGAAGGTGCTGCCAGGCAGCAGGGGGCAGCCCCCCCCCCTGTAGTTAACACATTGGTGGCCAGTGTGGCCTCCCCCCCCTCCCTCCCCTGTAGTTAACTCATTGGTGGCCAGTGCGGCCGGCCCCCCCCTCCCCTGTAGTTAACTCATTGGTGGCCAGTGGGCCCCCCCCCCTCCCCTGTAGTTAACTCGTTGGTGGCCAGTGGGCCCCCCCCTCCCCTGTAGTAAACTCATAGGTGGCCAGTGCGGCCGACCCCCCTCCCTGCCCTGTAGTTAACTCGTTGGTGGCCAGTGGGCCCCCCCCTCCCTCCCCTGTAGTTAACTCGTTGGTGGCCAGTGGGCCTTCTCCCCTCCCTTCCCCTCCTAATTAAAATCTCCCCCCTATCATTGGTGGCAGCGGAGTGTACCGATCGGAGTCCCAGTTTAATCGCTGGGGCTCCGATCGGTAACCATGGCAACCAGGACGCTACTGCAGTCCCGGTTGCCATGGTTACTTAGCAATTTGTAGAACCATTATACTTACCTGCGAGCTGCGATGGTCTGCATCCGGTCGGGAGCTCCTCCTACTGGTAAGTGACAGGTACGGCCGGGAGCTCCTCCTACTGGTAAGTGACCCCCGTTTTGGGGAGGGAGGGGAGAAGGCCCACTGGCCACCAACGAGTTAACTACAGGGGAGGGAGGGGGGCCCACTAGCCACCAACGAGTTAACTACAGGGGAGGGAGGGGGGCCAGCCGCACTGGCCACCAATGAGTTAACTACAGGGGAGGGAGGGGCCCACTGGCCACCAATGAGTTAACTACAGGGGAGGGGGGGCCCACTGGCCACCAATGAGTTAACTACAGGGGAGGGAGGGGCGGCCGCACTGGCCACCAATGAGTTAACTACAGGGGAGGGGGGGGGGGGGGGCGGCCACACTGGCCACCAATGTGTTAACTACAGGGGGGGGGGGAAGCACCTGCCAGGCAGCAGGGGGCAGTCATGTACACAGTTCTTTTAGTATATTCTAACCTGAAGCGTCCCCATCACCATGGGAACGCCTCTGTGTTAGAATATACTGTCGGATTTGAGTTTCACGATGTAACTCAAATCCGACGGTATATTCTAACATAGAGGCGTTCCCATGGTGATGGGGACGCTTCAAGTTAAAATATACCATCGGATTGGAGAAAACTCTGATCCGATGGTATATTAACTCCTGACTTTACATTGAAAGTCAATGGGGGACGGATCCGTTTGAAATTGCACCATATTGTGTCAACGTCAAACGGATCCGTCCCCATTGACTTGCATTGTAATTCAGGACGGATCCGTTTGGCTCCGCACGGCCAGGCGGACACCAAAACGACTTTTTTTTCATGTCCGTGGATCCTCCAAAAATCAAGGAAGACCCACGGACGAAAAAACGGTCACGGATCACGGAAAAACGGAACTCCGTTTTGCGGACCGCAAAAAAATACGGTCGTGTGCATGAGGCCTTAAAGATAGAACATGTCCTATTATTGCCCGCAAATCACGTTCCGTGGCTCCATTCAAGTCAATGGGTCCGCAAAAAACGGAACACATACGGAAATGCATCCGTATGTCTTCCGTTTCCGTTCCGTTTTTTGAGGAACCATCTATTGAAAATGTTATGCCCAGCCCAATTTTATCTATGTAATTACTGTATACTGTATATGCCATATGGAAAAACGGAACAGAAACGGAAACACAACGGAAACAAAAAATTATTTTTCAGCTGTGCAGTGTCAGTGAAACATGGATGGCACCCGAACAGCAAAAAACGGACACACGGACCCAACACGGATCCTTCACGGACAGCTTCACGGATGCATCACTGACCACCTGCTCAGATTTGAGCATGGACACAGATGTGTGAATAAGGTTTTAGTGTGTGTTAATCACTCCCAGGCAATGCAGAATGCAAAGTGCAGCGCCCCAGATTTCTGATGAATTAATGTTTTTTTTTATTAAGAGTAAAAATATTTTTGATTAAATACAAACTAATAAAAAAGTTGCCTTTGGCCTCACTGACTTGATCAGACTTTTAGGTCCTCATTCTGACCAGCATATTTCTCAATGTATTTACAGTAGACAACGGGCAGAAGTACATTGATAAATCGCCTTCTATTATAAAACCACCACCAGGGGCGCTGAGTGCATAGGAATTTGCACAATTACCATGGAAGCTGTAATAATCTCTTTGCACTTTGCTCCCCCTTAGTGACAACTGCATGAACATGCATTGTTTTCATGGGAATAGAAGGTTCAGTGCTGGGCGCCTCTCCCCTGCACCCCGTAGCAGTTACACACCTATGGTTTTTACAATGAAAATCAATGTCTGGAGTCATAGCATTTTGAACTGTCTTCAGTGGTATTGTTGCTAATTTTTTGGGAGACAAAAACCTACATATTTGGTTTATTACAGCATATTTTAAGGCCTCCTGCACACGACCGTATGGCTTTTTCAGTGTTTTGCGGTCCGTTTTTCACGGATCCGTTGTTCCATTTTTTGTTTCCGTTGTGTTTCCGTTTCTGTTCCATTTTTCCGTTCCGTTTTTCCGTATGACATATACAGTAATTACATAGATAAAATTGGGCTGGGCATAACATTTTCAATAGATGGTTCCGCAAAAAACGGAACGGAAACGGAAGACATACGGATGCATTTCCGTATGTGTTCCGTTTTTTTGCGGACCCATTGACTTGAATGGGGCCACGGAAGGTGATTTGCGGGCAATAATAGGACATGTTCTATCTTTAAACGGAACGGAAAAATGGAAATACGGGGGGAAAAAACGGTCGTGTGCAGGGGTGCAGGAGAATTTTATCAAAGCAGAGCTTACGTTCAGTATGAAGAAAAGCTTTACAAAATTCCACTTAAAAAACTGCCACCAAACACACAATTAACCCTTAGGCCCCTTTCACACGGGCGTTACGGGAACACCCACGATTTTTTCGCACGAGTGCAAAACATTGTAATGCGTTTTGCACTCGCGTGAGAAAAATCGCACATGTTTGGTACCCAAACCCGAACTTCTTCACAGAAGTTCGGGCTTGGGATCGGTGTTCTGTAAATAGTATTATTTCCCCTTATAACATGGTTATAAGGGAAAATAAATAGCATTCTGAATACAGAATGCATAGTAAAACATCGCTGGAGGGGTTAAAAAAAATAAATACATTTTGTAACTCACCTTAGGGCTCTTTCACACCTGCGTTCTTGTCTTCCGGCATAGAGTTCCGTCGTCGGGGCTCTATGCCGGAAGAATCCTGATCAGGATTATCCTAATGCATTCTGAATAGAGAGAAATCCGTTCAGGATGCATCAGGATGTCTTCAGTTCCGGAACGGAACGTTTTTTGGCCGGAGAAAATACCGCAGCATGCTGTGCTTTTTGCTCCGGCCAAAAATCCGGAACACTTGCCGCAAGGCCGGATCCGGAATTAATGCCCATTGAAAGGCATTGATCCGGATCCGGCCTTAAGCTAAACGTTGTTTCGGCGCATTGCCGGAGCCGACATTTAGCTTTTTCTGAATGGTTACCATGGCTGCCGGGACGCTAAAGTCCTGGCAGCCATGGTAAAGTGGAGCGGGGAGCGGGGGAGCAGTATACTTACCGTCCGTGCGGCTCCCCGGGCGCTCCAGAGTGACGTCAGGGCGCCCCAAGCACATGGATCATGTGATCGCATGGATCACGTCATCCATGCGCATGGGGCGCTCTGACGTCATTCTGGAGCGCCCCGGGAGCCGCACGGACTGTAAGTATACCGCTCCCCCGCTCCCCGCTCCTACTATGGCAACCAGGACTTTAATAGCGTCCTGGGTGCCATAGTAACACTGAAAGCATTTGGAAGACGGTTCCGTCTTCAAATGCTTTCAGTACACTTGCGTTTTTCCGGATCCGGCGGGCACCTCCGGCAACGGAAGTGCACGCCGGATCCCAACAACGCAAGTGTGAAAGAGGCCTTAGTCCACTTGTTCGTGGCCCGGCATCTCCTTCTGGCTTCATCTGATCTCTGTGCAGCAACAGGACCTTTGGTGACGTCATTCTGGTCATCACATGATCCATCACATGATCTTTTACCATGGTGATGGATCATGTGATGACCGGAATGACATCACCAAAGGTCCTGTTGCTGCACAGAGATCAGATGAAGCCAGAAGGAGATGCCGGGCTACGCGAACAAGTGGACTAAGGTGAGTTAAAATTTTATTTTATTTTTTAACCCCTCCAGCGATGTTTTACTATGCATTCTGTATTCAGAATGCTATTATTTTCCCTTATAACCATGTTATAAGGGAAAATAATAATGATCGGGTCCCCATCCCGATCGTCTCCTAGCAACCGTGCGTGAAAATCGCACCGCATCCGCACTTGCTTGCAGATGCTTGCGATTTTCACGCAACCCCATTCATTTCTATGGGGCCTGCGTTACGTGAAAAATGCACAAAGAGGAGCATGTTGTGATTTTCATGCAACGCACAAGTGATGCGTGAAAATCACCGCTCGTGTGCACAGCCCCATAGAAATGAATGGGTCGGTATTCAGTGCGGGTGCAATGCGTTCACCTCCCGCATCGCATCCGCGCGGAATACTCGCTCGTGTAAAAGGGGCCTTAGGCTACCGGAGGTTTTTTCGTTATTTGCATTTTCATTTTTCTTCCCTATTTTCCTTGAGCCATAACTTTTTTATATTTCCGATCACATAGCTGTATAATGGCTTATAACATAGGTTGTACTTTATAATGCCACCATTAATTATGGCATAAAATGTAGTGGGAAGTTGTAAAAAAAATTCCAAATGGGGTGGAATTGGAAAAAAAAAAGCAATTCCTCCACCGTTTTACGGATTTTGTTCCCACTGCGTTTTTTTTATGGCAAAACTGACCCATGCTCTTCATTCTCTGGGTCAGTACGATTAGAACGATACCCCATATGTATAGGTTTTTTATGTCTAAATAGTGTAAAAATTTATGTAAACTTTTTAAAAAAATAGTTTTTTTTTTACATCACCATATTCTGACCCCCATAACTTTTTTATACTTATGTCTACTGAGCTAGGAGCTCTATTTTGAAGAACAATCTGTAGTTTTTATTGATACCATTTTGGAGTGTGCGTGAATTTTTGATCAGATTTTATGAAACTTTTTTGGGGAAGAGAAGCAATGAAAAAATTTGAAATTGCCCATTTTGACCCTTTTTTCCGTTACGCAATTGACCGTATTGGATTTAAAAAATATATTTTAATAGTATGGTCGTTTTCGGTCGCGGTGATACCCATGATGTTTATATTTATTGTTATTTAGGTATTTATTTTTTAATTATACGGAAAGGGGGGTGATTTAAACTTTTATATTTATAAATTTTTATATATTTTGTAACTTTTTTTTTTGTGATATTTTGAAGCTTATATATGAGCCTTTAAATAATGTTTTACTTTTTTTATTTTGTTCTATCAGGGATTTTTTAAATGACATTTAAACTACAGTAGAAGTTGCTCATTTCTTATCCTGGCCTGCCATCTGGTGGCCAAAATAAGAATTGCAGCATTAACACTTTAAGGGGAACCTGTCATCAACTTTATGCTGACCTCACTGAGGGCAGCATAAAATAGTGACAAAAATGCTGATTTCAGCGGTGTGTCACTCATGAGCTAAAAGTAAGTGGTTGCCGAGAACCAACTTTGTAATTATTACAGCCCAGGCCTTTAAAAGAGTCAAATCTATTTGAGAAGAGTCATGGTTATTCATAATCTCCTGCTCTCCCGCCCATATGCTGATGATTTCTCTCCTAGGGAGAAAGGGAGAAAACTAGGTAGAAGCCTGTCAGTCATCAGCAGGTGGGCAGGAGAGCAGGAATTTATGAATGACCATGACTCTTCTCAGGTGGCCGGGACTCTTTTCCAGGCCCAGTCTGCAATGATTGTGATGTTGGTTCTCAGCAACCACTTACTTTTAACTTTTAAATGACAGACCGCTGAAATCAACTCACCTGTCTCTACTTTATACTGCCATTAGTATGGGCAGCATAAAGTTGATGACAGGTTCCCTTTAATACACATGCGCGAGGCTTACAGTGTTCAGCGCAACTACCAATGCCCACATTGGCCGCACGGGGCATCGGTAGGAAGCCCGGAAGTGCGAGCTTCCGGGTTTTTGCACATTAAGATGCCGTGATCTTGCTTGATCACGGCATCTAAAGCCTTTAATTACTTATTGCCGGTCACGGTAATTAGCCGCAGGTCTCTGCTG
The DNA here is from genome assembly GCF_905171765.1 of Bufo bufo. NCBI lineage: Eukaryota > Metazoa > Chordata > Amphibia > Anura > Bufonidae > Bufo > Bufo bufo. The sequence goes on from NC_053396.1 coordinate 90,859,030, forward strand.
TTGTCACGAGGGTGTCGAGGACCACGCCTGACTCCGTTATACCCGGGGTCAGGAAGTCGCAGCGGTTGGCTGCACGCTCTATTTAAGATAGGGCTGTTTTCCTTATGGTAGCTTTCTGGGTTTGCTTAGCAAACCCTTTTGGCTCACTCAGGGATCCGTAGCTCCTTCTCCTCAGCTGTTCCTTGTCCAGCACTCCCAGACCTCCTTATATTTCTCTCTCACACTTCTCTGGTTGCCAGAGATAGAGCTTCCTGCCTGGACATCTATTCTGACCTTCTGGAGCTGTGTTGCTGCGTTCGCTGGTAGTTGGTCCAGTACGCTACCCTCCAGATCCCTGTTGGACCTTTTTGGTTTATTGTGGTCGCCCACCTGGGTGTATGTGTTTGTATGTTTTGTCTGTCCTCTCCCTGGTGTTTCCCTCTTAGTGATAGTGGTGTGGACTAGCGATCCCACCGGCCTGTTCACTATCCTGGGCTCATATTAGGGAAAGCCAGGGTTTAGGCACGTGATAGCCGCACGGGTGAGGAACCCGTCTAGGGACGTCAGGGCAGTCAGGTGCCAGCCGCAAGGTGAGTTAGGGGTCACCACCTTTCCCTCTCCCTTGGGCAGGGCTTTCCCTGTTTTCCTCCCTGTGCGTGTCGTCGGTCATTACATTATCTCTGGCCATTATTTTGTGTAGGTAAAAAAATAAAATAAAAAATAAAAATATTTTTTTTACCTACTTAGAATCCAGTATGGATCAAATTGCTGCTCTGTCCAAACAATTTCATGGCCTGTCTTTGGAGGTGGTAGGATTGAAGGCGTCGGTCCTCCAGCAACAGCAGCAATTACAACTGACTGCAAGCCCAGCGGTTGCTACTGGTAACCAGGTTGTTGCGGAACCCAAGGTCCCTCTCCCTGACAGATTTTCTGGGGGAAGGGACAAGTTTTTGACATTCCGTGAGGCCTGTAAGTTATATTTTAAACTGCGCCCTTACTCCTCTGGTAATGAAGATCAGCGGGTGGGGGTTGTTATTTCCCTGCTGCAGGGGGATCCGCAGTCCTGGGCGTTCTCTTTACCTACTGATTCCCAGGCTCTTCGGTCAGTGGATGAGTTTTTTGGGGCCTTGGGTCTCATATATGATGACCCTGACCGAGTCGCCCTGGCTGAATCAAGATTACGGAGACTCTTACAAGGAGAGCGGCCGGTAGAGGAGTATTGCTCTGAATTCCGTAGGTGGGCTACGGATACCCAATGGAACGACCCGGCTCTCAGGAGTCAGTTCTGCTCTGGGTTATCCGAAAGGGTTAAGGATGCGCTTGCATTATATGAGACCCCCTTTTCCCTTGATGCGGTTATGTCCCTTTCTATCCGAATAGATAGACGCCTTAGGGTCAGGTTGAAAAAACCGGAGCAATTGGTAACCCCTCCCAAGCAGCAGTTAGTCTGTACGGACTTAGACGAGCCTATGCAGCTAGGAGGAACTACTCGTCAGGTCCGTCCTCCTGAGGCTCGCCGTAGGCGTGGGGTTTGTTTTTTTTGTGGGGAGAGGGGTCATTTCATTAATGTCTGTCCTTCTTTCCTCAGAAACAAAAGACCGTCGGAAAAACTACTAACCCCAGGCTGTGTGGAGGATGTCAGCCGGGGGGTATACGTTTCCTCCATACGTACATCGCAATTTGTGTTGCCAGCGGTTATTATTTTTGGTGATAAGACGGAGACTATTTCTTTCTTTCTAGACAGTGGAGCAGGGGTAAATTTGATAGATGCCCATTTTGCCCGCACTTTGGGTTTGTCTCTCTGTACTTTACAGAGACCCATTCCCATATTCGCTATTGATTCTGCTCCCCTGTCTCAGAGAAACCTCACGCACATTGTTCATAATTTACACCTTCGGGTAGGGGACCACCATAACGAGATGCTTTCAGGTTATGTTCTGGAGGGGCTTCCCACTCCGGTAGTGCTGGGTCTTCCCTGGTTGGTAGCGCACAATCCAGTGGTGGATTGGCAGGCCAGGGAGATATTGGAGTGGAGTGAGCAGTGCAGAGAAAATTGCTTAAATAGCAATTGCTTAGTCGCCTCCATAACTACCCTACCTACATTTATTTCGGACTTTGAGGATGTTTTTTCTGAAAAGGGTTGTCAGAAGTTACCACCTCATCGTCCTTATGATTGCCCGGTTAACCTTATTCCCGGCGCAAAATTACCCAAGACCAGGTTATATAATCTTTCGGGTCCAGAGAGACAAGCCATGAAAGATTATATCTCCGAGAGCTTGGCTAAGGGACACATCAGACCCTCTTCTTCACCCGTGGCTGCAGGGTTTTTCTTCGTTAAAAAGAAAGATGGGGGCCTGCGTCCTTGCTTAGATTTTCGCGAATTAAATCAGATAACCATCCGAGACCCATACCCTCTTCCTCTCATTCCTGACCTGTTTAATCAGATTGCGGGTGCTAGGTGGTTCTCCAAACTTGATCTTAGGAGTGCCTACAATCTGATTCGTATTAAGGAGGGGGATGAGTGGAAGACAGCGTTTAACACCCCTGAGGGGCATTATGAAAATCTAGTTATGCCTTTCGGTCTGACCAATGCTCCTGCCGTCTTTCAACATTTCGTTAATGACATTTTTAGTCATCTAATCGGCAGGTTTGTGGTAATATACCTAGATGATATTTTAATTTAAAACACATGAGGTGCATGTCAGACAAGTACTGCAGGTCCTACGGACGAATGAATTATATGCTAAAATTGAAAAATGTGTCTTCGCCGTTCAGGAGATACAATTCCTGGGTTATTTTTTATCTGCGTCAGGTTTCCGTATGGATCCTAGGAAGGTCCAGGCAATTTTAGATTGGGATCTTCCTGAGAACCTCAAAGCACTACAACGGTTCTTGGGCTTCGCGAATTTCTATAGGAAATTCATTAAAAATTATTCACTTATTGTAAAACCGCTTACTGACATGACTAGGAAGGGGACTGATTTTTCTAAATGGTCTGACGCCGCTAAAGTTGCTTTTTCCTCTCTAAAAGAGAGGTTTACCTCAGCACCTGTACTGGTCCAACCTGATGTCTCTCAGCCTTTTATTGTTGAAGTCGATGCGTCAGAGGTGGGAGTGGGGGCGGTGCTGTCTCAGGGTCCGTCTCCTGGCAAATGGCGTCCTTGTGCTTTCTTTTCTAAAAAACTATCTGCAGCAGAAAAGAACTACGATATTGGCAATAGGGAACTATTAGCTATTAAACTTGCGTTTGAGGAGTGGCGTCATTTCTTAGAGGGGGCAGTCCACCCCGTCACTGTGATTACGGACCACAAAAATCTTCTGTACCTCGAATCAGCTAAGCGTCTCACCCCTAGACAGGCTAGGTGGTCGCTATTTTTTACCAGGTTTAACTTTGTGATTACCTATCGTCCTGGGGCAAAGAACACCAAGGCTGATGCACTATCTCGTTGTTTCCCTGGAGGGGGTAATGTTAGTGATCCGGTACCCATTCTTCAAAGAGGAGTGGTTGTTTCTGCGGTACACTCTGTTTTGGAGGGGAAGGTGTTAGAGGCCCATGGGGACGCCCTGGTCTCTTGCCCCTCAGAGAAATTGTTTGTACCGTTGAACTTACGTTTCGAATTATTAAAGGAACATCATAATTCGGCACTTGCTGGGCACCCGGGTAGTAAAGCAACCTTGGAACTATTGTCTCGTCGTTTTTGGTGGCCAAGGTTGCGTCAGGATGTATTGGATTTTGTGTCTTATTGTTCTACCTGTGCACGCGCAAAAGTTTCACATACACGTCCTGCAGGGTCTCTATTACCACTCGTCATTCCCAATAGACTGTGGACACATCTGTCAATGGATTTTATCACTGACTTACCTTTGTCTGCGGGTAAAACAGTTATTTTGGTAGTAGTGGACAGGTTTAGCAAAATGGTACACTTCATTGCGTTACCCGCACTACCTAATGCTAAGACTCTTGCTCAGGTATTCGTCAGTGAAATCGTGAAGCTTCACGGGGTCCCCTCCGATGTTGTTTCGGATCGGGGTACCCAGTTTATTTCTAAATTTTGGAAAGCTTTTTGTTCTCGTTTGGGGGTACACTTGTCCTTTTCCTCTGCTTTCCATCCTCAGTCGAATGGACAGACTGAGCGTACCAACCAAAACCTTGAGACATATCTAAGATGTTTTGTGTCTGAAAACCAAGAGTTGTGGTCATCATATTTACCGTTAGCTGAGTTTGCCATAAATAATCGTCGTCAGGAATCCACTGGCAAGTCACCATTTCTTGGTGCATATGGTTTTCATCCCCAATTCTGTACTTTCAAAGAGGGGGGGGTCTTCTGGGGTTCCCGAAGAGGAACGGTTTTCGTCATCTCTTTCATCGGTATGGCAGAAGGTGCAAGCTAACTTGAAAAATATGGGAGGTAAATACAAATGCATGGCTGATAAGAGACGGTCGCCAGGTCCGGACCTAGGAGTGAATGACTATGTGTGGTTGTCTACTAGGAATATTAAATTGAAGGTTCCCTCTTGGAAACTGGGTCCTAGGTTTATTGGCCCTTACAAAATTGTAGCCATCATCAACCCCGTGGCTTTTCGCCTGGAGTTACCTCAGACTTTTAAAATTCATAATGTTTTTCATAAGTCGTTACTCAAAAAATATGTTCCACCTCTAGAACCATCACCGCTGCCACCCCCTCCTGTTGTCGTGGATGGTAACCTAGAATTTCAGATATCCAAAATTGTTAATTCTCGTCGGGTCCGCCGCTCTCTTCAATATCTGGTGCATTGGAGAGGTTACGGTCCCGAGGAAAGAATGTGGGTTCCTGCGTCTGAGGTAAACGCCGACAGGTTAGTTCGGGTTTTTAATGCCTCTCATCCTGAGAGACCTGGTCCTGAGTGTCCGGAGGCCCCTCGTAGAGAGGGGGGTACTGTCACGAGGGTGTCGAGGACCACGCCTGACTCCGTTATACCCGGGGTCAGGAAGTCGCAGTGGTTGGCTGCACGCTCTATTTAAGATAGGGCTGTTTTCCTTATGGTAGCGATCCCACCGGCCTGTTCACTATCCTGGGCTCATATTAGGGAAAGCCAGGGTTTAGGCACGTGATCGCCGCACGGGTGAGGAACCCGTCTAGGGACGTCAGGGCAGTCAGGTGCCAGCCGCAAGGTGAGTTAGGGGTCACCACCTTTCCCTCTCCCTTGGGCAGGGCTTTCCCTGTTTTCCTCCCTGTGCGTGTCGTCGGTCATTACAGCTGTATGAAACAGCAGAGACCTGCCAGCCATGGCGCCTGCTGCATGTACGAGCGGGCGCCATGTTTATACATTGCTCCAGCACCATATATGTACGGCGCTGGTAGCGAAAGGGTTAAAATATAGGAAATGCCCTGCATTTTTTACTTGCGTTTAAGGCTGCATTCACACGTCCGTGGTGTGTTGCGGACCCGCAAATTGCGGGTCCGCAACACACCCGGCCGGCAGCCCCATAGAAATGCCTATTCTTGTCCGCAAGCTGCGGACAAGAATAGGACATGCTCTATCTATCTTTTTGAGGAGCTGCGGACCCAAAGATCGGGCCCGCGCACCGCAAATGCGGATGCGGACAGCACACTGTGTGCTGTCCGCATCCATTCTGTCCCCATAGAGAATGAATGGGTCCACACCCGTTCCGCAAAATTGCGGAACGGATGCGGACCCATTTTGCGGACATGTGAATGGAGCCTTAAGCACAGAAAAAATGTGTGTGTGAAGGTGGCCAAAGGCTGCCACATGCTAGATATTTCTCTGTACAGGTGTTGGTTGCAAGGTGCACACAGCTAAGTCTACTTTCACACTTGCGTTCGGGGCTCCGCTTGTGAGTTCCATTAGAAGGCTCTCACAAGCGGCCCCGAACGGATCCGTACTGCCCCAATGCATTCTGAGTGGATGCGGATCCGCTCAGAATGCATCAGTTTGGCACCATTTGGCCTTCGCTCCGCTAAGCAGGCGGACACCCGAACGCAGCTTGCAGCGTTTTCGTGTCCGCCTGGCCGTGCGGAGCCAAACGTACAATGCAAGTCAATGGGGACGGATCCGTTTGACGTTGACACAATATGGTGCAATTTCAAACGGATCCGTCCCCCATTGACTTTCAATGTAAAGTCAGGAGTCCCTATTAATATACCATAGGATCTGAGTTTTCTCCAATCCGATGGTATATTTTAACTTGAAGCGTCCCCATCACCATGGGAACGCCTCTATGTTAGAATATACCATCGGATTTGAGTTACATCGTGAAACTCAGATCCGACAGTATATTCTAACACAGAGGCGTTCCCATGGTGATGGGGACGCTTCAAGTTAGAATATACTGAGAACTGTGTACATGACTGCCCCCTGCTGCCTGGCAGATGCTGCCAGGCAGCAGGGGGCAGACCACCCCCCCCCCTCCTGTATTTAACTTATTGGTGGCCAGTGCGGGCCCCCCCTCCCTCCCCAGTATTAATTGTAACCAGTGCGGCCCCCCTCCCTCTATATTCATCTGTGGCCAGTGCGGATTCCCAGTATTAAATATGACCAGTGCGGCCTCCCCCTCCCTCCCTCCCCAATATTAAATATGACCAGTGCGGCCTCCCCCTCCCTCCCTCCCCAATATTAAATATGACCAGTGCGGCCTCCTCCTCCCTCTATATTCATTGGTGGCCCGGCCAGTGCGGATTCCAAGTATTGTGACCAGTGCGGCCTCCCCTCTTCCCCCCCCCCTAATTAAAATCACCCACCCCCCCCATCATTGGTGGCAGCGGAGAGTACCGATCGGAGTCCCAGTTTAAATCGCTGGGGCTCACCATGGCAGCCAAGACGCTATTGCAGGCCGGGAGCTCCTCCTACTGGTAAGTGAAAGGTCTGTGCGGCGCATTTCCTATAGCACAGACCTGTCACTTACCAGTAGGAGGAGCTCCCGGCCGGACACAGACATCGCAGCTCTTCAGGTAAGTATAATGCTTCTATTTGTTGCTAAGTAACCATGGCAGCCAAGACTGCAATAGCGTCTTGGCTGCCATGGTAACCGATCGGAGCCCCAGCGATTTAAACTGGGACTCCGATCGGTACTCTCTGCTGCCACCAATGATGGGGATGGGGGTGATTTTATTAGGGGGGGGGGAGAGAGGAGCCTGCACTGGTCACAATACTTGGAATCCGCACTGGCCGGGCCACCAATGAATATAGAGGGAGGGGGAGGCTGCACTGGTCATATTTAATACTGGGGAGGGAGGGAGGGGGAGGCCGCACTGGTCATATTTAATACTGGGGAGGGAGGGAGGGGGAGGCCGCACTGGTCATATTTAATACTGGTAATCCGCACTGGCCACAGATGAATATAGAGGGAGGGGGGCCGCACTGGTTACAATTAATACTGGGGAGGGAGGGGGGGCCCGCACTGGCCACCAATAAGTTAAATACAGGAGGGGGGGGGTGGTCTGCCCCCTGCTGCCTGGCAGCATCTGCCAGGCAGCAGGGGGCAGTCATGTACACAGTTCTCAGTATATTCTAACTTGAAGCGTCCCCATCACCATGGGAACGCTTCTGTGTTTAGAATATACTGTCGGATCTGAGTTTTCCGAAGTGAAAAATCAGATCTGAAATAAACAGTTATGCAAACGGATCTGTTCTGAATGGATGCAAGCGTCTGCATTATAGGAGCGGATCCGTCTGGTGCAGACACCAGACGGATCCGCTCCTAATGCAAGTGTGAAAGTAGCCTAAAGCTCTGCCCTTTGTAAGAAATGTTTAAAATAGTAGCAAAACTGTGGTAAGGCCAAGTTCACACAGTTATTTGGTCAGTTATTTCCATCAGTGATTGTGAGCCAAAACCAGCGGTGGGTCAAAAACACAGAAGAGGTGCAAATCTTTCCATTATACCTTCTCTCTGAGAATGGTTCTCTACTGGTTTTGGCTAACAATAGGGGCTCATGCACAAGACTGTATGTATTTTGTGGTCCGCAAAACACGGATCAGCAAAAAATACGTATGACGTCTGTGTAACATACGAATTCCAAAGTTGTTGTTTTTTGCTGATCCATTGTAACAATGCCTATCCTTGTCCGCAAAACGGACAAGAATAGGATATGTTCAATCTTTTTTGTGGAACGGCCATACGGAAACGGAATGTAATTTTTCTTTTTGCGGACCCATTGAAGTGAATGGTTCCGCATATGGGCCACAAAAAAACGGAATGTACACAAAAAATAAAAAGGTTTGTGTGCATGAGCCTCAAGGCCTCGTCCACATTTCCGTGTCAGTTTCATGTCAGTGAAAAAAAGCATCCCTGCTTGTTCCATGCATTTTTACCATCTGTGTTTCATCCATAATCCACAGACGCTGCTCAGCTGGAAATTAATCTCCAGAGCATCACGGACCCATAGAAAATGACTGGGTGTTTGGTCTGCATCACGGACCAAAGTAGTGCATGTCTCTGATTTTTATACTCATCCACGGTCAGTAAATGTGTGACCAGGGACAAATGGAAATATGGACGAGGCCTAACAGATGGAAATCATTGACCACTGTGTGAACACGGGCTAAGTTATAACAGCGGCCTGCTTTGATCACCTGCTCCGCCACTCCGTTCTACCAGCGGATTGGACCTGGCCTTCTTTACGGGAGGCTGAAGAAGAGCTTCCTAGATCTTCATGTAGGCTGCAGCCTGTTTCTTGTCAGCACTGCCTCTCGCTGCTTATAATGTGCGCATGCTCACTCTGACTCTTAAAGGGCAAGAGAGCACATACCCTAATCTTCCCCAGTCAATGGCTGGTCAGCCAGGAATACTTAAGGCACCTTACCTTGTGGGAGGATGCCTGAGCAATAAGCTCCAGTTCATTAATTTCTGCAACGGTGTGCCCATTCAGTGTGTTTTCCTGTGTGCTGCTTATGCCTTTACCTGACTTCTTCTTGATCTCTGTAATGACTCTGAGAGGCTTCCCTGACCTCAGACTGTTTACTGTATTTCGCAAACTCTTTCTTTCCATAACCTTGGCCTTTCCATAACCTTGGCCTGTGTACAGTTTTGCCTAATCCCTCAGTGTTTCTTGATTCCCATGACTACTACAAGAGGTATCGGCCTGGTGGTTCCCCTGGAGCGGAGTACAGATTCCTGTATAGGGGTTTATAGTATGGCTACACAGTGACTATTTTAGGCTAGTTTCACACTAGCGGCAGGGGAGTCCGGCAGGCTGTTTTGGCAGGTGAACAGTCTGTCGGATCCGTCCTGCCACTAGTTCACGTGTGCCCCCAGACTGCCGCTCTGTCCCCATTGACTATAATGGGGGCGGGGGCAGAGTTTCGGCGGCAGCACGGCAGTGCACGGCGAAAGGCAGCCGGACTAAAAGTACCGCATGTCGTACTTTTAGTCCGGCTGCCTCTTGCCATGCGCTGCCGTGCTGCCGCCAGAACTCCACTGCTGTCCCCGTTATAGTCAAAGGAACGGAGCGGCAGTCCGGGGGCACACGCAAACTAGCGGCAGGATGGATCCGACAGGCTGTTCACCCGCCGGAACAGCCTGCCGGACTCCCTTCCCGCTAATGTGAAAGTACCCTTAGAACTGAGATTTGGCTGTGAAAACACAGCCAAGTTGCAGGCACACACATGTCGTGCGCAACTTCCATTAAAGCTAGTGGTACAAAAGTTGTGTGACCTGCAACATAAAGTCAAACATGTATGGATTTTGCATCACAGTCATAGTATGTTACTTTGCAACACCATTTACAAATGTCTAATACCCTAAGGCTCAGTTCACACCTGAGCGTTTTACAGCGCGTTCCTACGCGCTGTAAAACGCTCAACAAGGAGAAACCAATGCTTCCCTATGGGAATGGTTCTCACCTGGGCGTTTTACAGCGCGTACGATCGCGCTGTAAAACGCCCGACGCTCAAACAAGTACAGGAGCGTTTTTTTGGGCGCTTGTCGCGCGTTCCCGTACATAGACTTTCGGGAACGCGCGACACTGTGTGTACGCTTGTCTCTGTATGCGCGCTTGTAAACGCCCGTACAATCGCGCATACAGAGCGCTCCTTTCAGAACGCTCAGGTGTGAACTGAGCCTAAAGCAGTGGTGGGCAAACTTTTTTGTCAACTGAGCCAAATATCGCCAAAACCACAATTGAAATTTCTTTTGAGAGCCACATTTTTAAAACCTAAAATATTGCGTCCACAGTACCAGTGAGGACTATTAGGGCTCATGCACACGACCGTGTGCCCGCCATTGCCATATTGCAGGCCGCATACGGCGGGTCTGCAATACACGGGCACTGGCCGTGTGCAGCCCGCATCAAGGACCCATTCACTTCAACGGGTCCAGGATCCGGGATATGAGTGCTACATAGTGCTTCCGTGGTGCTTTTGGCTGTGCCTCCGCACCGCAAAAAAGTAGCGCATGCACTACTTTTTGCGGTGCGGAGGCACATCCAGAAGCACCCCGGTAGCACATTGTTGCACTCATATCCCGGATCCTGGACCCATTGAAGTGAATGGGTCCATGATGTGGGCTGCACACGGCCATGTGCAGCCCGCATCATGGACCCATTCACTTCAGCATGCGCTATTTTTTTGCGGTGCGGGCAGTCGGATGCGGATCGCGAACCCCATTCAAGTGAATGGGTCCGCGATCCTCATGCAGCTGCCCCATGGTCTGTGTCCGTGCATTGCGGACCGCTATTTGCGGTCCGCAGCACAGGCACGGCGCCCTTACATTCGTGGGCATGAGCCCAGAGTGTGTTTTTACATACTTTTATATGTACTTTCTTTTATTTGGATCTTGATTATTATTTCATTTTATCTTTATCATTTTTTACTTTTATTAAACTTGTCTGCAGATGTGGATGTAATGTGGATGACGCACTTATGGGGGATATCTGTGGATGACGCACTTATGGGGGATATCTGTGGATGACGCACTTATGGGGGATATCTGTGGATGACGCACTTATGGGGGATCTCTGTGGAGGGCGCTTATGCTATATATGTGCCCTCCACAGATATCCCCCATAAGTGCCCTCCACAGATATCCCCCATAAGTGCCCTCCACAGATATCCCCCATAAGTGCCCTCCACAGATATCCCCCATAAGTGCCTTCTAGTAAGTAAAGTAATGTATTAGTGGGGGGAAGGGAGGAGGCAGGGACACTTGCGGCAGGGCCGCTGCAGTGCCCGGCGCTGTGCACACACCGGGGGCAGCTCCTACCTTTCTACTGCAGGACATTTCGCTCCAAGTTTCCTGAGCGGCGGCCTCTTCACCACTTCACCACTTCACCATTTCTCACATGGCTGGCAGTGGGCAGCCGAACTAGAGCGCCGCTGCCCGCCCTTCTGCTGTTGTGCGCAGCGTGACATCTGACCCTCCGTCATGCGCCTCCTGCCCCGCCTGCCTACTTCATTCATAAAGTGGAAGGAGCAGACAGACGGGGCAGGAGGCGCATGACGGACATTTTGCAAGCAGCTTGAGCGGCGCAATAATATGGCTGCACGGCCGCTTGTGGCTCGCGAGCCGCACTTTGCCGACCACTGCCCTAAAGGTTGAAGACCAGGGTCTCCAGAGGGCACTTAGGGCTGGTTCATATGAGCGAGTCCATTGCGGTATTCACGCTCCGTGTGTGTGTGAGTGTGATCCTCTGCTCTGGACTTGCAGGAGCGCACGGCAGTATCATGATTTATAATGCTATGTGTCTCTGCATGGCCTTTTTTTCCACAGAATCATAGTGACATAAAGCTGTCACTATGATTCTGTAGAAATAAGGTCCAGCAGAGACACATAGCATTATACAGTCGTGGCCAAAAGTTTTGAGAATGACACAAATATTTGTTTTCACAAAGTTTGGTGCTAAACTGCTTTTAGATCTTTGTTTCAGTTGTTTCTGTGATGTAGTGAAATATAATTACACGCACTTTATACGTTTCAAAGGCTTTTATCTACAATTACATGACATTTATGCAAAGAGTCAGTATTTGCAGTGTTGGCCCTTCTTTTTCAGGACCTCTGCAATTCGGCTGGGCATGCTCTCAATCAACTTCTGGGCCAATTCCTGACTGATAGCAACCCATTCTTTCATAATCACTTCTTGGAGTTTGTCAGAATTAGTGGGTTTTTGTTTGTCCACCCGCCTCTTGAGGATTGACCACAAGTTCTCAATGGGATTAAGATCTGGGGAGTTTCCAGGCCATGGACCCAAAATGTCAACGTTTTGGTCCCCGAGCCACTTAGTTATCACTTTTGCCTTATGGCACGGTGCTCCATCGTGCTGGAAAATGCATTGTTCTTCACCAAACTGTTGTTGGATTGTTGGAAGAAGTTGCTGTTGGAGGGTGTTTTGGTACCATTCTTTATTCATGGCTGTGTTTTTGGGAAAAATTGTGAGTGAGCCCACTCCCTTGGATGAGAAGCAACCCCACACATGAATGGTCTCAGGATGCTTTACTGTTGGCATGACACAGGACTGATGGTAGCGCTCACCTTTTCTTCTCCGGACAAACCTTTTTCCAGATGCTCCAAACAATCGGAAAGAGGCTTCATCGGAGAATATGACTTTGCCCCAGTCCTCAGTAGTCCATTCACCATACTTTCTGCAGAAGATCAATCTGTCCCTGATGTTTTTGTAACGGTCGCGTACACACACACACAGGGGGAAGGGAAGTGACCACTGCGCTCCACCCTTACCCCTGGCCCTGCCTACTTGCCTCGCGAGTCCTAATGACAGGGGACAACTGGACGGCAATCCCTAACTTGGAGTAAGTGCAGGGATGACAGACAGACAAACAACAGGACGTGAACGGACCGAGTCAATACCAGGAAAGCTGCAAAGTACAAATGGAGCAAGCAGAGAATTGTCAGGAGAAGCCGGGGTCATAAATACCAGGAGAGCAGAGAAGTACAAGAGGAGTCCTAAGAGAGTAGTCAGGTGGGAGCCGAGGTCACAATACCAGGACGGATGCGCAGTACAGGAGGATCAGGCAAAAGGATGGTCAAGGAACAGGATCAGGTAAGTATTCAGCAGTCCAACAAATACCAGGAACCTAGAAATTAACAGGCAACCTGTAGCCAGCAGGCTGCCTGTACTTATAGTGGGGAGTGAGGGTCATGTGACGTGGCCAGCGTCACATGACCGACAGACCAACCAGTCGAGCACCGAGTGATCAGCTCGGCGCTCAAGGCAGACTTAGGAGCAAGGAGCCACCCAGCTAGTAAAGCCGCCCTGGGAATGAGGTCAAACACAGAACCTCATTCCAAAAGCTAAGCAACAGTTCTGCGGGCAATGGGGGACCGAGTGCACCTTCGGAACCCCGTGACAGTACCCCCCCTTTTACGAGGGGCCACCGGACCCAAGACTTCAGGCGATGGCTTTTCAGGGTGTTCTAAATGAAATTTACGAACAAGTCTAGGAGCATGAACCTCCCTGGCAGGTACCCAAGATCTCTCTTCAGGTCCATACCTCTTCCAGTGAATCAGGTACTGCAAGGAATTACGCACCTTCCTGACATCCACTATTTTAGACACCACATACTCGACAGCATCATTAACAAGAACTGGCGGAGGCGAGGTTTTTGATGGTACTACCGGTTCAAAATATTTTTTAAGCAGAGATTTATGGAACACATTATGAATGTGGAATGACTCAGGCAGCTCCAACCTAAAAGATACCGGGTTAATCACTTCCGTGATCTTATATAGTCCAATAAAACGAGGAGCAAATTTTTTAGAAGTTACCTTGAGAGATAGATTCTTGGAGGACAACCATACTTTATCCCCAACCTGAAAGTTTACCCCCCTTGAACGTCTCCTATCGGCCTTGAGTTTTTGAGAACATTGAGCCTTTTCTAGGTTCGATTGAACCCGGGCCCAAACTGCACAGTTCGGAGGAGAGTTTATCAGCTTCAGGGTTAGAGGAGGAGACGGACGACCCAGAATGAAAACAGGGATGAAAACCATGGTTACAAAAGAAAGGGGAGACCCCAGCAGAAGAATTGACACGGTTATTCAGAGCAAATTCAGCCAATGGAAGGAATTTGACCCATAATTGCTGGTCATCAGCAACATACAACCTCAGGAATTGTTCCACAGACTGATTAAGGCGTTCAGTCTGCCCATTACTCTCAGGATGGTAGGCGGAAGAAAAAGACAACGAAATTTTACATCTTTGACAGAAGGCTCTCCAGAATTTGGACAGAAACTGCACACCCCTGTCCGAAACAATATTTTCCGGGATACCATGCAATCGAACAATTTCTTTCACAAAAATAGACGCCAGGGTTTTGGCATTCGGGAGTTTAGACAGGGGAATGAAATGGACCATCTTGCTAAACCTATCCACCACTACCCACACTACAGTCTTACCCTCCGCCAGCGGTAGGTCAGTTATAAAGTCCATCGAGATATGGGACCAGGGTCTACTGGGAATGGGTAGGGGTTGTAGGTTACCAGCAGGGCGAGTCCTAGGTGTCTTGGACCTGGCACAAACCTCACAGGCTGACACATAGGACTTGACATCCCTAGTTAGAGTGGGCCACCAATAAGATCTAGAAACCACATCCTTAGTGCCCTCAACACCCGGATGTCCATAAAAGGCAGAATCGTGACACTCACCCAACAGCTGGAGACGAAATTGTACGGGAACAAACAACTTATCTGTTGGGGTGGATACCGGTGCCAGATGTTGTTCCGACCTAATGCGAGCCGAGATATCCTGGGTAAGAGCTGCTAAGAAGATTTTTGCTGGTAGGATGGATTCAGGTGGTACCTCAGTAGGTTGAAAAGCCTGGAAGCTCCGAGATAATGCGTCCGCCTTCACATTTTTACTTCCCGGCCTGAACGTGATGGAAAAATCAAAACGAGTAAAAAACAGAGCCCATCTGGCTTGACGGGGATTCAACCTCTTAGCAGACTCGAGAAACATAAGGTTTTTATGGTCAGTGACAACAGTTACACAATGCCTTGCCCCCTCCAGAAAATGCCTCCACTCCTCAAATGCCCATTTAATGGCCAGCAGCTCCCTATTCCCTATGTCGTAGTTTCTCTCTGTGGGAGAGAATTTCCTGGAGAAGAAGGCACATGGTCTCAGATTAGTGAGGCTGGCAGGACCTTGTGAAAGGACTGCTCCTGCGCCGTCCTCGGACGCATCCACCTCCACAATAAAAGGTTTCTCCTGATCAGGCTGGATCAGAATGGGAGCGCTACTGAATGCCTTTTTTAATTTTTCAAATGAAGAAATGGCCTCAGTAGACCAATTCTCCAAATCCGCCCCTTTCTTAGTAAGGTCGGTCAACGGTTTAGCAATTACGGAAAAATTCATAATAAATTTACGATAGTAATTGGCGAAACCTAAGAACCGTTGTAAGGCCTTTAAGGATGAAGGTCTTACCCATTTCTTAATTGCTAGTACCTTACCAGGATCCATCTTGAAGGCGTGAGGAGTCAGAACATGCCCTAGAAACAGAATCTCCTGCACACCAAAGACACATTTCTCTTGTTTAGCGGATAGCTGATTCTCCCTCAACACCTCTAATACTTGTCTAACATGAGACACATGGGATTCGAAGTCAGGAGAGAATATCAAAATGTCGTCAAGATAGACAATAACAAATTTACCTAAGAATTCCCTAAGAATGTCATTCATGAAGTTTTGGAACACAGCTGGGGCATTGCTGAGTCCAAAAGGCATCACCTGATATTCAAAGTGTCCTACCGGAGTATTGAACGCCGTCTTCCATTCGTCTCCCTCCTTGATTCGGATTAGATTGTATGCCCCTTTCAGGTCAATTTTGGAAAACCAGGTTGCCCCCAGGACCTGGTTAAATAAATCCGGAATCAATGGGAGGGAGTATCTATTCTGGACAGTGATTTTATTTAATCTCCGGTAATCGATACATGGCCTAAGACCACCATCTTTTTTCTTAACGAAGAAAAACCCCGCCCCCATAGGAGAGACAGAAGGTCTAATATGCCCTTTACCAAGGCTCTCCTTAATATAATCTTCCATGGCCTTGCGTTCGGGCATAGAAAGATTATAAATTCGTCCTTTAGGAAACTTGGCCCCCTCTACTAGCTCTATGGTACAATCATAAGGGCTATGGGGGGGTAGAACCTCTGGGGTTGGTGATGAGAATACATCAGAATATTCTCTAACAACAGAGGGTAAAGTATCAGACTTTACTGAGACCCCAGCCTGTACCACGGACAGGCACGAGTCACACTTAGGCCCCCATCTCACCAACTCCCCATTGGACCAATCTATAGTGGGGTTATGTAGTCGGAGCCAAGGCAACCCTAGTACCACCTCAGCAGGTAGGTTCTCCAGGACTAGAAGCGAACATCTCTCTGAGAGGCACACACCCACGGTTAGAGAAATCTCCGAGGTACATAAGCTCACCGTACCACCAATAAGAGGAGTAGCATCAATAGCCATGACATGGATAGGAGTTGGTAAGGCAAACATAGGAATACCCAATCTAACAGCATACTCAGAGTCAATAAAGCTAGCCGCTGAGCCAGAATCAATAAAGGCCTTACCCGCCCATTTATCTACTCCCAGAGAAATCGTAATGGGTACCGAAAGCTTACATTTAGAAAATTCAGGGTGTACCTGGTCTTTAGGTTGCCTTGCCTTAGGAGACTTGACAGAGAGGACCTTCTTAGGACACTGGTTGATCCAATGGTCAGAATCTCCACAGTAAAAGCATTCTCCACGTCTGCGGCGAAGATTCCCTCGGGTCATGCCAACCTGCATGGGTTCCTCGGTGGAGACCTCAGCATTGTCTCTGGGATAGGCCTCTGGCTGGACCACCATCTGGGAAGAGAACTGTTGTTCCTGTCGTCTCTCTCTAACCCGTCGGTCAAGTCGGACAACAAGGGTCATCATCTCCTCTAAGGTCTCTGGAAGTTGATAACTGACCAGAAGATCCTTTAATTTATCAGACAGACCTGACCTGAACTGACTCTTCAGGGCTGGTTCGTTCCATCCTGAGGGGACACACCACCTTCTGAATTGGGTGCAATAATCCTCCGCTGGTAAATTGCCCTGAACCAGTGCCTTTAGAGCCGTCTCGGCTACTAGAGCCCTGTCTGGTTCATCATAGAGGGTACCTAGGGCCTGAAAGAACCCCTCCACAGAATATAAACAACTGGCGCCAGCAGGTAAAGAGAACGCCCAGTCCTGGGGATCACCCTGTAATCGGGAAATGATAATGCCCACGCGTTGACTCTCGGGGCCAGAGGACACGGGGCGCAAACGGAAGTAAAGTTTACAACTGTCCTTAAAAGAGAGAAACTTCTTCCGGTCTCCAGAAAAGGTTTCTGGGAGCTTAATCTGGGGCTCAAAATGCGGACTGGAGGCCTGAGGAGTGGAAGAGCCTTGCCCTAACTCAAAAGAGCTGAGTTTTTCCCCTAACTCCTGCAACATCTGCGTCAGATTAGAGACATAGTCAGTCAGGGTCACCAGAGGATTCATAATACAGTGGTTATTGGGCCTGTTAATCTGTAACGGTCGCGTACACACACACACAGGGGGAAGGGAAGTGACTACTGCGCTCCACCCTTACCCCTGGCCCTGCCTACTTGCCTCGCGAGTCCTAATGACAGGGGACAACTGGATGGCAATCCCTAACTTGGAGTAAGTGCAGGGATGACAGACAGACAAACAACAGGACGTGAACGGACCGAGTCAATACCAGGAAAGCTGCAAAGTACAAATGGAGCAAGCAGAGAATTGTCAGGAGAAGCCGGGGTCATAAATACCAGGAGAGCAGAGAAGTACAAGAGGAGTCCTAAGAGAGTAGTCAGGTGGGAGCCGAGGTCACAATACCAGGACGGATGCGCAGTACAGGAGGATCAGGCAAAAGGATGGTCAAGGAACAGGATCAGGTAAGTATTCAGCAGTCCAACAAATACCAGGAACCTAGAAATTAACAGGCAACCTGTAGCCAGCAGGCTGCCTGTACTTATAGTGGGGAGTGAGGGTCATGTGACGTGGCCAGCGTCACATGACCGACAGACCAACCAGTCGAGCACCGAGTGATCAGCTCGGCGCTCAAGGCAGACTTAGGAGCAAGGAGCCACCCAGCTAGTAAAGCCGCCCTGGGAATGAGGTCAAACACAGAACCTCATTCCAAAAGCTAAGCAACAGTTCTGCGGGCAATGGGGGACCGAGTGCACCTTCGGAACCCCGTGACAGTTTTTTTTGGAGAGAAGTGGCTTCTTTGCTGCCATTCTTGACACCAGGCCATCTTCCAAAAGTCTTCGCCTCACTGTGCGTGCAGATGCGCTCACACCTGGCTGCTGCCATTCCTGAGCAAGCTCTGCACTGGTGGAACTCCGATCCCGCAGCTGAATCCTCTTTAGGAGACGATCCTGGCGCTTGATGGACTTTCTTGGACACCCTGAAGCCTTCTTAACAAGAATTGAACCTCTTTCCATGAAGTTCTTGATGATCCTATAAATTGTTGATTGAGGTGCAATCTTAGTAGCCACAATATCCTTGCCTGTGAAGCCATTTTTATGCAACGCAATGATGGCTGCACGCGTTTCTTTGCAGGTCACCATGGTTAACAATGGAAGAACAATGATTTCAAGCATCACCTTCCTTTTAACATGTCAAGTCTGCCATTTTAACCCAATCAGCCTGACATAATGATCTCCAGCCTTGTGCTCGTCAACATTCTCACCTGAGTTAACAAGACGATTACTGAAATGATCTCAGCAGGTCCTTTAATGACAGCAATGAAATGCAGTGGAAAGGTTTTTTTTGGGATTAAGTTAATTTTCATGGCAAAGAAGGACTATGCAATTCATCTGATCACTCTTCATAACATTCTGGAGTATATGCAAATTGCTATTATAAAAACTTAAGCAGCAACTTTTCCAATTTCCAATCTTTATCTAATTCTCAAAACTTTTGGCCACAACTGTAAATCATGATAATGCCGTGCGCTCCTGCAAGTCCAGAGCGGAGGATCACACTCACACACGGAGCGTGATTACCGCAATGGACTCGCTCGTGTGAAACAGCCCTTAGATAAGACCCTTGGGAGTATCCCCAAGCCAAATCTGTTCAAGTAACAAAATGGTGGTCATTTGCAAAAAATGGCTTTTTATGCTGGTCTTAGATTCCCACCTACGCTGCCATAAGATTCAGCTAATTTATGAGGTGATCTATGGCAGTCCGTTCCCTTAACATAAAAACTACTGCTGGTTGTACAAATTTTATGTCAACATTTATGGTTGTTTCCAGGCATAAATGTTAGTAAATTTGCCAGGGCCAGAGTCCTGGCCCCAACGTGTCACGCTCTGTCCCTTTCCAGCCCAACTGCCGGTCGGTTGTACATGTCGTACAACTGGCCATGCGACTAAACATTGTTAGGCCGAGTTCACACGAACGTGTGTGACCCGTGCCTGTGCTGCGGCCCGCAAATAGCGGGCCGCAATGCACTATCACCGGCCGTAGGTCAGCCGCATCGGATCGCGGACCCATTCACTTTAATGGGTCCGCGATCAGCCCGTTCCGCTAAAAGATAGGACATGTTCTATCTTTTTGCGGAACGGAAGTACGGAACGTAACCCCACGGAAGCACTCCGTAGTGCTTCCGAGGGGTCCCGTCCCGTGCGGCCGTTCCGCGATTCCGGATTTGCGGACCCATTGAAGTGAATGGGTCCGCATCCGTGATGCGGAATCCACGCGGAACTGTGGCCGTGTATTGCGGCCCGCGATTTGCGGGCCGCAATACGGCCACGGATCACACACGTTCGTGTGAACTAGGCCTTACATGGCTGGTCAAAAAAGGCACTTGCAACTATTTTAATGACTAAAGTAGTTGCAAGCAGGGCCGGACTGGGGATAAAAACCAGCCCTGGAAAAAGTTGCACACCAGCCCCACAGCATTGCGTCATTATTTACTTGTTTATAATAGGAGAAAGCACGTGTGTAAACACGAATATGAACTTTGCCCCACGATAGCTCTTTTGTAGAACCCCCATTGTTCATATTATCACAGTGTTTTCCCAACCAGGATGCGTCCAACTGTTGCAAAACTACAACTCTCAGCATGCTCAGACAGTGTTTTACCACACCCTTTGATCCGCCCCTTTTTTGTTGGCCACCTATTTAATGATTGTTGCATGCAACATTTTACTTGACCAGCTATTTTAGATATTCTACGGCAGTCCTGTTACAATCCCCCCTCCCCCTCAATGAGCCTTTCGACCAAATAATAAAAATATTTATAAAATCTCACCCTTAGGCCTCATGCACACGACCGTTGTGTGCATCCGCGGCCGTTGTTCCGTTTTTTTCCACGGACCCATTGACCTTCAATGGGTCCGTGGAAAAATCGGAAAATGCACCGTTTTGCATCCGCATCCGTGATCCGTGTTTCCTGTCTATCAAAAAAATACGACCTGTCCTATTTTTTTGACGGACAACAGTTCACGGACCCATTCAAGTCAATGGGTCCGTGAAAAAACACGGATGCACACAAGATTGCCATCCGCGTCCGTCATCCTTGTCCGTAGGCTACTTTCACACAGACGGATCCGCTGATCCGTCTGCATAAAAGCTTTTTAGATCTGATTTTTCACTTCGTGAAAACTCAGATCCGACAGTATATTCTAACACAGAGGCGTTCCCATGGTGATGGGGATGCTTCAGGTTAGAATATACTAAAAGAACTGTGTACATGACTGCCCCCTGCTGCCTGGCAGGTGCTGCCAGGCAGCAGGGGGCAGACCCCCCCTCCCTCCCCCCCTGTATTTAATTCATTGGTGGCCAGTGCGGCCCCCCCTCCCTCCCCTGTATTTAACACATTGGTAGCCAGTGCGGGGAGGGAGGGGGGGTCTGCCCCCTGCAGCCTGGCAGCACCTGCCAGGCAGCAGGGGGCAGTCATGTACACAGTTCTTTTAGTATATTCTAACCTGAAGCGTCCCCATCACCATGGGAACGCCTCTGTGTTAGAATATACTGTCGGATCTGAGTTTCACGATCTAACTCAAATCCGATGGTATATTCTAACATAGAGGTGTTCCCATGGTGATGGGGACGCTTCAAGTTAAAATATACCATCGGATTGGAGAAAACTCTGATCTGATGGTATATTAATAGGGACTCCTGACTTTACATTGAAAGTCAATGGGGGACGGATCCGTTTGCAATTGCACCATATTGTGTCAACGTCAAACGGATCCGTCCCCATTCACTTGCATTGTAAGTCAGGACGGATCTGTTTGGCTCCGCACGGCCAGGCGGACACCAAAACGACATTTTTTTCATGTCCGTGGATCCTCCAAAAATCAAGGAAGACCCACGGAAGAAAAAACGGTCACGGATCACGGAACAACGGAAATCCGTTTTGCGGACCGAAAAAAAAAACGGTTGTGTGCATCCGCGTCCATTCTGTCATTTTTCACAGTTTAGCGGAGGTCCCATTCATTTCTATGGAGCTGTGAAAAAAAGCATAGTCCTCAGTTTTTTCTCCACGTCGGTGATTCCAGTCCGTCAAAAAAATATAACCTGTCCTATTCTTGTCAGTGGAAAACGGAGGACGGACCCATTCAAGTCAATGGGTCCGTCAAAAAAAACTAATGCACAACTGGTATGTCATCCGTGTCCGCGTCCGTTTTTTTCTACAAGACCTTGGTGCAATAAAATTACACTTTTCATTAACCTTCCTTTTTTTCCCCGTCAGACAAAAAATAAGGAAGACACAAGGAAACACAACTGAAGCAAAATCGGACACGGACCACTGAAGCCAAATCACTGACAGTGAAAAAACACTGTCGTGTGCATGAGGCCATATGCTGCAAAAAAAAATCTGCAATGTAAAATCGATAATAAAGATCAACTACAAACAAACATATTCCACATGAAAACTTACAGTTACTTGACTTGGCCCTTGGGGATCTCGGACACCACTTCAACACTTTGGCCGGGGGCTCGGAGGAGCTGATGTTGTGTTTTATCCTAATGAGAAAGATTTCATAATAAGGATTTGGAGAAGGGACAGAGGGATAGCAGAGCAGGGAGAGGCTGGTGCTGCTACTAGGGGGTCATACCATGGGGGAGTAAAAAAGCCCACCATAATGCCCCCCCCCCAGTAGTAATAATTTTCCTTATAATGTGCAAAACATACCCCTTTGTAATGCCCCCAGTTGAGCTAATGTCCCCATAATGTTCCAATATAAAATACCCCTTCTCAGTGCCCCCGTAGATGACCCCATAATGCTCCCCCCCTTCCCCATAGTACCCACCATAATGTGTCCCAGTATAAAATGCCCCTATACAGAGCCCCCCATATAAAATACCCCTTTATTTTAGCCTCAGTAGATGCCCCTATAGTGCCACCCAATAATCTTCCAGTAATAAGTGCCCCAATAGATGCCCCCAATCATGTGCCAGTAAGATGTGCCCCCATAGATGCCCCCCAATCATGTGCCGGTAAGATGTGCCCCCATAGATGCCCCCCAATCATGTGGCAGTAATAAGAGCCCCCCCACCATCATGTGCCAGCAGCCAGAGCCCCCCCATATCATGTGCCAGTAGCCAGAGTGCCCCCCTATCATGTGCCAGTAGTCCCCCTTATGTGCCAGTAGCCGCCCCTTATCATGTGCCAGTAGCCCCCTTATGTGCCAGTAGCCGCCACTTATCATGTGCCAGTAGCCCACTATGTGCCAGTAGCCCCCCCATGTGCCAGCAGCCCCCCTTATGTGCCAGTAGCCCCCCCTTATCATGAGTCAGTAGCCCCCCCTTATGTGCCAGTAGCCCCCACATAATGTGCCAGTAGCCCCCCTTATGTGCCAGTAGTCCCCCCTTATCATGTGCCAGTAGCCCCCCTTATTATATGCCAGTAACCCCCCCTTATTATGTGCCAGTAGCCACCCCCCTTATGTACCAGTAGCCCCCTTATCATGTGCCAATAGCCCCCCATGTGCCAGCAGCCCCCCTTATGTGCCAGTAGCCCCCCTTATGTGCCAGTAGCCCCCCTTATGTGCCAGTAGTCATCCTTATGTGCCAGTAGCCCCCACTTATCATGATCCAGTATTGTACCTATATATAAAAAAAAACACTTATACTTACCTCCAGCGATGCGATGCAGGCCTCTTACGGCCCATGTCCCGCGCTTTACAGCTCAGGCGGCGCGATGACGTCATTGCGCCACCTGCAACGGCCTCTGATAGGCTTCCAGCACTAGGCCGGCAGCCTATCAGAGAAACAGGAGGAGACACACCTCTCCCTCCCCTGCCGTAGCATAGACATCTGTATCACCGTCCTGAGGACGGCAATACAGATGACTATGGAGATGAGTGCTTCCACAATGGAAGCGCTCATCTCCTACTGTGCCATGCCGCCGGCCGCCCCCACTTGTCACCAGGGCCGCGGCCTTGTGGCACTCAGGCCTGCCGGCCTAACGGGAAATTTCCCGGTATCCCGGCAGGCCAGTCCGGCCCTGGTTGCAAGTCCCTTAAAGGGGTATTCTCATCTCAGTCAATGGGGGCATATCGCTAGGATATGCCCCCATTGTGTGATAGGTGCGGGTCACACCTCTGGGACCCGCATCTACAATGAGAACGGAGCGGGGGAGAGCTGTGGCTGAAGGATCCCGGATTTCCCGGGGTCCGTCCACCACCAAGCGCTGCTCCCATAGAAGTGAATGGGAGCGCACCGCGCATGCATGACACCTGCTCCCATTCATTTCTATGGGGTAGACGGAAAAAGTCGAGACAACGCTCAGCTAATTTTGGCGGCCCCATAGAAATGCATAGGGGGCGGCTGGGCATGCGCAGTGTGCCCTCCATTAATTTCCCCTCTCCGTTCTCTTTGTAGGTGTGGGTCCCATAGGTGGGGGCATATCCTAGCGATATGCCCCCATTGTCTGACATGGCAAAACCCCTTTAAAGGGGTTATCCAATCCTATAAAATGTCCCCCCATATGCCGGGCCCCTCACATTGAATATACTTACCTGGCTCCCCCAAGGTATCCCCAGTAGCCCTGTGAGCGTCACTCTCAATGCTAGGGAGGCTCGTCCCGGTCACCGCCTGCCATTGGCTGCTCCCCCCCGACACTGGATGTTTTCATCCGCGCACGGGGAGAAGTAGCAGCGGCGGTGTGGGGACCGGGAGTGGTGCCGAGAGTGGGGTAAGTATATTCAGTGTGGGGGGGCTGGCATATTGTGGGGCTTTTTATAGGATTGGATAACCCCTTTAATAAATGACCCAGAGTGGGTCCACACCTGCTGCATAACAGCAACTCACTTCCATAAACATCTCATGTAAACATACCCTTAGGGTCCATTCACACGTCCGTGGTGTGTTGCGGACCCGCAAATTGCGGATCTGCAACACACCCGGCCGGACAAGAATAGGACATGTTCTATCTTTTGCGGAGCTGCGGACCGGAAGTTCGGGGCCGAAACCCGGAAGTTTGGGGCCGCGCTTCGCAAATGCGGAAGCGGAGAGCACATAGTGTGCTCTCCGCTTCACGTCCGGGCCCATAGACAATGAATGGGTCCGCACCTGTTCCGCAAATTTGCGGAACGGGTGCGGACCCTTTTGCGGACGTGTGAATGGACCCTTACTGAAAGATGGGCTGATGACTATGGACATGTCAGAGATTTTCCAGGTATATACAGTGCATCAGTGAACAAAGCCTTAGGCCTCTTTCACACGGGCGTTGCGGATTTGCTCTGGATGCGTCGTGTGTAAATTGCAGGAAACCTGCGCACCCAATTTCAGTCAGTTTTGACTGAGATTGTGTTGTTTAGTTTTTATCGTGCGAGTGCAATGCGTTTTGCACACGCGTGATAAAAAACTGAATGTGGTACCCAGACCTGAACCCGGACTTCTTCACTGAAGTTCGGGTTTGGGTTAGGTGTTCTGTAGATTTTATGATCATGGATCCTTCTATCTACATTCAGCAGGACCTGCGCTGACGTCACCACGCTCACCACGTGGTGAGCGCGATTAAGTCATCAAAGGTCCTTTTGCAGGTCCTGAAAGAAGAAGAAAGAAGACGATGTCGGCTGCGCGATCAAGTGGATAAGGTGAGTTAATTAATTAATTTTTTTAACCCCTCAATCGACATTTTAGTAAGCATTCTGTATTAAGAGTGCTATTATTTTCCCTTATAACCATGTTACAAGGGAAAATAATACAGTGAATTTACTTTAATGGGGACCAGGGTTGCTCATCCCTATCATCTCCTAACAACCATGCGTGAAAATTGCACCGCATCCGCACTTACTTGCGATTTTCACACAGCCCCATTCATTTCTATAGGGCCTGCGTTGCGTGAAAAAAAGAATATAGAACATGCTGCGATTTTCACGCAATGCACAAGTGATGCGTGAAAATCACCGCTCATCTGCACAGCCCCATTGAAGTGAATGGGTCAGGATTCAGTGAGGGTGTAATGCGTTCACCTCACGCATTGCACCCGAGCGGAAAGCTCGCCCGGGTGAAAGGGGCCTGTAACGGAACGCCTAGCACCCCGACCGGGTACCTCCGTCAATAGATGCTCCTAGTGCTTCGAGAGGACTCCAAGCACTCCACTTGACACCGTCAGCACTGCAGACCCCACGAACCGCCGCAGCTTGGTTGGGGTCTCACCGTCCTCCACCCACGCTGGACCCAAGACTGGGCTTCAGCTTCCAGTGGGTGAGCCTCTCATACATCCAGAGAGCAGGAACCATGAACAAGCTCTTACAAGAGCTTATACTCAGGGGAGTATTGTGATATAGCAATCCCCAAGAGTGTAGTTATCGCATTCCCCAAACATGAGCCAAAACTTCATGAAGGTATAAAAGCAACCACTTTATTCTAACACACAAGCATTTTATACACATCTTCCAACAAGGCCACCACCCACAGGGTTTTGTAAAAACAGCCAATCACATGCATTTACAGTATTCAAACCTCCCCAGCAATTGTACACAAAATCCCCTTCCCTCTGTCTGTAACGCAATAAACAAAATACAATGAGCATTGTCTGAGACGCAATTAACTAACACAATGAGCATTGTCTGAGACACAATCCACAAAATACAATTACCAAACGTAATGGACTAACTTGAACCCTGGTCTAATTCATGGGGATGAGAGTTCAAGTTAGTCCTTTGTGAACAAATGAGGCCTGGCTGATGAGAGGGCCCATAATCCTGGAGCAAGAGGCTAGTAGCCAGGCCCCTCCAAAACCCAGTGGCGAGGTTGGTTTCGCCACAGGGCCTTAGGCTACATTTACATCTGCGTTGGAGGCTCCATTCGGGACTTTCATCTCAGAATTTGTGTGCAAATTTTTCATGCTAAGCCGAGGCTCTAACTCTGCCCCAAACATAACTTTACACACACCCAATCCCTTTGTAGCACCACACAGTACTTATGCCCACATTGTGCCCCCTTCACAGTAGTAATGCACACATTGTGCCCCCTGACACTAGTAATACCCACATTGTGCCCTTCATACTAGTTGTGAACACATTGTGCCCCCTTCACAGTAGTAATGCCCACATGTGCCCCTTTTATTGTAGTAATGCCCACATGTACTCCCTCATAGTAGTTAAGCCCAGATATGTGCCCCCTCCACTCTAGTTATGCCCAGGTATGTGCCCCATTCACAGTAGCTATTGCTAGGTATGGGCTCCCTTCACACTAGTTATGACCAAGTATGAGCCTCCTTCACTGGAGTTATGCCCAGGTATTTGCCCCCTTCACAGTATATTTGCCAATGTATGTGCCACCTTCACAGCAGTTATGCCCAGGTATGTGCTTCCTTCACAGTAGTTATGATGGCCCAAGTGTCATTGAACAGGGTTTAGGCAGAAACCGTTCTGTCCTGTTTAGGGGGCCTGGTTTGATCCTTGCTATAGGGCCCTTACTTTTCTATATAGACCACTACTGGCTGCCACTGGTTAAGGGGACATTCTGGCTGCCACTGGTTATGGGGACATTCCTGGTAGCCATTGGTTATGAGAACAGCCTGGCTGCCACAGGTTATGGGACATTCCTAGCAGCCACTGGTTATGGGGACATTCTGTCAGCCACTGGTTATGGGGACATTCAGGCTGCCACTGGTTAAGGGGACATTCAGGCTGCCACTGGTTATGGGGACATTCCTGGTAGCCATTGGTTATTGGGACATTCTGGCAGCCACTGGTTATAGGGACATTTTGGCAGCCACTGGTTATGAGAACAGTCTGGCTGCCACAGGTTATGGGACATTCTGGCAGCCACTGGTTATGGGGACATTCTGGCAGCCACTGGTTATGAGAACAGTCTGGCAGCCACTGGTTATGGGGACATTCTGGCAGCCACTGGTTATGGGGACATTTTGGCAACCACTGGTTATGAGAACATTCTGGCTGCCACAGGTTATGGGACATTCCTAACAGCCACTGGTTATGGGGACATTCAGGCTGACACTGGTTATGGGGACATTCAGGCTGACACTGGTTATGGGGACATTCTGGAAGCCACTGGTTATGGGGACATTCTGGAAGCCACTGGTTATGGGGACATTCTGGCAGCCACTGGTTATGGGGACATTCTGGCAGCCACTGGTTATGGGGACATTCTGGCAACCACTGGTTATGGGGACATTCAGGCTGACACTGGTTATGGTGACATTCTGGAAGCCACTGGTTATGGGGACATTCTGGCTGACACTGGTTATGGGGACATTCTGGAAGCCACTGGTTATGGGGACATTCAGGCTGACACTGGTTATGGGGACATTCTGGAAGCCACTGGTTATGGGGACATTCAGGCTGACACTGGTTATGGGGACATTCTGGAAGCCACTGGTTATGGGGACATTTTGGTAGCCACTGGTTATGAGAACATTCTAGCTGCCACAGGTTATGGGACATTCCTAGCAGCCACTGGTTATGGGGACATTCAGGCTCACACTGGTTATGGGGACATTCAGGCTGACACTGGTTATGGGGACATTCTGGAAGCCACTGGTTATGGGGACATTCTGGAAGCCACTGGTTATGGGGACATTCTGGCAGCCACTGGTTATGGGGACATTCTGGCAACCACTGGTTATGGGGACATTCAGGCTGACACTGGTTATGGGGACATTCAGGCTGACACTGGTTATGGGTGTTAGGAAAATTTACTCTCTTTTACCTAACTTGTCCCTGTCTTCAGATTTCGGCGATCAGCTTGAATTAAGTCTAACCGGTACCGGGAGAATGAACTAGATTGACCAGATGAACACATGTCTATTTCCAATCCATTCTGGTTTATTCACAGCTGGCAAACAGTTTTAATAGAGGGGGTTGAGCTTCCTTTACATCCAATCATATGTTAGCATTAGTATTTGACCAATAGTATGGTCACACATAAGCTCTGCATTAACATAATAGCTGACTCATAGAAACAGCATTTGACCAATCAGGTATATACACATGAGCTAGCAGACACTTGAGCCAGATGTCCTTATATGGCTTGGACTGTTCATACTTTCAACATGTATGGATTTCCTGAAACAGCCCAGGATGTGTCACACACATTCCATAGGGGGAAGGGAGGTTTTGTAGTGCACTAACCAAATGTAATACACGTGGCTAAATGAGACAAAATGGAGTCACATATATCCCATCAAATGCCCTCTTAGAACCTTATATATATATATACTATATGGTTCTTTCTCTGCTCTCCCTTTGTTTGCTTATAAGCCTTTAGGTATTCCATATACCCTTCAGGAGTATAATCCTCAGGCTTTGTTGAGGTTGGGTTTACCTCTTCTACCTCTACCGGAGTATAGAGGGATGTTGAGTGTACCCCTCTTTCGGCCACCTTTTGACATATGGCTAGAAGGGAGGGCACACACTGCAGACAACAGCAGAGACCCACTATTGCAGCGACCACGGCAAATGCCACTCCTAAAACATACCTTATTTGACCAAAGTCAGGTATTCAGCCAAAAAGCCAGTCCCACCAACCTTGGTCAACATCCTGTTTTATATGTTTTCTCATCTCCTCTAATTTGCCTATTTTATCTTTTATTCCACGGGAGTGATCTAATAAATTGAAACAACACATCCCTGCGAACGCTGAGCATCCTACACCATGTTGGAACAATAAATAATCAATAGTTGCCCTATTCTGCAAGATAGCCTTTTTATATGATTGTATATCCAGCAGCATATCTTGCAGAATTGCACTAGTGATATTTATCTGTTTTACCATAAAACAGGCCAGTTTTGATATTGTCCTGTGGTTATATATGGCCAACCCTGGTACTCCTATCAAAGATACCCCTAAACTCATATATTCTGATCTAGAGAGGAGATTCATATTATAATCACAATTTTCTGGTAACCGTAGGGAAGTGTCTCTCGTGTGTCGTGTCTGCATTGCTGGGAATAGTGGTATCATTGCTAATGTCAACCTAGCTATTGTACAGGGTCCCTCTGTAATATTGGCCGGTATGTATGTGTAACTAGTATTCCCACAGGCCAATACCCATCCTGCTGGTAGAGGTACATGTTTGTCTAGGGATGGTACTGTTTTTGTAATATTACATTGCATATTTTTTCCTGATACTATCTTTTTACAACCATCTATATCTCTATCACAAATATTTGGCTTAGTCTTATTCTGCATTTTTGCTTGTATGCAGGGAGGCAATAGTGTCTCATCACAGGTGAAGTTATAACATATTTCTGCTGCTGTAACAAGACCTGTAATTATTTCTATCATATTACTCTGCAGAGTCTCATATGTAGGACAGTCATAACAAGCATGATAAGGATTTACATATCCATATTTAACATCATGATCCTCCATATCTGCGTCATTCCATTGGGAACGTAGGAGCTCCGTCCATACATCTAGTGGGGTGGGGACCGCTACCAGACATGTCTCCAAAATGTTAGATGCCGATAAAGTGGTTTGGAGACAAAAGTCAGTTAAGTTCAGAGTTTTGGCCAGGTACAGCCATAAGTTCTCCTTTGTCTTGCATAGACTGTCTTCCCCTCTGCATTCTGTTTCCAGGTATATCTGTTTGTTTCACAGCCATGGGACAGTAAGTAGGAGACACAAAATTACAATTATTAAGGCACTACATCTCAGCCATCTCGAGGAATTTCCCGACTGCGTCATCTTGTTGGGGGTCAAGGCTGTCTGCCTCCGTTAGTACCCCTTCTGTATCTTCTTCGAGGTCAAGGCTGTCTGCCTCCGTTAGTACCTCTGGGCCTCGTTGGAGGTCAGGGCTATCTGCCCCCGTTAGTACCTCTCTTTTCTTCACCAACTTAATCCTTGTGGCGTGGATCCACGTGGGCGATTGTTCAGTGAGGACTGCTGTTCTGGTGATCACGACTACCTCGGTGGGTTGTCCGTAGGTGAAACTTCCTGGTTCCTTTCCCTTCTTTAAGATCTTGATCATCACCTGGTCGCCTATCCGGAATGGACGGGTTGATTCCTGTGAAAGAGAAGGAGACTTACAAGCCACTTTTTCTTCAGTTTTACTGAGGACTTTGATCAGATTAGTACTTCTCTCTGATCAGGTCCAAGTCCCCTTCCTGCACCACCAGGGGGCGTCTTGCCCATGGTGTGGGGAAAGGCCTACCCATGAGTATCTCAATGCTGTTTATGTCCTACTCTGTGGAAATGTGCTACTTAAGATGGAAGCACTGTATTGGGGGAATGCATAACTTCCCCTCTTTGCAGACTAATTCTAATCCTGTCTTAGGATTTTTCTGCAATACTGGATAACACCAGTCTTGCTGTTCCTGTTCAGTGGCATACCACTGAAGATCAGTAAGCATTTGCAACATCTCAGGGGTTGGAGGTGCCAAACATGGCATCTCCCAATGGTTATACAAACCTGTGAGGTTGCTTTTCGCCACCTTAACTGCCAGCGCATTGCCTTGTGAGACATGATCCTTACCATCTGCTGCCGTAAATCCTCTCCTCTGCCAGATCATACCATGGTCCCACACTACCCCATGTGTGTACCTACTCTCAGTATAAATGGTGACAGGTCTATCAGCATGTAGAATACATGTCCTAGTGAGTGCAATAAGCTCAGCTACCTGCTGTGTTGAGTGCGGATGTCCTTGAGTAGGCCTACAACATCATGAGTGGTGTGCAAAATGGTGTAATGTCACATTGTGAAAGAATTTGCTGACTCTACCATCATAGCATAGGCTGCAAGAGAACACAGACATGCCGGCATCCCCTGGACAGAGGTGGGCATTACCTTTGAGAAAAACACACAAGGACGCAACTTGCCTCCGTTTTCTTGTGTCAGTACACCCGCCATGGTTTTACAATTTTGGCGTGCAAACATGTGGAAGGGCATATTATAGTCAGGGAGGCCCAGCCCTGGGCTCGACATGAGTAAACATTTCAAATAATCAAATGCATTGTACATTTCAGAAAACCATTTAATCAAATCTGGATTTCCATCCAGAGTGGCTTGCCTCAAAACATTGTCAATAGTGGGAGCAATCAGTAATCCATTGTCTACCGTTTATCATACCAAGGAAAGATAACATTTCCTTCTTGGTGTGCGGGGCGACCAAACCCGCAATAGACTGGACTCTTTCTGCGCTGATTCTCCGTTCACCTTTTGTGAGGACAAAGCCCAAGTATTCAACCTGCATTTTACACCATTGCATTTTCTTAAGTGTCACTTAGTGACCATATCCTGACAATCATTATAACAGTGATAAACCATCCTGAATGCTGGCCTCCGCTGACATGCTACACAGTAATAAATCATCGACATATTGCAGCAGCACAGAACCTTTGGGGGATGTACCATGATTCTAACATCGCTTGGAGGACTATGCTGTACACTACAGGTGAATCAGCATATCCCTGGGGCATTTCTGCACCAGGTCAGTTGGCGTCTGTCAAAGGAAAAAGCAAAAAGTAGTCTGGTTATCTTATCAACTGGGATAGAAAAGAATACATTTTTCAGATCTATCACACTGAACCAAACAGCGTCTGCTGGAATGGCAGATAATGATTAAGTGACATCAGGTACAACAGGGGCTATAGGCACAATGATGTTGTTGATGGCCCTTAAATCCTGTACAAAGCGGGTAGTACCATCTGCCTTTGTCACTGGATTCACGGGCGTGCTGTAGGGTGAAATCACCTCTGCCAGGATTCCCTTTTGTAGGAATTCCTTTATCATTGGCCTAAGCCCATCAAGTTTCTCTTTTTACAGCAGGTATTGTTTCTGGAACACTGAGATGACACCTGGTTTCACAGTAGCTTTGTAAGGTGTGCAATCTATGAATCCTGTGTCATATTCATTTGAGGACCATAATGCAAGGTTAATGTTATTAAGCTCTGGGTGGTCCTGTATGTTTGCAAGAATCAGTGGCACTGGTGTAGAGACTGGAATGAGATCTGAGTGTACTCCTATGCCCTGATTCTTTGCTGATACCTGCAAGTCAAGCTTAATGAACAAATCTCTCCCTAATAGGCTGACTGGGCAATCTAGTATAATGCTAAATACATGACATGATGTATTCCCTGTCCATGGTTTCTACTGGTAAGGAATCTGTTCTGTATGTCCTTGTCAGTACCCCATTTATTCCCATAGAGGGCTCACATTTCCTTCCTGACACTCTGAGTCACCTAAGTCCACCCCTTTTGGTGGACGCTTTGGTCTGTCTTCTGTTCTGCCATTAGTATCTTAGCTGTCCATACGAGCAGAGCTCTGATGTTAAGCACAACACTGAACATGTAACATGTAACTGCAAACATTGAAACAAACAGATCTGACAATACAGACATGAACACAAAAAGGGCCCATAAAAACTTTTCATTGAAATAAAAATGTACAGCTTGATCAATGCTGTTGGTACCAATAAAAAACCAAAAAACTTCCAAGAAAATAAAATAAAATTCTTAATGCGCATATTTAAAAACAAATACCGTATTCCATACGCATTCATATACATTTTCATGTACTCATCTTCACAAACCAGCTCATAACCACGCCCTTACACAAAAAATATGAATTGCACACACAGCTCTGCTACGTACATACAACTCAGAGCCACACCCATTCACATTCCACTGAATCATGTATCTTTCACCCAATCACACAATCTCTTTGTTACATTCCAAAATTTGCAGCACAGACAAACACAGCTTTCCGGGAAGCAGATATTCATACCACACCCAGAATTGCTGATGGTCTGTCACTGTAAAACAATATACATGTTAATCATACAGTCATTTTGTTAAAATTAACAAATCATCTTATATGCCATGTCGTTTTTTTGTTTAGTGTTATACACATCGCCCCTTCCTCTATATAACTACGCCTTCTACTTCCTCTTGTCTTGCGTCTCTTATTTCAGGAGTGTTCAAACAGGGGAAGTAAAGCAATACATCAAGACGTTCAGCTGTACCACATGTTCCTCAAACTTTTACTCATATCTGAATAAGGACTTATTGGGTGCAACCTTAGATTGATAGGAGTGGACACTTGCAATTAGCATCATCACTGCAGGCACATTTTAAACCATCGGAACATACAATTGGGAAAGATCTAATCCAATACTGGAGCCCTGTCTGGAATATCTTAGAAATAACACAGGTTAGTATCTTCACATTCTGCTGATGCATTTACCAATTAGCAGCCCCCCTTCCCCCTCAACCCCCATATGAAATTCCTGAGCAGAGGAGGGGGGTGAGATGGGAGGGGGCTCCCTCTGAAAACACATCTCAGACAGGACAGGAAGAAGTTTTTTTTTTTTTTTGTGGAACTACAAGTGACATTTTGGAGTTTACAGCAGATGTGGTGGGGGGGGGGGGGGAGGGATGCCTCATGGCAACTTCTTTGTTCTCTATAGGATTCAAAATCCTCCATCTTGAAATAAGAAATGCTGCTCATTTCATTTCTCTAACTTCAATTATCAATACACTTATGCATTAACTGTCCATCTTTTAGTGCTGTAATCTCTAATTCCAGGGCTATAAATCGTCACTATTTAAACACACACAGATCATTAGGGCAACAAAACTTAACCAGTTCATTTCTGAACGTTTAACACAAGCCCTTTCTAATTGCAAACACTGAAACACTTTTTCCCTTGCCATGAATTAACTTCCTGACTCTGCTGTGTCTTGTCACTCACTATAGCCCAATTGTCTACTCATGTGTTAACTAGGAAATAATTTGTGGGACTAGACCGTGCAACAAAGTTTACATGTTGGCAGTGATAGAAACAGAATGATTTCAAAGCGGGATGCGACCGTAAACTTACCACCCGGCCAACATCTCACACAGACAGATAATCTTAATACTTCTAAAATACTTATACTATATATACATAAGAGTTAATTCAAGCTTGTATCCTTCTGTTCCCGGAACAGATATCCTTATATAGTGCACTATCTCTTAACGATATGGACTTACTAAGCCTCTTATAATCAACATTTTTACCTAACGATATGGACCCTATGATATGAGCCGCTTAAAATCAACATTTGCGTGTCCCAGACATCGCAATTCACCGAAATCATAAATAGATGGTTCGTCTTACTTGAATGGGATTTTTGGTCATTGCTCCAGGTCCAAGAGGACAAAAATTGATGTCCTTCACTGTAGACCTGAAGAGGACCCTCCCAATCCCGGAAACCGAGCCCCCAGAACTGTTAGGAAAATTTACTCTCTTTTACCTAACTTGTCCCTGTCTTCAGATTTCGGCGATCAGCTTGAATTAAGTCTAACCGGTATCGGGAGAATGAACTAGATTGACCAGATGAACACATGTCTATTTCCAATCCATTCTGGTTTATTCACAGCTGGCAAACAGTTTTAATAGAGGGGGTTGAGCTTCCTTTACATCCAATCATATGTTAGCATTAGTATTTGACCAATAGTATGGTCACACATAAGCTCTGCATTAACATAATAGCTGACTCATAGAAACAGCATTTGACCAATCAGGTATATACACATGAGCTAGCAGACACTTGAGCCAGATGTCCTTATATGGCTTGGACTGTTCATACTTTCAACATGTATGGATTTCCTGAAACAGCCCAGGATGTGTCACACACATTCCATAGGGGGAAGGGAGGTTTTGTAGTGCACTAACCAAATGTAATACACGTGGCTAAATGAGACAAAATGGAGTCACATATATCCCATCAATGGGGACATTCTGGAAGCCACTTGTTATGGGGACATTCAGGCTGACACTGGTTATGGTGACATTCTGGAAGCCACTGGTTATGGGGACATTCTGGAAGCCACTGGTTATGGGGACATTCAGGCAACCACTGGTTATGGGGACATTCAGGCTGACACTGGTTATGGGGACATTCTGGAAGCCACTGGTTATGGGGACATTCAGGCTGACACTGGTTATGGGGACATTCTGGAAGCCACTGGTTATGGGGACATTCAGGCTGACACTGGTTATGGGGACATTCTGGAAGCCACTGGTTATGGGGACATTCAGGCTGACACTGGTTATGGGGACATTCTGGAAGCCACTGGTTATGGGGACATTCAGGCTGACACTGGTTATGGGGACATTCTGGCAGCCACTGGTTATGGGGACATTTTGGCAGACACTGGTTATGGGGACATTCAGGCTAACACTGGTTATGGGGACATTCAGGCTGACACTGGTTATGGGGACATTCAGGCTGACACTGGTTATGGGGACATTCAGGCTGACACTGGTTATGGGGACATTCTGGCTGCCTCTGGATCAGGGTTGCCAACCATCCAGAAATTTCTGGACGGTCCATAAAAATAGGTGATTTTATTCCTGTGTCTGTAAATAAATTAAAATAAACCTGTACGTGATAGGATTATATCTGTATATTGAGATGTGGAGTTGGACGTGTATTACTTATAATATTTATCATACATTATGGTTTTCTAATTTGTCTGTAAAAAATATTGTCTGTCCATGATTTTGGGATATATTGGCCAAAAAAAAGAAAAATTCTGGTTGGCAGCACTGCACAGGCTGTGAGGACACCCTGTCACCGGATATGGGGTACTGCCTGCCATGATTTATCAGGATACTGTCTGCTTCAAACAGACATGTCAGTTTTTTTTGTCATAGAGGCAGAAACAACAGGAACACCCCAGTGCAGACCCCAGTAGAATACGCATGCGGGGTACAGCAGAGAGCCAGGCGGTCAGCAGCGCTCACACAGAGCGGTAAACCTGTTAGCGCCCTCTACAGACGAGCTGAGCTAGCACGTGTCTTGTACCACACCTAAGATGGCGCGCGCTGGGTACTGTGGCCACACTCAACGTCACTTCCTGACTACGGAAGCTCCAGAGTTCAGACATGCTCAACAAACATGGCGGCCGAATCTGAACCCGAGCAGCCGAAATTATCGGAGTTATTAGATAAAGGATGGCAGATCCTGGAGGAGGTGGAAGGCAGCAGCAGCCAGCCGGCCGGGGCGCGGGAAGTGCAGGACAAGGTGAAGCGAGGGCTGGGGATGCTGGAGCAAGCCACCCTGATGGTCAGCCAGCTGCAGCTCTTCAGGTACCGCCTGTCTGCTGTCCCATGCCATGTGGTGTGTGGGATGGCACCTGAGTGTATCCCCCTGCAGATTACAGGTGCTGCTTATGACTGTCAGTGGTGCCCATGTGGAAGTGGCCCTCAGGCTGCCCCTGCAAATAACCCTAAGGACAGCTGGTGTGGAGAGTGATAGACCGACAACCACCCAGGGATCTGTCACCAGGATCAACCCTGTACAACCAGGCATATAGCGTGGTAGGGCTGATGAAGCTGAGTAAATCGATACCTTTCTTTTCATTTGTCAGCTCCGGCGTTCAGGAGCAATTAAGTGATTTGGAGCACCAGGAGGCGGGCTAAGTGGTTTGAGCACCGCTTCAGCGACGCCCCTGGTGCTCCGTACTGACACCTCCATCCTCAGGCCTCATGCACACAAACGCGTGCCAGCCATACCGGTATTGTGGCCCGCAATATACGGGCACTGGTCGTGTGCGCACCGTATCACTTGAATGGGTCTGCAATATGGAAGGAGCGTTGCAGAGCGGAGGCATGGATCGGAAGTACTGCGGAGTGGAGTGCTTCCGTGGGTTTTCTGTCTGTGCCCATGCATTGTGGCCCGAGATTTGTTGTCTGCAGCAGGGACACGGCGGACTCACGGTTGTGTGCATGAGGCCTTATAAACATGCCCCCTCCCCTTAGATTGACGACGATGACTGCGGCGCCTCCACTATGGGGTTCAGCGACGTCACTGGCGCGTTTCTCACTAATCACCTTCGCTGCTTAGCAAGCAGCAGAAGACATGGTGTGCACGCGCTGTGCTAGGAAACCAGGGCGTCAGTATGGAGAACCAGGTGCTCAAACCGCATAAGCCCGCCTCCTGGTGCTTCGGATAGTTCATTTGCATAAACATGAAAGTGTTAATTTCTCCTGAACGCCGGCACTGACCATGAAAAGAAAGGTATCGATTTACTCAGCTTCATCAACCCTATCAGGCTATATGCCTAGTTGTATAGGGTTGATCCTGGTGACTAGAGGGGGGTCAGCAATACCACAGTGCAGCACACAATACTGCCCCAGCAGAACCAAATACCACATTGCAGCACTGGGTACTGCCCCAGCCTCTGTCCTTCTGTGGTGGCCATCAATAGCTGCATGTTCTGACCTCCTCCAGTTGTCTCTAAATAAGATATGGAGCCATCGGCATCCACGTCCCGCTGCAGTATTCAACCGTATCGCGGTCCAGAGGACAGCCAGACACCTGCAGCCGCCGGCCGGGAACACGATTACCTGATGGTCCCAGTATTGGTTACCTCTGAGAGCATCAGATCATTATGTACTTGGCCAGCGGCAGTACGGAGGGCTGGGCGGCCAACTGGGAAATCTCCCCATAGCGTCTACGGTCAGTGCGACCGGATGTATTTTGCGGTCCGCAAAAAATACGGATGACGTCCGTGTGCATTCCGTATTTTGCAGAACTGAACAGCTGGCCCCTAATAGAACAGTCCTGTCCTTGTCCGTAATGTGGACAATAATAGGACTATTTTTTTGTGGAATGGAAATACTGACATACGGAAACGGAATGCACACGGAGTACCCATTGAAGTGGTCCGCAAAAGAAACGGACAGGGAAATAGAGTACGTTTGTGTGCATGAGCCCTAACAGTAGGGGTAGAATCGGGATAACAATGTGACAGCGCTATTGTTTTTTTGATAGGCCTAGATGAAGATGATGGAAGGAGAATACATGGAGTATATACATAAAACCATTAAAAACCACAGAGTAGTCACATATGCACAAATACGTGATCCTTTTTATGGAAGTGTCCCTTTAGCAAGTTCTATTCCATGCCTTCCTCTGAATGTCATGTGCGCCCTTTTGAGCCAAGGGATGCCTATTACATGCCCATTATGTGCCAGGCTCACCAGTATTACTGCAGACTATCCAGATTGGAATCTTAATACCTAAGAAGTGTATCAGTCTGATACAATACAAATCTGTGATAGAAGACCACCATTCCTTTATTAAAAAAAGAAAAGCTGAGCCATCTGTATCGTGTTAGGGTACTTTCACACTAGTGGCAGGGGACTCCGGCAGGCTGTTCCGGTGGGTGAACAGCCTGTCGGATCCGTCCTGCTGCTAGTTCACGTGTGCCCCCGGACTGCCGCTCTGCCCCCATTGACTATAATGGAGGCGGGGGCCGAGCTCCGGCAGCACACCGCGAGAGGCAGCCAGACTAAAAGTACTGCATGCCATACGCTGCTTCTGCAGAACATCTTGTTAAAGCAGAAGTGGCTCGTGCCATTCTCTGTGTAATGAAATATGACGCCTACCCAAGGGTGTCTGTGCCAGGCATGGGCAGGAAGGAAGTAGGTAAGTAAGGCTCTGTTCACATCTGTGTGGTGGGCTCGGAGGTAAACGTCACCACTAGGTCTTGTGTATAGGCTCCTTATGTCGCTGTCCCATCTCCCATCTTGTAGCAATGACTCCACTTTGTATGTTTTCTCGTAGCTCTAATGAAGATCTGGATGAGATTTCCTCTACAGATATTCGGTATCTCCTGCTGCCAGCTCTGCTGGGCGCATTGACTCTGAAGCAGGTGGGCCTCAGTCATAGACTGCAGCACCTTGAAGCCGCCCGCTCCTATTTCCTAGACTTCCTGAAAAGGTGCCATGACTACAAAGTTTCCAGCTTCAACCTTCCTGGACAGGAAGAGGCAGTGCAAGGAGAACAAGTACCAGTTCGCAGTGCCCATGCTGGAGTGCCACCCAGTTTGACTGCCATGGCAATGCAGAGGCAAGCCAAGATCGAAAGGTAATAAATCATTCCTTGTTGTAATGAGCAGCCTGTCAGAACGTGACCAATAAAGGGGTTGTCTGAGAATTAGCAATCTCCCTAGAATGGGTTAAAAACCCATCATATACTCACCCCTTCTGCGGCGCTCCTCCTGGACTCCCCTGCTGTAGACTGCAGCAGACAATCCGTGTCCACTGTTTGAAGTTTTTCTCAGGGAGACCTTGTTCTGGTGGTTGGGACTCCTGGGCGCTTTAGTTGGCAGTATAAGTCCCTAGGCTGGAGTACCAGTATACTGTCTGTCTCTGATGGTCTGGAGGATCTTCTCTGTTCTTCGGGCATATCAGGGCTTGGTCCCAGTTCTGCTGGAGTATTGTTGACCACAGCTAGGCTGTGCCATGCAGTGCAGGGTATGGCTGAACTGGGGCATTCAAGTAAATGGGATAACCAGTAGTTATCACACTGCACAGCGACTACTACGGCATGCAGTTGAACTTTGAAGAGGACACAGCTCCCACATGAGCACCGTTCTGATTAGTGGACCCATGCTGATCTCATTTTGATGACCTATCATGAGGTTAGGTCATTGATATTAAACCACTGCACAACCCCTTTAAATATGAATACTCTATGATGAATAGGAGACCACTTTAGGGGATAGGCCTTTCATAGTTTTTGGCTTGTGTGTCACAAGTAATGTGGCTTGTACTTCATTTTGTGTCGCCTTGTACTCTTTTTGCAAACTGTGTATTTTCAGGATCTGGCATAAATGTCCGGCTGATCTATCTCCAGGACGGGGGCCTCCAAGCCATATTCTGCCTGGTGAAGCAACCACCAAATCCAGGTGGAGAGTTAAAGGGGTTTGCCAGGCTTTTAATATGGATGACCTGTCCTCAGGATAGGTCATCATTATCAGATCGGCGGGGGTCCGACACCCAGCGATCAGCTGTATGACAAAAAGGCATCTCTTCCTGCTTGCTGTAGACCTAGCAGCGGCGAGCAGGAAGAGAGACAGGAGACTGCATGTGAACACGGCGCGTGAGTTCTCTTCATACAGCTGATCTGGTATTGATGACCTATCCTGAGGACAGGTCATCCATATTAAAAGCCTGGCAAACCTCTTTAATGGTCTTTTGGCTGTGCTTGTCCATGGCCGTCTCCTTTCACAGATGTTAGATGATTCACAACGCTAATGTCTGGTTTTCCCATTCAACTTTTTTTTAAATATTAAATGGGTGCAGTCCTTTCCTTTGGGTGCAGATTTAAGCTGTAACCCTACCCCGATTTTATTTTTTTTCCCCCCACCCTCGGGTATTTCGCTTTGTGCTACTGTCATGAAAAGCAGAAAATGGTAATTGCTCATTGGTAATCCGCTTGTCTTGGTCATGCAGTCCTGATCAAAAGTTTAAGACTAGTGTTGAGCGAACTTCTGTTTTAAGTTCGGCGTCTAAAGTTCGGCTTCCGGTTAGCGAAGAATCCCGATATGGATTCCGAATTCCGTTGGGGTCCGTGGTAGCGGAATCAATAATGGCCGATTATTGATTCCGCTACCACGGACCTCAACGGAATTCGGAATCCATATCGGGATTCTTCGCTAACCGGAAGCCGAACTTTAGACGCCGAACTTAAAACAGAAGTTCGCTCAACACTATTTAAGACCACTTGAAAAATCATATTTTACATTGTTGGATCTTAACAAGGTTCCAAGTAGAGCTTCAACATGCAACAAGAAGAAATGGGAGTGAGACAAAACATTTTTTGAGCATTTAATTTAATGAAAGCAACGAATAAACTGAAACAGGCTGTTTTTCAGCTGATCCAAATTTTAGGACCACATGCCTTTAAAAGGCCAAATCTGTGCAAAGATGTGGATTCATTGTGATTTTCTGTCAGGTAGTCACACGTTGTGATGGCAAAGGCAAAAAAACTCTCCCTTTTTGAACGTGGTTGGGTTGTTGAACTGCATAAGCAGGGTCTCTCAGCGCGCCATCGCTGCTGAGGTGGGACGCAGTAAGACAGTCATTTGGAATTTCTTAAATGAGCCTGAGGGTTATGGAACAAAAAAGTCAAGTGGAAGACCCAAAAAATGTCACCAGCACTGAGCCGGAGGATCCAATTGGCTGTCCGTCAAGACACTGGACGATCCTCGACCCAAATGAAGGCCCTTACTGGTGCTGACTGCAGCCTCATAACCATCAGACGGCATCTGAGACTGAAGGGCTTCAAAAACAAAAAAAGTCTTCAAAGACCTCGTCTCCTTGAACGCCACAGAACTGCTCGTTTCGACTTTGCAAGATAGCACCAAACATGAGACATTCAAAGGTGGAAGAAAGTTTTATTCTCTGATGAGAAAAAATGTAACCTTGATGGTTTCCAACGTTACTGGCATGACAAGCAGATCCCACCTGAGATGTTTTCTACGCGCCACAGTGGAGGGGGCGCCATAATGGTCTGGGGTGCTTCTTCCTTCAGTGGAACAATGGAGCTTCAGGAAGTGCAGGGGCGTCAAACGGCCGCTGGCTATGTCCAGATGTTGCAGAGAACGTTCCTCATGACTGAGGGCCCTCGTCTGTGTGGTAACGACTGGGTTTTTCAACAGGACAACGCTACAGTACACAATGCCCGCAGGACAAGGGACTTCTTCCAGGAGAATAACATCACTCTTTTGGCCCATCCTGCGTGTTCCCCTGATCTAAATCCAATTGAGAACCTTTGGGGATGGATGGCAAGGGAAGTTTACAAAAATGGACAACAGTTCCAATTTTGGAAGTGATAAACAATAACGGCGGAGCTACTCATTACTGAGTTCATGTTTGGAAGTTGGATTTCTGTTCTGGGGGGTTTCGTTTTTTTTTTGGAGGTGTGGTCCTAAACTTTTGATCAGCTGAAAAACAGCCTGTTTCAGTTTATTTGTTGTTTTCATTAAATTGAATGCTCAAAAAATGTTTTGTCTCACTCCCATTTCTTCTTATTGCATGTTGAAGCTCTACTTGGAACCTTGTTAAGATCCAGCCATGCTAAATATAATTTTTTTGCCATTTTTCAAGTGCTCTTAAACTTTTGATCAGGACTGTATGACAACACTTTGTTTTAGTGTTGTTCACTTGCAGAAAAAAAATCTTTGGCTGTTTTTTAGGGTACGGCTACACAGCGTATGGGATCACCGCTACGCTGCTATCCTGGCCGTGTCACATGTCGAGTGTACCAGTGTGGCCGTACCCTTATTAAATTATCTTGTATTCTGTTGGGATCTCAGTACTCCACAGGAGAGAGAGAAAATGGAGCACATATACAAAGACTTTTAGAGGCCAGACCCACTTTTCTCGCCATTCTTGAAAAATTGGAAAAGGAATGAAGAGCTGCAAATTATGCGCCATGACTTTTTTTACACCACTATTGAGACGTAAACCTTTTAACCCCTTGACAACATCCACCGTACATGTACGGTCGATGTCAGGT
This sequence comes from Bufo bufo, assembly GCF_905171765.1. Lineage (NCBI taxonomy): Eukaryota > Metazoa > Chordata > Amphibia > Anura > Bufonidae > Bufo > Bufo bufo. The sequence continues at coordinate 90,901,713 of NC_053396.1, forward strand.
CATTAAAGATAGTGCCCGCTCCGGAGTGGAGTGAGCGCCATAGCCACCAGGTGCCTGCTGTTTCATACAGCAGACTCCCGCAGGTAATGCTGACCGCAGACATGTAACCCTTCAGATGCCATGGTCAGATGTGACCATGGCATCAGATAGGGCGAAAACCCGGAAGTGCACGCTTCTGAGTAAGTAACGCCCCCGCGTGGAGATCCGGGAAGATGTTCCTTTACAGTGATGAGCCTGAGCTTATATTAGGCTTCAAGGCTTTTATATTAGAGTTCAGGCCAGGAGGTAGCAGCACTGAACTGTAATATAGTGATTTATGTATAGAATAATGGCTCAACTATATAAATTGCAATTTTGTGATTGTAATTTGAAGTCCAATTGGGGACCTAACAAAAAGTAAAAAAATGTTTTTTTGAAAAATATATAAAAAAAATAATAATAATTTTTCCTGCTTCCTCTACATCGTATGCCATATTAAATGGTGGCATTAGAAAGTACAACTTGTCCCGCAAAAAACAAGCCCTCATACAGCTATGTGATCGGAAAAATAAAAAAGTAATGGACCCAGGAAGGCAGAGTGTGAAAAGTGAAAACACAAAAACGGAAAATTGCTTAGTCAGGAAGAGGTTAATAAATGCACCTCAAAGTGCCTCTATTTAGATCCAGGTTTCCTGCCCTCGTCTCACGATGCTGTTGTGCGATATAGAAAATCCATCATCATGAATAATTACCATTTCTATGTGCAGTGGAAAAGTGGCAACAAGAATTGCAGCCATATTAATTACTACTTTTGAATCATCTTCTCAGTAACCGATGACCGCTTGTCACTTTCATGTTACAGCAATATCAGAGGTGCAATTTACCAAGAAGCTAATACAAAGGTGACAACAATATTCCTGTATTTCCTGTAGAAGCTTTTACTAAAATGGACACTGCAACCAAACGTAAAAATCCAGTGAACTCTGTAGGAGCTAGTTCACACTGCGTATGCTGTGGCAGAAACCCCTCTGGTTTTTACTGCAGTCTTTCAGTTTTAGTGCCCCTGGGACCCATTGAATGGAGTTATACCTCAAGTAGACACCCTCTATGGTCTCCTGTGACATTCATGTGGATGCCACAACAGGAAAGGATATGTCATGGAAGATAAACCGCAGCCACATAAACCGCAAAGCGTCCTCTTATTGAAAACAATAGGCAGCAGTTACCATGCAGGCAGCCCACAATTGTAGTGTGGATTGTATGCTAAATTCTGTTGGAAAAAAAACTCTGATAGTGATTCATGGGCATTTTTTGTGTGTGTTTAAAACATTTACTAAAGGATTTGTCCAGGATTTACCATATTTTTTGCTTTATAAGACGCACCTAGGTTTTTGAGGAGGAAAATAAGCAACAAACCCCCTATCTTCATCACACCTCAGAACAGACCCCCAAACTAGCCCCTAATCTTCATCAGACTACAAATCAGACCCCCATATCAAAACTCAGATCAGACACCCCCCCCCCCCCCCCCCCCCATGTCAGCCCAGACCTCTATATCGGATCAGACCTGAGATCAGACCCCCATGTCAGACTAGACCTCAGATCAGACCCCCATGTCAGATCAGACCCCCATGTCAGACTAGACCTCAGATCAGACCCCTATATTAGATCAGACCCCTATGTCAGTCCTCAGATCAGACCCCCATGTCAGACTAGACCTCAGATCAGACCCCTATATTAGATCAGACCCCTATGTCAGTCCTCAGATCAGACCCCCATGTTAGATCTGTTGCACAAAAGAAATAAAATCTATAAATTCACTTACTTCTCTAGCTCTGCTGCCACTCTTCAGGTTCTATGCTGCAGTCACGCTCCCTGTTCTTTTTCGGGCCTGCACTGCAACGTGGCCTGACTGCGTTCGGCATCAGGTCATCCTGCCGCTGTACGCAGTCAGGATAGTGCAGCGCAGTGTCCGGAGAAGATCAGGGAGAGATGAGCACAGCAATGCTTCACCTCCCGCTTCCTGTGCCTCCTGCATATCAGTGAGCGCTTCCATAATGGAAGCACTCAGTAGTATTCGCTTTATAAGACGCCATTTCCCTCAGGGGGACAACACAGTAAATATTGGTTACCTATCCTAAGGATAAGCCATCAGTATTAAAGTCCGGGACAAACCCTTTAAAGGGGTTGCCTCACTTCAGCAAATAGCATTCATCATGTAGAGAAAGTTAATACAAGGCACTTACTAATGTATTGTGATTGTCTATATTGCTTCTTTTGCTGGCTAGACTCATTTTTCCATCACATTATACATGTCTCATGCAAGGTTATGACCACCCTTCAATCCAGGATTGGTGGCCTACACACTATAGGAAAAAGCACCAGCCTATGTGTGTTGCTATGGTCCCGGCCACCAGAGAGGCCAGTACTTTTTTCTTTAGTGTGCAAGCACGGCCACCGATGATGGATTGCAGAGTGGTCATAACCATGGAAACAAGCAGTGTATAATGTGATGGAAAAATGAGTCTAGCCATCAAAGGAAGCAATATGGACAATCACAATACATTAGTAAGTGCTTTGTATTAACTTTCGCTACATGTTAAATGACACTTGCTGAAGTGAGACAACTCCTGTAAGAATTCCCTTGCCGCATCACTTCATTTAATGGCCTTCTTATCAAATGGATTATAGGTATAAGCAGAAGAAAGAGCTTGAGAACAGACTGTCCAGCTTGAAAGCATCAGTGAAAAGTGGCACTGCGGAAGAAGAGCAAGTGAGGGAATATTATCTACTGCATCTACAGCACTGGGTGTGCATTGCCCTCGAGGAGGTGGAGAGCATTGACCAAGAGCTGCCGATGGTAAAGGCGAGGGAAATGATGGTGAGTGGGGTGCTAGACATGCCTATAAAGCAGTCAGCCTGGCTTCTTATGCAGGAAAAGATCTGCACCCACTAGTGCTCTAGCAAGTACTTTTGATTGCCAAATAGTTTTTTTATGTGCCCTTGAAACTGTGTAGAAATGGAAAAGTCCAGTTTGTGATGGTCATTGAAAAGAAAAATGAAAAAGTCAACTCAACGTAATAGTTTTGATCAGAGCAGTTAAAGGGACACTAAACCCAGAAAAACAAGAAGAATGAAGCATAACCTGCTCAGGAAGGTTTCTATTCCTTTCTTCATGGACATCTCCAAGCTGCTGCAGAAAGCAGTTAAATAGATGTCAGTCAGTGAAGCGTCTCTTTTCTCCCTGCTTCTCCATCTATAGCCAGAGATCGGCTCTGTGCAGTATCCTGAGCACACAGAAAAGGGCAGGCCTTAAAGGGAACCTGTCACCATCAAAATGCGAATACAACTGCAAGCAGCATGTTGCAGAGCAGGAGGAGCTGAGCAGATATATAAATTTATGGGAAAAGATTCAGTGAAACAGGCGTAGAACATGGTACATGAGATGGGCTTGCACGCCCGTCCCCTTCCTCGCCACGCCCACTTTTTTAGACATGTAGTGAGTGGTAAGAAGTTGCAGATTGCAACGCAACTAGCTGTGACGCCACAATCTGTGCCTGAAATACACCTAATATAGGTGTATTTCAGCTTAATACATGACCCCCCTAAATTCCTGCTCATTTTGGACTTTCACATCATTGGCAGCTATACACAATCATAGAGGGAAGGCTGTCAATCACTGATGGGACCATCTCCTTGACTTCACAGCCCACAATGAGCAGGGATATAAATTAATAAATTATTATTTTTACTGAATCTTTTCCCCTAAAACTATATGTCAATCTTTTTGGCTCCTTCTGCTCAATAACATGGTGCCTGCAGCTCAGGTTCAATGTGACAGGTTGCCTTTTACACTGCATTCACTTCAATAGACATTCACGGCTGTGTGAAAGAGGTGGAAGCTGCAAAACCTCTGTGCAGGTATACCAGACCACTGACACTACAGAGAGTACCCAACTTTCCCAGGTGCCTGAATGTTAAGTCACTCTCTTTTTGATGCTGGCATACTGGAGGGCAGGGCTTAATAATTCCCCCTCATAGTAAACCCGTCCTGACTGTGCTGGTCCTTCCTCTCACTACTATGTATTCTAGCCCACAGCCACCACCTCTCTTCTGGATGATAAATCCTCAAAGTGACAATAGTTAAAAACGTTTCTCGTCAGTGTTTTAAGTCTAAAGGCTCCTTTCCATGGGACAGCAATCGGGGCAATTGTCGGAATGGACCATTCCGAGAAACGCTCATTCACGATAATTGTCCTGTGTAGCTGATGGGGACTGCAAAATGATTGTTTCTGGGCAGCTTGTCGTGTTGTGTGAATCTGTATGGGGACCAGGAATTGCTGGTATAATCACTCATCCCCATATATGTTACGAACAAGCAATTATCGGGAACAAATGGCCTGCATTTAAAGGGGCCTTAAAAAGCTTTTAAGTCATTCTAAACTGTTTCCTGCGACCACATAGAAAATAATCTGGAGATGTTATTTATAATGCTCGGCCATTGGCTTCATGGTTTCTAATGCATTAACTTTGTCAGTGCCTCAGATCCCATTTATGTGGTTATATACACCCATATAACGATATGGGCGATCTATGGTCACATTGTATGTGTTAGGCCCCTTTAACACGAATCATACGGATTGTGTCTGGATCTGTACAGGAAAAAAACGGATGGTTTTGCAAGCAAGTGCAGTCAGTTTTGTGTGCGATTGCGTTCAGTGGTTCCGTTTTTTTTTTTTTTTCATGCGGATGCGATAAGTTTTGATGCATTTTTCACGCACGTGAAAAAAACGGAAGAATATGAATCTACATCTTCTAGCAACCATCAGTGAAATAACGCTTTACATCCGGATGCAATTGCGTTTTTCATGGAAGTCTCATTCACTTCTATGGAACCAGAATATAGAATACGCTGTAATTTTCACATAAGGCTACTTTCACACTGGCGTTCGGAGCGGATCCGTCTGATGTTTCATCAGACGGATCCGCTCCGATAATGCAGACGTTTGCATCCGTTCAGAACGGATCCGTCTGCATTATTACTTAAAAAAAAATTCTAAGTCAGAAAGTAGCCTGAGCGGATCCGTTCAGACTTTACATTGAAAGTCAATGGGGAACGGATCCGCTTGAAGATTGAGCCATATGGTGTCATCGTCAAGCGGATCCGTCCCCATTGACTTACATTGTAAGTGTGGACGGATCCGCACGGCCAGGCGGACACCCGAACGCTGCAAGCAGCGTTCAGGTGTCCGCTCACTGAGCGGAGCGGAGGCTGAACGCTGGCAGGCGGATGCATTCTCAGTGGATCCGCCTCCACTGAGAATGCATTGGGGCTGGACGGCTGCGTTCGGGGCCGCTCGTGAGCCCCTTCAAACGGAGCGCACGAGCGGACACCCGAACGCTCGTGTGAAAGTAGCCTAACGCAGAGATGATGCATGAAAAACAACGCTCATGTACACAGGCCCATAGAAAATAAATACAACATGGCCCATCCACTTCCTTTTTGTATTCTATGTTATGCCTGAAGAACTGTACTGTTGGTTATTACCGCTTTTGGTTTGTTCCTGTAGGGAGCAGAGGTCACTCGGCCTCCACGCCCAAAAAGACCACCAATGAAACCATTTATCCTAACTCGAGATGCCCTCCAGGCCAAGTATGTCATGGTTAATGTTTATATTCAGTTTTCTCTGCATTCTTAATTTTTTATTATCATTTTTATACATTTTTATTAAATGATTTAATCTGCAGGGTCTTTGGAGCAGGATATCCTAGTCTTGCTACCATAACTGTTGATGAATGGTATGATCAACATCGCAGTAAAGGAGTCTTCCCCGACCAGGGGGTGTCAAGTAAACCAAGAGGTGTGTAACGTTTACATTACTTCTTGCTTTAATCTGAGTGATTGTAAGACTACTTACTTGGTGTATAAATCTGTTCATTTTCCACATCGTGCACACAAACTGCAGCAATTAATAAATGCAAGTCACAAGAGAAGAAGCTGAGAGCGGTCCCGTTCACGTCCGGGCATCTCTGGGCATGTCGGGTTATGTTGATGCTGCTTGCAGCTCCTCAGCAGTGATGCTGCAGAAGGAAAAATGTCCTGCTTTTTCCAACAAGATAAGACAACGTGCCGCACATCACAGAACTCACCGGCCCGGGTTCATGAACTGTTTACGGAGGAGCAAACTGAGCTAGGGGTTATGGCCGCCACGTTCCCCAGACTTGTCCACATGTGATTTTTATCTGCGGGGAAATTTTAAACCGGAAAGTGTCCGCTAACAATCTACATCCCCGAGACGAGCTCAAGAAAAACATCACAAACACTTGGGGTCATTTATCAAACTGGTGGACAGTAGAACTGGCTTAGTTGCCCATAGCAACAAATCAGATTCCACCTTTCATTTTCCAAAGGAGCTGTCAAAAATGAAAGCTGGTATCTGATTGGTTGCTATGGGCAACTAAGCCAGTTCTACTTTACACCAGTTTGATAAATGACCCCAACTATCCGCAGCATGACTGCTGAAGAGCTGCGAGCAGTATCAGCCAGCGTTTACTTTTTTGTGGGCCACTCTGTACAATAGTCATAACTAGTTATAACTGCAAAACCATATTGTACAGGAGAAATACTTTTTTAAATGGCTTGCCATCTTTAAACTCTGCACACACTGCAGAGGAAATGTTGTTCATGTTGTGTATTGACTGGCCTTTCTTACAGCTTCTGGCTCATGGATGGACAGCCCCCTGTATGATGGCTGTATTCCTTAGTAGGGAATATTGACATAAAACAACCCCTTTAAGAGCTACCATTGTTCCTTACATATGTTTGTGCTTTATGCCAATCATAAAGTTGTGTAAAGGAAGCCCCAGCGCAGGATTTGTCTCATAGGTAATAAAGAGACTCCCACTGTATTTCCCTTTTACACACATTAGCAGCTTTGCAAATAGAAACCTAGGAAAGCTAGGCAACAAACACTTAAAGGGGTTATCCAACTCCTGAAATGCTGCAACATACGCCCGTGCCCCTCACACACAATATACTTACTTTGCTCCCCGCCACTCGCGTCGTTCCTGGTCCCCGCATTGCCGCTGTTTCTCCCCGTGCGTGAATGGAAACATCAGATGGCCTGCCCGACTGCTATTGGCTGCCCCCCCAACGTATGTTTTCATCTGCGCACAGGGAGAAGCGACGCGGGTGCCGGGGAGCAAGGTAAGTATATTGTGTGAGGGGCCCAGGCTTATGGTGCAGCATTTCAGGGGTTGGATAACCCCTTTAAAGGGGCTCTCCGGGATTTTCGTATTGATGGCCTATCCTTAGGATAGGTCCTCAATATGAGGTTGGCAGGGGTGCCACTTCCGATCAGCTGTTTGAGGAAGCTGCGGCCTCCTCGCAGGTTACCAAGCACAGTGCCGTCCATTGGATAGCAGCTGTGCTTGGTATCGCAGCTCAGCCCCATTGTAACTGATGAACATGACTTCAGATTGCTTGGAAAGAGGCCTCAGTGCTCACAGAGCGCCACTGCTTCTTCATACAGCTGATCGGCCATGGTGCTGGGAATCCGAACCCCACCGATCTGATATTGATGACCTATCCTGAGAGAAAGGGGTTGTCCGAGTTATAAAAAAAAAAATATAGCACTGTAAATCTGATGGGCAGCAATATATAACTAAGCTAAGCAAGTTTTTGGCAAAAAAAAATATTTTTCCTCATTTCCCTGGTTCTCTTTTGGCCCTTTGTTTACTTGCAATAACAACAATCTCTGCCCCTCCCTCTGCACTGCCAAGGGAGTGAATAAGTCTGCCCTGAGTGACATGTCTGCCTGCTGGGAGACTCTGCAGCATGTTGTATGTGTAGGACTACAAGTCCCAGCTGTATAATCACACTGCTGATACACACAGGATCTTCCACCTACCTCTTGTGCAATGCTCTGTAGAACTCCTCTAGTCTGTGAGCTCCTGTGCCCAGCATTTGTCTCCTCACTGCCTGCAGCTACTCAGTAAAGCCTTCATTCCTGAGTCTGTGCTGCTGAAGGGGCTAAGGCCTCTTTCACACTTGCGTTGTTGGGATCCGGCATGCACTTCCGTTGCCGGAGGTGCCTGCCGGATCCGTAACAACGCAAGTGTACTGAAAGCATTTGAAGACGGAACCGTCTTCCAAATGCTTTCAGTGTTACTATGGCACCCAGGACGCTATTAAAGTCCTGGTTGCCATAGTAGGAGCGGGGAGCGGTATACTTACAGTCCGTGCGGCTCCCCGGGCGCTCCAGAATGACGTCAGAGCGCCCCATGCGCATGGATGACGTGATCCATGTGATCACGTGATCCATGCGCTTGGGGCGCCCTGACGTCACTCTGGAGCGCCCGGGGAGCCGCACGGACGGTAAGTATGCTGCTCCCCTGCTCCCCGCTACACTTACCATGGCTGTCAGGACTTTAGCGTCCCGGCAGCCATGGTAACCATTCAGAAAAAGCTAAATGTCGGATACGGCAATGCGCCGAAACGACGTTTAGCTTAAGGCCGGATCCGGATCAATGCCTTTCAATGGGCATTGATCCCGGATCCGGCCTTGCGGCAAGTCTTCAGGATTTTTGGCCGGAGCAAAAAGCGCAGCATGCTGCGGTATTTTCTCCGGCCAAAAAACGTTCCGTACCGGAACTGAAGACATCCTGATGCATCCTGAACGGATTACTCTCCATTCAGAATGCATTAGGATAATCCTGATCAGTATTCTTCCGGCATAGAGTCCCGACGACGGAACTCTATGCCGGAAGACAATAACGCAAGTGTGAAAGAGCCCTAAGAATCCAGGGAGAGATCAATAAGCAGCAGCCGGCAGTGAAGGGGGGCGTGGCTAGCACAGTGAAGTCTCATGTACAGACACAGATCTACGCTCTCAGGCTTGTGCACGAATCATTATCAGTGCAAGGAGAGAAGCTGACATCACAGGTCATGTGACCCTCAGTGAAATCTGAGAAAGGAACAACTACAGATGCAGTAAGTGCATAGTAAAGCTGTTACATTTGATTAGTTAGAAACATATAAAGAACAAAAGAAATAACTCGGACAACTCCTTTAAGTACAGTAAGCGCCTTTTTCAAAGAGGGCTTTACCTGTAGCCAAATGTATGAATCTTTAATATTATTGCAGTCTATAATGCCGCATTGCAAATTGAGTAAATTCTTGTAATGATGTTCCTACATAGCAGTAACTGAAACTGTTTTATGATTTTCGCTAGATGAGGAGCAGGAGGCAGCTGAACGGGAGCAAAAGGAAGAACAGGATGATTCAGATGCATTGCAGAAGGCTCGCAACTGGGATGACTGGAAAGATACCCATCCTCGGGGATATGGAAATCGCAAGCACATGGGCTAAGATTGTTGCCAGTCTTGTTGCCAGAAATACTGTTATGTAGCTGACTGACATTAGCGAAGCGCTAATGTCAGCACTACATAACAGTATGTTTTTTACCTTTCTCCCTGCAGCTGTTTTGGTAAAAAAAAAGCACTTTTATAATATGCTAATGAGCCTCTATGTGCTATGTGGGCGTAAAATCAGCACCTAGAGGCTAGAGCACCTGATGCGCTCCTGGTGCCGGATTCCTCACTGCGCCTGCTCCGACTACGTCACAGTGAGGAAGCCGGCATCAGGAGAGCGGCCTTCACTCACTGCGCCTGCGCCGAATACAGAAGTGAACGGCGCAGGCGCGGGATTTTGGCAGCGATGCGGCGGACTGTGCCATCAATCAAGAGGAGTGGGGTGGGCAGAACAGGGGACCTGGGCGGGATAAAAAGTGAGTAGACGGAGCCTCTAGGTGCTGATTTTACGCCCACATAGCACCTAGAGGCTCATTAGCATATTATAAAAGTGCTTTTTTTTACGAAAACGGCTGCAAGGGAGAAAGGTCAAAGACACACTGTTATGTAGGCTGACATTAGCACATCGCTAATGTCAGTGAGCTACATAACAGTATTTCTGGTGGTAGAAACCCTTTAAGTGACTTCCTTTGAGGGATTCTGCATACTGTACAGGTCAAGTCAGACCGGCGTGTGCTAGGGATAGTCATCGGTGGAGGGACATTAGCCACCTACTGACAGTATGGTGTGTGCCTTTGCTCTCAAAGTTGCAGATACCGTGACGCAGCACTTATGTATGTCTGTATTTACTTCTGATCAGTTTTTTTTTATTTTTAATAAATGTTTTGTTGGTGGCATCTATCATGCTGCCGACGTGCTTGTACATAGACTACGTGTTCATGTTACATCACTATGTCTATTATTATTGTTGGATCATAGATTGTAAATCCACACATTCCACTTTCCATTAGTACCATCCTACCACACTATTCACATGCTGCACAAATATCATTAGCTACAGGCATATTTCACATGCCACCAGGCAAATCTTGCAGTATATAAGCCTTGTGCATTAGTATATAATGCAGTATATAAGCCTTGTTCACATTATGTTCATGGCCCCCATTTAACGTAAATGCAGGGGACTAGTTAGAAGTTATCACCACAGGACAGGGAATAAGCGTTAGATTGATTGGGTTCCGACTGCTGGGACTCGCCAAGCCTGAGAATGGGCGCCCTTTTTCCCCCCATTCTCAGGCTTGGTGAGTCCCAGCAGTCAAAACAAGAAAATTTAGACTGCCACATTCGTATTCATAGTCATAGGTGCATATCCATAAAGCAAACATGGTTGATAAAAAATAATAATGGCTGCACACACATATAAGCAGTAAAGCTGAGAAATGGGGAGCATTCTAAATTCAAGTGGTGTTACTGCTTATATGTGTGTGCAGCCATTATTTTTTTTATCAACCATGTTTGCTTTATGGATATGCACCTATGACTATGAATAAGAATGTCCATATAATCAATCAGGGTACTCCCATGTGTTTTCCACTTCTGGCTGACTTAGGCCTCTTTCACATGGGCGTCATGTTTTTGGCCCGGATAAGATGCGGGTGCGTCGCGGGAAAATGCGCGATTTTTCCGCGCAAGTGCAAAACATTGTAATGCATTTTGCACGCGCGTGTGAAAAATCGCCATGTTTGGTACCCAAACCCGGTTTGGGTTAGGTGTTGTGTAGATTGTACTATTTTCCCTTATAACATGGTTATAAGGGAAAATAATAGCATTCTTAATACAGAATGCATAGTACAACAGCGCTGGAGTGGTTAAATTTTTTTTTTATAATAATTTAAAGGATAATTGTCACATTTAGACCCTAATTTAAATTTTCATATATGTAGTTACTAATAACATGATATTCCAGAATCAGTTACTATTAGACTGACTTACCCCATATTTAATAAGATTCAGCCCTTAGCAACCAGTCTGCATAAAACTGCAATTTCACTATTCAGTTAAGATGGCCGCCACTGCCCTCACCCTGAGGCTAATCCCGCCTGCCCTCACTAGCCAGTAACAACAGTCCCCCAAAAGTGTCAGTAACCAGAGCCCTCCCCCCTAAAGGGTTAAACTCCTGCAGCACAAAGGGGTCCTCTTACCACATGTTGCTTTCACATATACACTGAGCAGATGGCAGATCTCCCTTCCCTGGTCTGCGCTGCACCAACTCTGCATTCTCCAGCTCTGTTGAGCGAGGGAGCGTCTGCCATGCGCAGGGACAGGGAGAAGTGCACACAGCCCAGGCACTGTTATCAGCTGCTGGGGAGGACCTGGCTTTAATCATTTACTTACAGTCCTTGGGTGTCAGTAATGTGACCTTGCACGCAGCGGCAGGCTGCGTGCTCCGTCCTTCAACAGATAGACGGACCATGCCTAGCAACCCTATTTAAAGCACAGGTAAAAATAGGCAGTACAGGGAACAAAAGTGTGGAATTAAGGGGTAATTGAATACACAGTGAAAAGTTGAAATAGGGCCACCAAGGTGATATTAATCACCACAATCCAATACTCAAAAAAAAAAATATATATATATATATATATACGACAGTTATACTTTAACTCACCTTAATCCACTTGTTTGCGCAGCCCAGCTTCTCTTCTGTCTTCTTCTTTGAGGAATAGGACCTTTGATGACGTCACTGTGCTCATCACATGGTCCATCACATGATCTTTTACCATGGTAATGGATTATGTGACGGACCATGTGATGAGCGTAGTGACGTCACCACAGGTCCTTTTCCTGTGCACAGCAAAGAAGAAGACAGAAGAGAAGCCGGGCTGCGCGAACAAGTGGATGAGGTGAGCTAAAAAAATGTTAACATTTTTTTTTTTAACCCCACCAGCCCTATTGTACTATGCATTCTGTATTAAGAATGCTATTATTTTCCCTTATAACCATGTTATAAGGGAAGATCGGGTCTCCATCCTGATTGTCTCCTAGCAACCATGCGTGAAAATCGCACCGCATCCGCACTTGCTTGCGGATGCTTGCAATTTTCACGCAGCCCCATTCACTTCTATGGGGCCTGTGTTGCGTGGAAAACACAATATAGAGGCATGCTGCGTTTTTCACGCAACGCACAAGTGATGCGTAAAAATCACCGCTCATGTGCACAGCCCCATAGAAATGAATGGGTCCAGATTCAGTGCGGGTGCAATGTGTTCACCTCACGCATTGCACCCATGCGGAAATCTCGCCCGTGTGAAAAGGGCCTTAGAGTCTCACTTTGACTCTGATACTCAGACTTCATATACACTGCTCAAAAAAATAAAGGGAACACTTAAACAACACAATGTAACTCCAAGTCAATCACACTTCTGTAAAATCAAACTGTCCACTTAGGAAGCAACACTGAGTGACAATCAATTTCACATGCTGTTGTGCAAATGGGATAGACAACAGGTGGAAATTATAGGCAATTAGCAAGACACCCCCAATAAAGGAGTGGTTCTGCAGGTGGTGACCACAGACCACTTCTCAGTCCCTGTGCTTCCTGGCTGATGTTTTGGTCACTTTTGAATGCTGGCGGTGCTTTCACTCTAGTGGTAGCATGAGACGGAGTCTACAACCCACACAAGTGGCTCAGGTAGTGCAGCTTATCCAGGATGGCACATCAATGCGAGCTGTGGCAAGAAGGTTTGCTGTGTCTGTCAGCGTAGTGTCCAGAGCATGGAGGCGCTACCAGGAGACAGGCCAGTACATCAGGAGACGTGGAGGAGGCCTTTGGAGGGCAATAACCCAGCAGCAGGACCGCTACCTCCGCCTTTGTGCAAGGAGGAGCACTGCCAGAGCCCTGCAAAATGACCTCCAGCAGGCCACAAATGTGCATGTGTCTGCTCAAACGGTCAGAAACAGACTCCATGAGGGCCCGACGTCCACAGGTGGGGGCTGTGCTTACAGCCCAACACCGTGCAGGACGTTTGGCATTTGCCAGAGAACACCAAGATTGGCAAATTCGCCACTGGCGCCCTGTGCTCTTCACAGATGAAAGCAGGTTCACACTGAGCACATGTGACAGAGTCTGGAGATGCCGTGGAGAACATTCTGCTGCCTGCAACATCCTCCAGCATGACCGGTTTGGCATTGGGTCAGTAATGGTGTGGGGTGGCATTTCTTTGGAGGGCCGCACAGCCCTCCATGTGCTCGCCAGAGGTAGCCTGACTGCCATTAGGTACCGAGATGAGATCCTCAGACCCCTTGTGAGACCATATGCTGGTGCGGTTGGCCCTGGGTTCCTCCTAATGCAAGACAATGCTAGACCTCATGTGGCTGGAGTGTGTCAGCAGTTCCTGCAAGATGAAGGCATTGATGCTATGGACTGGCCCGCCCGTTGCCCAGACCTGAATCCACTCGCTCTATCCACCAACCTCATGTTGCACCACAGACTGTCCAGGAGTTGGCAGATGCTTTAGTCCAGGTCTGGGAGGAGATCCCTCAGGATACCGTCCTCCACCTCATCAGGAGCATGCACAGGCGTTGTAGGGAGGTCACACAGGCACGTGGAGGCCACACACACTACTGAGCTTCATTTTGACTTTTTCTAAGGACATTACATCAAAGTTGGATCAGCCTGTAGTGTGTTTTTCCACTTTAATTTTGAGTGTGACTCCAAATCCAGACCTCCATGGGTTGAAAAATTTGATTTCCATATTTTTATTTTTGTGTGATTTTGTTGTCAGCACATTCAACTATGTAAAGAACAAAGTATTTCAGAAGAATATTTAATTAACTCAGATCTAGGATGTGTTATTTTTTTGAGCAGTGTACAATTCAGCCATATAACATTTTGAATATTTGTTGTTAGATGAGAAGGATACTACTTGTGCTTCAGAAGACCTCATGGTACTTTCTTTATTTTTTACAATCAAAAAGTGTTGCATGGCTCTCAGGCCCACTTGTTCGGAGTTCGCCGAGTTGTAAACCACATATTCAATTTAGACGTTTCGGGGGTCACACCCCCTGAAGCTGCATGAGTAAGGGGGTGTGACCCTCGAAACGTCGCGCTTGAATATGTAGTTTACAACTCGGCGAACTCTGAACAAGTGGGCCTGAGAGCCATGCAACACTTTTGAATTGTGAAAAATAAAGTAAAGAAAGTACCATGAGGTCTTCTGAATAGAGTTGAGCGAACACCTGGATGTTCGGGTTCGAGAAGTTCGGCCGAACTTCCCGGAAATGTAGGGGAAGTCAATGGGACCCGAACTTTTCGGCACTAAAAAGGCTGTAAAACAGCCCAGGAAAGGGCTAGAGGGCTGCAAAAGGCAGCAAAATGTAGTTAAATCCCCTGCAAACAAATGTGGATAGGGAAATGAATTAAAATAAAATAAATAAAAATTAACCAATATCAATTGGAGAGAGGTCCCATAGCAGAGAATCAGGCTTCATGTCAGCAGAGAATCAGTCTTCATGTCATAGCAGAGAATCAGGCTTCACGTCACCCAAAACTGGAACAGTCCATTGTCATATATTTAGGCCCCGGCACCCAGACAGAGGAGAGAGGTCCCATAACAGAGAATCAGTCTTCATGTCATAGCAGAGAATCAGGCTTCACGTCAGCCAAAACTGGAACAGTCCATTGTCAGATATTTAGGCCCCGGCACCCAGGCAGAGGAGAGAGGTCCCATAACATAGAATCTGGCTTCATGTCATAGCAGAGAATCAGACTTCACGTCACCCACCACTGGAACAGTCCATTGTCAGATATTTAGGCCCAGGCAGAGGAGAGAGGTCCCATAGCAGAGAATCTGGCTTCATGTCATAGCAGAGAATCATGCTTCACGTCACCCAACATTGGATCAGTCCATTGTCATATAATTTAGGCCCCGTCACCCAGACAGAGGAGAGAGGTCCCATAACAGAGATTCAGGCTTCATGTCAGCGACTCAGCAGAGAATCAGGCTTCATGTCACCCACCACTGGAACAGGCCACTGTCAGATATTTTTAGGCCCCGGCACCCAGACAGAGGAGAGGTTCATTCAACTTTGGGTTGCCCCGCAATATAATGGTAAAATGAAAATAAAAATAGGATTGAATGAGGAAGTGCCCTGGAGTAGAATAATATATTGTTAAGGGGAGGTAGTTAATGTCTAATCTGCACAAGGGATGGACAGGTCCTGTGGGATCCATGCCTGGTTCATTTTTATGAATGTCAGCTTGTCCACATTGGCTGTAGACAGGCGGCTGCGTTTGTCTGTAATGACGCCCCCTGCCGTGCTGAATACACGTTCAGACAAAACGCTGGCCGCCGGGCAGGCCAGCACCTCCAAGGCATAAAAGGCTAGCTCTGGCCACGTGGACAATTTGGAGACCCAGAAGTTGAATGGGGCCGAACCATCAGTCAGTACGTGGAGGGGTGTGCACAGGTACTGTTCCACCATGTTAGTGAAATGTTGCCTCCTGCTAACACGTTCCGTATCAGGTGGTGGTGCAGTTAGCTGTGGCGTGGTGACAAAACTTTTCCACATCTCTGCCATGCTAACCCTGCCCTCAGAGGAGCTGGGCGTGACACAGCTGCGTTGGCGACCTCTTGCTCCTCCTCTGCCTTCGCCTTGGGCTTCCACTTGTTCCCCTGTGACATTTGGGAATGCTCTCAGTAGCTCGTCTACCAAAGTGCACTTGTACTCGCGCATCTTCCTATCACGCTCCAGTGCAGGAAGTAAGGTGGGCACATTGTCTTTGTACCGTGGATCCAGCAGGGTGGCAACCCAGTAGTCCGCACATGTTAAAATGTGGGCAACTCTGCTGTCGTTGCGCAGGCACTGCAGCATGTAGTCGCTCATGTGTGCCAGGCTGCCCAGAGGTAAGGACAAGCTGTCCTCTGTGGGAGGCGTATCGTCATCGTCCTGCGTTTCCCCCCAGCCACGCACCAGTGATGGGCCCGAGCTGCGTTGGGTGCCACCCCGCTGTGAACATGCTTCATCCTCCTCATCCTCGTCCTGCTCGTCCTCCAGTAGTGGGCCCTGTCTGGCCACATTTGTACCTGGCCTCTGCTGTTGCAAAAAAACTCCCTCTGAGTCACTTCGAAGAGACTGGCCTGAAAGTGCTAAAAATGACCCCTCTTCCTCCTCCTCCTGGGCCACCTCCTCTTCCATCATCGCCCTAAGTGTTTTCTCAAGGAGACATAGAAGTGGTATTGTAACGCTGATAACGGCGTCATCGCCACTGGCCATGTTGGTGGAGTACTCGAAACAGCGCAACAGGGCACACAGGTCTCGCATGGAGGCCCAGTCATTGGTGGTGAAGTGGTGCTGTTCTGCAGTGCGACTGACCCGTGCGTGCTGCAGCTGAAACTCCACTATGGCCTGCTGCTGCTCGCACAGTCTGTCCAGCATGTGCAAGGTGGAGTTCCACCTGGTGGGCACGTCGCATATGAGGCGGTGAGCGGGAAGGCCGAAGTTCCACTGTAGCGCAGACAGGCGAGCAGCGGCAGGATGTGAACGACGGAAGCGCGAACAGACGGCCCGCACTTTATGCAGCAGCTCTGACATGTCGGGGTAGTTGCGAATGAACTTCTGCACCACCAAATTCAGCACATGCGCCAGGCAAGGGATGTGCGTCAAACCGGCTAGTCCCAGAGCTGCAACGAGATTTTGCCCATTATCGCACACCACCAGGCCGGGCTTGAGGCTCACCGGCAGCAACCACTCGTCGGTCTGTTGTTCTATACCCCGCCACAACTCCTGTGCGTTGTGGGGCCTGTCCCCCAAACATATGAGTTTCAGAATGGCCTGCTGACGTTTACCCCGGGCTGTGCTGAAGTTGGTGGTGAAGGTGTGTGGCTGACTGGATGAGCAGGTGGAAGAAGAGGAGGAGGAAGCTGAGTAGGAGGAGGAGGAGACAGGAGGCAAAGAATGTTGCCCTGCGATCCTTGGCGGCGGAAGGACGTGCGCCAAACAGCTCTCCGCCTGGGGCCCAGCCGCCACTACATTTACCCAGTGTGCAGTTAGGGAGATATAGCGTCCCTGGCCGTGCTTACTGGTCCACGTATCTGTGGTTAGGTGGACCTTGCCACAGATGGCGTTGCGCAGTGCACACTTGATTTTATCGGATACTTGGTTGTGCAGGGAAGGCACAGCTCTCTTGGAGAAGTAGTGGCGGCTGGGAACAACATACTGTGGGACATCAAGCGACATGAGCTGTTTGAAGCTGTCTGTGTCCACCAGCCTAAATGACAGCATTTCATAGGCCAGTAGTTTAGAAATGCTGACATTCAGGGCCAGGGATCGAGGGTGGCCAGGTGGGAATTTACGCTTTCTCTCAAATGTTTGTGAGATGGAGAGCTGAACGCTGCCGTGTGACATGGTTGAGATGCTTGGTGACGCAGGTGGTGGTGTTGGTGGTACATCCCATGTTTGCTGGGCGGCAGGTGCCAACGTTCCTCCAGAGGCGGAGGAAGAGGCTGAGGCGGCAGCAGCAGAAGAGGCCGAGGCGGCAGCAGCGGAAGATGTAGCAGGGGGAGCCTGAGTGACTTCCTTGTTTTTAAGGTGTTTACTCCACTGCAGTTCATGCTTTGCATGCAGGTGCCTGGTCATGCAGGTTGTGCTAAGGTTCAGAACGTTAATGCCTCGCTTCAGGCTCTGATGGCACAGCGTGCAACCCACTCGGGTCTTGTCGTCAGCACATTGTTTGAAGAAGTGCCATGCCCGGGAACTCCTTGAAGCTGCCTTTGGGGTGCTTGGTCCCAGATGGCGGCGGTCAGTAGCAGGCGGAGTCTCTTGGCGGCGGGTGTTCTGCTTTTGCCCACTGCTCCCTCTTTTGCTACGCTGTTGGCTCGGTCTCACCACTGCCTCTTCCTCCGAACTGTGAAAGTCAGTGGCACGACCTTCATTCCATGTGGGGTCTAGGACCTCATCGTCCCCTGCATCGTCTTCCACCCAGTCTTGATCCCTGACCTTCTGTTCAGTCTGCACACTGCAGAAAAATGGAAAGATATGTGGATAGCTCACCACCCTCCTCAGTAGGGTAGGGGTGCTCTAGCCGATAAGACTGCTCACTCGATCAGTCCAAGAAGGTAAATAAAATAGGAAGAAAAACGGCTGGCACTCACTATGTGGTATCACATCAAACAACAATTTATTAAAGCTGTATCGCTATTTAAACAGTAAAATACATATTCGATAAAAACAAAATAGTTAAAAATCCCCCTAAAAAAAAAAATAAAAAACAATATACTGTTCAATTGGATCTAAAACCGCACAAGAGTAAAGTCTCTTCAAAAGATATGATGTTTCTTTGTCTGTTTGTGCAATATATGTCCAATTGAGTATAACAGGAATACTGTCGTTGTAAATGCAATAGGAAATAAAGCCAAGTCCCCACGCTGTGTTGGTAACTGCTGGGATATAGTCTCTACTTGTCTATGGTTCACTTCAGCAGTTGTTATTTAAATAAGTCATGTAGGTTTCAGTTTTTGGATATATCATTCCTTTGCAGGGTAATAATGTAGCTTACCCACCAGGACGAAACTCCGGCTGTCTACTTCACTCGCCGCCGCTTGCTCTCGGCGTCCCCCGCTCTCCGTTGTTTGGCACGTGATGTACCTGGGTTATCGCGGGATTTAGCAATTCCAATCCGAAGATCTGGTGAGAGCAGAGCGGAACTCCGGCTGTCTGTTTAGTTCGCCGCTGCTAACTCTCGGCGTCCTCCGCTCTCCAAGGTTTGGTACTTGATGTACCTGAGTTATCGCGGGATTTGGCAATTTCAATCCGAAGATCTGGTGAGAGCTGTAGAATAAGTATATGAGTGGAGCGCTCCACTTGTAAAAAATACTTCAAATTTCGTTGATCATATCCAGAAGCTCCTTATTGGCAGGGATATAACGCTAGACGCGTTTCGAGGACTTCAATCCTCTTCCTCAGTAGCTATATCCCTGTCCTTGAATCTCCTCCTTTTATATCCTCCTCAGCAATCTCCAAAATCTGGGCTGGAATTATTTTTCCTCCTGATGCGGTTTTTGATGCGTTTCTGATGCGGTTTTGAAATCGCATATGCGTTTTTTGCAAAATCCAAACCGCAACCTGTTGTTTAATATAAATCTACCCAAACGCAGTCATTTATCAATATAAAAATACATAATAATAGTCAATATATTAAATTTATAAAAGTTGTTAAAAAACAGATTTCAATGCATTCCAGGAGATCAGAAGTTTATGCATAATCAAATATATAAAATAATGTTTAACAAATATGAGCTTGTTCATGACGTCTGTATAGTAAAGGGCCTCATCCTCCGTAAATTCTATTCCTATCTCTCTTACGGTATTGATATTCATATAGGAGAGTGATGTCAGAGGTAGCGTGCACATCAAACAAGAGGGAACCACAGTGCCACTAAATGGCCAATCATGTGATTCCCAATTGGATGAGGGGCACACTACCTGATCTATAAGAATCCAAAAATTTCCAGTTCAGCGTTTAAGCCCGCTGGTATCAGACTTCCAAAATTGTATATTTGTTTGGATTCTGCCCTAGACATCCGTTCTATATGGTTTCCACCTCTCCAATGTTTGTCAATTTTTTCTAGAGCTACAAAGGACAGACCTGTCGGGTCCTGTCCGTGAGCTTCTTTAAAGTGCCTTGAGAGTGAGTGTTTATCGTACCCCTTCTTAATATTGGAAATGTGTTCCGATATCCTCACTCTCAAGGCCCTTTTCGTCCGTCCAATATACTGTCTTGAACACGGACATTGTGCCAAATAGATCACGCTCACAGAATTGCATGTCAGGAATTGTTCAATCTCCCACACAAAAGAATTTTGTGTGGAAGATACCGTCTTAGTATTCCTAGGGATTCTTGTAATTTTGCAGCAAATGCATTGTCCGCATTTGTAAAAACCTTTCAGATTAGTTAGTCTCCCGGTATTAAATGTAGCTCTCTTTCTTGTTTTAATCGATGGAGCTACTTTTATCCCTAAATTGGCGGCTCTAGTATATATTATCTGTGGTTTAGTTGGCATCAACCTCCCTATTGTTTTGTCTAGTAGTAGATGATGCCAATGCCGTTTAATAATTTCTTCCACTTTTCTTCTTTGTGTTGTGTATGGAAGAATAATCCTGAATTGGGAGTCTACTTCATTTTGCTCTGCTATTTTGACAGTTAATAATGAACTCCTTGGTAGTTTCCTGACTTTTTCCAATGAACTTTCTAGCAAATTAGTTGGATATTGTTTGGCCAGGAATTTATCCCTCAGGTGCATTGCTTCTAATTCAAATTGGGCCTCTTCGGTACAGTTCCGTTTTAATCTACGGAACTGTCCGAAGGGTACGTTTAGCAGCCAATTGGGCAGATGACAGCTAGAATGCAGGATAAATGCATTCCGGGCAGAGGGTTTTTGATATGTCTTACAAATATATTTATCTGCTACCCTCGTAATTGCCAGATCTAAAAATTCTATTTCCGTCGTTCCAGTATTTTGGGTAAAAACTAAATTCAAGCTGTTTCCATTAAGTTCTGTTAAAAATTCTTTAAAACTATCTTGATCTCCCTTCCAAATTAAAAGCACGTCGTCAATATAACGACGCCAGAGCACCAGGTCACCCCCTCTATGCAAATCGATAGTTTCCTGTTCCCATTGTGCTAGGAACAGGTTTGCATAGCTGGGGGCAAACCTGGTGCCCATGGCTGTTCCTCTAATCTGTAAATAAAAACATCCCTCAAAATAAAAATAATTATGTTGTAAGATGTGTTTAATACCTTCTAAAATAAAATCTGATTGTTGTTTTTTTATTGTCTTGCTGTTTTCTAATTGGGTTTTAATGGCTTTTACTCCAGCTTCATGGTCTATTACTGTGTAGAGGGACTGGATATCAAGTGTGGTCATAATCCAGTCTTCTCCCACATTTAACCCTTCTAATATCTGGATAATTTGTGTAGTATCCCTCAAGTATGATGTGGTAGTCTTTACTATGGGTTGTAGCCATGTGTCAATGTATCTGGATAAATTCGATGTTAAAGAGCCAATCCCTGATACTATGGGGCGGCCGGGAGGACTCTCCATGTCCTTGTGTACCTTAGGAAGGCAATAAAAGACCGGTAGTCTTCCCGGCGTTCCCATAATATAATCAGATTCTGTCTCAAAAAGAATCTGATTATATTATGGGAACGCCGGGAAGACTACCGGTCTTTTAACCTCCTCAGGACCGCCGTACGCAGGATTGCGTCTTTGCGGCGGTCCTGTTGTTCTGGGTGGACGCGCCGGTGCGTCCTCTCGCGAGACGCGAGATTTCCTGTGAACGCGCGCACACAGGCGCGCGCGTTCACAGGATCGGAAGGTAAGCGAGTGGATCTCCAGCCTGCCAGCGGCGATCGTTCGCTGGCAGGCTGGAGATGTGATTTTTTTAACCCCTAACAGGTATATTAGACGCTGTTTTGATAACAGCGTCTAATATACCTGCTACCTGGTCCTCTGGTGGTCCCCTTTGTTTGGATCGACCACCAGAGGACACAGGCAGCTCAGTAATATGTTGCACCAAGCACCACTACACTACACCCCCCCCCCGTCACTTATTAACCCCTTATTAGCCCTTGATCACCCCTGATCACCCCATATAGACTCCCTGATCACCCCCCTGTCATTGATTACCCCCCTGTCATTGATCACCCCCCTGTAAAGCTCCATTCAGATGTCCGCATGATTTTTACGGATCCACTGATAGACTGATCGGATCCGTAAAAATCATACGGACGTCTGAATGCAGCCTTACAGGGGAGTGATCAATGACGGAGGTGATCACCCCATATAGACTCCCTGATCACCCCCCTGTCATTGATCACCCCCCTGTAAAGCTCCATTCAGATGTCCGCATGATTTTTACGGATCCACTGATAGACTGATCGGATCCGTAAAAATCATACGGACGTCTGAATGCAGCCTTACAGGGGAGTGATCAATGACGGAGGTGATCACCCCATATAGACTCCCTGATCACCCCCCTGTCATTGATCACCCCCCTGTAAAGCTCCATTCAGATGTCCGCATGATTTTTACGGATCCACTGATAGACTGATCGGATCCGTAAAAATCATACGGACGTCTGAATGCAGCCTTACAGGGGAGTGATCAATGACTGTGGTGATCACCCCATATAGACTCCCTGATCACCCCCCTGTCATTGATTACCCCTCTGTCATTGATCACCCCCCTGTAAAGCTCCATTCAGATGTCCGCATGATTTTTACGGATCCACTGATAGACTGATCGGATCCGTAAAAATCATACGGACGTCTGAATGGAGCCTTACAGGGGAGTGATCAATGACTGTGGTGATCACCCCATATAGACTCCCTGATCACCCCCCTGTCATTGATTACCCCCCTGTCATTGATCACCCCCCTGTAAAGCTCCATTCAGATGTCCGCATGATTTTTACGGATCCACTGATAGACTGATCGGATCCGTAAAAATCATACGGACGTCTGAATGCAGCCTTACAGGGGCGTGATCAATGACTGTGGTGATCACCCCATATAGACTCCCTGATCACCCCCCTGTCATTGATCACCCCCCTGTAAAGCTCCATTCAGATGTCCGCATGATTTTTACGGATCCACTGATAGACTGATCGGATCCGTAAAAATCATACGGACGTCTGAATGCAGCCTTACAGGGGAGTGATCAATGACTGTGGTGATCACCCCATATAGACTCCAAGGAATTAATGGAAAACAAGACAAGCATAGAAGGATTGGAATTACAATTAAAATCCATGATGACATCACAGGATTTTTTAATAATGAAAGAACAGACAGATAAAGACCTTCAGGTATATAGAGCCAATATAGAGACCTCAAAGCGGCAGAAGTGGTTCCGTGACCAGGACGACTACCTAAAGGGAGAAGTATACAAGAAAAACTCCACTGAAGGGAGTCAGAGAAGAAACATACAAGGACGACAAAGACCGATAAAAAGACAGATGAGAAAAAACCGCAATACGGACACTGAATCCTCTGGAGAAGTAAGTGAAGATCAGCGTTTTTTAGAGCAAAGAATGATGCAAGGCGCCAGAAACCACCAAGGAGAGGGGGGCGCAAGCACCATAGGCGGAGGAAACGAGGCACCGAGGATGACTCGTTCAAAGAAATTACCACTGGACTACAAGCATGGACAGACGACTCAGAAACAACAGAAATAGTGAACTTAATGGAAATAGAGGAAATAAGGACTTTAGTGGTAAATATATCATCTGCTACTTTGTCTAAAGATGAAGTTTCTCTGTTGGAGAAAGGGTTGTCGTTTTGTCCATACTCAAATGTAGATTGGTTTAATTATGAGTTAGATTTACAGAAGTTCTATAGGCGCATTAAATTACAGGTTTTCTTCAAAGATTCCCCCAAAGAGACCAACACGACAAATGGGCAGGATACTGCTAATACTGATATGTTGTGTCTTAAGGATACAGGTCTATATTTGCACAGTGATTTTCAACCACCTGTCATGAAAGATGCTGTGAATACATATATTGACCTAGTTAAAAAAGGTATAGAAAAAATCAAAAACAATAGCAATAGACAAGGTGATAATAACAATTTGAGTCAGGGAGAAAAAAGAGCACTGAGAGAGTTGGGCAATAGAAAAGAGATCACAATAAAAAAAGCGGATAAGGGAGGAGCTACGGTAATAATGGACACCAATAAATATATAGCGGAGATACAGAGACAATTGGGGGACAGTGCGGTATACCGAGCACTGGATGCTGACCCCAAATTTGCTATCAAGAGGCGATTTAAACTATTAATAGACGATGCTTTTGCATCGGATATAATAGATGAGAAGCTATATGAATATTTATTGGTGGACAAACCGGTAACACCCCTATTATATATATTGCCCAAGATCCACAAAAACCTGTTTGATCCACCTGGGCGACCCATAGTCTCTGGGATAGACTCGGTTTTCTCCCCAGCAGCTATGTTTCTTGACAAATACCTTAGACACTATGCCATGTCCAGCAGGTCGTATGTAAAAGATACAACTGACTTCCTTAGGAAATTACAAACCCTACAGGTAGAGGAAGGACAATATCTGGTTTCCTTTGATGTGGTCGGTCTCTATACGAGTATCGACCATATCAAGGGTTTGGATTCAGTTGAATGGACTCTATCTAGGGGGGAGATCAAGCCAGAGATTGCAGGGTTTGTTCTCTCCCTATTAGAGATCGTCCTCACATGTAACTATTTCCTCTTTGAGGATACCTATTATGTGCAACAGCGAGGGACCGCAATGGGGTCCAACGTGGCCCCAACTTATGAGAATATCTATATGAATAGATTTGAGGAATGTTCTATATACCCGTCCAGCCACTTCACTTCGGTGAGGGGCTGGATGAGGTATATAGACGACATTTTCTTTGTCTGGACTGGATCTCTTGAGAGTTTACTCGAGTTCCAGGGATATATAAACTCAGTCCATGAAGAACTACAATTTACGGCCGTATACTCCCAAACTAGTATTCAGTTTCTGGATACGACAGTATATTGTGCAAATGGTAGACTGCAGACCGACTTATTTGTAAAACCTACGGATAGAAATAATATGTTGCTATTCCAGAGTGACCATCCAGGGTTTATGAAAGAGTCACTACCCTATAGTCAGTTACTCAGGGTCAAAAGAATAGTAACAGATCATGACAAATTAGAGGTAAGGCTCAGTGAGATGTGCAATAAGTTCTATGAGAGAGGCTATCCGAGGCCTATGGTACAGAGGCACAAACAGAGGGGGAATCAACTTAAGAGGGAAGACCTCTTGGGGAGTAAGGAACAACGAGAGGAGAACAAGAGGGTTCCCTTTGTGTCAACGCATACAAAATTCAGCAGACAGATAGCACATGTACTCAAGAGCAATTGGCACATTCTCACTGAGTCATTTCCCGACATTGAGGCATTTCGTACCATTCCCCTCATGTCATATAGGAGACCACGAAATGTAGGTGACAAGTTAGTCAATGCAGACACCAAACAGCTAAGCTTACCCCTAATTCAGAGAAAGGGTTGTTTCCCCTGCTTGAGTTGCTGCAATTGCAATGGGATTTTAAAGGGCAGTTCCTTTTCCCTTCCCAGGACAGGGAAAACTTATCAGATTGGAAACTATTACACATGTAGATCTGAGTATGTCATATATGTGCTCCAATGCCCATGTGGGCTTTTCTATGTGGGAGAAACAACCCAAGAGTTTAGGAAAAGAGTGAATCAACATCGTTATGATATACGGAAATTACTATCGGGGGTAAGGGAGGCCGACAGTTCAAAGACAGAGTTACCCGTTCCAGAACATTTCCTCAAATATAAACATAACATCTCGCAATTGCGTTTCCGAATCATAGATGGAGTCCCACCCCAAAGAAGAGGGGGTGATAGGGAAAAACTCCTTAAAAGGATGGAGTTGAGGTGGATCTACGAGTTACAAACACTCGAACCTAAAGGCCTCAACAGGGAGTTTAAGATAGGCTCACTCTACTGACTCTGTGGGGTCCAGTCATCTCCACACTTGTTTAACTTATACTATATTTTTTATATTGGATTTGTTTTTAGAAACTAAGACTGTACCCAACCCGATGGGCTGAGATTATTTACGATAATTTTATTACTTTTTCCCACATTTACACAATTTTTCTGTCTTCTTTTTTAGATGACTGTATATGCAGGTGTGACCTGGGGATGCAGATTGAGGAGACTAAACGTAAATAAATGTACGGTGGTCAATGTTGTATAAATGACGCTGTAGATCTTTCTTTGTTTTTTTTCCCATAGGGGCAAATTTGGGGTCCTTTTCTTACTTTTTATATTATATCAAATCATAGCATGTGGTTTTCACCGCTTGTTCCATATACGGGAGATGAGGCACACAGCTTCTATTGAGCAGCCATATGTTTTATGGGACTTAATTGAGGGGATTGAACTGTATGAGTTGACCTGGGTGTCAGGTATAGAGAGGTGTACCCGGGAACGGGCATACCTCACTTGACAGGACAGGTTGGAATGGTTGGATAATAAGGAGGGTTGTTTCTCGTGCTTGGGAGGCACACCCTCCGGAGACTGTATGGGGTGGTCCAGAGGTGTGTACGTCGACCCCTTAATAGGGAGGGACGTGACACCAGTGTGACCATCACAATCGGGTGTTAGGGGAGAGCGCTAGCCCACTTGGAAATAGGAGCGATTTGCTTCTTGAGTTTGGACTGGATAGTGCCACCCCCTTTATATGAGCACATGAGCCCCAAACCATTTACCATGAGGTCAACCTCAATTTAATGACTGGGTACTCTCATTTCAAGGTATGGACGAGTAGTGGACACCTAGTTCATTTATTTATATATTTATATTTCCCCTTTCACTTAAGTTACTCTTTTGTGTGAATAATAATGCTTAAACTGACTCCCAATATGAAGAAATAAGGCCCGATTTGCCCTTTGCTGTGGGGAGGAAATACTTAAGGATAAGAATATATAGGACAATAGAAGCTTTTTACTATAAGCTACATCCAGAATGAAATTGTATACAGCGTTACCATGGCTGCGACTGCAGAGGCGTTACGTGGTGTCAGGAGGCCTGACGCTACTTCCTATCATCGCGGAGGTTAGACGTGACTGCACGTTCTGCTCTAGCGGTGACGGAGATGGTGGGCGCCCGGTTTCCATGACACCAACTGAGCGTCCTGCGGCTGACGTCATGGAAGAGACACGCATGCGCAATGGACATAGAGGAACGCTGAAGTGATATGATCGGCCGCATGTGTTATTGGAGTCTACCGCAGTGATGTTATCCCCAGGTTCACACTATGCATCGCAGTAAGTGGACAGACTTATATGTATTAGCACGATAATGGATACACGTTTTAGGATGTTTGTGAGAGATGTATTGGGTTAACCCTGTTGGGGGTTGTACATGGGAAGAGGGAGGTACACACAAGTTTATTTGATTAAATTGATTGAGTCATGTGACCGGCTAAATAGAGTATAAGTATCCGGTTTATTTCACTTTATTGTATTGCTTGAGAAAGATCACATAGATCGAAACGTCGCATTTTTTGTACTGGTGAATAAAGGATTGAAAGAACAAAGGCTGGAGAGTGCTGCAGTTTTCATACTATCGCATCTGGATCTGGGAAGTATAAGACTGGCTTCTGACACAGCGGGCACCACCACAGTAAGGAACAGTATTCAATTTTTGTAGTGCTGCTACATTTTTTCATTTTCCCATATAGACTCCCTGATCACCCCCCTGTCATTGATTACCCCTCTGTCATTGATCACCCCCCTGTAAAGCTCCATTCAGATGTCCGCATGATTTTTACGGATCCACTGATAGACTGATCGGATCCGTAAAAATCATACGGACGTCTGAATGCAGCCTTACAGGGGAGTGATCAATGACGGAGGTGATCACCCCATATAGACTCCCTGATCACCCCCCTGTCATTGATTACCCCTCTGTCATTGATCACCCCCCTGTAAAGCTCCATTCAGATGTCCGCATGATTTTTACGGATCCACTGATAGACTGATCGGATCCGTAAAAATCATACGGACGTCTGAATGCAGCCTTACAGGGGAGTGATCAATGACTGTGGTGATCACCCCATATAGACTCCCTGATCACCCCCCTGTCATTGATTACCCCTCTGTCATTGATCACCCCCCTGTAAAGCTCCATTCAGATGTCCGCATGATTTTTACGGATCCACTGATAGACTGATCGGATCCGTAAAAATCATACGGACGTCTGAATGCAGCCTTACAGGGGGGTGATCAATGACAGTTGGGTGATCACCCCATATAGACTCCCTGATCACCCCCCTGTCATTGATCACCCCCCTGTCATTGATCCCCCCCCCCCTGTAAGGCTGCATTCAGTCTTTTTTTTGGCCCAAGTTAGCGGAATTTTTTTTTTTTTCTTACAAAGTCTCATATTCCACTAACTTGTGACAAAAAATAAAATCTCACATGAACTCACCATACCCCTCACAGAATCCAAATGCGTAAAATTTTTTAGACATTTATATTCCAGACTTCTTCTCACGCTTTAGGGCCCCTAGAATGCCAGGGCAGTATAAATACCCCACATGTGACCCCATTTCGGAAAGAAGACACCCCCAGGTATTCCGTGAGGGGCATATTGAGTCCATGAAAGATTGAAATTTTTGTCCCAAGTTAGCGGAACGGGAGACTTTGTGAGAAAAAAATAAAAAATATCAATTTCCGCTAACTTGTGCCAAAAAAAAAAAAATTTCTATGAACTCGCCATGCCCCTCATTGAATACCTTGGGGTGTCTTCTTTCCAAAATGGGGTCACATGTGGGGTATTTATACTGCCCTGGCATTCTAGGGGCCCCAAAGCGTGAGAAGAAGTCTGGTATCCAAATGTCTAAAAATGCCCTCCTAAAAGGAATTTGGGCCCCTTTGCGCATCTAGGCTGCAAAAAAGTGTCACACATCTGGTATCGCCGTACTCAGGAGAAGTTGGGCAATGTGTTTTGGGGTGTCATTTTACATATACCCATGCTGGGTGAGATAAATATCTTGGTCAAATGGCAACTT
This sequence comes from Bufo bufo, assembly GCF_905171765.1. Taxonomy (NCBI): domain Eukaryota; kingdom Metazoa; phylum Chordata; class Amphibia; order Anura; family Bufonidae; genus Bufo; species Bufo bufo. The sequence continues at coordinate 90,930,633 of NC_053396.1, forward strand.
TGTATAAAAAAATGGAAAAAGTTGTCTTTTGCCAAGATATTTCTCTCACCCAGCATGGGTATATGTAAAAAGACACCCCAAAACACATTCCCCAACGTCTCCTGAATACGGCGATACCAGATGTGTGACACTTTTTTGCAGCCTAGGTGGGCAAAGGGGCCCACATTCCAAAGAGCACCTTTCGGATTTCACTGGTCATTTACCTACTTACCACACATTAGGGCCCCTGGAAAATGCCAGGGCAGTATAACTACCCCACAAGTGACCCCATTTTGGAAAGAAGACACCCCAAGGTATTCCGTGAGGGGCATGGCGAGTTCCTAGAATTTTTTATTTTTTGTCGCAAGTTAGTGGAAAATGCTGATTTTTTTTTTTTTTTTTTTTTCATACAAAGTCTCATATTCCACTAACTTATGACAAAAAATAAAAACTTCCATGAACTCACTATGCCCATCAGCGAATACCTTGGGGTCTCTTCTTTCCAAAATGGGGTCACTTGTGGGGTAGTTATACTGCCCTGGCATTCTAGGGGCCCAAATGTGTGGTAAGGAGTTTGAAATCAAATTCTGTAAAAAATGACGAGTGAAATCCGAAAGGTGCTCTTTGGAATATGGGCCCCTTTGCCCACCTAGGCTGCAAAAAAGTGTCACACATCTGGTATCTCCGTACTCAGGAGAAGGTGGGGAATGTGTTTTGGGGTGTCATTTTACATATACCCATGCTGGGTGAGAGAAATATCTTGGCAAAAGACAACTTTTCCCATTTTTTTATACAAAGTTGGCATTTGACCAAGATATTTATCTCACCCAGCATGGGTATATGTAAAAAGACACCCCAAAACACATTCCCCAACTTCTACTGAATACGGAGATACCAGATGTGTGACACTTTTTTGCAGCCTAGGTGGGCAAAGGGGCCCACATTCCAAAGAGCACCTTTCGGATTTCACTCGTCATTTTTTACAGAATTTGATTTCAAACTCCTTACCACACATTTGGGCCCCTAGAATGCCAGGGCAGTATAACTACCCCACAAGTGACCCCATTTTGGAAAGAAGAGACCCCAAGGTATTCGCTGATGGGCATAGTGAGTTCATGGAAGTTTTTATTTTTTGTCATAAGTTAGTGGAATATGAGACTTTGTATGAAAAAAAAAAAAAAAAAAAAAAATCAGCATTTTCCACTAACTTGCGACAAAAAATAAAAAATTCTAGGAACTCGCCATGCCCCTCACGGAATACCTTGGGGTGTCTTCTTTCCAAAATGGGGTCACTTGTGGGGTAGTTATACTGCCCTGGCATTCTAGGGGCCCAAATGTGTGGTAAGGAGTTTGAAATCAAATTCTGTAAAAAATGACCTGTGAAATCCGAAAGGTGCTGTTTGGAATATGGGCCCCTTTGCCCACCTAGGCTGCAAAAAAGTGTCACACATCTGGTATCTCTGTATTCAGGAGAAGTTGAGGAATGTGTTTTGGGGTGTCTTTTTACATATACCCATGCTGGGTGAGATAAATATCTTGGTCAAATGCCAACTTTGTATAAAAAAATGGGAAAAGTTGTATTTTGCCAAGATATTTCTCTCACCCAGCATGGGTATATGTAAAGAGACACCCCAAAACACATTCCCCACCTTCTCCTGAGTACAGAGATACCAGATGTGTGACACTTTTTTGCAGCCTAGGTGGGCAAAGGGGCCCATATTCCAAAGAGCACCTTTCGGATTTCACAGGTCATTTTTTACAGAATTTGATTTCAAACTCCTTACCACACATTTGGGCCCCTAGAATGCCAGGGCAGTATAACTACCCCACAAGTGACCCCATTTTGGAAAGAAGAGACCCCAAGGTATTTCGTGATGGGCATAGTGAGTTCATGGAAGTTTTTATTTTTTGTCACAAGTTAGTGGAATATGAGACTTTGTAAGAAAAAAAAAAAAAAAGAAAAAAATCATCATTTTCCGCTAACTTGTGACAAAAAATAAAAAGTTCTATGAACTCATTATGCCCATCAGCGAATACCTTAGGGTGTGTACTTTCCGAAATGGGGTCATTTGTGGGGTGTTTGTACTGTCTGGCCATTGTAGAACCTCAGGAAACATGACAGGTGCTCAGAAAGTCAGAGCTGCTTCAAAAAGCGGAAATTCACATTTTTGTACCATAGTTTGTAAACGCTATAACTTTTACCCAAACCATTTTTTTTTTACCCAAACATTTTTTTTTTATCAAAGACATGTAGAACAATAAATTTAGAGCAAAATTTATATATGGATGTCGTTTTTTTTGCAAAATTTTACAACTGAAAGTGAAAAATGTCATTTTTTTTCAAAAAAATCGTTAAATTTCGATTAATAACAAAAAAAGTAAAAATGTCAGCAGCAATGAAATACCACCAAATGAAAGCTCTATTAGTGAGAAGAAAAGGAGGTAAAATTCATTTGGGTGGTAAGTTGCATGACCGAGCAATAAACGGTGAAAGTAGTGTAGGTCAGAAGTGTAAAAAGTGGCCTGGTCTTTCAGGGTGTTTAAGCACTGGGGGCTGAGGTGGTTAAAGAAGCTCACGGACAGGACCCGACAGGTCTGTCCTTTGTAGCTCTAGAAAAAATTGACAAACATTGGAGAGGTGGAAACCATATAGAACGGATGTCTAGGGCAGAATCCAAACAAATATACAATTTTGGAAGTCTGATACCAGCGGCCTTAAACGCTGAACTGGAAATTTTTGGATTCTTATAGATCAGGTAGTGTGCCCCTCATCCAATTGGGAATCACATGATTGGCCATTTAGTGGCACTGTGGTTCCCTCTTGTTTGATGTGCACGCTACCTCTGACATCACTCTCCTATATGAATATCAATACCGTAAGAGAGATAGGAATAGAATTTACGGAGGATGAGGCCCTTTACTATACAGACGTCATGAACAAGCTCATATTTGTTATACATTATTTTATATATTTGATTATGCATAAACTTCTGATCTCCTGGAATGCATTGAAATCTGTTTTTTAACAACTTTTATAAATTTAATATATTGACTATTATTATGTATTTTTATATTGATAAATGACTGCGTTTGGGTAGATTTATATTAAACAACAGGTTGCGGTTTGGATTTTGCAAAAAACGCATATGCGATTTCAAAACCGCATCAGAAACGCATCAAAAACCGCATCAGGAGGAAAAATAATTCCAGCCCAGATTTTGGAGATTGCTGAGGAGGATATAAAAGGAGGAGATTCAAGGACAGGGATATAGCTACTGAGGAAGAGGATTGAAGTCCTCGAAACGCGTCTAGCGTTATATCCCTGCCAATAAGGAGCTTCTGGATATGATCAACGAAATTTGAAGTATTTTTTACAAGTGGAGCGCTCCACTCATATACTTATTCTACAGCTCTCACCAGATCTTCGGATTGAAATTGCCAAATCCCGCGATAACTCAGGTACATCAAGTACCAAACATTGGAGAGCGGAGGACGCCGAGAGTTAGCAGCGGCGAACTAAACAGACAGCCGGAGTTCCGCTCTGCTCTCACCAGATCTTCGGATTGGAATTGCTAAATCCCGCGATAACCCAGGTACATCACGTGCCAAACAACGGAGAGCGGGGGACGCCGAGAGCAAGCGGCGGCGAGTGAAGTAGACAGCCGGAGTTTCGTCCTGGTGGGTAAGCTACATTATTACCCTGCAAAGGAATGATATATCCAAAAACTGAAACCTACATGACTTATTTAAATAACAACTGCTGAAGTGAACCATAGACAAGTAGAGACTATATCCCAGCAGTTACCAACACAGCGTGGGGACTTGGCTTTATTTCCTATTGCATTTACAACGACAGTATTCCTGTTATACTCAATTGGACATATATTGCACAAACAGACAAAGAAACATCATATCTTTTGAAGAGACTTTACTCTTGTGCGGTTTTAGATCCAATTGAACAGTATATTGTTTTTTATTTATTTTTTTAGGGGGATTTTTAACTATTTTGTTTTTATCGAATATGTATTTTACTGTTTAAATAGCGATACAGCTTTAATAAATTGTTGTTTGATGTGATACCACATAGTGAGTGCCAGCCGTTTTTCTTCCTATTTTATTTACACTGCAGAAAGACGCAGCAGTTGGCACCTGTGTTTCGTCATCATCAGAGACGTGCTGAGGTGGTATTCCCATGTCCTCATCATCAGGAAACATAAGTGGTTGTGCGTTAGTGCATTCTATCTCTTCCACCCCTGGGGAAGGGCTAGGTGGATGCCCTTGGGAAACCTTGCCAGCAGAGTCTTCAAACAGCATAAGAGACTGCTGCATAACTTGAGGCTCAGATAGTTTCCCTGATATGCATGGGGGTGATGTGACAGACTGATGGGCTTGGTTTTCATGCGCCATCTGTGCGCTTTCTGCAGAAGACTGGGTGGGAGATAATGTGAACGTGCTGGATCCACTGTCGGCCACCCATTTGACTAATGCCTGTACCTGCTCAGGCCTTACCATCCTTAGAACGGCATTGGGCCCCACCAAATATCGCTGTAAATTCTGCTGGCTACTGGGACCCGAGGTAGTTGGTTCACTAGGACCTGTGGCTGTGGCAGAAGGGCCACGTCCTCTCCCAGCACCAGAGGGTCCACTAACACCACCACGACCATGTCCGCGTCCGCGTCTCTTACTAGATGTTTTCCTCATTGTTACCGTTCACCACAATAAGAAAAATATTATTTGGTCCAATGTATTGAATTCAAATTCAGGCCTTTTTTTACAGACACCTAACACTATCTGGCTATCTATTTAGGTACCGTATTACACTAATAAAGGCACAGCAGTAACGACAGATTTAGCTGAATATAAATTTGAGGCCTAGTATTTAGGCGCTGGATGACAGGTATACGTTTACGGACAGAATTAGACTTGGAATTGCACAGTGTGTTAAGTTATTGAGAATAACCCTATCTGCACCTTGAATCTTATATACCCTTTTAGGTATAGATTTAAAGTAGGCCTGATACAGCAGAAACCACTAATTTAGAGAATTGCATAATTGGGAATTGTATTTCAACCCAGAACAAAAACTGTGCTTTGACGGACACTAAATAACTTGACCAGCTAAAGCAATAATGACAGATTTGGATGAATATAAATTTGAGGCCTATTTTTTAGGCGCTGGGTGACAGATATACGTTTACACACAGAATTCGACTTGGAATTGCACAGTAGCGTGTGTGTGAAGTTATTGAGAATAACCCTATCTGCACCTTGAATCTTATATACCCTTTTAGGGATAGATTTAAAGTAGGCCTGATACAGCAGAAACCACTAATTTAGAGAATTGCAAAATTGGGGAATTGTATTTCAACCCAGAACAAAAACTGTGCTTTGACGGACACTAAATAACTTGACCGGCTAAAGCAATAATGACAGATTTGGATGAATATAAATTTGAGGCCTATTTTTTAGGCGCTGGGTGACAGGTATACGTTTACACACAGAATTAGACTTGGAATTGCACAGTAGCGTGTGTGTGAAGTTATTGAGAATAACCCTATCTGCACCTTGAATCTTATATACCCTTTTAGGGATAGATTTAAAGTAGGCCTGATACAGCAGAAACCACTAATTTAGAGAATTGCAAAATTGGGAATTGTATTTCAACCCAGAACAAAAACTGTGCTTTGACGGACACTAAATAACTTGACCAGCTAAAGCAATAATGACAGATTTGGATGAATATAAATTTGAGGCCTATTTTTTAGGTGCTGGGTGACAGGTATACGTTTACGGACAGAATTAGACTTGGAATTGCACAGTAGCGTGTGTGTGAAGTTATTGAGAATAACCCTATCTGCACCCTGAATCTTATATACCCTTTTAGGGATAGATTTAAAGTAGGCCTGATACAGCAGAAACCACTAATTTAGAGAATTGCAAAATTGGGAATTGTATTTCAACCCAGAACAAAAACTGTGCTTTGACGGACACTAAATAACTTGACCAGCTAAAGCAATAATGACAGATTTGGATGAATATAAATTTGAGGCCTATTTTTTAGGCGCTGGGTGACAGGTATACGTTTAATCACAGAATTAAACTTGGAATTGCACAGTAGCGTGTGTGTGAAGTTATTGAGAATGACCCTATCAGCACCTTGAATCTAATATACCCTTTTAGGGATAGATTTAAATAACCACACTATTGATGGTTAAATGGACTTGGTGGCAGCTTGCCCCTGATGTAGTATATAGCCAAAAAATAACCACACTATTGATGGTTAAATGGACTTGGTGGCAGCTTGCCCCTGATGTAGGATATAGCAAAAAAATAACCACACTATTGATGGTTAAATGGACTTGGTGGCAGCTTGCCCTTGATGTAGGATATATCCAAAAAATAACCACACTATTGATGGTTAAATGGACTTGGTGACAGCTTGCCCCTGATGTAGGATATAGCAAAAAATAACCACACTATTGATGGTTAAATGTACTTGGTGGCAGCTTGTGCTGGCGCACCACAAGCCACAAAATGGCCGCCGATCACCCCAGAAAAAAGTGACTGAAAAACGCTCTGGGCAGCCTAAAAACAGTGAGCAATTGAATAGCAGCAGTTCAATGATCCACAGCTGTAGATCGATCACAGAATGAAGTCTTTTGGAGGAGTTAATCACTGCCTAATCTCGCCCTAACGTCGCAGCTGCAACCTCTCCCTACACTTGTAACAGCAGAGTGACGTGCAGCGCAACGTGACCCAAGCTTATATAGAGGCTGGGTCACATGCTGCTCTGGCTAATCACAGCCATGCTAATAGTAGGCAAGGCTGTGATGGCCTCTTGGGGCAAGTAGTATAACGCTTGTTGATTGGCTGCTTTGCAGCCTTTCAAAAAGCGCCAAGAAAGCGCCGAACACCGAACCCGAACCCAGACTTTTACGAAAATGTTCGGGTTCGGGTCCGTGTCACGGACACCCCAAAATTCGGTACGAACCCGAACTATACAGTTCGGGTTCGCTCATCCCTACTTCTGAAGCGTGAGTAGTATCCTTCTCATCTAACAACAAATATTCAAAATGTTATATGGCTGAATTGTATATGAAGTATGAATAAGAATGTGCCAGTCTAAATTTTCTTGTAGTATTTATTGAGGGTAGCGCATCTTTTAGACTGAGCAAGCGCCCATCTGCCTGGGGCTTCTGAGCAAAGTACAAATGTAGCTGGTTCTACACTGCCCTGAAAATGTGGACTTGTATAAGTCCAAGAGAGGCAGAATATTAGTGATAGGCACCCGTCTGTGGAAGCCACCTTGACGCTTGGTAGATGGGCCCGACACATGTTTGATCAAAATGTGCGCTAGGAGCTTCCATTGATCCATTTATAGTAGGTATTGTACCACTTGAATTTAGAATGATCCCCTTTTCTCAGCTTTACTGCTTATATGTGTGTGCAGCTTATATGCTTATATTTTTTTATCAACCATGTTTGCTTTATGGATATGCACCTATGACTATGAATAAGAATGTGCCAGTCTTAATTTTCTTGTAGTACTGTTATTAAAGGGACGGGCACTGTGGAGGTCACTGTTATTAAAGGGGCGGCTGCTATGAAGGTCCCTGTTAAAGGGACGGGCACTGTGAATGTTACTGTTAAAGGGGCGGTCACTGTGAAAGTCACTGTTAAAGGGGCGGCCACTATGAAGGTCACTGTTAAAGGGGCGGCCACTATGAAGGTCACTGTTAAAGGGGCGGCCACTATGAAGGTCACTGTTAAAGGGGCGGCCAGTATGAAGGTCACTGTTAAAGGGGTGGTCAAAGCTAAAGGGGCGGGCACTGTGAAGGTCATTGTTAAAGGGGCGGGCACTGTGGAGGTCAATGTTAAAGGGGCGGGCACTGTGGAGGTCAATGTTAAAGGGGCAGCCACTGTGGAGGTCAATGTTAAAGGGGCGGGTACTGTAGAGGTCACTGTTATGGGGGAAACTGTCTATCTTTTTACGACACACAGAAACATAAAATTAAATAGATGAAATATACCCGTGCAAAGCCGGGTCCTTCTGCTAGTGTAATATAGAAGCAACAATGTGCCCTCTATTGGCATGACTAATCACATGAGCTCGGGGTTCCCGCTGTGTGACAGAGCTGCTGTTAATGTCATCATGTAGCTACTTTAGCCCCCTTACATTGACAATCTAGTGTAAAAGAGAAGTCTAAAGTTTGAATGTCTTCTAAAGGTCTTGTATGGCCTCTTGGAAGACATAATGAGATGGATTTACTACTGGAAATGCACCAGTTTTTTCATACTTTGCTAATTTTTTTTCGTACTTTTCTGACAAAAGGCGTGGCTTTTTTTTTTTTATCAGATCATTTTTATTACCAATTTTTTCCCCAATGTACATAAAGAAAAGAGAAAACAGCCCATCAGAGAATACATGAATGGATACATACATTCCCATTGGACATTTAGAAAATTATCAGGACATTTTCATATATCACATCCAACTTTCGATACACAAAGTACATGATACAGAAAAATACCCCTTCATCTGTAGTACAAATAACCCCCCCCCCCCCCAATCCAGCGATGAGACGGGCACCACACCACTAATATAGGTATAATGTGTCAGAGCACCGAGAAAAATATTGCCAACTCTCTACCCATGGGCTCCTCACCCATCCTTTCCAAGATAAACTAAAGGGCGTGGCTTTGAAGGAAGGTGGCATGGCCTAAATGCGTGCTCCAAAATGTTTTGTGCATTTTTTTTAGTTAAAACTACACCAACTTAAAGAAGAACTCCTGCAAAAATGTTATTCTCTGACCTGCTAGAAAGGTACATGATGTACTCTGTAGTGAAGGTAATCATCTGGGAGTCATGTGACCAGCAATCAGACTCTCCAACTGCCACAGCATCCTATGTTTCTCTATGTATTCCTATAGAGAAGTAACTGACCTCCTGTCCTGCGTCAGTTGGAGATCAGAGAGTTGGTCACATGACACAGCGAGGGATTAGAAGGGAGGGGACACCTCACAAACACAGTCACTGATGAGAAGATTACATTCACTATAGTTTACATCATGCACCTTTTTGCCGGAGTTTTACTTTAAAAGTGCTGTAAACTTAGACTACGTTTTTTGGCGCGCACACATTTTTTTCGTGCACAGAATGTTTGGCTCACAGACAAAATTCTGGTGCAGGGACAGAATTCTAGTGTAAACTTGGATTTAGGGTGATCCAGATTTACAGAGGTACATGCGCCAGAGTAGTACATTTGTCTAATATTAAGAGTTAAAGATTGATTCATATTTTTAGACAGCGTAAAGTGCAACACTATTAGTAAATCTGCCCCAGTGTGTAAAAAAAATATGCATGAAGTAGCAAAAACAAAAAAAAACGTACTTTTTAACCCAATTGCTCAAAAATTGACAACATTGATCGAAACCAAAAAATGCATGAACAATTTCCATGTGGCTCCACATAAGGCTCATGCACACGAACGTTGTCCAGCTGTGCCCGTATTGCAACCCACAAACAGTGGGTCTGCAATACAGGGGCACCGGCCGCGTGCACACCATATCACCGATGCGGACCCAGGCACTTGAATGGATCAGGAAGGAACCTTTTCTCTCCCTGCAGATGGATCCTGGACCCATTTAAGTTGAATGGGTCTGCATACGTCTGCGGCAACCACACAGATGGTGCCCGTGTATTGGGGATGGCAAATTGCGGTCCCCAGTGTATGGAATGGCCAGCACATGTTTGGCCTAAAGGGGTTGTTCTATTACAACTTGTCCCCTATCCACTGGATAGACAGCGGGGACCCCCGCCAGTCATTAGAGAGCAGCCAGAGATAGCAGAGCGGTGGTTGTAGTGAGCGGCGGCTGGCTCCCATTGTTCAGACACGTCCTGTGGATAGGAGATAAGTGGGAACAGAACAGCCTCCTTAATACAGGGTTTTTATATAAATGTACGATATAGATTTATAGCTTTAAAAATCTTATATGAACAGTCTCCATTGTTTTGCACCTCCTGCACTAAAATGACAGAGTGATATGTTTTTCTATGAAATATCTTTACATTTAGTTGCCTGCAGAGGTTACCTTCTGCTAATGTGTCCGGATCAAGAGCCGGGGTGACTGAGGTCTGAGACTTGTTGATTTTATGATGAAACGTCAGTAGATTTATGATAAGATTGTCTGGGTTCCAGATGGTTGTCTAATAACCCACAGGTCAAGGTGGGAGTAAATGGCCTGTACTGATCCATACGGAGTACGAATGTACAGTATGTGCAGGACACGGAGTTTACATGTCATCTAGAGTCCAGGCTTCACAGCTCATATCTTTCAGAATTTCTTTGCTGTGGTGATTCCCATCCTGAGAAGTATCGTTTTTACACCACTGTACTTGAATGTAAAATAGGAAAAAAGGCCCTACCACCATTACAGGAACGGAACACTATAACAATTCCAGGTATTGTCAAGTATTCATCCTGCTATGCTATTCAAGTACTTTACCTTCATTCCCAAAATTGTGTCACAAAGTGATTAAGATCCATAGTGTTTTAGGCCTCATGCACACGACAGTATTTTTTTGCGGTCCGCAAAAAGTTGTTCCGTGATCCGTTTTTGTTTCCGTGTGTCTTCCTTGATTTTTGGAGGATCACCAGACATGAAAAGTGAAAAAAAAATCGAAGTCAAGTTTGCCTTGCAAATGATAGGAAAAAAACGAACGCGGACGCGGATGACAATCTTGTGAAAAAAATAGGACAGGTCTTATTTTTTTGACGGACTGGAAACATGGATCACGGACGCGGATGACAAACGGTGCTTTATCCGAGTTTTCAACGGACCCATTGAAAGTCAATGGGTCCGCAGAAAATCACAGAAAACGGAACAACGGACACGGAACACAACAACGGTCGTGTGCATGAGGCCTTAATATATGCAAATGAGCCTCTAGGAGCAATGGGGGTGTTGCCGTTACACCTAGAGGCTCTGCTCTCTCTGCAACTGTCATGCCCTATGCACTTTGATTGACAGGGACAGGTGTGATGATGTTTTCACTGCCAGGCCTTGTCAGAGTGCAGATGGTGCGGCAGTTGTAGAGAGAGCAGCCTCTAGGTGTAATGGCAACACCCCCGTTGCTCCTAGAGGCATTCATTTTCTCTACAGTAATGCGGGCACATATAAAGATGGGACCAACACGGATGCCTTCAGCTGCCAAGCGCACATGCAACAGGTCAGCCAGTGTCATAGGTACAAATCTGCTGACAGCTCCGCTATTTTCACCACATTCGGGGCTCTGTTTAGGAGATAGTTGCAGGGACCCGCATCTATCAGACAATGGGGGCATATCCTAGCTATATGCCCCCATTGTCTCAGATAAGACAACCCCTTTGAAGACAACAATTATAGTATGCCATCAAGAGTACAAAAATATACCCTGGTTAAGCGGATCCTTTGCTTTGTATGTACTCATGAAACTAAGCAGTCACATGCATAGTGCGAGTAAAGGGCCTTTACCTCATGAAAATGTTCTGATCAGCTTTATGCCACCCGAGGACATAGAAGCAGTCACTGGAGTATTTAGAGAAGCATGCAGACCCCTGACTGTATAGCGCTTCTCCCAGGGGGGCACTAGTAAAGCTCTGGACAGATCCTCCCTCCATGTGTACCTTACTGTGGGGTCAGGTCAGGTAGGTGAATACTGATCAACCAATAGGTTCTTGTGTAACACTTCCTACCCTCTCTCTTCTGCATAACCCGAGAGTACACACAGTGTATTATTTTGCCAAGTATTCTGTTAATCATCAGCAGTATCTCTGATTATACAGAAATCAAATCCTGGGGGGGAATAGTTCCTTGTTAAGAAGTGAACTTTACATGATGTCTGCACCAACCATCAGTACCAATCATAATTAATTTGATACCCAAGTGACGGTCACAGTGTTCTCCTGACAGTCCCATCCATGTAACTATAATCTTCCACTAACAGGAAGTTGTGCATCGAAGGAAGTCCTCTCCTTGGTGGAAACAACCTGATCTGTAGATCAGAGATATGGGGCTCTGCAAGGTTTATGATTCTGTATGCAGTTTTGACCACATAGAGCTCCTATTCAATAGAAACGAAAATCACTGATCTCCTGGAAATGAGATCTCCCCCTGCAGAAGAGATTAAAGGGGTTGTCCAGGCTTTTAGCATTGATGGCCTATCCTCAGGATAGGTCATCAATATCAGATCACGCTGTCTCCGCATACAACTGATCAGCGGGGGTGCCAGGTGTCGCACCCCCGCCGATCTGATATTGATGACCTATCCTGAGGGTAGGCCATCAATATTAAAATCCCAGACAACCCCATTAAGTTACAAAAAAATCTAACCTACACCCAAAATTTCAGATTTTGGGAGCAATATCTATAAATCAACAATGGTTTATTGATGTAGCAGTACATATGTGGGCACTGCAATGCAATATCATTGCTATGTTGATGGCACATTTTATGGATAATTCCCATTGTTGGGCTTAAAGGGATTTTGTTACTTTAGCAAATAGCATTTATTATGTAGAGGACGCTAATACAAGACACTAATGTATTGTGATTGTCCATATTGCTTCCTTTGCTGGCCGGATTCATTTTTCCATCACATCACACACTGCTCGTTTCCATGGTTACGACCACCCTGCAATCCATCAGCGTGGCCGTGCTTGCATACAATAAAAAAGCACCAGCCTATGTGTGCTCCCACGGTCCCCGTCACTAGATAGGCTGGCATTTTTTCCTATAGTGTACAAGCACGACCACCACTGATGGATTGCAAGGTGGTCGCAACCATGAAAACGAGCAGTGATGGAAAAATTTATCCAGACAGCAAGTGATGCAATATGGGTAATTTCTTTTTTTTACTGTAACATTAGGACTTTAGGAATATGCAATCCTCTTACTGTGTAAACTATAGACTGCATTAGAATATTATTGCCCAGCCAGTGTTGTTACATTATAAACAGTTCAGAACTGGAAACCAGATCATGTTGGATACTAATACTACGCAGGTTCTGACTTCCCAGATCCAGACTTTAAAGCGAACCTTTCACCTCATTTTCACCTTATAAACTAGCAACAGTACCTTATAGATTATCTTGAGTGTGTTGTTATCCATGTTAGTGCCGCTTTCCTGGGCTCTTTATACTTCAAAAAATCGTCTTATAAACTTCACATTCGGTGCTCCAACAGTCATGCAACCAGTCAAGGGGGTAGCCCTTCCATCTCCTCTGGCCGTACCGCCCCTGCCCTAACCCCTCCTCTATGCTCCTTAACTGACAGCCGGCTCAGTCGCCGGGACGGCGCTACTGAAACCTGCGCATGCGCCGTCCTCCTGATTTGCCGCGCGATCCCGTGTTTCTTGCTGACAAAAGCGCGATCATGTAAGAGAATCGCGCATGCGCATTACGCAATGCCGGCCTGTCTGCTCTCCCTCCCTAATGTGCGCGCGCTCCACTATCTTCATGCTCAAAGTGCCCCACGTGATCACTGTAGACTTGCCGCACATTAGGGAGGGAGAGCAGACAGGAGAGCAGACAGGCCGGCATTGCGTAATGCGCGATTCTCTTACATGATCGCGCTTTTGTCAGCAAGAAACACGGGATCGCGCGGCGAATTAGGAGGACGGCGCATGCGCAGGTTTCAGAAGCGCCGTCCCGGCGACTGAGCCGGCTGTCAGTTAAGGAGCATAGAGGAGGGGTTAGGGCAGGGGCGGTACGGCCAGAGGAGATGGAAGGGCTACCCCCTTGACTGGTTGCATGACTGTTGGAGCACCGAATGTGAAGTTTATAAGACGATTTTTTGAAGTATAAAGAGCCCAGGAAAGCGGCACTAACATGGATAACAACACACTCAAGATAATCTATAAGGTACTGTTGCTAGTTTATAAGGTGAAAATGAGGTGAAAGGTTCGCTTTAAAGGAGTTCTCTGGGAATTAAGAAAATGAATATACTTAAATACTACTTTATTATAAATATATTACCAAATACCTTTCATTAGTTATAATGGCTCGTTTTGTCCAAGGAGCAATTATTGGGAGAAATAAAATGGCCGCCATCCTATTAGTACACAAAACCTGTCCTAAATACACAGCAGGACAAGTTACTTCACAACACTGAGGTAAAGAGCTGCCTCATCCTCCTCTCTGCTCGTCAGGAATTATGGTCCTAAATACAGATGATAAGATCTTCAGCTGAATCTCTGTAGGAATGGAGTTCATGAGACATGAAGTACAGAGAGGATGGGCAGGACAGGTAATGTGGGGCTGTGGTAATGGAGACTGCATACAAGTGCTGCGCATCAGCCACAACCCCACCTCCTTTCTGTACTTCATGTCTCCTCATGAACTCCATTCCTACAGAGATTCATCTGAAGATTATATTAAAGGGTTTCTGTCAGCAGAAAAATGGGTATTAACCTGGCTGACATTAGCAATGTGCTAATGTCAGCTGAACATAACTACAGTATATTATATTAGTCCCATTTCACTATGTGCCGCCGTTATTTAAAAAAAAGAACTTTTATGATATGCAAATGAGCATCTAGGCTTCGTTCTCCCACCTCTGGCCACGCCCTGCTACACTTGATTGACAGGGCCAGACAGCGTTCACGTCCTCCTGCCTGGCCCTGAGTTTGGGTGAAATCTTCAGTCGTTTAGTATGCATGCAGGCGTAGTGAAGAAGGGATGCTTACCGGCTGTGTACTTCTTACTGCGGCTGAAGATTTCATCCAAACTCAAGGCCAGGCAGGAGGACGTGAACGCTGCCTGGCCGTCAATCAAGTGTAGCAGCGCGTGGCCAGAGGTGGGAGAACGGAGCCTCTAGGAGCAGGGGCAACGCTCCCCCTGCTCCTATAGGCTCATTTGCATATTATAAAAGTTCTTTTTTTTAAATAATGAGGGCACAAAGTGAAATGGGACTAATATAGTTATGTTCAGCTGACATTAGCACATCACTAATGTTAGCCAGGTTAATACCCATTTTTCTGCTGACAGAAACCCTTTAACCTCTTAAGGACATAGGGCGTACAGGTACGCCCTTGTGCCCTGGTACTTAAGGACACAGGGCGTACATGTACGCCCTGTGTATTTTCGATCACTGCCGTGCGGCTGGCAGTGATCGGAACCCGGTGCCTGCTCAAATCATTGAGCAGGCACCTAGGCTAAATGCGCGGGGGGGTCCCGTGACCCCCCCATGTCGGCGATCGCGGCAAACCGCAGGTCAATTCAGACCTGCGGTTTGCTGCGATTTCTGAAGTTTCTGGTCCCCGCAGTCCCTGACCGCAGGGATCAGAAACTTTATATGCCAAAAAAAAAGTTTTATTTTGCCCCCCCTGCACCCCCGAATGATTTTTATGGTGGCGGGAGGTGCAGGGGGAGGGTTGCGGGCGGTGTGGGCGGTGCGGGAGGCGGGCGGTGCGGCAGGCGGGATCGCGATCCCCCGCCCGCCTCCCCTTGTATAATCGTTGGTGTCTAGTGGGGATACCAGGGTGCCAGCACATTGCTGGCACCCTGGTATAAACGGCTGACATCTGCGATGCGATGTCAGCCGTTTAACCCTTTCCATACAGCGGTCCGTACGGACCGCTGTATGGAAAAGGTTAACAGCGCAGGGAGCTCCCTCCCTCTCCCATCGGGGGGCTGCTGTGCCTTTGCAGCCCCCCGATGGGGAGGGAGAGAGCCCCCAGAGAGCCCCCCGAGAGATCCCCTCCTTACCCTTCCCCGTCTGCGAAGTTCTGAGCAGTACTGAGCAGACGGGGAAGGTTCCCATGGCAACAGGACGCCTCTCAGGCGTCCTGCTGTCCATGGTGCTGAACAGATCTGTGCTGAAAGCATAGATCTGTTCAGTGTAAGTAAAATACAGTACAGAACAATATATATTGTACTGTACTGTATTATTCAGACATCAGACCCACTGGATCTTCAAGAACCAAGTGGGTCTGGGTCAAAAAAAAGTGAATAAAAGTGAAAAAAAAGTAAAAATCAAAAAACACATTTATCACTGATAAAAAATGAAAAAAATAAAATTCCCTACACATGTTTGGTATCGCCGCGTCCGTAACGACCTGATCTATAAAACGGTCATGTTACTTTACCCGAACGGTGAACACCATAAAAATAAAAAATAAAAAACTATGATGAAATTGAAATTTTGCCCACCTTACTTCCCAAAAAAGGTAATAAAAGTGATCAAAAAAGTCGCATGTACGCCAAAATTGTAACAATCAAACCGTCATCTCATCCCGCAAAAATCATACCCTACCCAAGATAATCGCCCAAAAACTGAAAAAACTATGGCTCTTAGACTATGGAAACACTAAAACATGATTTTTTTTGTTTCAAAAATGAAATCATTGTGTAAAACTTACATAAATAAAAAAAAAGTATACATATTAGGTATCGCCGCGTCCGTATCGCCCGGCTCTATAAAAATATCACATGATCTAACCCCTCAGATGACCACCGTAAAAAAATAAAAATAAAAACGGTGTAAAAAAAGCCATTTTTTGTCATCTTACGTCACAAAAAGTGTAATAGCAAGCAATCAAAAAGTCATATGCACCCCAAAATAGATGCCAATCAAACCGTCATCTCATCCCGCAAAAAATGAGACCCTACTTAAGATAATCGCCCAAAAACTGAAAAAACTATGGCTCTTAGACTATGGAGACACTAAAACATTTTTTTGGTTTTAAAAATGAAATCATTGTGTAAAACTTACATAAATAAAAAAAATTGTATACATATTAGGTATCTCCGCGTCCGTGACAACCTGCTCTATAAAATTACCACATGATCTAACCTGTCAGATGAATGTTGTAAATAACAAAAAAAAAACGGTGCCAAAAAAGCTATTTCTTGTTACCTTGCCGCACAAAAAGTGTAATATAGAGCAACCAAAAATCATATGTACCCTAAACTAGTACCAACAAAACTGCCACCCTATCCCGTAGTTTCTAAAATGGGTCACTTTTTTGGAGTTTCTACTCTAGGGGTGCATCAGGGGGGCTTCAAATGGGACATGGTGTCAAAAAAACCAGTCCAGCAAAATATGCCTTCCAAAAACCATATGGTGTTCCTTTCCTTCTGCGCCCTGCCATGTGCCCGTACAGCTGTTTACGACCACATATGGGGTGTTTCTGTAAACTACAGAATTAGGGCCATAAATAATGAGTTTTGTTTGGCTGTTAACCCTTGCTTTGTAACTGGAAAAAAAATATTAAAATGGAAAATCTGCCAAAAAAGTGAAATTTTGAAATTGTATCTCTATTTTCCATTAAATCTTGTGCAACACCTAAAGGGTTAACAAAGTTTGTAAAATCAGTTTTGAATACCTTGAGGGGTGTAGTTTCTTAGATGGGGTCACTTTTATGGAGTTTATAATCTAGGGGTGCATCAGGGGGGCTTCAAATGGGACATGGTGCCAAAAAAACAGTCCAGCAAAATCAGCCCTCCAAAAACCAAACGGCGCACCTTTCACTCTACGCCCCGCTGTGTGCCCGTACAGTAGTTTACGGCCACATATGGGGTGTTTCTGTAAACAGCAGAGTCAGGGCAATAAAGATACAGTCTTGTTTGGCTGTTAACCCTTGCTTTGTTAGTGGAAAAAATGGGTTAAAATGGAAAATTAGGCAAAAAAATGAAATTCTCAAATTTCATCGCCATTTGCCAATAACTCTTGTGCAACACCTAAAGGGTTAACGACGTATGTAAAATCAGTTTTGAATACCTTGAGGGGTGTAGTTTCTTAGATGGGGTCACTTTTAGGGAGTTTCTCCTCTAGGGGTGCATCAGGGGGCTTCAAATGGGACATGGTGTAAATAAACCAGTCTATAAAAATCAGCCTTCCAAAAACCAAACGGCGCACCTTTCACTCTACGCCCCGCTGTGTGGCCGTACAGTAGTTTACGGCCACATATTGGGTGTTTCTGTAAATGGCAGAGTCAGGGCAATAAAGATACAGTCTTGTTTGGCTGTTAACCCTTGGTTTGTTAGTGGAAAAAATGGGTTAAAATGAAAAATTAGACAAAAAAATGAAATTCTCAAATTTCCTCCCTATTTGCCAATAACTCTTGTGCAACACCTAAAGGGTTAACAACGTATGCAAAATCAGTTTTGAATACCTTGAGGGGTGTAGTTTCTTAGATGGGGTCATTTTTGGGTGGTTTCTATAATGTAAGCCTCGCAAAGTGACTTGAGACCTGAACTGGTCCCTAGAAATTGAGTTTTTGTAAATTTCGGAAAAATTTCAAGATTTGCTTCTAAACTTCTAAGCCTTATAACATCCCCAAAAAATAAAATATCATTCCCAAAACAATTCAAACATGAAGTAGACATATGGGGAATGTAAAGTCATCACAATTTTTGGGGGTATTACTATGTATTACAGAAGTAGAGAAACTGAAACTTTGAAATTTGCTAATTTTTTTCAAATTTTTGTTAAATTAGGTATTTTTTGGTGCAAAAAAAATTTTTTTTTTGACTCCATTTTACCAGTGTCATGAAGTACAATATGTGACGAAAAAACAATCTCAGAACGGCCTGGATAAGTCAAACCGTTTTAAAGTTATCAGCACTTAAAGGGACTCTGGTCAGATTTTCAAAAAATGGCCTGGTCCTAAGGTGTAAAAAGGCTGTGTCCTTAAGGGGTTAAACTGTATTCAGGATCATAATCCCTGACAAGTAAGAGATGAAGATGGCACAGCTCTTTAACTTGTCCTCCTGTGTAATTAGTACAGGTTTTGTGTGCACTAGTAGGATGGAGGCCATTTTATTTTTCCTAATGATTGCTCCCTGGACAAAACGAGCCATTATAACTAATGAAAGATATTTGATAATATATTTATAATGAAGTAATATTTAAGTATTTTCATTTTCTTGATTCCCGGAGAACCCCTTTAAGTTCCGCAATACATAGTGTCCTTTCCTAGTTAACTACACATTCAGGGAAATGCTGCTGCCACTCTTGATCCCCCTGAACCTCATATTAATTTACTTATCTTTTGAAGATTGCTTTCACTTTCTGTGAAAGTTATAACTTTATTTTTCATGAAGAAACAGATCCTCAGGGCCAGAGATTCAAAGAGTAGGGTTTATTAAAGGGGTTCTCCATTGACTAATTGAAAAAAAAAAGAAAATCGGACACCGTATAGTACATGCCAATGTCTTTCTAACGAACCTAGAACCAGCCCTGTACCTCACATGGATCCAGAGATCTTCCCATTCATTGCTCTGCTAGATTTATATCAAGCTGGCAGCCCAAAGGGAGTGTCTTTTCTGCTGCTGCTCAGGGGGCGTGTCCATGCTCTCCCTATCACAGCTCAGGAGGCAGATGAAGGATTAAACTGAGCATGTACGGCCATCTCAGTGAGCAGGACAAAGAAGAAAAAAACAAACAACAGGTGGCGCTATACAGATACATTTTATTGAATAACTCAGTGGCTATTCAAAATTTTTAATCACATGGAATTACAAAAGTATTCAGATCCAGGTGCTGGTTTGAAAATTGTAGAATAGTTTTCGTGGGACAACCCCTTTAAAACTTTCTTGCAAGGGGGCCTCTAGTATTGGGAATTTAGTCCCAAGCCTAGAGATCCCACTTTTCCATACAATAAACCATGCAGCCCATAAAATAGTATACACAGAACAGTAGAGGAAAACTTGCTAGTTTCTGGAATAAGTTCACCCTCTGTTGTCGGTATCATTTGCATCTCACTGATCAGGTTAAAGGGGCCATGGACCAATTTTCACCATGTGACTCTCTGAACACTTAAATTTTCTTGGCCATAAACATTGAGACGCATATCAGATAGAGAAGTTCAGAGACAGAGGATACACTATCTAGTCCTGCTGACGGCTCCTATCCTAATCTGACAGAATCAATGCAAATTGGTCCCATAAGACTTTCCAAGTCAGAGTAGTAAGGAGTCTCGCATGTACAGTATCTCTCAAAAGTAAGTTCACCCCTCACATTTTTGTAAATATTGTATTATATCTTTTCATGGGACAACACTGAAGATATGACACTTTGATACAATGTAAAGTAGGCAGTGTACAGCTTGTATAACAGTATAAATATGGGGTGCCCTCAAAATAACTCAACACAGCCATTAATGTCTAAACCTCTGCCAACAAAAGTGAGTACACCCCTAAGTAAAATGGCCAAATTGTGCCCAAAGTGTCTATTTTGTGTGGCCACCATTACTTTCCAGCACTGCCTTAACTCTCTTGGGCATGGAGTTCACTAGAGCTTCACAGGTTGCCACTGGAATCCTCTTCCACTCCTCCATGACGACATGACGGACCTGGTGGATGTTAGAGACTTTACGCTCCTCCTCCTTGCGTTTGAGGATGCCCCAAAGATGATCAATAGGGTTTAGGTCTACAGACATGCTTAGCCAGTCCAGTACCTTTACTCTCAGTTTCTTTAGCAAGGCAGTGGTCATCCTGGATGTGTGTGTGGGGTTATCATGTTGGAATACTGCCCTGCAGCCGTTTCCGAAGCGAGGGGATCATGCTCTGCTTCGGTATGTTACAGTACATGTTGGCATTCATGGTTCTATCAATGAACTGTAGCGCCCACAGCCGGCAGCACTCATGCAGCCCCAAACAATGACACTCCCACCACCATGTATGACTGCAGGCAAGACACACTTGATAGTCCTCATCTGGTGGCCGCCAAATACACTTGACACCATCTGAACCAAGTTTATCTTGGTCTCATCAGACCACAGAACATGTTTCTAGTAATCCATGTCCTTAGTTTGCTTGTCTTCTTGTGCATCATCTTTATGAGAGGCTTCCTTCTGGGACGACAGCCATGCAGACCAATTTGATGTAGTGTGCGGCATATGGTTTGAGCACTGACAGACTGACCCCCCCCCCCCCCCCAGCACCACTTTAACCTCTGCAGCAATGCTGGCAGCACTCATACGTCTATTTTGAAAAGAAAACCTCTGGATATCATGCTGAGCATGTGCACTTAACTTTTTTGGTCGACCATGGCGAGGCCTGTTCTGAATGGGACCATTCTTGTTAAACCACTGTGTAGTCTTAATCACCATGCTGCAGCTCAGTCTCAGGGTGTTGGCAATCTTCTTATAGTCTAGGCCAGGCATGGCCAACCTGCAGCTCTCCAGCTGTTGTAAAACTACAACTCCCACTATGCCCTCCTGTAGGCTGAGACCTGTAGGTAGTCTGGGCATGCTGGGAGTTGTAGTTTTGCAACAGCTGGAGAGCCTCAGGTTGGCCATCCCTGGCCTAGTCCATCTTTTTGTAGAGCTCCGATCTTCAGAGAGTTCTTTGCCATGAGGTGCCATGTTAAACTTCCAGTGACCAGTATGAGAGTGTGAGATTGCTCCTCATTCACACCTGAGACCTTATAACACTAATGAGTCACATGACACATGGGATTGAAAATGGCTATCTGGGCACAATTTGGCCATTTTCACTTAGGGGTGTACTCACTTTTGTTGTCAGCGGTTTAGGCTACTTTCACACTTGTGGAAGGACGGATCCGACAGTCTGTTCACCCTGTCGGATCCATCCTTCCGCTATTTTACCGTGCTGCCGGACTGCCGCTCCGTCCCCATTGACTATAATGGGGACAGGGGCGGAGCTCCGGCGCAGCACAGCAGTGCACGGCAAAAGACCGCCGGACTAAAAGTACTGCATGTCCGACTTTTTAGTCCGGCGGCCTCCCACCGCGAACTGCCGTACTGCGCCGGAGCTCCGCCCTGTCCCCATTATAGTCAATAGGGACGGAGCGACGGTCCAACGGCACGGTGAAATAGCGGAAGGACGGATCCGACAGGGTGAACAGCCTGTCGGATTCGTCCTGCCGCAAGTGTGAAAGTACCCATAGACATTAAAGGGGTTATCCCATCATAATGATCACTGTTAAATCTGTTAATGATTTGACAGTGATCATTTTTGTAAATATACTTTATTAACAAATTCCCACCGATTAGGAGAAAATTCATCCCCACTTACCTTATTGTTGTGACTCGGTCTCCCCTGGTTACGACCACCGCTCTTCCGCAAAATCCCGATGGTCGCGCTTGCCCAGAAGACTTCTTCTTTTCTCCCGGCCGGGTCACTCGCTGTCCTGAACGCGCACGCTGCCACGCATGCGCAACGGTGACTTCTTCCCGGCCAGAATAGTACAGAGCTGCGAACGCGCACGCCGGCTCTGTACTATACTGGCCAGAAATAAGTCACATTGCGCATGCGCGGCAGCGTGCGCGTTCAGTCCAGCGTGCGGCCCGGCCGGGAGAAGACTTCAATCAAGATGAAGCCCGCCCCCAGCCAGAATCCAGGAAGTGAACGCGCGGTGGCAGCCGGTAAGTATAAAAACGCAAAGTGGGATAACCCCTTTAATGACTGTGTGCTTGGGTATGTTGAGGGCACACCAAATTTACACTGTTATACAAGCTGTACACTGACTACGTTATATTGTATCATAGTGTCATATCTTCAGTGTTGTCCCATGAAAAAGGAGGTAATATGGACAATCACAATACATTAGTGCCTTGTATTAACTTTCTCTACATGATAAATGCCTTTTACTGAAGTGAGACAACCCCTTTAAGTAAAGTAAATGATACAGATTACAGGGATGGGACTGGTGGCGCACAGGGAATCTGATAGGACAGATTTTCAGTCTGGGACTGAAAGCCATTGTGAATTAGATTGGTCACTCTTTAAAGGTATTTAAACTTTTAAAAAGCAGAAATAAATATTTGTAATAAAAACATATCGATTACTCTTTCCACTAACATACTGCATTTCAGGTTTCAATTGGTGCCAGGTTGTCGTGTTGATTTCCATTTTCTTAGAAAGCAAGTGCTACGGGAAGAGGCTGATGATTTTCAACTGCTAAAACTTTCTAATACAGATCAGATTGTATGTATTAGTTTACACAGCTCCATTGATTTCTAGTATATTGCAATTTCCATTTTTGCATATTTTACGAATTTGCAGATTTGAAGATTGAGAGGAGGCCACTTGTCCCCCTCCCATTGCGCATCCCCTGGGACATATACTGATAAGGACTTCAGTTTGTTTTGGACATCGTCCCATTAACCCTGGAGCAAGGACAGTGAAGTTTCATCAGTTTGTGGAATGTTCCATTGTACAATGCGCAGGGTGACATTACAGGTGCTTACAATAACTATTAACTTGCAGCCCCTGAATTTCATTCAGATATGATGTAGCTCTGGATGGGTTCAGATCAGCCGTGAATCACCCCCTGTACAGTCTTTGTCTCTCTTCGGGCACATGGATGAAGTCTCCCACCAATAGACCAAGAATTCACCAAAAGTGACAACGAAAAGGAAGCTTGAACATTCAGAGCCATGAAAACAATTATAGCTGCGTATTCCAGAGATCTGCGAGGTAAGGCATACAATGAATATTACTGCAATAGCCCCATCATGCTGCTTCTTATAATAATGGATGATATATCATGGATGGTATCCTAGAAAAACATTTAGGATCGTAATCTCATGATCTGAGCTCAGGTCAAAGCTCATTTTATAGTAAAAAAATGTCTTAAGAAAGTAATGCCTGCACTTTTTTTTAACGGGAATCAGGCACCAGGG
The DNA here is from genome assembly GCF_905171765.1 of Bufo bufo. Lineage (NCBI taxonomy): Eukaryota > Metazoa > Chordata > Amphibia > Anura > Bufonidae > Bufo > Bufo bufo. The sequence goes on from NC_053396.1 coordinate 90,954,244, forward strand.
TCGTGCTTCTCTGAGGGCACCATGCAGTGAGTACTGACAGACACCCTGATAGCAGTGTGTCACTTGTTTTCTTTCAGTAGTTTCCATAAAAAACATATATAAGGCTACTTTCACACTAGCGTTATTCTTTTCCGGCATTGAGTTCCGCCCTAGGGGCTCTAAACCGGAAAAGAACTGATCAGTTTTATCCCCATGCATTCTGAATGGAGAGTAATCCGTTCAGGATGCATCAGGATGTCTTCAGTTCAGTCATTTTGACTTTTCAGGACGGAGATAATACCGCAGCATGCTACGGTTTTATCTCCGGCCAAAATTCCGGAACACATGCGGGGACCAGTGCAGTCCCTGTATACTAATGCACCGGCCCCGCTCACTGTTGTATAATCTTATCTAACCTGTAGGCATTTTTAAGATATAATAATCATGTGTAATCCATCTGTATTACTTACAACATTAAGTTCCGTAGCAGAGAGGAGGGAGGAGGCAGGCCGGGAGGGCGGGCGGGGGCGGCACGTCACTCACTATGTCACGCGCCTGTGCCGCCTGCTTCATTCATAAAGTGGGCGGCGCAGACGCATGACGTAGTGAGTGACGCACCGCCCGCCCTCCTGGCCTCCCTCCTCCCTCCTCTCTGCTACGGAACTTAGTTGTAAGTAATACAGATGGATTACACATGATTATTATATTTTAACAATGCCTACAGTTTAGATAAGATTATACAACAATGAGCTGGGCCGATGCAATAGAATACAGGGACTGCACCGGTCCCCGCTGTCATTCCTAATCCAGATGCCAACCCCCAGCCCCTCCTCCCTCTCAGTTGATACACCCGCCGACCGCGCTGTGCGGCATCACGACGGCCGTGTATCATTGTAAATTGCAGCATTCGCCCCATAAGACGCACTGCTATTTCCCCCCCACTTTTTTTTGGGGGGGGGAAAGTGCGTCTTATAGGGCAAAAAATACAGTAAAAACAGATGACATCCGTATGCAATTTTTTTGAGGATCCATTGTAAAAATGCCTATCCTTGTCTGCAAAACGGACAAGAATAGGACATGTTCTATTTTTCTGTGGGGCTACGGAACGGACATACTGATGCGGACAACACACGGTGTGCTGTCCGCATTTTTTGCAGACCCATTAAAATGAATGGGTCTGCATCCTACCCGCAAAAAAAACGGAACGGACACGGAAACAAAATACGTTTGTGTGCATGCCTTATACTGATGACCCATCCTATCAGCTGTCTGAAGAGGCTATGACGTTCCAATGAGCGGAGCCGCCTTTTCATCATAGTCGCCTAGTGACATCATGTTTATAGGTCACATGGTCTAGGAGCAGCTCAGTCCAATTGAAGTGAATGAGATGGCATACCAAACACAGCCACTATCCAATGGACGGCGCCATGTTTGGTAAGCTACGAGGAGGCAGTGAGGAACATTTATCAAAACTAGTGCACCCATAGACCAGTCTTGAGCTCCCTGCACTAGCATGAGATGTGCCTTAGGCTAGTTTCACAATAGCATTTGAAAGCTCCGACAGGCTGTTCCCTCTCTGGATCTGGCGTTGCCTGAAGCTACCTGAATGCCCGCCGGCCCCATTAACCATAATCTGGCCACAACCCAGCAAATATGCCCAGAATCGGCCTGACTAAAACCGCTATAGTAAATGGGGCCAGTGGGCATTCAGGTAGCTTCCGGCAATGGCGGATCCAGAGAGCTCCAGTAGGTTGTTCCCTGCCGAAACAGCCTGCCAGAGCTCTCAAACGCTAATGGGAAAGTCGCTTTATTAAGAGGCCTCTTAATAAATTAAACGCATTTCTGCCCTGCCGTGCTCCAGATACTGAAGTCTATGCCAGATACAGGTTGGCGTAGACTTCAGCTATAACTCACACCACTTTCTGCCCCACCCCTCCCACTAAGCACCTTCCCATTTTCATAAAGCCTCTTTCACACGAATGTGTGCTCTCCGTGGCAAAATTGCTGACCGCATTTGCGGATCCGAAATACACGGGCAAGTTCCGTGGGCATTCCGCATCACGGATGCGGACCCATTCACTTGAATGTGTCCGCAATTCTGGAGATGCGGAATGGTGCGGAACGGAAGCACAGAACGGAACCCTACGGAAGCACTGCGGAGTGCTTCTGTGGGGTTTCGTCCCGTACTTCCATTCCTCAAAAAGATAGAACATGTCCTATCTTTTTGTGGAACAGGCGGATCCCGGACCCATTAAAGTGAATGGGTCCGTGATCCTCTGCGGCTGCCCCACGGTCAGTGTTCGTGCATTGCAGACGGCAATTTGCCTAACACAGAATCGAGAATCTTTAAAAGTCACAAATTATGGTGCACATATATCACATGCGCCATCATTTGTGGCTACAAAATTATTTACGCTACAATAGTGGCATAAATGCCTTGAAAAATGTCCCTCAGTGGGTGCTGCAACCTTTTTAAACAGCTGATCGTGGGGGTGCCAGGAGCTGGACCTCCACTGATCACATACTGATCGATTCTCAGGTTGATTCATCAGTATTAAACACATGGACAAGCCATTTCATTATACAACATTGTTCTATTAAATGTGTTCTCCAAACCTTGATGTGTTTTAGGGAGCAGACTTACACTGCGCTCTGCACTGCATTCTATATCCGCCGCTGCTGCGTCACTCCAGGAGCAGCTCCGAACATGCATGCAACTGTTCTCTATCATTCAATGGATATTCTCCTTTTTATTGATGGGTAAGTTATGTCACAGTACGGAATTTTGAGTAGAATAGCAAAAAGCTTTATTCTACCATAACTGGTTATTTGACTTGTGTATCACAATTCTAGGAATCTTTATTCACACCGAGGACATGTTGTTGCACTCACTGACCAATGTATTCCTTTATTCAAAGCATGGTAATGGAGGGAATGGTCTATGGCAGGGACACTCAACCTGCGGCCCTCCAGCTGTTGTAAAACTGCAACTCCCACCATGCCTTTCTGTAGGCTGATCCGGGAATGATGGGAGTTGTAGTTTTGCAACAGCTGGAGGGCTGCAGGGTGAGCATGCCTGGTCTATGGCATGTACACAATCTTTGCCAAGGCCTTTTGAGGCCTTAAAGAGTTTTTCCAACTCTTTTTAACTAATGTCCTATCCTCTGGACAGATCATCAGTATGTGATTGGTGGGCTTCTGACACCCCGGACCCCCGGCGATCAGCTGTTTGAGAAGGTAGTGGCGCTCCTGTGAGGGCCGTGGCCTTCTCGCAGCTTATCAAGCACAGTGCCATACATTGTATAGCAGCTGTGCTTGGTATCGCAGTTCAGCCCATTCACTTAAACATATCCTAGTGGTAGAGTCCCTGTGATATCTGTACGAAGGAATAAACACAGACTCATACTGTACACTAGACATATACTGTACATCAGCGCCCTGTTTTTTAATAGGATCCCTTGCCACTTCTGCTGTGCATTTACCCATCAGATCCTTGCTTTAGCCATAAGCGACCGATTATGGGGCAGATATACTGTATAACCAAGATAAAGCCTCATTCACACGCCAGTGTTTTGGTCAGTATTTTCCATCAATGATTGTGAACCAAAACCAGGATTGGAGCCTCCACAGACATCAGGTATTAGAGAAAGATCTACTCCTGTTCTGTGTTTAGAGCCAAATCTAGTTTTGGCTCAAAATCCACTGATAGAAATCACTGATCAAACACTGAGGTGTGAATGAGGCTTAATGTAACACTGCATTTACTCACTGAATGGTGTTTCCCTCCTGACATTCTCACTTGTGCTATGTCCTTTACCAGACATTCTCCATGTATGCCAATGCTGGCTTCTTAAAGGGCCATGCCAGCATGCACCAATTCATCTGCATTTCAGCTAATCCCCAAAGATCACAAGCTTCTCTTGGGACTTCCTCCACTGCCCAGGGGATAGGTTTCTTTTGTATACCATAATGTGCCGAGCTGTTCTTCTGTTACAGCTAGTCTGATACTGAATCGACTTGTTTGTGTCCAAATCTATTGTTAACCACCTGCCCTGAACTTCTGCCTGAACACTACAGCAAAAGTACTCCACCTGCCCTGACCTCTGCCTGAACACTACAGCAAAAGTACTCCACCTGCCCTGACCTCTGCCTGAACACTACAGCAAAAGTACTCCAACTGCCCTGACCTCTGCCTGAACACTACAGCAAAAGTACTCCACCTGCCCTGACCTCTGCCTGAACACTACAGCAAAAGTACTTCACCTGCCCTGACCTCTGCCTGAACACTACAGCAAAAGTACTTGACCTGCCCTGACCTCTGCCTGAACACTACAGCAAAAGTACTTCACCTGCCCTGACCTCTGCCTGAACACTACAGCAAAAGTACTTGACCTGCCCTGACCTCTGCCTGAACACTACAGCAAAAGTACTCCACCTGCCCTGACCGCTGCCTGAACACTACAGCAAAAGTACTTCACCTGCCCTGACCTCTGCCTGAACACTACAGCAAAAGTACTTCACCTGCCCTGACCTCTGCCTGAACACTACAGCAAAAGTACTTCACCTGCCCTGACCTCTGCCTGAACACTACAGCAAAAGTACTTCACCTGCCCTGACCTCTGCCTGAACACTACAGCAAAAGTACTCCACCTGCCCTGACCTCTGCCTGAACACTACAGCAAAAGTACTCCACCTGCCCTGACCTCTGCCTGAACACTACAGCAAAAGTACTTCACCTGCCCTGACCTCTGCCTGAACACTACAGTAAAAGTACTTCACCTGCCCTGACCTCTGCCTGAACACTACAGCAAAAGTACTCCACCTGCCCTGACCTCTGCCTGAACACTACAGCAAAAGTACTTCACCTGCCCTGACCTCTGCTTGAACACTACAGCAAAAGTACTCCACCTGCCCTGACCTCTGCCTGAACACTACAGCAAAAGTACTTCACCTGCCCTGACCTCTGCTTGAACACTACAGCAAAAGTACTCCACCTGCCCTGACCTCTGCCTGAACACTACAGCAAAAGTACTTCACCTGCCCTGACCTCTGCCTGAACACTACAGCAAAAGTACTCCACCTGCCCTGACCTCTGCCTGAACACTACAGCAAAAGTACTTCACCTGCCCTGACCTCTGCCTGAACACTACAGCAAAAGTACTTCACCTGCCCTGACCTCTGCCTGAACACTACAGCAAAAGTACTTCACCTGCCCTGACCTCTGCCTGAACACTACAGCAAAAGTACTCCACCTGCCCTGACCTCTGCCTAAACACTACAGCAAAAGTACTTCACCTGCCCTGACCTCTGCTTGAACACTACAGCAAAAGTACTCCACCTGCCCTGACCTCTGCCTGAACACTACAGCAAAAGTACTTCACCTGCCCTGACCTCTGCCTGAACACTACAGCAAAAGTACTTCACCTGCCCTGACCTCTGCCTGAACACTACAGCAAAAGTACTTCACCTGCCCTGACCTCTGCCTGAACACTACAGCAAAAGTACTTCACCTGCCCTGACCTCTGCCTGAACACTACAGCAAAAGTACTCCACCTGCCCTGACCTCTGCCTGAACACTACAGCAAAAGTACTTCACCTGCCCTGACCTCTGCCTGAACACTACAGCAAAAGTACTTCACCTGCCCTGACCTCTGCCTACCTGACCACAATTGTTGCCTGCCTGCTGTTGCCTGTATTTGTGTCTTCAGACCCTATACACATCTTGCTAACAGATACTACGCCAGGGGGAAGTGTCCTGGGAATTCCTGTAGGAAAACTGATACCTCCTCGTGGGGATATTAGTGTAAACTATTCATAATCACTGGCTTAGCCCAATGCCAAATCCTTAGCACCTCAGTGGGTTAACACCATCTTCACTTAGTGTTGTGACAGAGAGACAGGTAGATAGATAGATAGATAGATAGATAGATAGATAGATAGATAGATAGATAGATAGATAGATAGATAGATAGAGACCCATCTGCTCCATAGAGGAGACCGCTGTGCTGATGGCATCATGGCTATGTCTGTGGTCACACTGGCAGCTTTTGTGAACCTGTGTTCCTTGTATAACAACAACAAAAAAAGATGATACAACTTTCTAGGCTGAAATGTGGATCTGTAGTCTAGTCAAGTTATAGTTGTGTAATAATTGTATAAATTATAATTGTATTAGTTGCTTAGATTTTCATGAAACAATTATTAAAGGCCAGGGTTTACACTGAAGGCCTATCCGGTACTCCCACCCATCAGCAGAAGGAAGAGACAGAAGCTGACTAGATCATGACAGCCCCTTCCCTGCAGGACCTGACAGAGCGAGGTCCATGCGTGTGAGGATGTGTCTGGTAGTGCAGCGGTTTCCAGTAGTAGGAGACAATAGAGTAAAATCCTAGAAAAACCCTTTAAGCTTTACTGACATCAAAGGTATAACCCCAGGAATACAGATGTCTATTGGGGCAAAGCAGCACCCAATGAAGAAAATATGTAACAGCTAAAGGGAACCTGTCACCAGTTTTATGGTGTCCTAACTAAGGGCAACATAAATAAGTGATTGACTCTGACCCAGCACAATGCTGGGTCACTTTCTTTAATTGACCCAGTCAATCTGCCAACATCTTGTATTGGAAAGCTCCAGCTGATAATGATGAGTCATGAATATTCATGAGCTCCTGACTCTCCCCGCCCACCTGCTGCTGAATGACAGTTTGTTTCCATATGAATCAGCAGCAGGTGGGCAGGGGAGTGGCTATATCTCTGGATTAAATATACGCTGGACTCAATGACATCACGCTGGACTCAAATCAGCTCATTAGCATGCGGCATGTGGCATCTTTGTGTGTATATTATGAGGTAACCATCTGTCACACCAGTAAGTGAATACATCTAAGGCACTATTTAGTAGTTAATGATTGTATATAATTAGTTAGATTATAATCAAATAGCCACACGACAGGTTCCCTTTAAGCATTGCCCAAACATAATGACTTACATTTCATTACTAAGCCCACAAATAGTAATCCCCCACTTTAACCCCTTAGTGACCACACATTTTTTGTAAAAAAAGATTGCATTCCAAGAGCTATAACTTTTTGTTTTTTCATCAATGTACCTGCATGAGGGCTTATTTTTTGCAGAACAAGTTATAGTTTTTAAGGCACCATTTTGGGTACATATAATCATTGATTAAAGGCAGCTGTTTAACTTAATCCCCCTTTGTTTACGTCAGTAAAAAGGCGTATTGGTGGTCACTAAGGGGAAATCTGAGATACATGACTTATTATTGTACTGTATGACTGCAGCTGAGAAATTTGGATATATAAACTAATATAAAACAATGTGCTATGTTATCTCCCACCAGGATTCATGTCTCTTGTGGTTTTTATTTTTCTATTCTTCACACATTTCTGGCCAATATCTGCTGTGTACCTCAGCTGGGTCTTATTCGATTGGGAAACACCAGAAACAGGTAAAGCATATGACATTGTGCTAAAAGATTAAAAGAACAAATCTTTTTAGGTGACATATGGCCATTTGGATGGAATGTGTCTTCAGACCCTATACACATCTTGCAATATTTTCTTTGCATTTGCAGGAGTATTTTGATGATGGGATGTCATATTGCTAGGATATGCTATGACAGTATGCTCAGTGGGGGGTCTAAACCTCTGGACCTCCACTGAACCTGAAAACCAAGGGACAGAGGTCCTGTTGGGAGGTCTTCTGCAGAGCAATGCTCCCAGTCTAGTGATATGCCATCACTTTTGGGAAAATCCTGTCCAGTAACTTCATGTGACAATAAGGGCTCATGCACAAGAATGTGTGCGGCCCGTGCCTGTATTGCAGCCCGCAATATCAGGGTACCGGCCGTGTGTGTCCGTATCACTTGAATGGGTTGCGCAATCCGCAAGACATAGGGTGATGCGGAGCGGAGACACAGAGCGGAAGCCCACGGAAGCAGTACTGAGCGCTTCTTTGGGATTTTGGTCTGTGCCTCCACGTGTTCTATTTTTTTTGCTGTGTGGACTGAATCTTGCGGATCGCACACCCATTCAAGTGAATGGGTCCCATGCCTCCCAAGTGTCCCTCTTTTGGAGGCACAGTCCCTCTGTCCCTCTTTGATCCTTAAATGTCCCTATTTTTGACCTGGGGAATTAATGCATAAATGTGCATTAATAAATTTACTAAATTGCTCCTTACTAAAGTGTCTGTATGGTTTCTACCTGTATATTAGACCATAACTTCATTATTTTGTGCAATTTCTACCTTAAAATATCTATAATCTGATTTATGTGCTAATATTTAAATGGATATTGAAGTACAAGAAAAAAAAAATTTGTCTCCACAAAAAAATAAAGGACCTTACACTGTCCTAACCGGAACCCCAGCTGCTGCAGTTGTGACGGTGTCAGTAACTATGCTTTGGGCGGAGTTAGAGGCGTGGCCTAGTATGAAAAAATTGTTATGATGCATGTCGGCATATATTGTCCCTCTTTGCGATTTTCAAAAGTTGGGAGGTATGGGGTCCACATCCGGAAACGGTGGCCACGCGGCTATTGTCGCGGCTAGGTAGTGAATGTGAGAGAGTTGCAGCAACCAGACCACTACACAGTGTTCGGAGCTGTGCCTGGTTTTGGCACACCGCAGCTCCTGTACACATCTGATTCGCAGGGGTCACCTGGAGCCTGACCACTGATGATCTGATATTGATATCCTAAGGAGAGGTCATCAGTAGAGATGAGCGAACTTCTGTTTTAAGTTCGGCGTCTAAAGTTCGGCTTCCGGTTAGCGGAGGATCCCGATATGTATTCCGAATTCCGTTGTGGTCCGTGGTAGCGGAATCAATAATGGCCATTATTGATTCCGCTACCACGGACCACAACCGAATTCGGAATCCATATCGGGATCCTCCGCTAACCGGAAGCCGAACTTTAGACGCCGAACTTAAAACAGAAGTTCGCTCATCTCTAGTCATCAGTATTAAAGTTGCAATAAACCCCTTTAATTAATAGGATTTTCTGTGTGTGTCCAATAGTCCGTAAGCCCAGCCAAACGGTTTTAACCACTGCTGTCCAAGGCTAGCAAACTATGTAACTGCAGAAGACACCAGACACCATTGCATCTTCTAAACTAGACCACCTTCCATATCCCCCATGTCTTAATCTATTGAAGTGACTATTCTCTGCTATTCTATAGGGGGTCGACGTAGTGAATGGGTGCGCAATTGGTCTGTCTGGAACTATTTTCGGGACTATTTTCCTATACAGGTAATATTTCCAAAAAACAAGTAATTGACAGATAAACACAAAAATCCAGTGGAATTATTTTCATTGGGGTGACTACACTAGACATGCGGTCAGGATCCCCCACAGTATCTTCATGAAATACACATGGCATACCTTGTCAAGGCAAGTCTTTTTGTATAAATTGAATAACCATACAAATGCAATGCGCAAACTGAAATAAATGCAGTGCTTTCTCAACTCCAGTATAAAAGTAACAGTCCAATTTAGCGACCAGGAATACAATTAAACATTTTAGTCTATATTGTCCATATAGCTTATAGGATACGGAGACAGCAGTTACATGTGGTCATGCTTCATTCTACCTCTGTATCCTATCAGCTATATGGACAACATATGCACAATATGGACTAAACCATTTCATTGGATTCATGGTCAAAATATGTGCAGTTTTTCTGAATGGATTATTGTGAAATAAACATTAATAAGAAAGGTGCACTACTGTGGATGCAAACAACCAAATCTGACTAAACCAGGGGTGCACAACTTGCGGCCCGCGGGCCGCATGCGGCCCCCGGAGCCAAGGTTTGCGGCCCCCGTCCTGCTGGACAGAAACACAGCTGATCATGCGATCAGCTGTGTTTCTTCCTGGAGCACCACACAGGGAAGGATGACAGCTCCTGCCCCTGTACTATAGCAGGAGTCTGGAGCAGGACGGGTCCCTGGCTATTGGTGAGAGTGGGGGGCCGAGGAGAAGGCAGGCGCAGTTTATCAGCGCTTCTGCCTTCTTCTCAAGGAGCGCTCTGCAGCAGTGGCATACTAAGGGAGAGGCGTGGGGGGCAGTCCGCCCCGGGTGCCGCTCTCAATACAGATGGAAGCGCTCATTGTTGGAGCACAGGGAGCTGCAGTTCTGTCACTCACTGCTCTGCGCTCTTCCCCTCCTTCAGGCCGGCGGCGCTCTGAATAGTAGAGTAGGAAGACTTCTCCCCACTCCACCATTCAGCCTGCAGACACGGATCGCGCTGCCAGCGTGTGTGGGCGGAGCCTGAAGCCCGGGAATCTGCATAAGCTCTGCCCACACAGTGCTGCAGAGCGATCTGTGCTGGCAGAGAAGAGAGGTATGTGAGCTTCCGGACCAGGACAAGGTGAGTAGGTACTGTGTTTGCTTGTTTTTTTGTTTTTTGTTTTTTGTTTTTAAAGGGGGCACAATGGTCATTGCTAATGTGAAGGGGGCACAATGGGCATTTTTACTTTGGAGGGTGGACAATGGGCATTGCTAATGTGAAGGGGGCACAATGGGCATTTCTACTCTGGAGGGGGCACAATGGGCATTTATTCTATGGAGTATGGAGGGGGCACAATGGGCATTTCTACTCTGGAGGGTGCACAATGGGCATTGCTAATGTGAAGGGGGCACAATGGGCATTTCTACTCTGGAGGGGGCACAATGGAAATTTCTTCTCTGGAGGGGGCACAATGGTCATTGCTAATGTGAAGGGGGCACAATGGGCATTTCTATTATGGATGGGCACAATGGGTATTTCTACTCTGGAGGGGGCACAGAGGGCATTGCTAATGTGAAGGGGACACAATGGGCATTTCTACTCTGGAGGGGGCACAATGGGCATTTCTTCTCTGGAGGGGGCACAATGGTCATTGCTAATGTGAAGGGGGCATAATTGGCATTTCTACTCTGGAGGGGGCACAGAGGGCATTGCTAATGTGAAGGGGACACAATGGGCATTTCTACTATGGAGGGGGCACAGTGCACAGAGGGCATTACTACTATGAAGGGGGCACAGAGGGCATTATTACTGTGAAGGGGGCACAATTGGCATTACTAACACAGAGGGTATTACTACTATTAAGGGGGCACAATGGGGATTTCTACTATGGAGGGGACACAGAGGGCATTATTACCGTGAAGGGGGCACATTGGGCATTATTACTGTGAAGGGACACAATGGGCACTATTACTGTGAAAGGGGACAATGGGCATTACTACTATTAAGGGGCATTATTACTGTGAAGGAGGCACAAAGAGGACATTACAACTGTGAAGGGGCATAGATAGGGTATTACTACTGTGAAAGTGGCACAGAGAGGGCATAACTACTGTGAGAGGGGCACAATGAGGGCATAACTACTATAAAGGGGGCACAATGTTGGCATAATGACTGTTAGGGGGCACACATCTGTACAAAACAATGAGGGCAATACTACTGTGAGGGGTTACGATTTTATTAAAGTATTAAGGGGGGGTGCCAGAGAAAGGACCCGCCCTGGGTGCCAAACAGCCTAGGCACGCCACTGCCGCTGATCAGCTGATAAACAAGCGATCACTCGTTTGTCGGCTGATTTGCATGTTTTATCAGGATGAAAGACGTACAATTATTGTCACCGTGCATATCTCACCGTGTAATCAGGAATTTGCTGCCAATAATCAACAGAACTGAATGAGGGAGCAGTGACTGTGGTAGTGATCATTCCTCCCCATTTACTTTGCATCAGCCTGTGTAATAGACTGATGCAAACAAGTGCTGATTAACTTGTTTTTTTTTGCGGCCCCTTGAAATAGAGCAATGTGACAATGCGGCCCCGAGACCAAAAAAGGTTGTGCACCCCTGGACTAAACCCTAAAAATGGTGTTAAAATTGAGAATTTAGCCAATATATCCTTATATTAAGGACATATCTTAGCCCGAGCACCGCACCAAGGTATCTCAAGTAGCTTGAGATACCTTGGCGTGGTGCTCGGGCTCAGATATGTCCTTAATATAAGGATATATGGCTAAATTCTCAATTTTAACACCAGTTTGAGGGTTTAGTCAGATTCGGTTGTTTGCATCCACAGTAGTGCACCTTTTTTTATTAATGTTTATTTCATATACTGTAGCTATTTACATCCACACATTTGTCTTGTGTAGGATGTATTTTTGTGGTACTTGTGATCTGCTGCGGGCATCCTCCAGTGTATGCATTTTTGCTGGGGATCGCCATTAGCAACAAGCCACAAGTGCAGGATCTGCTCACCTGGATATATATGCACAACTACATATGGGGTTGAGCACTTCCTGCCTTTTAACACCACGCCATTTTTTGTAGAATGGATTCTTGTGCAGAAAAACATTACCAGCAAAGTGAAGGAGATCAGATACTGTAAATCTCATGTACACTTTGCTTTTTCATAGAAACATAGAATAGAAACATAGAAACATAGAATGTGTCGGCAGATAAGAACCATTTGGCCCATCTAGTCTGCCCAATTATCTGAATACTATGGATAGCCCCTGGCCCTATCTTATATGAAGGATGGCCTTATGCCTATCCCATGCATGCTTAAACTCCTTCACTGTATTTGCAGCTACCACTTCTGCAGGAAGGCTATTCCATTCATCCACTACTCTCTCAGTAAAGGAATACTTCTTGATATTACTTTTAAACCTTTGCCCCTCTAATTTAAAACTATGTCTTCTTGTAGCAGTTTTTCTTCTTTTAAATATTCTCTCCTCTTTTACCTTGTTGATTCCCTTTACAGAAATTAACCTTCTGTGCATATTTTGAAATCCACAACATATCAACTCCCTGTGCCGTTTTTGTGGATTCCACCTTTTTCAATGCAAGGGTGTGATCTGCAGAAAATCCGCATCCAATCTGCACCAGAAACAACAAGTAACGCATGCAGTTTCTGGTGTGAAAACGCACAAAAATCTGCACTAAAAAGCGGATTTTCTCTTTTGAACCCCCATCCGTGTGCAGGGAGCCTTTGTGTTTTTATACTACAGTTGAGAAGGTATTGCATTTATAAAGGTTTGTGTATTGTTTTTTTTATATTCATTCAATTCATATATCATGCGTTTTTTATGAATTAACAATTTACGAGAATACTAGAAAGTTTTTGAAGTTTGAAGTTCTCAGACAACAAAGCTGCAGTTTTCATGCAATCCAAGATGGTATTCACCGACAAAGACACAAAGCACCACAATGTAAAATTCTGCTTTATTTCATATTTATTATACAGTATTTACAGGTACCAGAAAATATAGCAAAGTAGTAAAAGTTGTAGAAATCCTGTTTGTCAGCCATATATAAGGTGCAGAAAAACACTGCTTCCAGTAAGCCACTGACCATACATGTATAAAATATCAAGCTTCCCTAGAAACACTTGGGAACTGGGTCGCAGTTGTGTTGCCATGTGGCCAAGTCCACTTCTGCAGGAAGGCTATTCCATGCATCCACTACTCTCTCAGTAAAGTAATACTTCCTGATATTACTTTTAAACCTTTGCCCCTCTAATTTAAAACTATGTCCTCTTGTAGCAGTTTTTCTTCTTTTAAATATTCTCTCCTCTTTTACCTTGTTGATTCCCTTTACAGAAATTGACCTGCTGTGCAGTGGCTTGAAACACAGCAATATCCTAAAATCTAGAGGGGAAAGAAACTTTAAAACTCAGTCTAATGGATCCAATAAGAGAGTGTAACATTTTCCATCCTGTTGTTCCCTCTGCACAGCTTGTGAAGACACACAATCTACCTCCAGGGCGTAATTACATTATTGGTTCACATCCTCATGGGATTCTGTGCATTGGAGCGTTTTGTAATTTCGTAACAGAATCTACTGGATTCTCTCAGAAATTCCCTGGAATTCGACCTCATTTGGCTACACTTGCAGGAAACTTCCGACTGCCCATACTACGGGAATACCTGATGAGCGGAGGTAGGTTGATTGTAATTTATCAGTATTACTATGGATGAGTGAATCAAAGATGTTCATTTTTTATTAGTTTTCCATTATAAACTAATAGAAAATTAAAGTTTTTTAACCTTTTTTTGTAGGTTGTAAGGTCTTTGTATTTGTAATCTATAAAGCATCAACATGTCATAATGTAATGCTAATATATGAAAGTAATAATTAGGGATGAGCGAATCTTTGTTCTAATAATGCATGGAGCATGAGCTTTGGGCAATAACTTCATAAATTAATTTGTACTGTAAAAAACAATTTCCCACTTGGAACCGAACCCGAGTTCGGGAAATGTTTTTTTACAGTGCAAATTAATTTATGAAGTTATTGCCCAAAGCTCCTGCTCCGTACAGTATTAGAACAAACTTTTTATGCGAATCGACTTCGTCAATTCGCTCATCCCTAATTATTACTTTCATATATTAGCATTACATTATAACATATTGATGCTTTATAGATTACAAATACAAATACTTTACAAACTACAAAAAAATGTTAAAAAACTTTCATTTTCTATTAGTTTATAATGTAAAACTAATAAAAAATTAACATCTTTTTAAAAAGTCACAAAAAAGTTGCAAACTCACTACAGTTGGAAGGGGGCGTAAAAATCGGCAGTAACAAAACTGTTAGGTTTAAATATGCGCCAAATTTAACATACAACATACACCGTTTGATAAATTTGGCACAAAGTAAACCAATGCAAAACTGACCTCAAATATTTTCCTCATGATGAATTAGACTACTTTCACACTCGCGTTTTGGCTTTCCGTTTGTGAGATCCGTCATGGGCTCTCGCAAGAGGTCCAAAACAGATCAGTTTTTCCCTAATGCATTCTGAATGGAAAAGGATCCGCTCAGAATGCATCAGTTTGCCTCCAATCAGTCACCAATCCGCTCTGGAGGCGGGCACCAAAACGCTGCCTGCAGCATTTTGCTGTCCGCTTGACGAAACTGAGCCAAACGGATCTGTCCTGGCACACAACGTAAGTCAATGGGGATGGATCTGTTTTCTCTGACACAACCTGGCACAATAGAAAACGGATCCGTCTCCCATTGACTTTCAGTGGAGTTCATGACGGATCCGTCTTGGCTATGTTACAGATAATACAAACGGATCCGTTCATGACGGATGCATGCGGTTGTATTACTGTAACAGATCCGTTTTTGCAGATACATGATGGATCCGCCCAAAACGCGAGTGTGAAACTGTATGTATGATTCATTAAAAAGTATTGAAATATTGTGGCAAAGGGTACGTTTAATTTCATAATAGGAAAATGAGCGAGCACTCATACACTTGGCAACCAAATTGACATGTTCAGAAAATATTTATTAAATCCCCATAAAATACAAGCAATAAAATTTATAAGAACAATGTAGCAATAATATACAACATTACAGTCACATATATTGTGGTAGATATGATCGATACTATATTCAATAAAAATATATTCGATAGAAATATTCGATAAATTGAATGGTAGAAAATTCAATGTTGAAATATTCGATAGAATATTCGATACCACTCAATAGTGTCGATAAATTCAATAATATATATCACACCAAAAAACTTCAAGTATATGCTGTTATTTGGGAAAGAGGGGGTATTATCTTCTAGAGCTCTATCCCAATTTGGGAAACTGAATGTCACTGAAAATGTTGTAGGTGTATTCACTGGGAGCGCAATATGTTCATAAAGTGTCCACAGGAATCCTGATAATGTGAAAAGTCTCTTATAGCATATCCTTTTAAGGTCGATATGAGCTTTGAATTGAAGAAAACTTTAAATCGATATTTGGCTTACCGTCTGGCGTCTGCTGTCTCCCTATTGCTTCAATGGAGCTTTAAATATTTGCCGGCTTATTCAGTCGCTCCATATAGCAAGCTAGTTTAAATTTCGCGGGAGTTCCAAAGATCGCGGGAGTTGCCACTCTGTTCCGCAATTTCCTTTGGTGCAGCTTTCAACGATAAGAATAGTTAATCCTTTACTGTAGAAATTTTCTTCTGTATGGCCATACAGTATTATCGGAGGCTTTTCAATGCAGGTACATCACTTGTTTCACCATACGCGTTACGGGTAGATTCACTCTCCCTTCCTCAGTGGAATCTACCCGTAACGCGTATAGTGAAACAAGTGATGTACCTGCATTGAAAAGCCTCCGATAATACTGTATGGCCATACAGAAGAAAATCTCTACAGTAAAGGATTAACTATTTTTATCGTTGAAAGCTGCACCAAAGGAAATTGCGGAACAGAGTGGCAACTCCCGCGATCTTTGGAACTCCCGCGAAATTTAAACCAGCTTGCTGTATGGAGCGAATGAATAAGCCGGCAAATATTTAAAGCTCCATTGAAGCAATAGGGAGACAGCAGACGCCAGACGGTAAGCCAAATATCGATTTAAAGTTTTCTTCAATTCAAAGCTCATATCGACCTTAAAAGGATATGCTATAAGAGACTTTTCACATTATCAGGATTCCTGTGGACACTTTATGAACATATTGCGCTCCCAGTGAATACACCTACAACATTTTCAGTGACATTCAGTTTCCCAAATGGGATAGAGCGCTAGAAGATAATACCCCCTCTTTCCCAAATAACAGCATATAATTGAAGTTTTTTGGTGTGATATATATTATTGAATTTATCGACACTATTGAGTGGTATCGAATATTCTATAGAATTTTTCAACATTGAATTTTCTACCATTCAATTTATCGAATATTTCTATCGAATATATTTTTATTGAATATAGTATCGATCATATCTACCACAATATATGTGATTGTAATGTTGTATATTATTGCTACATTGTTCTTATAAATTTTATTGCTTGTATTTTATGGGGATTTAATAAATATTTTCTGCACATGTCAATCTGGCTGCCAAGTGTATGAGTGCTCGCTCATTTTCCTATTACTACATTTGCCTTTTAAGAGAGGGTGGGGTGATTCCCTCTATATGAGCTTGTAGCACCATACCTTAACTACTTGCTAGTGAGCCACCACAACCTACCACTACGTTTAATTTCATGTCTAATACATGATTTGTGGATATTGTATATGAATAGTTTTTGAAATGTACAACATTTACTAGTCTAAAATCTTTACCCAATAATGAACATGTTGTCATAGTCTAAGTGTCTCTGCATTCCACATACCTTTCTAACCCTACTATCTCCTTTTAGGTTTGTGCCCTGTGAATCAAAAATCATTAGGCTACACTCTATCCCAGAAAGGTCCCGGCAATGCCGTTGTTATAGTGATAGGTGGAGCCGCTGAGTCATTATCCTGTCAACCTGGAGTCACAACGCTCATCCTAAGTAGACGACGAGGATTTGTGAGACTAGCACTTGAGCATGGGTCAGTACTGAACAATAGCACAATAGTTTTTTTTTGTAAAGTTAGATGAAGTTCACACTTCAGTTATATGGTCAGTGATTTCCATCAGTTATTGTGAGCCAAAACCAGGTTCAGGTCAAAAACACAGAACAGGTGCAAATCTTTCCATTATACCTCATCTCCGAGTAGTCTTGACCACTGGTTTTGGCTCGTGATAACTGTCCAAACAACTGAAGTATGAACTTAGCCTTAGGCATTCGACCTCTGTGATAGAGATACATAATTATAAGAGCAGTCTAGTCTAGTTAGAGCATCACACTAGCGTTACAACCATCCACCAGGATGTTCCTCGCCAGGTCCCATTACAATCAATGGCACCAACGGGGAAAGGCAATATCTGAGCATGCCAGATATGGTGATTTTAACACTGGGGTGAAACTAGAATAAGTTTGCCTTATGAATTTTCCTCACTTATCATATTTAATTACAATATAATTTTGAGTCTGAAGCACAAATCATTGGTAGACCTCTGATGATTGTCCTTGTCTTGGTGTCTCAATATAGGGCTGACCTGGTTCCATCTTTCTCTTTTGGAGAGACTGACCTGTATGACCAAGTTCATTTCTCAGAGGGGAGTTTTCTTCGTGCAGCTCAATGCAAGGTCCAGAAATTTTGGGGGTTTGCGCCATGTTTCTTCTATGGTCGTGGCTTAATATCACCTAAATCAAAGGGTTTCATCCCTTACTCCAGACCAATAACAACTGTGGGTAAGTTTTAATTTTGTAATTTTATCACTATAGAAAACATAAATTTTCTCAATGTTATTCATTTATTTTGCAAAGATGTAACCACGTAATTTTTCAGAATAGGGTTCATCAATGCAACAATATTTAGGCCAAGGTGTCTTATATCAAGGGAGATTAAAATAAAAGATTAATCTCATAGGTTTAATAAACTGTAGATAAAGCATTCAATTATTTGCCTTAAATTTAAGTTTTAGTTTTCTTAATTAACAATTCGTGTACCAATAAAAGTGTCTATGAGCCAGATATTTAACGTGTCAATTTTCTAAACTGGAATTTAATTGAATGCCATGACCGCCACAGCACTTTCCTTTTTCACACAAATTTTTGTCTGGGAGGCTTGTGATTTTTGTTTTGCAGCACATTGATTAGCCTCTAAGTAGGTGGAAGGTCACTTAAATAATTGTTTTATGTGATCACCTTGTTTACAGACAGTGTGTTACGACTGTAGGTAGGGACAGACAAGGACAGTGAGCCCTAAGGCTGGAACCCAGCCCGCTTTCCCTTCCTACTTTCAGTACAAGCACTAGATAGCTAGACCCAACTGGTCGATGGTCTCTACACCATTTAAGTGCAGAGACAGACAAACAACAAAGACAAACACAATACCAGAGTTGTATGTTAATGGGTCAGGAATCGTCAACCTTTGCAGTATGAAACAAGAACAAAGAGTGGTCCTAAGACATGCCAAGATCAGAACCAGACGGACAACATAGTACCAAATGATAGACAGACAGTGGTCCGAAGACAAGCCGGGGTCAGAGGAAGGAGTAATCCAAGAAGCATAGTAAACAGGAACCAGGAACACAACTAGTGAGTCAGAGTGGGGTTCTAAGAAGTTCATGAGAATAAATGTTCTATATATTCAGCTGCACCTGCCGTCATTGTGAGGTTATGAAATTCCTTACCAAACTTTACTCTGCTGATGTTGTGTAGTCACTTTGCTCTTCACCCTATAGTCAATAACACAAAGTAACATTTTCATAAGTTAGTTTTTTTTCTTGCTCACTCTATGCATTTAATAAAAGTGTCTGAATTATACATGTATAAATTACCCATCCCCACCTAGTAACGCTGCCAAAGATTTGTATGCAAACTGCTTTCCAGGTAAAGGGCCTTCTAAACGGGTCAATGATCATCCAAACAAACATTGATAGGAATGTTCAGTTCCAACTACTGTCCTGTGTGAATAGCCGGCCGATCTGCCAACAAATGAGCAGCAACTCTGATGCCAAATCTGTGTTTTGTTATAGAAATATTCCTTATTTCAGGTTTTCAACTCAAACTTCCATGATTTTCCATTTTACCCAAACCATAGAATGTGTATAAGTGGATTAAAGTAGTTCTACAGTCAGATACATTCAACTGACTACCCTGAAGTTCTCTTTCAGGCTATTTTTCACATGCTGAAAAATAAAAGCACAAAAATATAAACCATATTTTCAATATAGTACATTTGTATGGACACAGGGCCTTTTTTTAATGAAAGGTGTGTGTTTGTGGCTAAAAATCAATATTGTAATTGGGTTTCATCAGAATTTTTCATCTGTTTGTCTTCTGCAGCCTGCATGTATTCTCATACATTGCAGAGTGCTCAGTCCTGTTCAGTATGAAATCCATCAGACAAGCTCTCCAATGGATCAGTCTGTAGCCTTTACATCTGCGCTCCTGAACACTCATAAAGCTGATAACCCTCATCTGGTTGTAAAGATGTCAGCTTAGATTTGTTTTCAGAGGAGCAGGATTTCAAACTAAACAAGACCGAGTAGATTGCAATGTACATGAATGTATGCAGGCTGCAGAAGACAAATAGTTAAAAAAAACTTTAATGAAACCAAATTATAAAAATTATTTTTAGCCAAAAACACCAAAGGTGTCCATAGCCTTTTTTTTGCAGAACATTAGGAATATCTCACTGTGTGTGACATAGTTTATTATATTTCATATTTTATAAGAGTATTCTCAATAACATCTATATTTCTCCCATTTTCCATAGTTGGAGAGCCAGTCACTGTGCCCCAGATAAAGGACCCAATCCCAGAGATTGTGGACCAATATCACAACATGTACAAACAAGCTTTGCTAAAACTTTTCCATGAGCACAAGACCAAATACGGTCTGGGTGAGAATGCGGAGCTGCGCATTTTGTGACAATAACTGGAAACCGAGTACTTAAATCTAACGCAAACTACAATGGCCACTTCCGTACACACACACCATCATGCTGTACACGCGTGTGCAATATTTTTGCTTGCTTTTTAATGAAGGCTTACTAAAGGCATAGACATGAACACATGACCAAAAGCGAATGTGTACATATACAGTATGTCCCATGTATAACTGTGTACAGGACCTGTGGATGCACAGTGCATGATAAGACATTACAGTATATGTATTCAAAATATTCCTATTCTGTATATTACAGACTCACACAATGTATACCTGGAATGCAGTTCTATGGCTAGTTTCACACTTGCGATAAAGCAATCTGGCAGAGCTGGATAGTGCCCCGTGCCCACCGGACCCCTAGACTGTAATGGGATCTGGAGGGAATCCGACCATAACCTAGCATAAATACCAGGATTCAGCCAGACACAAATTGCTGCACCCAAAAGATTTTGTCCAGCCGAATCCCGGTATTTAACCCTGAGGAGCATCCGGATCCCCACTGGTTCCCATTACAGTCAATGGGCTCCGGCAGTGGACAGCTGTATCCAGCTAGAAACTGCCTGCTGGATTGCGTTAGTGCAAGTGTAAAAGTAGACTTTGGAACCTGAATATGCAAGCTCTACACACTGGATAAACTGCGTCTGTAAAGTAAGGAGTCCAAGTAACCTAGTTGGTTGAAAAATGCTTTTCTCATGCTGGTGCTATCCTGGGTATGGGGTTAGCATGGCTGTCACTGTTGGAGACAATGACTGAAACTTAAAGGGGTTGTACCATTAAAAATATTTTCAAACCAGCACTTGGATCAGAATACTTCTGCAATTGCATGTAATTAAAAGCTTTGTATAGCCAATAAGTTATTCAATGAAATTCATCTGTATAGTGCCACCTGCTGTTTGCTCTTTTTCTAATTTCTCTGTCCACCTCTCTGAGGTGGGCACAGATGTTCAATTCCATCCTTCCAACTGCCACCAGCTGCAGCACAAAGGACACACCCTCTGAGGTGCCAAGCAACTGGAGCAATTTTAAGTGGAGATCTCTGCATCCATGTGAGGTACACGGCTGGTTGTAGCTTTGTTAGGGTCCATTCATACGTCCGTAGTGTATTGCAGATCCGCAAATTGCAGATCCGCAATACACCCGGCCGGCACCCCATAGAACTGCCTATTCTTGCCCTGCTGGACGAGCCCTGTCTAGACCAGCCAGAGCACCTTCAGCTCTGCTGGACATGGAGGCCACAGCTGGAAGCCTCAGAAACCAGGAGTAAAGTGTTCCCTGGACAAAGCAAGAGACAGACCAGATTAAAAAGGGAAGTACAGCCTAAAGAAGAAGCTGAGTTCCATAGCCAGCCTGTCAGCACAGCAGAGCCAAAGAGCGACAGATGTAGCATAGAGGAGTTTGCCTGCCACAGTTAATGCTAAAGCCTGTTGGTAACCAAAACAAAGTTCTGATTGTTTCTGATGTCTGTCTGGACTCAATTTATTTCATCATCCGCTTTATTACCTACCCCCCTTGTCTGCTTCAGAGCCAACGCCTGGGGATCCAGAGTATCCAGGTAGGAGTACCGTGACATGTGCACAACACCTAAAGGGACACTATAGGCCACCCTACACCACTCTGGCATTCCTATACCTGGGTACCATCCACAGTATCACTAAAAGGGGCCCTGTGCCCTTGTTGCTTCACTGCAACTGGCGTCACGAAAACAAACACTTATCCCATCTTAAAGGGACCCCAGTGCGGACCGCGCCTCTGAAGCATTAGTATGTGTGGGGGTATTAGATTCTGAGCCCCATTAAGGACACTGGCTATTATCAGCCTGAGAGAGAGAGAGAGAGAGAGAGAGAGAGAGGCCGATATACGGTAAGTGGTAATTTGAACTCACACAATGTTCTTTTATTTTTTACTAACATAGCTATGTGATTTTTTTGGTGTAAAGAAGTCACAAGACCCCTTTAGTGATCTTTTAAATGCCTGTGTGACAATATTTTGGTGCACAAACATTTTTAGTGGTGGCCCAATGGCAGGGTCCGGGCCCTGGAAACAGGCATACAAGAGAAGTAAAATCTCCTCCAGTCGGAGGCTGGCATAGTTGTCACCCAGGTGCCTAGACTGCTGGAGGTGCATCTAATTTCTGACAAGGTTTGTGCCTCATCATAAATTAGATGCTTCCTCCAGCAGCGCAGGGGCTATAAAAGACCAATATAAAAAGGCGTTCCTTTATAAATGTCCTCCAATATCGTCGTGACAGCTGGGGACAGACCACAGAAATATTGAACCTTTGGACATTGTCCAGAAACAAAAGATGTATTCACGATTTTTTGGGAAGTTAGAGGAACCTCTGTAAATGTTCTTATGCTATATGTTATGAACATTAGCAATAGCAGTATCTTACTTACCAGATGACTGATTATGTGGTCCCTATAGCGAATTTGAGAAGGTAGGTCCTGGGGAAAAGAGGACACTGGTAGATTTCCTCTATACCATGAAGTCATCGCAACCACATGAACATGTCTATAATACTAAACTGGGGAGTTTCTTAAATATTTAACCCTGTATATAAATATATATATATATACACATGTGTGTTATATATTTACAGTATATACATAATTATATATGTGTATATATACCACATATATGTATGTGCATATATATATATATATATATATATATACAGTACAGACCAAAAGTTTGGACACACCTTCTCATTCAAAGAGTTTTCTTTATTTTCATGACTATGAAGGCATCAAAACTATGAATTAACACATGTGGAATTATATACATAACAAACAAGTGTGAAACAACTGAAAATATGTCATATTCTAGGTTCTTCAAAGTAGCCACCTTTTGCTTTGATTACTGCTTTGCACACTCTTGGTATTCTCTTGATGAGCTTCAAGAGGTAGTCCCCTGAAATGGTCTTCCAACAGTCTTGAAGGAGTTCCCAGAGATGCTTAGCACTTGTTGGCCCTTTTGCCTTCACTCTGCGGTCCAGCTCACCCCAAACCATCTCGATTGGGTTCAGGTACGGTGACTGTGGAGGCCAGGTCATCTGGCGCAGCACCCCATCACTCTCCTTCATGGTCAAATAGCCCTTACTTTCAAAGTTTTCCCAATTTTTCAGCTGACTGACTGACCTTCATTTCTTAAAGTAATGATGGCCACTCGTTTTTCTTTACTTAGCTGCTTTTTTCTTGCCATAATACAAATTCTAACAGTCTATTCAGTAGGACTATCAGCTGTGTATCCACCTGACTTCTCCTCAACGCCACTGATGGTCCCAACCCCATTTATAAGGCAAGAAATCCCACTTATTAAACCTGACAGGGCACACCTGTGAAGTGAAAACCATTTCAGGGGACTACCTCTTGAAGCTCATCAAAAGAATGCCAAAAGTGTGCAAAGCAGTAATCAAAGCAAATGGTGGCTACTTTGAAGAACCTAGAATATGACATATTTTCAGTTGTTTCACACTTGTTTGTTTCCCACTTGTTTGTTATGTATAATAATTCCACATGTGTTAATTCATAGTTTTGATGCCTTCATTGTGAATCTACAATTTTCATAGTCATGAAAATAAAGAAAACTCTTTGAATGAGAAGGTGTGTCCAAACTTTTGGTCTGTACTGTATATATATATATATATATATATATATATATACAGTGGGATGCGAAAGTTTGGGCACACCTTCTCATTCAAAGAGTTTTCTTTATTTTCATGACTATGAAGGCATCAAAACTATGAATTAACACATGTGGAATTATATACATAACAAACAAGTGTGAAACAACTAAAAATATGTCATATTCTAGGTTCTTCAAAGTGGTCACCTTTTGCTTTGATTACTGCTTTGCACACTCTTGGCATTCTCTTGATGAGCTTCAAGAGGTAGTCCCCTGAAATGGTCTTCCAACAGTCTTGAAGGAGTTCCCAGAGATGCTTAGCACTTGTTGGCCCTTTTGCCTTCACTCTGCGGTCCAGCTCACCCCAAACCATCTCGATTGGGTTCAGGTCCGGTGACTGTGGAGGCCAGGTCATCTGGCGCAGCACCCCATCACTCTCCTTCATGGTCAAATAGCCCTTACTTTCAAAGTTTTCCCAATTTTTTCGGCTGACTGACTGACCTTCATTTCTTAAAGTAATGATGGCCACTCGTTTTTCTTTACTTAGCTGCTTTTTTCTTGCCATAATACAAATTCTAACAGTCTATTCAGTAGGACTATCAGCTGTGTATCCACCTGACTTCTCCTCAACGCCACTGATAGTCCCAACCCCATTTATAAGGCAAGAAATCCCACTTATTAAACCTGACAGGGCACACCTGTGAAGTGAAAACCATTTCAGGGGACTACCTCTTAAAGCTCATCAAAAGAATGCCAAAAGTGTGCAAAGCAGTAATCAAAGCAAATGGTGGCTACTTTGAAGGACCTAGAATATGACATATTTTCAGTTGTTTCCCACTTGTTTGTTTCCCACTTGTTTGTTATGTATAATAATTCCACATGTGTTAATTCATAGTTTTGATGCCTTCATTGTGAATCTACAATTTTCATAGTCATGAAAATAAAGAAAACTCTTTGAATGAGAAGGTGTGTCCAAACTTTTGGTCTGTACTGTATATATATATATATATATATATATATATACAGCACAGACCAAAAGTTTGGGCACACCTTCTCATTCAAAGAGTTTTCTTTATTTTCATGACTATGAAGGCATCAAAACTATGAATTAACACATGTGGAATTATATACATAACAAACAAGTGTGAAACAACTAAAAATATGTCATATTCTAGGTTCTTCAAAGTGGTCACCTTTTGCTTTGATTACTGCTTTGCACACTCTTGGCATTCTCTTGATGAGCTTCAAGAGGTAGTCCCCTGAAATGGTCTTCCAACAGTCTTGAAGGAGTTCCCAGAGATGCTTAGCACTTGTTGGCCCTTTTGCCTTCACTCTGCGGTCCAGCTCACCCCAAACCATCTCGATTGGGTTCAGGTCCGGTGACTGTGGAGGCCAGGTCATCTGGCGCAGCACCCCATCACTCTCCTTCATGGTCAAATAGCCCTTACTTTCAAAGTTTTCCCAATTTTTCGGCTGACTGACTGACCTTCATTTCTTAAAGTAATGATGGCCACTCGTTTTTCTTTACTTAGCTGCTTTTTTCTTGCCATAATACAAATTCTAACAGTCTATTCAATAGGACTATCAGCTGTGTATCCACCTGACTTCTCCTCAACGCAACTGATGGTACCAACCCTATTTATAAGGCAAGAAATCCCACTTATTAAACCTGACAGGGCACACCTGTGAAGTGAAAACCATTTCAGGGGTCTACCTCTTGAAGCTCATCAAGAGAATGCCAAGAGTGTGCAAAGCAGTAATCAAAGCAAAAGGTGGCTACTCTGAAGAACCTAGAATATGACATATTTTCAGTTGTTTCCCACTTGTTTGCTATGTATATAATTCCACATGTGTTAATTCATAGTTGTGATGCCTTCAGTGTGAATCTACAATTTTCATAGTCATGAAAATAAAGAAAACTCTTTGAATGAGAAGGTGTGTCCAAACTTTTGGTATATACAGTCCTGATCAAAAGTTTAAGACCACTTGAAAAATGGCAAAAAATCTTATTTAGCATGGCTGGATCTTAACAAGGTTCCAAGTAGAGCTTCAACATGCAACAAGAAAAAATGGGAGTGAGACAAAACATTTTTTGAGCATTCAATTTAATGAAAACAACAAATAAACTGAAACAGGCTGTTTCACACCCCCCAAAAAAAACTAAACCCCCCCAAAACAGAAATCCAACTTCCAAACATGAACTCGGTAATAAGTAGCTCCGCCGTTATTGTTTATCACTTCAAAAATTTGTTTCGGCATGTTTGATGCAAGCGTTTCCATGAGGTGAGTGGGAACATTTCTCCAAGTGGTGAAGATGGCCGCAGAAAGGCATCTACTGTCTGGAACCATTTTTGTAAACTTCCCTTTCCATCCATCCCCAAAGGTTCTCAATTGGATTTAGATCAGGGGAACACGCAGGATGGGCCAAAAGAGTGATGTTATTCTCCTGGAAGAATTAAATTGTCCTGCGGGCATTGTGTACTGTAGCGTTGTCCTGTTGAAAAGCCCAGTCGTTACCACACAGACGAGGGCCCTCAGTCATGAGGAATGCTCTCTGCAACATCTGGACATAGCCAGCGGCCGTTTGATGCCCCTGCACTTCCTGAAGCTCCATTGTTCCACTGAAGGAAAAAGCACCCCAGACCATTATGGTGCCCCCTCCACTGTGGCGCGTAGAAAACATCTCAGGTGGGATCTGCTTGTCATGCCAGTAACATTGGAAACCATCAGGACCATCAAGGTTAAATTTTTTCTCATCAGAGAATAAAACTTTCTTCCACCTTTGAATGTCCCATGTTTGGTGCTCTCTTGCAAAGTCCAAACGAGCAGTTCTGTGGCGTTCAAGGAGACGAGGTCTTTGAAGACGTTTTTTGTTTTTGAAGCCCTTCAGTCTCAGATGCCGTCTGATGGTTATTGAGCTGCAGTCAGCACCAGTAAGGGCCTTAATTTGGGTCGAGGATCGTCCAGTGTCTTGACGGACAGCCAATTGGATACTCCGGCTCAGTGCTGATGAAATTGTTTTGGGTCTTCCACTTGACTTTTCTGTTCCATAACCCTCAGGATCATTTAAGAAATTCCAAATGACTGTCTTACTGCGTCCCACCTCAGCAGCGATGGCGCGCTGTGAGAGACCCTGCTTATGCAGTTCAACAACCTGACCACGTTCAAAAAGGGAGAGTTTTTTTGCCTTTGCCATCAAAACGTGTGACTACCTGACAGAAAATGACAATGAATCCACATCTTTGCACAGATTTGGCCTTTTAAAGGCATGTGGTCCTAAAATTTGGATCAGCTGAAAAACAGCCTATTTCAGTTTACCGCATTTTTCGCCCTATAAGACGCACCAGCCCATAAGATGCACCTAGGTTTTTGAGGAGGAAAATACCAAAAAATATATTTTTAACCAAAAGGTGTGCTTTTGGTGGGTTTGAACTAATGGCGGTCTGTGCATGACACTATTATGGGGGATCTGTGGATGATGCACTGTTATGGGGTGGGGGATTTGTGGATGGCACTGTTATGGAGGGGATCTGTGGATGGCACTGTTATGTGGGGGATCTGTGGATGGCACTGTTATGGGGGAGCTGTGGATGGCATTATGATGGGGGGGGTCTGTGGATGGCATTATGATGGTGGGGGGGATCTGTGGATGGCATTATGATGGGAGGGATCTGTGGATGGCACTGTTATGGGGTGGTGGATCTGTGGATGACACTGCTATATGTGTCATCCACAGATCCCCCCATAACAGTCCCATCCACAGATCCCCCCATCATAATACCATCCACAGACCCCCCCCTCCCCCATCATTATCCCATTCACAGATTCCTAGGGAGGTGCTGTAGTAGGCGGGAAGAGCGCAGGCACTGTACTCTGGCCCCGCAGCTCAGTATCTACTGTATTATAAGTAGTGTTAATCATCAGATCTAAACTGAATAATGATGCGCTCCCCATGTGTACCGTACTTACCGGTACATGTCACACTCCTGTAGTAAGCACTAGCAGCTAGCAGGCAGGCCGGGCGGCCGTAACTCACTGAGGTCACGTGCCTGCTCCGCCTACTTCATTCATAAAGTAGGTGGAGCAGGCACGTGACCTCTGTGAGTTACGGCCGCCCGGCCTGCCTGCTAGCTGCTAGTGCTTACTACAGGAGCGTGACATGTACCGGTAAGTACGGTACACATGGGGAGCGCATCATTATTCAGTTTAGATCTCATGATTAACACTACGTATAATACAGTACATACTGAGCGGCGGGGCCAGAGTACAGTGCCTGCACTGCCCCGCCGCTCTCCCCGCCTACTACAGTCCCTCCTCACTAATACATGGCAGTCCCCCAATCTCGCCCGTGTGAAAGAGGCCTAAGGGCACACATGTATGTATTCAATGCTGGGAATGTAGGATTTCTATCATTATGTTGATTTCTCTATGTAGTTATTTGACTGAAGGACTGATGAGATGACACCTGAGGTGCTGTTGTCACTATGGCATCACAAGTAGGCAGGGCCGGTGCAAGGATTTGCCCCCTTCACCAGAACTTGGTGGGGGTTATGTTAAAAGGAGGGGGTGGGGCGTGGCCAGCCATGGAAGAGTGAGGACGTGCTCTCCCTGAGCTCCTCTGCGGCCCTGGCACTATCCAGCTTCATCCTGCCACCCACGATGGGCAAAACGACAAGGCCTCTTACCCCGGCTTTTCGCCCGGCAGCTGTCTTCCCCGGGCTCCGGTTCGTCGGGTCCCCATGTGGCTCCCCAAGATGGCGCCGGCGCTGGACACACGTGCCCGCCTCCGATCCCTGCTGATGCCTCCGGCTGTGCTGAAGTGCCGACTATCCGGCACGGATCGTCCTCTCTGCCTCCCCGACCCTCCACCCCAACAGCGGCGATGGATCTGCAAGTCTGGGACAGGATCCCTCCGGCTGCCTCAGATCAGCGCTCACCGCTGCTCTCTTCTCCTCTGGCGTCTGCTAATGCTCATGCCCAGCCGACATGTACCGCTCCAGCAGTGATCTCCCCAGCGGTGGCTGGCCTGCAGGTTAGTTATGGGGCACCCTGCAGAGCTCTTCAGCTACAGGTTCAGGGACTGGGGACCCCACTGTCGCCCATACTTCAGCCCTGCAGCCTCATGCCCTCCCTTTATGGCCTGCTAGGCCGTTGGCTAATATGGACGATCCCTCCATCCATGGGGACCCCGCACTCAGCCCTGCAGACACACGGCGTTCCCTAGGGGGGCCCCCCAACCTGGGGGAGCTGCTATTGTGCAGGACTACTCCCATCCTCCATCTCTCTCACCTGGGCCTTCGTTGGCGGCCTCACCGCGCTGGTCCTCAGGTTCCTCCTGGGGTGGACCCCACCAGACCCCATCTGGGGTGTCCCCTGTGAGACCGGTCCGAGCATCTACTTCTCCCATCGCAGGGACCCCCTCAGTTGTCCTTGCGCACTCTTATTTGCTCTCTGCCCACTAAAACGGATTTATCTGATTTTGCTACTAACATACTGCAGGAGTGCAAACGTGAATTCTCTCAAGTCCGCTCTGAGATGGCTGTGATTGACTCCAGGATTGACTCTGTAGTTCAAGACCAAGCATCGTTCACGGCCGCGGTCTCAGCCCTGCAGGACACGGTCCAGTCTCACGAGGCCCAGCTTAATGCTTTACATCAACACCTGGACGATATTGAGAATCGCAATTGTCGCAACAATATTCGGATCCGGGGCCTTCCGGAATCGGTGTCGGGCCCTGAACTTCTCTGCACCATAACTGGATTGTTTAACAAAATCCTAGGTCGCCCACATTGAAATTGATAGAGCGCACAGGGCCCTTAGACCCCCCAACCCGGATGGCTCTAATCCGAGGGATGTCATCTGCCGGATCCATTTCTATATAATCAAGGAACAAATCCTGAACAGGGCCCGACGGTCTTCGCCCTTATCATTTGATGGCTCTGCTCTTCAACTTTTACAGGACCTTTCTCGCTATACTTTAGCCCAGAGAGCTGCCCTGCGACACCTATTGGATCTTCTCAGGGAGCGTAGTATCCCCTACAGGTGGGGCTATCCCTTTGCTCTCCACGCGGGACCCAAAGGACATGCTGTGATACTACGCAAGCCTTCAGACCTTCCAGAGCTTCTTCGCCTCCTGGACCTTCCGGAGGTTTCTCTGGGACCTTGGCCTTCTATCCTCCAACCTGTACCTCCACAACGGAGCCGTGTCCGCCCGCCACACTCTGGTCGCACCGGGTCACCGTGGACGGCCCAGTCGGCCCCTCCTACACGGGGACAACGTCGCTCCCCAACCCATGATGGTGGATCTACGTTCCCTGTGGATGTGGGCTCCTGAGATGGACGGTGTGACTTAGAAGTCTCCGGTTCTATTACTTGTGAGGCGCCATTGCGCAACTAGCCCTCACATGCCCTCCTGGTGGCAGGCTTGGTTATTATTATTCTTGTTGCAAGCCAGGGTTTGCAGCTGGCTCGCTTTTTTCTGGTTGTTTTTTTTTCTACTACTCCTCGTTTTCTTTCTCTTCCCTTGTTCGTCTGTATTTCCCTTTGTTCCTTGTGTTTTTTTGCCCCTTGTTTTGCTACAGGTATGACTCCGCTCAAGATTGCGTCATTTAACGCTAAAGGCCTCAACACTCCTGAGAAGCGATCCCAGGTCCTCCATCACTTTCACCGTCAGAGGGCACAGATAGTATGTTTCCAAGAAACCCACTTCAAGGAAGGTAAAGCCCCTGCCATCCGCCACAGGCACTACACATCCTGGCACCTTGCGAATAATGCTGAGAGCAAATCTAAAGGTGTCGCCATAGCGATCCACAAATCTCTGGCTCACCAGGTTCTGGGATGTGTTGCTGACCCTGGGGCGCGATACTTGATCCTGAATCTTATTATTGGTGGACGGGAATTCACTATCCTCAATGTCTATGCTCCTAATTGCCATCAGGTCCCTTTTATTGCAGATTTAATGGATAGGGTTCTGCCCCTGATTCGTGGAACGCTAGTGCTCTGCGGTGACCTTAATCTCACCCTCGACCCCACGCTTGATAATTCTTCAGGCAGGGCCTCCCTATTATGCTGCTATTAAAAGGGTGAAAAAAGCTTTCCTCCAGGTACAACTATGTGACCCATGGCGCATCCACCACCCTGCGGATAGGGACTACACTTTCTTTTCCACCCCCCATTCCTCATACAGTAGAATAGATTACATTCTGGTTCAGCACTCCGCCCTCTCTTGGCTCGTTTCCACATCTATTGGTAACATTCTCTGGTCCGATCATGCCCCGGTATTCTGCTCCCTGATGCTCCCTTCCTTAGCAAGGACTGAATGGACCTGGCGGTTAAATGAGTCGCTTCTTCTAGATGTAGTGTGCGCTGCGGATCTCCACACCACTGTGACCAATTTCCTCTCTGACCATGCCATAGACCCGACTTCCCTCCCCATGCAATGGGAGGCCATGAAGTGTGTTCTCCGGGGAGTCCTCATTAAGCATGGCGCCCGCCTTAAAAAAGAAAGAGCTTTTGCTTTGAAGACTGCTCTGCAGAAGGTTGCATCCCTGGAACTTCTTCACAAGCGCTCTCTCTCTCACTCTGTCCTCTCTGATCCACCCCGTCCAATAAACACCATTAAAAAAAATTAAAAATAAAGTTAAAAAAAAAAGCCATTTTTGTCACCTTACATCACAAAAAGTGCAACACCAAGTGATCAAAAAGGCATGTGTCCCACAAAATTGTACCAATAAAATCGTCACATTATCCCGCAAGAAATGAGCCACTACATAAAAAAATCGCTCAAAAATAAAAAATATAGTTCTCAGTACATTGAGACATTAAAACATCATTTTTTTGTATCCAAAATGCTATTGCTGTGTTAAAGTAAAAAAAATAAAAGTATACATAATAGGTATCACCGCGTCCGTAACAACCAGCTCTATAAAAATATCACATGACCTAACCTCTCAGGTGAACACCGTAAAAAATAAAAAATAAAAACAGTGCCAAAAAAGCAATTTTTTGTTACCTAACATCACATAAAGTACAACACCAAGCGATTAAAAAGGCGTATGCCCCCCAAAATAGTATCACACCATCATCTCATCCCGCAAAAAATGAGACTCTAAGGCCTCTTTCACACTTGCGTTGTTGGGATCCGGCATGCACTTCCGTTGCCGGAGGTGCCTGCCGGATCCGTAACAACGCAAGTGTACTGAAAGCATTTGAAGACGGAACCGTCTTCCAAATGCTTTCAGTGTTACTATGGCACCCAGGACGCTATTAAAGTCCTGGTTGCCATAGTAGTAGTGGGGAGCGGGGGAGCGGTATACTTACAGTCCGTGCGGCTCCCCGGGCGCTCCAGAATGACGTCAGAGCGCCCCATGCGCATGGATGACGTGATCCATGTGATCACGTGATCCATGCGCTTGGGGCGCCCTGACGTCACTCTGGAGCGCCCGGGGAGCCGCACGGACGGTAAGTATGCTGCTCCCCTGCTCCCCGCTACACTTACCATGGCTGTCAGGACTTTAGCGTCCCGGCAGCCATGGTAACTATTCAGAAAAAGCTAAATGTCGGATGCGGCAATGCGCCGAAACGACGTTTAGCTTAAGGCCGGATCCGGATCAATGCCTTTCAATGGGCATTGATCCCGGATCCGGCCTTGCGGCAAGTCTTCAGGATTTTTGGCCGGAGCAAAAAGCGCAGCATGCTGCGGTATTTTCTCCGGCCAAAAAACGTTCCGTACCGGAACTGAAGACATCCTGATGCATCCTGAACGGATTACTCTCCATTCAGAATGCATTAGGATAATCCTGATCAGTATTCTTCCGGCATAGAGTCCCGACGACGGAACTCTATGCCGGAAGACAATAACGCAAGTGTGAAAGAGCCCTAACTAAGACAATCGATCAAAAAATAACAAAGCTATGGCTCTCAGACTATGGAGACACTAAAACATCATTTATTTTGCTTTAAAAATGCTATTATTGTGTAAAACTTAAATAAATAAGAAGTATACATATTAGGTATTGCCACATCCGTATTGATCTATTTTATAAAAATGTCACATGACCTAACCCCTCAAGTGAACGCTGTAAAAATAAATTAATAAAAACTGTGCTAAAACAGTTGCCCAATAAAGTGTAATAATGAATGATCAAAAATTCATATGTATCCAAAAATTGGACTAATATAAACATCAACTCTTCCTGCAAAACATTAGCCCCTGCACAAGACGATCAGCAGAAAAAATAAATAAAAATGGCAACACAAAAACATTTTTTTTTTCAAAAATGCTTTATTATGTAAAACGGAAACAAACAAAGAAAGTAGACATATTTGATATCATTGCATCCATAACAACCTGCTCTATAAAAATAGCACATAATATACCCTGTCAGATGAATGTTGCAAAAAATAAAAACAGTGCCAAAACAGCCATCTTTTTGGTTACCTTGCCTCACAAAAAACTTAATATAGAGCAATTAAAAGTCATATGTACCCCCAAAATAGTACCAATAAAACTGGCACCTTATCCCCTAGTTTCGAAAATGGAGTCACTTTTTGAAAGTTTCTACTGTAAGGGTGCATCAGGGGGGCTTCAAATGGGATATGGCATCTAAAAACCATATGGCATCTAAAAACCAGTTCATCAAAATCTGCATTCCAAAAATCATATGGCGCTCCATTTCTTCTGCGCCCTACCGTGTGCCCTTACATCAGTTTACGCCCACATGTGGGGTGTTTTTGTAGAATCAGGGTAATAAATATTAAGTTTTGTCTGGCTGTTAACCCTCTATGTGTTAAAGAAATTTTTTTATTAAAATGGAAAATCTGCCAAAAAAGTGAAATTTAGAAATGTTATCTCTATTTTCCTTTATATTCTTGTGGAACACCTAAAGGGTTAACAAAGTTTGTAAAATCAGTTTTGAGTAATGTCGTGGAAATTTTTATTAGCATAGGATGACCATAGTGGACTTTCTCTTTAGCTTAGGAATGTTATGTAGGTTTATTTTGTATATGCCTCCCTGTGTGAAGTCTGACAGGATTACGGTTATAAGAGAGCGAGATCTGGTCAGGACAGTACCAGGGAAATTCTATAGATCAGCACTTGGGTTCCTACTCCCCCATGTGAGAGCCGCCACCGTTGGTTTGAGGGGATCTAATGGCTGCTGGCTCTGAGAGCAATGTTCTTAGTAAAAGCTACCAGCGGGTCCACATCAGCAACGGTGGGGTATAGCACACTGATGCCGGTCTCATGGAACCATGGGGTCCCCAACATGCTGCTAAACATTGGTTGGTGGGACTGGTGTCCATGTGAATGCTATATCACCTTTCTTGGTCGACCCTGTTTTAAAAGACCTTCCTCAGGGACTGATCCCCCCGTTCGGAACCATGTCTAAGGCCGGGTTCAAACGAACGTGTGTGACCTGTGCCTGTGAAGCGGCCCGCAAATAGCGGGCCGCAATGCTCGATCGCCGGCCGTAGGTCAGCCGCATCGGATCGCGGACCCATTCGCTTTAATGGGTCTGCGATCCGGCCGTTCCGCTAAAAGATAGGACTTGTTCTATCTTTTAGCGGAACGGAAGTACAGGACATAACCCCACGGAGGCACTCCGTAGTGCTTCCGAGGGGTTCCGTCCCGTGCGGCCGTTCCGCGATTCCGGATTAGCGGACCCATTGAAGTGAATGGGTCCGCATCCGTGATGAGGAATTCACACGGAACTGTGGCCGTGTATTGCGGCCCGCAATACGGCCACAGATCACACACGTTCGTGTGAACTTAGCCTAACAGAGGTTCACTTTGGGTCAGTACGAGATTTGCACTGGATTAAATGGATGTTGTCCGATTAAAAGGCAATATCTGTTTAAGTAAAGGCTGATTCATTTGGAAGCATTTGCACATGTCCTAGGTGTGGTGGTGATTTGTGATCAGCAGACCACATAAGCATGTTTGAGCTCCACCCACCGGCACTCTGAGGAAGTGTCCAAATATGTCCCTTCCAGTTCTGAAATGTATTTCTATTGGTTAAGGCATGAGGTGGATTGTACCTACGTATCTGTAATATTATTGGGCGGCCATGTGCCATGGAGGGCTGGGTTAGCCCATTAAAAGGTCTGAGTCATGTTAACAGAGACACAGAATTTTCTTGGAAACTAAGCAGACTGTACGCAAGTCTTCTTTCATCGGTGCTGGTTGCTTATACTTACAAGTCTCCATATATCTAAAAGAGCTAATAGTACTTCACAAGGATCAGGATTCGACAGTACCAAGGGACCTGGCCCACTACTACAGTAACCTAAGGGGTGTAGTTTCTACAATGGGGTCATTTATGGGGGGGTTTCCACTATGTAAGCCCCACAAATTGCCTTCAGAACTGAACTGGTCCTTAAAAAAGCTGACTTTGGAAATTTTCTTTAAAATTTCAAAAATTTATAAAAAAATTCTAAACCTTCTAACGTCCTAAAAAAATAAAATTACTGTAAGATCCTCACTTGTCTCGCACTCCGGTGTGACCAAAAAGGGTTCTCGTGGAGGGCGGGACAGGTTACGCGTGTCTCCACTGATACACCAGATCCAACCCCTTTGCGAACCGACACGGGGATGCGTTTGTGTGTGCGCCGGAGAAGAAGACCGCCGGGGACTCAGGGACAGGTTGGTCGGGCTAGTGGCAGTACGTCGCGGCCTGGCTTGTCTCCGGTACCTCTTGCGGATTCCACTTCGGTGTCCATATCGACGTGCTCGCGTACTCCCGCTGAGCCTGTCATGAGTCTGCGTGTACGCTCGGGAACGGGTTCGCAAGGGGATGTGCGGTCGCGTGTACACACGTCTTATGAGCTTCGCCGACCTGTGATGAGAAAAGCACCTGGCCACAAATTCTAAGTAGATTAGGGGGACCAGCATTGGGATAATTGCAAATGACCGGCCAAGGCTGTGTACACAGGTGTAGGGCAGTTCATGACCTATGGGGAGTGGACACTTGGCGCCCTGGGATTTGTTAGCAGGCACATAAAAGGTGATATCCCTGGCCGGTCACTGCCCATTGTTATCCTTCCCTTTCCAGATACAGGTCATACTACTTGTGCTAGTCACTGAAGGTTGTCTGGACTCCGTCCTTTCCAGTGGGACCCAGGATCCGGAATTCCCTGTGATGTATCCTTTCATCTGGAAAGTGTGCACAGCGATTTAAAGCACGGATTGGGACTTCCCCTGGCTTCCATTAGTTTTAGTATTCCTGTTATTTGTTACCAGTGAAGTTTTCCTGGACTTTGTTTACATTCTTTTGAATAAAACCCCTTGCTTCATCTACACTGGTCTGTTTCGTTGGTGCCTTGCATTACAGAACAGTGGGCCCAACCAACAGTTGCCATGGAAAAAATCCAGCAGCAGCTAACTGAATTAACAGGCAGGGCCGTCTTTAATATTGATTGGACCCTGGGCAAGAATTTACTTGGGCCCCCTGGATCCCGCCCCCCCCCCCGCACTTTGCTGTACTTGCTATACAGCAGCACTTACCTGTCACATCTAGGGCCTCCAGGTGACGTCTCCTCTCTGTCATCATCTTCTCTGTAGATCTTCTCTCTCATCATCTTCTCCACTCGGTCTGGACAACTTCTCTCAGCTGCCTCATCTCTGCAGAGTGTGACACACAGACATCTTAGCTTCCTTACATTCTATCATTATCCCCCAACTGGAGTCCCCACAGTGTTATCCTGCTGCTTGCTGTACCCCCCCCCCCCCAGGGGTGTAGCTATAGGGGGTGCAGAGGTAGCAGTCACTACCGGGCCCAGGAGCCTGAAGGGGCCCAAAGACACTTGTGCCGCATAAGAAGACACACAAAGCACTGAGGGAAGGTGGGTGGCCAAGCTGAACTCTTGCACTGGAGCCAATGAGCCTTTAGTTATGCCCCTGCCCCCCCCCATACCCCCAAATACTATCCTGAAGAAACATTACTGCCCCCCATAGTAATAGTGCTCCTCATAGTCCCACCAATAGTAATTCCCTTCTAGAATGCCCTCATTAGTAACACTGCCCCAACCGTGATAATGCTCCTCAACAATGCCCCCATTATTAGAAGAGCCCTCCAATATTAATAATACCCTCACAGAGCCCCCCAGTAGAAATAAGGCCCCCTATTGTTCCCCCAGTGGTAATAAAGCTCCCTACAGACCCATCAGTAGTAATAAGGCCCCCATAGTGCACTTAGTAGAAAAAAGGCGGATCTATAAGACCCTCCTATAGAGCCCCCAGTAGTAATAAGACCACCTATAATGTCCCCTGGATCTGCAGTGCCCCCTGCAGTTATAATCCTCCCTCCACCATACAGTCCCATGTAAATAACATCACCTCCTCCCCAGTCGCCTCCAACGCACAATCCCATGCCCTAAGGCTACTTTCACACTTGCGTTCGTGCGGATATGTCCTGTACTTGTACAGGATGGATCCGCACCGATAATACAAACTAATGCATCCGTTCAGGACCGATTCGTTTGTATTAGATTTGAATTTCTAAGTCCCAATACGGATCCGTCCTGACTTACATTGAAAGTCAATGGGGGACGGATCCGTTTACAATTGCACCAGTTTGTGTCAATGCAAAGGGATCCGTCCCCATTTACTTACATTGTAAGTCAGGACAGATCCGTTTGGCTCCGCAAGGCCATGCGGACACAAAAACGCTGCTTGCAGCATTTTGGGATCCGCCTCCAAAATGAAACGGGGTGCCGTACGGAGCCGAACGAATGCATTCTGAATGGATCCGCATCCATTCAGAATGCATTGGGGTTAAACTGATGCATTTGGGGCTGCTTGTGAGAGCCTTGAAACGGATTGCACAAGCGGATCCCCAAACGCAAGTGTAAACGTAGCCTAAACATTAAGTCCCATGTACATAAACATCATTCCCCCCCACCATCCACATTCAACATACAGTCCCATGTAAATAACATCACTCCCTCCCCAGCCACCTCAAGCACACAGTTCCATGTCAATAACATCCCTCCCTTCAGCCCTAGTACATCCTAGTTAAATAACTACAACCCCCAGCATTGCTCTGCCTCTCCCTTAACTTACCTCTCCTCATGTACAGACATCAGCATTAGGCTCCTTCTCCTTTTCACTCCGGTCCAATCCTGCACTGGTCACATGATGGTGACATCATCCAGGTCATCCTATCACAGCCTGTTTTGCTGATCACATGACCTGTGATGTCACCACAGGTCTTTCACCTCTTCCCAGACAGTGTATATTAGATTCAATTGTATTGCCGTTCTGTGTACGGCAATACAGTTGTATCTAGCAGGCAGGCAGGACATTCGGGGCCTGGGACAAAACATCAGGGGCCCATGCCCCGAATGTTTTAACCTAGTGACTAGTGAATGGGAGTCGGGAAACTGAGCTCCTTGGGCCCCCAGGAGCAACTGGGCCCGGGGCAGCTGCCCCTTTTGCCCTGCGGCAAAGACGGCCCTGTTAACAGGAGCAGTTAATCTGTTGTTTCAACGACGCCCTAATGTGCCATAAGTCAGATCATATCCAGGAGCAACTGTCTCATGTGATGGTGGAGGTTCAGCAGCTGCTCAAAGGAGCCTCCACCTTACCCGTCACCATCGCAAGACACCAAACGGAGCCTAAGATTCCTCTGCCTGACTCCTTCACAGGAGATAGACAGGAGTTCCTAAACTTTTGGGATTACTGTCTTTTATATTTCCAGTTGCGGCTGATAGCTTTCGGCAATATCAGACAGAGGATTGGGATCATAATGTCCTTGCTGCGTGGAGATCCCCAACATTGGGCATTTAATTTTCCCCAAGACCACACAGCCTATTTATCACTTGAAGCCTTCTTTAATGCCATGGCCGTTATCTACAACGACCCGGATTGTACCCGTACTGCCGAGACCCATCTCTCGTATATCCAGCAGGGTCGCCACCCTGCCGAAGAATACGCCGCAGAATTCAGTCGATGGGCAGCCTTCACCACCTGGGGCGACGCAGCCCTTCACCATCGTTTCCGGCTGGGACTTTCTGAGGCAGTCCAGGATCTTCTTATAGCCTTACCTACTCCTACCCCATTGGAGACAGCTATCTCCCAGGCTATTGATGCTGACAGACGGATCCGTGAGAGGCGGTTGGAACGGTCATCTCGCTTTACACCTTCACGGCCACTTCCAGGGCCCCCTAAACCGGCAGAAGAGCCAATAAAGGTTGGGTCCTCCCATCTTACACATGCCGAACGAGCCCATCACGAGCAGAAAGGTCTGTGCCTGTTTTGTGGGAAGGCAGGTCATCTGCCCTCTCCTGCCGGCGGGAAACAAATGAACCTAGGGGGCATAGAGGAGAACCTCCTAGGTGCTATTATCCCTCCTCCAAGCCAAGTGATTATACCTGTTTCACTACATTGGCAAGAGAAAGTCCATGAGTTTTCTGCCCTGATTGACTCCGGGGCAGCAGGGAATTTTGTGGACTCAGCCTTGGTTCATCAACTGGACATCCCGCTGATCCAGCCAAAGACCACCCTGTCGGTGACCGCTATTGATGGCTCTCCTCTCCAGGATTGTCGTGCAGTGTGATGACGCCCCGGGTTGCAGGTAAGAGTGGGGGCTGACCATCGGGAGACCTTAAGCCTTTTTGTCCTGGACATGCCATCTACTCCTTTGATTTTGGGTCTCCCTTGGTTAAGACTCCATAATCCAGTAGTGGACTGGCGCTTAATTCAGATTTGCCAGTGTAGTACCGAATGCCTCACTAAGTGAATTTGTTCTAAGTTGCCACTTGCGTCCACGGAAGTATTAAATGCATTACCTCAGCATTATCATCACTTCCAGGATGTATTCAGTCCACAGGGGGCTGCTGTGTTACCTCCCATAGGTTGTATGATTGTCCTCTAGATCTGTTGCCAGGTACCATGCCACCCCGGGGACATCTATATAATCTCACTGGACCTGAAATTCAGGCCCAGTAGGATTATATTAAAGAGAACCTCAAGAAGGGTTTCATTCGTGCATCCACTTCTCCCGCTGGAGCTGGGTTTTTCTTTGTGGAGAAGAAGGATGGAGGTTTGAGACCCTGCATCGATTTTCGCGCCCTCAATCGGATTACGGTGAAGAATCGGTACCCCCTGCCTCTGATTTTTTTTCTCAGGTGGCAGGGGCCTGGATCTTCACCAAACTCGACTTGAGGGGTGCATATAATTTGGTACGCATTAGAGAAGGTGATGAATGGAAGACCGCATTTAACACCAGGGACGGGCATTACGAGTATCTTGTTATGCTGTTTAGTTTCTGTAATGCTCCCGCGGTCTTCCAGGAGTTCATCAATGATGTCCTCAGGGAATTCTTGGGTAGATTTGTTGTGGTCTACTTAGACGACATACTAATCTACTCGTCTGATCTGGTGTCTCATCGGAGACACATGTGTGAGGTTTTCCAGAAATTGAGCGAGAACCGCCTCTATGCCAAACTTGAGAAGTGTCTGTTTGAAGTAAAAGAATTGCCTTTTCTGGGGTACATTATCTCAGAAAGGGGACTGGCTATGGATCCATCCAAACTTTCTGCTGTTTTGGATTGGCCTCAGCCAAAAGATCTGAAGGGATTGCCAACTTCTACCGCAAGTTTATTAGGAATTTTTCTGCGGTAGTGGTACCTCTCACAAACCTCACTAAAAAGGGAGCCAATCCCTCAAAGTGGGGAACGAGAGAGGTAGGTAAAGCCTTTGAGACGCTAAAACAGGCTTTTTGCACAGCGCCAATCCTTACTCACCCAGACACTTCCCAACCTTTTGTCTTTGAGCTCGACGCCTCCGAGGTCGAGATTGGGGCAGTTCTTTCACAATATTCTGGGGTCCCTGAGAGGTAACATCCCTGTGCCTTCTTCTCTCGGAAGCTCTCTCCAGCTGAGCGTAATTATGACATTGGCAATAAAGAGCTTCTGGGAGGAAATTGGCTTTTCAAGAGTGGAGACATTGGTTAGAGGGTGTGGAACATCCCGTTACGGTTTACACTGACCACAAGAATCTAGAGTACCTACAGAGTGCCAAGAGACTCAACTCCCGACAAGCCCGGTGGGCACTGTTCTTCACCAGCTTCAATTTTTGTCTCACTTATAAGCCGGGTTCTAAAAATGTGAAGACAGATGTCCTGTTCCGCCGCTTTCCTGAGGCTGCTTCCGTCCTGGGCTCTGAGCCAGAGACTATTCTTCCGACTAAATGTTTTCTAGCCACCCTAAGGGCCACAGAGTTAATGGAGGACTTTTCCTCTCTTCTCGAGCCTTCACAGGCAGAGAGTCCTCCAAACAAGCCCAATGGTCGATGGTTTGTGCCGGTTAACCTTCGGTTTAAGGTTATCCAACAGCTTCACGACTCCAAGTCTGCCGGGCATCTGGGGGTTAACAAGACACTTTCCCTGGTGAAACGCCACATTTGGTGGCCTAATATGTCCTTGGATGTTAAGGCCTACATCCAGGCATGTAGTGTGTGTGCTCGGTGTAAACCGTCTCAGTCCGCCCTTTCTGGTACTTTGCTCCCATTGCCCATTCCGCAAGCTCCATGGACTCATATCTCCATGGATTTCATCACAGATTTGCCAAAGTCCTCTGGTAGTAGGGTAATCTGGGTAGTGGTGGACCGTTTTAGTAAAATGGCTCATTTCATCCCACTTCCCGGATTGCCCTCTGAAACAGAATTGGCAGACCTGTTCTTGAACTATGTCTTTTGTTTACACGGAGCACCGGATGATATTGTTTCAGATAGAGGTGTTCAATTCATCTCTCTGTTCTGGCGTTCTTTCTGCTGCCGGTTGGGGATAAATTTGTCTTTTTCTTCTGGGTTTCACCCAGAGACAAATGGTCAGACGGAAAGAACTAATCAGACCATGGAGCAGTATCTCTGATGCTTTGTATCAGACTGCCAGGAGGAATGGGCCACGCATCTACCATTCACGGAGGTGGCTTATAACAACTCTGAGCATGCTTCCACTAAGATGTCAGTTCAGGTGCATGGGGGCAGGGATCCAAGACTCTCTTCTCTGGCTGGGTCCTCCACTAACTCACTGGTGGTGGATCAGTGGTTCAAGGATAGATGTCCCATCTTGTCGTTGGCGCAGCGGAATCTCCGCAATGCGGTGGCGCAGCCGAAAAAATTTGCTGATCGTCATCGCACTGTAGAGCAAAAGTTTCAGTGGAAGATCAAGTGTGGGTCTCCACCCGGAACATTCCGCTGCGCCAGCCATCTTCCAAATTGGGTCCTCGATTCATTGGTCCATACCCGAAGACGCAGAAAATCAACCGAG
This sequence comes from Bufo bufo, assembly GCF_905171765.1. Classification (NCBI taxonomy): domain Eukaryota; kingdom Metazoa; phylum Chordata; class Amphibia; order Anura; family Bufonidae; genus Bufo; species Bufo bufo. Next base: position 90,996,413 of record NC_053396.1, read on the forward strand.
TTACGTACAAGGTTGCTCTTCCACCGTCGATTCGAGGAGTGAACACCTTTCATGTATCACTTCTCAAATCGGCGGCCGACTCCACCCCCTTCATTCAGACTCCTCCCCCGCTGGAAGTCCAAGGGGTGCCGGAGTTCGAGGTAAACAGGATTTTGGACTCTCGTTTTGTCCAGAGGTCTCTCCAGTACTTGGCGGACTGGAAGGGCTTTGGTCCAGAGGAGAGATGTTGGGTACCTGCATGCGGATGAGTTGGTGGCAGTTTTCCACCGGGATAATCCGGGGAAGGCTCGCTGGAAGTTTTCGGACCTGTCTCCTCAAGGGGGGGTCATGTAAGATCCTCACCTGATTCGCACTCCGGCGTGTCCAAAAAGGGTCCTCGTTGAGCGGCGGGACAGGTTACGTATGTCTCCACTGATACACCAGATCCGACCCCTTTGCGAACCGACACGGGGATTGCGTTCGTGTGCGCCGGAGGGGAAGACCGCCGGAGTCTCGGGGACAGGTTGGTCGGGCTAGTGGCAGTACGCCGTGGCCGGGCTTGTCTCCAGTACCTTTTGTGGATTCAACTTCGGTGTCCATATCGACGCCGAGCCTGTCGTGCGTCCGCGTGTACACTCGGGAACGGGTTCGCAAGGGGATGTACGCGCTTCTTATGCGCTTCGCCAAGGCTGTGTACACAGGTGTAGGGCAGTCATGACCTATGGGGAGTGGACAATTGGCGCCCTGGGATTTGTTAGCAGGCACATAAAAGGTGATCTCCCCGGTCGGTCACTGCCCATTGTTATCCTTCCCTTTCCAGATACAGGTCATACTACTTGTGCTAGTCAATGAAGGTTGTCTGGACTCCGTCCTTTCCAGTGGGACCCAGGATCCAGAATTCCCCGTGATGCATCCTTTCGTCTGGCAAGTGTGCACAGCGATTTAAAGCACGGATTGGGACTTCCCCTGGCTTCCATTCATTTTGGTATTCCTGTTATTTGTTACCAGGGAAGTTTTCCTGGACTTTGTTTACTTTTTTTCGAATAAAACCCCTTGCTTCATCTACACTGGTCTGTTTCATTGGTGCCTTGCATTACAATTACATTACCAAAATGATGCCCACATAAAGTAGATATATGGGGAATGTTGATTAATTAATATTTTATGAGGCATCACTATCTGTCTTAAAGGCCCCTTGCAAACGAGCGTTCCTCCCGCAGCGATTCCACATTGCAGCACCCGGCCTGACCTCCCAGCACTGGAGGGATTCACATAGAATTATATTGATTTATGATGCTATGTAACCCTTACAGTTCTGGAATGTATTGGATAACACTGGCAGCATTATGTCAGTGTTATCAAATACATTCCAGAACTGTAAGGGTTACATAGCATCGTGAATCAATATAATGCTATGTGACCCCCGGCAGCGCTGGGAGGTCAGGCCAGGAGCTGAGTTGCGGACTCGCTGCGGGAGGAACGCTCGTCTGCAAGGGGCCAAAAGCAGAGAGATTCGATTTTAGAAAACAGTGAATTTTTTTCACATTTTCGTTAACTTTTGGATTTTTTTTATAAATAAAGGTAAAACATATTGACTCAAATTTACCATTAACATGAAGTACAATGTGTCTCGACAAAACAATCTCTGAATGACTTGGATAAGTAAAAGTGTTCAAAAGTTATTACCACATAAAGTTACACATGTCAGATTTGCAAAATTAGGCCTGGTCAGGAAGGGGGGTAAACAGCCCGGTCTGGAAGTGGTTAAAGCAATTAATAAAATAACAGAAAAAAAAATTAATTCATATTCTCAGCTATTTTGATCTGTGGAAAATATGTAAAAAATAATTCTATGTGTCCCAGGCAGTTTAATAAATACTTGCTACTATTTTGATCTTCAGCAATTTGGTTATTATGACATTTAGCCAGCAGAGGGTGCTAAAGGTCTATACTTAAGGCAATGTCTCAATAATCTCTAAACTCAACAGAATTGAGATCAACATTTTCAGCCGGCTAATCAGGCTCATTAGAAGCTGCCAGGGAGAGCTCCTCTAAGCCAGGCTCACTGTCTGGGGGGGAACGGGCATTGCCAGCCAGTGGGAGTCACAAAGAGTTGTGGTATTGCTTGTGTCTGAGGTGCTATGTAATAAAACTTCACCTGTAACAAGGGAAGGATAACCTGTATAGTTAGTGGGCAGATGGCCTAGGATTTATTTTGTACGGTTACTGTGATTTTGCAGATGGCTCAATAGTACAAAACTCTAACTGTGTGGACTGTAACAGTTATTGTGTTCCCGCTGAGGAGTGCCTGTTCCTTCTGCGGAGTGCCCCAAAACATGACTGTCCTGATAACTAATTCCTTACAATCGGTTGCAGGTATACTATGGCATGAAAATTGGATATGAAAGGAAAACTGGCTTATTGTCCATAGCAACCAATCAGATTCCTCCTCATTTTCCAAAGGAGGTCTGAAAAATTAAAGGGGGAATCTGATTGGTTGCTATGGACAGGTAAACCAGTTTTCCTTAACCTGTAGGCGACCTATGCCGTACATGTAGTGCTCTGGGGGCCGCGACTTAAAGGGATTTATTTACGTCAGCCAATAGCATTTATTATGCAGAGAAAGTTTCCATGGTTACTACCACCCTACAGTCCAGCAGCAGTGGTCGTGCTTGTACACTATAGAAAAAAGCACCAACTTAAGTGAGCTCCCACGGTCCCGGCCACCAGAGAGGCTGGCATTTATTTTTATCGTGTGCAAGCATGGCCACCACTGATGGATTACATGGTGGCAGTGAATAATGTTATTGGAAAAATGAACCAAGTCAACAAAGGAAGCAATATAGATAATCACAATACATTAGTAAGTGCCTTGTATTAACTTTCTCTACATGATAAATGCCACTTGCTGAAGTGAGAAACTCTTTTAAGGACCGTCCCCGGTCAACTATCAGTGACTGAGAGCTATGTACATATGCATACACACTTAGGCCTCATGCACAGGAACATATTTTCGGTTTGCATTTTTTATGGATCAAATGTGGACCCTTTCACTTCTATGGGGCTGCAAAAAAATGTGGACGCACACAAATGTTATATGTGTGCTGTCCGCATCCATTTATCATGTAGACAGAAGTTAATACAAGGCACTTTCTAATATATATTTTTCTCTCCAATGTATTCACTGAGTAAAATAAACTGACTGTCAGATGAAATGCAGAATGTAAAAATAAATTCCCCATTAAAAGTGTCCTGTCTGACCCAGGAAGAAGTACAACATCGACTTAAAAAGATTAAAATAGACAAATCGCCAGGACCGGATGCATACACCCTCGTATCCTAAGGAATTAAGTAATGTCATAGCCAGACCCTTATTTCTGATATTTGCGGACTCTATACTGACAGGGAATGTCCCACAGGATTGGCGCATGTCAAATGTGCCAATATTCAAAAAGGGTCCAAAAACAGAGCCTGGAAACTATAGGCCCGGAAGTTTAACATCTGTTGTGGGTAAACTGTTTGAAGGTTTTCTGAGAGATGCTATGTTAGAGCATCTTAACGGAAATAAGCAAATAACGCCATATCAGCATGGCTTCATGAGGGATCGGTCATGTCATACTAATTCTAGACTTGACAGCGGCGAATCAATGGATGTCGTATATCTGGACTTCTCCAAAGCATTTGACACTGTACCGCATAAAAGGTTAGTATATAAAATGAGAATGCTCGGACTGGGAGAAAACGTCTGTAAGTGGGTAAGTAACTGGCTGAGTGATAGAAAACAGAGGGTGGATATTAGTGGTACACACTCAGATTGGGTCACTGTCACTAGTGGAGTACCTCAGGGGTCAGTATTGGACCCTATTCTCTTCAATATATTTATTAATGATCTTGTAGAAGGCTTGCATAGTAAAGTATCAATTTTCGCAGATGACACTAAACTGTGTAAAGTAATTAACACTGAAGAGGACAGTATACTGACAGAGGGATCTGGATAGATTGGAGGCTTGGGCAGAGAAGTGGCAGATGAGGTTTAACACTGACAAATGTAAAGTTATGCACATGGGAAGGAAAAATGCAAGTCACCCGTACATACTAAATGGTAAAACACTCGGTAACACTGACATGAAAAAGGATTTAGGAATTTTAATAAACAGCAAACTAAGCTGCAAAAACCAGTGTCAGGCAGCTGCTGCCAAGGCCAATAAGATAATGGGTTGCATCGAAGGGGCATAGATGCCCGTGATGAGAACATGTCCTACCACTTTACAAATTGCTAGTCAGACCACACATGGAGTACTGTGTACAGTTCTGGGCTCCAGTGAACAAGGCAGACATAGCAGAGCTGGAGAGGGTTCAGAGGAGGGCAACTAAAGTAATAACTGGAATGGGGGCAACTACAGTACCCTGAAAAATTATCAAAATTAGGGTTATTCATTTTAGAAAAAAGACGACTGAGGGGAGATCTAATTACTATGTATAAATATATCAGGGGTCAGTACAGAGATCTATCCCATCAGCTATTTATCCCCAGGACTGTGACTGTGACGAGGGGACATCCTCTGCGTCTGGAGGAAAGAAGGTTTGTACACAAACATAGAAGAGGATTCTTTACGGTAAGAGCAGTGAGACTATGGAGCTCTCTGCCTGAGGAGGTGGTGATGGTGAGTACAATAAAGGAATTCAAGAGGGGCCTGGATGTATTTCTGGAGTGTAATAATATTACAGGTTATAGCTACTAGAGAGGGGTCGTTGATCCAGGGAGTTATTCTGATTGGCTGATTGGTCGGGAAGGAATTTTGTATTCGCCTAAAGTGGAGAAAATTGGCTTCTACCTCACAGTTTTTTTTTTTGCCTTCCTCTGGATCATTTGCAGGATGACAGGCCGAACTGGATGGACAAATGTATTTTTCCGGCCTTATGTACTATGTTACTATGTTATTGTGATTGTTCATATTGCTTCCTTTGTTGACTTGGTTAATTTTTCCATCACATTATACACTGCTCGTTTCCATAGTTACAACAACCAACAATTAGTGGTGGTCGTGCTTGCACACTAAGGCCCCTTTCACACGAGCGAGTTTTCCGCGCGGCTGCAATGCGTGATGCGAACGCATTGCGCCCGCACTGAATTCGGACACATTCATTTCAATGGGTCTGTGTACATGAGCGTTGTTTTTCACGCATTATTTCTGTGTTGCATGAAAATCGCAGCATGTTCTATATTCTGCGTTTTTCACGCAACGCTGGCCTCATAGTGAATGGGGCTGCGTGAAAAACGCAAGTAACCTAGCAACAGTGAAGGAATTTTTAGGCTACTTTCACACTCGTGTTTGGTCCAAATCCGTCTCTGCACAAACGCTTCCATTCAGATAATACAACCGCATGCATCTGTTCAGAACAGATCCGTTTGTATTATCTGTAACATAGCCAAGACCAGATCCGTCTTGAACACCATTGAAAGTCATGGGGGACGGATCCGTTTTCTATTGTGCCATATTGTGTCAGAGAAAACTGATCCTTCCTGGCACACAATGTAAGTCAATGGGACGGATCCGTTTTCTCTGACACAATATGGCACAATAGAATACGGATCCGTCCCCCATTGACTTTCATTGTTTGGCTCAGTTTCGTCAGGCGGACACCAAAACGCTGCTTGCAGCGTTTTGGTGTCCGCCTCCAAAGCAGAAATGGAGGCGGACACAGAGCCAAACTGATGCATTCTGAGCGGATCCTTATCCATTCAGAATGCATTAGGGCAAAACTAATCCGTTTTGAACCGCTTGTGAGAGCCCTGAAACGGATCTCACAAACAGAAACCAAAACGCCAGTGTGAAAGTAGCCTTAGACAGTTGAGTTTCTCAGCGTCTAACTTCAGGAAGTACATGAGACAGAAGTGTCCCCCCAATCGAAGGTCCGCCGAAACACGTGTTGGGGTTGGCCCTATCACAGAGGAGACATATAATGGGTAAATAGACTGTATATACAGTTGCAAGAAAAAGTATGTGAAACCCTTTGGAATGATATTGATTTCTGCACAAATTGGTTCATAAAATGTGATCTGATCTTCATCTTAAGTCACAACAATTGATAATCACAGTCTGCTTAAACTAATAAACACACAAAGAAATGAACACACCATGTAAACATTCACAGTGTAGGGTGAAAAGTAGGTGAACCCTTGGATTTAATAACTGGTTGAACCTCTTTGGCAGCAATAACTTCAACCAACGTTTCCTGTAGTTGCAGATCAGACATGCACAACGGTCAGGAGTAATTCTTGACCATATCTCTTTACAGAACTGTTTCGGTTTCAGCAATATTCTTGGGATGTCTGGTAGTGAATCGCTTTCTTGAGGTATGCCACAGCATCTCAATCGGGTTGAGGTCAGGACTCTGACTGGGCCACTCCAGAAGGCGTATTTTCTTCTGTTTAAGCCATTCTGTTGTTGATTTACTTCTATGCTTTGGGTCGTTGTCCTGTTGCAACACCCATCTTCTGTTGAGGTTCAGCTGGTGGACAGATGTCCTTAAGTTCTCCTGCAAAATGTCTTGATAAACTTGGAATTCATTTTTCTTCGATGATAGCAATCCGGCCAGGCCCTGACGCAGCAAAGCAGCCCCAAACCATGATGCCCCCACCACCTACTTCACATTTGGGATGAGGTTTTGATGTTGGTGTGCTGTGCCTCTTTTTCTTCACACATAGTGTTGTGTGTTTCTTCCAAACAACTCAACTTTGGTTTCATCTGTCCACAGAATATTTGCCAGTACTACTGTGGAACATCCAGGTGCTCTTGTGCAAACTGTAAACGTGGCAGCAATGTTTTTTTTGGACAGCAGTGGCTTCCTCTGTGGTATCCTCCCATGAAATCCATTCTTGTTTAGTGTTTACGTATCGTAGATTCGCTAACAGGGATGTTAGCATATGCCAGAGACTTTTGTAAGTCTTTCGCTGACACTCTAGGATTCTTCTTCACCTCATAGAGCAGTTTGCGCTGTGCTCATTGCAGTCATCTTTACAGGACGGCCACTCCTAGGGAGAGTAGCAGCAGTGCTGAACTTTCTCCATTTATAGACTATTTTTCTTACCGTGGACTGATGAACAGCAAGGCTTTTGGAGATACTTTTATAAACCTTTCCAGCTTTATGCAAGTCAACAATTCTTAATCGAAGGTCTTCTGAGAGCTCTTTTGTGCAAGGCATCATTCACATCAGGCAATGCTTCTTGTGAAAAGCAAACCCAGAACTGGTGTGTGTTTTTTTTATAGGGCAGGGCAGCTGTAACCAACACCTCCAATCTCATCTCATTGATTGGACTCCAGTTGGCTGACACATCACTCCAATTAGCTCTTGGAGATGTCATTAGTCTAGGGGTTCACATACTTTTTCCACCAACATTGAATTATTTGTGTGTTATTAGTTTAAGCAGACTGTGATTGTCTATTGTTGTGACTTAGATAAAGATCAGATCACATTTTATGACCAATTTGTGCAGAAATCCATATCATTCCAAAGGGTTCACATACTTTTTCTTGCAACTGTATATATATATATATATATATATATATATATCACTTACAGCTATATATATATCACATGCAGCTGCCTCACACCTGATTTTGGTTCTGTTATCAGCTTACAGTATCACAGTATTTAGTCTGGTGTTTGCTAGAAGGGGCTTTTTGATTGTTATCCCTTTAGGTTGAATATAGCAATAGTACTGTGCAGTGATTTTCAAAATATTAAATCCTAGTCATTTGGCTTTGTTTGAGTACATCCTGACATTTGTGGTTTATCAGTCTTATTGTAGTTTGTATTGTAGTTGTGTTGGTCAGCTGTCTGTTTGGACTTAGCACCTCAGTTTCAGTTTCTGCTAGGTTTATTCCTTGCTCTCCATCTGTAAGCCATTGCCATCTGCCATCTCTTCCGTTGCAAGACTTTATCTTCCTCATCCGTTGCCATGCTCATCCAGTTTTCTGTCATCTGTTGGTGAGTTTATTACTTTATATTTGCTGTCTGATACACACTTGAGTCCTGGCCATTGATTAGGACTTGGGAAAAGTAACTGCCAAGTGTGAAGGGCCTGGGCTTCAATACCAAGCACAGCCATTGTACAATGTACAGCGCTGTTCTTGGTTAGCTGTGAGGAGGCCGCCGTGCTCACCGGGGCGTCGTAGATTCTTCAAACAGCTGGACCCACAAAGATTACATATTAATAACTTATTCTCAATATAAAGCATCAATATTAAACTCCTAGAAAACCCCTTTAAGTCTTGAGAAGCAGCATCTAAGTGGGAAAATTATACATGATAGGTTTATATAGGTTTAGGCTTTAAAGTGCCCCATACAAAAAATATGGTGCAAAGCTTTTCCATGTAAAATTCTCTCAAAAGACAAGAGGACCCTGCCTCCATCTGGAGAAAAAAAAGGGTTCAGTCTCCAGAAGTGACAAGGCTTCTTCATTATGAGATCTGTGGAGAAGTCTACCCCATGATGCGGTCACAGCAAGAAGAGTTGATGACAAAAAAGGCTTAGATACATTTTTAGAATAACATAACATTAGCACTTAGGTAAAAAAAAATATATACTTGTTGAATGTTTTCCTTTTTGGGGCAGGATTTTATCAACTTTTTCTGGATTAGGGCAGAACAAAGGTCTAAAGTTTGCCCCTTCCATGTATTCACTTTCTTTCCCTTCCCTAGTTTGAATTTAATTGACATATGTATTTTCTTAACCACTCTATGTAACTACTGACAGTTACTGTATAACATCTGAAGTATTTTGGAGGCCAATATAGTTATATAAATCAGGTTGGTAGCCTCATTCAACTTGTAAAAGGGGTAATCAAACCATTCCGTGCTAATATCCCAATAAAAGGCCAGGCATCTGTTCTCTTACTACACAGGATTCTTTCTTACATTTATGACATCCTGTATTTACTGATTGCTCCCAATCAGCTCTGGTGATTAGCAAGACATGTACACATTCCACATTGCGTCATTTTTGTCAGCCATGTCCTGACTGCGCTCACACAACCAGCAGAGATGCCTTCATTGCTACATCTGAGCCAAGTTAAAGGGTTTCTACCACTTAGTTTTCACATAATTAGCTTTCAGACACTAGCGATCCGCTAGCGTCTGCTCTACCGAACCATCCTAATGTAATTGCTTTTGGGGCAGCCGTTTTGCAAAAAAAAGAACTTATATTGATATGCTAATGAGCCTCTAGGTGCTATGGGGGCGTCATTAGCACCTAGAGGCTCGGTCTACCTTCACAAAATGCCGCCGCCCAGCGCGTCCCTCCAGCCCGCCCATCTCCTCCGGAATGCGATCCTCCCTGTGAGCCAGCGGACGAATTCTCGTGCATGCACCGTGCACGTCTGTATTCGGCGCATGCGCAGTGAATGTCTGACCGCTTCTCTGCTCAGACATCTCCACTGTGCCTGCGCCAATGACGTCATAGTGCTCCAAGGAACAGGCGCAGTGGAGATGTCTGTGCAGAAAGCACTTGGATACGTAGAACTACAGGTAACAGCACTCTGCTAGTCAATTGCGCAAAGATATAAGCAAACACTAAAAGAATAAATGCTTGGGGGTCATACTTACTGCAAATGCAGCTAGAAGCTTTTTGCGAATATAATTGATCAAAAATATTTCGGGCCCATCTACCGGTCGTCAAGGTCGCTTCTAATCAGATGGGTCCTACTCTGACATGCCTCTCCTGGGCTTACAGCCTACAATCTGGGCAAAGTAGTACCAAGCTGCATCCTACACATGCCTCTCCCAGGTTGTGAGCCTGCAGTATGGGCTGGGTAGAATACAGCTGTACAAGCTATCTAATTAAAAGCACATGGTAAATGGGCTGGTGGTGCACGGTTCAATCTCACCACCAGGGGGAGCCACTCCCCTAGTGGCAGTGACAATGGGGAAAAAATAAACGAACCAGCACCTCCACAATAAGTGAATATAAGAACGCAGGTGCACGCTACCTTGGCTAAAACACACTTGGATACGTAGAACTACAGGTAACAGCACTCTGCTAGTCAATTGCGCAAAGATATAAGCAAACACTAAAAGAATAAATGCTTGGGGGTCATACTTACTGCAAATGCAGCTAGAAGCTTTTTGCGAATATAATTGATCAAAAATATTTCGGGCCCATCTACCGGTCGTCAAGGTCGCTTCTAATCAGATGGGTCCTACTCTGACATGCCTCTCCTGGGCTTACAGCCTACAATCTGGGCAAAGTAGTACCAAGCTGCATCCTACACATGCCTCTCCCAGGTGAGAAAGCAGTCAGACATTCACTGCACATGCGCCGAATACAGACGCGCACGGCGCATGCGCGAGAATTCGTCCGCTGGCTCACAGAGAGGATCGCATTCCGCTGGCTCACAGGGAGGATCGCACGATCTGCTGCAGACAAATGGTGATTTAGGTGACTCCACAGACGATCATATTGCCCAGTGAACAAGCGTTTTGGTGGCTAACGAGAGTGGCCCAAGTAATTACGGTGCCAAAAAACTTCTAAGGGTCCATTCACATGTCTGTAGTGTATTGAGGATCCGCAATACACCCGGCCGGCACCCCCATAGAACTGCCTATTCTTGTCCGCAATTGCGGACAAGAATAGGACATGTTCTATTTTTTTCCGGAGCCGCGAACCGGAAGATCGGGCAGCGCTCCGGAAATGTGGATGCGGACAGCACACTGTGTGCTGTCCGCATCCATTCCTGCCCCATAGAGAATGAAAGGGTCCGCACCCGTTCGGCAGAATTGCGGAACGGGTGCGGACACATTCATGGACGTGTGAATGGACCCTAAAGGGGTAGGACAGATGGAATTGGGCCACATTTAAGTGGCAATATACTGATCAGTATTTGTAAACCAAAGCCAAGAAATTATCATACAGCAAAGAAAAAATGTAATGGAAAGCTCTGCAGCACCTCTCCCTTTACTTTGGATCCATTCCTGGTTTTGGCATACAAATACTGGTTCAAAATACTGCCGTATAAAAGTAAAGTAGCAGTAATACAAATATGGTTATTGGTTTTCACATAGTTTGTTTAGGTGCGGGCATACGGATATGGAATATACACGGAGTCATTTCTGTGCGGGCCCATTGAAATGAATGGTTCCACAAACAGGCCGCAAAAATGGACAAAGAATAAGTTTGTGTGCATGAGACCTAAGAGTACCCTCTGAACATGGCCCTTGGTATTACCCTCTGTTTTTTCAAAAGGGGTAAATGATGGCAGTGGGTAAGAGGCTACAAAATAGTGTGAGTTATTGGTATTTGCTTGGTAAATTGGATATGTTGATAAACAATGCAGGTTAGATGATATGATGTAAAATGTAAAGAATAAAAAATTGGCAAACATGCAGTTTTTTGTTCATTCCACTTTCCCCAAAAAATCCAATAAAGCCAACAATCAAAGTGGTATGTACCCCGAAATGGTACAAATGAAGAACTATAACTCACCCGGCAAAAAAAGTTTTTTCATGCTGCCACCCAAAAAATGTAATAATTTATACAACACATTAGAGGTACTCCTAAATGAAGCCATTCAATATACAACTTGTGCCACAAAAACAAGCTCTCATACAGCTATGTTGGAAAAATAAAAAAGTGATGGCTTTTGCAATATGGAGGTGATAAAAAATGATCAAAAATGTTGTGTCCTTAAAGGGATTAACCCATGATTAATATAAAAAAAATGAAAATCAGACATCATATAGTACATGACCATTTCTAACAAAGCTAGAACCAGCCCTGTACCTCACATGGACCCAGTGCTCCCCACATTAATTGCTTCAATTGCCATGTTAGATTTATTTCAAGCTGGCATCTCAAAGGGAGTGACCTTTCCTAGGAGGTGTATATTTTCTGCGTCAGCTCTCTCCCTGTAATTGTCGCAGCTTCTACAATCGGTAGACCCACATGCCTTTGTTCGTCTTATGCCTCATTCACACAGTCAGTGTTTGGTCAGTGATTTCTATCAATGATTGTGAGCCAAAACCAGAGCACAGAACAGAAGCAGATCTTTCCCTTAGGCCTCATGCACACGACCGTTGTTTTATTCCGTTTCCGTTGTTCCGTTTTTCGTGATTTTCTGCGGACCCATTGACTTTCAATGGGTCCGTTGAAAACTTGGCTAATGCACCGTCTGTCCTATTTTTTTAGTGGAAAATGGTTTGCGGACCCATTCAAGTCAATGGGACCGCTAAAAAACACGGAGGCACACAAGATTGTCATCCGCGTCCGTTTTTTTCCTATCATTTGCATGGCAAACCTGTCTGGTGATTCTCCAAAAATAAAGGAAGACACACGGAAACAAAAACGGAAACGGATCACAGAACCCCATTTTGCGGAAGGGAACACAACAACGGTCGTGTGCATGAGGCCTTATACCTTATGTCTGTGGAGGCTCCAATCCTGGTTTTGGCTCACTATCACTGATGGAAATCACTGTCCACACTGGTGTGTTAATGAGGCTTTATGTGAAGGTGCCACTAAAGAAGGGTTCTTCAACCCGCAACTCCATATACAAAAGTCCTGGGCACTCTGATTGCGATTGCAATTGATTAATAAAGTTTTATTAAATCACATAAATGTCATTATATTGTGAAACTTGCATATGTAGTTTCTCTTATCCTTCAAGCATATATCAATCTTATCCAAGCAGTATACAACATTTAGGTCAATGTGACCTTTTTCAAGTTTTTTTTTTTTTTTTCAAATAATTTTAATATAAATAATGATATTATACAGTCGTGGCCAAAAGTTTTGAGAATGACACAAATATTAGTTTTCACAGAGTTTGCTGCTAAACTGCTTTTAGATCTTTGTTTCAGTTGTTTCTGTGATGTAGTGAAATATAACTACACGCACTTCATACGTTTCAAAGGCTTTTATCGACAATTACATGACATTTATGCAAAGATTCAGTATTTGCAGTGTTGGCCCTTCTTTTTCAGGACCTCTGCAATTCGACTGGGCATGCTCTCAATCAACTTCTGGGCCAATTCCTGACTGATAGCAACCCATTCTTTCATAATCACTTCTTAGAGTTTGTCAGAATTAGTGGGTTTTTGTTTGTCCACCCGCCTCTTGAGGATTGACCACAAGTTCTCAATGGGATTAAGATCTGGGGAGTTTCCAGGCCATGGACCCAAAATGTCAACGTTTTGGTCGCCGAGCCACTTAGTTATCACTTTTGCCTTATGGCACGGTGCTCCATCGTGCTGGAAAATGCATTGTTCTTCACCAAACTGTTATTTGATTGTTGGAAGAAGTTGCTGTTGGAGGGTGTTTTGGTACCGTTCTTTATTCATGGCTGTGTTTTTGGGCAAAATTGTCAGTGAGCCCACTCCCTTGGATGAGAAGCAACCCCACACATGAATGGTCTCAGGATGCTTTACTGTTGGCATGACACAGGACTGAATTGCATAGTCCTTCTTTGCCATGAAAATTAACTTAATCCCAAAAAAACCTTTCCACTGCATTTCATTGCTGTCATTAAAGGACCTGCTGAGATCATTTCAGTAATCGTCTTGTTAACTCACGCACAGTGAGGCGAAGACTTTTGGAAGATGGCCTGGTGTCAAGAAGGGCAACAAAGAAGCCACTTCTCTCCAAAAAAAACATCAGGGACAGATTGATCTTCTGCAGAAAGTATGGTAAATGGACTGCTGAGGACTGGGGCAAAGTCATATTCTCCGATGAAGCCTCTTTCCGATTGTTTGGGGCATCTGGAAAAAGGCTTGTCCGGAGAAGAAAAGGTGAGCGCTACCATCAGTCCTGTGTCATGCCAACAGTAAAGCATCCTGAGACCATTCATGTGTGGGGTTGCTTCTCATCCAAGGGAGTGGGCTCACTCACAATTTTGCCCAAAAACACAGCCATGAATAAAGAATGGTACCAAAACACCCTCCAACAGCAACTTCTTCCAACAATCAAACAACAGTTTGGTGAAGAACAATGCATTTTCCAGCACGATGGAGCACCGTGCCATAAGGCAAAAGTGATAACTAAGTGGCTCCCCAGGCATCCTCACATTTGGATGGATCCGACTGATGAAAGTGTTTTTTCAGAGTAAGATTACGAGCCAGTCTATTGAAGACTGAAGAATGGTGTGGTACAGATTGAAATGGTGAGTTGGTGTCAGGAAGCAGGGGGTGTTAACCCTACTCGGGGACCGCTGGCGCGGCGCAGGGCACGGGTTCCCCTTCAGCTCGGTAGAACACCTGGTGCCCGAGGTGCGGGTGCGCGGCCTGTGCGCATGCGCAGTACACAGGCTGCGCGTGCATTCCCGGGTGCATAGCGTTCCTGCATTATCCGGCTGTCAGGTGTGAGCCTTGCTGGGGGAGGTTCCCAGTACACACCTTCCACCTCCCTCGCCTGCCCCTATGCCGGCGCGCACCCTGGAAGTGGTCTCTAGCGAGCCGTCAGTCAGCCTCCCTGAGCGGTTTTCAGGCGATCGGAGGAAGAACCGCTCCTTCATCATTTCCTGCGAGCTGTTGTATTCCCTGAAGCCTCGTACATATGCCACGGACTTCGTCAAGGTACGCACAGCAATTTCCTTGCTCTCAGGGCCTCCCCAGACCTGGGCGCACCAACTCCTACTAGCCGATGACCCAGTGCTGGCATCTTGGAAGTCCTTTGCCGCAGCTATGCAAAGACTTTATGATGACCCCCTGCGTTCTTCAACCGCCAGGGGTACCTTGCGCACCCTCCGCCAGGGCAGACGTCCAGTGGAGGATTACATCATGGAATTCCGTGAGGTAGCCCCAGATATGGGCTTGAACGAGGTGGCCTTGATTGACCAGTTCCGCATCGGTTTGTCCGAGCAGCTCAAGGATGAGCTCGCCCGCATTGGGATGTCGGGCTCCTTGGGTGGCCTGATGGACTCAGTAACCCACCTGGATTGCCGCTTCCGGGAAAGACGACAGGAGCGACAACAGACCCCACCTCTACCAGAGCGCCGGTCGGAATCCTTACGGCTTCCAGTTCCTGTTCATGTGGCGGAAGACGGTAACCAGGAGGAGCCGATGCAGATCGGGGCTGTTCGAGGTCCCCTGTCCACGGTGGAGAGAACCAGGAGAAGAACCCTGCATCTGTGTTTATACTGCGCAAAACCGGGCCATTTCCTGAAGGACTGTCCCATCAAACCTCCTACAGGTAGGCCGGAGACACCCACGGTATGCATTAACCTACCTATGTATAACAACTCGTCTCATCTCACCATCCCTGTTTCCCTGCAGCTGGGCAACAACAATATTGATCTCTCTGCCATCATTGATTCGGGCGCAAGCAGCTGTTTTATGGACAAGGATCTGGCTTCCCAACTAGGCATCCCGTTGTGCCTTAAGAAGAACCCATCCCAGCTGCATCTGGTGGATGGCAGCACCCTAAAGACGGGACCTATCGCCATGGAATCCCATCCCTTGTTCCTCCGCATCGGCCTTTACCATTCCGAGAATATCATGTCGGACATCGTGCCTTCCCCCTTGTTTCCAGTCATTCTAGGCATCCCCTGGCTTAGGAGACATAACCCCACGATCAACTGGACCTCTGGCTCAATCACCTTCACACCCCCCTCCGGTTCTCCTGTTTACGCGTCTCCGGCTCCAAGCCCTCCTACGGTTCTGGGCACCGTTGAACACAGACTACCCAACAAATATTGGGACTATGCAGACGTTTTTGAAAAAAAAGGAGCAGACGCCTTGCCGCCACACAGGCACTATGATTGCCCCATTGACCTGCTCCCTGGAGCCCCACTGCCGTACGGGCGCTTGTACAATCTGTCCGAACCCGAGACCAGGGCCCTGAAGGACTACATAGAGGAGAGCATAGCAAAGGGGTTCATCCGTCCCTCGACCTCTCCAGTCGGGACCGGCATCTTCTTTGTTGGGAAAAAAGATGGGAGTCTCCGGCCCTGTGTCGATTACCGGGCCCTGAACGACATCACCAAGAAGAACCGGTACCCACTGCCTCTCATTCCCGACTTGCTGGACAGAGTCAAGGATGCCCGTTTCTTCACCAAGATCGACCTCCGGGGGGCCTACAATCTGATTCGTGTCAAGGAGGGGGATGAGTGGAAGACAGCATTCCGCTCACGGTTTGGGCACTATGAGTACCTTGTCATGCCCTTCGGGCTCTGTAACGCCCCTGCCACATTTCAGTGCTTCATCAATGACGTCTTCCGTGACCTGTTGGATACCCATGTTGTGGTATATCTAGACGATATCCTTGTCTTTTCCAGATCACTGCCACAACACGAACGGCATGTCAAATCGGTGCTCCAGCGTCTGCGGACCCACAGTCTCTATGGCAAGCTTGAAAAAAGCACCTTCGAAGTCTCGTCCATCGAGTTCCTGGGCTTCATCCTATCCCCAGGCCGAGTGGAGATGGACCCCAGGAAGATCCAGGCCATCCAGAATTGGCCTGTCCCTCGCAATCGGCGGATGGTGCAGCAGTTCATTGGTTTTGCCAATTTTTACCGCCAATTCATTCGGAACTTTTCAGCGATCTGCGCTCCCATCACTGCACTGACAAGGAGCAACACCCTATTTGAATGGACCCCAACAGTCCAACAGGCATTCCAGCACCTCAAGAGGCTGTTCACACAGGCACCTATACTGGTACAACCGGATGCCTCTTGCCCGTTTTTTCTGGAGACTGACTCCTCCGAGGGGGCTATCAGGGCTGTTCTCTCCCAGGTCCAAGGGGAGAAGCAGCTTCTCCATCCCGTTGCCTTTTATTCCCGCAAACTCACCAGGGCCGAACGCAACTATGATGTGGGTGAGAGGGAGCTGCTCCCCATCAAGAACGCCCTGGAGAAATGGAGACATTTGCTGGAGGGAGCTGAAAACCCTGTGGTGGTGTACACCGACCATCGCAACCTCGAATATCTCCGCAGTGCCAAGCGACTGCGTCCTCGACAAGCCAGGTGGGCTCTCTTTTTCTTCCGTTTTCGCCTCCAGATTACCTATCGACCGGGATCCAAGAACGGCAAGGCTGATGCCTTGTCCCGTATGTGCTCCTCCGAGGCCGATCCTGCACCTCCGGAACCGATCCTGCCAGCCGCATACTTTCTAGCCACCCAACACTCCTTGATCGAGAGGATCCGACGGGCCAGCACGCCAGCTCCAGAGGAGGCAGCCCATCTGCCAATGAAGCAGGGGCTTCGTTACAACCAACAGTGGATCTATGTCCCAGTCTCCCATCGACTGCCTGTACTACAGCATCACCATGACCACCCCACAGCAGGCCACCGAGGTAGGCGCAACACCACGGAATGCATCCTACGTCGGTTTTGGTGGCCCTCTTTGGCAGCCGACGTACGCTCCTTCATCGAGTCTTGTTCCGTGTGTGCACTCTACAAATGTCCCACCTCAAAACCCGTTGGGTTATTACAGCCTCTGCCAGTGCCAACCCTTCCATGGTGCAACATAGCCATGGATTTCATTGTGGACTTACCGCCTTCACAAGCCTGTACCACCATCATGGTGGTGGTGGACAGATGTACCAAGATGTTCCACTTCATTCTGACCTCCGGTCTCCCGACGGCCCAACAAACCTCGAAGTTGTTCCTCCAACACGTGTTCCGGTTGCACGGGCTCCCTGATTCCATTGTCTCAGACCGGGGCTCGCAATTCACCTCCCGCTTTTGGACCCAGTTTTGCCTTAGCCTTCATATCACTCGCAGCCTGTCTTCTGCCTATCACCCCCAGTCCAATGGGCAGACCGAAAGGACCAACCAAACCCTCGAACAGTTCCTTCGCTGTTACACCTCCCATCTACAGACGACTGGGTGAGCCATCTCCCCTTCGCTGAATTTTCCTTCAACAATCAGCTTCATTCCTCCACCGGACTCTCACCATTCTATGCCAACTACGGCTATCATCCCTCAACTCTCCCGGATCTCCCCCTTGATGTCCCGGTGCCTGAAGTGGCTCAACGGCTCCGGCTCCTACGAGAACTGAGGCGGACCCTAACGCAACAACTCCAGGCCACTCAGCAGCGGCACAAGACGCAGGCAGACCGTAGACACACAGAGTTCCCCAGGTACAAAGACGGGGACAAGGTGTGGCTTTCCACACAGCACCTCAAGCTGTCCTGTCCCTCCCGAAAACTGGGACCCCATTACCTTGGTCCCTTCGAGATCATCAGTATGGTCAACAACGTTGCAGCCAAGCTCCGGTTGCCCACTTCCCTGGGAATCCACCCAGTATTCCACGTGTCCTTGTTGAAACCACACCGTGCCAACCCGTTCCCGGACCGGGCGCCTGCTCCACCACCTCCCATCCAGGGTAATAATGATGACGAGTACGAAGTCCAGGAGATCCTGGACTCCCGCCGCCGGCGTGGGGTCCTGGAGTATCTCATCCACTGGAAGGGGTACGGTCCCGAGGAGCGTTCCTGGAAGCCCTTGGGGAATGTCCATTCGGCCGCCAAGGTGCGGGCGTGCCATCGGGCTCACCCCGAGAGGCCTTCCCAGGGTCGCGTCCGGAGGCCGATCCTTGGTGGGGGGCTCTGTCAGGAAGCAGGGGGTGTTACCCCTACTCGGGGACCGCGGGCACGGCGCAGGGCACGGTTTCCCCTTCAGCTCGGGAGAACACCTGGTGCCCGAGGTGCGGGTGCGCATGCGCAGTACGCAGGCTGCGCGCGCATTCCCGGGTGCATAGCGTTCCTGCATTATCCGGCTGTCAGGTGTGAGCCTTGCTGGGGGAGGTTCCCAGTACACACCTTCCACCTTCCTCGCCTGCCATTGGTTCCCGGGGAGGGAGGCCTCCTGGTTGCCTTGGAGACTAGGGGGTGGTTCCTACCTTCCCTGGCTATAAAGACCTGGCCTGAGCTCTGGCTCATTGCTGAGTTATTCCACCTTATGGTGAACACCTAGCCTCCCTGCGGATCCTCCTATTTGCCTGTTGTTTCTTTGTATCCTTCCTGGTTCCTGACCCTTGGACTGTCTTCCGCCTTGAACCTTCGCTGCCTGCCTCGACCCGGATTGGACATTGACTACCCCTCTTGGATTATCCCTAAACTTGTACCACATTTCTGGGCTGTCAGCTGCTTACTGCCAGTGGGTTCCTCACCCCACTACTGGCTCCCTGGGACATTTGACAGTTGGAGAGAAGGAGAGACCTCTAGACAGAATATTTATTTGTGATTGACTTAGACATCGCAAAGATATGTTCACCACTTGGGATGTACTCACGGTCTCCTGGTGCGTGAAGGGTAGCGATTGGTTCCTGGCGTGCTTGCGCCCGGCCCTGAGTTTTTTTACTTCCTTGCTTGTGAAAAATCTGGTTCACAGGAAGCGCTGTGTGTGGCCTGCTGTATTTCGCCCGCCCGAGCATTCGGGAGATCGGGGCAGAATCGGATGACTCCGGATCTGTAGAGCTAAAGGCAACTCTGGGAGCTCTCAATTTTTTGCCGCGATAATTTCTGCGCATAATCGAGCTCGGCGTGTTGACCCTATTTTCGGACCAGTTATACACTGTGTTGCCTTTGTAATCTTGAAGATCGCGGGCAATTTTTTTTCAGCTATTTAAGTATGTAGCCATTCAGCAACCAATGTGTCATGAATAAGGATCAGTATTAGAGCATCCGAAACATGTAGACCTGCTTGCCGTGTTGGATTGTTTTTTATCCTGTGTCATTTTGGAATAAAGAACAACGTCTTTTTTGGAAAGCTGGACATCCCGTCTTATTTTTATACAGTTTGCAACTGGTGCCCCTTCCAAGCACCGTCCGTGCTTTCACTGCAAGACTGACCAGGTGAGCGCCTCCTACCGAACTTTTATACTTTTGTGCGTTCAGTAATACAGCAATCGACTCCCCATGCCCACCCTTTTAACTGCTGGATTTGATTTGCTCTGATAAGAAAAGTACCCATGGATTACAGTGTAAAGTACCCATGGATTACGAGTACCAAGCCCACTGTTATCTGACTGAGCTCTAAATATCCACTGTGCTGATGGGAGAAACTTTCAGAAGGCCAACCATGACTGCAGCATTGTACCAATCTAGGCAAAGTGGCCCTATACAAGCCTATCTTCAGTGCAAGACACATGAAAGTTTGCCAAAAAGCAATCAAAGTACTCAATCTGATGAAATCACAATGGAACTTTTTGGCCTCAATTCTAAACGTTATGTCTGGAGAAAAACAGACACTGCCCAATACCGTGAAGCATGGTGGTGGCAGCTTTATTCTGTGGCAGTGTTTTTTGGTGGCTAGGACAGGGCGACTGGTCAGAATTGAGGTGAATGTAGCAAAGCACAGAGATATTCTCACTGAAAACCTGATCCAGCTCACCTTCCAACAAGACAATGACCCTAAGCACACAGCCAAGACAACATAGGAGTGGTTTAGGGAGAACTCTGTCAATGTCCTTGAGTGGCCCAGCTAGAGCCCTGACTTGAACCCAATCTAACATCTCCATGAAGAACAGAAATTTTCTGTTGAACCTGACAGAGCTTGAGAGGATCTGCAGAGAAGAATTGCAGAAAATCCCCAAATCCATGTGTGCAGACCTTGTGGTGCTATATCTAAGGAGGGAGGCTGTAATCGCCGCCAAAAGTGCTGACACGTTTCCCCTGGCCACTGCTGCCTCCATTCGGGTGAATTATTTTTGCCTTTGAGAAGGACTGTAAACTTTATTTCAGACTCAGGCCTTTTTCTTCCAGTTCTGGACAGCAATGAGTAGGGATTGTCATTTCGATGTTACTGGGAGACCTCCAGGAGTGGGCATTCTCTCTTTCCTCTAATTCACCTGTTTTAGCCTTGATTAACAATGGGTTTTCTGCTTTGGGTCTGTTATATGATGAACCAGAAAAAGCAGCATATGCTGGTCAGTTTGAATCAAGGTAGTCGCCCTGTGGAGGAATATTGGGGGAGATTTGTCAAACTGGTGTAAAGTAGAACTAGTTTAGGTGCCCATAGCAACCAATCAGATTCCGGCCTTCATTTTTCACAGCTCCTTTGGAAAATGAAAGGTGGAATCTGATTGGTTGCTATGGGCAACTAAGCCCATTCTACTTTACACCTGTTTGATAAATTTCCTGCTTCTGAAGCTATCTATATATGGCTTTGGAGGAATGGCATCATTTCCTAGAAGGGGCTAAACACCAGGTAGTGGCCTCCAAAATCTGACGTTACAGGAGTCTGCCAAAATACTCACCCATAGGTAGGCACGTTGGTCTTTGTTTTTAACACAATTTAACTTTGTAGTTACTTACAAGCCAGGTTCCAAAGATGTCAAGGCTGATGCTTTGTCCAGAAGCTTTTGTGCCACTCAAGCCCTGAAGCCTGAGCCGGTTCGGATTGTGGTTTCTGCTATTCCTCCCGATCTGGTCTCCAAGATCTCTGCTAATCAAATTTATGTACCCGAGGGTACTCCTGCAAGTAAATTTTTGGTCCCGGAGGGATTTCTAACTCCTTTATTGTCTGAGTTAGGCCGTGCCCGTACTGCGGACCACATACGGCGGTTCCACAATACACGGGTCACCAGCTGTGTGCATTCTGCATCACGGATGCGGACCCATTCCCTTGAATGGGCCCGCAAATCCGGAGATGCGGTGCGGAACGGAAGCGCGGAACGGAACCCTACTGAAGCACTACGCAGTGCTTCCATGGGGTTCCGTTCTGTGCTTTCGATAGAACTTGTTCTATCTTTTTGCGGAACGGACGGATCGCGGACCCAATTTAAGTGAATGGGGTCGCAATCCGCATGCGGCAGCCCCGCGGTCGGTTCACGTGCATTGCAAGCTGCAATTTGCGGTCCACAGTGCAGGCACGGAGCCCTTAGGTTTGTGGGCAAGAGGCCTTACATGACTCTGTGTTGAGTGGACATCTGAGTATTGAGGGTACTATTAGGTTGGTTTCTAGGCATTATAATATATTCGGACATAAGTTGAAACTTATGCTAAAAAGTCAAAGAGCCCCTGATCTCTTCCTAATGAAGAGCTGTGTCCGTTGCCTATTCCCAAGAGGCCTTGGTCACACATCTCCAAGGATTTTAATACTGATCCACGCTCCCAAGGGAAGACTGTGATCTGCGTGGTTGTGGACAGGTTTTCTAAAATGTCCTATTTCATTCCTTTAAGCAAACTTCCTTTGGCTAAAGCATTATCTTCTGCATTTTTAGATCATATTGTTAAGATTTATGGTATTTCAGATTCCACCTTTCATTTTTGACAGCTCCTTTGGAAAATGAAAAGTGGAATCTGATTGGTTGCTAAGGGCAACTAAGGCAGTTTGATAAATCTCCCCCATTGTGTCAATTTGTTTCAAGGTTCTGGAGATCTATTTGTAATTGTTTGGGTGTCACTCTCTCGTTTTCGTCAGTCTTTCACCCGGAAACTAATGGGCAGACTAAACGTGAATCAGAGTCTAGAACAATTTCTTAGTCTACTTTCACACTAGCGTTTTGGCTTTCCGTTTGTGAGATCCATTCAGGGCTCTCACAAGAGGTCCAAAACGGATCAGTTTGCATTCTGAATGATTTGCTCAGTTTGCATTAGTTCAGTCTCCATTCCGCTTTGGAGACGGACACCAAAACGCTGCTTGCAGCGTTTTGGTGTCCGTCTGATGAAACTGAGCCACTGACACAATCTGGCACAGTAGAAAATGGATCCGTCCTCCATTGACTTTCAATGGTGTTCAAGACGGATTCGTCTTGGTTATGTTAAAGATAATACAATTGCGCCCGGCAGTGTGTTCGGTGACGTCACCGGCTCTGATGGGCGGGCTTTTGCGCTTCCCTAGCCATTTTACTGGCTAGGGCAGCGCTAAATCCCACCCATCAGTGCCGGTGACGTCACCGGGCTTCCTGGCAGCCCCATGGAGAGCCCCGGTACGTCACCGGAACTCATAAAAATGCCTTTGCCCTGCGCGATTTAGCGCAGGGCAAAGGAGGGCATCGGAGCATGAACTGCTCCAATGCTCAAGTCAGGGGGGCTGCCGGGGTGAAAAAGGATTAACCCCTTTGATATTCGTCTACCAATAATTTGCCATTCTTCTGTAATTATGGCTTCCACCCTCGCACGTGCTCATTTAGGTCTTCGAATTCTGGATTCCAGAAAGGTCCGTAATAAGTTACAATATTTGATTCACTGGAAAGGTTATGGTCCTGAGGAGAGGTCATGGGTGTTGGCTGAAGAGGTCCATGCAGATCAGTTAATTAAGAAATGTCATGAGTGCGGGGGTACTGTTATGGTTCTCCAGGCCACTGCTGCCTCTGTGCAGCAGCAGCGTCCGCTGGCCAAGGGGACTAGGGGATGACGGAGCCCTGGGCAATGAGGGTGGTGAGCCATGGCTCCCAAGCAACAGGATGTGCTCTTGGCAGCTCCACCCGGCATTCAGGCATGTCGGTGTGAGCTGCTCTCTCCTCGGCATAAAAGGCTGGCGCCTGCATGTACAAGTGCCAGTGAATTTCTTATCCTCTGGCTCTCCTTGCTTATATTGAAGACTCCTTTGGCTTTGGATTTCTGGATTTGGTATTGTATTGATCTCCTGGTTCTGACATTTTGGCGTGTTTGGTTCTCTCATTTGCCTTGGGCATTTCTTGTACTTTACCGTACAACTGCTCTTTGTGTTTGTCTGTTTGTTGTTCCCTGTTTGTGTCCCCCCCCCCTTAATGTATTGCAGTATAGGGACTGTCATCCAGTTGTGGAATCACTGCCTAGGGTGACCGTGCAAGTAGGTAGGGATAGTGGGTCTCGGCAGTTTTAGAGCTGCACTATCTCTGTTTGTGTGTGACGGTGGTCATTATCCTGACAGGTGCTTCAACTAAGTACAGGGTCAATGCAAGATTTTTGTTTTTTCTTTTCAATAACAAAGATTATGAACATTCTGTTTTCACTTTGTCAGTATTCAGTATTGAGTGCAGAATGACGGGGAAACATTTAAAATTTTTTTTTTTACCCCAAGGCTGCAACATAACAAAATGTGAAAAAAGTGAAAGGGTCTGAAGACTTTCCAAATGCACTGTAAATATAACAGGTCCAGCACTACATGCATACATACTGTAAACTCTTACCATAGATGGATTACTGCTCTGTATGAGCTATAATCTAGCCCTATGGACACCACTGCAGTGTGCTCAATCCAGAAACCTATACAGACTAGATCACTGTATAAACTATGCTCATCATTATTTATTATTACAAAACTATTCAAGATCCAGGTGCTGGTTTTTAAAACTGTAGAATATTTGACAAACCCACTGAAAAATATTCTACAGTTTTAAACCCCTTAAGGACACATGACGTATCCGGTACGGCATGTTTCCCGAGTCCTTAAGGACACATGACGTACTGGTACGTCATGGCTTTAAATAGCGATGCCGGCGCCAGCGGGGGTTATTCGGAACGGGATGCCGGCTGAAATCATTCAGCCGGCATCCTGTAACAATGCGGGGGGGGTCATTTGACCCCCCCGCATCGACGATCGCAGAAAACCGCAGGTCAATTCAGACCTGCGGTTTTCTGCGTTTCCGGTCCATTCGGGTGTCCTGTGACCCGATGAACCGGAAAAAGACTGCGATCGGTGGCGTAATTATACATCACCTATCGCAGTCCGAGGATTTGGAGAGGCGGTGCTGGCTCTGGTGCTGAATGCCGCTGTCCAGGGTGCTGATTGGTGCAGGGGAGAGAGGCGTGAGATTCAAACTTCCTGCGCTCCTCTCTCCTCTCCTCTTCCTGATCCAGCACCCTGACCGTGCAGCATCGTCCAGCACCAGCTCCTGCGTCCCCCCTAATCGGCATCCATCTCCCTCCTGCACCCATCGCCACCCAGGTAGGTTAGGGTCAGTGAGGGAGAGGCACCGTTAGGCAGGGAAAGAAGGGAAAAGTTAGGAAAAAAAAAAAATAGCACATTTATTCTAAACTTTTTTGTTTCAGCTTTCAGACCCCCAGACCCCCCCTGCCACTTGCCCCCCCGCATCCCCCCCACACCAGCCCCCCCCCAATCCACCCACCAACCCCCCCCCCCCCACCAGACCCTTCCCCCACCACCACTTTTTTTTTTTTCTGCCGTGCGCTGACTGTCGGGGCACTCTTAGCGTCCGGGCCACTGTTAGCGCATCGCCCGCCCCCACCACCCCACCGACCGCTGATCAGCAAGTTTGAACTTTTTTTTTTTTTTTTTCCTAACACATTTTTTTTGCCTGGACTTTTTTAGTACGTGAACACCCGTGCCCCCCACACACGCACATAGAATAAAGGTTTACACGCACGCACATACACACGCACACAACACACACCCATGGCCCGCCGGATGTTCTCGGTGGAGGAGCATACGCCCAGATTGCCCTCCGACTCCGAGAGCCCCAGTGAGGATGAGGATGACCCCCACGTTCCTTTTGTCATCCGCATCCTCCTCATTCATCATTGGATGACGATGAGCCACCAAGGCAGCGGAGACGCCGCCAGGCGGAGCAGGGGCCCCACATTGTAGGGATCCTGTGGCCACCCGAGTACGAGCCGACCTGGGGTTCGTACTGGTTTCCCGGCCCACCAAATAAGCCCACCGGAGCCCCCTGCCGATGAACTTAGATGGTGTCCCCCAGTGGACTTTGAGCCTGAGATTCCGGATTTTGCTGGCAATCCAGGGAATCCAGATTCCCACAGTGGGGTTTACTGAAATGGACTTTTTTAGTTTTTTTTTCAGTAACCCCACTGGTGAATCTGATGGTGGAGCAGACGAATCTGTACGCCCAACAGTTCGTCGCTCAAAAACCCAGGGCTCATTTTTGGCTAGACCCCGGTGGCTGGACGCCGGTCAGTGCAGCTGAGATGAGGACATTTTGGGGCCTCGTGCTGCATATGGGTCTAGTGCCAAAAACCCAGTGTCAGGCAATACTGGAGTGGGGACATACTCTACAGACCCCACTGTACAGTACGGCCATGACACGCTCCCCGGTTTGAGGCCATCCGGAAATTGTCTGCATTATTCCGATAATGCAGCATGTCCCCCCCGAAGTGATCCTGCCTTATGACCGGCTGTACAAGATACGGCCGGGTCATCGATCACTTTGGGGCAAATTCATAGAGGCCTACGTACCTGGAAGGGAGGGTCAGCGGTTGATGAGTCTCTCGTTGCGTTCAAGGGGAGACTCAGTTTCCGCCAATACATTCCCACAAAGCGGGCGAGGTTATGCGTGAAGCTATACAAAATTGTGAGAGTACCTCAGGGTACACTTACAATTTCGTGTGTACGAGGGGGAGATTCCCGGATTTCAACCACCAGAATGTCCCCCCCACTCTGGGTGTTACCGGGAAAACTCGTGTGGGGACCTTATGTACCACTGCTGGATAAGGGTTACCACTTGTACGTGGACAAACTTTTATTCCAGCATTCCCCTTGTTCAGGTCCCCTTGCCGCCAGATTCTCGTTCGCTTGTGGGACCGTGCGGAAAAATCAACGCGGCCTCCCTGCCCCACCCCCTCCAGGTACCTTTCCCCAGGGGTGAGACCCGTGCCCTTACCAGTGGAAGCCTGTTGCTGGTCAGGTATAAGGACAAGAGGGATGTCCTTATGCTGTCCACAATCCACGGTAACAGCACCACCCCCCGTCTCTGTGCGAGGTACCGCGGCAACGGTCTCAAGCCGATTGTATCGTCGCCTACAATCGGTATATGGGAGGAGTTGATCTCTCTGATCAAGTCCTCAAGCCATATAATGCATGCGCAAAACCCGGGCATGGTACAAAAAGTTGCGGTCCTACTTGGTACAGGTTGCCATGTACAACTCTTTTGTACTATCCCGAAGCGCTGGCAGCACAGGGACATTCCTCCAGTTCTATGAGGCAGTCCTCAAAGACCTGATCTTTTCGGACCGGGAAAGAGCAGGCCGGAGTACCTCGGGAACTGGAGGCGCCCGGATCGTCCCTGGCCAACACTTTCCAGGTGTGGCCCCCCATACTGGAAAAGAAGGGACGAACCCAAAAAAGATGCAGAGTGTGTCACAAGAGGGGGATACGGAAGGACACCACCACTCAGTGTGACACGTGCCCCGATCATCCGGGCCTCTGCATTATCGATTGCTTCAGGGAGTATCACACTTCCATGGAGTACTAATTTTTATAATGCCCCAACAGTCCACTAGAGAACATAAAAACTATGTCTCTCGACTTTGGAGACACAGAAACAATTTTTCTTTCCCCAAAAAATATAGTTTTAGTGCAGGCATCCTCAAACTGCGGCCCTCCAGATGTTGTAAAACTATAACTCCCAGCATGCCCAGACAACCTACAGCCATCAGCAGGGCATGGTGGGAATTGTTGTTTTACAACATCTGGAGGGCCGCAGTTTTAGGATGCCTGCTTAGTGTCTCCAAAGACTGAGAGACATACATATTGGGCATCGTCGCGTGCGTAAAAGTCGTCGCTATAAAAATTACTTTTGACCAAACGCCTCGGCATGAACGGTGTTAAAAATATAAATAAAAACGTGCCAAAACACCTATTTTTGGGCAAAATTCAATTTGAATTCCATTTTGCCGGTAATAAGCAAGGGTTAACAGCCAAACAAACTAAATATTTATTGCCCCGATTCTGTAGTTTGCAGAAACACCCCATATGTGGTCGTAAAATGGCTATATAGCCGCACGGCAGGGCATAGAACGAAGGGAACTCCATATGGTTTCTGGAAGGCAGATTTTGATGGACAGTTTTTTTTTTGACACCATGTTCCCATTAGAAGCCCCCCTGATGTAGCCTAGACTAGAAACTCCAAAAAAGTGACCCCATCTAAGAAACTACACCCCTCAAGGTATTCAAAAGTTACTTTACAAACTATGTTAACCCTTTAGGTGTTCCACAAAACTAAATAGCGAATGTAGAGAAACAATTTTAGAATTTAATTTTTTGTTACATTGCCTCAAAAAGAGTAATATAGAGCAACCAAAAATCAAATTTACCCCCTAAAATAGTCCCAAAACAACAACCACCTTATCCCGTAGTTTCCTAGATGGGGTCACTTTTATGGAGTTTCTACTCTAGGGGATGCATCAGGGGGCTTTGAAAGGGTACATGGTTTGTAAATAAACCAGTCCAGCAAATCTGCCTTCCAAAAACCATATGGCGTTCCCCTTCTTCTATGTCCTGCCGTTTAGCCAAATAGTAGCTACGACCACATTTGGGGTGTTTCTGCAAACTACAGATCAGGGCAACCCATTTTGAGTGTTGTTTGGCAGTTAACCCTTGTTTTACTCCTGGAAAAAATTGATTATATGGAAAATTTTCCAAAAAAAATAGAAATTTCAAATTTGTTTCTCCATCTGCCATTAACTTTGTGGAACACCTAAAGGGTTAACAAAGTTTGTAAACCAGTTTTGAATACCTTGAGGGGTGTACTTTCTTAGATGGAGTCACTTTTTTGAAATTTCTATTCTAGGGGTGCAACAGGGGCTTCAAATGGGACATGGTATAAACAAACAGTCCTGCCTAATCTGCCTTCCAAAACCCATATGGTGTTCCCCTCCTTCTATGTGCTACCGTTCGGCCAAACAGTAGTTTACGACCCACATATGGGGTGTTTTTGCAAACTACAGAATCAGGGCAAACCCATTTTGAGTGTTGTTTGGCAGTTAACCCTTGTTTTACTCCTGGAAAAAATTGATTATATTGGAAAATTTTCAAAAAAATAGAAATTTCAAATTGTTTCTCATCTGCCATTAACTCTTGTGGAAGACCTAAAGGGTTAATAAAGTTTGAAAAAACAGTTTTTGAATACCTTGAGGGTGTTGTAGTTTCTAGAATGGGGTCATTTTTGGGAGGTTTCTATTATCTAAGCCTCACAAAGTGACTTCAAACCTGAACTGGTCCATAAATAGTGGGATTTTGAGATTTCTGAAAATTTCAAAATTTGCTTCTAAACTTCTAAGCCTTGTAACATCCCCAAAAAATAAAAATATCATTCCCAAAATGCTACAAACATGAAGTAGACATATGGGGAATGTAAAGTCATCACAATTTTTGGGGGTATTACTATGTATTACAGAAGTAGAGAAACTGAAACTTTGAAATTTGCTAATTTTTCATAATTTTTGGTAAAAATTGTATTTTGTTATGCAAAAAAATTAACTTTTTGACCCAATTTTAGCAGTGACATGAAGTACAATATGTGACGAAATACAATCTCAGAACGGCCTGGGTAAGTCAAAGCGTTTAAAGTTATGAGCACTTAAAGTGACACTGGTCAGATTTGCAAAAAATGGCCTGGTCCTTAAGGTGAAATAGGGCTGTGTCTTAAGGGGTTAAAACCAGCACCTGGATCTGAATAGTTTTGTAATTGCATGTAATTAACATTTTTCATAGCCAGTGAGTTATTTAATAAATGTATCTGTATAGCACCACCTTTTGTTTGTTCCTTTTCTTATTTCTTTGTCCTGCTCACTGAGATTGCGGAACGCAGACCTGCAGGGTATTGCGATGTGAGGTCACGGTTACTTAGGCAAACGAGGGTTGCTATGGGTTACTCACAGTTTGTAGGAAGACCCTGGGCAGCGTACAGCAGTGATGAAGAGGCTGGCACAATAGTCCTCTGGGCCACTCTCTGTATGTAGGGACCAGGCCTGATGGTGGATGAGGTGCCCTGGATGTTGCAGATGTTTAATGTGCCTAGGGCAAGGTCCCTTTAAGGTTTGTGACGCCAGTGCCTGTAACGGTGGCACACCGATTTATAGTCGCAGTAAATGAGGAACACGGTGTTATGGTGAACCAAACCTTCTTTTACTAGCAACAGTTCAACTTTGTACAGTTGGTGGTCAGTACAGTTCCATATAGCAGGTTCTCATCACAAGCAGGCTTTCACATCAATGGCAGGTATACTGTTCCTTGCAAGATACTCAGAGGGCAACAACAACACACACAGATCAGGCTGCACCTTCTCCTCAGAAATACTGTACACTGTTCCTCAGAACTCCTGTCTGGTCTTATCCCAAGTCCCGGATGCCCTAATACTGGCTTTTATCCTTGGTAACAATCTTTCTCAGGTATTTATCCTTGCTTCACATTAATAATCCTTCTGCCCTTCAGCTTACTTGTCTAGCTGGAAACACTGGCTCTGCTTGGCTTGTGGGAACTGCAGGTTTCTCCCAGGAGGCAAACTCTTCTCTTGGGTGAATCTTCTGAGCTAACATAGGCTCAGGAAACTTCAGGCAGGCTATGCTCCTTCACTAGCCTCCTGGTGGCAACTAGAAGCCTGGACTGTCTAGCTGCATGTCAGGAGGAGGCCCTCAGCTTGTTTCTGGCTGGTGCCCTCTCACTTCTGTCTCCACAGACTCCTGACTACAGACTAACCCCTCCCTGTCTGGGTCTAAATATATATACTAGGTGCTCCCTAGCTCCCTCTAACGTCTAAGATGTTGAACTACACCCTAATAGGCCTGCTGCACATATCACATGAAAAATACACATTAAAATGCATTAAAATGTACTGTGAAATACACTGCCACTGTCCCTCAGGAGTAAGAGTACCACGTGGCCCAATTGACCCTTGTGTAGTGCCCACATTTACCTAGTGGGACACTACAAGATGGCTGCACATGCTCAGTTTCATCCTTCATCTGCCTCCTGAGCTGTGATAGGGAGAGCATGAACACGCCCCTGAGCTGCAGCAGAAAAGACACTCTGCTTGAGCAGTCAGCTGGATATAAATCTAGCAGAGCAACAAATGAGGAGATCTCTGGATTCATGTGAGGTACAGGGCTGGTTCTAGCTTTGTTAGAAAGAGATTGCCATGTACTATATGATGTCTGATTTTTTATAATGTCATGGGATAATTCCTTTTACATTGAAATTGCACCATAAAGGAGAAACCATGGGGTAATGTAAATCGAGGAAGTAGCAGGTGTTGCTAGATTTGTGGCATTTTGCCGCATGAAACATCAAAAAAACAAGTCGTGCGGGATGATTGTGCGATGCCTCCTGTTCTCCAGGGACAGAATCCTTGAGTCCTCCCAGTTTGGCAAATCGCTACACTCCTTGGCCGAGATGTCAGCAATGTTTAATGTTATCTGTCCTGGTGGTTGGGAGAACAATGATGAACTGGAATGACAGCAAGAGGTGCAGAGAGAAGAACCTCTGCACGGACAGATCGTCTGATTAGAAGAATGGTGAATAGTGATCCATTCTGTACTGAAAGTGAAATTGGATGTCTCATCCGAGGCCTAGGGCAGCAAACAGTGTCCACACAAACCATCAGAGGACATCTGCAGGACATTGGGCTATGGGTCAGAAGTTCAGTTACATGTGTTCCACTGACTTCACACCACCGATCTTAAAGGCTATCATTGTACACAGCAAGATAGCAATTGAGGCTGGAATGGAGGTCTATGCTCTTCAGCAATGAGTCTCCCACATAAAGGCATATGACCCGGCGGCCGGTCAACAAGATTAAATCTACGCCAAATCCCTTACTGAAGTAGATTTAAGCCATTTTCCATGCCAAAAACAGGCGTAGCAAATGATGAATAAGAAGGGCCTACCAGCCCCACCCCCTTCCCTCACTGCGCCCCCCTTTTCTCAGAAATCGAGAGAAGAGGCGTAAGTGGTGTATACAGGGAAAACACTGCAGATTGTGCCGCAAAACACCTTTGCGACAAAATCTGTGCCTTAAATATGCCAAAAAGTGTTGTATATTTTTTATAAAGTGACTTGATATGCTACACAGTTGCCACTCAAATTTACATAAAGAACAAAGAGTTCAGTGGCGCGCATATTGTGCCACTACAATTATATATTTTTTTTACACTAAGCCACTTAGTGCTACCATACAGTACTTATGCCCATATTGTGTCCCCTCACAGTACTAATGCCCACGTTGTGCCTCTTTTACAGCAGAAATGTTTGCATTATGCCCCCCTGCAGTTTTGCCCACATCCACATTATGTCCGCTCACAGTAGTTATATCCTACTTGTAGCTCCCTCACAGTAGTTATGTCCACGATTTTGCCACTTCACAGTAGTTATGCCCACCCTTTTTTGCCTTTCACAGTAATTTCCACCTTTGTGCCCCTTCACAATAGATATACCCACCTTTGTGCTCAGTAGTCATGCCCACCTTTGTGCCACTTCACAGTAGTTATGAACACCTTTGTGTCCCTTCACTGTAGTTATGCACACCTTTGTGCCCCTTCACAGTAGTTATGCCCACCTTTGAGCTCCTTCAAGTAGTTATGCCCACTTTTATGCCCCCTTACAGAAGTTATGCTCGCCTTTTTGCTCCTTCAAGAAATTATGCCCACTTTTGTGCCCCTTCACAGTAGTTATGGCCACCTTGTGGTTGCTTCACAGTTGTTATGCCAACCTTGTCGCCCCTTCACAGTAGATATATCAACCTTTGAACCCCTTTATGATAGTTATGTCCACCTTTGTTCCCCTTCACAGTAGTTATGCCCACTTTTGTGCCCCTTCACAATAATTATGCCCACTTTTGGGCCCCCCTTCAGTAGTTATGTCAGCTCAAAAAAAACACTAATACTTACCTGTTTCCCTGATGCTTGGCACATCCTGCTCTCTCCCAGCAGCTGCACGACACACATCACATTCTGGCTGTGCAGCAGGCTGATTTCCGGGCTTTCACCGCTCTTCCCACACAGGCAGCAGCGTGATGTGCAGACTGCTGGGAAGAGCGGAGCTCAGCAGAACAGTGAAGCAGGGAGCATACGGCTCCCTGCTTCACCATGTAAACGAACGTCCGGCTCCAGGCTCCGCACCCGGGGCACTGGCCCCTCCCCCCCCCCCCCCTCGCTACACCCCTGGTGTATGTAATACTAGTACTACATTCACCTATATGTCTGTGTGCTGTGTCTGGTAATTTATCCAACAAAATGTATCTGGTAAAATTTGAAACGTCATGGCAAAATGACAATTTGAATAGTTGTGCCCATCTATGCCTTATACGGGTTTATAGCTCCACTTGGCTGTACTGTGCGGTTTCTCAGCTTTGTCTGTATGGGCCTTATTCAGCTACACAGCTGAGCTCCTTTTACAATGCTTTTGGACTGCTGGTATACAGAGGGGTCTGAGAACAATCACAGCACTGTGAATGGGATGTATTCAGGCTTGTGAATTCCAGGACACAACACAACGTTATTTTAGAGGCTTTGCTAATTACAGCAGGGGTCCAACATCTAGCCTGCTATACACGTCTAGTTTCAGACTCTTGAAAGATATGGCCTACAACAGAAACTGTGCATGACCCTTTCATTGTTCCTCTAGCCCTTTGGATCATTTTTAAGTGCATCTATCCTTTAAAAGACACGATTAATGGCGGCACATTCTGCATAGATTCTCCATACAGGGAAAGCTCATCTCCGCAAATAGTGTGTCTCAAGTGCAGAATAAGTAAATTACAATTATTATGCCATTATATTTTACTGCCACTTAAGCTGGGCTATAGAAATCCATAGGGATACTGTCCATCAGTCAGCTCTTCTCCGTTTTTCCCCAACTGTTTAATGGGATGTACATGTGAAAAAGTATTTTAAAAATCAAGCAGCTAAAGGACTACGGGGCATAATTATTAAGACGCTGGTCTAAATAAAGCCCCATAGCTGGCGGTGGTTCGGCCGAAGTTATGAAGAGGTGTCGGCCTCTCCATAACTTCGGCCCATCCAGCGCCAGTTCTAAATGTAAGACCGCTTCCTAGCGGTCTTACATTTAGACCATTTTCTAAGCCTGAAACAGTCGTAGAAAATGGTAAATGAGACGGGCCTGCTCGTCCCCTTCCCCGCCCACAATTTTAGACCTGGCATGTGCAGGGTGAAGTCGCAGATAGCGGAACAACTAACCGCTGCACCGCCATCTGCGCCTGAAATACGCCTAATATAGGTGTATTTCAGTATAATAAATGACTCCCTATGTCCACATGTGGCAGAGATGCTGTGGATTTTGTGGGCAGAAAATCTGCAGAGGAATACAGTTGCAGCAGAGTGGATGGAATTTTCACAGCTCCTTCGAAAAATTTACACTGGCATACGGTCATCACTCTCTGCGGATTTTCACTGTGGATTTCAGCCACTGCAATTCATAGGGTAAAATCCGCTGCCAACCTGCAACAAAATCTGCATTAGGCTACTTTCACACCTGCGTTTAGGTGCGGATCCGTCTGGTACCTGCACAGACGGATCCGCACCTATAATGCAAACGTTTGTATCCGTTCAGAACGGATCCGTTTGCCTTACCATGAACAATTACCATGATAATGCAAACGGATCCGTTTTGGACTTACATTGAAAGTCAATGGGAGGCGGATTCGTTTTCAATTGCACCATATTGTGTCAGTAAAAAGGATCCGTCCCCATTGACTTACATTGTAAGTCAGGACGGATCTGTTTGGCTCAGTTTCGTCAGACGGACATCAAAATGCTGCAAGCTGTGTTTTGGTGTCCGCCTCCAGAGCGGAATGGAGGTGGAACGGAGGCAAACTGATGCATTCTGAGCGGATCCTTATCCATTCAGAATGCATTGGGGCTGAACTGATCTGTTTGGGGTCCGCTTGTGAGAGCCTTGAAACGGATCTCACAGGCGGACCCAGAAAGGGCAGTGTGAAAGTAGCCTTAGATGTCTCCTGTGCCGAGTGGATGCATCCATATAGTGCTATGTTTTTGCATGTTTTCACATTTTTCCTTTATCAATGGTATCAGCTGAACTACATATTAACACCTAAAGGTTTTAAGCATTTGGTGTTATGGCATGTTAACACATTTTAGAACAGGCCCTTTTTTAGCTGAAAACAAGTATAAGGGTATGCTGACACATTTTCACAACTTTTTTGTGTTTTTTCTGTATTTTTTGCTTTGTTTTTTTCTGCAGTATGCAGTATGCCTCATGTAGACATACCCATTTCATTCGCCAAGCAAAGTGGAGTGTACATTAAGGTACAGTATGGGCCAATAAATAGCAGGCTATAGGCCCCATAATATGCATCCATACACTTATCTATAATAAGCCATGTGCATGGGGCCTAAAGGTGCGCACCAGATTAACCCAGGCAAGAACTGCGTATTGATAAATGAACACCTATTTTTTAAAACGACTGCTTTGTAAACTATAAATATTATTTTGAAATCTGCTTTTCCTTGCCATGGATTTACTCCATTGAACTGGTGACTAGAGTGGCAGCTGGCAGAAGGTTCTCTGACGTTTTGCTGTAGATGACTGCAGTGAGTAAACCCTTGTAAGAATACATGGGGTGAAGATAGCCTTATAAGTAGGGTGTGCAACAAGGTATGGAAAGAAATGAGAAACCCAAGAGTAGTCGTAGTCGTCATCTTAATAGGGTTCTCCAGAAATGATGACCTATCCCTAGGAAATTGATCTTCACTTAGTAAATTCTGGAAAACATCTTTAGTGACAAAGGTGAGCCTTACAACTTGCTTATGGTTTCCGTCCGACTTGATATCAGCATTTACTGTATGTTTACCAAAATAAAATAGGAATTTAGGAAATTATTTACTATTTAATACTAATATGTCTACTGTGACAGTAATGTGAGATGTTATTTTTTAAGATATGTTATATTATGATAAGTATTTTTTATGTGTAATATACAGATATTGTCTTTCTAATACATCTGTGCACAGTTATCCCACGGTGGACAATGGCTTGTATTCTATGAGTTTGTGATCTGGGTTAAAGTGTAATTATCTAGCTTAAAAGCTTGGTAGGTCCTTTTTTAGACTTGGTAGGTCCTTTGGTTTCTGTGCTGCTCCTTGGTTTCTGTCAATAAGATCCAACTGTGTTTTTTTGATGGAATATGTGTTCCCTGAAGATCCACTACAGTCAGCTGCTCTCTGGAGACAAAGCACATCCCCTCCCTATCCCCCTTCCTCAGTTATCCCACAAAGGTACAGAATTCTTCAGCCAGGAAGGGACATTCCAATATATCTTATTACAGCTACAGTCCAGATGCAGAATTCTCCTCTGTCACCATGGAGATCTTTACAGCTCAATGATAAAAGCATGGTTGTCAAAAGAGGTCCCAGTTGCACCAAATGCCTGAAGCAAAAAGCCCCACTGCCCCATCTAAGTAGTACCAGTGCTATAATACAACAGTATGATAGTTGTTATAGGTTTTGTAATGGAGGCCAATAGCTTTAAGTTACATGGAGCAGGACCCAAATACTTCAAGGAATTATTATGCATAACCTCTTTATGAATGAAATAATGTCATACAGTTTTCTTATATACTGTGACTCAATTTCTCACCATTTTCATTTTGCTGTCCGTGAATAATAACACTTATTAGCATTCACACACAGAAAACCATAGCTAGTCTTGCTCTCAGATGAGAATTGGAAACAATTGTTTATATGTAAGGCTGGGGCCAACGCAAACGTCTCAAACTCAGCCCACCAGCAGCAGCCAATGGTCACTTGATTTTGAAGGTAATACCGCTGTTTTACCCGCAAAATTGTGCGGCCTTTGGCTGCTCCAGGTAGTTGCAAAACTCTGGCACAAAGTAAGCAACTAATAGGGTTGTAGAAATTAACACTGTGTCACTTTGATACAGTCCTGATCAAAAGTTTAAGACCACTTGAAAAATGGCAAAAAATCACATTTTACATTGTTGGATCTTAACAAGGTTCCAAGTAGAGCTTCAACATGCAACAAGAAGAAATGGGAGTGAGACAAAACATTTTTTGAGCATTCAATTAATTGAAAATAACGAATAAACTGAAACAGGCTGTTTTTCAGCTGATCCAAATTTTAGGACCACATGCCTTTAAAAGGCCAAATCTGTGCAAAGATGTGGATTCATTGTGATTTTCTGTCAGGTAGTCACACGTTGTGATGGCAAAGGCAAAAAAAACTCTCCCTTTTTGAACGTGGTCGGGTTGTTGAACTGCATAAGCAGGGTCTCTCACAGCGCGCCATCGCTGCTGAGGTGGGACGCAGTAAGACAGTCATTTGGAATTTCTTAAATGATCCTGAGGGTTATAGAACAAAAAAGTAAAGTGGAAAACCCAAAAAAATCTCATCAGCACTGAGCCGGAAGATCCAATTGGCTGTCCGTCAAGACACTGGACGATCCTCGACCCAAATGGTCTGGGGTGCTTTTTCTTTCAGTGGAAAAACTGAGCTTCAGGAAGTGCAGGGGCGTCAAACGGCCGCTGGCTATGTCCAGATGTTGCAGAGAGCATTGCTCATGACTGAGGGCCCTCATCTGTGTGGTAACGACTGGGTTTTTCAACAGGACAACGCTACAGTACACAATGCCCGCAGGACAAGGGACTTCTTCCAGGAGAATAACATCACTCTTTTGGCCCATCCTGCGTGTTCCCCTGATCTAAATCCAATTGAGAACCTTTGGGGATGAATGGCAAGGGAAGTTTACAAAAATGGACAACAGTTCCAGAGAGTAGATGGCCTTCGTGCGGCCATCTTTACCACTTGGAGAAATGTTCCCACTCACCTCATGGAAACGCTTGCATCAAGCATGCCGAAACGAATTTTGGAAGTGATAAACAATAACGGCGGAGCTACTCATTACTGAGTTCATGTTTGGAAGTTGGATTTCTGTTTTGGGGGGGTTTAGTTTATTTTTGGAGGTGTGGTCCTAAACTTTTGATCAGCTGAAAAACAGCCTGTTTCAGTTTATTCGTTGTTTTCATTAAATTGAATTCTCAAAAAATGTTTTGTTTCACTCCCATTTCTTCTTGTTGCATGTTGAAGCTCTACTTGGAACCTTGTTAAGATCCAGCCATGCTAAGGGTCCATTCATACGTCCGCAATTTCGTTCCACATTTTGCGGAACGGAATTGCGGACCCATTTATTTCTATGGGGCAGCACGATGTGCTGCCCGGATCCGGAATTACGGATCCGAACTTCCGGGTCCGCAATTTCGATCCCCAAAAAAATAGAACATGTCCTATTCTTGTCCGCAATTGCGGACAAGAAAAGGCATTTTCTATGAGAATGCCGGCGAAACGCACATCGCCGATGTCCGTGTTTTGTGGATCCATGTATTCGTGGATCCGCAAAACACACACGGACGTGTGAATGGACCCTAAATATGATTTTTTGCCATTTTTCAAGTCTTAAACTTTTGATCAGGACTGTATATATAAAACTATTCTCGATGTAAATAAGCTGGCCCGCAATCTCACCTTCAAGAGACACTTTGCTGACTCGCATATGACTGAGGAGACTATACCGGTTTCTCGAGATGTACCTTTGGCCCAACAAAGCATTGCGTCTTTTTCGTTTGAGAGTTAGCGAACTTGTCCTATATGCAACAGTCCTGTCCCATTCAGGTTTTAAGTGCTGCTAGTGATTTTTCTCATGATTTCACGACCCCTAATTGCGATTTTTACCCTATACAATAAAGATCCATTGCCCTAGACCGTTTCCAGGAATTAATAGAAAGAGATCTTTTTGCCTTGCATGATACGGTTTATTTATCCAATAAAAGCAGAGCATGCGATAACTTTACAAACTAGAGAATTTGCAGGATGTTGTTATCAAGCAGGCTGATAAGGGAGGGGGGGGGGGGGTCTGTGGTCGTGATGGATCGGTTTATTTATAAAAAAAACCAATGTAAAACTGCCATTTAAAGTTTTCCATTTGCAGTGATGCCTCCACCATTCCTTTCCTAGATCTCACCTTGACAGGAGACACTATTACCAACACAGTGTCTTCCTCCACATATCGCAAGGACACTGCTGGTAATACAACCTTATTTGCAACCTCATGCCACCCTCCACTTGTTATACATAACATCCCCAAAGGCGAACTCATCAGAGCAAGACTATCACGGTCGGCGTGGCTATCACATACGTGACACAGAGGGAGGGAACGAGGAAGGCCCTGCCCAAGTGAGAGGGAAGATGGTGACCCCTGACTCACCTGGCGGCTGGCACCTGGCTGCCCTGACGTCCCTAGACGGGTTCCTCACCCGTACGCCGATCACGTGCCTAAAGCCCTGGCTTTCCCTGAGCTGAGCCCTAGGTAGTGAACAGGGCGATGGGAACACTAGTCCGCACCACTAACTCTAAGGGAAAACACCAAGGGGAGGACAGACAACACAGACTCAACATATATTCCCAGGTGGGCGACAACAGGAGACAACAATAAGCCAAACAGGGATCCGGAGGGTAGCACACAGGAACAACAACCAGGATTAACCACTCCAGTGGGTCAGTATAGATGTCCAGGCAGGAAGCTCTATAACTGGCAACTAGAGAAGTGTGAGGGGAGAATATAAGGAGGTAGGGAGTGGCAGACACGAAACAGCTGAGGAGGAGAAGCTACGGATCCCTGAGAGAGACAAAAAGGATAGCAAGGCAAACACAGAAAACAATAACTAAGAAACACCATGATCTTTAGATATAGAGCGCGCAGCCACCCGCTGCGACTTCCTGACCCCGGGTATAACGGAGTCAGACGTGGCTCTTGATACCCTCGTGACAGTACCCCCCCTTTCACGAGGGGCCTCCGGACACTCAGGACCAGGTCTCTCCGGATGAGAGGCATGGAAAGTCTGAATTAACCTGTTGGCGTTTACCTCTGACGCTGGAACCCACATTCTTTCCTCGGGACCGTAACCCCTCCAATGCACAAGATACTGAAGAGAGCGGCGGACCCGACGAGAATCAACAATTCTGGCTATTTGAAACTCCAGATTACCATCCACAATAACAGGAGGAGGTGGCAGCGGCGATGGTTCTAGAGGTGGAACATACTTCTTGAGTAACGATTTATGGAAGACGTTATGGATCTTAAAAGTCTGAGGTAGCTCCAGGCGAAAAGCCACAGGGTTAATGACGGCTACTATTTTATAGGGACCAATGAACCTAGGACCCAGTTTCCAAGAAGGAACCTTCAACTTAATATTCCTAGTAGACAACCACACATAGTCATTCACTCCTAGGTCCGGACCTGGCGACCGTTTCTTATCGGCCATGCATTTATATTTACCACTCATCTTTTTCAAGTTAACTTGCACCTTCTGCCATACCGATGAAAGAGATGAAGAAAACCTTTCCTCTTCGGGAACCCCAGAAGACCCCCCCTCTTTGAAAGTACAAAATTGGGGATGAAAACCGTATGCACCAAGGAATGGTGACTTGCCAGTGGACTCCTGATAATGATTATTTATGGAAAACTCAGCTAACGGTAAGTATGATGACCACAACTCTTGGTTTTCAGACACAAAACATCTTAAATATGTTTCTAGGTTTTGGTTGGTACGCTCAGTCTGTCCATTCGACTGAGGATGGAAAGCTGAGGAAAAGGACAAGTGAACCCCCAAACGGGAACAAAAAGCTTTCCAAAACTTAGAAATAAACTGGGTTCCCCGATCCGAAACCACATCGGAAGCGACCCCGTGAAGCTTCACGATTTTACTGATAAACACCTGAGCGAGAGTTTTAGCATTAGGAAGTGCGGGTAGCGCAATAAAGTGTACCATTTTGCTAAACCTGTCTACTACTACCAAGATAACTGTTTTACCCGCCGACAACGGTAAGTCAGTGATGAAATCCATAGACAGATGTGTCCATGGCCTATTAAGAATGAAAAGTGGCAATAAAGACCCTGCTGGACGTGTATGAGAGACTTTCGCGCGTGCACAAGTAGAACAAGTAGACACGAAATCCATTACATCCTGACGCAACCTTGGCCACCAAAAACGACGAGATAAAAGCTCCAAGGTTGCTTTACTACCCGGGTGTCCAGCAAGTGCCGAATTATGATGTTCTTTTAATAATTCAAGACGCAGGTTTAACAGTACAAACAATTTCTCTGAGGGGCAAGAGGCCGGGGCGTCCCCCTGAGCCTCTAACACCTTTCCCTCTAGAACAGAGTGTACAGCAGAGACAACCACTCCTCTTTGTAAAATAGGTACCGGATCACAAACATTACCCCCTCCAGGGAAACTACGAGATAATGCGTCTGCCTTGGTATTTTTTGCCCCAGGACGATAGGTTACAAAGTTAAATCTGGTAAAGAATAGCGACCACCTAGCTTGTCTAGGGGTGAGACGTTTAGCCGATTCTAGGTACAGAAGGTTCTTGTGATCCGTAATCACCGTGACAGGGTGGATTGCTCCCTCTAAGAAGTGACGCCACTCTTCAAGCGCCAGTTTAATCGCCAACAGTTCCCTATTTCCAATATCATAATTCTTCTCTGCAGAAGATAATTTTTTGGAAAAGAAAGCGCAAGGACGCCATTTGCCAGGAGACGGACCCTGAGACAATACAGCTCCCACTCCCACCTCTGACGCATCTACCTCGACAATAAAAGGCTGGGAGACATCAGGTTGAATTAGAACAGGTGCCGAGGTAAACCTCTCCTTTAGAGAGGAAAATGCATCTTTAGCGGCGTCAGACCATTTGGAAAAATCCGTCCCCTTCCTAGTCATGTCGGTAAGGGGTTTAACGATCACTGAATAATTTTTAATGAACTTTCTATAGAAATTAGCGAAACCCAAAAACCGTTGTAGGGCTTTAAGGTTCTCAGGAAGATCCCAATCTAAAATTGCCTGGATCTTCCCAGGATCCATGCGGAAACCTGAAGCAGATAATAGATATCCCAGGAACTGTAATTCCTGAACAGCGAAGACACATTTTTCAATTTTCGCATATAATTTATTCGTCCGTAGGACCTGCAGTACTTGCCTGACATGCACCTCATGTGTTTTCAGATCAGCCGAATAAATTAAGATATCATCTAGGTATATGACTACAAACCTGCCGATGAGATGACTAAAAATATCATTAACGAAATGTTGGAAGACAGCAGGGGCATTGGTCAGACCGAAAGGCATAACAAGATTTTCATAATGCCCCTCAGGGGTGTTAAAAGCTGTCTTCCACTCATCCCCTTCCCTGATACGAATCAGATTGTAGGCCCCCCTAAGATCAAGTTTGGAGAACCACTTAGCACCCGCAATCTGATTAAAAAGGTCAGGAATGAGAGGAAGAGGGTATGGGTCACGGATGGTTATCTGGTTTAACTCACGGAAATCTAAGCAAGGACGCAGGCCCCCATCTTTCTTTTTAACAAAGAAAAACCCTGCAGCCACGGGTGAAGAAGAGGGTCTGATGTGTCCCTTAGCCAGACTCTCGGAGATATAATCTTTCATGGCTTGTCTCTCGGGACCCGAAAGATTATACAACCTGGACTTGGGTAATTTTGCCCCGGGAATCAGGTTAACCGGGCAATCATAAGGGCGATGAGGTGGTAGTTTCTGACAACCCTTTTCAGAAAAAACGTCCTCAAAGTCCGAAATAAATGTAGGTAGGGAAGCTATGGAGGCGATTAAGCAATTGTTATTTAAGCAATTCTCTCTGCAATGCTCACTCCACTCCAATATCTCCCTGGCCTGCCAATCCACCACTGGATTGTGCGCTACCAACCAGGGAAGACCCAATACCACCGGAGAGGGAAGGCCCTCCAGAACGTAACATGAAAGACACTCATTATGGTGGTCCCCTACCCGAAGGTGTAAATTACGAACAATGTGGGTGAGGTTTCTCTGAGACAGAGGAGCAGAATCTATAGCGAATACGGGAATAGGTCTCTGCAGCGTACAGAGAGACAAACCCATAGTGCGGGCAAAATGGGCATCAATCAAGTTTACCCCTGCTCCACTGTCTAGAAAAACAGAAATAGACTCCGTCTTAACACCAAAAACAATGACCGCTGGTAACACAAATTGAGATGTTCGTATGGAGGAAACGTATACCCCCCGGCTGACATCCTCCGCACAGCCCGGGGTTAGTAGTTT
The DNA here is from genome assembly GCF_905171765.1 of Bufo bufo. NCBI lineage: Eukaryota > Metazoa > Chordata > Amphibia > Anura > Bufonidae > Bufo > Bufo bufo. The sequence continues at coordinate 91,039,142 of NC_053396.1, forward strand.
TCCGACGGTCTTTTGTTTTTGAGAAAGGAGGGACAGACATTAATGAAATGACCCCTCCCCCCACAGAAAAAACAAGCCCCCCCCCTACGGCGAATCTCGGGAGGACGAACCTGACGAGAAGTTCCGCCTAGCTGCATAGGCTCATCTAAGTCAGTACAGGCTGACTGTTGCTTGGGAGAGGTAACCAATTGCTCCGGAATTTTCGATCTCTCCCTAAGACGTCTATCTATTCTGATAGAGAGGGACATAACAGCATCAAGGGAAAGGGGGGTCTCATACAGCGCCAGTGCATCCTTAACCCTTTCAGATAACCCAGAGCAGAACTGACTCCTGAGAGCCGGGTCGTTCCACTGAGTATCCGTAGCCCACCTACGGAACTCTGAGCAATATTCCTCTGCTGACCGATCTCCCTGTAGGAGTCTCCGTAACTTCGACTCAGCCAGGGCGACTCGGTCAGGGTCATCATATATGAGACCCAAAGCCCCAAAAAATCCCTCCACTGACCGAAGAGCCTGAGAACCAGGGGGTAACGAGAACGCCCAGGATTGCGGATCCCCCTGAAGCAGGGAAATGACAATCCCAACCCGCTGTTCTTCATGACCTGAGGAGTAAGGGCGCAACTTAAAATATCATTTGCAGGCCTCACGGAACGTTGCAAATTTGTCCCTTCCCCCAGAAAATCTGTCGGGAAGAGCAACCTTGGGTTCAGTGACAACCTGGTTACCCATAGCAACCGCTGGGGGTGCGGTCTGCTGCATTTGCTGCTGTTGTTGGAGAACAGACGCCTTCAATCCTGCCACCTCCAAAGACAGGCTTTGAAGCTGTTCTGCCAAGGCATCAATAGGATCCATATTGGATTCTAAGTAGAGAGAGAAAAAAAAAACAACAAACAAAAAATGAAAAAAAATTATTTATTTTATTTTATTTTTTTTTCTCAAAAAGTAAGGGCCAGTTATAATATCACGGTCGGCGTGGCTATCACATACGTGACACAGAGGGAGGGAACGAGGAAGGCCCTGCCCAAGTAAGAGGGAAGATGGTGACCCCTGACTCACCTGGCGGATGGCACCTGGCTGCCCTGACGTCCCTAGACGGGTTCCTCACCCGTACGCCGATCACGTGCCTAAAGCCCTGGCTTTCCCTGAGCTGAGCCCTAGGTAGTGAACAGGGCGATGGGAACACTAGTCCGCACCACTAACTCTAAGGGAAAACACCAAGGGGAGGACAGACAACACAGACTCAACATATATTCCCAGGTGGGCGACAACAGGAGACAACAATAAGCCAAACAGGGATCCGGAGGGTAGCACACAGGAACAACAACCAGGATTAACCACTCCAGTGGGTCAGTATAGATGTCCAGGCAGGAAGCTCTATAACTGGCAACTAGAGAAGTGTGAGGGGAGAATATAAGGAGGTAGGGAGTGGCAGACACGAAACAGCTGAGGAGGAGAAGCTACGGATCCCTGAGAGAGACAAAAAGGATAGCAAGGCAAACACAGAAAACAATAACTAAGAAACACCATGATCTTTAGATATAGAGCGCGCAGCCACCCGCTGCGACTTCCTGACCCCGGGTATAACGGAGTCAGACGTGGCTCTTGATACCCTCGTGACAAAGACGTAACTGCTTTAGTGATCAAGCTTTTAATAAAGAGGTGGCACTGGTTGCCTCCAGACTATCCTTGCGAAATTATCCTTCCTGGAATAAAGATCGGGCGCAGAAATTTGTAGCATCAAAGTCTAGAACCGAACTTGTCTTTCCTGACAAGTGTCCACCTGCAGAAATAGAAGGAGACACAGTGATGGCAAACAAGAGGATTTTGTGCCCTTTGTTACAAGTTACAGTCCTGAGTACCCAGAAATATGCAGGAGTGTGAAAAAACATCTTGCAGTTTTAACCTTTGATGATCAGTGTACTAGCATAGCTCAATCGGGTATTAACCACCTCAGCCCCCAGTGCTTAAACACCCTGAAAGACCAGGCCACTTTTTACACTTCTGACCTACACTACTTTCACCGTTTATTGCTCGGTCATGCAACTTACCACCCAAATAATTTTAACCTCCTTTTCTTCTCACTAATAGAGCTTTCATTTGGTGGTATTTCATTGCTGCTGACATTTTTACTTTTTTTGTTATTAATCGAAATTTAACGATTTTTTTGCAAAAAAATGACATTTTTCACTTTCAGTTGTAAAATTTTGCAAAAAAAAAACGAGATCCATATAGAAATTTTGCTCTAAATTTATTGTTCTACATGTCTTTGATAAAAAAAAAATGTTTGGGTAAAAAAAAAATGGTTTGGGTAAAAGTTATAGCGTTTACAAACTATGGTACAAAAATGTGAATTTCCGCTTTTTGAAGCAGCTCTGACTTTCTGAGCACCTGTCATGTTTCCTGAGGTTCTACAATGGCCAGACAGTACAAACACCCCACAAATGACCCCATTTCGGAAAGTACACACCCTAAGGTATTCGCTGATGGGCATAGTGAGTTCATAGAACTTTTTATTTTTTGTCACAAGTTAGCGGAAAATGATGATTTTTTTCTTTTTTTTTTCTTTTCTTACAAAGTCTCATATTCCACTAACTTGTGACAAAAAATAAAAACTTCTATGAACTCACTATGCCCATCATGAAATACCTTGGGGTCTCTTCTTTCCAAAATGGGGTCACTTGTGGGGTAGTTATACTGCCCTGGCATTCTAGGGGCCCAAATGTGTGGTAAGGAGTTTGAAATCAAATTCTGTAAAAAATGACCTGTGAAATCCGAAAGGTGCTCTTTGGAATATGGGCCCCTTTGCCCACCTAGGCTGCAAAAAAGTGTCACACATCTGGTATCTCTGTATTCAGGAGAAGTTGAGGAATGTGTTTTGGGGTGTCTTTTTACATATACCCATGCTGGGTGAGATAAATATCTTGGTCAAATGCCAACTTTGTATAAAAAAAAATGGGAAAAGTTGTCTTTTGCCAAGATATTTCTCTCACCCAGCATGGGTATATATAAAATGACACCCCAAAACACATTCCCCAACTTCTCCTGAGTACGGAGATACCAGATGTGTGACACTTTTTTGCAGCCTAGGTGGGCAAAGGGGCCCATATTCCAAGGAGCACCTTTCGGATTTCACAGGTCATTTTTTACAGAATTTGATTTCAAACTCCTTACCACACATTTGGGCCCCTAGAATGCCAGGGCAGTATAACTACCCCACAAGTGACCCCATTTTGGAAAGAAGAGACCCCAAGGTATTCGCTGATGGGCATAGTGAGTTCATGGAAGTTTTTATTTTTTGTCACAAGTTAGTGGAATATGAGACTTTGTATGAAAAAAATAAATAAAAAAAATCTGCATTTTCCACTAACTTGTGACAAAAAATAAAAAATTCTAGGAACTCGCCATGCCCCTCACGGAATACCTTGGGGTGTCTTCTTTCCAAAATGGGGTCACTTGTGGGGTAGTTATACTGCCCTGGCATTTTCCAGGGGCCCTAATGTGTGGTAAGTAGGTAAATGACCTGTGAAATCCTAAAGGTGCTCTTTGGAATATGGGCCCCTTTGCCCACCTAGGCTGCAAAAAAGTGTCACACATGTGGTATCGCCGTATTCAGGAGAAGGTGGGGAATGTGTTTTGGGGTGTCATTTTACATATACCCTTGCTGGGTGAGAGAAATATCTTGGCAAAAGACAACTTTTCCCATTTTTTTATACAAAGTTGGCATTTGACCAAGATATTTCTCTCACCCAGCATGGGTATATGTAAAATGACACCCCAAAACACATTCCCCAACTTCTCCTGAGTACGGCGATACCAGATGTGTGACACTTTTTTGCAGCCTAGATGCGCAAAGGAGCCCAAATTCCTTTTAGGAGGGCATTTTTAGACATTTGGATACCAGACTTCTTCTCACGCTTTGGGGCCCCTAGAATGCCAGGGCAGTATAAATACCCCACATGTGACCCCATTTTGGAAAGAAGACACCCCAAGGTATTCAATGAGGGGCATGGCGAGTTCATAGAATTTTTTTTTTTTTGGCACAAGTTAGCGGAAATTGATATTTTTAATTTTTTTCTCACAAAGTCTCCCTTTCTGCTAACTTGGGACAAAAATTTCAATCTTTCATGGACTCAATATGCCCCTCATGGAATACCTGGGGGTGTCTTCTTTCCGAAATGGGGTCACATGTGGGGTATTTATACTGCCCTGGCATTCTAGGGGCCCTAAAGCGTGAGAAGAAGTCTGGAATATAAATGTCTAAAAAATTTTACGCATTTGGATTCCGTGAGGGGTATGGTGAGTTCATGTGAGATTTTATTTTTTGACACAAGTTAGTGGAATATGACACTTTGTAAGAAAAAAAAAAATAAATTCTGCTAACTTGGGCCAAAAAAATGTCTAAATAGAGCCTTACAGAGGGTGATCAATGACAGGGGGGTGATCAATGACAGGGGGGTGATCAATGACAGGGGGGTGATCAATGACAGGGGGAGTGATCAATGACAGGGGTGGTGATCAATGACAGGGGGGTGATCAGGGAGTCTATATGGGGTGATAACCACAGTCATTGATCACGCCCGTGTAAGGCTTCATTCAGACGTCCGGATGCGTTTTGCGGATCCGATCCATCTATCAGTGCATCCGTAAAAATCATGCGGACATCTGAATGGAGCTTTACAGGGGGGTAATCAATGACAGGGGGGTATTCAATGACAGGGGGGTGATCAGGGAGTCTATATGGGGTGATAACCACAGTCATTGATCATGCCCCTGTAAGGCTTCATTCAGACGTCCGGATGCGTTTTGCGGATCCGATCCATCTATCAGTGCATCCGTAAAAATCATGCGGACATCTGAATGGAGCTTTACAGGGGGGTAATCAATGACAGGGGGGTGATCAGGGAGTCTATATGGGGTGATCACCACAGTCATTGATCACGCCCCTGTAAGGCTTCATTCAGACGTCCGGATGCGTTTTGCGGATCCGATCCATCTATCAGTGGATCCGTAAAAATCATGCGGACGTCTGAATGGAGCTTTACAGGGGTGTAATCAATGACAGGGGGGTGATCAGGGAGTCTATATGGGGTGATCACCACAGTCATTGATCACGCCCCTGTAAGGCTTCATTCAGACGTCCGGATGCGTTTTGCGGATCCGATCCATCTATCAGTGGATCCGTAAAAATCATGCGGACGTCTGAATGGAGCTTTACAGGGGGGTAATCAATGACAGGGGGGTAATCAATGACAGGGGGGTGATCAGGGAGTCTATATGGGGTGATCACCACAGTCATTGATCACGCCCCTGTAAGGCTTCATTCAGACGTCCGGATGCGTTTTGCGGATCCGATCCATCTATCAGTGCATCCGTAAAAATCATGCGGACATCTGAATGGAGCTTTACAGGGGGGTGATCAATGACAGGGGGGTGATCAGGGAGTCTATATGGGGTGATCACCACAGTCATTGATCACGCCCCTGTAAGGCTTCATTCAGACGTCCAGATGCGTTTTGCGGATCCGATCCATCTATCAGTGGATCCGTAAAAATCATGCGGACGTCTGAATGGAGCTTTACAGGGGGTTGATCAATGACAGGGGGTAATCAATGACAGGGGGGTGATCAGGGAGTCTATATGGGGTGATCAGGGGTGATCAGGGGCTAATAAGGGGTTAATAAGTGACGGGGGGGGGGGGTGTAGTGTAGTGTAGTGGTGCTTGGTGCTACTTTACTGAGCTACCTGTGTCCTCTGGTGGTCGATCCAAACAAAGGGGACCACCAGAGGACCAGGTAGCAGGTATATTAGACGCTGTTATCAAAACAGCGTCTAATATAACTGTTAGGGGTTAAAAAAAACACATCTCCAGCCTGCCAGCGAACGATCGCCGCTGGCAGGCTGGAGATCAACTCTCTTACCTTCCGTTCCTGTGAGCGCGCGCGCCTGTGTGCGCGCGTTCACAGGAAGTCTCGCGTCTCGCGAGATGACGCATATATGCGTGACTGTGCGCAGCGCTGCCACCTCCGGAACGCGATCCTGCGTTAGGCGGTCCGGAGGTGGTTAAGTGCATTGCGCGCCTATCTTGGCTCAGAAGATTAGTCCCAGTCTATACACGGAGAAAAACCGCACCTTGTGCTCGGATCGGCTCATGCTGAGAGGGTACCCTACCTAAGCCTATACTCCACCCCCCCAACCTAGAAGCAGCAGAGTTATGCCGGAACTGCTTATCGAAGGGTAGCCTAAAGGGGGCTACCCCAATGATGAGACCTGAAAGAAGAGAGGGCTCCTGGGTGGGTTGAAATAGTTCGAACCGACAAGTGGGGGAGGAGGGCCAGGTTTAAATAGTGAACGCCCCGCCTCCCCTCACATAAATGCGGCACTCTTAATTGCCTACCACTTGTGCTCGGATCGGCTCATGCTGAGAGGGTACCCTACCTAAGCCTATACTCCACCCCCCCCAACCTAGAAGCAGCAGAGTTATGCCGGAACTGCTTATCGAAGGGTAGCCTAAAGGGGCCAAAAGAACCATGCATAGGAGTTAGAAAACTTGATAACAGAAACTACAGACCAAAACTCGAAAGCCAATGATATTTCGTATAAGGATCCGGGATATTACGTATGGAACACACGACCCAACCGTTTGATGACATGTACTGGCACCTTATGCATGGACGCCGCCGCTGCCGCGCCCATGTGGAAGGAATGTCCTGTGATCCAGCGAGGACCGACCCCTGGACCTGTCAACTAACCTGAATGTACGTAAGAAAGGCCGCGGTGGTTAGCCGGGCATTGCCTAGTTCGAGTATGGGAGAACATGCCGCTTGGACTAAATACTACGCAGCCAAGCCTCCAAGGCCTGCACCGGACACCATCTGCTGTCCGTGGGAAAGTATCTGACCGCCACTGGTTGCCCCGGCCGTGACGTCTTGGACGAGGCCAAGGTGAGGACATAGATGGACCCGCGCCGGATGAGCTGACCTTTCCGCAGGCACCCAGCCAGCGTATTGGTGCCCATGAGCTCGCCTGACCTGAGGAATCCATGGAAGGCCAGGTACAAGGCTGTTTCTACCAGAGCGCTAACCTGTGGCCCAAACGGTTTGCCCCTGCAGTTTGCCTGTCACGGCCTGAACAAGCTACCGGTAAATGGCTGACGCCCATGTCGTTTCACAACAGACATTTTGCGCAAACCCTTCAACGCCGCTTTGATCGGGTGGGCGGAGAAGAGTGACGGTAGGTCCGGATGTAGCCTGCACCAATGGTGCTGAATACCTGCCATGTATAGTTAACAATGCTATAGGACAGGTTTAATTGAGAGTGGCAAAAACCCCGACAAAGCCCAATAGGTGAGTGATAGGTCCCCGGCCAGCGGCCGGGTAGGTGTTCTCATATCTCTGAAACAGGTGCCAAGCTGTCTTGTAAGCCCTCAGAGTATTACTGGCCAAGGAATTGGCCATCAGTCTCTTAGCTATGGTGAGATGGGAGACTAGTCCCAGCGCAGCTGGGCCTGGTGAGGAAAATTTTAATTTAATTTTTTTTAATTTAATTTTATTTATTTATTTATTTTAATCTCCATGCGTGAGAGACTCTAGTGGCGGAGTCCTGTGTGTAAACCTAAAGCGGAGAAGCCATGCGTGAGAGACTAATGGCGGAGCCATGCGTGAGAGACTAATGGGGGAGTCATATGTGTAAAACTAAAACGGAGAAGCTCTGCGTGAGGGACTCTAATGGCGGAGTCATATGTGTAAAACTAAAACGGAGAAGCCATGCGTGAGAGACTCAGATGGCGGAGTCATATGTGTAACCTAAAACGGAGCAGCCATGCGTGAGAGATTCTAATGACGGAGTCATATGTGCCAACCTAAAACGGAGAAGCCAGGCGTGAGAGACTAATGACGGACTCGTATGTGTAAAACTCACACTGAGAAGCCATGCGTGAGAGACTCTAATGGCGGAGTCATATGTGTAACCTAAAACGCAGAAGCCATGCGTGAGAGACTCTAATGGCGGAGTCATATGTGTAACCTAAAACGGGGAAGCCATGCGTGAGAGACTCTAATGGCGGAGTCATATGTGTAAACCTAAAACGGAGAAGCCATGCGTGAGAGACTCAGATGGCGGAGTCATATGTGTAACCTAAAACGGGGAAGCCATGCGTGAGACTCTAATGGTGGAGACATATGTGTGAACCTAAACGGAGAAGCCATGCATGAGAGACTAATGGCGGAGTCATATGTGTAACCTAAAACGGAGAAGCCATGCGTGAGAGACTCTAATGACGGAGTCATATGTGTAAACCTAAAACGGAGCAGCCATGCGTGAGAGATTCTAATGGCGGAGTCATATGTGCCAACCTAAAACGGAGAAGCCAGGCGTGAGAGACTAATGGGGGAGTCGTATGTGTAAAACTCACACGGAGAAGCCATGCGTGAGAGACTATAATGGCGGAGTCATATGTGTAACCTAAAACGGAGAAGCCATGCGTGAGAGACTCTAATGGCGGAGTCATATGTGTAAACCTAAAACGGAGAAGCCATGCGTGAGAGACTCTAATGGCAGATCCGTATGTGTAAAACTAACACGGAGAAGCCATGCGTGAGAGACTCAAAAATGTATATATTATTTATTATTTTTTTTTTTATATATATATATATATATATATATAAAAAAAAGAAAAACAATGGCGGCACCGGAAGAACAATACAGAAAGGGTGCTATGTCCAGGGATGTAGCAGCTTACCCCGTCAATAGTGGATGAAAAACGGACAGCACTCCAGGTAAAAGTAGATGGTGTTTATTCACCCATGTGGATGGCAACGTTTCAGCTCATACAAGAGCCTTTGTCAAGCTTGACAAAGAGCTTGACAAAGGCTCTTGTATGAGCTGAAACGTTGCCATCCACATGGGTGAATAAACACCATCTACTTTTACCTGGAGTGCTGTCCGTTTTTCATCCACTATATATATATATATATATATACACACACACTTTTTTTTTTTTCACTATCAACCACTTAAGCAGCTCTCGTATGGGCACAGCTCTGAGTACGAGCATGAAGAGCATGGTATAACGCAGATCACCTGCACGGACTAACTAACATCCTGTGCCTAAATAACCCCCTTGGAACCTTATGTACGGCCGGCAGCAGGAAGCCAGCCACCGCCTATGATCTGCTCCCCCTGACCGAGCCTAGTACTCCTTCCCCTGATCCCTGCCTACCTAACGGCACGGCGGCCCGTGCCAGACTTTCTTGAAGATGAGGAGCCTTACCCCCCAGCCGCGTGGGGAGCTCACGCTGCTCCCTGGCAGAATGCACCAGTGCGGGAGGGCCGACCCACCGCCGGCTGGACACTTGTACCGCGTGGGGAGCAGCGCCACTCCCTGGCAATGTGCACCGGATCAGAGGGAGCCCTTCCTTTACCGTGGGCCCCGGCCCCCGCTGGTTTGAACCGTGTGCCGCGTGAGGAGCCGCACAGCTCCCTGGCATTGTGCGCCTGTGCGGGAGTGCCCCCCCTCACCTAGGGGCTGGTTATTGTGACTGGAACCCGCTGGGAGACTGAAGCCTAACTGGACCTACCTGTGACCGTGAAGGCTGACCTCCCAGGCCGTGGCTGACCCACGTGCGTAGTCGTGACGCAACTACCCGTAGATGCCCACCCAGTGCCTGTAGTTAACGGGAGTGCGACCGAGTCTGTGGATGTGACCGACTAGCCCCTATAGTCGTGAGGGGACCCTACATCGAGAGTAGCGGTAACGGACCATCGCCTGTAGACGTGGTAGTATTACCTCATGAGTCTGTTGACATGAGACTAATGCCTGCAGTCGTGGCCGGTCTTAATAATGAGTCTGCAGTCGTAACGGATTTGTGCCTGCAGTCGTGGCAGGGCTTTAGAGCGGGTCTGTAGTCGTGACAGACTGATGCCTGCAGTCGTGGCAGGACTTTATAACGAGTCTGTAGTCGTGACAGACTGATGCCTGCAGTCGTGGCAGGGCTTTATAACGGGTCTGTAGTCGTGACAGACTGATGCCTGCAGTCGTGGCAGGACTTTATAACGAGTCTGTAGTCGTGACAGACTGATGCCTGCAGTCGTGGCAGGGCTTTATAACGGGTCTGTAGTCGTGACAGACTGTTGCCTGCAGTCGTGGCAAGGCTTTAGAGCGGGTCTGTAGTCGTGACAGACTGATGCCTGCAGTCGTGGCAGGGCTTTATAAGGAGTCTGTAGTCGTGACAGACCTGGCAAAGCAACATTCCTATCTATACCATTATTATAATTTTTTTATTTATTTTTTTATTTTCCCCCCCACCAAAGGCCACGACTGTAGGCGCCACCCTGTAAGAGATGCGCCAGAGGCCTGGACATAATAGTCCACCATCCCCCGTCCCCCAAGCCTATGCAGGAGAAAAGAGGGGGTTGGCCCCCGCATGCACCACCCCTGACTCACCTGGCGGCCATGACAGCCACGAACCCCACAGTATCGTAAGTTAGCCCACCACCTGTGAACCTGAATAACCAAGGACAGACGTGTGAGTGAGCGCACGCCAGCTGGGCGACACTTCACTCATGCCACCGCTCCCTAGCTAACCACCGGATTATTGTGACTGCGCCCGAACCAACCCCCTGACTGACCGTATGGGCTTACGGGCGGCCCGGCTGCGTGCGCAAAGTGACGTGGCCAGCCCCCCCTCCTTGAAGCCCTCTTTATATTTGATCCTTGAACATATTCGAAATTTTATTTAAATATTTTTTTTTTTTTTTTTTTTTATACTCCTGCCTTAGTACCTAGCCACTGTGCCTGACCTGGACTGCAGTACCAGTATGGGCCTGTAGGTGTCGACCATCCCCCGCCCTCTCTCAAGCCAGGACCTGCTGGAGCGCAGCAAGCCAGTGATTCCCTTCTAGGTTAGAATTAACCATTGAAATCATAACTTGTTATACAGTGCACATGTCTGAGTATCTGCTTATCTTGTCTTGCCTGAGTTTGGCGCAGTAAAGTAGACGAGTTTATTCTGCAGCGGATTCCTAGACATGACTGAAAGTCACATAAGCATGTCCACCTTCACTGCCTCGCTAATTGTAATTACCAGGAGACCGTGCATCAGGATCGGCTGTGAGGGATTTGCGCTCCGCCATGTGGAACATTGCATCCCGTGCCCACCGCTATCGACTATTTGTACAGGGAAAGCCGCGGCGTATTAATCGCCTATAGGTTTCGGCTTCCGTCCCCTGATCCTGCAGCTGGACCTCCGCTTACTGATTGCAGCTAATGAATAGACCCCTGTGTGAGCGGACGGCGTTTTCCTCTACGGCGGAACGTTCTGATACGGGAGTGAGTGATATATAACGCTGCGTCGTGGAGCCGACGGCCGGCGTGACCGATGCTCAGGGTATGCGAGCGGACGTCGTGACCCGTCGCTGCTGAGCCACAGGTGAGGGGTGCCCGCCTGGGGGACGCTGCATGTGGGAGCGGGGGTGCTTAGCGCAGGGCCTGGAGCGGATCGGGGTGCCTGTCTCGGGGTGCCGGAAGCGATCGGGAGTGCGGGCAGTCTCCAGCGCAGCTGGGGACCGGCGGCACGCTCGGCAGCCCCACATGTTATACATAGCGAGACGGGTGTGCAAGCCACCCTGCCTACCTAATCACCGTAGCGACGAGCTTGACGCAGCCGATCCCCCGATCCTCCAGTGACGCATGCCCTTCTCTGGCACCAACCCACAAGCCGATTCGAAATCGTTCGAACCGACAAGTGGGGGAGGAGGGCCAGGTTTAAATAGTGAACGCCCCGCCTCCCCTCACACAAATGCGGCACTCTTAATTGCCTACCACTCATCTACATGGCTGAGATATAAGGGCACATATAAATGTGGGCACCATATTTGCACGTGCTGAAACTACATTCAGACTGGTTCTTCTATTATTTCTTTTTCTATGCAACGTTCTTTTGAGTTAAAACAATACATTAATTGTAATACCAGTTATGTAGCATATTGCATCACGTGCTCTATTTGCCACTTACAGTATGTTGGCTGTACGACTACCAGCCTGAAGATAAGAATCCGCAGACACCTGTCAGACATACCTCTCACTAGAACAAGAAATGTTTCAGCTGTCAGTCTCCACTATGCTGTAGTATACCAGGGCAACACAGCAGGCTTCCAGGTACAAGGCATGGAAAGGGTTAACCAGGGGAGGGGATTATAAACGTAAATTGCTAAACAGGGAGGTTTTTGGGGATTTTTTCTATGGGTACCTCTGTTCCACAAGGGTTAAAACGCAAACAAGATTTAATCCTACATTACTGATTCCTTGCTCGTATGTCAATTATGAAGTTCTTATATGAATTGCATTTTTATTATAATTTTTAGTCCTTTTTCACAATATAAAAATGTGTCATTGAACGAAAGGTGGGCGTGTTTTATGTGAATTAGTAGCTGTGTCTGCTTAAACCAGAGTGTAGCTATTCACTTTTGTCATGAGGAAGGATCAGGAGTAAATCGATCCGAAACGTGTAGATGTGAACACACTGTCGTTTTTACTGCAACATAAATAATAAAGGCTGTCACTGTATGGAAGCTGGAGGTCTGCCTGAACTTTCTTTTGCCACTGTCTACAAATTAACACTAGACCATCTAAAGGTTCCTCAAATGTATCATCCAGCATCAGCCACTGTGATACATCTGGTGCAACTTTAAACTGCATTGTCTGAATCTTAGTATTAGTAGTAGATCTGCCCCATTGTCTACACCCAGATGGCCCACAGGAAAAAGTGGCACCTGGCATAATACACTGACTGCACTTTATGAGGATGAGCAGTGTACAGCCTATGTGTCCATATAACAAACAGGGTAGGTTATTTAACCACCTCAGCCCCCAGTGCTTAAACACCCTGAAAGACCAGGCCACTTTTTACACTTCTGACCTACACTACTTTCACCGTTTATTGCTCGGTCATGCAACTTACCACCCAAATGAATTTTACCTCCTTTTCTTCTCACTAATAGAGCTTTCATTTGGTGGTATTTCATTGCTGCTGACATTTTTACTTTTTTTGTTATTAATCGAAATTTAACGATTTTTTTGCAAAAAAATGACATTTTTCACTTTCAGTTGTAAAATTTTGCAAAAAAAACGACATCCATATATAAATTTTGCTCTAAATTTATTGTTCTACATGTCTTTGATAAAAAAAAAATGTTTGGGTAAAAAAAAAATGGTTTGGGTAAAAGTTATAGCGTTTACAAACTATGGTACAAAAATGTGAATTTCCGCTTTTTGAAGCAGCTCTGACTTTCTGAGCACCTGTCATGTTTCCTGAGGTTCTACAATGGCCAGACAGTACAAACACCCCACAAATGACCCCATTTCTGAAAGTAGACACCCTAAGGTATTCACTGATGGGCATAGTGAGTTCATAGAACTTTTTATTTTTTGTCACAAGTTAGCGGAAAATGATGATTTTTTTCTTTTTTTTTTTCTTTTCTTACAAAGTCTCATATTCCACTAACTTGTGACAAAAAATAAAAACTTCCATGAACTCACTATGCCCATCACGAAATACCTTGGGGTCTCTTCTTTCCAAAATGGGGTCACTTGTGGGGTAGTTATACTGCCCTGGCATTCTAGGGGCCCAAATGTGTGGTAAGGAGTTTGAAATCAAATTCTATAAAAAATGACCTGTGAAATCCGAAAGGTGCTCTTTGGAATATGGGCCCCTTTGCCCACCTAGGCTGCAAAAAAGTGTCACACATCTGGTATCTCTGTACTCAGGAGAAGTTGGGGAATGTCTCCTGAATGTGGAATGTGGGCCCCTTTGCCCACCTAGGCTGCAAAAAAGTGTCACACATCTGGTATCTCCGTATTCAGTAGAAGTTGGGGAATGTGTTTTGGGGTGTCTTTTTACATATACCCATGCTGGGTGAGATAAATATCTTGGTCAAATGCCAACTTTGTATAAAAAAATGGGAAAAGTTGTCTTTTGCCAAGATATTTCTCTCACCCAGCATGGGTATATGTAAAATGACACCCCAAAACACATTCCCCACCTTCTCCTGAGTACGGAGATACCAGATGTGTGACACTTTTTTGCAGCCTAGGTGGGCAAAGGGGCCCATATTCCAAAGAGCACCTTTCGGATTTCACTCGTCATTTTTTACAGAATTTGATTTCAAACTCCTTACCACACATTTGGGCCCCTAGAATGCCAGGGCAGTATAACTACCCCACAAGTGACCCCATTTTGGAAAGAAGAGACCCCAAGGTATTCGCTGATGGGCATAGTGAGTTCATGGAAGTTTTTATTTTTTGTCACAAGTTAGTGGAATATGAGACTTTGTATGAAAAAAAAAAATCAAAAAAAAAAATCATCATTTTCCACTAACTTGTGACAAAAAATAAAAAATTCTAGGAACTCGCCATGCCCCTCACGGAATACCTTGGGGTGTCTTCTTTCCAAAATGGGGTCACTTGTGGGGTAGTTATACTGCCCTGGCATTTTCCAGGGGCCCTAATGTGTGGTAAGTAGGTAAATGACCAGTGAAATCCGAAAGGTGCTCTTTGGAATGTGGGCCCCTTTGCCCACCTAGGCTGCAAAAAAGTGTCACACATCTGGTATCGCCGTATTCAGGAGACGTTGGGGAATGTGTTTTGGGGTGTCTTTTTACATATACCCATGCTGGGTGAGAGAAATATCTTGGCAAAAGACAACTTTTTCCATTTTTTTATACAAAGTTGGCATTTGACCAAGATATTTATCTCACCCAGCATGGGTATATGTAAAATGACACCCCAAAACACATTGCCCAACTTCTCCTGAGTACGGCGATACCAGATGTGTGACACTTTTTTGCAGCCTAGATGCGCAAAGGGGCCCAAATTCCTTTTAGGAGGGCATTTTTAGACATTTGGATACCAGACTTCTTCTCACGCTTTGGGGCCCCTAGAATGCCAGGGCAGTATAAATACCCCACATGTGACCCCATTTTGGAAAGAAGACACCCCAAGGTATTCAATGAGGGGCATGGCGAGTACATAGAAATTTTTTTTTTTGGCACAAGTTAGCGGAAATTGATATTTTTTATTTTTTTCTCACAAAGTCTCCCGTTCCGCTAACTTGGGACAAAAATTTCAATCTTTCATGGACTCAATATGCCCCTCACGGAATACCTGGGGGTGTCTTCTTTCCGAAATGGGGTCACATGTGGGGTATTTATACTGCCCTGGCATTCTAGGGGCCCTAAAGCGTGAGAAGAAGTCTGGAATATAAATGTCTAAAAAATTTTACGCATTTGGATTCCGTGAGGGGTATGGTGAGTTCATGTGAGATTTTATTTTTTGTCACAAGTTAGTGGAATATGTGACTTTGTAAGAAAAAAAAAAAAATTCCGCTAACTTGGGCCAAAAAAAAGACTGAATGCAGCCTTACAGGGGGGGGGGGGGGGGGGATCAATGACAGGGGGGTGATCAATGACAGGGGGGTGATCAGGGAGTCTATATGGGGTGATCACCCAACTGTTATTGATCACCCCCCTGTAAGGCTGCATTCAGACGTCCGTATGATTTTTACGGATCCGATCAGTCTATCAGTGGATCCGTAAAAATCATGCGGACATCTGAATGGAGCTTTACAGGGGGGTGATCAATGACAGAGGGGTAATCAATGACAGGGGGGTGATCAGGGAGTCTATATGGGGTGATCACCTCCGTCATTGATCACTCCCCTGTAAGGCTGCATTCAGACATCCGTATGATTTTTACGGATCCGATCAGTCTATCAGTGGATCCGTAAAAATCATGCGGACATCTGAATGGAGCTTTACAGGGGGGTGATCAATGACAGAGGGGTAATCAATGACAGGGGGGTGATCAGGGAGTCTATATGGGGTGATCACCACAGTCATTGATCACTCCCCTGTAAGGCTGCATTTAGACGTCCGTATGATTTTTACGGATCCGATCAGTCTATCAGTGGATCCGTAAAAATCATGCGGACATCTGAATGGAGCTTTACAGGGGGGTGATCAATGACAGAGGGGTAATCAATGACAGGGGGGTGATCAGGCAGTCTATATGGGGTGATCACCACAGTCATTGATCACGCCCCTGTAAGGCTGCATTCAGACGTCCGTATGATTTTTACGGATCCGATCAGTCTATCAGTGGATCCGTAAAAATCATGCGGACATCTGAATGGAGCTTTACAGGGGGGTGATCAATGACAGGGGGGTAATCAATGACAGGGGGGTGATCAGGGAGTCTATATGGGGTGATCACCTCCGTCATTGATCACTCCCCTGTAAGGCTGCATTCAGACGTCCGTATGATTTTTACGGATCCGATCAGTCTATCAGTGGATCCGTAAAAATCATGCGGACATCTGAATGGAGCTTTACAGGGGGGTGATCAATGACAGAGGGGTGATCAATGACAGGGGGGGTGATCAATGACAGGGGGGGTGATCAATGACAGGGGGGTGATCAGGGAGTCTATATGGGGTGATCACCACAGTCATTGATCACTCCCCTGTAAGGCTGCATTCAGACGTCCGTATGATTTTTTACGGATCCGATCAGTCTATCAGTGGATCCGTAAAAATCATGCGGACATCTGAATGGAGCTTTACAGGGGGGTGATCAATGACAGGGGGGTGATCAGGGAGTCTATATGGGGTGATCACCTCCGTCATTGATCACTCCCCTGTAAGGCTGCATTCAGACGTCCGTATGATTTTTACGGATCCGATCAGTCTATCAGTGGATCCGTAAAAATCATGCGGACATCTGAATGGAGCTTTACAGGGGGGTGATCAATGACAGGGGGGTAATCAATGACAGGGGGGTGATCAGGGAGTCTATATGGGGTGATCAGGGGTGATCAAGGGCTAATAAGGGGTTAATAAGTGACGGGGGGGGGGGTGTAGTGTAGTGGCGCTTGGTGCAACATATTACTGAGCTGCCTGTGTCCTCTGGTGGTCGATCCAAACAAAGGGGACCACCAGAGGACCAGGTAGCAGGTATATTAGACGCTGTTATCAAAACAGCGTCTAATATACCTGTTAGGGGTTAAAAAAATCACATCTCCAGCCTGCCAGCGAACGATCGCCGCTGGCAGGCTGGAGATCCACTCGCTTACCTTCCGATCCTGTGAACGCGCGCGCCTGTGTGCGCGCGTTCACAGGAAATCTCGCGTCTCGCGAGAGGACGCACCGGCGCGTCCACCCAGAACAACAGGACCGCCGCAAAGACGCAATCCTGCGTACGGCGGTCCTGAGGAGGTTAAAGGGATTTCCTAAAATTCACATTTATTTTATTTTATTTATTTATTTTATGCATTTTATATAGCGCTACTATATTCTGCAGCGCTTTACAGACATTATCATCCAACTGTCCCCAATGGGGCTCACAAACTAAGGTCCCTATCGGTATGTCTTTGGAGTGTGGGAGGAAACCGGAGAACCCAGAGGAAACGCACGCAAACACAGGGAGAACATACAAACTCCATGCAGATGTTGCCCTTGGTCGGATTTCACATCCCACCCATCCCTTGATTGAACTTGATGGACCTGTTTGTTTTTTTAACCGTATTAACTATGTAAGTAACTGTGTAACTATGATTTTCTGGTACTTAGATATTGATGACTTACCCCCAGGACAGGTGATCAATATCAGATCGATGAGGACCCTACATCCCACACCCCTGCCTATCAGCGGTTTTGAGCAGCTGCTGGTGCCAAACACTATATAGAGGCTGCAGCCGGAAGCGGAAGGCTCTGTTCACTGTGTAGTGGCTGTGCCGGGGTACTGCAACTTAGCTCCCATTTTCAGTCTTCCACTAATCTAATATTTCTCGTTTTCCTTGTTTAATTTTATAGATAGATCTGGGGGCTGAGATGACTGCTAGGCACAGACCAGTAAGTATCCTCTTTCCTCAGAGACCCACCTTCTTGATGTCGCTGCAAGGGTCCCTGTCATCAGTCATCTTCAGTGTCTTGGCTGCCATCTTTGGCTCCCATCTCCGCTGTTCAGCTTCATAGGCCTCAGGCCAGGTCACATACGGCGTAATGACATGATCACATGACCACATCATTGGGCCGCCCGTAACCAGGACCAGGAGGTTGCTGTGATGTGGCCTACCTCGCAGACAGCAGCAGAGAATGGAGCACAGGTCAGTGTATATATATATATATATATATATATATACAGTACAGACCAAAAGTTTGGACACACCTTCTCATTCAAAGAGTTTTCTTTATTTTCATGACTATGAAGGCATCAAAACTATGAATTAACACATGTGGAATTATATACATAGCAAACAAGTGTGAAACAACTGAAAATATGTCATATTCTAGGTTCTTCAAAGTAGCCACCTTTTGCTTTGATTACTGCTTTGCACACTCTTGGCATTCTCTTGATGAGCTTCAAGAGGTAGTCACCTGAAATGGTCTTCCAACAGTCTTGAAGGAGTTCCCAGAGATGCTTAGCACTTGTTGGCCCTTTTGCCTTCACTCTGCGGTCCAGCTTACCCCAAACCATCTCGATTGGGTTCAGGTCCGGTGACTATGGAGGCCAGGTCATCTGGCGCAGCACCCCATCACTCTCCTTCATGGTCAAATAGCCCTTACTTTCAAAGTTTTCCCAATTTTTCGGCTGACTGACCTTCATTTCTTAAAGTAATGATGGCCACTCGTTTTTCTTTACTTAGCTGCTTTTTTCTTGCCATAATACAAATTCTAACAGTCTATTCAGTAGGACTATCAGCTGTGTATCCACCTGACTTCTCCTCAACGCAACTGATGGTCCCAACCCCATTTATAAGGCAAAAAATCCCACTTATTAAACCTGACAGGGCACACCTGTGAAGTGAAAACCATTTCAGGGGACTACCTCTTGAAGCTCATCAAGAGAATGCCAAGAGTGTGCAAAGCAGTAATCAAAGCAAAAGGTGGCTACTTTGAAGAACCTAGAATATGACATATTTTCAGTTGTTTCACACTTGTTTGCCATGTATATAATTCCACATGTGTTAATTCATAGTTTTGATGCCTTCAGTGTGAATCTACAATTTTCATAGTCATGAAAATAAAGAAAACTCTTTGAATGAGAAGGTGTGTCCGTACTGTATATATATATATATATATATATATATATATACACTGCTCAAAAAAATAAAGGGAACACTTAAACAACACAATGTAACTCCAAGTCAATCACACTTCTGTGAAATCAAACTGTCCACTTAGGAAGCAACACTGAGTGACAATCAATTTCACATGCTGTTGTGCAAATGGGATAGACAACAGGTGGAAATTATAGGCAATTAGCAAGACACCCCCAATAAAGGAGTGGTTCTGCAGGTGGTGACCACTTCTCAGTTCCTATGCTTCCTGGCTGATGTTTTGGTCACTTTTGAATGCTGCCGGTGCTTTCACTCTAGTGGTAGCACGAGACGGAGTCTACAACCCACACAAGTGGCTCAGGTAGTGCAGCTTATCCAGGATGGCACATCAATGCGAGCTGTGGCAAGAAGGTTTGCTGTGTCTGTCAGCGTAGTGTCCAGAGCATGGAGGCGCTACTAGGAGATAGGCCAGTACATCAGGAGACATGGAGGAGGCCGTAGGAGGGCAACAATCCAGCAGCAGGACCGCTACCTCCGCCTTTGTGCAAGGAGGAACAGGAGGAGCACTGCCAGAGCCCTGCAAAATGACCTCCAGCAGGCCACAAATGTGCATGTGTCTGCTCAAATGGTCAGAAACAGACTCTATGAGGGTGATATGAGGGCCCGACGTCCACAGGTGGGGGTTGTGCTTACAGCCCAACACTGTGCAGAACGTTTGGCATTTGCCAGAAAACACCAAGATTGGCAAATTCGCCACTGGCGCCCTGTGCTCTTCACAGATGAAAGTAGGTTCACACTGAGCACATGTGACAGACGTGACAGAGTCTGGAGACGCTGTGGAGAACGTTCTGCTGCCTGCAACATCCTCCAGCATGACCGGTTTGGCATTGGGTCAGTAATGGTGTGGGGTGGCATTTCTTTGGAGGGCCGCACAGCCCTCCATGTGCTCGCCAGAGGTAGCCTGACTGCCATTAGGTACCGAGATGAGATCCTTAGACCCCTTGTGAGACCATATGCTGGTGCGGTTGGCCCTAGGTTCTTCCTAATGCAAGACAATGCTAGACCTCATGTGGCTGGAGTGTGTCAGCAGTTCCTGTAAGACGAAGGCATTGATGCTATGGACTGGCCCGCCTGTTCCCCAGACCTGAATCCAATTGAGCACATCTGGGACATCATGTCTCGCTCTATCCACCAACGTCACGTTACACCACAGACTGTCCAGGAGTTGGCAGATGCTTTAGTCCAGGTCTGGGAGGAGATCCCTCAGGAGACCGTCCGCCACCTCATCAGGAGCATGCACAGGCGTCATACAGGCACGTGGAGGCCACACACACTACTGAGACTCATTTTGACTTGTTTTAAGGACATTACATAAAAGTTGGATCAGCCTGTAGTGTGTTTTTCCAATTTAATTTTGAGGGTGACTCCAAATCCAGACCTCCATGGGTTAAAAAATTTGATTTCCATATTTTTTTTTTGTGTGATTTTGTTGTCAGCACATTCAACTATGTAAAGAACAAAGTATTTCAGAAGAATATTTAATTAATTCAGATCTAGGATGTGTTATTTTTGTGTTCCCTTTATTTTTTTGAGCAGTGTATATATATATATATATATATATATATATATATACACTGCTCAAAAAAATAAAGGGAACACTTAAACAACACAATGTAACTCCAAGTCAATCACACTTCTGTGAAATCAAACTGTCCACTTAGGAAGCAACACTGAGTGACAATCAATTTCACATGCTGTTGTGCAAATGGGATAGACAACAGGTGGAAAATATAGCCAATTAGCAAGACACCCCCAATAAAGGAGTGGTTCTTCAGGTGGTCACCACAGACCACTTCTCAGTTCCTATGGCTCCTGGCTGATGTTTTGGTCACTTTTGAATGCTGCCGGTGCTTTCACTCTAGTGGTAGCATGAGACGGAGTCTACAACCCACACAAGTGGCTCAGGTAGTGCAGCTTATCCAGGATGGCACATCAATGCGAGCTGTGGCAAGAAGGTTTGCTGTGTCTGTCAGCGTAGTGTCCAGAGCATGGAGGCGCTACCAGGAGACAGGCCAGTACATCAGGAGACGTGGAAGAGGCTGTAGGAGGGCAACAACCCAGCAGCAGGACCGCTACCTCCGCCTTTGTGCAAGGAGGAACAGGAGGAGCACTGCCAGAGCCCTGCAAAATGACCTCCAGCAGGCCACAAATGTGCATGTGTCTGCTCAAACGTTCAGAAACAGACTCCATGAGGGTCATATGAGGGCCTGACGTCCACAGGTGGGGGTTGTGCTTACAGCCCAACACCGTGCAGGACGTTTGGCATTTGCCAGAGAACACCAAGATTGTCAAATTCGCGACTGGCGCCCTGTGCTCTTCACAGATGAAAGCAGGTTCACACTGAGCACATGTGACAGACGTGACAGAGTCTGGAGACGCTGTGGAGAACATTCTGCTGCCTGCAACATCCTCTAGCATGACCGGTTTGGCATTGGGTCAATAATGGTGTGGGGTGGCATTTCTTTGGAGGGCCTCACAGCCCTCCATGTGCTCGCCAGAGGTAGCCTGACTGCCATTAGGTACCGAGATGAGATCCTCAGACCCCTTGTGAGACCATATGCTGGTGCGGTTGGCCCTGGGTTCCTCCTAATGCAAGACAATGCTAGACCTCATGTGGCTGGAGTGTGTCAGCAGTTCCTGCAAGACGAAGGCATTGATGCTATGGACTGGCCCGCCCGTTCCCCAGACCTGAATCCAATTGAGCACATCTGAGACATCATGTCTCGCTCTATCCACCAACGTCACGTTACACCACAGACTGTCCAGGAGTTGGCAGATGCTTTAGTCCAGGTCTGGGAGGAGATCCTTCAGGAGACCGTCCGCCACCTCATCAGGAGCATGAACAGGCGTTGTAGGGAGGTCATACAGGCACATGGAGGCCACACACACTACTGAGCCTCATTTTGACTTGTTTTAAGGACATTACATCAAAGTTGGATCAACCTGTAGTGTGTTTTTCCACTTTAATTTTGAGTGTGACTCCAAATCCAGACCTCCATGGGTTGAAAAATTTGATTTCCATTTTTTTATTTTTGTGTGATTTTGTTGTCAGCACATTCAACTATGTAAAGAACAAAGTATTTCAGAAGAATATTTAATTAACTCAGATCTAGGATGTGTTATTTTTGTGTTCCCTTTATTTTTTTGAGCAGTGTATATATATATATATATATATATATATATATAGATAGATAGATATCTCAGTATAGGGTTTTATACTTCCGGGAGGGGGAGCTACTTAAAGAATTATCCATGCTAGCACTACAGGAGCATTACGGGGGTCATTATACATACTGGCACTACAGGAGGGCAGTATACTGTAGGGGGCATTATGGGTGGCATTATCATAAAGGCTAGACAACTACAGGGGGCGTTATAATATGGGGGAGTTATAATACAGGAGGCACTACAGAGGGGCATTATAATACAAGCCTGAGGAGTACAGAGGTAACATTATAATACAGGCCAGAGGACTACAGAGGGCATTATAATACAGAAGGCACTACAAGGGGCACATTATAATGCCGGCTGGAGCAGTACAAGTTGCATAATACAAAAGTACACTACGGGGCGGGGGGGCATTAAAATACACAGTACACTACAGGGGCTTATTACAACCACGGGGCACTGAATCAAGCTTTATAAATTCTGGTTCCACTGCAGGGGACATTATAACTACAGGGGACACTACGGGGGTGCCTTATAGAAGGGCTTTTCACTATAGAGAGGCCTTAATCTCCTACGGGGGCATTGTTAATATTGGAAGTACTGTGGGGGCATCATTATTGGGCACAATATGGAGGACATTACTATTTATGGGGTTGCTATTGGGTTTAATGTAGGAGATACTATTACCATTGTTGGCTTTTACTGTGAGCTTTTTGGGGGAGACTATCTGTATGGCACTGTTATATCTGCAGTATAGTGTTTGTGGGTGTTGGGGAACATAGTGGGCACAGTATTGGAGGTAGCAGCATGATGACAATGTTGGGGCACCAGGAGGGGTAGAATGATGGAAAAGTGAGGAACCTAAGATGTCTGTGTATCAATATTTGCAGAAATGAGACGTGGCTGAAAGAAATCATCATAGCAGTCTGATCTGCAAATGAGGAAGATGAGGAACGAGAACGTCTACATCAGAGGAGACATCACCGGATGTAAGAGGTATGCGGTGCTGTATTACCCTGCATGTTTCTTAGCGCCGTATGTAATGTCCATACATGCCTCATGCACAGGACTGAATTTTTGGTCCATATCCAGTCCACATGTTTTGTAGATTAATTGCAGACCCATTCATTTCTAAATCGTTGTGCTGTCCACATCCATGTGGGTGTGCCACAAATTATAGAACATGTCCTATTGTCCATTTTGTGGACAAGAATAGGCATTTTTTAAATGAGGCCTTTGAAAAGTGTGTGATGCACACGGATCAGATCTGTGATTTGTGGATGGCAGGGGCCTAACAATATGGCTGTGAGGAGGGATTGGGTTGAGAATTTGGCAAGGGGGAGGAGGCTACGCCATTTCAATTTTTGCCTCAGGCAGGAGAAAGGCTATAATGGGCCCTGGTTCTAGGACAGAACAGTCTGAAAGATAGACCAGGCAGCAGGCTACTACTGAAAAATAAATGGCAGAGTGTGAATGATTTTCAAACAGTGGTCATATATTTTTTTAATATATTTTCATGTAGCTGTACACTGGACCCCCAGAATACTTGGGTCTGACACTGTACACATACCATTGCTTCCACTTTTCAGCTAAGAGTAGGATTTGTAGTATGTACAGTTTTAATCCTTTCACAGAAAACATCTTGAATATTCTGAAGAGTTGAAATCCAAAGTATATTAGAAATATTTGGAACTTTTAATTTATACAATGATTAAAGGGACCACCTAGTTAAATAAAACTCACATTAACTGGGGAAGGAACAAAACATTTACATGGTGACCTCCTTTTGATCATTTTCACTGCAGATCCCAGGCTGCTATTCTGTCATTCAAGATGGCTGGACCTCTTCACAGACGTCCTGCTGCCCTTGGATCGGTCAGCACTGCTTACATGAACAGTACTGAATCTAAAAGCAGGGCTGAACAAGTAGGAGGTGGGTTACCGATCAGAGAAGCACTGAGAAGGAGTGCGGCCATCTTGGATAACAGAAGAGGACACCGAAAATTAGGGGATCTGTACTACAAAGATAAAATCGAGGTCAGCATGTAACTGTTCTGATTATTCCCCAGTTCATGTGAATTTTTTACTGCTTAAGGCCTCATGCACACGACAGTATTTTTTCAATGTCCGCAAAACGGGGTTCCGTTGTTCCGTGATCCGTATCCGTTTTTTCTTCTGTTGTGCCTCCGTGTGTCCGCGTGTCCGTTTTTTTTTTCGGTCCGTCAGAAAATAAGGTATGGTGAAAAAAATGAAATTTGATTAACTCCACCCAGGATACTGGTATAAATCAAGGTCACCTGAGTGTGGTTTTGTGGCCATTTTCTGTAGTCTTTCCAGAGTACAGAGGTTATTTTGGCTGCTTCTCTTTGCTGTATCACCATGTCGGATTCAGAGGAAGAGGTCTTGCTGCATTGGCTTCTTTCTCGCCGATGGGGACAGCGCACTCCTTTGTTGGCTGAGGAACCTAGTAGAAGGCAGCGATTTTGGGTCCATCCGATTGTTTCTCAACATTACCGGAAAGGACACTTCCATACCCTCTACAAAGATCTGCGGCTGCATCCAGAGAAGTTTTTTTTCCTACTGTCGGATGGCAGTCACTACATTTGATCGCTTGCTGTCGTCTCTACGTACTGTCCTTACCTTCATGGACACCAATATGAGGCGCAGCATTTCTCCAGAGGAAAGGCTTATTGTCACGTTGAGGTAAGCAATATTTTATGTTTAAATTTTCTTAAGTAATGTGCAGTGCTTCTGTCAGGAGGAACATGTGTTAGAAAATGGCTGGTGTTAGACATGTGCTCCTGTTTGCTGAAGAAACCTTTCTTTGGCCATAATGTTTGGTGAGATATTTTTTTTTTAAACCGTTAATCCCTGACACATCACATCCCAATATTGAAGTTTGTAATTTCTTTTGTGCAAGTTTGAAACTTTAGGTCAGCTTACGTCCTAGAGACACTCCAATAATCCTCAGCACTCGCCAGTAGTTTGAGAAAAATGGTGATTTAATTAGTCAGTCAGCTAGGTTACAGCAGGCTGTAACCTGCCTGTCTGAGTGAATAACTCACAATTTTTAACAAACTACTGGCGAGTGCTGGGGATTATTGGAGTGTCTGGAAGAATTGGGACCCTCAGTCCGGATCCCTATCTGCGTGCACCACCCGGCTCGAAGCCTATATACCGGTCTGTATCCTATTTTGTGGGACTGTGGTGCTGCCTACCCCTTCGTTTTTCAGCTAACATCATCATCAAGCTTAAAGTTCACATAATTCTGAAGTTGCCCATAACTTTCTGCATTTCAAAGGGGCAAAACACAGTTGTTGCCACTTAGTTGTGTTAGTACTGCCCACACCCCACTAGCTGCAAGTGTTTTGCTCTTAGACCGAAATTCTAGATTTTGATTTTGGTTTAGTCATCAATGGACATAAGGCAGTGATGGCTTGCCCTTTACATAGTGAGTTTCAAAACTTCAACCCAAAACCCACATATTTCTGACTAAATGGCAACAAGGCAATTTAACAAGAATACTATAGTCCAATATAGTTTATCTTCCATGATATTTAACATTTAACCATAATAGACTGTCTACATTCAGTGCTGCCTGTCCTGTTCATAGTGTGCCCTGTGCTGATGAATGGTATAAAAAGTCTAAGTTATATTGGTACACCTTCGACTTTTTCTAGGGTGCGTGTGCCCACAGACAGGGCCCTGAGTGCCGCCTCTGGCATCCGTGCCATAGGTTAACCACCACTGACATAGGGTGTTTGAAATCATGTGTTGTATACAACATTATACGTGATTGATGTATCTGATGTTCTCTTTGTTTTTTTGCTGACTGATTTTTTTTATTTCCTTTTAACGCAGATTCCTTGCAACTGGGAACTCTTTTGCATCCCTGTATTTTGAGTTTCTTTTAGGAACCTCAAGGATTTCTCGGATTGTACGTCACACTTGTCAAGTCATCTGGCTGCAACTCCAAGAGACAGTGATGCCGCAGCCCAAGGCGGACGATTGGGTTCGGATTGCTGAGGGCTTTCAAATTTCAGCGCAGTTTCCAAACTGCATCGGGGCAATGGATGGCAAGCACATCCGTGTGAAGAAGCCTCCTCACTCAGGGTCCCGATTCTTCAATTATAAACATAATTTTTCGGTAGTCCGAAAAGTCTGATGGCTGTTGCTGACAGTAACTACCGGTTTATAATGGTTGATATCGGGGCCTATGGAAGCACTGCTGATGCTCGCATCTTTAGTTCTTCTAGAATGGGTGAGCGGCTTCGTGCCAACCAGCTTGCCCTGCCTGAGGCCAGAAGACTGTCTGGATCTGCTGGTCCGCCGGCTCCATTTGTCATTGTGGCAGATGAAGGGTTTGCATTAACTCCCCATGTTATGCGGCCCTTTACAAAGCGTGGTTTTGATGTCAGGAGGCGTATTTTCAACTACCGGTTGACTCGTGCCCGTCGGTATGTTGAGTGCACTTTCGGGATACTCTCTAGCAAGTGGAGGGTGTTTTTGTCATCCATACAGATGAATCCAGAGAATGCTACCCTGGTGATTCAAGCTTGTGTTGTTCTACACAACTTCACCAGGATTCACGAGGCTTCCTCTTCTGTTGACATGGATGATCTTCCTACGTCATCAGAATTGGGTTTGGAAAGAACCCTGCATAGACGACCTGGGACTGCAGGCATTGCAGTTCGGGAACTCTATGCAGACTACTTTTACAGCCCAGAGGGGTCCTTGCCATGGCAGAGGGACGCTATTCGTGGCAGTTTTTGAAATCTTCTGGCCTCTTTAGTTGTTTATTAT
Source organism: Bufo bufo (assembly GCF_905171765.1). NCBI lineage: Eukaryota > Metazoa > Chordata > Amphibia > Anura > Bufonidae > Bufo > Bufo bufo. The sequence continues at coordinate 91,066,280 of NC_053396.1, forward strand.
TTTGTAGATAGTTTAATCAAATTTACTGTGGTAGTTGAGTGTAGGGACTCGCAAAAGACTGAGGACCCTTGACGTGGGCTTGCGGGCTGAGATTTGTGGTTTGCAAATTAAAAAATCCATAATCTGATTAATAAATATTTTTATGTTGGTCAACTTTTTGCAACATTTTGCAGGATTTTTAAATATGCTTCCAAAAACCTTCTAATACCTCTTTAAAATATAAATTTTGAGGCAATTATGTAGCCTAATAAAGTGTCCGTACTTTAATTATTGTGTGTTTATCTGTTGTGAACAAAACTGGTCGAAGTGATCCAATGTGTTGTATAATAAAAAGAACATAAGTCTTTTTTTTTTTTTTTTTTTTACTGTAAACCAATAAACCATCTTTTGATAAATAAATTTGTATGGCAGATTAATCAAAATGCCCAAAAATGCTTTTGTTAAAATTAGAATAAAATAATAAATCATTACTAATCAAACAAGTCTCTCGTGAAAGAGCCGAGAGACTTGATTGATTAGTAATGATTTATTGTTTTATTCTAATTTTAACAAAAGCATTTTTGGGCATTTTGATTAATCTGCCATACAAATTTATTTATCAAAAGATGGTTTATTGGTTTACAGTAAAAAAAAAAAAAAAAAAAAAGACTTATGTTCTTTTTATTATACAACACATTGGATCACTTCGACCAGTTTTGTTCACAACAGATAAACACACAATAATTAAAGTACGGACACTTTATTAGATCCAGGCCGAACTTGGGCGGGTTCTGGTGCACCAGCAGAAAACATGCCCACATTCATGGACTGGGCAAGGGGAGTGTTGTGTTCTTGGGACCCCTGGAAAGTTGGTCCGGCAGAAGGTGGACCATGGGTTCTATGTGTCGCCTGTTGAAAGGTGGTAGGCTGCTGAGTTGAAGCCAACGTAAGTTTTTGCAGCAACTGGTTAACTTCGGAAAGTATGTCTCCCTGGTATGGGAGTGAAAACATTTTAAAAACCAGTGCAACGGAGGCGATACAATGATGATGGTTTTGTGGGGGAACATGCCTCATAAGTGGCGCAAGCCCTCTTAACATTGTTTCTTCTTGTCCATCAGTCCTCCTCTGAGCTAGGAACTCGATGAGTCGGGCATCTATCATTTCCCGAGTTACTAGCTCAGAGGCAGACTGACGGACATTCCTCCTTCTCCTGGGCTCCTGAGATGTTTGGGGCCTTTAGTGTTCCCCGCCACCCGTTGCCATGGGTGGTTCAGTTGGCTCCACTGCTGTCGTTTCTTGTGGGCTTGACTCCGGTGAAAAAACGGCTGGCATTTCTTCACCCCCCAAATCAGAATCGTCAGTGTCCTCTAAATTGTCCACACTCCTGTAGATTTCCAAAAAAGTTTTAATTATATTAATGTTGACACATGGCATAAATTAACCATTGATAAACTTTTGATTTGTACTGTGTGGCAATAGCCTTTGTTTTTATTTAAAGAAATTTGGGGTGCTGGTTGGTAGGCTGCTTATAAACTTGCAGGTTACGAGCTAACCAACTGCAGATATTCTGTCCGTCTAGATGTGACCTACTCAAACAATGTGCCTCCATATTTTTGAAAAATGTAACTCCAAGCATGTCCTAATAGCTGGAAACACTCCAGACATGCTGTAGTTTTAACGCAGCCTGAGTGCTGTAGGATGGATATGCCTGACGTCATTTAATCTGCCTCCACAAGAGCCAGGAGGAACTTATATTGTTTAAAAAACTAGAACAATGCTGGGAGTGCAACCCTGGTTTAAGTTACAAGTGGCTAATGAAATTGCCTTTTTTGGAGAATAATTTTAAAATTAAGTTTTGTAATAATGTGAAAATTTGAATGGTGTGCCAAAAATAAAACCCATATTTGAAAGAGTTAATCAGTACTGGAAAGATTTAAAAACTCTGTTATATGTAAAATAAAAATCATCTCTGGTACATCTCCAATTGAATTATAGAAATTTTAAAGGTGATTTTCAAAATTCGCACACAATATCGCCTTATTGCTTGGATATTGGCACATTATCTGATTAGTGTGTGTCCCAACGCTCCAACGTCAAACTATTTATGGTGGACAGAGCACGGAGTGCTGTTTCCGGAGGAACACATATTTTACAGGGGCCATTCACCACCATGCACTATTCCCCGCCTCTACCATAGAAGTGAATGAGAGGGTGGCGCACATGCACGACCCATGCCCCCATTCATTTATATGGGTCAGACGCTATTAGTGGAACATGCACACAGCTATTTTAGGCATCCCCATAGAAAAGAATACAGGGATTTTGCGCAAGAGCAATGTGGCCTCCTTCTCTTTCATGGCTACGGTTGAAATATAGGTGCAACTCCCAGCGGTTAGACGTGACCTGAAAGACAATGGCTGCATATCCTATCAATATGGTCCCATTTGATGAGATGAGTAAAAGCCTTTGGCAAACTTCTTCAAATTAACTTCCTACAATGTGTCTGCATCATTTTGACATTTGGCACAAAAAAGGGGTTTCAACAAAGGTGAGTTGAGTTTTCAGACATAATTTGCAGATACATTGGTAGATCATGGCATCTTGTCTAAAAGCACCACCAACAAGCCAGAAATACTCCAGCAACATCATATATAGCAGAACACACTTTGAATAAAGGTCTAATATATACAGTACAGACCAAAAGTTTGGACACACCTTCTCATTCAAAGAGTTTTCTTTATTTTCATGACTATGAAAATTGTAGATTCACACTGAAGGCATCAAAACTATGAATTAACACATGTGGAATTATATACATAACAAACAAGTGTGAAACAACTGAAAATATGTCATATTCTAGGTTCTTCAAAGTAGCCACCTTTTGCTTTGATTACTGCTTTGCACACTCTTGGCATTCTCTTGATGAGCTTCAAGAGGTAGTCCCCTGAAATGGTTTTCACTTCACAGGTTTGCCCTGTCACGTTTAATAAGTGGGATTTCTTGCCTTATAAATGGGGTTGGGACCATCAGTTGCGTTGAGGAGAAGTCAGGTGGATACACAGCTGATAGTCCTACTGAATAGACTGTTAGAATTTGTATTATGGCAAGAAAAAAGCAGCTAGGTAAAGAAAAATGAGTGACCATCATTACTTTAAGAAATGAAGGTCAGTCAGTCAGCCGAAAAATTGGGAAAAGTTTGAAAGTAAGGGCTATTTGACCATGAAGGAGAGTGATGGGGTGCTGCGCCAGATGACCTGGCCTCCACAGTCACCGGACCTGAACCCAATCGAGATGGTTTGGGGTGAGCTGGACCGCAGAGTGAAGGCAAAAGGGCCAACAAGTGCTAAGCATCTCTGGGAACTCCTTCAAGACTGTTGGAAGACCATTTCAGGGGACTACCTCTTGAAGCTCATCAAGAGAATGCCAAGAGTGTGCAAAGCAGTAATCAAAGCAAAAGGTGGCTACTTTGAAGAACCTAGAATATGACATATTTTCAGTTGTTTCACACTTGTTTGTTATGTATATAATTCCACATGTGTTAATTCATAGTTTTGATGCCTTCATAGTCATGAAAATAAAGAAAACTCTTTGAATGAGAAGGTGTGTCCAAACTTTTGGTCTGTACTGTATATTCACATTGTGTGCAATGACATATACCGTTAAATACATTTTTGGCAAAATAAAGACGACTTACGGTCTCATCTCCATCACAGGACGTAAAAAACTGAGCTGTTCGGTATAAATGTATGGCCTTTTTTTCGATGACCCATCTCCACTGCGGCCCTTGTCAGTAAGCTCCCTCCGGAACTGGTCCCTGCAGCTATTCCACCGAACTTTGATGTTTTTAACTGTGAAAACAACCATCAAAAGTTATACAAGATTTGCTTGTCCAAAAAAAAAAAAAAAACAACCTAAGTGTTCCTAAAAATATAACAATAATAAGACAAAAGAATACTGGACAGGACAGAGTGCAGTCGGGCAGTTGTGGGTGTAAGATAATGGTTGACAATTACTGGAAGGCAGAATTTATTTGAAGATTGACTTTAAAAAATTGTATTTTCTGATTTTGGAAGTAGACAGATGTTTCATGATCTATTCCAACATGGCACATGTGTCCAAACTTCCAAAAAAAAAAACAGGCACAGTATACATTACAACGATGGCCAGTAGGTAAGGTCAGAACAGACATTAAAACATGGTGTGGCGTTGAAAAAAGGTCATGGAATTTGCAAAAAACATAGACACAGTGGCATACAGAGAAATGACTGGCCACAATCACAAATGTTAAAAGGAGGCCCCCATACCACAGTAATTTGTTTGAAGCACCTTCCTTTCAAGCCTCCTCCAGTCCTGTGGCTAGTAATGAGCACTCTAATATCTCTGGCCGCAGTTTCTACATGTTTACACACTGTCTATACTGTTACTGTATATATGAATGTGCTAAAACTGTTGAGGGGTCCCTGACAAAGTATTTAAATCCTCCTCGTCCTTCTCCCGGATAGGCCACTTCAGGGTGATGGTCAAAATGTAGCTGCTTCACCTGCTTCCCCTATAGCTAGGCCCCTACATGTACATACCGCTAAAGCAGGGATGCTCAATGTGCGTCCCTTCAGCTGTTGCAAACTGACAACTCCCAGCAGGCCTACAGCTACAGCAGGGCATGGTGGGAGATGTTGTTTAACAACAGCTGGAGGGCCACATGTTGAGCATCCCTGCAGTACACAATTAAACCTTGCCTTAAAAGGAACATGATTCTGCAGTCTCTGAAGTACTTCACTATATCATAAGGGACAACACAACAACCAAACCACAAAACGACATTGCTTGCACGTACCTAGTTCTGCACGACCTCGGTGATCCGCTTTATCCCATTCTCGTGGCTTTAAGCGACGGGCCACTTTCTCCCACGAAATTTCCTTCCGCACACGGTCCTGATACGCAGGGGACCGTGTGTCCCATAGCTCAGGCCTTTCATGGACCATAGTAATAAGTTTGTCCACATTCCATTTGGGCATTCTTAGCTGTCACAGTGAACTTTCCAAAATATGACAAGGGAAAATATGTCTGTGCCAAATCACCTCACAAACAAGGTTTGCCAATCGTCTAGTTTGAACTTCCTGTCTTTTTTTATTTTTTTATTGCTCAAAGGACTTGGAGACAGGTTTCCAGGCAACCGATCCGCAAAAAAAACGCACGCGGATGACCAACGGAAGGCTTAAAATGTGCATCCGCGATTTTCGCGGACCCATTGACTTGAATGGGTCCACGAACCGTTATCCGTGGAAAAAATAGGACCGGTCTTATTTTTTTCACGGACTGAAACCACGGATCACGGTCGCGGATGACAAACGGTGCCTTTTCCGATTATTCCACGGACCCATTGAAAGTCAATGGGTCCGCGAAAAAAAACGGAAAACGGAACAACGGCCGCGAATGCACACAACTGTCGTGTGCATGAGGCCTAAAGCTGTATTATCATAAACCTGGAAAACCTCTTTTGGTGCTGCTACACTATGGGGGTCATTTATTAAAACTGGCAGTTTAGAAGCCGGTCTCAATAACCCTGCACTGGCACATAATGTGCCTAAGTTATGTAGAGGCTCGGCCTCTACATAACTTAAGCGTATCCACCGCCAGTGTACAAGATTTAAATCTACGCCAGCTCCCTTGCTGGCATAGATTTAGATCATTTTCTATACCAAAAACTGGCATAAAAATGAAAAAATGAGACAGGCCTGCCGGACCACCCTCTTCCCCGCCCATGCCCCCTTTTTTAGAATTGGCGTATGTGGAGTGGATGGGGAAGAAGTCACACACTTTGCCGCAAATCACCTTACAACAAAATCTGTACCGAATATACGCCAAAAAGTGGCATATATTTGGTTGTGGTGTTTTTTTATAAAAACACAAACCCTAAATTAATGGGTCAATAATTATAAGTGTAGGGCAACCTTATAAACAGAATATATAACAACAAAAATGGGTGACCTTGTTAAAGCTTAACTTTAAATCAACAATAAAAATAAGATAATAGCCCATAGGTACAATAATATTCAAAAATATGTGCTGCACGAGTGTGCCTTAATTACCAGTGCTCACTAAAAAAGGGTACAGTCTTACCACAGGGTCACAAAGTGGTGCCACCATTAGGGTCTCCAGGATCCAAGTGCTGGGTCTCTGACCCTATCTCACCCTACTTGGCTTGGACTTATACCTATCAAAGGAGTACAACGATCACCCTATTGAGGGTGACCCCAGTGGTCAAAAATAACTCACCTACCTGGGTATCCCTACTAATTCCCCTACGCAGCCTAGTGACTGCCCAGCTTCGTCAGTAGAGGTGAAGAGAGATCCCAATGTTGGACCTGTTCATCCCTATGCGTTTCACTGGCCGTCGCCAGATCATCAGGGGACCATCAATCCAGGCATCCAGGCTGAGTCTACTGAAGTTGTAGTGAAAAAGACATCACACATGTAGTGCAAAACCACGTGCCGGGGGGAGGAGTCTGGGTCCTCATAAACCCATGTGGGACGCCAGTAAAATTAGGATGCCATACGCACCTCTAACCTCTGCCAGTGACACCAGGCAAACCTGTGTCTGGTGCTGGCCTCCAAGTTTTGCACTACATGTCTGATGTCTTTTTCACTACAACTTCAGTAGACTCAGCCTGGATGCCTGGATTGATGGTCCCCTGATGATCTGGCAACGTCTTACCACCAGATCATCAGGGGACCCTGTGGTAAGACTGTTCCCTTTTTTACTGAGCACTGGTAATTAAGGCACACTCGTGCATCACATATTTTTGAATATTATTGTACCTATGGGTTACTATGTTATATTTATTGTTGATTAAAAGTTAAGCTTTAACAAGGTCACCCATTTTTGTTGTTATATATGTGTTGTTTTTTAGGTCCGAAGAAATGCATTCAAAAACACTTTTGTAGTTTTTTTAGGGATTTTGTGACGTTTGTGCCCAAACAGTGTGTTTAAGCTTCTGGTATTGTAATGTTTTTTTTTTTTTTTTGCATTGCTTGCATGTTTACATGGGAAAGTATATACCTTACTTTGATATCAATGCCTATGTAGAGCAGTATGAAAAAAATGCACTGGTAAAAAAAAATTCATTGGAAAAATGCCACACACATTTATTAATACTGTCTAATAGACAGTATAAACTTAGATTAGACCGTCATGCCAGCTTTATCCCAATAAATGATGTTGGGTGATAAATCTGGCACACTTATGTGATCTATATGTGATCCTTTTGTTCTACATAATAGATGTTAGATGGAAGTCTGACATGTATGTCTAGATTAAAAAAAAAAATAATTCTATTGGCTGAAGTGTGTGATTAAAAGAAATGAATGCACATACCATCTGTAGCAACTTGTGTATCAAACCAAGTAAAGTGTTTGTGATCTTAAGATCTTTTATATAGTTAAATAGATATAAACTCTAATCAGTGCTGAAGATAGATGTTAAAGGGGTTCTGCACTTTGTTTTAACTGATGATCTATCCTCTGGATAGATCATCAGTATCTGATTGGCAGGGGTCCGACACCCGGGACACCCGCCGATCAGCTGTTTGAGAAGGCAGTGGCGCTATAGCAGCGCCGCGGCCTTCTCACTGTTTACCGCTGGCCCAGTGACGTCACGACTAGTATCAACTAGTGTGGGCGGGGCTAAGCTCTGTTCACTTGAATGGAGCTTAGCGCCGCCCATGTTAGTTGATACTAGTCGTGATGTCACTGGGCCTGCGGTAAACAGTGAGAAGGCCGCGGCGCTGCTGGAGCCCGCTGCCTTCTTAAACAGCTGATCGGCGGGGGTCCTGGGTGTCGGACCCCCGCTGATCAGCTGCTGATCTATCCAGAGGATAGATCATCAGTTAAAACAAAGTGCAGAACCCCTTTAAGGATTTGTTACCTAAAGTATACTAATACCTGATATTCATGGAAAAATCAATATATTGAACAGTATTTAAAAATGGGATGATCTTGAAGAGGGGACTTGTTCTCAATTAATTGAAAACATCTCTTTAGTGGCCTCTCGTGTAAATTCTTAACACAATAGTAATTCGTCCCCACTACTACATATATAGACAGTTTAGTGTATGGTTTCTAGAAGACTGCAAGGCACAGCGCAGACTTCTGAAATGTGCACAGCAGTCAGCATCTTTGTCTCATGCAGCTTTCCAATGGCCATGTCACATGTCATGACAATGTAGAGGATACATTAGGGAAAAAAAATATATATATATAGTTCATGGTTTGTCTACAATACATTTTTGTAGATTCCAGGTAATAGAAATGCTTAACCCAGAAAGCAACACAGAAAACTGATGTCATAAACATAAGTTTTATTATGTTTTATATACTAAATGGTAAGTTTACTGCATGTCATATGTTACATGTAATGCTTTGTACACTTTAAAGCCATTTTTTTTTATTATCAATTTAGATGTATTTTGAGTTAAAAAGTTTTTTTTATTATAAATGTTGCTTTGTTTGGCTTTTGTAGTGAAGTTTCACAGTAGCACACCATCCTTTTCCCTCAAACTTTGATGTGGCCATAAATCAGCTTAGGCCTCTTTCACACTTGCGTTGTTGGGATCCGGCATGCACTTCCGTTGCCGGAGGTGCCTGCCGGATCCGGAAAAACGCAAGTGTACTGAAAGCATTTGAAGACGGAACCGTCTTCCAAATGCTTTCAGTGTTACTATGGCACCCAGGACGCTATTAAAGTCCTGGTTGCCATAGTAGGAGCGGGGAGCGGGGGAGCGGTATACTTACAGTCCGTGCGGCTCCCGGGGCGCTCCAGAATGACGTCAGAGCGCCCCATGCGCATGGACGACGTGATCCATGCGATCACGTGATCCATGCGCTTGGGGCGCCCTGACGTCACTCTGGAGCGCCCCGGGAGCCGCACGGACAGTAAGTACACTGCTCCCCCGCTCCCCGCTACACTTACCATGGCTGTCAGGACTTTAGCGTCCCGGCAGCCATGGTAACCACTCTGAAAAAGCTAAATGTCGGCTCCGGCAATGCGCCGAAACGACGTTTAGCTTAAGGCCGGATCCGGATCAATGCCTTTCAATGGGCATTAATTCCGGATCCGGCCTTGCGGCAAGTGTTCCGGATTTTTGGCCGGAGCAAAAAGCGCAGCATGCTGCGGTATTTTCTCCGGCCAACAAACGTTCCGTACCGGAACTGAAGACATCCTGATGCATCCTGAACGGATTACTCTCCATTCAGAATGCATTAGGATAATCCTGATCAGGATTTTTCCGGCATAGAGCCCCGACGACGGAACTCTATGCCGGAAGACAATAACGCAGGTGTGAAAGAGCCCTTAGAAGATCATTCAGGAGAAATCAGAGAGGGCTGGGAGAGCAGGCTGTCAGATGACCAGTCTGACGAATTTTTCACAGAATGACTTTGTGCAGCTGGCTATGTAGTATGAAACATACAAGCTGCAAAAGCGCAACATTTTTAATAAAAATCTATCAAAAACTGTATTTTAGTCCAAAATACATAAAAATTAATAATAATAATTAGACGGCTCAGAATTTGTCTATAGCCTTTAGGACTATTAAGAGACTGTGGCAATGTTCCAGTGTAAAACTGTTCTGTTCTGCTCCTAATGGCTTCACCACAGTTTACGTCTCTTCCTTTAGACAATGTTGCTATGTTGTTAGTTTACATTTTTGAAAGGCTCTGTGGTGTCCCTTCTACTGCAGTGTCCTCATTAGAATTAGACCACACACACTGTGTCTCCTGGTGAATAGAGTCCAGCAAATTCCAGGATGAGCTGCTGTCTACTTCATAGGAGTTATCTTCTAGAGCTTTGTCATTTGGCTCCTCCAAACTTCTTACTCTTTTGAAACTTTTGCAGCCTCTGCATTCTCCATTGCTTTTCTCTCTCTCTGACTTTCGTTGAGGTAGTTTCCAATCAATTTCAGCATTAATCTCCTGGCATTGTATCACATATATGCTTTCTATACATTCTTTTCCATCTTTCCTGAGGTCACTTTCATTAGCTCCTGCTGTAGTGAGCACAGCATATGTTCTACTCTCAATGTCTTTCCCTGTATTGTCTCTTTGGTTTTTATTAATCCCAAGCCTTTTCATGTATTCCGTAGAATTTTGGTCATCCTTGTTCCTCTGTACAGTTGTCCGCTCTTCTGTATCAGTTACTTGCCCTTTTTCCTCCTTAACAACTAAGAGATTGCCTAAGCTACCATTGGCTTTAGCGTCTTCAGCTGAAATAACAGCAAGATTGCTGCGTTTTCTGTGCGGTGGAGGCCCCGACAGGCTGGCAGGTACACGTCTCAAACATGCACATGAAAGTTTTGTCAGCATTAAAGTCAGTTTCCTCTGATAATTATCACAGGCCAAGAAGTACAAGATGGGGTCAAAGCAGCTATTGGCACTGGCCAAAGGACGTGTTATCTTGTATACTACATTTATCACATTGAGTATTTGACAATCTGCATCAAGCAGTCGAAAAAAATAATACATTGTACGGGTAATATGAAACGGCAGGAAACAAATGACAAATACTGTAAGGACTACAACAATGGTTTTGATAGATTTCTTCTTGTAAGAGGAAACTGTCCTGCGAGAGCCATTTTCTAGTGGTTTCATTAATTCTCTAGTCATGAGTCCATAGCAGACAGCAATGACAAGGCAGGGCACACCAAACAGAAGGCTCATAACAGCCGTACTGTATATAACATAGTTCTGAAACTCCTGAGGTTGTGTCGTGTCATGACATAGCGTGCCATTACCCCTGGGGCTGAGAGTGACAAAAATAAGATTAGGCACTAGACAGGCACTGACTGACAGCCATACCCCAGCACACAGCAGATGAGCATATCGAGCCTTCATTCTCTGCAAAGTTAAAAGCGGGTGACAGACACCCATGTAGCGGTGAACACTGATACAGGTGAGAAACAGGATACTGCAGTACAAGTTTGTGTAGAAGAGGAAGCGGACAGTCTTGCACAAAGGCTCCCCAAAGGGCCAGTTGTTATGATCAGCATAGTAATAGATCAGTGTGGGCAGTGACAGCAGATACAATGTGTCAGATAGGGCTAGATTAAACATGTAAACCGTTGTAGAGCTCCATGGGCGCATCTTAGCAAAGAAACTCCATATGGCGGTAAGGTTTAATGGCAGACCTAGAAGAAGGACTGCACTGTAAGACACTGGTAGCAAAAAATACTTAAATTCCTCATCGAAGACACATAAGTTGTCTGTCTGATTAGCTTCATTCTGTGGGAAGGTGGATGGGTCGGTGGTAGTGGTGTAGAAATTATTCATGATATCAATTTGAGGTGGAGAATATTTTCATGACAAACTCAGAATGTACTTGTCCTGAAATAGAAAGAGAAAATTTCAATTCAATTTAGGAGTATTGTACACGTGGTCGGACTGAGGTTCCTTGGCGCCCAGCCCCTATATCACCAATAAAGTCTAATATTTGTTAAATAAAAAAAATAGACCCAAGTGTCAAGTGACTGGCTTCACAGGGGGTCCAAATGTTTATTTTCACCTTTGGGGCCTACTACAGTATGCATGCTTGAGTCCACCGAATGGTCCTCTGGTACTCTGGTGGGCCAGTCCAACACTGATTGTACATGTATTAAAATGAAGCCAAAGGGAATTTAAATATTATTCTCTGTTATTGGCCACTAATTTTAGGAATAGGTTACACATCCAATACGCCAGATAAATCGGTGATGGAAAAATGTCTTCTAAGCAACTACCAAGTCATCTGTGATCACCTTTTACAATTAAATGGGGACATTTTAGTTCGTACCACTACATATTATTCAAATTGGCAAAAAGTACAATCCAGGCCTTTAGACAGGACCCTGTTTTGTACTCTTTGTAACAGTTTACATCTTATGTAGTATATATAGTGTGCACCATTGTTCTTATAAAGGATCTTCCAGGTTTGCGATATTGATGACCTATCCCCAGGGTAGGCCACGAATATCAGATTGGTGGGTGTCCAACACACAGCACCCCTGTCGATCAGCTGTTCTCAGCAGTTGCCCAACTCTGGAAAAAACACAGTGGATGGAGCACTACACAACTGTCCAAAAGATATAATATGTATATAATGTGTTTGTGTTTATAATCCACATTCACAACTACAGTATAATCAGTGTAGGACTACTATATAGTACAATTAGCACAACCAAAGATGCTCCACAGCAAAACATGCTCTATAGAGATAATGAACTAGCAGGGGCTGCACGGAGGCGTGAGACCATGTAGTTCTAGAGCAGGAAACACAGTCTGTATGTGAGGGGAATTTGTGATGTACGGTATGTCATTTATGATCAGTACAAGTAATGTTAATTTAAAGAGAGCGTATCAACTGACATATGCTGCTCCAAGAGCAGGATAATGATAGAGGGAGAGAAGCCGAGCTTCCGGATATGTAAATGTGTGGAGTAGAATTTCTCAGTAAATCATGACAGGACTCCTAGGGGAAACAGTGAAAACCATATACATACTGACACAGGTAGAGCTGCCATTACCCCTGTGCGGGCAGGGTAATCAGGACTCTCACCTTCTCTCCTCGGAGTCCTGTCGGGATTTATTTAGAACTCTTGCTCTAAAACATATAACCCTATATATCACGGGGCTGAATTTCTCTCCCTGTATCACATCCTGCTCTCGGATGGGGTGCATTTAGCAAAACTGGTGCAAAGGAAAACTGGCTTAGTTGCCCATAGCAACCAATCAGATTCCACCTTTCATTTTTCAGAACTCCTTTGTAAAATGAAAGGGTCAAACTGATTGTTTCTATGGGCAACTAAGCCAGTTTTCCTTTGCACCAGTTTTGATAAATCTTCCCCTTATCTTTACAGGATAGAGCTATGCTTAAATTTATACTCCACTGTGTATTTGGGAAATATGTTTGCTCTGCCGCCTCCCATCATCCAATTCTTTTTGCTCTTAACATTACACTTTGCATAAATCTATGGAGAACATGTCTAAATGAAGGCGTTGCTCCAATACCTGATGTTGAAGTGCAATACAAGCATTATGCATGTTGTGAATGATGTCCTGTAAAAAAAACACCTCATTTCTCCCAATACATAATAGTAGAAATGTTCTGGAAATAAGAACATATTTCAGAAACGGAGCAGCTGTTGCTGATTTACACCCCATACAAGTTCATCCACAGCTGGATGTTCTGGATGTTCCTTCCCAGACGGACAAGGATGTTTGCCCATTGTTCTATGTGTACAGCAGAGCCCAGCATTTCCAGCCAAGAACGTACTGGAAATATGACAATCTATCAGCCCAATGTGAAATGTTATGCAGAGCCAGATGGGCACAGCTGTGGAGATTAGCCGCGGTGCTTGTAAGGGACAAACTGGTTGCAAGAGACAAAAATCTCCACAGTAAAAGCTAATACCCACCAGGCCAAAGCCTGTAGAGCAATGGGCTTCTTATTATGGGGAGGAGAAGGCCTCTATACATAGACAGTCCAGAGGAACATATTGCAAGTTTCTTTCTTTTCTTTCAGACAAAAAACTCTGTTTGTATCTTCATTTGAAATCAGAAACATACAGGGGTACAAGGGAGGCCTCTTTTACTTCTATGTTAGCCTTATTATTACTCTGTATGACGGTGACCGGCATAACACGGCCATATGTTATGAGCCCTTAGACTGCAGGTGATGCTGCTGAAATTCTACTGGTACCATTACACCAACCCATTACATCAACCATTACATCTGCTGTGCTCCACTGTTACCATACTCAAACAGAGGGACCATGCATTTCTGGCCAGATCTGAGCCAAGGACAGGGCATATTCTCAGAATTAGTGTTGTCAAATTGGTGACTCCCACTCATTACTGTTTGAGGACTCCAATTGATGTGCCATAGCGAGCAATGAAGGAAACTCCATTTACAGTCAACTTGAAAGGGAGCCTACACATCACTGATAAGGATATACTAATCTTCTTAGTTTATCTGACAAAAACAACTATTACAGATGAAGATGAAGGACTGTAGTCCATTGAAATGCAATGACGTTGGCCTACAAACCCAACAAAAGCACTGAATACACCTTACATTTCTGGTTCATATAAATGACAGCAGTCTAGTAGAGATTTGCTCAGCTTCATACATGTATGGAGGCAGCAATAATACCTGCTTGCTTCTGCTAGAATCAGAAAATAAATCCATCCTGTCTGATTTATGTATTCTCAGTACGCTCAAGGGTATCTGACAACTAAAGATGGAGGAATATGGAAAGTCAAGTCAGCCATCAGCGCAGAGGTGTGATGGAATATGTATAACATATAAATAATAGTGTCAGACAGTGCTCTCTTTATAGATGGGTAACATGTGCACATCCTATATAGTGTGAAGCCATCTGCAAATCATGCTGAGCGGTGACCCGAGGCACAGATAGTGCTCTAGTGCCCACAAGCCTTAGTTACTTCACCACATCACTGATTAAACCCCATATGATGCGCGATAATAAGTAATATAGCATTTGCTTACAACAGAATCCATATTTCTCCCACATTGCCCTCCCCCATTCCAAAATGTCACTGAATGGCAAATTTTCGTGCAAGTTGAGGATTAAGTCGGACAAGCTCTGAATTGTATTATTTGAGTATATTAGCAAGAAATTCAATCATATTACATTGATCGCTGACACTTCAGTAAATGGAGTGCGTGCTCTCAGGAAAATGATGATGCTCTGGACTTTCTAGCTACTAGGCAAGTGTGCACTAATGTGACAGGGAACTGACTTTTGCAGTGCCTGAATTTGTAGTTGTCCCCAGTGAGTTACCTCTGGATCCTTGCATACCAATTTCATTGGTCAGTTAAAGGGGTTGTCTAGATTCAGAGCTGAACCCGGACATACCCATATTTTCACCCAGGCAGCCCCCCTGAGGCTAGCATTGGTGCTCTGATGCGCTCCCTTGCCCTGCGCTAAATCGAGCAGGGCACGGGCTCTTTTGTTTATCATAACACACTGCTGGGCAGAAGCTTCCGCCCGGCAGTGTGTTCTGTGACGTCACCGACTCTGATTGAGGGGCTTTAGCGCTGCCCTAGCCGTTTTACTGGCTAGGGCAGCGCTAAATCCCGCCCCATCAGTGCCGGTGACGTCACCGGGCTATCTAGCAGCCCCATGGAGATCCCGGTACGACACCGGTTCTCCAAAAAAATGCTGATTTAGCGCAGGGCAAAGGAGAGCAGCGGAGCATGAACTGCTCCGATGCTCAAGTCAGGGGGGCTGCCTGGGTGAAAATGGAGATATGTCCGGGTTCAGCTCTAAACCCGGACAACCCCTTTAACCCTCCCATCTGATAATGCCTTATTACCAACAGAGTGTCTGAACTGAGCCAACAGATTGGCCATGGTCAAAAACGGGCACGCTACATGGCAGGTCTACCAAATATGCATGTATTCAGCTAGCTCAGTAGTCCGCTTACTATAGATGTGTTGTGTATGGAATAAAACCCCACAGTGCAGCATCTGGACTAGACACCCGGTGCAGAGAACTGCTTTCCTATACTCAGTTAACCCTTTCCTTGGTAATGTAAAAGATTTTTTATTATAATCATCATCCACTAATGTGAGCCTTTATATAGAACACCGACTGACAGGATACTGAAATTATTTAAAGAGCATTTCCCCTCCCAGATTTCTGTATAACAGTCATTCTTCTCATTTAGGAGTCTGTGAGTACTACTTGTATGATCACATATCTAAACTATCTATATACAAATGCTTGATCAGCCAAGGATCACTGCAAAACAGCCAAGCACCTTTATAAATGACTTCTAACAATGCAATCAGTCATTAACTCTTTACCGGCTGCTATGACTTGACAATCAGTCTATTCAGTGTTCCTTGCCCTCAAGCAATCAGATTATCATGGACCATGTGCAGTGATCTTGGTTCCGCATAGACGTCCTCATGTTGGCCCTCAGTCGTGTTGCCCTCTGTTGGTTGCATCATATAACATAGGCTTACCTATCAGTGTGATCCAGGGTCTGTGCTTTACTTTCCAGCATCTTCAGTGGTCCACCCTTCATTAACATTCCAGCTTTAGAAATCTGTGATGTTCACTGTTCCATAAGGCAAAAAGTTATTCTGTGCTCAGATAATGCACACAAGTAGCTCAAGGGTCAAGTGATGTAGTCCTGCTGATGAGCCGTCTTCACATGTCCCCTGTGTCGCTGGGTCTCTGCTCCTGTGTTTCTACATGAAGGCATTCTTCAGAAGCTGCCTTACAGCCAGTGATGTCACCAGGGGTGGGATAGACTGAATTATTGGGGGCAGGGGGAAGGAATAGGGTAATTCACAGCAAATACAAGCACAAAAAGATATAGTTCTATGTAAAACTACTAACTTTGTACAAACACAACATAAGATTCCTTTCATATGCGTTTCGCAGACTTTTTTTATGGTAACGACATGTTACAAAAGTTAGCGAAAAGCAGAAAGTTTAAAAAGCATTTTAAAGACACATGGGAGAATGTACATATTCAGATGTAGCCAACATTACGTTGACTGGCTTAATACAACGAAACCACATTACAGTAATACAAGAAATCACATGGCCATCCTGGCAGGATAACTCTAGCTACATCTGTATTTTTGTGTAACGCTCAAAAATATGTATGGAAAATAAGAGATTCAAACATATGCAAATATATTCACTATCGTCATTCTAAAAAAAAGTTAGGGCATATGAGGTGTACATGTCTGGGCATACACAATAGTGTAAAGACCTAAGATACCCTCTACAGTGACACTGGTTTTACTAGATGTCACAGCTCAGTGCACGGATCGCAGTACTTAACCATTTTGTCACCTAACTACTGGCAGCAGTAACCCTATTGTGGAGCAGCAGCCGGACAGCAGACACCGTATAGAGGGGCTACATGCACCTAATGCATATTGGGTAGCAGCACGACAGTAGCCACAGAATAGAGAGCCCGCAAGTCCAATATTAAAGGGACACTGACAGGCAAAATCAGCATATATAGTTAGATATATCACATTACAGGTCTTATAGAGTCTTTTAAAAGCATATAACTATCCCCCCTGTCCACCTTATAAAGAGCGAAATATAAAGTTTTATAACCTGCATCTGCGGTCAGCAATCTGCCCAAGGGGCGGCGTTTCATGTGAAAATGCGCCCAGCCAGCCTTCCCAACTGCCGTTTGTAGCCCCGCCCAGCTCATCATTATTCACTTCGCTGGGTGGGGCTAGAACTCTCCCCAGTCCCGATCCTGCGCCTGCGCAATTCAATCCTCCGGGCATCGCTCATGCCCAATCTTCTGCGCCTGCGTCCCGCCGTGCCGTCGGACGCACTATAATTAACCCCTTATATGATGTGAGTGAGCAGCTCACTCACATCATATAAGGGGTTAATTATAGTGCGTCCGACGGCACGGCGGGGCGCAGGCGCAGAAGATTGGGCATGAGCGATGCCCGGAGGATTGAATTGCGCAGGATCGGGACTGGGGAGAGTTCTAGCCCCGCTCAGCGAAGTGAATAATGATGAGCTGGGCGGGGCTTAAGAACGGCAGTTGGGAAGGCTGGCTGGGCGCATTTTCACATAAAAAACGCCGCCCCTTGGGCAGATTGCTGACCGCAGATGCAGGTTATAAAACTTTATATTTCGCTCTTTATAAGGTGGACAGGGGGGATACTTATATGCTTTTAAAAGACTCTATAAGACCTGTAATGTGATATATCTAACTATATATGCTGATTTCGCCTGTCAGTGTCCCTTTAAGCAACACAGCATGCACCATATTGTGGGCAGCAGGCAGAGCATTGGGTGGTGGCAGCACAGTAGGCACACCGCTGTGGAACTGCAGCTATACAGTTGGGGGCAGCAGCACAGCAGCCACAGTACTGAACGGATGCAAGCACAGTTTTTAGGGGACGGGTGGGGGCTCCAGGACAGCACTACAGCAGGGACAATATTGAAGCACAACAGTTATAGAACTGGAGCGCAATAAGCAGGCACAGTATAAAAACATGTATCGTTTCTATGCAGATTCAAGCCTGGAAAGAAGAAAAAACTGATCTACACTGATTCTCGCTGATGTGTCAATGAACTTGTTTTTCTGGGCATAACTTGTTACTTGTGTTTTGAAGCGTTAGCACATGGTAGGAGTAGTCTTCTCAAATAAGAAGAAATAAAAGAATACTGCAGCACTCACTTGTCTTCCTTGCAATGAATAAGAAGAATGAATGCAATGTTTCGACTTTCTACAGTCTCTGCTTGACAAGTATTGTAGTATCATTGCAAAGAAGACAAGTGAGTGCTTCAGTATTCTTCTATTTCTTCTTATAGCTTTGGGGCTCAGAGGCTAGAGCCCGACACTGCGGCACCGCCCCTTATATAATCCGGGACTATTCCCATGGAACCGTTAGTGCTGCTACACCGCTACATATAGGATCTTCTCAAATAAGATTCACAGGGTATGTTCACACGCCATTTTTCTGGAAGTTAATGGAGGAGGAGAACAGGCAAGTTCCACAATGTAGCTGCCTTTCTTTCCCTTGGGTCCTGATCAAGCCTGGAGATGACAGACCAAGGAGTCACAGCAGCCCAGTTTTTTTGTCACATATTGTACTTCATGACACTGGTAAAATGGAGTCAAAAAAATTCATTTTTAATTATAAAAAAATACCAAATTTACCAAAAATTTGGAAAAATTTGAAAATTTCAAAGTTTCAATTTCTCTACTTCTATAATACATAGTAATACCTCCAAAACTAGTTATTACTTTACATTTCCCATATGTCTACTTCATGTTTGGATTATTTTGGGAATGACATTTTATTTTTTGGGGACGTTACAAGGCTTAGAAGTTTAGAAGCATTTTTCAGAAAATATCCAAAACCCATTTTTTAAGGACCAGTTCAGGTCTGAAGTCACTTTGTGAGGCTTACATAATTGAAACCACCAAAAATGACCCCATTTTGGAAACTACACCCCTCAAGGTATTCAAAACGGATTTTACAAACTTTGTTAACCCTTTAGGTGTTCCACAAGAGTTATTGGCAAATGGAGATGAAATTTCAGAATTTCAATTTTTTTGCAAATTTTCTATTTTAATCCATTTTTTCCAGTAACAAAGCAAGAGTTAACAGCCAAACAAAACTCATTATTTATGGCCCTGATTCTGTAGTTTACAGAAACACCCCATATGTGGTCGTAAACTGCTGTACGGGCACACGGCAGGGCGCAGAAGGAAAGGAATACCATACGGTTTTTGGAAGGCAGATTTTGCAGGACTGTTTTTTTTGACACCATGTCCCATTTGAAGCCCTCCTGATGCACCCCTAGAGTAGAAACTCCAAAAAAGTTGCCCCATCTAAGAAACTACACCCCTCAAGGTATTCAAAACTGATTTTACAAACGTTGTTAACTAGGGGTCCACCGAAATTCCGGCGGCCGAAAATATCGGCCGAAAATGGGCATAATCCATTTCGGCCGATATTGGTACATATCGGCAGAAAATATGGGGTTTGGGATTTGTGGGATTTGTCACCCACCCACGTATTTTTCGCCCCATAAGACGCACTTTTTCTTCCCCCAAAATGGGGGGGAAATGCCCCTGCGTCTTAAAGGGGCGAATGCTTGCCGTTTTACATCGCAAGCTGCGATGTAGGAGCGAGCGGGGACTCGGGGAGGGACTGGGAGGAGGATCTGGGGGCTGGCAATAGCGGCGGGGCGGTGCAGTCAGTGTAGTATAGCCCCGCCCCGCCGCTCCGGTATACTAATATAAGATGTCATATTCATTTATTGGTTATTAAACATGCCCCCTCAGTCCTATTACTACCTTACATCCTAATCGCATCTGTAGAATTCAGGCAGGCCAGGCGGGCGGCAGCGTAACTCTTGTCATGTGCCTGAATGAAGCCGGCGGCGCAGGCAAGTGACGTCAGTGAGAGACGCGCCGGCCGCCCGACTTGGGCTGCCTGAATTCTACAGAAGCGATTAGGATGTAAGGTAGTAATAGGACTGAGGGGGCATGTTTAATAACCAATAAATGAATATAGCATCTTTATATTTGTATACTGGCGGCAGCGGGGGGGGGGGGGGGGGGGGGGGCGGGGGCGATCTGTGGATGGCACAGTTATGGGCTGGGGGGGGGTCTGTGGATGTCACTGTTATGGGCTGGGGGGGGTCTGTGGATGTCACTGTTATGGGCTGGGGGGGGTCTGTGGATGGCACTGTTATGGGCTGGGGGGTCTGTGGATGGCACATATATAACAGTGCCACCCACAGATCCCCCCAGCCCATAACAGTGCCATCCGCAGATCCCCTCCTGTAACAGTGCCAGCCACAGATCCCCCCCCCTGTAACAGTGCCAGCCACAGATCCCCCTGTAACAGTGTCCGTCATCCACAGATCCCCCCATAACAGTGTCCATCATCCACAGATCCCCCCATAACAGTGTCCGTCATCCACAGATCCCCCCATAACAGTGTCCGTCATCCACAAATTCCCCCCATAACAGTGTCCATCATCCACAGATCCCCCCCATAACAGTGTCCGTCATCCACAGATCCCCCCCATAACAGTGTCCGTCATCCACAGATCCCCCCCATAACAGTGTCCGTCATCCACAGATCCCCCCCATAACAGTGTCTGTCATCCACAGATTCCCCCATAACAGTGTCTGTCATCCACAGATCCCCCCATAACAGTGTCCGTCATCCACAGATCCCCCCCATAACAGTGTATGTCATCCACAGATCCCCCCATAACAGTGTCAGTCATCCACAGATCCCCAGTAATAGTGCCATCCACAGACCACCATTAGTTCCAAACCCACCAAACACACAGCACACCTTCTGGTTAAAAATTTTTTTTCTTATTTTCCTCCCCAAAAACCTAGGTGCGTCTTATGGGCCGGTGCATCTTATAGGGCGAAAAATACGGTAATATGATTTATTAAATTCATGAAAAAGAATTATTAATAAAATCATTAAAAAAAAAAATATTTTAAAAGTATTTGGGCAAAAAGGCAGTTTCGGTTTCGGTTTCGGTCAAGGGCATCCTGAATTTTCGGTTTCGGTTTCGGACCAGAATTTTCATTTCGGTGCACCCCTATTGTTAACCCTTTAGGTGTTCCACAAGAATTAATGGAAAATAGAGATACAATTTCAAAATGTAACTTTTTTGGCAGATTTTCCATTTTAATATTTTTTTTTACAGTTACAAAGCAAGGGTTAACAGCCAAACAAAACTCATTATTTATGGCCCTGATTCTTTAGTTTACAGAAACACCCCATATGTGGTCGCAAACTGCTGTACGGGCACACGGCAGGGCGCAGAAGGAAAGGAATGCCATACGGTTTTTGGAAGGCAGATTTTGCTGGACTGTTTTTTTTGACACCATGTCCCATTTGAAGCCCCCCTGATGCACCCCTAGAGTAGAAACTCCAAAAAAGTGACCACATCTAAGAAACTACACCCCTCAAGGTATTCAAAACTGATTTTACAAACGTTGTTAACCCTTTAGGTGTTCCACAAGAATTAATGGAAAATAAAGATACAATTTCAAAATGTAACTTTTTTGGCAGATTTTCCATTTTAATATTTTTTTTACAGTTACAAAGCAAGGGTTAACAGCCAAACAAAACTCATTATTTATGGCCCTGATTCTTTAGTTTACAGAAACACCCCATATGTGGTCGCAAACTGCTGTACGGGCACACGGCAGGGCGCAGAAGGAAAGGAATGCCATACGGTTTTTGGATGGCAGATTTTGCTGGACTGTTTTTTTTGACACCATGTCCCATTTGAAGCCCCCCTGATGCACCCCTAGAGTAGAAACTCCAAAAAAGTGACCACATCTAAGAAACTACACCCCTCAAGGTATTCAAAACTGATTTTACAAACGTTGTTAACCCTTTAGGTGTTCCACAAGAATTAATGGAAAATAGAGATACAATTTCAAAATTTAACTTTTTGGGCAGATTTTCCATTTTAATATTTTTTTCCAGTTACAAAGCAAGGGTTAACAGCCAAACAAAACTCATTATTTATGGCCCTGATTCTCTGGTTTACAGAAACACCCCATATGTGGTCGCAAACTGCTGTACGGGCACACGGCAGGGCGCAGAAGGAAAGGTGCGCCATATGGTTTCTGGAAGGCAGATTTTGCTGGATTGGTTTTTAGACACCATGTCCCATTTGAAACCCCCTGATGCACCCCTAGGTTAGAAACTCCAAAAAAGTGGCCCCATTTTGGAAAAACTACGGGATAAGGTGGCAGTTTTGTTGGAACTAGTTTAGGGTACATATGATTTTTGGTTGCTCTATATTACACTTTTTGTGAGGCAAAGTAACAAAAAATAGAAATTCTGAAATTTCATCTCCATTTGCCATTAACTCTTGTGGAACACTTAAAGGGTTAACAAAGTTTGTAAAATCAATTTTGAATACCTTGAGGGGTGTAGTTTCCAAAATGGGGTAACTTTTTGGAGTTTCTACTCTAGGGGTGCATCAGGGGGGGCTTCAAATGGGACATGGTGTCAAAAAACCAGTCCAGCAAAAACTGCCTTCCAAAAACCATATGGCATTCCTTTCCTTCTGCGTCCTGCCGTGTGGCCATACAGCATTTTACGACCACATATGGGGTATTTCTATAAACTACAGAATCAGGGCAATAAATATTGAGCTTTGTTTGGCTGTTAACCTTTGCTTTGTTACGGGAAAAAATGGATTAAAATGTAAAATTAGCTCAAAAATTGGTGTTTTGGCACAGTTTTTATTTTTTATTATTTACAACGTTCATCTGAAAGGTTAGATAATGTGCTATTTTTATAGAGCAAGTTCTTACGGACGCGGCAATACCTAATATGTGTACTTTTTTTTATTTATTTAGGTTTTACACAATAATATCATTTTTGAAACAAAAAAAAATCATGTTTTAGTGTCTCCATAGTCTGAGAGCCATAGTTTTTTCAGTTTTTAGGCGATTGTCTCAGGTTGGGTATCATTTTTGCGGGATGAGATAACGGTTAGATTGGTACTATTTTGGGGTGCATATGACTTTTTTATCGCTTGCTATTACACTTTTTGTGATGTAAGGTAACAAAAAAATAGCTTTTTTGACACCGTTTTTTTTTTTACAATGTTCACCTGAGGGGTTAGGTCATGTGGTATTTTTATAGAGCAGGTTCTTATGGACGTGGCAATACCTAATATGTCTACCTTTTTTTAATTTATCTAGGTTTTACACAATAATATCATTTTTGATACAAAAAAAAATCATGTTTTAGTGTCTCCATAGTCTGAGAGCCATAGTTTTTTTAGTTTTTAGGCAATTGTATCATGTAGGGGCTCATTTTTTGCGGGATGAGGTGAAGGTTTGATTGGTACTATGTTGGCGTACATGCGACTTTTTTGATCACTTTTATTACCTTTTTTGGGAAGTAAGGTGGGCAAAATTTCTATTTCCTCATAGTTTTTTTTTTTTATGCCGTTCACCGTGCGGGGAAAGTAACATGACTGTTTTATAGATCAGGTCGTTACGGACGCGGCGATACCTAATATGTGTAGTGTATTTTATTTTTTAAATTTTTATTCAGTGATAAATGTGTTTTTTTTATCTTTACTTTTTTCACATTTTTTTTATTTTTTTTTTGACCCAGACCCACTTGGTTCTTGAAGATCCAGTTGGTCTGATGTCTGTATAATACAGTACAGTACAGTATATAGTGTATTGTACTGTATTTTACTTACACTTTGTCTGAACAGATCTATGCCTTTAGCACAGATCTGTTCAGCACCATGGACAGCAGGATGCCTGAGAAGGCATCCTGTTGCCATGGGAACCTTCCGCGTCTGCCACAACTGTGCAGACGGGGAAGGGTAAGGAGGGGGGCTGTCTGGGGGCTCCCTCCCTCTCCCATCGGGGGGCTGCAAAGGTACAGCAGCCCTCCGATGGGAGAGGGAGGGAGCTCCCTGACTGTTAACCTTTTCCATACAGCGGTCCATACGGACCGCGGTATGGAAAGGGTTAAACGGATGACATCGCAGAACAGATGTCAGGCGTTTATACCAGAGTGTCAGCAATGTGCTGACATTCTGGTATACCCACTGGCCACCAACGATTATTCAAGAGGAGGCGGGCGGGGGATCGCGATCCAGCCTGCCGCACCTCCCGCCTCCCGCACCGCCCGTAACACCCCCCCCTGCACCACCTGCCGGCATAACATCATTCAGGGGTGCAGGGGGGGGGTGAAAAATCATTGTTTTGGTAATTTTAAAGTTTCTGATCCCCGCGGTCCAATCTGCGGTTTTCAGCGATCGCCGATAGGGGGGGTCACAGGACCCCCCTCGGCATTGACCCAAGGTGCCTGGCTGTGTGTAACAGCTGGGATCTCAGCGCTGTCACCATGTCTGCAGACATGGTGACAGTTTAATGCCATGACGTGTATACTCGTCATGGAGCGCTAAGTAGCAGTGCTCCATGACGAGTATACTCGTCATAGGTCGGGAAGGGGTTAAAGGTACCTGGACACAACTGGATGATTAGTGTGCAGAATTATAATTTTTCACTAAATTCCTTCTGGGACATAGTGAACCTGAATATTTCAGGAGAGCATCCTGCATCAAATAGTGTAGCAGAGAGTTTGCTGTATTGATGAACTGTAACAACTGCCCTGAGACGATTGATTCAGTAAATGTTCAACTGTTTTCTACTACAACTGACTCCTCATCCTTTCTACTACTCTCAACATTTGCACCTTACGGTGCTGGCGTCACAAACACAGGGGCCTAGCTACCAAAGCACCTTAAAACACCTACACCATCAAGGACACCTCAACTTTCATCTGGCTGGTGTTCCCTGCAATAGAGAGTGCCCCGGAGGATTTAGTGCTGTCTTCCCCATCACTGCACGCTGGCCCAGGGAGGCTCTGCTAACCGTGAGTAAATGAACTACTACCTCCATCGGCCCACCGTAGCCTCACGTGTCGCCCCCGTGGACCCAGTACGCTGCACTGTCACCTGATAAATTAATTCCAGAAACTGTACACAGGACCAGGGTACATTCTTCATGTAGAAAAAGGAGTTTTAGACATCAAATAGAAAGAGTTTTTTTACTGTTGGCATAGTCATACTCCCATCATGATCTCATTCTCATGACTAATGACACTGAGGATCATAATTTATTTAGAAAAGCACGACGATGCGAGCATATTCTTATTATGGTCTATGTTCCTTCAATATGTATTTTGCCAAAAAACAAGGAGAAGATTAGCTTTGAAAAGTCTTATTTGTTCTGCTGATGAACTTCCTGTTTTCTGAGTGGCATCACCTTGTTATGGCAAGTGGGCTTGAAAAATATGATCATAATGTGCAGTAAGTATTTATTTTAAGTATAGAACATAATACATATGACATGATTGCTCATCTCAGCAGCTGTGTTTCATCTTTGTGTGTTTTGCTTTTGCATTGCGGCAGATTTACACCTGACAATGCATTATATATACAGTTGCAAGAAAAAGTATGTGAACCCTTTGGAATGATATGGATTTCTGCACAAATTGGTCACAAAATGTGATCTGATCTTCATCTAAGTCACAACAATAGACAATCAGTCTGCTTAAACTTATAACACACAAAGAATTAAATGTTACTGCAATGAGCAGGACCGTGGTACGGTTAGGCGGACACCAAAGTATGCAGTGGGTCCGGATATGGGTATATAAATCTATAGTTTTTTGTTTGTGACGCCAATTGCAGCGTGCGCAGGGTACTAACACAGGGCCCTTTAAGATGTCGCAACTCACGTACCAGGTGAGGAATGCCAGAGTGGTGTAATGTCTCTGTGTGATAGTGGCAATAGTGTCAACGGTGTCTCCTACCTTGGTACGGCTGGACTCCTGGATCCTGGCTCACTTGCAATAAATGAGTTTGTTGCTAGTAGGAGTAATTGAGGGATTTAGTAGCAGTAAATGAGATCCAGACTTGGGATATAATTCAACTTGTCTTTACTGAAGGCAGCATTAATCCATATGAGGTACAGCAATAGTCTTGGGTTCCAGCAGGTATTGGCAATGTATGGCAGGGATCAATATCTCTTCTGCTCCTATCATGTGCCTGGAGAATATGGCAGGAATCTGTCTTCTGCTATGTCTATCTTCTGCTGTGTATAGGACTGACTAGCTGAGGAGGAATTTGGCTTCTCCTGGTCTCTGGATAGTACTCACAGTTAGATCACAGGGAATGGTTCTTCCTGGAGATCTGGAGGTGCTGCTAGGGATCCCTAGAACTGGGAGCTCCTACCAGCACAGCCTTTCCCAAGCCGGGGTGGCTGGCAAACACTAACTCTAACTTCCTTTCCTCCCCATGAGGAAGGATGTGGGAACATTCCACACCTCCTCAAAGAGGGGGGAGCTAAACTGGAATATACTATTCCAGTCTAGATATGCTAAACTGAACTAAAGGTTCTGCTAAACATTGCTGCCACCTGCTGGTGTACATGGAAATTGCAGCAAATACGTTTAACAAGGGTTTCAATGCACATTTGTGAGGATATAAGATAAATCACATTAGATGACAAGGCACATGTTACCAACAAATAGTAGTGGGGAAAAAGAGTTTAGTAACATAACTCTGGGATGTTACATTACCATGTTTTTATTGAACACACCATGTAAACATTAACAGTGCAGGTGGAAAAAGTATGTGAACCCTTGTATTTAATAACTGGTTGAACCTCCTTTGGCAGCAATAACTTCAACCAAACGTTTCCTGTAGTTGCAGATCAGACGTGCACAACGGTCAGGAGTAAATCTTGACCATTCCTCTTTACAGAACTGTTTCAGTTCAGCAATATTCTTGGGATGTCTGGTGTGAATCGCTTTCTTGAGGTCATGCAACAGCATCTCAATCGGGTTGAGGTCAGGACTCTGACTGCGCCACTCCAGAAGGCGTATTTTCTTCTGTTTAAGCCATTCTGTTGTTGATTTACTTCTATGCTTTGGGTCGTTGTCCTGTTGCAACACCCATCTTCTGTTGAGCTTCAGTTTGTGGACAGGTTGCCTTAAGTTTTCCTGCACAATGTCTTGATAAACTTGGGAATTTATTTTTCCTTTGATGATAGCAATCCGTCCAGGCCCTGACGCAGCAAAGCAGCCCCAAACCATGATGCCCCCACCACCATACTTCACAATTGTGATGAGGTTTTGATGTTGGTGTGCTGTGCCACTTTCTCCACACATAGTGTTTTGTGTTTCTTCCAAACAACTCAACTTTGGTTTCATCTGTCCACAGAATATTGGCGGAGCCATGCGCAAGAGAATCTAATGGCTGAGCCGTGCGCAGGAGACTCTAATGGCTGAGCCGTGCGCGGGAGACTCTAATGGCTGAGCCGTGCGCGGGAGACTCTAATGGCTGAGCCGTATGAATGCAATCTGAAAGTGAGCAGAGTATTAATGTAATGCAACAGCGGACGCATGAACTCAGCTCTAGTAGTGAATGGTGTATAGGACAAAATGTAAATGCAGACACACGGACGTAGCTTTGAAGGTAACAATACTAACCACAATCATTCGACCATTAGCACCCAACCCCCTTCGCCCCAGAGCGCTACAAGTCACGGACCGTGTAACCAAGTCCGATCCTACCGTGAATGCCAGCACTCGCCTGGCGCCTTCTGCCATTGCCCAGGCGCGAACGAACCTCCACATGATGCTGCAGGAGTGTTTTTATTATATATATATATATATTTTTTTTTTTATATCGATGGTCACCACAACACCACCTCGTGTTGGCCTAAGAAAAACAAACGTCTTTGAAACAAACTCTGATGCAACGCCAATTAATTGACATATAGTGTACCTATAAACATAGCACGGAACCGCTGACACATGCTAGCCCATAAAATAATGTTTATAGAAACGGCCGGGCAACAATCCTAACCATCATCATCCGACTATTAGCGCCCAACCCCCTTCGTCCCAGAACACTGCAAATTGCGGACCGCAGTGTGAGTCTTGTGCAGCAAGTTCGATCCTACCGTGAGCGCCAGCATTCGCCTGGCACCTTTTGCTGTTTACCCAGACGTGAACGAGCTGCCACACAATGCTGCAGGGGTTTTTATTTTTATTTTTTGATACATGACCCTTCCAACAACTAAATGAATAAAATACCATCACTTAAAGAGGACCTTTCACTACTGTACAAACTAAAAACTAACTATATCAGTGGGCAGAGCGGCGCCCAGGGGCTCCCCTGCACTTACTAGTATGTCTGGGCGCCGCTCCGTTCGCCCAGTATAGGCTCCGGTGTCGGCGCTCCCTCTGTTGTACTGGAGTGATTTCTTGTATGAGGCGTGTCCCTTGCTGCAGCGCTGGCCAATCGCAGCACACAGCTCATAGCCTGGCTACCAACATGCATGCTGAACCCACCATATACTTCTCCTGGAGCCAGATGGCTAATGGTAGGTTCTATACAAGCAGACTCAGACCTACCATTAGCCATCTGGCTCCAGGAGAAGTATATGGTGGGTTCAGCATGCATGTTGGTACTTGCATCCCTGGATCCGATGAAAGCTGTAATGGCACCGGACGGGGTTACAAGCAAAGTGTACTTGGCTTGCATGCTGACCTGCATTCCCTGGATTTTATGTGGCTGTCATGGCCCATGAACAGGTAGGAACAAGAGTTAGGGACCACTCATGAGACAACCTTGACGCGGTGAGTGGCTTACTATGCTTTGGCCAAAATATAAACCAATGTCTCATCCAGCATAGAGGGCAGAGTGCTGGATGTAGTGTGCGATCACATTTGCATTTTCCGTTTGTATATGTATTTCGCCATAGTGATCTGCACCTACAGGCAGGTTGTGCTGACCCAACCCCTTATTTTTTTCTTTGTAGTATATATTGGAGGCGTGGCGATCTCCTTGGAGTCATTGCACACCTGACCAGTTAATCTGTCCTTGAGGCTGGTTTTAAAGTCAGTATAAAACTGAGTCTGCTTGTATAGAACCTACCATTAGCCATCTGGCTCCAGGAGAAGTATATGGTGGGTTCAGCATGCATGTTGGTACTTGCATCCCTGGATCCGATGAAAGCTGTAATGGCACCGGACGGGGTTACAAGCAAAGTGTACTTGGCTTGCATGCTGACCTGCATTCCCTGGATTTTATGTGGCTGTCATGGCCCATGAACAGGTAGGAACAAGAGTTAGGGACCACTCATGAGACAACCTTGACGCGGTGAGTGGCTTACTATGCTTTGGCCAAAATATAAACCAATGTCTCATCCAGCATGGAGGGCAGAGTGCTGGATGTAGTGTGCGATCACATTTGCGTGTTCCTCACTTATTACTACTATCAATCAGTGTGCCACCGTTACAGGCACTGGCGTCACAAACCTTAAATGGACCTTGCCCTAGGCACATTAAACGTCTTCAACATCCACGCCACCTCCCCCACCATCAGGCCTGGTCCCTATATACAGAGAGTGCCCCAGAGGACTTCTGTGCCAGCCTCTCCATCACTGCTGTACGCCTGCCCAGGGTCATCCTAGAAACTGTGAGTAACCCATAGCAACCCTCGTTTGCCTAAGTAATCGTGACCTCACATCGCAATACCCTGCAGGGCTGCGTACTGCATATTTTGGCGTCACGAACAGGATCCGATCATTCCCTCGCCATTGTGGAATATAAACTGTGTGCCGTTATTTTCCCATGAAGTGAAAAGCCCTGACTGTTTATTTGAAAAATTGCTGGGCCAAAGAACTGTAAAATTTGCGGTGTGAAACTGTATTTTGTGGACTGTTTTGCTGCCTTAAAGTCACCGCTTGCTGTCAGTGAATAGACAGCGTTTTGCTCAAAGATGGCCGCCTAAGTTGGACTGGATTATTTGTGCGCCTCGTTGTGTCCGTTTGGCGCGAAAAAGACAAAGAGAAGGTACCGCCCGGCTTGCAAGAAGGAAAAACTGTCAATTTGGGGCCGTCTGGAGTCAGTCAAGCCACGCAGGCTTCAGTAACAGATGTGGTGGCGGCACTAATGGAGCAGGTAAACCATCTCACTAAGAGCCTGGAGAAGGTGTGCAGGAAAATAGAGGAATGGGAGAGACCATTGTTACTGGAAGATGAAAGTCCCCTGCCTCCAAGGCTCCCGCCTGCATATAAAGAGGTATACCCCAAAGAACCTGATGGGCGACAGAGTTACCGGTCTAGGAGTCGCAAGCAGCCTGTCTGCCACTATTGCAAAAATATGGACATACTGAATCAACGTGTTGGCAGTTAAACGGGCCACCCCCGAGGCCAAGGACCGCCCCTCGGGAGGTAGAACAGTAGTTCCAAAGGATCCAAGTTGGATGCCCAGATACGTAGGATCTCGTCCAAAAATGAACATATGCATCAATGGGATACCTTTTGAATCCCTGCTGAATACTGGGTCTCAGGTCACCACCATCCAACGACCCGCCTTTGACAAATTCTGGGATTCAAGTCTCCTCACCAAGGTGTGATTGTGGTACAAGCCAGAGATAAAGGGGGACACCCTGTGATCCTAGGGACTAATGTCTTTAAAAATTGTTACTCCAAAGTGCTTGAAGCATTGAATCAAACTATACCCTCAGCTTCACCTGCTTCTAAAAGAGTCATTAAAAAGACTATGAGTGTGCTGTGTGCTCAACAAAGGTTCACAAATGGAAAAGGAGAAATCTGTACTGTCCGGATCCGGGATAACCGGCCGGAAATTCTACCTCCAAATTCCCAGATTATCCTGTGGTGTCGTGCTGTGTTAGGGATCCAGGGCCAGGACTATCAAGCCCTAGTGGGACCTATTCAAATTGAGAATCATCCCTTCGTGCGAACAGCCAAGAGTCTGGTGACTGTGTCTCAAGGTAAAGTGCCTGTCCGTTTGATTAATTTTGGTGATCACCCCGTTACTCTTTTTAAGCACTGCCCCGTTGCTCAGCTTTTCCAGGTGTCGTTCCAGGATGTGATCCATCTGCCTGCCACGGAGACGTTCCAGACCACACAGAGCAGCAGCACCCCTGCCAGCGCCTCTTCAGTATCCTGGTGGGAAGAACTTCATGTGGGGAACCAATCCACCCCGAAGGAGCAAATGGAGGGAGCCCTGAGTTTGGTGAAAGAGCACCACAAGGCCTTTAGCAAGCACTCCACGGACTACGGAGAGGTCAGTGTAATCAAACACACCATACCCACTGGCTCTCATCCTCCTATCAAGGAGAGATACAGACCCATACCACCGACTACCTATCAGTCTGTGAAAGAGATGATACAGGAGATGAAGGACTCTAATATAATCCGGGACAGTCATAGTCCCTGGGCTGCGCCCCTAGTTCTTGTTTGAAAAAAAGATGGTAGCATAAGGCTCTGCGTGGATTATAGAAACATCAATCAAATCACCCACAAAGACGCTTATCCGTTACCACGCATTGAGGAGTCCTTGACTGCCCTGGGGTCATCAGCCTACTTCTCCACTCTGGACTTAACTAGCGGGTACTGGCAGGTACCTATGGCCCCAGAAGATCGAGAGAAGACCGCTTTCACTACGCCTATGGGCCTGTTTGAATTTAATTATATGCCGTTCGGACTGTGCAACGCTCCCGGGACATTCCAGCGGTTGATGGAGCATTGTTTAGGCCATAGGAACTTTGAGACTGTACTACTATACCTGGATGACGTCATTATCTACTCCAAGACGTATGAGGACCATCTAAAACACCTGGCTGAAGTGTTTCAAGTCCTTGTTAAATATGGCCTTAAAATTAAGCCGTCCAAGTGCCACCTGCTGAAACCAGCAGTAAAGTATCTAGGGCACGTTGTTAGTGCCGAAGGAGTCCAGCCTGATCCGGATAAACTTGCTGCTGTCTGTAATTGGCCTACTCCCACCACCATGAAAGAGGTGAGAAGATTCCTCAGCTTTGCAGGATATTATAGGCGCTTCATCCCGCATTTTGCACAAATTGCGGATCCGATCCAAGAACTCCTAAGGGGGCATCCCAAAAAGAGTCCAAAGACTCCTATTCCTGTTGAATGGAATGAAGAACGGGAGATTGCCTTCCAGCTCCTAAAGAAGAAGCTGACTGAACCCCCTGTCCTGGGTTACCCGAATTATCAGAAGCCGTTTCATCTCTACACGGATGCCAGTAAAAGAGGCCTGGGAGCTGTGTTAGCCCAGGTGCAAGACAACAAAGAGCGGGTGATTGCCTACGCCAGTAGATCCCTAAGGGGAGCTGAGAAAAACAATCAAAATTATAGTTCTTTCAAGCTGGAGTTCCTTGCTTTAGTGTGGGCTGTAACCGAAAAGTTCAAAGACTATCTTGCTGCCACCCCGTTTGTCGCCTTCACGGACAACAACCCTCTGGCGCATCTGAATACAGCCAAGTTAGGGGCGCTGGAGCAAAGATGGGCCTCTTGCCTTGCTTACTATGACTTCACTGTGAAATTCCAAGCAGGCCGCTCCAACGATAATGCTGATGCCCTGTCTCGGCTCCCCACTACAGAAGCACCAGATGAACCAAAGGATGCCTGGGAGGAAGTGGAGATGCCGGCGTTTTACAACAAATTTGCTCAGCAAGATAATATTCACACTGAAAATGACTCAGCTGCTGATTCTTCTTCATCAAATATTCCTGAGTCCAGGGGCGAACAGGAAAGGTGGATTAAGCTCCAGTCAGAAAGTTGAGTCCTCGGTGAACTGCTCGACTTCCTTACTAGTGGGAGAACTCCTGAGAGAGTCCGCAGGAAAAGTGCAGACCCAGAACTAATGAGACTGTGGAGACATCGCCACCAACTCTTCATTCAAAAAGGCCTGTTGCTTAGAAGGAGCCTGGATCCAGTGTCCTGCGATAGGGTATACCAGATTCTCATACCACGTCGAGATGCCAGTCTGGTGTTAGAAATGTATCATAACCAGTCAGGACACTTCGGCGTGCAGAAAACTGAGGCCACCATTCGCTGGAGATTCTATTGGATCGGGATGAGAGAAGACATTGAGAAATGGTGCCGGGAATGCACTGCCTGTGCCGTGGGGTGAAGTGAACGCCATGACCAGAGGACGCCTCTCCATCCTATCGTGAGTAAAACTCCCTTAGAACTTGTTACCATTGATCATGTGAAGTTGGAGCCAAGTCGCTCAGGGTATACTTATGCCATGACTATTATTGATCACTTCACTAAGTTTGTCGTAGCAGTGCCTGTGAAGGGCCTGACAGCCAAGACTGTGGCAGAGGCGTTCTGGAAACATTTCCTCCTGCCCAACGGCTGCCCAGAGAGGATCCTCACCGACCAAGGGTCTGAGTTTGAATCACAGTTGTTCCAAGAGATGTGCCTGCTGCATAATTGCCAGAAAGTCCGGACCACCGCCTATCATCCACAAGGTAACGGACTCTGTGAAAAGATTAATCAGACTCTCATTGAAATGCTGAGAGCAGTACCCCCTGAGACAAGGGGTAATTGGCCTACTCTGCTGCCACAACTCATGTACACCTATAACAACACAATTCACTGCTCCACCGGGTACACGCCCTTCTATCTGATGTTTGGCCGTCAAGGGAGGTTACCTGCTGACCACTCCCTGGATGTACAGGTGCCTGATGTCATCAATCCACTACCAAAGACTGACTGGGTGGTGGAGCATCAAAGGCGTCTCCTTAATGCTAAGGAGATTGTTCAGGAGCGCATGGAAAATGCCCGAGAGCGACAGCAGAAAGACTATGACTTAACTGCTCATGCAGAGCCTCTAGCTATAGGAGACATGGTGTGGTTGAAAAATAACCACCGCACCAGTAAATTAGACAGTAAGAGGGAAAGAACTCCCTATGTCATTTCTGCTATCCCTAATGCTGAGACCCACATTTATCAAATTTCCAGAGAAGATAAAGGCTCCCAAATTGTACACAGGAATCATTTAAAACCCTGCATAGAAGAAGAAATTGCAGCAGAGGACATTGAGCCGGAGTCCCCTGAGCCCGAGTTGCCAGCCCAACCTGCTGATCCTATGCAGGCTGTTGAGAACCTGATACATGACAAAGAGCCACTTCATTGGTTTCTCACATCCTGGTTGAACTTGGTAGTACCAGCTCCAGTTCCTGCTAGTCCTCAACCCCAGGATGAACCAGCTTCAGTTCCTGCTAGTCCTCAACCCCAGGATGACCTGTCCCAGAGTGTACCTGAAAGAGTTCCAGAGCCTGTGGACTCCTCTGACCCTCCTGAACCAAGGCAGGAAGAACCTCTGCCAGTAAGGAGGTCCACGTGGTCTACTAAGGGACACCCACCTGTGAGATTTGGAGACTACATTGTGGGCCCAGGTAGCCCCTCCCGGGAAACCCCTGTTTAACTATTTACAAGACCCGGGTACAGACTCATTTTGTTCTTTGAGCCTCCAGGAACTTATCTCATATCTTATTTCCACCGCACTTTCCAGAGGAACTGCTTGATATATTTGTACTGTAAAAGTGGTGACTATTGTATATGCCTGCTTTCCGTTTTGTCTTTCAGGCTGCAGTTTCCAGCTGGGCGGGCCCCTTATGTTGCCCCGAGGACGGGCAACGTCACAGCAACGGGGTATGTAGTGTCCCACTAGGTAAATGTGGGCACTACACAA
Source organism: Bufo bufo (assembly GCF_905171765.1). Lineage (NCBI taxonomy): Eukaryota > Metazoa > Chordata > Amphibia > Anura > Bufonidae > Bufo > Bufo bufo. The sequence goes on from NC_053396.1 coordinate 91,100,889, forward strand.
GGGTTAATGGGATCATTATAATTGATATGATGTGTTATGTGTATTTTCCCTGTGTTATCTGGGTATCAGTCCTGTTAGGGTGTAGTTCCTCCTCCTAGACATTAGAGGGAGCTAGGGAACCCCTAATATATATAGTTTGGCCAGACAGGAAAGTGTAGTGTAGTCCAGGCGGCTAGTAAGTGCAGACTAGCCAGCCTGTGGATATTGAGCCAGAGTTAGCTCAGAAGATTATCACCAGGGGAAGAGTTGCCTCCTGAGAAACCAAGTTCCCATAAACAGAGCAGAGCCAGTATTCCAGCTAGACAAGTAAGCTGAAGGGCAGAAGGATTCACCCAAAGCAAGGATATATACCTGAGGAAGTTTGCTACCAAGGATAAAGCCAGCATTAGGGCATACGGGCCTTGGGATAAAAACAGCCAGGAGTTCTGAGGAATAGTGCACAGGATTTCTGAAGAGTGCAGCCTGGTCTGTAAGTGTTGTTTTTACCCTCTGAGTATCTTGCAAAGATCATTGTGCCTGCTATTGATGTGAAAGCCTGCTTATTACTGCTGCATTACCTGGAACTTACAAAAGACTGTATAAAGTTAACAGTTTTCCAGTAAAGGAAGTTTTGGTTCACCATAACAGCGTGTTCCTCACTTATTACCACTATCAATCGGTGTGCCACCATTACAGGCACTGGCATCACGAACCTTAAAGGGACCTTGCCCTAGGCACATTAAACATCTTCAACATCAGGGCACCTCACGCACCATCAGGCCTGGTCCCTATATACAGAGAGTGCCCCAGAGGACTTCTGTGCCAGCCTCTCCATCACTGCTGTACGCCAGCCCAGGGTCATCCTAGAAACTGTGAGTAACCCATAGAAACCCTCGTTTGCCTAAGTAATCGTGACCTCACACCGCAATACCCTGCAGGGCTGCGTACTGCAAATGCGGAACAGATGCGGAATATATGCGGACCCATTCATTTTAATGGGGCGCAAAAGCTGTGGACAGCATTCAGTATGCTGTCTGCATCCGCAATTCCGTTCCGTTCCGCAATGCTGATCTGAAAAAAAAAGTAGTGGACCGTGGCCCCATTGTAGTGAATGGGTCCGCAAAAATGCGGAAAGGTGCCAAATGTCATCCGCAATTGTGGATCCGCAATTGCGGATCCGTAGGAAATAGATATAGAATCCTGCCCCATGTGACCTTGATCTCCAGGGAGACAGGTGGCAGAAGACAGGTTTCTTCTTTATCAGAGCCGAGCAGCACATTTATCTAGAGACACCATCTGCAATTTTGAAGTAGAGAAATTAATAATCCTCATCCAAGAGAGGCCAGTCCTGTGGGACTCCAGGGCAGAAGTCTACCATGAAAGGACAGTAAACGATCACTCATGGGACGAAGTTTGCCGGGAGTTGCTGTCCACTGCATGGACCTCCACATCCAATGAAAAGAAAGCTAAAATGCGTGAGTTATGTGTATTTAATATTGCTTCATACACACATTCATGGTGCATGGTCTGTGTAAACCCAGCCTGCCATGCACTGGCGTGCAGGAGTGCATGGCGTCGTTGGTTGCTATGACGCTGTGCGCTCCTGTACTCCAGAGCATGGCAGGCTGGGTATACATGGACCGCGCTCCACGGATGTGTGCCTCACAACTTGTTCCATGAGTGCGCCATATGTCCTGGAACAGCATAGACAGTGTACTTTTACACATAGTCTATGCTTCTTCATGACCGATGTCAACTCACTTTTTTGCAAATATATAAAAAAAAAAAACTTTTTCAAGAGGCCTATTCTGAAAATGTCTTTTTTTTTCTAATTAAATAACCATTTTTATGATTTTATTTTTAAAACTATCTTATATATGAATTGATAATAGGCCTCTTTTACAAAATTGATTATTAGTGCTCATGGAAATGGCCGTTGAGTGGTCACTCCATGCATTGTGGAGTGCCATATGCAAGCAGCAATACGGCCATGTGCATGAGCCCTAATACTAGAATGATTTTTGGCTTATCACTCCTACACATGACCGTATGCGTCTGAGTCACATGGTCTGTGATTAGGCCATATGTCAAAGAAAAACACTGATTGTGTGTACATGATATAAATGTCCCTTTTAAGCTTTTAACCCCAAAAATTATAGTATTTTAATAATAAATAAATAAAAAAAATTTTTTTTGCAGTGGACCAAATAAAAAAAAGGTGGTACACCTGCCGGGCTCAGTTCCAGAGAGAACTAAATAATAAACAAAAGAGCGGTGAAGGAGTCAAACCGAAGAAACCATACATGTTTACTAAGCAACTTAAATGGAGTTAAGACCGTAAGTAGTTTTTAATTTTTATTTTTTTTGGTGGACTTTTCACCATTTTGTACTCAATAAAATGCGGTACCTTACGCAGTAGCATGGCATGTAGCAAATATTCTTCATTATATCCTCCGTTGCGGTGCAGTAGTCCCCATTATGTTTAGGCGCCCTGTATGCTAATTAGCTAGCATCAGAACAGGGAGGAGGAGACATCAGCTTTTCTCACAGGGTGATTCTTCTATCCGGCTATGACGCTGTTCAATCGCTGCGGAGCGCGTCATTGTGAAAAAAATGCTCACTTTCTCCCGTGCTGTGACGTGATCCTCTGTGATAGGACTGCGCAACAGCCAGATAGAAGAAACGCCAACAGAGAAAAGCTGATGTCTCCTACTCCCTGTTCAGATGCTAGTAATTAGCATACAGGGCGCCTAAAAAGAATGGGGCCTAAAGCGGCGCAACAGAGGAGTGTACCCTGCAAAATTTTAGCTATATGACATTTAGGGTACATGTGCTACAGTGTGAGGTACCACATTTAAAGAGTTCTAACTGGTGAAAGGTACTCTGGGAATAAATGTTGTATAAAAAAAAAAATTATATTCATTTTTTTTTATAGAACTGTGGACAACTTAAGTGAAAATTCCGGTTCACAAACAGCATCAGTAGAAGTGGCTGAGAGGCCACAGACTTCAACAATGGGGAAGAACCAACAAGTGGTGATGGAACTCCAAGAAGGCACAGAAGAAGCCTCAGGTACACAGCTTCTGAGCACAGCAGTGGAAACACCAGAGAATCAAGATGATGTTCCACAAATTCCTCCCAGCAACCAAGCAGCAGAGGAACCCGTTTGCCGTTCTTCTGGTCGACGAGCCAGGCGAGTCAATACCTATTCCGGTGTAGATCTCCGCAAACGGGTAGATATGATAGTGATGGAGTATCTAAACCGGAATCAGTCTGACGGGAAGGAAGAAACGGCATTAAAAGGGCTGGCTGCTTCCTTCCGCCTGCGGTATGCCAGACCTTGCAGGGGAATTATGTGTGAGGTCACGGTGTGAGCAATAGGTGAGCAATAGGTGGGCCGAGGTAAATACAGTTCTGGTTTCTCACGGTTATGTCGTCCCTAGGCAGGCTCGCATAAGTGAAAAGGAGAATGGCACACGGATTCTCTGGGGCACACTCTGGTGTAAGGGACACTGGCCAGATGTTGGTTTGAGGTGCCCTTGGTGGTCTGTATTAATGTGCTAGTGGCAATGTCCCTTGTAATCGTGACGCCAGTACCTTTTATATGGATGTACAACCATTTACTATAGTGTTAATAGAGGAACTGAGTCTGAGGCAAGCAGGGTGAAACTCCAAATGGCACTTTACTGATGATGACTCTTGATTACAATACATCTGTCATGACCGGCGTACGCAAAGGGAGGGAAATGGGAAGGCCCTGTCCAAGGGAGAGGGAAAGGTGGTGACCTCTGACTCACCTTGAGGCTGGCACCTGACTGCCCTGACGTCCCTAGACGGGTTCCTCACCCGTACGCCAATCACGTGCCTAAACCCTGGCTTTCCCTAAGATGAGCCCTACGTAGTGAACGGGGCGGTGGGAACAGTAGTCCGCACCACTGACACTAAGAGGAAAACACCAAGGAGAGGACAGACAATACAGTCAAAACATAAAATCCCAGGTGGACAACAACAGCAGACAATAAAAGTCCAACAGGGATCCGGAGGGTAACGTTCTGGAACAACAACCAGGGAACACAGCTACACAGCTCCAGTGGGTCAGTATAGAAGTCCAGGCAGGAAGCTCTATATCTGGCAACCAGAGAAGTGGGAGAGGGGAATATAAGGAGGTTGGGATTGCGGGACAAGAAACAGCTGAGGAGAAGGAGCTACGGATCCCTGAGTGAGCCAAAAAGGGTTGCAAGGCAAACCCAGAAAGCTACCATTAAGAATCAGCCGTATCTTTATACATAGAGCGCGCAGCCACTCGCTGCGACTTCCTGACCCCGGGTACAACGGAGTCAGGCATGGCTCTTGACACCCTCGTGACAGTACCCCCCTCTCTACGAGGGGCCTCCGGACACTCAGGACTAGGTCTCTCAGGATGAGAGGCATGAAAAGCCCGAAGTAACCTGTCGGCGTTTACCTCAGATGCTGGAACCCACATTCTTTCCTCGGGACCGTAACCCCTCCAATGCACCAGATATTGAAGAGAGCGGCGGACCCGACGAGAATCAACAATTTTGGATATTTGAAACTCTAGATTACCATCCACAACAACAGGAGGGGGCGGCAGCGGTGACGGTTCTAGAGGTGGAACATACTTCTTGAGTAACGACTTATGGAAGACGTTATGGATTTTAAAAGTCTGAGGTAGCTCCAGACGAAAAGCCACGGGGTTAATGATGGCTACTATTTTGTAAGGGCCAATGAATCTAGGACCCAGTTTCCAAGAGGGAACCTTTAATTTAATATTCCTAGTAGACAACCACACATAGTCATTCACTCCTAGGTCCGGACCTGGCGACCGTCTCTTATCAGCCATGCATTTATATTTACCTCCCATATTTTTCAAGTTAGCTTGCACCTTCTGCCATACAGATGAAAGAGATGACGAAAACCGTTCCTCTTCAGGAACCCCAGAAGACCCCCCCTCTTTGAAAGTACAGAATTGGGGATGAAAACCATATGCACCAAGAAATGGTGACTTGCTAGTGGATTCCTGACGGCGATTATTTATGGCAAACTCGGCTAACGGTAAATATGATGACCACACCTTCTGGTTCTCAGACACAAAACATCTTAGATATGTCTCAAGGTTTTGGTTGGTACGCTCAGTCTGTCCATTCGACTGAGGATGGAAAGCCGAGGAAAAAGACAAGTGTACCCCCAAACGGGAACAAAAAGCTTTCCAAAACGTAGAAATAAACTGGGTTCCCCGATCCGAAACAACATCGGAAGGGACCCCGTGAAGCTTCACGATTTCACTGATGAATACCTGAGCAAGAGTCTTAGCATTAGGTAGTGCGGGTAACGCAATGAAGTGTACCATTTTACTAAACCTGTCTACTACTACCAAGATAACTGTTTTACCCGCAGACAAAGGTAAGTCAGTGATAAAATCCATTGACAGATGTGTCCATGGCCTATTGGGAATGACAAGTGGCAATAAAGACACTGCAGGACGTGTATGAGAGACTTTCGCGCGTGCACAAGTAGACACAAAATCCATTACATCCTGACGCAACCTTGGCCACCAAAAACGACGAGACAATAGCTCCAAGGTTGCTTTACTACCCGGGTGCCCAGCAAGTGCCGAATTATGATGTTCCTTTAATAATTCGAGACGCAGGTTTAACGGTACAAACAATTTCTCTGAGGGGCAAGAGACCGGGGCGTCCCCCTGGGCCTCTAACACCTTCCCCTCCAGAACAGAGTGTACAGCAGAGACAACCACTCCTCTTTGTAGAATGGGTACCGGATCACTCACATTACCCCCTCCAGGGAAACTACGAGATAATGCATCCGCCTTAGTATTTTTTGCCCCAGGACGATAGGTAATAAAAAAGTTAAACCTGGTAAAAAATAGCGACCACCTAGCTTGTCTAGGGGTGAGACGCTTAGCTGATTCGAGATACAGAAGGTTTTTGTGGTCTGTAATCACCGTGACGGGGTGGACTGCCCCCTCTAAAAAGTGACGCCATTCTTCAAACGCTAGTTTAATAGCCAATAGTTCTCTATTACCAATATCATAGTTCTTCTCCGCTGCAGATAGTTTTTTAGAAAAGAAAGCACAAGGACGCCATTTGCCAGCAGACGGACCCTGAGACAGTACAGCCCCAACTCCCACTTCTGACGCATCTACGTCAACAATAAAAGGCTGGGAGACATCAGGTTGGATTAGTACAGGTGCCGAGGTAAACCTCTCTTTTAGAGAGGAGAAAGCAATTTTAGCGGCGTCAGACCATTTAGAAAAATCAGTCCCCTTCCTAGTCATGTCAGTAAGGGGTTTGACAATCACCGAATAATTTTTAATGAACTTTCTATAGAAATTTGCGAAGCCCAAAAACCGTTGCAGTGCTTTGAGGTTCTCAGAAAGATCTCAATCTTAAATTGCCTGGACCTTCCCAGGATCCATACGGAAACCTGAAGCAGATAATAAATAACCTAGGAACTGTATTTCCTGAACGGCGAAGACACACTTTTCAATTTTCGCATATAATTTATTCGTCCATAGGACCTGCAGTACCTGTCTGACATGCACCTCATGTGTTTTCAGATCAGACGAATAAATTAAAATATTATCTAGGTATATCACCACAAACCTGCCGATAAGATGACTAAAAATGTCATTAACGAAATGTTGGAAGACAGCAGGAGCATTGGTCAGACCGAAAGGCATGACTAGATTTTCATAATGCCCCTCAGGGGTGTTAAAAGCTGTCTTCCACTCATCCCCTTCCTTGATACGAATCAGATTGTAGGCCCCCCTAAGATCAAGTTTGGAGAACCACCTAGCACCCGCAATCTGATTGAACAGGTCAGGAATGAGAGGAAGAAGGTATGGGTCTCGGATGGTTATCCGGTTTAGTTCGCGGAAATCTAGGCAAGGACGCAGGCCCCCATCTTTCTTTTTAACCAAGAAAAACCCTGCAGCCACGGGTGAAGAAGAGGGTCTGATGTGTCCCTTAGCCAAGCTCTCGGAGATATAATCTTTCATGGCTTGTCTCTCGGGACCCGAAAGATTATATAACCTGGTCTTGGGTAATTTTGCACAGGGAATCAGGTTAACCGGGCAATCATAAGGACGGTGAGGTGGTAGCTTCTGGCAACCCTTTTCAGAAAAAACGTCCTCAAAGTCCGAGACAAATGTAGGTAGAGTAGCTATGGAAGCAACTAAGCAATTGCTATTTAAGCAATTTTCTCTGCAATGCTCACTCCACTCCAATATCTCCCTGGCCTGCCAATCCACCACTGGATTGTGCGCTACCAACCAGGGAAGACCCAATACCACAGGAGTGGGAAGCCCCTCCAGAACATAACATGAAAGACACTCGTTATGGTGGTCCCCTACCCGAAGGTGTAAGTTATGGGCAATGTGAGTGAGGTTTCTCTGAGACAGAGGAGCAGAATCAATAGCCAATATCGGAATAGGTCTCTGTAGCGTACAGAGAGAGAAACCCATAGTGCGGGCAAAATGGGCATCTATCAAATTTACCCCTGCTCCACTGTCTAGAAAGAAAGAAATAGTCTCCTTCTTAACACCAGAAACAACAGCTGCTGGCAACACAAATTGAGATGTACGAATGGAGGAAACGTATACCCCCCGGCTGACATCCTCCACATAGCCTGGGGTTAGTAGTTCCGATGGTCTTTTGTTTTTTAGAAAGGAAGGACAGACATTAATGAAATGACCCCTCTCCCCACAGAAAAAACAAACCCCACGCCTACAGCGAGCCTCAGGAGGACGGACCTGACGAGTAGTTCCTCCTAGCTGCATAGGCTCTTCTAGGTCCGTACAGACTAACTGCTGCTTCGGAGGGGTTACCAATTGCTCAGGATTTTTCAATCTGTCCCTAAGACGTCTATCTATTCTGATAGAAAGGGACATAACAGCATCAAGGAAAATGGGGTCTCATACAGCGCAAGCGCATTCTTAACCCTTTCGGATAACCCAGAGCAGAACTGACTCATGAGAGCCGGGTCGTTCCACTGGGTATCCGTAGCCCACCTACGAAACTCTGAGCAATACTCCTCTGCTGGCCGCTCTCCCTGTCTGAGTCTCCGTAATTTCGACTCAGCCAGGGCGACTCGGTCAGGGTCATCATATATGAGACCCAATGCCCCAAAAAACTCATCCACTGACCGGAGAGCCTGGGAATCAGTGGGTAAAGAGAACGCCCAGGATTGCGGGTCCCCCTGAAGCAGGGAAGTAACAATCCCCACCCGCTGTTCCTCATTACCAGAGGAGTGCGGGCGCAGCTTAAAATAGAACTTACAGGCCTCACGGAACGTCACAAATTTGTCCCTTCCACAGAAAATCTGTCAGGAAGAACAACCTTGGGTTCCGCAGCAACCTGGTTACCTATAGCAACCGCTGGGCTTGTGGTCTGCTGCAATTGCTGCTGTTGCTGGAGGACCGACGCCTTCAATCCTGCCACCTCCATAGACAGGCCTTGAAGTTGTCTTGTCAAAGCAGCAATAGGATCCATGCTGGATTCTAGATAGGCAGAAAGAAAAAGAATTTTTTTTTTTTTCCTACCTAAACAAAATAAGGGCCAGATATAATGTCATGACCGGCGTACGCAAAGGGAGGGAAATGGGAAGGCCCTGTCCAAGGGAGAGGGAAAGGTGGTGACCCCTGACTCACCTTGAGGCTGGCACCAGACTGCCCTGACGTCCCTAGACGGGTTCCTCACCTGTACGCCGATCACGTGCCTAAACCCTCGCTTTCCCTAAGATGAGCCCTACGTAGTGAACGGGGCGGTGGGAACACTAGTCCGCACCACTGACACTAAGAGGAAAATACCAAGGAGAGGACAGACAATACAGACAAACATATAATCCCAGGTGGGCGACAACAGCAGACAACAAAAGTCCAACAGGGATCCGGAGGGTAACGTTCTGGAACAACAACTAGGGAACACAGCTACACAGCTCCAGTGGGTCAGTATAGAAGTCCAGGCAGGAAGCTCTATATCTGGCAACCAGAGAAGTGGGAGATGGGAATATAAGGAGGTTGGGATTGCTGGACAAGAAAGAGCTGAGGAGAAGGAGCTACGGATCCCTGAGTGAGCCAAAAAGGGTTGCAAGGCAAACCCAGAAAGCTACCATTAAGAATCAGCCCTATCTTTATACATAGAGCGTGCAGCCACCCGCTGCGACTTCCTGAGCCCGGGTATAACGGAGTCACGCGTGGCTCTTGACACCCTCGTGACAACATCCTTAGGCATTAAACAGTCTTTCGATACAATCCGGCATTAAGCACAGTCTCCCATGCATATGGGGAAAGGGAAATGCAAATCCTCAATGAAGTACAGGCTCTTGTAATACATAAGAAAGTTACTGCTCAGACTAGGCTGGTAATAATGAAAGTCTTACACTGGTAACAACTCCGGCCTGATTCTAATCCTTGAATAAAAAGGTGCTTTTCTGAATCCTGGAACTTTTATTCCAATGCATTTCTGACAGTTGGCCTGACTGTCCTCAGGATTTAAACTGGAGATGTAGATGCTTCAAGCTATCTCCTACACCTATTAAAAAGGTGCTTAATAAGTTCTCAGGTAATGACTATCTTGCTAATCCTTTGTCTTGCATAAATGTGATAATTCCTTATATACTCGGCTGCATGCAGTTTAGACATTGGTCACCCTGGAAGAGCGATCTATAGTAGTGGATTGCTCACCTCTAGGAAGAATACTTGCAGGCCTTAACCCTGGGTTATGGAACCGACAGGGACAGATTAGAGAGGCTAGGAATATGCCTCCCTCCAGATATTCAGCTACATGGCTGTTGCTTTCTTGTAGGCTCATGAAAGAACTGCATCCAACTGAACTCTCACTTGGATTTACCTGAGCTCATCTGCACTGGTCTGGATTCACCTAAACCAGGAACTGAACAACTCTGCACAGCACACAACTGCACAGGACACATGACTGCACTGCACTGCACAGCCTAACTTAGGTCTGAGCTAAGCTATTTATACACACTGACACTGCTCCATCCTGTGGAGAATCGAGTGTAGTGCACCATGACTAGGCCTGTATAAAGGATATTTGCATGTAAAATCACATTGTGACATGGAGAATATGACAGGAGATAAAATACAAAATACAGGCATATCACATGACATTAATAAATGATAAAAACATGTTTGTGGGGCCCACGGTTACTTGAGTGGGACGCTGCATACCCCCGTAGTATAACATGTGTCGCCCCCCGACACATCCAGTAGTAGGAAGACGGTCATCTGAAAAACACCAATACATATGCCATATACAATCACCTCCAAAAAGAGAGCAAATATAAAATGTTGACTTTGCAAATGTAATACAAATACATTATAGGCAAATATGTCACATAATACATTAGTTTGGGTGAATAATGGGCGTTGATATCTTTCAGTGCTTGACGGGGAAATATGGGCGAAGATCATAAGTAAGAGCAATAAAAGAGTCCATGGCAGGCAATAAAGAGTCCTTAGAAGCATTGGCATATATCAAAGTGCAAATATAATACTATAGCATAAAAAACTTTTTAAGAAATAGTTTAGTGCAATAATCACAGAAAATGTCTTTCTGGGCATTTTGCTTAAAACATTATAAAACATGGTCCATTGCAAAAATCCCTAATTAACCTGAAAAGAGGGTTAAAAGGGAAAAATGTGCAAAAATAAACAGGCACAACGGTGATGATGAATACTGTAGTGTTCAGTAGGGAATCCTGAAACAGGCACAATGTGGCATTTGGATCAAAAGAGTGACTTCAGGAACTTGTCACTAGCCGTGGTGAACTGGCAGCAGCTAAACATTGTAGCAACAATGGAAATCCCAAACTGGAAAAGTCATGGCAAATTGGATTAAGTGAGCAGGCCTATTCATAAATAAGTATCCATTCCTCCTTGGTCATCAAAGATGGTGAATCCAGGCTCTGCTTTTAGCTGTGGTCTCTAATTTGGATCAAATAAAGGATTAACCTTTGTAATGGCATTTGCTGGTAAGTAAATTGGGAAAGGACCTACCCATTGCATTGACTCTTTAGGTTGTGGGGCAGATGCTTTTGGTAGACGAACCCTGCTGGTAGCATAGGATAATTTTCTTGCAGATTTTGAAATCATAGACACATCAGGGATAGCTTTGGTATTTAAAAAGGTACAGTGTCAATTGGCTCTGATGTAGCAAAGTCCATAGGAGTGCGGTTTTTCTCAAGTGACTGCATTTGTTCACACTCACCATGTCGAGTCTGGTCTGTCTTGAGTGCTGCAAGGTGGCGTAGATCTTCTAGATGTACCTCTAGTCTGGCAATTCTCTCTTGTAGATTTTGGACTTTGAGGTCAGGCTCTGTAGCAGCAGTTTTCATTTTGTCTTGACGTATTTGGTCTAAGTATGCGCTGAACCGTTCTTGGTTTACAAGGTCTTCTGGTGTTTGAACTTTGCGCGGCAGCTCCGGTGATGGATATGGTCTGATAGGGCGCTCCAAGACTGTAGGTTGCCAGAAAATATTGGGTCCAATGAAGATGGCTTTCTCTTGGTTAGTGGTATGGATCGGCTTACTGGGGACCTCTGGGGTAGTTTCAAATAGTTCGTCAGCGTCCTCCCAGTTTTCTTGTTTAGGCCGCGGGCGCGTCACAGCAGTGGCGTACGGACCTCTCAGGCCCTCCGCAGGGGTAAATTCAACCGGCTCACCTTCTCGGAGATTGTGCATGTATCCCGGCAAGTAGCTCCGTTTCACCGATCTGCAGTTTACATATAGATCATGGCCAGTGGTGAGATCTTTTATAAAGCCGAACCCACGATCTTTGTCAAAGGTGATGATGGTGCCCGACCTCCGTTCCAGGCGGGCTGACATTCTCTTGGGTCTTCAAGTATGGCTTTGGCCACTTCTTCAAAGTAGATTTTAGCTTGTGTCGTTTTGCGTACAGCAGCGGCACGTATCTCTTGCATTAAAGTAGGCCATAAAGGATCCAGCCTAGGAAAACCTCCACTCAAATTTAGGCAGGGGCAAGGTGGCCTCTCCGGTCCCGGAGAGTAAGCTAGCGGCTCACCCATTTCACATGCTGCGGCTCCGGACAGTGCATCGGCAGATGCTGGAGTCTCGGTGATTGTTCTGGTGCCCATCGCCCAGACAGCAGGACATTCAACAGGTCTCTCCATTGCTCCGTCAGACTTCCTCTCTGTTTGGGCACGCCCCCTAGGTAATCCAGTATAGGGGAGGCGGTACACATATTGTAATCCATGCTAATGAGGCTTGGTCTGTGGTGCAGCAGAAATATTTCTACGGTTTACTTTCAAAATGCAGTGGCGCCAAGTTTTCCCGCTTTGAGAGGGGAGAGTGTCTTTAGTTTTTACGGCCAAGCTGCTCAGTGATGGTGCAGCAAACAATTACAAGTCCTTCGGCGACCATTTTAAATGCAAAACAGTCCCTTTAAATACAGTAAGCAGCGCTACTGACTTTTCAAAAATCCCAAATTTTGCAGTTTTAACAATGCGGTTTTGTAGTAGATGAATAGCGCAACACATGCAGACAGCATTTAAGCAGTTTTAACAGTTCCTTGGCCCAATAGAAGCAATAAACAGTTGGGGCTCATTCACAATCGGCAGTCCACAATAAAGCAGGGTTTTGCAAGTCCTGTTCACACACAGCGCCAATTTCAATGATTGCAGTGCACAAAAATACAACAATGCACAAGTCCAGTTCATTAAAGCACATAGGATATTTATTATAAATCCTGTTCTATAAGGCACAGAGGATATTGATCAGAAATCCTGTTCGTAGTGACGCCAATTTTAATTATGCGGTATGCCAGACCTTGCAGGGGAATTATGTGTGAGGTCACGGTGTGAGCAATAGGTGCGCCGAGGTAAATACAGTTCTGGTTACTCACGGTTATGTCGTCCCTGGGCAGACTCGCATAAGTGAAAAGGAGAATGGCACAAGGATTCTCTGGGGCACGCTCTGGTGTAAGGGACACTGGCCAGATGGTGGTTCGAGGTGCCCTTGGTGGTCTGTATTAATGTGCCAGTGGCAATGTCTCTTGTAATCGTGACGCCAGTACCTTTTATGGTGGTACAACCATTTACTATAGTGTCAATAGAGGAACTGAGTCTGAGGCAAGCAGGGTGAAACTCCAAATGGCACTTGTGATGATGACCCTTGATTACAATACATCCATAGGCATTAAACAGTCTCTTGATATAATCAAGCACAATCTCTCATGCATATGGGGAAAGGGAAATGCAAATCCTCAATGAAGTACAGGCTCTTGTAATACATAAGGAAGTTACTGCTCAGACTAGGCTGGTAATAATGAAAGTCTTACACTGGTAACAACTCCGGCCTGATCCTAATCCTTGATTAAAAAGGTGCTTTTCTGTCCTCAGGATTTAAACTGGAGATGTAGATGCTTCAAGCTATCCCCTACACCAAATACAAAGGTGCTTAATAAGTCCTCAGGTAATGACTATCTTGCTAATCCTTTGTCTTGCATAAATGTGATAATTCCTTATATACTTGGCTGCATACAGTCAGGGCCGGCGTCAGAACCCGGCATACCCGGGCAAGTGCCGGAGCCCACTGTAAGTTAGGGGGCCCACTCGTTTCCGTGGCGCGGCGGCGGTCCCTTTAAAATTTTTACATACAAGTTCATTCATGCTGCGCAGCGCCCGCCGCCCGGCCCCTCTCTCACATGATCTTCTGACTTGTCTCCAGGCAGAGCGTCTGTGTGCCGTGCGGCACGAGTACTAGTTTCCACAGCAGCGCACAGCGCACAGGCACAGATCTGAGTCTGACTGTAAGCCCGCCTTCAGCCAGCAGCAGGACTCGTCTCGGCACAGCTGCAGAAGATTCAGAAGACAGGATGCATAGCCGAGCCCAGAGGAAACCTGGCGCCCAGGCAGGCCAGCCCAGAGGAAACCTGAAGCTGAATGCTGCTGCTGGACTCGTTTTAAATTTATAATTCAGGTGAACTAGTAACAGTCACGTACCAAGACCAGTTCATGAATTTTTGCCAATAAACTGTATAATTCATTTCATAAATCAAATAAGATGTCGCACTCGAAAAAATGGACCCCAAATCGGTGCACCTGTGTATTGAGACCACTCACTCAATGCAATAGGTAAATATTAAATAGTGTAACAGGGCACTCAAGAAATCGTGACCATGTGGTACAGTTTGATATCTTTATACTTACTCAAACAAATCAATTGTAGTAATCGATAGATGAATCGATAAAATATTTGACAATATTGGATAAAAATAGTCGATTTACACAAGGGCTCAGAATAATATAGTGCAAATATCGGCAGTCATAAAATGCAATTTAAATGTTCAGTCCAAATTTGGTATATACATCTGGGTATTGGTGCAGTCCAATCGAATATTGTTATACCCCACTTCCAATTGCAGCAGTGTCCCGCTGAAAATGAAGTAGATAGCGGCGTCCCGCTATATAATTACTTGCAAGTAAATTTACCTTATATCAACCGAAAGTTCTCCAGACTTTAGGCTTTGGATCCTCTCCTCTCCTCAGAAGTGTCTATGACACAATGTATCAAGAGGTTTTCTTAGACGACTCTGTGTTTCTATTAAATTAAACTGCCAAGTCCACCAGATCTCAATCTGTTGGTGGAAAGTCTGCAATGGCGTTTGTGGCAGAGATGTTCCGTCAAAGGAGGCTTCCAAATGTAGTCTGTAGTTTCCATGCGTTTTTTCTTTTTTTTTTTTTTTTTATTCTTTCCCATTCAGCAAGCACTTAACATAGTTTATACATAAATATTAATCATAAATAGTAATAATAAGTGAGGGGCACAAGTTTACATATAAAACATTCTATGGACTCCAGTAATAAATGTTCTTACAAATTTTAAAATGAGGAAGGAGATGAGATGAGATAAAAAGCAAAATAAAATCTGTAATAAAGTGCTTGCTGAATGGGAAAGAATAAAAAAAAACAATGGAAAAAACGCATGGAAACCGCATCAAAAACGCATGGGGTGACCATGCGTTTTTTGGTCTAGGAGAAAGATAAGCTTAAAGCGAACCTTTCACCTCATTTTCACTTTATAAACTAGCAACAGTACCTTATAGATTATCTTGAGTGTGTTGTTATCCATGTTAGTGCCGCTTTCCTGGGCTCTTTATACTTTAAAAAATCGTCTTATAAACTTCACATTCGGTGCTCCAACAGTCATGCAACCAGTCAAGGGGGTAGCCCTTCCATCTCCTCTGGCCGTACCGCCCCTGCCCACGGGAGGGAGAGCAGACAGGCCGGCATCGCGTAAGGCGCATGCGCGATTCTCTTACATGATCGCGCTTTTGTCAGCAAGAAAGACGGGATCGTGCGGCGAATCAGGAGGACGGCGCATGCGCAGGTTTCGGAAGCGCCGTCCCGGCGACTGAGCCGGCTGTCAGTTAGGAGCATAGAGGAGGGGTTAGGGCAGGGGCGGTACGGCCAGAGGAGATGGAAGGGCTACCCCCTTGACTGGTTGCATGACTGTTGGAGCACCGAATGTGAAGTTTATAAGACGATTTTTTAAAGTATAAAGAGCCCAGGAAAGCGGCACTAACATGGATAACAACACACTCAAGATAATCTATAAGGTACTGTTGCTAGTTTATAAAGTGAAAATGAGGTGAAAGGTTCGCTTTAAGTTATATCAGTAGGTGTAATTATATGAATATAGCATATTGCTAAGTACTAGAAAACACTACTTCAAAAACTGTCATTTTGAGAGCAAGTCCAAACAGAAATTTTGGTTACCTGGGCTGATTAAAAACAGGATCTGATGTTTAAGGGTGTGTCCAATGAGTCCAAAGAAGACATAGTATATAAGAGGGGTATTGATAGGGGTGCTGCATACCACTGAGGAAGGGGCAATAACTTGGACCCCGAAACGCGTCTGGTGCTACACCCCCTATCTGTATACTGAAGGAACAAAGTACCCCAAATCGACCGAGTTACAGACTACATTTGGAAGCCTCCTTTGACGGAACATCTCTGCCACAAACGCCATTGCAGACTTTCCACCAACAGATTGAGATCTGGTGGACTTGGCAGTTTAATTTAATAGAAACACAGAGTCGTCTAAGAAAACCTCTTGATACATTGTGTCATAGACACTTCTGAGGAGAGGAGAGGATCCAAAGCCTAAAGTCTGGAGAACTTTCGGTTGATATAAGGTAAATTTACTTGCAAGTAATTATATAGCGGGACGCCGCTATCTACTTCATTTTCAGTGGGACGATGCTGCAATTGGAAGTGGGGCATAACAATATTCGACTGGACTGCACCAATACCCAGATGTATATACCAAATTTGGACTGAACATTTAAATTGCATTTTATGACTGCCGATATTTGCACTATATTATTCTGAGCCCTTGTGTAAATCGACTATTTTTATCCAATATTGTCAAATATTTTATCGATTCATTTATCCAATATTGTCAAATATTTTATCGATTCATCTATCGATTATTACAATTGATTTGTTTGAGTAACATTATTCACAATAGTAATAAAGATATCAAACTGTACCACATGGTCACGATTTCTTGAGTGCCCTGTTACACTATTTAATAATTGATTTCATGCGTTCTGGTATTTTCTTATAGGAGTTTATATTGTGTTTCAGGCTGAATGCACACGGCCGTGAGCGGTCCGTGGTATCCCGGCCTGGATTCCTGCTGAGAGCAGGAGCACACGACGTCATTGGTTGCTATGACGCCGTGCGCTTCATGCCGCCGCTGCACTACACTCGTATAGATCATACCAGTGTATTACTGTAGTGCAGCGGCGGCATGAAGCGCACGGCGTCATAGCAACCAATGACGTCGTGCGCTCCTGCTCTCGGCAGGATGCCAGGCCGGGATACCATGGACCGCTCACGGCCGTGTGCATTCAGCCTGAAACACAATATAAACTCCTATAAGAAAATGCCACAACGCATGAAATCAATTATACAGTTTATTGGCAAAAATTCATAAGAGGAAATTTTCCTCTTATGAATTTTTGCCAATAAAGTGTATTATTGATTATCATTTTCTTATAGGAGTTTATGTTTTAGTCCTCATGCACATGGCCGTTGTGTGCCAATGGCTGTATTGCGGTCCGCATATGGCAGGTCCGCAACGCAATACACGGGCACCAGCCCATGTGCACTCCGCATCACAGGTGCGGACCCATTCCCTTGAATGGGTCCGCAATCACAGAGATGCAGAACGAATGCATGGATCGGAACCCCATGAAAGCACTATGGAGTGCTTCCGTAGTGTTTCTTGCCGTACCTGTCACGGATGGTGTACAGGAAACAAGACAATACCATATAAACAATGTCTCTCTGGATCCACAACTAAGGAACAAAGGGAGACCCCTGCAATAGAGCTGCCGCTCTCCCTCACTGCTCAGCCTATGCGAACACCCCAAAGGTGGATGGCCGCATATCCACGTTCCTCGGCTATCTATTACCTGAAGACCCTACAATAGTGAAGGGACACGACCACCGGCTCCCTACACTGACACGGAGGGAGTCAGGGTCACCTGGATCCAGAAAAGACAAAAACATAAATACATAAACAGCACTTATCTGCAGACGACTGATGACTGAGGACTGGGAACTGGGAACAGCATGCACACACACTCCAGGAAGTTGTATCAGCCGCACACTACTGCATTATGGGGAGGAACTTAAAGGGTAGCGATCAGTCTGACTGCATGACAGCTGAGATAGACTAACGAGATGAGAAACTAAACCAAAACAAAGAAATTCAAGGAGGAGGATCTGAGAAGCTCCTGTGAGCGCTTCTCAGCTGTCTGGCTGTGACAGTACCTCCGCAACCCAATAAAAAAGAACTTATTCAATTTTTTTGCGGGGGGCGGACGGTTAACTTGAATGGGTCCGGATCCGTCCCGGTCCGCAACGGATGCACAACGGCCGTGTGCATGAGGCCTAAGGGCTCTTTCATACGAGCGGATGCCGTGCGGGTAATCCGCTGTGTGAAAGACAGCCAAGCCCCGCTCCGGACAGCAGAGACACGCAGCAGTAACATGATTGATAATGCTCCGTGCCTCTCTGTGACATTTTTACTACAAAATCACAGTGAGATACAGTTGTCACCATGATTTTGTAGTAAAAAGATCACAGAGAGGCAAAGAGCATTATCAATCATGTTAATGCCCCGTGTCTCTGCTGTCCGGGATGGGGCTTGGCACTCTTTCACGCAGCGGATTACCCACACGGCATCCGCTCGTATGAAAGAGCCCTTAGGTCCCTTGCAGACTAGCGTTCCTCCTGCAGCGAGTCCACATCGCAGCACCCGGCCTGACCTCCCAGTGCTGTCGGAGGTCACATAGCATTATATTGATTGATCTAACCCTTAAAGTTCTGGAATGTATTGGATAACACTGGCATAATGCTGTTAGTGTCATCTAATACATTCCAGCACTGTAAGGATTACATAGCATCATAAATCAATATAATGCTATGTGAATCCCGTCAGTGCTGGAAGGTCAGGCCGGGTGCTGCGATGCGGACTCGCTGCGTGAGGAACGCTCATCTGCAAGGGGCCTTAGCACAGGGCGGCCCACTGAGGCTTTATCGCCCAAGGGCCCACATGAACCTGGAGCCGGCCCTGCATACAGTTCAGACATTGGTCACCCTGGAAGAGCGATCTATAGTAGTGGATTGCTCACCTCTAGGAAGAATACTTGCAGGCCGTAACCCTCGGTTATGGAACCGACAGGGACAGATTAGAGAGGCTAGGAATATGCCTCCCTCCAGATATTCAGCTACATGGCTGTTGCTTTCTTGAAGGCTCATGAGAGAACTGCATTCAACTGAACTCTCACTTGGATTTACCTAAACCAGGAACTGAACAACTCTGCACTGCACACACAGCCTAACTTAGGTCTGAGCTAAGCTATTTATACACACTGACACTGCTCCATCCTGTGGAGAATCAAGTGTAGTGCACCCTGACTAGGCCTGTATAAAGGATATTTGCATGTAAAATCACATTGTGACATGGAGAATATGACAGGAGATAAAATACAAAATACATGCATATCACATGACATTAATAAATGATAAAAACATGTTTGCGGGGCCCACCGTTACTTGAGTGGGACGCTGCATGCCGTGTGCCAGAAGAACGGCAAATGCGTTGCATTTCTGCAATGGCGATGCTTCTGGACCTCTTCGCAGGCCCCCAGGAGCCACATCATCTGGTGGACTATATGGTGAACTCATGAAATGCAATGCTTAATGTAAATCCTCCTTCAAGTCACCATCCTGATCCCCCAATTGTACATCCTCTGGGCCCTTTCATAAGGGAATTATAGGACCTTTAATTTTTATTTATTTTTTGTTAATAAAAAAGTTTGTTACATTTAAAATTGTTATTGTTTTTTTTCTTTATAAAGGTTTAGATTTTATAATTTATGTTTGTATTTAATATTGATGACCTATTATCAATTTAGGTCATTATTATTAAAAATGGTTTCATGCACACAAAAGTTGATGCTTCTGTTCCATGCATTTGGTACCGCAATTTGCAGTCCCCAATGCACTGTGAACTGATGTGCAGCAGTCGGGACTGATCCAGACCCATTCTACTTGAATGAGTCCGTGATCCGTCCGTTCTGCATCACTGTGATTGAGGAACCATTGAAGTGAATGGATCCACATCAGTGAAGACCACAGGGACAGGTGCCCGTGTATTGCGGAACTGCAGTTTGAGGGCTGCAATACTGCAACGAGTAGCTTACGGTCATTTGCAAGAAAACTAATATTTTATCAGAAATTTTTTATATTTTATGATATGGCACATAATGACTTCTATTTATTTTAATCAGCTTCATAGAGGTTGAATAAACAGTAGAAGTTATCATGTCCACTCAACCTAGGGGTTGTCCGGGTTCAGTTGTGATTGTGAACCCGGACATACTGTATCCATGTTTTCATCCATGCTCACCCTGCGTGAGCATCAGAGCTTTTTACGCTCCAATATTCTCCATTGCTATTCGCTTGAAAAAAACACACTGCTGTGCAGATGATACAGGCAAGCAGTGTTTTTGATGATGTCACTAGCTCTAATAGGCTGGCTCTTGCACAGCCCTAACCTTTTTACGGGCCAGGTCAGCGCAGAAGCCCGCACTTTAGTGCTGTTGACATCACCAAACACAGAGCTTGGTAGAAGCATCTGCCTGTCAGTGGCAATGTTTAGCCAAAATACGGTAGCCCTTTCCATGCACGATCAAGTGCTGTGCAAAGGAGAGCATCGGAGCATGAAATGCTCCGATTCTCACATTTCAGTGTCTGCCTGGATGAAAATATGATGTAATATAATTACCTTTTCTGCATACAAGTATTTTCTTTGTGGATTGCCTGCCTGATTACGTATACATATACCATTTTATTAATAAAAATGGGACATGTTTGTGTGTAGCTGTGAGGACATGAACAAATGTAAAAATTCAAAAAGCATTTTTAATAGACATAATTAGAGATGAGGTATTAGAAGGTATTTACACCAATTTTTTATTTTTATTTGGATTTGGCAAAATACCTCAGCCCGCAAGCCCACGTCAAGGGACCTCATTATCTTGCGATCTAATTAAAGGGCTTCTGTCACTCCACTAAAGTCTTTTTTTTTTTTTGGGCTACTTATAATCCCTATACTGCGATATATCAATACATAATGTTATTAATTATTTTGGTTCAGTAGTTAATTAAAAAAACGGACTTTTATCATATGTAAATTACCTCGCTACCAGCAAGTAGGGCGGCTACTTGCTGGTAGCAGCCGCATCCTCCTTTCATAATGACGCCCCCTCCTCATGTTGATTGACAGGGCCAGCGAATGCGCTCGTTCTCTGGCTGGCCCTGTCTGCATTCAAAATCTGGCGCCTGCGCCGTACCTGTCTTCAGTCGGCACAGGCGCACTGAGGGGAGGACGCTCGCTCTGCCGCTCCATCCTCAAAGCCCCTGCGCCGGGTGTAGATGTGACATCATCGGCGCAGGCGCATTGAGGAAGGAGCCGCCGAGCGAGCATCCTCCTCTCAGTGCGCCTGCGCCGACTGAAGACCGATACGGCGAAGGCGCAAGATTTAAAACGCAGACAGGGCCAGTCAGAGGATGAGCGCATTCGCTGGCCCTGTCAATCAACATGAGGAGGGGGCGTCATTATGAAAGGAGAATGCGGCTGCTACCAGCAAGTAGCCGCCCTACTTGCTGGTAGACAGGTAATTTGCATATGATAAAAGTCAGTTTTTGGAATTAACTACTGAACCAAAATGATTAATAACATTATTTATTGCTATATCGCAGTATAGGGATTATAAGTAGCCAAAAAAAATGACTTTAGTGGAGTGACAGAAGCCCTTTAAACTAAGGAATTACAAATTTATTTAAAATTTAAACCAGATTCCAGCTGAAATCAGCGCCTTCCATGGATGGCATCCAACTGCCACGACAATGCCCCCTCAGGTAAGATGAAGTAGTCGGCATAGAGTTCCCGAACAGCTAGTCCAGCTGTTCCAGGGTGTCCAGGCCGGCTCAGGTCTAAACTGACTGAAGGTGTCATATTTAGGGCCAAATCTGCATCTGTGGAGGCATCGTGGATCCTGGTGAAGTTGTGTAGTAGAACACAAGCCTGTATCACCAGGATGGCATTGTCTGGATTCATCTGTATGGATGACATGAATACTCTCCACTTAGTCATCCAGATTGCGTCTAGGGAAGGGGTGCATCATGTGGGGTGACAATGCGAATCCTTCGTCTGTCACGATCACAAATGGAGCCGGCGGACCTGCAGATCCGGGAAGTCTACTGGGCTCTGGCAGGGCAAGCTGGTTTGTTTGAAGCCGTTCACCCATTCTGGAAGCACTAAAGATGGGGGCGTCTGAAGTGCTCCCATAGGCACCGATATCCACAATTACAAACCTGTAGTTACTGTCAACAAGGGCCATCAGCACTACAGAAAAATATTGTTTGTAATTGAAGTACCGGGACCCTGAGTGTAGCGGCTTCTTCACACGGATATGCGTACCGTCCAGTGCCCCAATGCAGTTAGGAAACTGCGCAGATTGGTAAAATCCCTCTGCGATACGTAGCCAATCTTCCACCTTGGGGGTGGGCATCACCGCTTCTCTGAGACGCTGCCATATAACTGTACCGGTATGGCAGACAATCGCAGAGAATGTAGAGATTCCAAGGAGAAACTCAAAATGCAACGAAGCAAATGAATTTCCAGTATCAAGGAATCTGAAAAAGAAAAAAAAAAAGAAAAGAAAAAGAAGTTCTAACTTTCATTTTAATATATTTATATTCTATATATAGTATCTAAAAATGGCACATTCACTTACCTCAAGGTGACAATCAACCATTGTTCAGCAGATATGCAGCGCCTCATACTGGTGTCCAGGAAATTAAGGTCAGGATGAAGAGAGACCAGCAGATGATCGAATGCTTCTATGGACATCCGGCAATAGCTTTTGAACTTCATAGGGTCACGTCGCAGATCGTTGTGTAACTTGTGAAATTGTCCTTTCTGAAGGCACTGAGCAACAATGGGATGGACCCACTGCCGTCTCCTCTTCCTCCCCGATTCTTCATCCAGCATAGATGACTGCCGTCTGAATCGCCGAGAGAGAATCCAGTGAAATAGAACGTTATCCATGCCGTTTGCCATCATGATCGCTGAGAAATCGATAGAAAACTATGCCAGCCAAGCAGAGGTTTCTTACACAGCTCTGAACGACACCAAAAGCACATGTCCTCTGTTTTACCATCTTTTTTTATATTTTTTGGGGTATCCTAGCAACATCTTTTCCTCCTTCTTTTTCTTATTTTTGCAGAAACACAGAAACACGGAAAAGATGCGGATGCACTCTTGTAAAAAAAAATAGAATTTTTTTGCGGAAAACGGATCCGCATAAAAAACAGAACGTAAATCTGGAAAGAAAATATACTGACGTGTGAATGGAGCTTTAGGGTCCTATTAAAACCTGCAGATAAAGCAGGTGATTGTCAGGAAGGAAGCGTTCCTACCCGGTTTGCTCATTCATTGGGTAATCGGCGGCAGTATTACACTGCCAAATTATCACTAACAAGCGTTGGTATGATGATCTTCACGATTATCTTCAGGTGTAATAGGGCCTTTAGATATTGATGTGCTGTCCTCAGGATAGGTCATCAATATCAGATTAGTAGGAGTCGTACACCCAAAACTTCCACTGATCAGCTGTTTTGAGCAGCCACCAGTGCTGAAAACTATACGGCTGAAAACGAGACCTTTCTACTGATCGGTGGGGATCCAACAGCCGGGACCACCGCTGATCAGGTGTTTGGGAAACCAGCAGCGCTCACAGGAACACCACGGCCTTCTTGCAGTTTTCTCAGGTCATGTGACATCATGTTCATCGGTCACATGGCCTAGGCTCAACTCAGCCCCACTGAAGTGAATAGGGCTGAGCATGATACCAAGCACAACCGCTATACAATGTACAGTGGTGAGCATGGAGAAGGCTGCAGTGCTCACAGGAGCTTCAACGCCTTCTCAAACACTTGATCGGCGGGGGTCCTGGGTATCAGACCCCCAAAATGTATAGCAAAAATAGAGTGGTACTGTTGTAATGACTGGGGGATGCCAGCTGTTTTAGTGGCACAGAAAAAATGGCAGGTAAAGACAAGCAAATACTCTACAGCAAAATAACACTAAGGCCCCTTTCACACGGGCGAGTATTCCGCGCGGATGCGATGCGTGAGGTGAACGCATTGCACCCGCACTGAATACCGACCCATTCATTTCTATGGGGCTGTTCACATGAGCAGTGATTTTCACGCATCACTTATGCGTTGCGTGAAAATTGCAGCATGCTCTATATTCTGCGTTTTTCACGCAACGCAGGCCCCATAGAAGTGAATGGGGTTGCGTGAAAATCGCAAGCATCCGCAAGCAAGTGCGGATGCGGTGTGATTTGCATGCACGGTTGCTAGGAGACGATCGAGGGGCTGCTGTTCCTTTGCAGCCCCCGGACAGGATGGGGTCACAGAGGGAGGGAGCCCCCCTCCCTCCCCTTCCCCGTCTGCTCAGTTGTGGCAGACGGTGAAGGTTCCCATGGCAACAGGACGCCTTCACAGGCATCCTGCTGTCCATGGTGCTGAACAGATCTGTGCTAAAGGTATAGTGTACTGTACTGTATTATACAGACATCAGACCCACTGGATCTTCAAGAACCAAGTGGGTCTGGGTAAAAAAAAAAATCTAAAAAGTGAAAAAGAGTAAAAATAAAAAAAACACATTTATCCCTGATTAAAAAAAATAAAAATAAAAATTCCCTACACATGTTATATATCACCGCGTCCGTAACGACCCAATCATTTTGCCCACCTTACTTCCCAAAAAAGGTAATAAAAGTGATAAAAAAAGTCGTATGTATGCCAAAATAGTACCATTCAAACCATGGTCTCATCCCGAAAAAAATTAGCCCCTACATGAGACAATGGCCCAAAAAATAAAAAAAACTATGGCTCTCAGACTATGGAGACACAAAATTTTTTTGGGGGGATTTCAAAAATGATATTATTGTGTAAATCCTTAATAAATAAAAAAAAAGGTACACATATTAGGTATTGCCGTGTCCGTAAGAACCTGCTCTATAAAAATATCACATTATCTAACCCCTCAGGTGAACAACGTAAAAATAAAAAATAAAAATGGTGTAAAAAAAAGCCATAATTTTGTTGCCTTACATCACAAAAAATGTAATAGCAAGCGATCAAAAAAGTATATTCACCCCAAAATCATACCATTAAAACAGTCATCTCATCCTGCAAAAAATTAGACCCTAACTAAGACAATCGCCCAAAAAATAAAAAAAACTATGGCTCTCAGACTATGGAGACACTAAAATGATTTTTTTGTTTCAAAAATGATATTATTGTGTAAAACATATTAGGTATCCCTGCGTCCGTAACAACCTGCTCTATAAAAATAGCACATGATCTAATCTGTCAGATGCACGTTGTAAACGGTGCCAAAACAGGTATTTTTTGGTAAATTTTCCATTTTAATCCATTTTTTTCCCGTAACAAAGCAAGGGTTAACAGCCAAACAAAACTCAATATTTATTGCCCTGATTCTTTAGTTTACAGAAACACCCCATATGTGGTCTTAAACTGCTGTAAGGGCACATGGCAGGGCGCAGAAGGAAAGGAATGCCATATGGATTTTGGAAGGCAGTTTTTGCTGGACTTGTTTTCTGACACCATGTCCCATTTGAAGCCCCCCCTGATGAACCCCTAGAGTAGAAACTCCAAAGTGACCCCATTTAAGAAACTACACCTCTCAAGGTATTCAAAACTGATTTTACTAACTTTGTTAACCCTCTAAGTGTTCTACAAGAGTCAATGGCAAATGGAGATTAAATTTCAGAATTTCTATTTTTTGTTACTTTGCTTCACAAAAAGTGTAATATAGAGCAACCAAAAATCATATGTACCCTAAAATAGTACTAAAAAAACTGCCACCTTATCCCATAGTTTCCAAAATGGGGTCACATTTTTGGAGTTTCTACTCTAGGGGTGCATCAGGGGGCTTCAAATGGGACATGGTGTAAATAAACCAGTCCAGCGAAATCTGCCTTCCAAAAACCACACGGCGTTCCTTTCCCTCTACGTCCCTGACGTGGGGCCGTACAGTGGTGTACGACCACATATCGGGTGTTTCTGTAAACTGCAGAGTCAGGGCAATAAATATAGAGTTTTGTTTGGCTGTTAACCCTTGCTTTGTTAGTGGGAAAAAATGGATTAAAATGGAGAATTTGGCAAAAAATTTAAATTCTGAAATTTCATCTCAATTTGCCATCAACTCTTGGGGAACACCTAAAGGGTTAATAATGTTTGTAAAATCAGTTTTGAATACCTTGAGGGGTGTAGTTTCTAGAATGGGGTCACTTTTGGGTAGTTTCCATTATGTAAGCCTCACAAAGTGACTTCAGACCTGAACTTGTCCCTAAAAAGTGGGCTTTTGAAAATTTCTGGAAATTTTCAAGATTTGCATCTAAACTTCTAAGCCTTGTAACGTCCCCAAAAAATAAAATGGCATTCCCAAAATTATCCAAACATGAAGTAGACATATGGGGAATGTAAACTAATAACTATTTTTGGAGGTATTACTATGTATTATAGAAGTAGAGAAATTGAAACTTGGAAATTTGCACATTTTTTCAAAATTTTGGTAAATTTTGTATTTTTTTTATAAATAAAAATGATTTTTTTTTACTCCATTTTACCAGTGTTATGAAGTACAATATGTGACGAAAAAACAATCTCAGAATGACCTGGATAAGTAAAAGCGTTTTAAAGTTATCACCACATAAAGTGCAAAAAATGGCCTGGTCCTTAAGGTGAAAAAGGTGTCCTTAAGGGGTTAAAGCAAAGAAGTGGAATATTCTTGAATGGCCAAGTTAGTCAACTGATTTGAACCCAATAGAGCATTTCACTTGTTAAAGACTAAACTTCAGACAGAAAGGCCCACAAACAAACAGCAACTGAAAACCGCTGCAGTAAAGGCCTGGCAGAGCATTAAAAAGAAGGAAACAGCGTCTGGTGATGTTCATGAGTTCAAGACTTCAGGCAGTCATTGCCAACAAAGGGTTTTCAACCAAGTATTAGAAATTAACTTTTTATTTACAATTATTTAATTTGTCCAATTACTTTTGAGCCCCTGAAATGAAGTGATTGAGTTTAAAATGCTTTAATTCCTCAAATTTTTATGCAATTATTCTGTTTAACCCACTGAATTAAAGCTGAAAGTCTGAACTTCAACTGCATCTGAATTGTTTTGCTCAAAATCCATTGTGGTAATGTACAGAACAAAAATGTTGTCTCTGTCCAAATATAGATGGACCTAACTGTATGTCACTTTATGTAGTAATACCTTTGGAATGCTTTTACTCACATAAGGGAAGACTGTTTGTGTGACACATTGTACCTCATGTTAGTGGTACATTTGGGTCAAAATATTTTACTTTTATTTTATTTTTTTTAAATCCAAAATTTACTGAAAATTTAGAAAAATTTTCATTTTTCCTAATTTGAATTTTTCTGCATTTAAGACAGTGATGCCCCAAAAAATAATTAATTAACATTCAGATATGTCTACTTTATGTCAGCATCATTTTGTAAATGTCTTTTTTAGGACATTAGAAGGCTTAGGATTTTAGAAGCAATTTTTAACATTTTCAAAAACATTTCTAAAACCAACTTTTTTAAGGATCAATTCAGTTGTGAAGTGACTTTGAGTGGTTTACATAATAGAAGCCACACACAAATGACCCCATTTTTGACCTCTCTCAAATTACTAAATATTGATTTTAAGAACGTTGTTAATCCTTTAGGTGTTCCACATACAGTAAATGAAACAAAACCGTGGAAAAATGTAAACTTTATTTTTGCAGAAAAATATAAATAAATGTAACGCACAAGAGTAACTAGTGCCCCAAGAGGTGCACTCAGTCGGGTGGACTCACCCTGTCCACTCCCAGAGACAGTTAAAATTTTATAAGAAAAACTGGGCACTCTCAGGATATCTGAACCAATTGAAATTTAATAGCATATAATAAAATAGCAATGAACAATAGTATATATTGGCGGTGATGATAAACACTAAAAATCAATATATATAACACACAACATGCAGTAATACCCTGTATCAGGCCCCGAATGTTTTAACCTAGCGACGCCCCTGGCACTAGTGAATGGGAATCGGGAAACGGAGCTCCCTTGGGCCCCCAGGAGCAATTGGGCCCGGGGCAGCTGCCCCTTTTGCCCTGCGGCAAAGACGGCCCTGCAGCACAGATAACACAGTTATGGCTTTCTGTACACAGAAAATGTAGTAGTGTTACCTCGAGTCCTGTGTAAAACCACTAGTGCTGATAATGTGGTAGTGTTACCTGCAGTTCTATGTAGAACCACAGAAGACACTCGTGCTGATAATGTAGTAGTGTTACCTGCAGTCCTATGTAGAACCACAGATGACACTAGTGCTAATAATGTGGTAGTATTACATGCAGTCCTATGTAAAACCACAGAAAACACTAGTGCGGATCATGTGGTAGTGTTACCTACGTCCTTAGTGTGCCTCCCTGTGCATCTCCCATGGGACTCCATGCTGGTGGCCCTACCTCTTCTTCCTTCTTCTTCTTGCCCCGCACAGAACGTCCTGATGCAGCTGCGTCAAGACATAGGACACTGTGGGCATGGTGATGGTGGTACACGCACAGGGTCACACAAACACAAACAGGGAAAGTCAAATACACACTGGACACACAGACACACACTCAGGGACAGACAGGGACACACACATTCCTCACCACATTCCAGCCTGGCTCCTCTCAGTAAGTACAGGAACACAGCCCTCTGCTCCTCCGGCTCCTCCCCCACTGGTCATATGGGCGATGACATCAGAAAGTTCCTTTAGCCCACTAGGACATTAGATACAATCTACACTGTTCTGAGTCCTGGGGCTGCCAATCCCAGCAGTGCACACGGCGAAAATTGTCTGCACTGCTGGAGTAGGCTGCCCTTAGAATTCAGAACAGGCAGTTTGATGAAGTACAGGATGCGGCTGCAGGGGTGAGCGGGCCTGCTGAGACCCTGAGGGGAGGCACTAGGGAATCTGCGCGGCCACACAGCTTAAAAGGGAACACTGGTCGCACAGGCGTTTCACAGAATTTAGAAACACTTGGCTGTGAAAATGAAAAAATTTATTTCTTACAGTAAAATAACACTTTACAGTAACCCCAGATATTTTATTTTCACAAAGGGTAACTGGAGAAAACGCTCAGAAGAGAAGAGTGCCTTATGGTTTTTGGAGGGCAGATTTTGCTGGAATGGTTTTTGGGTACCATGTCATACTTCAAGAGACTCTGAGGTACTCCTACAGTTGAAACCCCAAAAAAGTGACCCCATTATGGAAACTATGTCGCTGAAGGAATTTATGGAGGAGTGTGAGCGCTTTGACCGCATAAGCATTTCATCAGGGGTGTAACTATAATTCATAGGCCCCTATAGCAAAATAGGATGGGGCCCACTACCACATAGTGTAAGAAAATTTAAACAGCAGCATAAGTTTCAATAATTAAAGGTATGTATTGAAGGGACATATGTAACTCCATTTTGTCTTCTTTAACAATGTGTATTGTGAAATCATCTAGTTCATGCACTGTTTTAAGTTCCCCTCTGTGGAATTTGAGAGATTTCCTCTGTCCTTGGACAGTTTCAAGAGACCCTTAAATTCCTTAGTTTAAACAGTCATACCTTATAAGGTTATCCTGGCTTAATGCATACTAGCCCATATGTGTCTATACCTGATTGGTTAAATGCTGTTACTATGAGTCATCTATTATGTTAATGCAAAGTTTATTCATGCTATAGGTTAAGACAAATGCTAACATATGATTGGATGTCAAGGAAGTTCAACCCCCCCTATATCAAGCACTTACAAGCTGCTAAATAAACCAGAGTGAATTTGAACAAGACACGTGTTTGGTGTTAAATCTAATTCATCCTCCTGGCGCCAGAAAATACTTAATCCAAGCTGATCACCGAGGTCGAGTATCAGGGATGCCATAAGCAAGGGTTGAAATTGTCTAACAGCTTTGGGGGCTCGTCCGGGATCGAGAGGGTCATCCTCGGGTCCGGTGGGAAAGACATCAATTTTGTCCTCCGTCTGATCCGAGGGCACTGGCCACGTCTCGACCCAAGTAAGTTGAACCATCTACTTAAGACTTCGGTAGATCGCTGTGTCAGGGACACAGACAAAGGCTCAGGGAGCCAAAGGTGATTAAAAATGGACTCTGGGAGTCCATATCACCGCAGATAGATATAAAGTGCACTAAAGAAATACTGTTCAGGGAACAGAAGGTTATAAGCTTGGATTAACTCTTATATATATATAGTATAAGTATCTTAGAAGTGATAAGATTATCTGTTTGTGTGAGATACTGACCGGGTGGTAAGTGTATGGTCACATCCCACTGTTATTGTCAAATTGATGTATTTTGGGTTAACTACTGTCAATGTGTAAAATTGTTTGTGTTGTGGAGGACTGATTACCCCAAACCTGAGACGGGAGAAACATGTAAAGTTTATGTTGCACGGTGTAGCCCCGGACAGCAGGTCGTCTGGCTAATAACAGGGATGAAAATCTGTAAGAATCTGTGAAGTTAGAGCTTACAGACTGTGTACGTCAGAACTCCTGTGATGTTGAGGGGGGGTTCTAATGAGTGAGAAAACAGAGCAGTCAGGAAGTTAATTGATGGCACTAGCAAGAAAGAAAGTGCCCCAGTGTCTGCAATCAGAAAGGCGTTTGTGTTAAATGTTCAGAAATGAACTGGTTAAGGTTTGTTACCCTAATGATATGTGTGTGTTTAAATAGGGAAATAGGGAAGACCTATAGCCTGGTCAGTTAATGGATAAGTATTGTATCTAGTGTGAGAAAACACAGTATTGTCTGGTGCAGTATCTGTAAAAGTTTGAGGAATATTTAGGACGGTTGAACGTCCTGTGATGGATTGCTTTACTTCCCCTGCCTTAACATTCCTAAGATAAGAGAAGAGCAGGAAAAGGGGGGAGGGAATCATGCAGAGTAAGTGATGTTATATGTGTAATGATCCAACTTTTAACAAAAATTATTATATATGTGCAAACACTATCTAAGACCACCTGGCATATAAGATGATTTGGGTTTAACAAAATTACTGTATGATTATAACATGTATATTGTCTTCTTATAAGAGTGGATTAATCACAGAGTGAAGACCAGAAGACATTGGAAAACACAGCACAACAGTGACATAGACCATTAGCAATTCTGGGTGTGGTGTGGCTATCTGTTTCCAGGAAAGCTGTGTTTGTCTGTGCTGCAAGTTTTGGAATGAAACAAAGAAACTGTGTGACTGGGTTGGAAGATAAATGATTCAGTGGAATGTGAATGGGTGTGGCTTTGAGTTGTAGTGGAGTTGAAAATGTGTGAAGACTGAGGGATGTTTTTAGCAGAGCTGTGTGTGCAATTCAGTTATTATGTATGAGGGCGTGGTTATGAGCTGTTTGTGAAAATGAGTACATGAAAATGTGAATGCGTATGGAGTACGATATTTGTTTTCATATAATATGCGCATTGAGAATTTTATTTTATTTTTCTTGGAAGTTTTTAGTTTTTATTGGTGCCAACAGTATTGATCGAGCTGTACATTTTTTTTTTCCAATTGAAGTCGATGAAAAGTTTTTATGGGCCCTTTGTGTGTTCATGTCTGTATTGTCAGATCTGTTTGTTTCAATGTTTGCAGTTACGTATTACATGTTAAGTGTTGTGCTTAACATCAGAGCTCTGTTCTTATGGGCAGCTGGGACACTAATGACGGACAGAAGGAGGACCACAGCGTCCGACTAAAAGGGGTGGACTTATATGACTGAGAGTGGGAGGAAGGAGAGTCTGAGCCTTCTATGTGAATTAATGGGGTTTTGACAAAACCTTTCAAAACTGACTCACTACCACTCGAGACCATGGACAGGGAATACATCACAGATCATGTATTTAGCATTATACTAGATTGCCCAGTCAGCCTGTTAGGGGGAGATTTGTTCATTAAGCTTGACTTGCAAGTATCAACAAAGAATGAAGGCATAAGAGTACACTCAGATCTCATTCCAATCTCTACACCAGTGCCACTGATTCTTGCAAACATACAGGACCACCCAGAACTTAACAACATTAACCCTGCATTATGGTCTTCAAATGAATATGACACAGGATTCATAGATTGCACACCTTACAAAACTACTGTGAAACCAGGTTTCATCTCAGTGTTCCAGAAACAATACCCGTTGTCAAAAGAGAAACTTGATGGACTTAGGCCAATGATAGAAGAATTCCTACAAAAGGAAATCCTGGAAGAGGTGATTTTACCCTACAGCACGCCCGTGAATCCAGTGACAAAGGCAGATGGTACTACCGCTTTGTACAGGATTTAAGGGCCTTCAACAACATCATTGTGCCTATAGCCCCTGTTGTACCTGATGTCACTTAATTATTATCTGCCATTCCAGCAGACGCTGTTTGGTTCAGTGTGATAGATCTCAAAAATGCATTCCTTTCTATCCCAGTTGATAAGATAACCAGACTACTTTTTGCTTTTTCCTTTGAGGGACGTCAACTGACCTGGTGCAGAATGCCCCAGGGATATGCTGATTCACCTGTAGTGTACAGCATAGTCCTCCAAGCCATAGAACCATGGTACCCCCCCCAAGGTTCTATGCTGCTGCAATATGTCGATGATTTGTTACTGTGTAGCATGTCAGCGGAGGCCAGCATTCAGGATGGTTTATCACTGTTATAATGGTTGTCAGGATGTGGTCACAAAGTGGCAGAAAATGCAATGGTGTAAAATGTAGGTTGAATACTTGGGCTTTGTCCTCAGAAAAGGTGAAAGGAGAATCAGCACAGAAAGAGTCCAGTCTATTGCGGGTCTGGTCACCCCGCACACCAAGAAAGAAATGTTATCTTTCCTTGGTATGATAAACTACTGTAGACAATGGATTCCTAATTGCTCCTATTATGACAATGTTTTGAGGCAAGCCACTCTGGAAGAAAATCCAGATTTGATTAAATGGTCTTCTGAAATGTACAATGCATTTGATTATCTGAAATGTTCACTCATGTCGAGTCCAGGGCTGGGCCTCCCTGACTATTATATGCCCTTCCACATGTTTGCACGCCAAAATTGTAAAACCATGGCGGGTGTACTGACACAAGAAAACTGAGGCAAGTTGCGTCCTTGTGTATTTTTCTCAAAGGTAATGCCCACCTCTGTTCAAGGGATGCCGGCATGTCTGTGTTCTCTTGCAGCCTGTACTAGGATGGTAGCGTAGGCAGCTCCTTTCACAATGTGACATTACACCATTTTGCATACCACTCATGATGTTGTAGGCCTACTCAAGGGCATCCACACTCAACACAGCAGGCAGCTGAGCTCATTGCACTCACTAGAGCATGTATTCTACATGCTGACAGACCTGTCACCATTTATACTGAGAGTAGGTACGCACATGGGGTAGTGTGGGACCATGGTATGAATTGTAGAGGAGAGGATTCACGGCAGCAGATGGTAAGGATCATGTCTCACAGGGCAATGCGCTGGCAGATAAGGTGGCGAAACGAGTGGCCAAATGCAACCCCACAGGTTTGTGTAACCATTGGGAGATGCCATGTCTGGCACCTCCAACCCCTGAGATGTTGCAAATGCTTACTGATCTTCAATGGTATGCCACTGAACAGGAACAGCAAGACTGGTGTTATCCAGTATTGCAGAAAAATCCTAATACAGGATTAGTCTGCAAAGAGGGGTAGCCATGCATTCCCCAACACAGTGCTTCCATCTTAATAGCACATTTCCACGGAGTCGGACATAACCGCATTGAGCTACTCATGGGGAGGCTTTTACCCACCCCTTGGGCCCAATGATAGTGCAGGGAGGAGACCTTGATTTAATAAGGGAAGAATATGTCACCAAATTGATACAGGTACTTAACAAAACTGAGGAAAAAGTTGCTTGTAAGTCTCCCTCTCTTCCACAGGAACCCACCCACCCATACAGGGTGGGGGATGAGGTGGTGGTCGAAACACTGAAGAAAGGAAGAGCTCAAGGTGATTTCGTATATGGCCCACCTACTACCGTGGTTGCAGTAACCAGAACAGCCGTGCTGACTGAACAATCTCCAATTTGGATCCACGCCACCCGAGTGAAGCTTGTGAGAGAAAGAGAGGCGGCAGGAACGGAGGCAGACAGCCCTGACCTCCAACGAGGCCCAGAGGTACTAACGGAGGCAGACAGCCTTGACCTCGAAGAATATACAGAAGGGGTACTAACGGAGGCAGACAGCCTTGACCCCCAATGAGATGACGCAGTCGGGAAATTCCTCGAGATGGCTGAGATGCAGTGCCTTGATAATTGCAATTTTGTGCCCACGGCTGTGGAACAGACAGACATACCTGAAAACGGAATGCAGGGGGGAAG
The DNA here is from genome assembly GCF_905171765.1 of Bufo bufo. Taxonomy (NCBI): domain Eukaryota; kingdom Metazoa; phylum Chordata; class Amphibia; order Anura; family Bufonidae; genus Bufo; species Bufo bufo. Next base: position 91,134,979 of record NC_053396.1, read on the forward strand.
ACAATCTGTGGAAGATGAAGGAGAACTTACGGCTGTACCTGGCCAAAACTCTGAACTTAACTGATTTCTGTCTCCGAACCACTTTATCCGCATCTAACATTTTGGAGACATGTCTGGTAGCAGTCCCCAGTAGATGTATGGACGGGGTTCCTACGTTCCCAATGGAATGACACTGATTTGCAGGATCATGATGTTAAATATGGACATGTAAATCCTTATCATGCTTGTTATAACTGTTCTACATATGAGACTTTGCAAAGTAACATGATAAGAATAATTACAGGTCTTGTTACAGCCACAGAAATATGTTACAAGTTCTCCTGTGATGAGAAACTATTGCCTCCCTGCATACAAGCAAAAATGCAGAACAAGACTAAGCCAAATATTTGCAACAGAAATATAAGTAGCTGTAAAAAGATAGTATCAGGAAAGAATATGCAATGTAACATTACAAACACAGTACCATCCCTAGACAAACATGTACCTCTACCAACAGGATGGGTATTGGCCTGTGGAAATACTAGTTACACATACATACCAGCCAATATTACAGAGGGACCCTGTACAATAGCTAGGTTAACATTAACAATGATACCACTAGTCCCAGCAATGTAGACGCGACACACGAGAGACACTTCCCTACAGCTACCAGAAAATTGTGACTATAATGTGAATCTCCTCTCTAGATCAGAATACATGAGTTTAGGGGTATCTAGAATAGGGGTACCAGGGTTGGCCATATATAACCACAGGACAATATCAAAACTTGCCTGTTTTATGGTAAAACAGATAAATGTCACTAGTGCAATTCTGCAAGATATACTGCTGGATATACAATCATACACTGCTCAAAAAAATAAAGGGAACACTTAAACAACACAATGTAACTCCAAGTCAATCACACTTCTGTGAAATCAAACTGTCCACTTAGGAAGCAACACTGAGTGACAATCAATTTCACATGCTGTTGTGCAAATGGGATAGACAACAGGTGGAAATTATAGGCAATTAGCAAGACACCCCCAATAAAGGAGTGGTTCTGCAAGTGGTGACCACAGACCTCTTCTCAGTTCCTATGCTTCCTGGCTGATGTTTTGGTCACTTTTGAATGCTGGCGGTGCTTTCACTCTAGTGGTAGCATGAGACGGAGTCTACAACCCACACAAGTGGCTCAGGTAGTGCAGCTTATCCAGGATGGCACATCAATGCGAGCTGTGGCAAGAAGGTTTGCTGTGTCTGTCAGCGTAGTGTCCAGAGCATGGAGGTGCTACCAGGAGACAGGCCAGTACATCAGGAGACATGGAGGAGGCCGTAGGAGGGCAACAACCCAGCAGCAGGACCGCTACCTCCGCCTTTGTGCAAGGAGGAACAGAAGGAGCACTGCCAGAGCCCTGCAAAATGACCCCCAGCAGGCCACAAATGTGCATGTGTCTGCTCAAACGGTCAGAAACAGACTCCATGAGGGTCATATGAGGGCCCGACGTCCACAGGTGGGGGTTGTGCTTACAGCCCAACACCGTGCAGGACGTTTGGCATTTGCCAGAGAACACCAAGATTGGCAAATTCTCCACTGGCGCCCTGTGCTCTTCACAGATGAAAGCAGGTTCACACTGAGCACATGTGACAGATGTGACTGAGTCTTGAGACGCCGTGGAGAACGTTCTGCTGCCTGCAACATCCTCTAGCATGACTGGTTTGGCATTGGGTCAGTAATGGTGTGGGGTGGCATTTCTTTGGAGGGCCGCACAGCCCTCCATGTGCTCGCCAGAGGTAGCCTGACTGCCATTAGGCACCGAGATGAGATCCTCAGACCCCTTGTGAGACCATATGCTGGTGCGGTTGGCCCTGGGTTCCTCCTAATGCAAGACAATGCTAGACCTCATGTGGCTGGAGTGTGTCAGCAGTTCCTGCAAGACGAAGGCATTGATGCTATGGACTGGCCCGCCCGTTCCCCAGACCTGAATCCAATTGAGCACATCTGGGACATCATGTCTCGCTCTATCCACCAACTTCACGTTGCACCACAGACTGTCCAGGAGTTGGCAGATGCTTTAGTCTTTGTCTGGGAGGAGATCCCTCAGGAGACCGTCCGCCACCTCATCAGGAGCATGCACAGGCGTTGTAGGGAGGTCATACAGGCACGTGGAGGCCACACACACTACTGAGCCTCATTTTGACTTGTTTTAAGGACATTACATCAAAGTTGGATCAGCCTGTAGTGTGTTTTTCCACTTTAATTTTGAGTGTGACTCCAAATCCAGACCTCCATGGGTTGAAAAATTTGATTTCCATTTTTTTATTTTTGTGTGATTTTGTTGTCAGCACATTCAACTATGTAAAGAACAAAGTATTTCAGAAGAATATTTAATTAATTCAGATCTAGGATGTGTTATTTTTGTGTTCCCTTTATTTTTTTGAGCAGTGTATAAAAAGGCTATCTTGCAGAATAGAGCAACTATTGACTATTTATTGCTTCAACATGGTATAGGATGCTCAGCGTTCGCAGGGATGTGTTGTTTCAATTTATCAGATCACTCCCGTGGAATAAAAGATAAAATAGGCCAACTAGAAGAGATGATTAAACATATAAAACAAGATGTTGACCAAGGATGGTGGGACTGGCTTTTTGGCTGGATACCTGACTTTGGTCAAATAAGGTATGTTTTAGGAGTGGCACTCGCTGTGGTCGCTGCAAAAGTGTGTCTCTGCTGTTGTCTACAGTGTGTGCCCTCCCTTCTTGCCATATGTCAAAAAGTGGCCGAAAGAGGGGTACACTCAACATTCCTCTATACTCCGATAGAGGTAGAAGAGGTAAACACAACCTCAACAAAGCCTGAGGATTATACTCCTGAAGGATATATGGAATATCTAAAGGCTTACAAGCAAACTAAGGGAGAAAAGAGAAAGAACCATATAGTATAAGATATATAAGGTTCTAAGGGGGGATTGAAGGGAAACATGTAACTCCATTTTGTCTTCTTTAACAATGTGTATTGTGAAATCATCTAGTTCATGCACTGTTTTAAGTTCCCCTCTGTGGAATTTGAGAGATTTCCTCTGTCCTTGGACAGTTTCAAGAGACCCTTAAATTCCTTAGTTTAAACAGTCATACCTTATAAGGTCATCATCATGTTGCATTAACGCCAGATTTTTCATTTTCACAACTGGTAACAGGAGGAAAGCACTGCATAATTTATTAGGTTACTTTCACACTGGCGTTCGGTGCAGATCCATCTTGCATTTGCACAGACGGATCCGCACCGATAATGCAAACGCTTCTATCCGTTCATAACGGATCCGTTTGCATTGGGGGACGGATCCGTTTTCAATTGCACCATATTGTGTCAGTGAAAAACTGATCCGTTCCCATTGACTTACATTGTAAGTCAGGACGGATCCGTTTGGCTCCGCATCGTCAGGCGGACACCAAAACGCTGCAAGCTGCTTTTTAGTGACCGCCTAAAAAACGCAACGGAGACCAAACGCAGCCAAATTAATGCATTCTGAACGGATCCTTATCTATTCAGAATGCATTGGGGCTGAACTGATCCGTTTTGGGCCGCTTGTGAGAGCCCTGAAACGGATCTCACAAGCGGACACAGAAACGCCAGTCTGAAAGTAGCCTTACTCATTTTTTTATTGAATATAGCAACACCCTATATGTGATAGTGGTTGTACACTAATCACCAAAAAAAAATGAAACTGACTTTCGTATGTATGAAAATCCAAAAAGCTTTATTGTAAATATATATAAACAGTACATACATGTATTATAAAACAGGCAGCACAAGGCGGGACACACAGATGAGGAGAAGGACCCAAGGAGAGGCCGGGAGATCAGTGCAAAAAAATACAGGGAAAAAGAATACTAGCTGAAAGAGCATACCTCAGAGTCTCATAGCAGCAACGCCCCAAACACAATGCAACAGAGGCGATTGTGGAGACTGAGGTTAAGATGGAAGGAACACAAAGGAACAAAATTAAACATACCCTGAATGGTGCAAAGATCTCTCGGCCAACTCCTGACCCAACGCCGTTTCGCCAGTAGATCTGGCTTCTTCCGGGGAAGAAGGTACACTGCTGTATGTGCGCATTGCAAGGCTCAGAGAGCCATTTAGTATTTGGAGGGCAGATTTCACTGGAATGAAGTGTCATGTCACATTTGCAGAACCCATGAGGTACCAGTACAGTGTAAAACCCCAAAAGGTGCCCCATTTTGGAAAATAAACCCTTCAAGGAATTCACCTAGGGTTATAGTGTTTGACTTGACTCCATAGGTGTTTCATAAAAGATTTTGAAACTGGAACATGAAATGAAAAATTACAATTTAAATGATATGTGGTTTTAGACTTGAATATTTTTCACAAGTGGTAATAGGAAACATTTTGTTACATTAAATACGACAACACGCCCTATGTGGTCATAAAGTGCTGTTTGGGCACACTGAGATGAGACACAGCTCCATGGGCATTTGACAACTGCGAAGGCTCTGAGATTAAATAAAAAAATGAAACCCCCCAAGAAAAAATTAATGCACCGCAGATGGTGCAATGTGAAAATTGCAATTTCAATGCCCAATATGCTGTGCCCTTGGTGCTAGTGTGAAAAGTAAGCCCTGATTATTATTATGCTGTGCCAGTGGCGTAGCGTGGGTTGCCAGAACCCAGGGAAAGCCAAGTATTGCGCCCCCCCCAACCTGTGGCCACGCCCCTTTTTACAGATAATGTAGTGGATATCACCTGTAGTCCTATGTAACACCACAGATAACACGGTGATAACTCTCTGTGTACAGATAATGTAGTAGATGGCTGTGAGGCCCCAGATTTCAGAACACACACAGTGTGACCTGAAGTCTGGACCCAGGCAGCTACAGTGTGGGCCAAATTCTATATCCATCCTCCCATCAGGGCCGGACTGGCCTACCGGGATACCGGGAAATTTCCTGGTAGGCCGCCGGCCCTGGGGCCGCTTTAAGATGTGCCTGCACTTTTTTCGGCGGCCGGCGGGCCGAATCCAAAAGCTAGCCTCTGATGTAGTGGTGGCCGGTGGGTGGAGCTGAGCAGGCCGGCCGGCCGGCCTCCGTGGGAGCGGCACTGCTCCCTCCGACCACCTGGTGTCGCTGTGAGCAGCAGCCCGTGATCCTCCTGGCCTGGCCTGGCTGGCTGTCCTGTGTGTGGCCGCCCCTCTCTTCCTGCAAGTGGCCTCAGGCTCCCGCCGCCTCACCAGATTCAATATGCCGGGCCCAGGCCCCAGACCGGAAGCAGAGCCCGACCCCTGTGTATGCCGCCATCACCGATGTAAACAGCCCTGGGGGTAAGAAGGGGCCAGGCTGTGCCCACATGTGACTGTGAAGGCTGTCAGAGTTATGTAGTGTATATTATTTACATACAGTCTTATAAATTATAAGACTTCATGTACACTAATATACACTACATAACCCTGACAGCCTGCACAGTCATACTGAGAGCTATACTGTGCATTATAAGCTATACTGTGACATGTATTGGATGCCAGGGCTGTGCCCACATGTGACTGTGCAGGCTGTCAGGGTTATGTAATGTATACTATTAGTTTACATACAGTCTCCAGTTTACAGGACTCTCCAGGAGTGACATCAGCTGGGCAGATCAGCTTCTAGGATCTGGGCTCCATGGACACTCTGTAACCCTCACATGCTTCTTTATGCATCACAGCAAGGAGATTGGGGCAGTTGACAGCAGGGCTCTGGCTGGAGGTAGCACTTTGTGAAAGGTTATCACACAGGTTGTAAGGGGCTGGGAGTGGAGAACATCTTGGTGTGTAACCTGGTGTCACTGTGCTGTACCAAGGATCTACTGGGCATGGTGCTTCCACAGAGGTCAGGAAATCAGATTGACTGAGGAGGGCTTGTACTTTGGAGAAGAATATGTGGCTTCATGTGACAGAGGAGAGGAATGGCAGAGAAGAGTGTGTGGATGAGGATACGTCGTGTCTCCAGGAGCTCTGCCGCTGACATCTCCAAGTGACAGACACTGCTGGACCCCCCCTGACCTCTGCTTCTTCAGTGGCTTTTTCCATTCGGCAGACTCTCATTCAGCCTCTTTTTTGGGATGTGCAGCAGCTGAGGATTTCTCCCACTCCAACACATCAGCCTTAGGCCTCCTGCACACGACCATTGTGTGCACCCGTGGCCGTTGGCCCATTTAACGTGTTTTTCTGCGGTCCCATTGACTTTCAATGGGTCCGTTGAAAACTCGGCTACTGCACCGTTTTGTCACCCGCGCCCGTGACCCGTGTTTCCTGTCCGTCAAAAAATATAACCTGTCCTATTTTTTTCATGGCTAACGGTTCGCGGCCCCATTCACTCAATGGGGCCGTGAAAAACGCGGTTGCACACCCGATTGACATCCGCGGTCGCGCCCGCGTCCTAGCCCGTTTTATTTCATACTTATGGCATGGGCAAATTGTCTGGAAAAACTTGTGGCAATAAAATAAAAAATATATATATACAGGAAGTTTAAGGTCACAGGATATGCTAATTTCTAGCCATCTGTGCCAAACAGCTTGTGTGTGGTGAGGCAGCCATTTCAGCTTGTTATTTTCATCCACCATGCCGCGATGGAATGTTGAAAAACTTAGAACCCTGGTCCAGGAGAGGCCCGAGCTATGGGATACCCGAAAAAATTCCTATAGTGACCAAGTAAAAAAGGATGCTTCGTGGGAGCAAGTGGCACGGAGCATGCGCAAAAGTGAATGGGCCAAAGCTGATAGCCGAGGCCGGGCAGAATTCGGTAAGTGATAGCAATGTAGTTGTGCTGTCCTTGCCCTCTGTGTGGCCAAAAGATGTAGTTTTAAATTCCCTGAGGTGACAATAGTGTTTTTTTTGTGGTCCAGCCTCCTTTTGCATAAAGGCCTGTACATGGTTTATTAAAGAGACGTCTATTTTTCCCCTTTATAAATTTTTTACCTCACAATTGTCTATTATGTCATTTCAAAACAGTAAAACAAACCAAAACCCGCTGGGCGAGTTGCCGGGACCAATTCCGGCGGGAGATTACCAGCAAAGGCCGGAGTGGGGAGGGAACCTCCAGGAAACGGGCCTACATTTATACTGCCCAGTTGCAGTTTTTAAGGCCAGTAATGGAATTGAGGCCGTAAGTATTTTTAATGTTTTTTTCTAAATGTTAAATATCCTATAAAAATTTTTAATGTTTTTTTCTAAATGTTAAATATCCTATAAAAATGGATAATAATGATGTTCCAACTACGCTTGACCAGCAGGATTAAAACTACTACTCTCACCATGGTCAAGTGTGGCCTGGTACATGTTGTTTGTCTGTAAATGATGTTCTACTAGGTTAAAATTACATCTTGTATCTTTGGATGGTGGTAGCGGGGCACATACAGATGAGATGGCCTGAATATCAGCACTGGTTTTGGTCCTTGAATGAGGAATCCTCTTCAGTGCCTGGACAGCTCCAAACAGCAAACAATGTTTTCCCATTACAGTAACATTAGGCCTTTACAAGACTTATCCCATCGATAGATTTTAAATGCAATCAAAATCGGGTTTGCAATTTTCACATAGAAGCTGTTATTCATTGTGTAAAATCAAATCTCTGATGTATGCTGCCATTCCGTATATATATTGTATACACACGGCTGTTTTCAACTAATATAATCGATGTACTTTTGTAATGTTGAACTCAAATGATCTAATGTTTATTTCAAATACAGTACTGTGGACAGTCTGGATCCGGCCCAAGAATCGGACACGTCGGGGAGTGAAACCCCTGCGGTTTTCTCCCCCCAAACAAGTCCTGCTCCAACGCCGGCTTAGGACCCGGAGGACTCCACACTGGCCCAGGCCCCCCTACCACTGGCCAGTCCACCCCGGATTGTCCAGCCCCAGCCCAGACGTCGCCGCCAAGTCCCTCCCTCTACCTCTGGGCAAGAGAGTCGGGAAGTTATTGACGCCCGCGTCATCGATTTTCTTGTCCAGAGGAGGAGTGATGGTGTTGAGGAGAAAATGTTACGGGGCTTAGGGCCGCTAATGAAGCACGTCACTCCTTTGGAGCATCATGAGTGCCTTGCTTCATTAGCGGTCGTTATAAAAATGTTTTCAATACCCAACCATGGCGACATTCTGGGAAAACTAAATGGCATGAAACTAGACATTGAGAATGCCAAACAGCAGCAAAGGCCAGGACCCTTTGAGTTTGCGCCCCAAAAATCCCAAGAGCCGTATTTCCAACAACAACCCCAGTACGGACTACCCCAGGGCCCAATGCAACAAGCGGGTCAGTGTCACGAGGGTGTCAAGAGCCACGCCTGACTCCGTTATACCCGGGGTCAGGAAGTCGCAGCAGGTGGCTGCGCGCTCGATGTACAAAGACAGTGCTGTTTCGTAATGGTAGCTTTCTGGGTTTGCCTTGCAACCCTTTTGGCTCACTCAGGGATCCGTAGCTTCTCCTCCTCAGCTGTTTCTTGTCCAGCAATCCCAACCTCCTTATATTCCCATCTCCCACTTCTCTGGTTGCCAGATATAGCGCTTCCTGCCTGGACTTCTATACTGACCCACTGGAGCTGTGTAGTTGTGTTCCCTGGTTGTTGTTCCAGAACATTACCCTCCGGATCCCTGTTGGGCCCTGGTGGTCTGTTGTTGTCGCCCACCTGGGATTATATGTTTGTCTGTATTGTCTGTCCTCGGTGTTTTCCTCTTAGTGTCAGTGGTGCGGACTAGTGATCCCACCGACCCGTTCACTACTCAGGGCTCATCCTAGGGAAAGCCAGGGTTTAGGCACGTGATCGGCGTACGGGTGAGGAACCCGTCTAGGGACGTCAGGGCAGTCAGGTGCCAGCCGCAAGGTGAGTGAGGGGTCACCACCTTTCCCTCTCCCTTGGACAGGCCCTTCCCATTTCCCTCCCTTTGCGTGACGCCGGTCATTACATTATATCTGGCCCTTATTTTATGTAGGTAAAAAAAAAAAAAAATTTTCTTTCTACCTACTTAGAATCCAGTATGGATCCTATTGCTGCTTTGTGAAAGCAACTTCAAGGCCTGTCTTTGGAGGTGGCAGGATTAAAGGCGTTGGTCCTCCAGCAACAGCAGCAATTGCAACAGACCGCAAGCCCAGCGGTTGCTACAGGTAACCAGATTGTTGCGGAACCCAAGGTTGCTCTTCCTGACAGATTTTCTGGGGGAAGGGACAAATTTGTGACGTTCCGTGAGGCCTGTAAATTATATTTTAAACTGCGCCCTTACTCCTCTGGTAATGAAGAACAGCGGGTGGGGGTTGTTATTTCCCTGCCGCAGGGGGACCCGCAATCCTGGGCGTTCTCTTTACCCACTGATTCCCAGGCTCTCCGGTCAGTGGATTAATTTTTTGGGGCCTTGGGTCTCATATATGACGACCCTGACCGAGTCGCACTGGCTGAATCAAAATTACAGAGACTCCTACAGGGAGAGCGGCCAGTAGAGGAGTATTGCGCAGAGTTCCGTAGGTGGGCTACGGATACCCAGTGGAACGACCCGGCTCTCAGGAGTCAGTTCTGCTCCGGGTTATCCGAAAGGATTAAGGATGCGCTTGCGCTGTATGAGACTCCCTTTTCCCTTGATGCGGTGATGTCCCTTTCTATCAGAATAGATAGACGTCTTAGGGACAGATTGAAAAATCCGGAGCAATTGGTAACCCCTCCCAAGCAGCAGTTAGTCTGTACGGACTTAGACGAGCCTATGCAGCTAGGAGGAACTATTCGTCAGGTCCATCCTCCTGAGGCTCGCCGTAGGCGTGGGGTTTGTTTTTTCTGTGGGGAGAGGGGTCATTTTATTAATGTCTGTCCTTCCTTCCTCAAAAACAAAAGACCGTCGGAAAACTACTAACCCCAGGCTGTGTGGAGGATGTCAGCCGGGGGGTATATGTTTCCTCCATTCGAACATCGCAATTTGTGTTGCCAGCGGTTGTTGTTTTTGGCGTTAAGACGGAGACTATTTCTTTTTTTGTAGACAGTGGAGCAGGAGTAAATTTGATAGATGCCCATTTTGCCCACACTATGGGTTTGTCTCTCTGTACGCTACAGAGACCTATTCCCATATTCGCTATTGATTCTGCTCCTCTGTCTCAGAGAAACCTCACTCACATTGTCCATAACTTATACCTTCGGGTAGGGGACCACCATAACGAGTTGCTTTCATGTTATGTTCTGGAGGGGCTTCCCACTTCGGTAGTGCTGGGTCTTCCCTGGTTGGTAGCGCACAATCCAGTGGTGGATTGGCAGGCCAGGGAGATATTGGAGTGGAGTGAGCAGTGCAGAGAAAATTGCTTAAATAGCAATTGCTTAGTCGCCTCCATAGCTACCCTACCCACATTCGTTTCGGACTTTGAGGACGTCTTTTCTGAAAAGGGTTGTCAGAAGTTACCACCTCACCGTCCTTATGATTGCCCGGTTAACCTGATTCCCGGTGCAAAATTACCCAAGACCAGGTTATATAATCTTTCGGGTCCAGAGAGACAAGCCATGAAAGATTATATCTCCGAGAGCTTGGCTAAGGGACACATCAGACCCTCTTCTTCACCCGTGGCTGCAGGGTTTTTCTTCGTTAAAAAGAAAGATGGGAGCCTGCGTCCTTGCCTAGTTTTTCGCAAATTAAACCGGATAACCATCCGAGACCCATACCCTCTTCCTCTCATTCCTGACCTGTTTAATCAGATTGCGGGTGCTAGGTGGTTCTCCAAACTTGATCTTAGGGGGGCCTACAATCTGATTCGTATCAAGGAAGGGGATGAGTGGAAGACAGCTTTTAACACCCCTGAGGGGCATTATGAAAATCTAGTCATGCCTTTCGGTCTGACCAATGCTCCTGCTGTCTTCCAACATTTTGTTAATGACATTTTTAGACATCTTATCGGCAGGTTTGTGGTGATATACCTAGATGATATTTTAATTTATTCGTCGGATCTGAAAACACATGAGGTGCATGTCAGACAGGTACTGCAGGTCCTACGGACGAATAAATTATAATGCTAAAATTGAACGCCGTTCAGGAAATACAGTTCCTAGGGTATTTATTATCTGCTTCAGGTTTCCGTATGGATCCTAGGAAGGTCCAGGCAATTTTAGATTGGGATCTTCCTGAGAACCTCAAAGCACTGCAACGGTTCTTGGGCTTCGCAAATTTCTATAGAAAATTCATTAAAAATTATTCGGTGATTGTAAAACCCCTTACTGACATGACTAGGAAGGGGACTGATTTTTCTAAATGGTCTGACGCCGCTAAAATAGCTTTTTCCTCTCTAAAAGAGAGGCTTACCTTGGCACCTGTACTAATCTAACCTGATGTCTCCCAGCCTTTTATTGTTGAAGTAGATGCGTCAGAGGTGGGAGTGGGGGCTGTGCTGTCACAGGGTCTGTCTCCTGGCAAATGGCGTCCTTGTGCTTTCTTTTCTAAAAAACTATCTGCAGCAGAGAAGAACTATGATATTGGCAATAGGGAACTATTAGCTATTAAACTAGCGTTCGAAGAATGGCGTCACTTTTTAGAGGGGGCAATCCACCCCATCACTGTGATTACGGACCACAAAAACCTTCTGTACCTCGAATCAGCTAAGCGTCTCACCCCTAGACAAGCTAGGTGGTCGCTATTTTTTACCAGGTTTAACTTTGTTATTACCTATCGTCCTGGGGCAAAAAATACCAAGGCAGATGCATTATCGCGTTGTTTCCCTGGAGGGGGTAATGTGAGTGATCCGGTACCCATTCTACAAAGAGGAGTGGTTGTCTCTGCGGTACACTCTGTTCTGGAGGGGAAGGTGTTAGAGGCCCAGGGGGACGCCCCGGTCTCTTGCCCCTCAGAGAAATTGTTTGTACCGTTGAACCTGCGTCTCGAATTATTAAAGGAACATCATAATTCGGCACTTGCTGGGCACCCGGGTAGTAAAGCAACCTTGGAGCTATTGTCTCGTCATTTTTGGTGGCCAAGGTTGCGTCAGGATGTAATTGATTTTGTGTCTTCTTGTTCTACTTGTGCGCACGCGAAAGTCTCTCATACACGTCCTGCAGGGTCTTTATTGCCACTTGTCATTCCCAATAGGCCATGGACACATCTGTCAATGGATTTTATCACTGATTTACCTTTGTCTGCGGGTAAAACAGTTATCTTGGTAGTAGTGGACAGGTTTAGCAAAATGGTACACTTCATTGCGTTACCCGCACTACCTAATGCTAAGACTCTTGCTCAGGTATTCATCAGTGAAATCGTGAAGCTTCACGGGGTCCCTTCCGATGTTGTTTTGGATCGGGGAACCCAGTTTATTTCAAAATTTTGGAAAGCTTTTTGTTCCCATTTGGGGGTACACTTGTCCTTTTCCTCAGCTTTCCATCCTCAGTCGAATGGACAGACTGAGCGTACCAACCAAAACCTTGAGACATATTTAAGATGTTTTGTGTCTGAAAACCAAGAGGTGTGGTCATCATATTTACCGTTAGCCGAGTTTGCCATAAATAATCGCCGTCAGGAATCTACTGGTAAGTCACCATTTCTTGGTGCATATGGTTTTCATCCCCAATTCTGTACTTTCAAAGAGGGGGGGTCTTCTGGGGTTCCAGAAGAGGAACGGTTTTCATCATCTCTTTCATCGGTATGGCAGAAGGTGCAAGCTAACTTGAAAAATATGGGAGGTAAATATAAATGCATGGCTGATAAGAGACGGTCGCCAGGTCTGGACCTAGGAGTGAATGACTATGTGTGGTTGTCTACTAGGAATATTAAATTAAAGGTTCCCTCTTGGAAACTGGGTCCTAGGTTCATTGGCCCTTACAAAATAGTAGCCATCATTACCCCGTGGCTTTTCGCCTGGAGCTACCTCAGACTTTTAAAATCCATAACGTCTTCCATAAGTCGTTACTCAAGAAATATGTTCCACCTCTAGAACCGTCACCGCTGCCACCCCCTCCTGTTGTTGTGGATGGTAATCTAGAGTTTCAAATATCCAAAATTGTTGATTCTCGTCGGGTCCGCCGCTCTCTTCAATATCTGGTGCATTGGAGGGGTTACGATCCCGAGGAAAGAATGTGGGTTCCAGAGTCTGAGGTAAACGCCGACAGGTTACTTCGGGCTTTTCATGCCTCTCATCCTGAGAGACCTAGTCCTGAGTGTCCGGAGGCCCCTCGTAGAGAGGGGGGTACTGTCACGAGGGTGTCAAGAGCCACGCCTGACTCCGTTATACCCGGGGTCAGGAAGCCGCAGCGGGTGGCTGCGCGCTCGATGTACAAAGACAGTGCTGTTTCGTAATGGTAGCTTTCTGGGTTTGCCTTGCAACCCTTTTTGGCTCACTCAGGGATCCGAAGCTTCTCCTCCTCAGCTGTTTCTTGTCCAGCAATCCCAACCTCCTTATATTCCCATCTCCCACTTCTCTGGTTGCCAGATATAGAGCTTCCTGTCTGGAATTCTATACTGACCCACTGGAGCTGTGTAGTTGTGTTCCCTGGTTGTTGTTCCAGAACATTACCCTCCGGATCCCTGTTGGGCCCTGGTGGTCTGTTGTTGTCGCCCACCTGGGATTATATGTTTGTCTGTATTGTCTGTCCTCTCCTTGGTGTTTTCCTCTTAGTGTCAGTGGTGCGGACTAGTGATCCCACCGCCCCGTTCACTACTCAGGGCTCATCCTAGGGAAAGCCAGGGTTTAGGCACGTGATCGGCGTACGGGTGAGGAACCCGTCTAGGGACGTCAGGGCAGTCAGGTGCCAGCCGCAAGGTGAGTGAGGGGTCACCACCTTTCCCTCTCCCTTGGACAGGGCCTTCCCATTTCCCTCCCTTTGCGTGACGCCGGTCATTACAGCCGCATAACATGTGGAGTCAATGCAAACCCTTCATCCGCCACGATGACAAATGGAGCCGGCGGACCTGCATATCCGGGCAGTCTTCTGGACTCGGGCAGGGCAAGCTGCTCACCCATTCTAGAAGCACTAAAGATGCGAGCATCCGCAGTGTTTCCATAGGCCCCGATATCAACCATTATAAACCGGTAGTTACTGTCAGCAACTGCCATCAGCACTACCGAAAAATATTGTTTATAATTAAAGAAACTGCTCCCTGAGTGTGGCGGCTTCTTCACACGGATGTGCTTGCCATCCATTGCCCCGATGCAGTTTGCAAACTGCTCAGAATTTTGGAAGCCCTCAGCGATCCGAACCCAATCGTCCGCCTTGGGCTGCGGCATCACCGTCTCTCGGAGTTGCTGCCAGATGACATGGCAAGTGTGTCGTACAATACTCGAGATCGTCGAGGTTCCTAAAAGAAACTCAAAATGCAGTGATGCAAAAGAGTTCCCAGTTGCAAGGAATCTGTTGAGAAAAAAAAAAACAACAACTGTAAACTGCAAATCAAAGGGAACAACAGATTCAAGATTGAAGTATAATGTGGTATACACTCCATGGTTGTAAACACCCTATGTCTAGTGGTGGGGAACCTATGGGACGGGTGCCAGAGGAGGCACTCAAGGCCCACTCTGTGGGCACCCACACCCATTGAAAAGACTATGGTTTACAAATATACACCCTTGAGTTTCCAAAGCATTCATCAGCACAGGGCACACTATGAAAACGACAGGCAGCACGGAATTTAAGCCTGAAATCAGAGCAAAATGCTAAAATGCAATGACGTTAAACTATATTGTAGTACAGTATTCATGCAAAATTGCTGTGTTGACATTTTGAAATAAATGCAACGGATCTGGCTACAACATTGCCAACTCATTCTGATAACGTCTCGCCATCACTGCCCTATGTCCTTGGTTGATTAACCCCTTAAGGACCCAGGACGTATCGGTACGCCCTATTTCCCGAGTCCTTAAGGACCCAGGACGTACCGGTACGTCCTGACTTAAAATCTGTATTCCGGCGCCCCAGGGGTTAATTGGAACGGGATTTCGGCTGAAATCATTCAGCCGGCATCCCGTAACAATGCAGGGGGGGGTCATTTGACCCCCCCGTATCGGCGATCGCAGCAAACCGCAGGTCAATTCAGACCTGCGGTTTGCTGCGCTTTCTGCAGTTTCTGATCGCCGCGGTCCCTGACCGCGGGGATCAGAAACTTTACAGTGCCTAAAATAAATATTTTGGTGTCGCAGGCGGTGGGGGTGTCGCAGGCGGTGGGGGCGTTGCGGGAGGCGGGCGGTGCGGCAGGCGGGATCGCGATCCCCCGCCCGCCTCCACATGAATGATCGTTGGCTTCTAGTGGTTATACCAGGGTGCCAGCACATTGCTGGCACCCTGGTATAAACGGCTGACATCTGTTCAGTGTAAGTAAAATACAGTACAGAACAATATATATTGTACTGTACTGTATTATACAGACATCAGACCCACTGGATCTTCAAGAACCAAGTGGGTCTGGGTCACAAAAATGTAAAAAAAAGTGAAAAAAGTTAAGATAAAAAAAAAAACATTTATCACTGAATAAAAATAAAAAAAATAAAATACACTACACATATTAGGTATCGCCGCGTCCGTAACGACCTGATCTATAAAACGGTCATGTTACTTTCCCTGCACGGTGAACGCCATAAAAATAAAAAAATAAAAACTATGAGAAAATTGAAATTTTGCCCACCTTACTTCCCAAAAAAGGTAATAAAAGTGATCAAAAAAGTTGCATGTACGCCAATATAGTACCAAACCGTCATCTCATCCCGCAAAAAATCATACCCTACTCAAGATAATCACCCAAAAACTGAAAAAACTATGGCTCTTAGACTATGGAAACACTAAAACATGATTTTTTTTGTTTCAAAAATGAAATCATTGTGTAAAACTTACATAAATAAAATAAAAAGTATACATATTAGGTATCGCCGCGTCCGTATCGACCGGCTCTATAAAAATATCACATGACCTAACCCCTCAGGTGACCACCGTAAAAAATAAAAACAAAAACGGTGTAAAAAAAAGCCATTTTTTGCCATCTTACGTCACAAAAAGTGTAATAGCGAGCGATCAAAAAGTCATATGCACCCCAAAATAGTGCCAATCAAACCGTCATCTCCTCCCACAAAAAATGAGACCCTACTCAAGATAATCGCCCAAAAACTGAAAAAACTATGGCTCTTAGACTATGGAGACACTAAAACATTTTTTTGGTTTTAAAAATGAAGTTATTGTATAAAACTTACATAAATAAAAAAAATTGTATACATATTAGGTATCGCCGCGTCCGTGACAACCTGCTCTATAAAATTACCACATGATAAAACCTGTCAGATGAATGTTGTAAATAACAAAAAAAAAAAACGTGGCAAAAAAGCTATTTCTTGTTACCTTGCTGCACAAAAAGTGTAATATAGAGCAACCAAAAATCATATGTACCCTAAACTAGTACTAACAAAACTGCCACCCTATCCCGTAGTTTCTAAAATGGAGTCACTTTTTTGGAGTTTCTACTCTAGGGGTGCATCAGGGGGGCTTCAAATGGGACATGGTGTCAAAAAAAACAGTCCAGCAAAACCTGCCTTCCAAAAACCGTATGGAATTCCTTTCCTTCTGCGCTCTGCCGTGTGCCCGTACAGCGGTTTACAACCACATATGGGGTGTTTCTGTAAACTACAGAATAAGGGCCATAAATATTGAGTTTTGTTTGGCTGTTAACCCTTGCTTTGTAACTGGAAAAAAAATATTAAAATGGAAAATCTGCCAAAAATGTGAAATTTTGAAATTGTGTCTCTATTTTCCATTAAATCTTGTGCAACACCTAAAGGGTTAGCAAAGTTTGTAAAATCAGTTTTGAATAGCTTGAGGGGTGTAGTTTCTTAGATGGGGTCACTTTTATGGAATTTCTAATCTAGGGGTGCATCAGGGGGGCTTCAAATGGGACATGGTGTCAAAAAACCAGTCCAGCAAAATCTGGCTTCCAAAAACCAAACCGCGCACCTTTCACTCTACGCCCTACTGTGTGCGCGTACAGTAGTTTACTGCCACATATGGGGTGTTTCTGTAAACGGCAGAGTCAGGGCAATAAAGATACAATCTTGTTTGGCTGTTAACCCTTGCTTTGTTAGTGGAAAAAATGGGTTAAAATTGAAAATTAGGCAAAAAAATGAAATTCTCAAATTTCATTCCCATTTGCCAATAACTCTTGTGCAACACCTAAAGGGTTAACGACGTATGTAAAATCAGTTTTGAATACCTTGAGGGGTGTAGTTTCTTAGATGGGGTCACTTTTAGGAAGTTTCTCCTCTAGGGGTGCATCAGGGGGCTTCAAATGGGACATGGTGTCAAAAAACCAGTCCATAAAAATCAGCCTTCCAAAAACCAAACGGCGCACCTTTCACTCTACGCCCCGCTGTGTGGCCGTACAGTAGTTTACGGCCACATATTGGGTGTTTCTGTAAACGGCAGAGTCAGGGCAATAAAGATACAATCTTGTTTGGCTGTTAACCCTTTCTTTGTTAGTGGAAAAAATGGGTTAAAATGAAATATTTGACAAAAATATGAAATTCTCAAATTTCCTCCCCATTTGCCAATAACTCTTGTGCAACACCTAAAGGGTTAACAATGTATGCAAAATCAGTTTTGAATACCTTGAGGGGTGTAGTTTCTTAGATGGGGTCATTTTTGGGTGGTTTCTATTATGTAAGCCTCGCAAAGTGACTTCAGACCTGAACTGGTCGCTAAAAATTTAGTTTTTGTAAATTTCTGAAAAATTTCAAGATTTGCTTCTAAACTTCTAAGCCTTATAACATCCCCAAAAAATAAAATATCATTCCCAAAACAATTCAAACATGAAATAGACATATGGGGAATGTCAAGTCATCACAATTTTTTGGGGTATTACTATGTATTACAGAAGTAGAGAAACTGAAACTTTGAAATTTGCTAATTTTTTTCAAATTTTTGGTAAATTAGGTATTTTTTTGTGCAAAAAAAATAATTTTTTTGACTTCATTTTACCAGTGTCATGAAGTACAATATGTGACGAAAAAACAATCTCAGAATGGCCTGGATAAGTCAAAGCGTTTTAAAGTTATGAGCACTTAAAGTGACACTGGTCAGATTTGCAAAAAATGGCCTGGTCCTTAAGGTGAAAATGAGCCCGGTCCTTAAGGGGTTAAACTGAAAAAAAAATAAAAAAAGTGTATATGAGCTAAACACTAACAGCTATTGGGGTGTGGGCAGTACTACCACAACTAAGTTACATAAACTGTGTTTAGCCCCTTTAAAATGCTGAGAGTGTTATGCAAGTTCGAAATTATGTGAACATTAGGCATGATGAGGACGTTTGATGGAAATCTCAGGGGTTGGCAGCAGCACAATCCTATGAAATAGGGTACAGACCGGTATATAGACTTCTACCAGGGTGGTGCACGCAGATAGAGATCTTGACAGAGGGACCAAATTCTTTCTGAAACAACAAAAATCCCCTGCACTCGCCAGTAATTCAAGAAAAATATTAAATTATTCACTCAGACAGGCAGGTTACAGCCTGCTGTAACATGGCTGACTGACTGAATCAAACAACATTTTAAACAAACTACTGGCGAGTGCAGAGGATTCATGGATTGTCTGGAGGCCGTTAGCTGAACACAAGTTTGAAACTTGCACAAAAGCAAAAAAATAAAAACAATATTGGGATGTTATGTGCCAGGGATTAAGGGGATAAAAAACCAACCACAAACAAACGAAAAAAAAAAAAAAAAAAGGGGGAAAGAAAGGTTACTTCAGCAAACTGTAGCACATGTCTCACAGCAGCCATTTTGTAGCACATGTTCCTCCTGACAGAAGCACTGCACATTACTGTTTGAACTATAAAAGTACTATCCTGCTTACCTCAACGTGACGATGAGCCTTTTCTCAGGAGTAATGCTGCGCCTCATATTGGTGTCCATGAAGGTAAGGACAGTACGTAGAGACGACAGCAAGCGATCAAATGTAGGCACTGACATCCGACAGAAGGAATAGAACTTCGCAGGATGCAGGCGCAGATCTTCGTAGAGGGAATGAAAGTGTCCTTTCCGGTACCGTTGGGAAACAATCAGATGGACCCAAAATCGTCGCCTTCTACTCGGTTCCTCATTCAACAAAGGAGTGCGCGGTCCCCATTGCCGAGAAACAACCCAATGCAGTAAGAACTCTTCCTCTGAATCAGACATGGTGAAACAGCAAAGAGAAGCAGCCAAATGAATCTCTGTACTCTGTGAAGACTACAGAAAATGGCCACAAATGCATACTCAGGTGACCCTCATTTATACCAGTATCCTGGGTGGAGTTATTAAAATTACATTTTTTTCACCATGCAATGTTCTCTGACGGTCCGCAAAAAAAACGGGAACACGGACACACGGAAGCACAACGGAAGAAAAAACGGGCACGGATCACGGAACCACATTTTGCAGGACGTTAAAAAATTCTGTCGTGTGCAGGAGGCAGCTTCAACTTATCACGTGTGACATCCACACAAAATAAACCCTTGCCCGGCTAGGCTCTAACTAAACACATAAACGTATCCCTGACTCACCTAGAGAGCCCTGTTCACACATGGAACACAAATGCAGCTTTCCTCAGCCATACAGTCCAGCAACCTCCAGGCTGTCACACTTCAATACCTTTAGGGGGATTGTGGCCCAGTAGTCCTCCTGACTCTGGCCTCATGATCCTTGTTTCACAGGCGTCACCGCATCCCCCAAAGTTCAATTAAACGCCTAGCCTCGTGCCCCCTCAGCCAACCCGGCTGAGGCCACTCACACAGAGCCTCTGCTCCAAGATCACACACACTTCCCCCAGACTGACATACGAGGAGGCGCTTTATGCTGGCCTGATTATAGCAGGCCTCACCTGTGATTACCTCAGGTAGAAGGAAATACCCGTGCCAGAAGGGTGTGGATTGGCAGATCCCACTG
The DNA here is from genome assembly GCF_905171765.1 of Bufo bufo. Taxonomy (NCBI): domain Eukaryota; kingdom Metazoa; phylum Chordata; class Amphibia; order Anura; family Bufonidae; genus Bufo; species Bufo bufo. The sequence continues at coordinate 91,154,847 of NC_053396.1, forward strand.
CCAAGCCTACCCGCGAATCCAATTAAAATCCAGCCCAGAATTAATAAACAAAACTGTCTGTCACGGCGGGGAGTAGGGGAAACCCCCCACCGTGCGGTGTCAAAGGGATAACGGGTAGCTGCTAGGCCAGGACACCGGGATCAGGGAGCAGGTCACCTCATAATGCGTCCCTAATTCTGACCCTGACTCCTAACCGTATGAGCCAACCCAGATGGTAGGAGGGCTCATACTCCGGAACCTTGGGGCCCTACTAACCCTCAGGAAATCCCTGGACTAGGAGCAGGGTAAGACGACTTGTTCCTCCACAACACGGACGAACAGGAGTCTCCACTGGCCAAACTGCAAGGAGAAGGGAAGACATACAGCATATGGAAATGGCAGGTAAGTGAAACCAGTACCACACCTACCTGCCACAGACACACTGACTGGAACCCGTGCACAAGTGCTGGTGTCCACACCAACATTAAAGACACAGCACACACCACAAACCACACAGGGACCCAGGACACCCATAGCTGCAATAAACATAAGACACCATAAAAACATCTTCTATGACCACAAGGGTGGCCCTCACTGGACAGATGGAATATGAAGACCAGGAAGATAGCTCCAGCATACACCATGGCTGGAGTACCCCCCAGCTTCAGGCATCCAGCAGAGGCTAAATAGCCCAAGCAGCCACACCCACACACACATAAACCCAGTGTTAAAACACTAGGAAGGGAGTTAACCCTTCCAACACCAGACAAGGGGAGGAAGCCACTTAAAGGGGAAGTGCACACACACAAGCATGGCAAGCTACACATTGCCGCAGGCAACAACATGCGTGGCAACCATGTCACAGCAATCACCCAGAAGGCCGAGACACTGCCACCGCATGCACACACAGCAACACGTTGCCGCGGGCAACTGCAAGTGTAGCAACAGTGTCACAGCGCACACCATAGGCCGTGACACTGTCTCAGCAAACTATGCTTTGCTGAGACTACTGCAACTCTCTGGATTTTAATTGTCTCACCCATCTGAGGTACCTGAGTGGGACATACACGCCTTCCAGCACTGTTCACATTACCACAACTGCTTCCTTTGTATTCTATATCATTAAACTGCCCCCCTCTGTATTATATATAACTAGAATATTCTCCCTGTATTATATATAATTAGACTGCCCCCCTATTATATATCATTAGACTGCTCCCCTGTATTATATATCATTGACTGATCCTGTATATTATATATCATTAGACTACTCCCCCATCTTATATATCATTAGTCTTTTCACCCGTTATTATATATCATTAGACTGTTCCCCCATTATTATATAGCATTAGAATCCCCGCTTATTATATATCACTGACTGCTCCCCTGTATTATATATCATTCGACTGCTCCCCTTATTATGTTATTAGACTGTTCCCCTGTATTATATATCATTAGCATGCCCCCCATTATATATCACTGACTGCTCCTCTGTATTATATAGTATATCATTAGACTGCCCCCCATTATATAGCACTGACTGCTCCCCTCCATTATATACCATTAGCCTACTCCCCTGTATTATATATCATTAGACTGCCCCCATTATATATCACTGACTGCTCCCCTGTACTATATATTATTAGAATATTCCCCTGTATTATATACCATTAGCCTGCTCCCCTGTATTATATATCATTAGACTACTCCCCTGTTTTATATATCATTAGACTGCCCCCTCTGTATTATATATAATTAGACTGACCCCCTATTATATATCATTAGACTGTTCCTCTGTATTACATATAATTAGACTGTCCCCTGTATTATATATAATTAAACTGTTCCTCTGTATTGCATCTAATAAGGGTCCATTCACACGTCCGTAGTGTATTGCGGATCCGCAATACACCGGGCCGGCACCCCTATAGAAATGCCTATTCATGTTGTATTTTTTTCAGGAGCCGCGGACCGGAAGATCGAGGCCGTGCACCGGAAATGCGGACAGCACACTGTGTGCTGTCCACATCTCTTCCAGCCCCAGCGGAACAAATACGGGCCCATTCTATGGACGTGTGAATGGACCCTAAGACTGCTCCTCCGTAATATATATAATTCGGCTGTCCCCCATTATATATCATTAGACTGCTCCCCTGGGGTCCTAGGTTGGAATCTGACCAAGCACAATATCTGCATGGCGTTTGTATGTTCTGCCTGTGTTTCTGTGGGTTCCCTCCGGGTACTCTGGTTTCCTCCCACACTCCAAAGACATACTGATAGGGAACTTAAATTGTGAGTCCCACTGGGGACAGCAAGTGATGACAGTGTCTGTAAGGCGCTACGGAATATGTCAGTTATAAGTGAGTAAAATAAATAAATAAATTAGAATGTCACCTTGTATTATATATCATTAGAATATTCCCCTGTATTATATATCATTAGACTGCTCCCTCTGTATTATATATCATCAGACTGTTCCTCTGTATTATATATAATTAGACTGACCTCAGCCTATTATATATCATTAGACTGCTCCCCTGTATTATATTTCATTAGACTGCTCCCCTTGTCTTATATATCATTGGACTGTTCCTCCGTATTATATAAAATTGGACTGTCCCCCTATGATATATCATTAGACTGCTCCCCTGTATTATATTTAATTAGAATGTCCCCCTGTATTATATATTATAAGACTGCTCCCCTTGTCTTATATATCATTAGACTGTCCCCCTATTATATATCATTAGACTCCTCCCCTGTATTATATTTCATTAGACGGTTCCTCCGTATTATATATAATTAGACTGTCCCTCTACTATATATCATTAGACTGCTCCCCTGTATTATATTTCATTAGAATGTCCCCCTGTATTATATAGCGTTAGACTGCTCCCCTTATCTTATATATCATTAGACTGTTCCTCCGTATTATATATAATTAGACTGTCCCCCTATTATATATCATAAGACTGCTTGCCTGTATTATACATCATTAGACTGTTCCCTCATATTATATATAATTAGACTGCCCCCCTATTATATATCATTAGACTGCTCCCCTGTATTATATATCATTAGACTGTTCTTCCGTATTATATATAATTAGACTGTCCCCCTATTATATATCATTAGACTGCTCCCCTTGTATTATATATCATTGGACTGTTCCTCCGTATTATATATAATTAGACTGTCCCCCTATTATATATCATTAGACTGCTCCCCTGTAATATATATCATTAGACTGTTCCTCCGTATTATATATAATTGGACTGTCCCCCTATTATATATCATTAGACTGCTTCCCTGTATTATATATCATTAGACTATTCCTCCGTATTATATATAATTAGACTGTCCCCCTATTATATATCATTAGACTGTCCCCCTATTATATATTATTAGACTGCTCCCCCGGGGTCCTAGGTTCAAATCTGACCAAGGACAATATCTGCATGGAGTTTGTATGTTCCTGTGTTTGCGTGGGTTTCCTCCGGGTACTCTGGTTTCTTCCCACACTCCAAAGATATACTGATAGGGAACTTAGATGAGCGCCACTGGGGAGAGAGTGATGCTAATGTTTGTAAAGCGCTGGGAAAGATAGCAGCGCTATATAAGTGCATAAAAAAAAAAAATTACAATGTTACCCTGTATTATATATCATTAGACTGCTCCCCTGTTTTGTATATCATTAGACTGTCCCCCTATTATATATCATTTGACTGCTACCACTGTCTTGTATATATTAAACTGCTACCCTGTATTATATATCATTAGACTGCTTCCTGTATTATATTTCATTAGACTGCTTCCTGTATTATATTTCATTAGAATGTCCCCTGTATTATATATCACTGACTGCTCCCCTGTAATATATATCATTAGACTGCTCTCCTCTTATATATCATTAGAGTGTTCCTCTGTATTATATATCATTAGACTGCCTACCTATTATATATCATTAGACTGCTCTCTGCACTATATATTATTGGACTGCTCCCTCATATTATATATCATTAGACTGCTCCTCCTGTCATATATTATTAGACTGCTCCCTCATATTATATATCATTAAACTGGTCCCTAGTGCAGCCACCTTCCAAGCACTCACCCTACAACAGAGCCATCTTTACTGTGGACTGCTGGCAGAGGACGGAGGATCTCTGGTTATGGATATTATATAAAGGTGTTCTATATGATGATGGATATTATATAAGGGCGTTCTATATGATGATACATATTGCACTATGGTGCCCCACTGTCTGGGGTATGATGTCCTCTTTTCAAAGGGTGTTATGTCCTCCTTTCTGGATATCATATAAGGTGCAGTAGCCTCCTTAAAGGGTAACTGTCATGTTTTCATAAAAATATCTATTTTAGCATATGTTACTGCTACAGCAGCATTATGCATAAAGCAATCTTTAGTTTCTTCACATACCACTGTTTTCCTTGAGTTTTTCCCTTAGTCACAGCTGTTTAAACATTTACAATCTGAGGACCTTCTCAACATGGCTCCTCTGCCAGTTCTCTGAGGCCAAAACTGCTTTCCCTCTCTTCCCATACACACTTGCTGTAGCCAGCAGCTCCCTGCTAGCCAATCAGATTAGATTACTGAGAGACATGCGTCCTCACTCTGAAGGCATGCAGTGTAGAGGGGCCGCCCTCTGTCTTCTGTTTATACTAAAAAGAAGACAGACAAGCCCTAGCAATGGTCTTTTAAAGAGGACCTTTCACCTGGATATCCTTAATCTAATTATTATCCTACCTTATAGTGCGGCCCCAAACAAACTATAAAGAATCGCAGTTCTTCCGCGAGATCTTGAGCTCCTTCTCCTTAGCTAAGAGCGGGACGCTCTGATTGAATGTGCTCGCAGCCAGAGAGAAGATAACCGTGCCCAGGAGAAATACAAATCCACGCCTAGTATAAACGAGTCGCCTCATTAGGATATGATGCGCCAAAAGATACAGGGACCACAGCGGACGAACGGGGGTTCTTTAGAAAAAAAAGTGCCAAGACATCAGTGGGGGCCGCACTATAAGGTAGGATAATAATTAGATTAAGGATATCCAGGTGAAAGGTCCTCTTTAACACCTTAGGGACGCATGACGTACCGGTACGGCATGTTTCCCGGTACGTCATGGGTTTAAACCGCGATTGCGGCGCGGCGGGGGTTAATCGGGACAGGATGCCCGCTGAAATCATTCAGCGGGCATCCTGTCACAACGTCGGGGGGGTCATGTGTCAAATCAGACCTACGGTTTGCGGCTTTACCTGCGGTTGCGGCGGCGATCGGGCGGTGCCATCGAGTCCCCATGCGGCTGTAGGGGGGACCCGATGGCATGTAAGGCAGCGCTATGTCTAAGGAAGGCATCGTGCTGCCTTCCGAAGAAGAGCCTGTGAGATCCCGCCCCCTGGATCTCACAGGCCCCGGAAGCTGTATGAGTAATAGACACAGTATTACTCATACAGCCAATGCATTCCAATACAGAAGTATTGGAATGCATTGTAAAGGAATATACCCCCCAAAGTTCAAGTCCCAAAGTGGGACAAAAAATAAAGTGAAAAAAAAAGTTTAAAAAATAAAGTTTCCCCCAAAAAAATATAAAAGTTTCAAGTAAAAATAAACAAAAACGTCATTTTCCCCAAATAAAGTTAAAAAAATTGGTAAAAAGTAGGGGGGAAAAAAAGTATACATATTAGGTATCGCCGCGTCCGTATAGACCAGCTCTATATACATATTACATGATCTAACCCCTCAGATGAACACCGTAAAAAATAAAAACTGTGCTAAATAAACAATTTTTTTGTCACCTTACATCACAAAAAGTACAACAGCAAGCGATCAAAAAGGCGTTTGCCCACCAAAATAGTACCAATCTAACCGTCACCTTATCCCGCAAAAAATGAGCCCCTACCTGAGACAATCGCCCAAAAAATAAAAAAACTATGGCTCAGAATATGGAGACACTAAAGCATCATTTTTTTTGTTTGAAAAAAGCTGTTATTGTGTAAAACTTACATAAATAAAAAAAAGTATACATATTTGGTATCGCCGCGTTCTCAGATGAACACCGTAAAAAATAAAAAATATAAACTGTGCTAAATAAACAATTTTTTGGCACCTTACATCACAAAAAGTGTAATAGCAAGCGATCAAAAAGTCATATGCACCCCAAAATAGTGCCAATAAAACCGTCATCTCATCCCGCAAAAAATTAGACCCCACCTAAGATAATCGCCGAAAAACTGAAAAAACTATGGCTCTCAGAATATGGAGACACTAAAACATGATTTTTTTTTTTATAAATATTTATTTAAAATTATATTATTGTGCAAAACTTACATAAATAAATAAAAAGTATACATATTAGGTATCGCCGCGTCCGTATCGACCGGATCTATAAAAATATCACATGACCTAACCCCTCAGATGAACACCGTAAAAAAAAATTAAATAAAAACTGTGCTAAATAAACCATTTTTTGTCACCTTACATCACAAAAAGCGATCAAAAAGTCACACGCACCCCAAAATAGTGCCAATAAAACCGTCATCTCATCCCCCAAAAATCATACCCTACCCAAGGTAATCAAATAAAAATTATGGCTCTCAGACTATGGAAACACTAAAACATGATTTTTTTTGCTTCAAAAATGAAATCATTGTGTAAGGGTACTTTCACACTTGCGGCAGGACGGATTCGACAGGCTGTTCACCATGTCGGATCCGTCCTGCGGCTATTTCGCCGTGCCGCCGGACCGCCGCTCCGTCCCCATTGACTATAATGGGGGCGGAGCTCCGGCGCAGCACGGCGGTGCACGGCGAAAGGCCGCCGGACTAAAATTACTGCATGTCAGGTTTTTTAGTCCGGCGGCTATAGTCAATGGGGACGGAACGACGGAACGGCGGTCCGGCGGCACGGCGAAATAGCCGCAGGACGGATCCGACATGGTGAACAGCCTGTCGGATCCGTCCTGCCGCAAGTGTGAAAGTAGCCTAAAACTTACATAAATAAAAGAAAAGTATACATATTAGGTATCGCCGCATCCGTGACAACCTGGTCTATAAAAATATCACATGATCTAACCTGTCAGATGAATCATATGTACCCTAAACTAGTACCAACAATACTGCCACCCTATCCCATAGTTTATAAAATGGGGCCACTTTTTTGGAGTTTCTACTCTAGGGGTGCATCAGGGGGGCTTCAAATGGGACATGGTGTCAAAAAAACCAGTCCAGCAAAATCTGCCTTCCAAAAACCATATGGCATTCCTTTCCTTCTGCGCCCTGCCGTGTGCTCGTACTGCTGTTTACGACCACATATGGGGTGTTTCTGTAAACTACAGAATCAGGGCCATAAATATTGAGTTTTGTTTGGCTGTTAACCCTTGCTTTGTTACTGGGAAAAATGGATTAAAATGGAAAATTTGCCAAAAAATTTAAATTCAGAAATGTCATCTCCATTTGCCTATAACTCTTGTGGAACACCTAAAGGGTTAACGACGTTTGTAAAATCTGTTTTGAATACCTTGAGGGGTGTAGTTTCTTAGTTTCTTAGTTGGGGTCACTTTTATGGAGTTTCTACTCTAGGGGTGCATCAGGGGGCTTCAAATGGGATATGGTGTAAAAAAAAACAGTCCAGCAAAACCTGCCTTCCAAAAACCGTATGGCATTCCTTTCCTTCTGCGCCCTGCCATGTGCCCGTACAGCGGTTTACGACCACATATGGGGTGTTTCTGTAAACTACAGAATCAGGGCCATAAATAGTAAATGTAGTTTATAGAATGGGGTCATTTTTGGGTGGTTTCTATTATGTAAGCCTCGCAAAGTGACTTCAGACGTGAACTGGTCCCTAAAAATGTGGTTTTTGAAAGATTTGCTTCTAAACTTCTAAGCCTTGTAACATCCCCAAAAAATAAAATATCATTCCCAAAATGATCCAAACATGAAGTAGACATATGGGGAATGTAAAGTAATAACTATTTTTGGAGGTATTACTATGTATTATAGAAGTAGAGAAATTGAAACTTGGAAATTTGCCATTTTTTACAAATTTTTGGTAAATTTGGTATTTTCTTATAAATAAAACATTCTCAGAATGGCCTGGATAAGTCAAAGCGTTTAAAAGTTATCCGCACTTAAAGTGACACTGGTCAGATTTGCAAAAAATGGCCAAGTCCTTAAGGTGAAATAGGGCTGAGTCCTTAAGGGGTTAAAAGGCAAGAAAAACCATACAGATCTGGTATCGCTGTAATTGTTCTGAACAGGTCAGTTTTATCTCATCGGTAGAGTTGAGTGAACTTGTGGTTTAAGTTCGGCGTCTAAAGTTCGGGTTATCGATGAATCACGTTATGGATTCTAAATTCTGTTATGGTCCGTGGTAGCGGAATCCATAACGCGATTCTTCGATAACCCGAATCCGAACTTTAGACGCCGAACTTAAAACACAAGTTCGCTCAACACTACTCATAGGTAACGCCATAAAAACAAACCCCAAAAATTATATAAATGTGGTATCGCTGTAATCGTACTGACCTGGAGAATGAAGAGAACAGGTGTTGCGGAGCTTCACGGTATACCCTCAATATCTTCACTTAAATCCCCTTGTAGCTGAAGAAGCAGGTCAATATCCAAGAGACAATTTCCCCAGTGACTGGACGACACACAGTTTGGGAGTCAACTGACTTTACTAGGCATGCGCACCTGGTTTCAAACCTCCAACAGCCTCATTTACATACAATACATAGATTACTATGGTACAAGGAGAAGTGGGGTCAGACAATAGCAAGGGCTGATGGGAGGTTGAGGGGGGTCACTGCAGCTAGTTTAAACTGGTCTCCCAGTGTCCCTGAGACAACACCCTGCTGGGGAAACAATGGGACAGGAAAAGGGGGAAGGGGAAGAGGTACAGACAAGAAAGACATTCTATAAGTGGCGATGTTTGCCACAATGCTCCCCCAGAACCAAGCCGGCATACACAGTCTGATCCCAACGGATCAGCTTGGGGATGTCCGGAGGAGCGCTCACAGATCACTTTTCAAGTTCAGTTTGTCTGGATAACCCGTCGGCGTTGCCATTTTGCTTCCCAGGGCGGTAGTGGATGGTAAAGTCAAAAGGCTGCAGCGCCAAACTCCAGCGCAGCAGCCTGGCATTGTCTCCTGACACCCTGTTCAGCCACACCAACAGGTTGTGATCTGTGAGTAAGGAAAAGGGTTGTCCATACAAATAGGGCTGCAGCTTTTTAAGGGCCCACACCACGGCCAGGCATTCTTTTTCTATGGCGGCGTAGCTTACTTCCCGGGGTAAAAGTTTTCTGCTTAAGTAAGCCACTGGATGCTCGCCGCCATCTTCTCCGACTTGGCTCAGTACTGCCCCCAATCCAAACATAGAAGCGTCTGTGTGGACGAGAAAGTGTTTAGTTGGATCAGGGGCGGCAAGTACAGGTGAATTCACAAGAGCCGTTTTTAGTTGCTGGAATGCCTGCTCACACTCTGGGGTCCAGACTACTATCTTAGGAAGATTCTTGCGGGTCAAATCGGTGAGGGGTTTGGCCAGGGTACTGTAGTTGGGTACAAATCCTGCGGTACCTAGGAATGCCAGTACTTGAGTTTTGGTATGAGGGGTTGGCCATTTGGCTACAGCCTCTACCTTAGCCGGTTCGGGATTTTGTTGGCCGCTCCCTACCCGATGTCCTAGGTATTGGACTTCTGCCATCCCTATATGGCACTTACTGGGTTTCAGAGTTAATCCTGCCTCCCTAATACGGTCTAGTACGGCTCCTATGTGGGTCAGGTGTTCAGTACAGGAGTGGCTGAAGATCGCTATATCATCTAGATAGGCGCAAGCGTACTCCTGGAACCCATCCAATAGCCGATCCACCATCCTCTGAAAAGTAGCCGGAGCGTTTTTCATCCCAAATGGCATGACCTTAAATTGGTACAGGCCAAACGGGGTGACAAACGCCGACTTAGGGATGGCGTCTTCGGCTTTCGGAATCTGCCAATACCCCTTACAAAGATCTATTGTGTTGAGGTATTGGCCCCTGGCCATTTTGTCCAGGAGCTCGTCTATCCGGGGCATAGGGTAGGCATCGGATATGGTCTTATCATTTAGCCTCCGGTAGTCTACGCAGAAGCGGGTAGTCCCATCCCACTTCGGCACCAGAACTACTGGGGAGGCCCAAGGGCTTTCAGAGTGCTCTATGACTCCTAGTTGTATCATTTCTTCAATTTCCTTGTGCATATTATCCTTTATGGATTCAGGTATGCGGTAAGGAGGTTGGCGGAGAGGGGTCTGCCCTGGTGTTTCTACTCTGTGGGTGGCTAACGGGGTGTACCCGGGGAGATTAGAAAAAGTGGTTCCTTTTTCCCTTATTAGACTATGAGCCTGCTCCCTTTCCTGGGGACTCAGCCGTTCACCTAACTGAACCTCTTCCAGGTCCTCTTTCTGGCCCTCTTTCTCTAGGAGGTCTGGGAGAGGTAAATTGTCAAAGTCCTCTGCGGCAGAGGCGCAAATAGCGGTCACCTCTTCTATGCGCTCGTAGTAGGGCTTCAGCATGTTCACATGGAGCATGCGTCTGCCCCCTGCTCCAGCGCACGGGCCGATCACATAGGTGGTATCGCAGATTTGCTCCACCACCTTGTATGGGCCCTGCCAGGAGGCCTGCAGCTTGTCATTAGGGACTGGCCGTAGGATTAACACCTTCTGCCCGACCTGAAAGCTGCGGTCCCTGGCCCCCTTATCATACCATCTGCGCTGTCGTTGTTGGGCTGCTTGGAGGTTAGTACGTACCGTCTGGGTCAGAGCCTCCAAGCGTTCCCTAAACTCCAGCACGTATGGGACAATAGGGGTACCATTCGTAGTTACCCCTCCCTCCCAGTGTTCTCTGATAAGGTCTAAGAGACCCCTCACTCTCCTCCCGAACAATAATTCAAAAGGGGAGAATCCCGTGGATTCTTGGGGTACTTCCCTATAGGCAAAGAGCAAGTGGGGCAAAAACCGTTCCCAGTCTTTTTGAGTGTCTATGAACGTGCGGATGATCTGTTTAAGTGTTCCGTTAAACCGTTCACAGAGCCCATTGGACTGGGGGTGGTAGGCGGAGTTTACGATCGGTTTCACCCCACACACTTTCCAGAGTTGGTGGGTGACCTCTGCAGTGAACTGGGTGCCCCTATCCGATATAATCTCCCGGGGAAATCCCATACGGGAGAATATTCGCATAAGGGCATCGGCTATAGTCTCTGCATGTACATTGGTCAACACCACTGCCTCTGGGTATCTAGTGGCGTAGTCCACTACGGTCAAGATGTATTTCTTGCCGGAGGGACTGGGTTTCGCTAGGGGTCCTATTATGTCTACAGCTACTCGACTGAAGGGTTCTTCAATTATGGGCAGGGATCTGAGTTTGGCTTTATAGCGATCCCCTCTCTTCCCTACCCTCTGGCAGGTATCGCACGTTTGACAGTATTGTCTAATATCCTTTGAGATACCTGGCCAGAAGAAGTTCTGCGTCAGCCGATGTTTCGTTCGGCTGATTCCTAAATGTCCTGATAATGGTATATCGTGCGCGATGCGCAGCAACTCTTGTCTATACTTTCGGGGTACCACTAACTGCTTAGTGGGCACGGGTATGGACCCTGCTACTACCTTCTCTGCATAGCGGTATATGAGACCTTTGTTCCAAGCATATCTCTCTCCCTCCAACCCTCCTTGGTCCTTGTTTATCCTATCTTTATATACCTGCAGGGAGGGATCTAGGGCCACCTCACTGCCAAATATCCAGGGGGGCATCCCAGGGGAGAATAGGAGTGGTGTGTGGCATATTGTTTACCTGAGCCTCAGAGTGATCGGATGGAGCCATGGTGCGTGCTTGCTGCCGGGTAACAACCGGGTAGGCCTTTTGGATAGTTGGTTGAGGGACAAAAGCAGAGTCGTTGCCCAAAATAATATCAGCGGGCAAATCCTGCATAATTCCCACCTCCACGTTTCCATGCCCTGCCCCCCAATTCAAATGCACCTTGGCAGTGGGAACTTAGTAAATTGCTCCCCCTGCCACCCATACAGCTACACAGTCTCCGGTGAGGGTGTGCTTAGGCACCAAATGATTTCGGACCAGGGTTAACGTGGCCCCAGAGTCACGTAATCCTTGTATACTCTTCCCCTCCATGTGTACCACCTGGCGGTGCCCCTGGCGGTTGTCTGAGGCGGCTTGTATGGGGTTTACCTCGTGTAGGATCCCCAGAGGCTCTTCTATTGAGGTGACTGTGGATGTTGGGAGCACAGATTCTCTTTGGCAGCAGTGTACTGCAGCCCGATTTGGGGGAGGAGGACCCTGGTGGTTCCAGTTCTGGCGAGGTCGGTTACGTGGGCAGTCTCTCTGGATGTGCCCCTGTTGGTTGCAGGTGTGGCAGCTGATCGGTGGTCGGGTATTGTACCTAGGAGGGTCATAGGCGTGCGCAGCCTATTGCATTAGGGTGTGCACCCTAAAGCACAAACACAGACGCAGCGCACGCACCTGTGTATGTATGTGTATATATATATATATATTATATATATACACAAATACACTCTGTATACATACAGACCTGCACTATCAATATAATGAAGGGAGAAGAAATCATTTTTAAACTTACCGTATTTTTCGCCCTATAAGACGCTCTATTCGCCCTATAAGGTTTTAGAGAGGGACAATAAGAAAAAAAAATTCATTACACTTCAGGTCAGACCACCAATCAGACCCCCAATGTCAATAAGACCCCAATAAGACCTCAGATCAGACCCCAATGTGAATGACCCCCAATTAGACCTCAGATAAGAGCCCCAGTGCCTCATATCAGCCCCCAGTGCCTCATATCAGCCCCCAGTGCCTCATATCAGCCCCCAGTGCCTCATATCAATCCCCCGTGCCCCATATAAATCCCCCGTGCCCCATATAAAATAAAATAAAAAAAACACTTTCCTGCTCCGGACGCTGCCACTCCTCACCGCTCGCGCTCGGTAATCCTCTTGTACAGTATGCTGTGTGGGCACGCACAGTGTGAGGTCACAGCGCGGCCTCACACTGTGCGCAGCATTCACAGTGGAGCGCATGAGGACCAGGAAGAGGTGAGTATAGCGCTTCCTGGCCCTCTGGTACTAATAACTTGATTAGTATTCGCCCCATAAGACGCAGGGGCATTTTCCCCCCACTTTTGGGGGAAAAAATGCATCTTATGGGGCGAAAAAGTGCAGCACGGGGGTGACAGAACCAGTGCTTCCTCTAAGCCTTGGCAGCTGCTGAGCGGGATCGGCTCAGAGCTGGGCACAGCGCCATCAAAAGTGGGCGATAGGAAAACCTAAGATAATTGTCACATCAAAGAGCATAAAAACCACTGTGCCATCCCGTACAATATACAGTATAACCCCTGCACCATCCCGTACAATATACAGTATAACCCCTGCACCATCCCGTACAATATACAGTATAACCCCTGCACCATCCCGTACAATATACAGCATTGTCCTCTCTGTTATCACTGGACATTGCTCTCCATATAAAACCATACGGGGGAAAAAATCTCATTGATCCAGAGAACTTACATAGAAAAACTAATAACCAAGAGGCTAAACAAAACCTTGTTTCTGACCCTTATGTTAAAACATAACTTTCATTTGATTGCTCTAATACCTAAAGGAAAAAATATATTTTTAAAAAAAGCTGCTGTTTCTCTAGATGACCTTATGTTGATAGTAGTGGTAGTAGTGGTAATAGAGTCTCAAGGGTCTATAAAAGCAGCTACACTATTTTTGCAAACCTTTGAGACTCTATTAACACTACTATCAACATAAGGTCATCTAAAGAAACAGTAGGTTTTAAAAAAAATAATTCCTTTAGGTGTTAAAACATAACTTTCATTAGATTGCTCTAACACCTAAACGGAAAAAAATAATAATTTAACCTGCTTTTTCTCTAGATGACCTTATGTTAATAGTAGTGTTAATAGAGTCTCAAAGGTCTGTAAAAATAGTGTAGCTGCTTTTATAGACCCCTGAGACTCTATTACCACTACTATAATGTCATCTAGAGAAACAGCAGCTTTTTAAAATGATTTTTTTTCCATTAGGTGTTAAAGCAATCAAATGAAAGTTATGTTTTAACATAAGGGTCAGAAGCAGGTTTTTTTTTGCCTCTGTCTTGGCTATTAGTTTTTCCATTCATAAAGCTCTAGATTGAGCTCCCACCCAGCAGTAGATAGAGGCCTGCAGGACATTTCACCTTGTCACATCACCTGGGCACATGGGGATGGCTCCATTCCTATGCTGTCCCTGGCACTTCCTCAGCAGCAGGGGTGGCGCTCTTCCTGTTTTCATAATAACTGAAAAGGAAGCTGCTGCTGCTGTGTTCAGCTCCCGAGAGAAGAGGGTGTGAGAGGATCAGCCAATAGCAGGGCAGCCAGCTGATACTGGCCAATCAGCAGCCTCCTCCCTTATAACAGAGCTCTGTAATGTACAGAGCTCTGTTATTGGAGATTTCAGGCATCAGCTGTATTGCTCTGCTGCCTGCAGTGCCGCACATTGTAAACCTCAAGTCGGCTTGATTAGGGTGTGCCCAGGCACACCCGGCACACCCCGTGCGCACGCCTATGAGGAGGGTACTGGTTGTGGCTCGCGGCTGGTCGTGGGTGAGCCAAGGTAGTCACTGCTGGCAGAGGGGTGGTAGATCCATACGTGGTCCGGTGTGGTGTGCGTTGGTCTCGCCTGGTGTCTTGGAACTCGTCAGCTAGCTTGGCTGCCTCTGGTAGGGTACGGGTACAAAAGGGTTGTCTGGGGTTTGCGATCTCGTACCCAATTTTGCAGTTCTGTGGTTAGTCCATTAAAAAACTGCTCCATTACTATTAACTGGAACATCTCTTCCATAGTGGTGACCCGTGTCGCTTCCATCCACCCCTTGGCGGCTCGCTGTAGTCGGTGTGCCCATTCAGTGTGTGAGTCTTTTGTTTGTTTCTTGATGTCCCGGAATTTGAGTCGGTATGCCTCAGCGGTAATGGCATACCGTGCTAGGATGGCTTGTTTGACTTTGTGATAATTCCTGATGTCTTCGTCTGGGACGGTTCAGTATGCCTCTGCGGCGCGCCCTGACAATCTACCTGCCAGCAGAGGTACTTGGTCGGCTGGGCTGATGTCGTGTAGCTGGCACAACCTTTCGAAATCCTGTAGGTATTCGTCAATATCACTTTCTCCTTCTGTGTAATTTTTAAAAGCTTGGTTTTCCCTGGGTAGTGCTGGTGGGCGCTGGGGCTCCTTCCCCAACTCGCTGAACAGCGTTTTGCTTAGCTACAATGTACTTGTGTACATCTGCTATCAGTCTTTCCAGTGTCTCCACGGAGGGGGTGTTTAGGTAAAAAGCTAACCTGCAGGTCAGTTTTATCTCAAAGGGAACGCTGTAAAAACAAAACCCATAAAATTCTGATGGAATTGCATTTTTCCCAGTTCCACCCCCTTTGGAATTTTTTTTTTTTTTTAAACTTTCAATTTTTATTGATTTTTCAACATAAGAAAATCAGACAGTAAATATGTCATTTGCATAAGCCAGAACAATGTTAAGATTTGCAAGTACAACTTTGACATTTATATTGTGATGTTACATATTTAAGCCAACAAAAGAATACCAGCTAATAAATGTCACTTGTATAATCCAGCAACTATCACTTAATATATGTTAAGCATATTGATGACATATACAACAAATTGTAACATAGTCAATTCAAGAACAAGACTAATAGATTGAATCCAGAACTTGTGATCCATTTCTAAGATATATTTTATTCTATACTTTAGTGTACCGCTATATATGCTTACCCTATACCGTAATCCATCCACCGTCCTCCATCCACCGCTCTCTCCCGCTATGTATGTATACCACAGTATTAGTCCCTACAGAGCTATAGAGTGAATCTTAACTGCAAACGGGCATGAGCTCCACAATTCCCATCTTTTGTGAGCCCTTAAGCGTTCAGAGTAAGAATCTGCATATATATATTCATGTTGCATATACTGGTTAACTAGTGAGATCACATCAGGCACCTGAGGAGTAATGGGCAGCTTCCATGAGGTTGCAATAAGCTTCCTTGCAGCTGAGAGAATGCCCATCATAACCGGTCTATGGGAGTGAGGTAAATCTCCTATTCCGATGGATAACACAGCTAATGGAGGGTCGAGGGGGATCTGGAAGCCCGCCACTGTCGAGATAAGGTCAAAAATCTTCCTCCAAAAAGGGAGAATAATAGGGCATGACCACCACATATGTGATAAGCTTCCCTTTTCCCCACAATTCCTCCAGCAGTTTGAACTATATTCAGGATCCATGTGTGCTATGCGGGCCGGCGTCAAGTACCATCTAAGTTGTATTTTCCTATTTTGTTCAATGTGATTAATACATTTGGCAGTAGCTATCGTCCAGTGGAAAGCATCCCTCCACTCCCCGACCGACCAAGAGCTTTCAAATTCTTCTTCCCATTTCACCATAAAGTTAAGCTTTGTTTCTAAAGTAGGGTCAAGTGCATGATATGCAGTAGCAAGGCCTTTCCCCTGACCTGTCGTACCAGTAAAGTATTTACCAAAAGGGGTCGTTTCATTCATTGAAATAGTGGGAAGTCTCGTTCTGTGCAGCATATGCCTAACTTGTAGGTACTGATAAAAACAAGTGTTAGGTATATCATAATTCTGATGTAAGGTCTCAAATGTTTTCATAGTATCACCTTCATACAACTGATCCAGACGTGTGATACCTGCCTTCTCCCATTTATCTAAGGAGAGATCAGGGACCCCATATGTAAGCGCAACCAGTGGGATCTCAGATCTCTTAGGTGTGAAAAGCAACCCTTTCTCTATATAATTGGACCAGGTCCAAACTGCCGCTTGCATAGTCAAGAGAGGGTGTAGGTTTTGTGTAGGTGGATTCTAATTCATGCCATCTCTGTAGCGAGGAAGGCGCCCACCACTCTTTAGTCTGCTCAATGAGGTTCGCCTTATAATAACGAATGAGGTCCGGGACTCCAAGGCCCCCTTCTCTCAGTTTTGGGTATAGGGCTCGACGGTCCACCCTAGGTGCTTTGTTACCCCATATAAATTTTATAAGGTCCGACTGCAATATTTTTAATATTTTTTGTGGAATGATAAGAGGAATACATCTAAGTTTATAGAGGATCTTAGGAAGAATCATCATTTTGACCGCATTAATTCTGGCCAGCCATGACATAAACAGTTTAGAATACTCGGCATAGTCTGTTAGTAATTCTTTTCTCAGGGAGTCGAGATTGCTTCTCACCAAATTTTGTATACGAGGTGTTAATAGTATGCCCAGGTAAACTATGCCATCCTCTGCCCACTGAAATGGAGCCCTCGCCAGAATTTCCCTTTTGAGGGGTTCTTGGATCGCAAATGGGAGAATATGCGATTTTGTAACATTAAGTTTATAGAAGGAGGCTT
Source organism: Bufo bufo (assembly GCF_905171765.1). Taxonomy (NCBI): domain Eukaryota; kingdom Metazoa; phylum Chordata; class Amphibia; order Anura; family Bufonidae; genus Bufo; species Bufo bufo. Next base: position 91,172,299 of record NC_053396.1, read on the forward strand.
GAGCATATTCATTTAAGACTTCCATAACATTTGGGAGAGATATCTCTGGGTCCGTAAGTGATAACAGGACATCATCTGCGTATAATCCTATTTTGTGTGATGCATTACCCACATGTATACCTAAAATACCTGGGTCCAAGCGGATTCTTTCTGCCAGGGGCTCCATCACTAGCGCAAAAACCAACGGTGACAACGGGCAGCCTTGTCTGGTACCGTTCGTTATATCAAAGCTTTTGGAATAAACCTTTGGAATTTTTTTTAAAGATTCCCACTACATGGTACAACTGGTCTTGCAAAAAAAAAAAGAAAAAGATAAAGAAACAAGCCCTCATACGACTATGAGAACGGAAAAGGTAAAAATCGCTCAGTCCTTAAGGGGTCACAAAATAACTTTTTCCTTTAAAAAGGTTTTTAATGTAACAAATTTCAAAAATAAAGGCTAGTCCCTAACAAGTTAATTTATTTGTAAACTGGCTTTTGTCTGCATCTTGGCATTGTGGCCGTTTGTGCAGTCACCTGGACCCTGGCATTTTTTTTTACTTATAATTTATTATTTATAACATTATTGCACACATTCAAAGATGGAAAAGGCAGTGAAGGTAAAAAAAAAATACATCCCCGCAATCTCCTGACAGTGAGATCCCCGCTTTAGCAACTGCACAATTAACGTACATTTACAATCCCTACAAGGCTGTTCAGAGACGTCTTTGCAGAGGTAATGCTGATTGTCTGGATGTTTAAAATCTTTGAGCAAATGGTTAATCAATAAATAACTTGCATTTCCGTAATAGTGCTAGTGGGGAAAAAAATGATATCTACATCTAATGTAACAAGTTAATGGTTCTTAAAAACATTGGTGTAAAGGATAACTTGCTTAAAAGGGTTGTCCCATGAAAAATATTCTACAGTTTTCAAACCAGCACCTGGATCTGAATACTTTTGTAATTGCATGTAAATTTTGTGTAGCCAATCAGTTATTCAATAAAATGTATCTTTATGGTGCCACTCAATTTCTTATTTCTTTGTCCTGCTCACCGAGAAGGCCGCACATGCATGGAATCTGATTGGTTGCCATTGGTAGTTTTCCTTTACACCAGTTTAGATATACACTCACCTAAAGAATTATTAGGAACACCTGTTCTATTTCTCATTAATGCAATTATCTAGTCAACCAATCACATGGCAGTTGCTTCAATGCATTTAGGGGTGTGGTCCTGGTCAAGACAATCTCCTGAACTCCAAACTGAATGTCAGAATGGGAAAGAAAGGTGATTTAAGCAATTTTGAGCGTGGCATGGTTGTTGGTGCCAGACGGGCCGGTCTGAGTATTTCACAATCTGCTCAGTTACTGGGATTTTCACGCACAACCATTTCTAGGGTTTACAAAGAATGGTGTGAAAAGGGAAAAACATCCAGTATGCGGCAGTCCTGTGGGCAAAAATGCCTTGTGGATGCTAGAGGTCAGAGAAGAATGGGCCGACTGATTCAAGCTGATAGAAGAGTAACGTTGACTGAAATAACCACTCGTTACAACCGAGGTATGCAGCAAAGCATTTGTGAAGCCACAACACGCACAACCTTGAGGCAGATGGGCTACAACAGCAGAAGACCCCACCGGGTACCACTCATCTCCAGTACGAATAGGAAAAAGAGGCTACAATTTGCACAAGCTCACCAAAATTGGACTGTTGAAGACTGGAAAAATGTTGCCTGGTCTGATGAGTCTCGATTTCTGTTGAGACATTCAAATGGTAGAGTCCGAATTTGGCGTAAACAGAATGAGAACATGTATCCATCATGCCTTGTTACCAGTGTGCAGGCTGGTGGTGGTGGTGTAATGGTGTGGGGGATGTTTTCTGGGCACACTTTAGGCCCCTTAGTGCCAATTGGGCATCGTTAAAATGCCACGGGTTACCTGAGCATTGTTTCTGACCATGTCCATCCTTTCATGACCACCATGTACCCATCCTCTGATGGCTACTTCCAGCAGGATAATGCACCATGTCACAAAGCTCGAATCATTTCAAATTGGTTTCTTGAACATGACAATGAGTTCACTGTACTAAAATGGCCCCCACAGTCACCAGATCTCAACCCAATAGAGCATCTTTGGGATGTGGTGGAACGGGAGCTTCGTGCCCTGGATGTGCATCCCTCAAATCTCCATCAACTGCAAGATGCTATCCTATCAATATGGGCCAAAATTTCTAAAGAATGCTATCAGCACCTTGTTGAATAAATGCCACGTAGAATTAAGGCAGTTCTGAAGACAAAAGGGGGTCCAACACCATATTAGTATGGTGTTCCTAATAATTCTTTAGGTGAGTGTATATCCCCAGTATGTCCGTAAGACCTAAAATAGCATTAATGTCCACTAGTTTTGATGGAATCTATAACAGAGACCTATAAGGGAGCCTCCCACACAGATGTGAACAGGCCCTTAGCATGCATTTATACTGCACAGAGAGCAACATAAAAATAAAAAACAGTTCTAGAATACATTTTTGTTCACCTTCCCCCCCCCCCCCCCCCAAAATGAATAAATAAATGAACAAAAAGTTTCATGTTACCCAAATTATACCAATCAAAACTACATCTCAGGGTACTTTCACACTAGCGTTTTTGTTTTCCAGTATTGAGTTCCGTCATCAGTTTTATCCTAATGCATTCTGAATGGAGAGCATTCCGTTCAGGATGCATCAGTTCAGTCCCTCTTACGTTTTTTGGAGGGAGAAAATACCGCAGCATGCTGCAGTTTTCTCTCAAAAATACTGATCACTTGTGGGAATGCCGGATCCGGCATTAATTTACATTGAAGTGTATTAATGCCGGATCCGGCATTAAGTGTTTCGGCAAAACGGATCTGCAGATCTTTAAAAATGCAAAAAAAATTAATACCGGATCCACTAGAGAGACAGATCCGGTATTTCAATGCATTTGTCAGACGGATCCGCATCTGGATACATCTGACAAATGCCATCAGTTTGAGTCCGGATTGCCGGATCTGGCAGGCAGTTCCGGCTACGGAACTGCCTGCCAGAATCCTCTGCCGCAAGTGTGAAAGTACCCTCACCCTGAAATAATGCCTGTAGTAGAAATATTAAAAAGTTATGAGTGTTTGAATATGCTAATGCAATAACATTTTTTTTTAAGTAGTGAAACATGATAAGCATCATTTTTACCACATAATGAACACTGTAAAAACATACCGCTTGTTTGTGAACATTCATTCACACAACTTTATTTTGTATCTGTATCCAGGGCCGGTGCAAGGATTTTTGCCGCCCTAGGCAAGATAAAAATTGCCGCCCCCCCTTATCAGATGATCTGTGGATGACGCACTGTTATGGGGGGGATCTGTGGATGACGCACTGTTATGGGGGGGTCTGTGGATGACGCACTGTTATGGGGGGGTCTGTGGATGACGCACTGTTATGGGGGGGGTCTGTGGATGACGCACTGTTATGGGGGGGGGGTCTGTGGATGACGCACTGTTATGGGGGGGGGTCTGTGGATGACGCACTGTTATGGGGGGGGGGTCTGTGGATGACGCACTGTTATGGGGGGGGTCTGTGGATGACGCACTGTTATGGGGGGGGTCTGTGGATGACGCACTGTTATGGGGGGGGTCTGTGGATGACGCACTGTTATGGGGTGGGTCTGTGGATGACGCACTGTTATGGGGGGGGTCTGTGGATGACGCACTGTTATGGGGGGGGTCTGTGGATGACGCACTGTTATGGGGGGGGTCTGTGGATGACGCACTGTTATGGGGGGGGTCTGTGGATGACGCACTGTTATGGGGGGGGTCTGTGGATGACGCACTGTTATGGGGGGGGTCTGTGGATGACGCACTGTTATGGGGGGGGTCTGTGGATGACACGCTGTTATGGGGGGGTCTGTGGATGACGCGCTGTTATGGGGGGGGTCTGTGGATGATGCACTGTTATGGGGGGGGTCTGTGGATGATGCACTGTTACGGGGGGGTCTGTGGATGACACTTATGTCATCCACAGATCCCCATAAGTGTCATCTACAGATCCCCCATCAGATGCATCAGTGTGGAGGCGGAGACACTCATGGTGGGACCCGGTGCAGTGATTCTACTCTAATACACCGGGCCCCGCAGCTGTTAAGTACATTCAATCCGAATGGGTCCGCAATTACTGTACTGTACTTACTGTAGTACCTTATGTATAGCATTAAGACGGCGCAGACCGGCAGCTCCCTCGGTCATGCGCCGCCTGCCGCAGCTCCCTCCTCATGCGCCGCCTGCCTGCTTATCTCACTTTATGAATGAACAGGCAGACGGGCAGGCAGCGCATGAGGAGGGAGCTGGGGCAGGCGGTGCATGACCGAGGGAGCTGCCGGTCTGCGCCATCTTAATGCTATACATAAGGTACTAGTACAGCAAGTACAGTACAGTAATTGCGGACCCATTCGGATTGAATGTACTTAACAGCTGCGGGGCCTGGTGTATTAGAGTAGAGTCACTGCACCGTGCCCCGCCATGAGTGTCCCCGCCTCCTCCCTCCACACTGATACTTCGCTGGCCGCGCTGTGCAGCATAGCGGCCAGCGAAGTATCCCCAATCCGCTTTATAAGACGCACGGCCATTTTCCACCCCACTTTTGGGGGGGAAAAGTGCGTCTTATAAAGGCAAAAAATACAGTAAATAATAAACATATTGCATTGTCTACTGACTACTTACCACCAGGACAATAAGATGAGCTGGTCTCTGGCGACTGGAGACAAACACCATTCACCAATGTCGCCCTGGGGAAGAAGAAAGCAGCTGCACCTGCAGGCTGCACTCCAATCCAGGCAGGTAGGAGGCTAGGAGCCCACTTCTAGTTCTGTCCCAGAAGGGGAAGGCACAGGCACTGCACTGCCGCACTGGGGGGTCGGGGGAGGCAAATTGCTGGTGGTGGGCCGTGGCTGGCTGCTTGGCTGCTCAGTGTGCGGCCTTGCTGCCTTCTCTTCTTCCTCCTTCGCTCCACCCCTCTCTCTGACTCTGCATCACGTGCTCAAGGGTGGGAGGGGTCAGGGAGTTCCACTTACTCATTAGCTCCAAAGTCAGCAGAGCTCCGCCTCCGCCCCACCCTCTGCACTGCAGCCAGGTAAGCCAGCGTAAACTAGCAGCAGTTAGAATAATAGTCACTCAGTCAGGAGGACGTCAGACCACCAGAGAGACAGACAGTCTCTCTGGTCTGCTGCGCTGATGCACCCCCCTCCGCCCCACCCCTACGGCTTCACTGAAGCAGCGGCGCTCAGTCAGGAGTCAGCAGGCGCCGGCTCAGCTCAGTGCTGCGCAGCCTGCTGCCTGTGTCTCTGTGTGCGCTGCCTGTCTCTGACATGTGCGGCGCCGCCCGCCGCCGCGGCCCACCGGGATTCTTTAGAGCGCTCAGGCGACGCAGCATGAGGGGCGCCGCCGGCCAGCCGCCACTGTTATGTTAGTTATAACTTTTTTTTTTTTTTTTAAACCGCGGCGGGCGCCCCCTGCTAAGTGGCGCCCTAGGCGACTGCCTAGTTCGCCTTACTGGTGGCGCCGGCCCTGTCTGTATCATACAGATACCAAATAAGGCTACTTTCCCACTTGTGGCAGAGTGATCCGGCAAGCAGTTCCGTCGCCTGAACTGCCTGCCAGATCCGGCAAAAGGTATGCCAACTGATGGCATTTGTAAGACTGATCAGGATCCTGATCAGTCTTAGGGTATTTTCACACTTGCGGCAGGACGGATCCGACAGGCTGTTCACCATGTCGGATCCGTCCTGCGGCTGTTTCGCCGTGCCCCCGGGCCGCCGCTCCGTCCCCATTGACTATAATGGGGATGGGGGCGGAGCTCCGGCGCAGCACGGCGGTGCACGGCTTAAGGCCGCCGGACTAAAATTACTGCATGTCAGGTTTTTTAGTCCGGCGGCTTTCTCCGTGCACCGCCGTGCTGCGCCGGAGCTCCGCCCCCATCCCCATTATAGTCAATGGGGACGGAGCGGGGGCACGGCGAACAGCCACAGGACGGATCCGACATGGTGAACAGCATGTCGGATCCGTCCTGCCGCAAGTGTGAAACTAGCCTTAGGCTACTTTCACACCTGCGTTCAGGTGTCCGCTCGTGCGCTCCGTTTGAAGGGGCTCACAAGCGGTCCTGAACGCAGCTGTTCAGCTCTAATGCATTCTCAGTGGAGGCGGATCCACTGAGAATGCATCCGCCTGCCAGCGCTCAGCCTCCGCTCCGCTCAGTGAGCGGACACCTGAACGCTGCTTGCAGCGTTCGGGTGTCCGCCTGGCCGTGCGGAGGCGAGCGGATCCGTCCAGACTTATAATGGAAGTCAATGGGGACGGATCCGCTTGAAGATGACACCATATGGCTCAATCTTCAAGCGGATCCGTTCCCCATTGACTTTCAATGTAAAGTCTGAACGGATCCGCTCAGGCTACTTTCAGACTTAGAAAATTTTCTAAGTTATAATGCAGACGGATCCGTTCTGAACGGATGCAAACGTCTGCATTATAGGAGCGGATCCGTCTGATGAAACATCAGACGGATCCGCTCCGAACGCTAGTGTGAAAGTAGCCTTAAAAATGCCTGATCAGTCAGAAAAATGCATTGAAATGCCGGATCCGTCTTTCCGGTGTCATCCGGCAAAACAGATCCGGCATTTATTTTTTCCACCTTTTTTTCGGTCTGCACATGCGCAGACCAGAAGGACGGATCCGGCGTTCCGGTATTTTGAATGCCGGATCCGGCACTAATACATTCCTATGGAAAAGTCTTTCGTTTTTTTGGCCAGAGATAAAACCTTAGCATGCTGCGGTTTTATCTTTTGCCTGATCAGTCAAAAAGACTGAACTGAAGACATCCTGATGCATCCTGAACGGATTACTCTCCATTCAGAATGCATGGGGATAAAACTGATCAGTTCTTATCCGGCATTGAGCCCTTTTGACAGAACTCATTGCCGGAAAAGAAAAACACTAGTGTGAAAGTACCCTAAGACCACCATATATTATATTGCTGTCATGGATACCACTATGATATCAAAAAAATTAATGTCAGATTAAAGTGAAGCAAATGTTTCCCAGGATCTTCAAAAAAGTTTACTGTTGTGAATATGCCATTCACCACCACATATTGACTCATACAGGGTCTTTCTCAAGTGTTCAAGAAACGAGAAAAACCCTATAGTGGTGATACATGGTGGTGTATGGCATATTCACTCCAATAAAATTTTCCATTTTAATATGCTGGCAAACATTTGCTTCAGGCCTCCTGCACACGACCGTATGGCTTTTTCAGTGTTTTGCGGTCCGTTTTTCACGGATCCATTGTTCCGTTTTTTTGTTTCCGTTGTGTTTCCGTTTCTGTTCCGTTTTTCCGTTCCGTTTTTCCGTATGGCATATACAGTATACAGTAATTACATAGATAAAATTGTGCTGGGCATAACATTTTCAATAGATGGTTCCGCAAAAAACAGAACGGAAACGGAAGACATACGGATGCATTTCCGTATATGTTCCATTTTTTTGCAGACCCATTGACTTGAATGGAGCCACGGAACGTGATTTGCGGGCAATAATAGGACATGTTCTATCTTTAAACGGAACGGAAAAATGAAAATATGGAAACCGAATGCATACGGAGTACATTCCGTTTTTTTTGCGGAACCATTGAAATGAATGGTTCCGTATACTGACCGTATACGGAACGCAAAAAACGGCCAGTGAACGGGGGAAGAAAACGGTCATGTGCAGGAGGCCGCACTCTGGGTATTGTTTAGGCTGGCTGAGGGACTGGGTGGGTCGTCTAGGACAAGCAATTGTAAGTGCTATCAATTAGACCTCATGCACAAGACAGTATGTATTTTGCGGTCCGCAAAAAACAGATCCACAAAAAATACGGATGACGTCCGAGTGCATTCCGTATTTTGCGAAAAGGAACAGCTGGCCCCTAATAGATCAGTACTATCCTTGTCCATAATGTGGACAATAATAGGACATGTTCTATTTATTTGCAGAACTGAAACACAGTCATACGGAAACAGAATGCACACGGAGTAACTTCAGTTTTTTTTTTTGCGGACCCATTGAAATGAATGATTCCGCATATGGTCTGCAAAAAAAACGGAATGGACACGGAAAGAGAATACGTTCGTCTGTATGAGCCCTTACAATGAGCTGCTTAATGAGAAACAATTTGATATAGTGCAGTGCACAATACCGTTCTGTTTTGCACACTGTATTGTGTGCTAAAATGCAAACATTCATGTGCCTGAAAAATGAACAACTAATATTGCCGTTTATGGTAGCTGTAAGGTGGGCCCCAGAAACAATTCCACTGGTGGGCCCTAGGCACCGCAGTCCGACACTGTATCGCACATGTTTGGTACCCAAACTCGAACTTCTTCACAGAAGTTCGGGCTTGAGATCGGTGTTCTGTAGATTGTATTATTTTTCCCTTATAACATGGTTATAAGGGAAAATAATAGCATTCTGAATACAGAATGCATAGTAAAACAGCGCTGGAGGGGTTAAAAAAAAAAAAAATCATTTAACTCACCTTAGTCCACTTGTTCGCGATGCCGGCATCTCCTTCTGTCCCCTTTACTGAATCACCATGGTAAAAGATCATGTGACGTACCATGTGATGACCGGAGTGACGTCATCAAAGGTCCTTGACCTATAATTAATGCTCACCACAGGTCCTATTCAGTAAAGGGGACAGAAGGAGATGCCGGCATCGCGAACAAGTGGACTAAGGTGAGTTAAATGATTTTTTTTTTTTAACCCCTCCAGCGCTGTTTTACTATGCATTCTGTATTCAGAATGCTATTATTTTCCCTTATAACCATGTTATAAGGGAAAATAATAATGATCGGGTCTCTATCCCGATCGTCTCCTAGCAACCATGCGTGAAAATCGCACCGCATCCGCACTTGCTTGCGGATGCTTGCGATTTTCACGCAACCCCATTCATTTCTATGGGGCTTGCGGTATGTGAAAAACGCACAAAGAGGAGCATGCTGCGATTTTCACGCAACGCACAAGTGATGCGTGAAAATCACCACTCATGTGAACAGCCCCATAGAAATGAATGGGTCAGGATTCCGTGCGGATGCTGTGCATTCACCTCCCGCAACGCATCCGTGCGGAAAACTCGCTCATGTGAAAGGGGCCTTACACTATCTTGAGTATATGATATGTAGAAGCTAGGACACAGCTCTGCTCTCAGCATGTCTAGCCCTGTCAATCAAGAGGAGGGAGAGGTGTGCAGAGCATAGGGGTTGAGCAGGTTGAGCAAATGATTCAGCCCCACCTCCTGGTGCTCCAGTAGCTAATTTGCATATGAATAAAACCGCTGATATATCTGCAGCTGTTTACCATACAGACAATAGAAAGGTATTGTTTTAGGCCTCTTTCACACTACTGTATGGCTATTTCAGTGTTTTGCGGTCCGTTTTTCATGGATCCGTTGTTCCGTTTTTTTGTTTCCGTTGTGTTTCCGTTTCCGTTCTGTTTTTCCGTTCCGTTTTTTCCATATGGCATATACAGTATATAGTAATTATATAGAAAAAATTGGGCTGGGCTTAACATTTTCAATAGATGGTTCCCCAAAAACGGAATGTATACGGAAGACATACGGATGCATTTCCGGATGTGTTCCGTTTTTTTTGCGGACCCACTGACTTGAATGGACCCACGGAACGTGATTTGCGGGCAATAATAGGACATGTTCTATCTTTCAACGGAACGGAAATACGGAAACGGAATGCATACGGAGTACATTCCGTTTTTTTGCGGAACCATTGAAATGAATGGTTCCGTATACGGACTGTATACGGAACACAAAAAATGGCCCGCAAAACGGAAAAATAAAAACGGTAGTGTGAAAAAGGCCTTAATCAGCATGATGAGCCCTACCAGGCAGTTTGTCTGGTTTAATAAGGTTGATCCTGGTGACAGAGCCTCTTTAATCCTTGTTTACTTCCTCCATTACTCACATAAGGATGATTTTCCTCATATTGCATACATAGTAATTGACATGTAATAAATCTCAAATTCTCCATGTTTTATTCACAGCAGTCACAAGATGTATTATTTCTTATTTAGTTTTATGCAACCATAGAAACCTATTTTTATGAATATGCAAAAACATATTGAAAGCATACTTACAGTATGGCAATAAATTCAACAAGAATGTATACAGAGAAGAGCAGCAGATTAGCATGCGGCTGTTTCTCATGGGTAGACTGCTGCTTCCCGAATGTCTATTACTACATTTCCAAATTCCACTGTTAGAAACCCATGTAGTGTAAGGACAATGCAAAACCACTTCCCTTAGAGGATGGCAGGTGCTACAGTTAAAGGGTATTCGTGACTGGGCAGACTTTGAATTATGATTTTGTCTACCACGTTTGTGTGGCCTAACCATAACATTTGTGCTCACAAGTAGACCAAATGGAAAAGATACAGCTGTATGTAACTTGACATGAGAAGCCAGTTTTCATGATTTTTTTTAAAAGCAGTTCTCCATCACTTAAGGCAGGGGCGTAACTATAGGGGAAGCAGGGGAAGCAACTGCTTTGGGGCCCATCCAGGAGGAGGAGGACTACAAGATTTTCTCAGGGTCCCCTCAACAGTATTACACAATGAAATTATATACAGTGACAGTATAGACAGTGTTGAAAACGGAAGGAACAGCTGCCAGGCCTGGTCTGAGAGAGCGATCTTTACTAGCCACAGGAATGGGGGCGGCATGAAAGGAAGGGGTTGCAAAAAAATTACTGGAAGAGGGGAGCCCCATTCAAAAATTTGCTGTGGGGCCAAGACATTTCTAGCTATGCCACTGGCTTAAGGTGTCACTCCCTACTCCATTTGAAAGTCTGACTAGGTACCGGGACGAGAGGTCTGATTTCCCTTATCTATCACCACTTGGCCTCATCGGCGGAAGATGAGATTCCCTACCATACATACATGAACAAATGGGCTACCGCCCTCGGATCGCCTCTTTCTCGCGGCGCCTGGCAGATTGTTTGCAATAGGGCAGCCCAGGCCTCTATATGCACCACGTATAAGGAGACCCTGTATAAGCTGCTCATGCACTGGTACCATACTCCTGCCCTTCTACATTCCATAAAACCCGCTATTCCATCTGCCTGCTCGCGGTGCTTGAACAAAGTAGGTTCCTTGTACCATATATTTGGGACATGCCCCAGCAACACCCCATTTTGGGAGGAGGTGAGGGACGTGGCTCAATCTCTTTTTGGATCCCCTGTACCACTAGACCCAAAGGTCTACTTGCTCAATTTACTACCTCCGAAACTGAATAAGTGCTCCTCCAGGCTGTTGCTCTCCCTTTGTACAGCAGCCAAATCCCTGATCACTAAATCCTGGAAGCAGACTACCCCTCCCACTAAATCCATGCTGCTGGCCAGGATCCGTGACTTCAAGTCCATGGATTGCCTCACGACGTCCCTTAACAACACCGTGGAACAATTCCAAGCGATCTGGCTACCCTGGGATACCTACTCAACATCCCCCTAGGGGTCTCTCCCCCTTCCCCACTATCCCTGCCCTCGCTTCCCTTATCTGTCCCTTTCTCCTTGTGTTCTGTCGGTTGTCTTATCCCTTGTCCTGTTTCTTTTTGTGTTACATCATTGGTCATAGCTATGGGATATGTACTCCTGTGTGCGCTGATTCTGTGCTTTTTCCCATTTTAGTGGTCCGCTGAATGATACTGCTCGAGCTATGCTGTACTACTTTATGTTATTCTTTTTTTCTGTATCATTGAAAATTTGTACGTCATGTAGTAATAAAAATCTAGTTGAAAAAAAAAAAAGCAGTTCTCCAAGATTTCCCTATTGATGACCTATCTTCAAGATATGAGATCAACGGGGTTCTGACACTCAGCACTGCCACAAATCAGCTGCTGATCAGCTGTTTAACCACTTCAGGGCCCTGGGATTTTCTTTTTTGTGTTTTCGTGTCACGGATGGTGTACAGGAAACAAGACAATACCATATAAACAATGTCTCTCTGGATCCACAACTAAGGAACAAAGGGAGACCCCTGCAATGGACCTGCCGCTCTCCCTCACTGCTCAGCCTATGCGAACACCCCAAAGGTGGATGGCCGCATATCCACGTTCCTCGGCTAACTATTACCTGAAGACCCTACAATAGTCAAGGGACACGACCACCGGCTCCCTACACTGACACGGAGGGAGTCAGGGTCACCTGGATCCAGAAAAGACAAAATCATAAATACATAAAAAGCACTTATCTTGCAGACGAATGACGACTGACGACTGGGAACAGGGAACTGGGAACTGGGAACAGCATGCACACACACTCCAGGAAGTTGTATCAGCCGCACACTATTGCATTATGGGGAGGAACTTAAAGGGTAGCGATCAGTCCAACTGCATGACAGCTGAGATAGACTAACGAGATGAGAAACTAAACCAAAACAAAGAAATTCAAGGAGGAGGATCTGAGAAGCTCCTGTGAGCGCTTCTCAGCTGTCTGGCTGTGACAGTACCCCTCCCTCTAGGAGTGGACTCCGGACACTCAGGGCCCACCTTCTCAGGATGGGACCTATGGAAAGCCCTGATGAGACGAGAGGCCTTAATGTCCGTCACTGGGACCCACATCCTCTCCTCAGGACCATAACCCTCCCAATGAACGAGGTACTGGAGGGAACCGCGGACAAGACGAGAATCCACAATCCTAGAGACCTGAAATTCAAGATTTCCATCAACCATAATCGGAGGAGGAGGCAAAGGCGAGGGTACAATAGGTTGAACATAAGGTTTCAATAAGGACTTATGAAAAACATTATGGATCTTCCAAGTCTGAGGAAGATCAAGACGGTAGGCAACAGGATTGATGACAGACAGGATCTTGTAAGGCCCAATAAACCTAGGACCCAACTTCCAGGAGGGAACCTTCAATTTGATATTCTTGGTAGACAACCACACCAGATCACCAACATTCAGGTCCGGACCAGGCACACGTCTCTTATCCGCCACACGCTTATATCTCTCACTCATGCTCTTTAGATTATCCTGAATCTTTTGCCAAATAGATGACAAAGACGAGGAGAATCTGTCCTCATCAGGCAAACCAGAAGAGCCCTCTCCAGAGAAAGTCCCAAACTGTGGATGGAACCCATATGCACCAAAAAATGGTGACTTATCAGAGGACTCCTGACGACGGTTATTTAAAGCAAACTCAGCAAGGGACAAAAAAGAACACCAATCCTCCTGATTCTCCGCCACAAAACAGCGCAGATATGTCTCCAGATTCTGATTGACGCGCTCTGTCTGGCCATTCGACTGCGGATGGAAAGCAGAAGAGAATGACAACCGAACCCCCAAGCGAGAACAGAAAGCCTTCCAGAATCTGGAAACAAACTGCGTGCCCCTATCAGAGACTATGTCTGAAGGAATCCCATGCAATTTGACAATGTGGTCAATAAATGCCTGCGCCAGCGTCTTAGCATTGGGCAAACCAGGAAAAGGGATAAAATGCACCATTTTGCTAAAACGGTCCACCACCACCAGAATCACAGACTTCCCCGAGGAACGAGGCAAGTCTGTTATGAAGTCCATGGACAGATGTGTCCAAGGACGGGAAGGAATGGGCAAAGGCAGGAGAGGACCTGATGGCCGTGAATGAGGGACCTTGGCACGAGCGCAAGTCTCGCAAGCTGCCACAAAACCCTCAACCGACTTACGAAGCGCAGGCCACCAGAATCTCCGAGCGATGAGATCCAGTGTGGCTCTTGCCCCCGGGTGCCCAGCAAGGACCGTGTCGTGGTGTTCTTTAAAAATCTTGTGTCTCAAAGCGAGAGGCACAAACAACCTCCCAGGAGGACAAAGATCAGGAGCTTCTGACTGGGCTGCCTGCACCTCTGCCTCCAATTCAGGAAAAAGAGCAGAGACCACCACACCTTCAGCCAAAATGGGACCCGGGTCTTCAAAATTCCCACCTCCCGGAAAACAACGTGACAGGGCATCTGCCTTCACATTCTTAACCCCAGGGCGGAACGTAACAACAAAATTAAACCTTGAAAAGAACAAAGACCATCTGGCCTGTCTCGGGTTCAGACGCTTGGCTGACTCCAAGTAGGCCAGATTTTTATGGTCAGTAAACACGGTAATAGGGTGTCTGGCTCCCTCTAGCCAATGGCGCCATTCCTCAAAAGCCAACTTGATGGCCAACAATTCCCTATCTCCCACATCATAATTTCTCTCTGCGGAGGAGAGTTTCTTTGAGAAAAAGGCACACGGTTGCCATTTGGCAGGAGAGGAACCCTGAGACAAGACCGCACCCACCCCTACCTCAGAAGCATCAACCTCAACTATGAAGGGTAACGAAATATCAGGTTGTACTAGGATGGGAGCGGAAGCAAAACTCTCCTTGATATTAGAAAAGGCCTTACGCGCCTCTACCGACCAGGAAGAAAAATCTACCCCCTTTCTGGTCATATCAGTGAGTGGTTTAACAACAGAGGAATAATTCAAAATAAATTTCCTGTAATAATTGGCAAAGCCCAAAAAACGCATCAGCGCCTTCTGGTTCTCAGGAAGCTCCCACTCAAGCACAGCGCGGACCTTCTCGGGGTCCATGCGAAAACCAGAAGCGGAGACAAGAAACCCCAGAAATTGGATTTCTGGAACCGCAAACACACATTTTTCCAGTTTCGCGTATAATTTATTCTCCCGCAGGATGAGCAAGACCTGACGTAAGTGTTCCTTATGAGTCTTGAAATCAGGAGAAAAAATCAAAATGTCATCCAAATACACTAATACAAATTTTCCCATTAAATGATAAAAAATGCTGTTGACGAAATGCTGAAAAACGGCTGGGGCATTCATCAAACCAAAAGGCATAACCAAATTCTCAAAATGGCCCTCAGGGGTATTGAAAGCCGTCTTCCATTCGTCTCCTTCTCTGACCCTAACCAGGTTGTATGCCCCTCTTAGGTCTAATTTGGAAAAGACTTTAGCCCCAACAACCTGGTTAAACAGGTCCAGGATCAGAGGAAGCGGATAAGGATCACGAATAGTGATACTGTTCAGCTCCCTGAAATCCAGACAAGGTCTTAAAGAACCATCTTTTTTCTTAACAAAGAAAAAACCAGCGGCAACAGGTGACTTCGAGGGTCGTATGTGTCCTTTTCTCAGACTCTCAGAGATATAAGCCCGCATAGCGACCCTCTCAGGTTGGGAGAGATTGTATAAACGAGATTTAGGCAGCTTGGCGCCTGGGATGAGATTAATAGGGCAATCATACTCCCTGTGCGGAGGTAAACCCTGAACTCCACTCTCAGAGAAGACATCCAAAAATGGTACAGTCTTAGTAGAAACCTCAGAAACAGATGTTATGAGGCAATTCTCTCTGCAAAAGTTACTCCAACCATTTATTTGCCTCGCTTGCCAATCAATGGTGGGGTTATGTTTAGTGAGCCAGGGTAGCCCCAACACTAGAGGAGTAGGCAAACCGCTAAGGACGAAACATGACACATCCTCAACATGAGCATCACTCACAATTAAACGGATATTGTGAACTATGCCCTTTAATGATTTCTGAGAAAGTGGAGCTGAATCAATAGCAAAAACAGGAATATCCTTTCCCAAAGTGCATACCTGGAAACCATGAGTTACCGCAAATTGACTATCAATGAGGTTGACAGCTGCTCCACTATCCACAAAAATCTCACAAAAAATGCTCTTGCTCTCTAGCACCACCCTAGCAGGCAGGACAAAACGGGAACTACAAGCAAACGGAAAACCTTTAATTTCTGCCTCAACCCTGCCAATAGTAACAGACGGAACATTTTTAAAAGATTTTTTCCTTTTTGTCTCTTTATTACTCCCAGAAAACTGCCTGAATCTCCTAGAGGGACAAACATTTGCCAGATGATTTATACCTCCACAACAAAAACAAACCCTCCCCTGCGGGCTGAATCTTCTATTGTCAGAGGCAATCAACCCCAGCTGCATGGACTCCTGCTCAGAAGGGGCTGACAGCGACTGAGACCCCTGTGCACAGAATGAGACCGCTGCACTGTCCCGGGACTGAGTATGACAGGAAGGAGAGATCTCTCCTCTCTCTCTAAGACGCCTGTCAATACGAACAGCCTGAGACATAGCAGAATCCAAGGAGGTAGGTCTTTCATGAAAGGCAAATGCATCTTTCAATCCCTCTGAAAGACCATAGCAAAATTGACTTCGGAGTGCAGCATCATTCCAACCCGTATCTGCTGCCCATCTCCGAAATTCTGAACAGTATATCTCTGCGGATTGTTTACCCTGGCATAACAGACGTAGTCTAGACTCAGCCAGAGCAATACGATCCGGATCATCATATATCTGACCCAGGGCTAAAAAGAATTCATCCACTGAACGAAGGGGCCGTGCCCCCTCCGGCAGCGAAAAGGCCCAGGACTGAGCGTTACCCCTGAGCAGCGATATAATGATCCCCACCCTCCGTTCTTCATCACCAGAAGAATGGGGAAGAAGGCGAAAATGGAGTTTGCAAGCCTCTCTAAAACGCACAAAATTCTCACTACCCCGGAAAACGTATCCGGGAGCAAGATCTTAGGCTCAGCACAAACTCCATGAACGCAAGCTGAACCGGTCACTTGAAACTGAGAAAAAGTCTTACGGAGATCAGCTACCTCCAAAGAAAGACCCTGAAAGCGTTCAGCCAAAAGTGAAACCGGATCCATGCTTGAGACGGTTTTGGCGGCTGATAATGTCACGGATGGTGTACAGGAAACAAGACAATACCATATAAACAATGTCTCTCTGGATCCACAACTAAGGAACAAAGGGAGACCCCTGCAATGGACCTGCCGCTCTCCCTCACTGCTCAGCCTATGCGAACACCCCAAAGGTGGATGGCCGCATATCCACGTTCCTCGGCTAACTATTACCTGAAGACCCTACAATAGTGAAGGGACACGACCACCGGCTCCCTACACTGACACGGAGGGAGTCAGGGTCACCTGGATCCAGAAAAGACAAAATCATAAATACATAAACAGCACTTATCTTGCAGACGAATGACGACTGACGACAGGGAACAGGGAACTGGGAACAGCATGCACACACACTCCAGGAAGTTGTATCAGCCGCACACTACTGCATTATGGGGAGGAACTTAAAGGGTAGCGATCAGTCCAACTGCATGACAGCTGAGATAGACTAACGAGATGAGAAACTAAACCAAAACAAAGAAATTCAAGGAGGAGGATCTGAGAAGCTCCTGTGAGCGCTTCTCAGCTGTCTGGCTGTGACATTTCGTTTTTCACTCCCCAACTTCCCATAGTCCTAAATTTTTTTTATTTTTCCATTCACATAGCCTTATGAGGGCTTATTTTTTGCGGAACAAGTTGTACTTTAATGGCATCATTTACGGTTGCATAGCATGTAGTAGGAAGTGGAAAAAAAAATCCAAATGGTGTAGAATTGGGAAAAAACGCAATTCTGAAAAAGGTTTTCATTTCACACTATGCGGTAAAATTGACCTGTTATCGTCATTCTCCAGGTCAGTACGGTTACAACGATACCACACTTGTATATATTTTTTAGTGTTTTGCTAATGAAATAAAAAATTAAAACCTTTGAGGAAAACAAACATTTTTTTTTATAACCATATTCTGACCCCTATAACTTGTTTGTAGTTATGTGTACGGGGCTGTGTGAGGGCTCTTTTTATAAAAAAAAACTATTGGGTAGTTGAAGTGACAAAAAATGGCAAATTGGCTGTTTTTATTTTTTTCCCGTTACGTCATTTTCCGTATGCTATTAATATTGTTATATTTTAATAGTATGGGCATTTTCACGAGTGGCGATGCCCATGATGTTTATTTTTTGTATTGGATAAGTAATTTTATTTTAAGGAAAGGGGGGTGATTTGAACTTTTTTTTTTTTATATCTGTAAAAACTTTTTTTTTACTTTTTGTAAGTCACCTTGGGTGACAATAACTGGCAATCATTCGATTGCCCATAGTGTTCATTGATGACTAAATAGCCATCATTAAAGACTTCATTTGCACTATACCAATACAAAGCTGCCACCTAGTGGCCTGTATTGGTATATTCATCTAATTGACTCTGACGCCTGCTTGAGGCTTCGGTCAATTAGCACAATGTAACAGGTTCCCCGATCTCAGCCGGAGAACGCTGTTACCGGATCAGGAGCGCGCAAATTCCGGTTCCTGGCTGATCAGATGCCGTGGTCACATTTGACCACGGCATCTGAAGTGTAAGATGTATGCAATCAGCCTTATGGCTGATCGCATACATGTGCCGCAGGTCTCTGCTATTTTGGGGACCGGACCTCCAGACCTCCGCCGGACTGCTATGTTTGGGGACCAGACCTCCACCGTACATACAGACCAAAAGTTTGGACACACCTTCTCATTCAAAGAGTTTTCTTTATTTTCATGACTATGAAGGCATCAAAACTATGAATTAACACATGTGGAATTATATACATAACAAAACAAGTGTGAAACAACTGAAAATATGTCATATTCTAGGTTCTTCAAAGTAGACACCTTTTGCTTTGATTACTGCTTTGCACACTGTTGGCATTCTTTTGCATCCATAACCTACAAGCTCTCTAAAAATATCACATGATCTACCCGTCAGGTGAACGTTGTATGACAAAAAATGGTGCCAGAATAGCCATTTTTTGGTCACCTCCTCTCACAAAGAGCGTGATTTCAAGCAATCAAAAAGTACTATGTACCCCAAAATGGTGTCAATGAAAACATCAAGCCATCTCGCATAAAAAATAAGCCCCCAGACAAGACCACCACCAGAATAATAAAAAAAATCTTGCTCTCAGAAAATGACAACACAAAAACATGATTTTTCTTTCACAAATGCTTTTATTTTGTAAAACTGAACAAAAATCAAAATTTGACATATTTGCTATCAGTACGTCTGTAACAACCTGATCTTTAAAAATATCACGTGATCTACCCCATCCGATGAACACCATAAGAATAAATAAATAAAAACTATGCCAGAATAGCCAGTTTTTGGTTACTTCACCTCCCAAATATAATATCAAACAATCAAAAAGCCATAAGTATCCATAATAGAATCAATAATTATGGCAACTCATCCTTCAAAAAATAAGCTTTCACACAGCTCCATTGAGAGAGAAAAACATATGGTTGTCAAAAAATAGCTGTACTACTACATCAGAGACTGTTCAAAAGCAACATGGCACCCGTAAACGAATCCATCAAAGTCTGGTGGTCTTTCCCTTCTGACCCCTGCAGCATATTCAAATAGCACATTTATGGCATTTCAGTAGCCAGAAGAGCCCACCTAACAATTTAAAGGGTGTGGTGTGTCTTAGATGGCACCAGCTGAGCACAACATATTGCATTGAAATGCCATATCTGTGGAAAACTTCTAATTTTCAAATTTTTCACTTTGCACTGTCCCCTGCACATTAATTACTGCAAAATACCTGTGTTTACTCTATTCCTAATAAATACCTCGAGGGTTGTAGTTTTCAAAATGAGGTTACTTTTCCAGGATTCCATTCATTATTCAGAGACCCTACAGTTGTCAGCACAAGATGTGCAAATCACCACATTACGCCTCAAATGTGCATGGTGTTCTTTTACTCCTGAGCCGTGTAGTATGAACAGGCAAAAGATAGCAAAAAATTAGGGACTCATGTAGGGTGTTCATAAAAACCCGGAAGCACAACATAATAGTTATAGGGCTTACTTTTTCACACTGGAACTCAATGGGATACAACATATTGGGACTGAAATTGCATATCTGCTAAATTGCTATTTTCACTTTGCACTGCTGTAAATAAATTTTTGCAAAACACCTTTTGGGTCAAAACGGTCACTACACCCCTTGGTAAATACTGTCAAGGGTGTGGTTTCTAAAATGGGGTCACTTCTCGAGGATTTATTTCACCTCAGAGCCTCTGCAGTAGTTTGCCAGTGCTGTATAAATCCCCAATGTAGTCCTCAAATGAACATGGTGTTGTTTCTTTTCTGAATCCTGCAGTGTACCCAAACAGCAGTTTATGACCACATATGGGGTGTAATTGTATACAGGGAAAATGGGTAACAAATTGTGGGATCCTTTTTAAAAATGATAAATCTGGGGCTAAGCCAACATTTTATTTGAAAAAATTGAATTGTAATTTTTCACAGCCAAGTGTTTCTAAAATCTATGAAATGCCTGTGGGGTCAAAGAACTACATCCCTCAATAAATTGGATTAGGGGTGTAGTTTTCAAAATGGGGTAACTTTTTTGTGGGGTTTCCACTTTATCGGTATGGTGTCTTCAAATGCGACATGGCACCTGAACAATTGGCCCTCCAAAAGCCAAATGGTGCTCCGTCCATTCTGAGCTCTGCAGGGTGCCCATACAGCATTCCATGAGCACATATGGGGTGTTGCCGTATTCAGGAGAAAATGCTAAATAAATTGTGGTGTGCCTTTTCTCCTGTTGTCCTCTGTGAAAATTAACAAAATGGGGATAAAGCAGAAGATGTACAGGGGTAGTAGCAGTGGCAGCAGAATGAGCAGCCGCTGAGGCAGCAGCAGCTGCAGTACAGTACAGAACACGATGAGCAGGCAGGCAGCGGCAATTGCATCATTGGGCCGGTGATAAATAGCCAATGTCAGAAATGGCAGATATATTCATTGTCATCAGGTGGAGATGTGTGGAAATCCTAATACATCCATGTGCCTGATTCATTTTTACAGGTAATATTGTGGACCCTTGCGCAAGAAAAATTTCCCACTTGGGTGTGAAGACGCCACCTGCCTCGCTTTATTCCCTCTCTGACAGTATTCTGGAGGCTGGACAGGACAGTACAGAGATAGCAAAGTGAGCCACAGTAACAGCCACTGTTCCAATCTGCCTCCCTATTAGTCCATGGGGTTAAGGAACAGGGTATTTCTCAGAGAAACTGCAGAATCATTAAGAAAAAGAGACAATTTTAAACATTTTTTGTTTAAATGGACAGCTAACCAGAAATAATAAAGCCTGCCTGATGAATTTAATTTGGGTGACGATATGGAACTGCACCACATTTGAATAACGATGAGTCGAGTTTTACTGGCAGAAGTGTCAAAGCCATAGAGAAGAATAAAACACAGAACAATAAGAAAGGTTTTATGGACAGCTGGCCAGAAGTAATAAAGCCAGCCTGATTAATTAAATTTGGGTAAAAGCACGGAACTGGATGAAGGTACAGAACTGCACCACATTTGAAGAACGAAGAGTCAAGGTTTTATGGAAGAACAATTATGGACAGCTGGCCAGAAGTAATAATGCCTGCTTGATGAATTAAATTTGGGTGAAGGCGCGGAACTGCGGCACAGTTGCAGGACAACAAGACACATTGTACAAATGACATAGAGAAGAATAAAATTTAAGTGAAGGTGTGGAACTGCACTACATTTTCAGAATGCTAAGACACGTTTAACAGACAGCTGTCCAGAACTATGAATGGCAAAAAATGGTAAAGAAGGAGAGAAGGCGCTTATAGGGTGAGTATGTCAGATTAGAGTGCTCTCAAATAGGGGAGATGGTATGCTCACCTTTTTGTGTTGCACCAAATTGGGCGCCACCACAATGAAAGCCAAATGGAAATAGTTACTGGTTGGTGCAGCCAAACTTGTCCGAGAACCTTTTCCGGGAGCCAAGCCGACAGTCAGGTGAATAGGAATATTAACAAAATGCTGGACCATAGGAGTCAAGCGAGTTTGAGTACAACACAGTGCGCCGAACCACAGCCAAGAGTCAAGTAAGTTCTGATTTATTCAAGGACAACGCGTTTTCGGGGTGCATGACCCCTTTATCAAGTCTTACTGTGATCAGCTTGATGGGCGCTGTGTGTCGGCACGTGGAGCGTTCGCTGCACCCTGAAACGCGTCGTCCTTGAATAAATCAGAACTTACTTGACTCTTGGTTGTGGTTCTGCGCTCTGTGTTTTCCTCAAACTCGCTTGACTCCTATGGTCCAGCATAGGGAAGAATAGGACTTGGGTGAAGGCACAGAACTGCGCCACATTTCCAGAGTACAAGGCACGTTTTACGGACAGATAGCAAGAAGTACTACTGCCTGCTGAATAAATACCCCCCAGATTAATCCAGTAAAACAGCACCATTTTACTGCACATGTTGGCAGGCAAAATCACAAGGGAGGAAGAAGAAGGATGCTCACATTACCCTAGGCAGAAGTGGAGAGGAGGGCTTGCCCTGATTGTCTCAGAGACTGAAAAACTGCCTAATCAGCCAATCAGGGATGGCAGCAAGCAGAGAGATACCTGTAGAGAATGAGCAGACGTCATTCTCTGTTGAACTGTTGATAAAGGAGGAGAGCATATTTAAAAGAAGAAAAACTACCACAAGAGGACACAGCTTTAAATTAGAGGGGCAAAGGTTTAAAAGTAATATAAGGAAGTATTACTTTACTGAGAGAGTAGTGGATGCATGGAATAGCCTTCCTGCAGAAGTGGTAGCTGCAAATACAGTGAAGGAGTTTAAGCATGCATGGGATAGGCATAAGGCTATCCTTCATATAAGATAGGGCCAGGGACTATTCATAGGATTCAGATATATTGGGCAGACTAGATGGGCCAAATGGTTCTTATCTGCCGACACATTCTATGTTTCTATGATAAGGGTGGATGGGTCTATGCAGTTTTTATTAGGCCTCATAGTAAAATGTCTGGAATATGAAGTGTTCAAAACAAAAGACCCAGGCCAGAGCCAGAATGTGGGTTATGCATGAGCTGCCACTGTCTAATGTCAAAGTTAAACCGGGGAGTAGTCCTGTCCGACTGCATCATCAAGAAATCGGTCATGGATTTCCTCTGCTCATACAGTCGGTCCAACATGTGGGGCATGGAGTTACAAAGTGTGGAAACATAACATATGAGGCAATGTAGGGGAACACCAATCTGCCCTTGCAGCTCAAGGAGGGGATGTTTTGCAACGTAAGAGTGGCTAAAGTGCATGCACAGTCTCCTTGACATTTTCAAGACGTCTTGCAGTTGGTTGGAAGGCTTCAGGAACTGGGTGACAACCAGATTGAAGACATGCGCCACACAGGGTGCATGGGCCAGCCACCCTCCCTGACGCAACGCAGACAGAATGCTCTTTCTGAGGAGAAAGCCAGGACTCGATTTCTTGGTTGGTGACGCAGAGAAGTTCCTCCCCTGGGGGGGACTCCGTTCACCCAGGCTGACCAGGTGCAGAACCACGTGACAATGCCGTGCTTTGCATATGTGGTATGCTGGAGGACCACTCTAAACTGTGCCTACAGTGGAAGCTGAGGACAAGGTGGAGGATGAGGAGGCATAGGAAGACATTGGTGCAGAAATCCCACAATTACAATGCAGAGGCGGCATTGCCATCAACTGGCCAAGTTCCTGGTGTGCCTGGGCAGGAACCAAATTTACCTAGTGGGCTGTAAAGGACATATATTGTCCTTGACCATAGATATAGTTCCACATGTCAGCACTGGCATTAACTGTACCAGATGGGGACAGTCTCAAGGACTGACCCACCTTTTGCTCAACATACGTGTGCAGGGCTGGAACAGCTTTTTTAGAGAAGTAATGACGGCTTGGGACCCTCCAAATTGGGTATGCACAAGCAATCCATTCTCTGAAATGTTCAGAGTCCACGATATGGAAAGTGAGGGACTGTAGTATCAGCAACTTGGCCAAGAGCACTTTCAGCTTCTGCGCTATTAGATGAGTGCTCGCATATTGTTGTCCCTTTGCAATCGCGTCAGTGATCGATTTCTGGCGAAACACATGATGAGGAGGAGAATCAGGAGCAATAGACGAAGGGAAGGAACAACAGCTTCCTTCTGCTGAGGTTTAGAAGCCCTGACTGCTCAAGAAGGCGTGCGGGCCACTGGGAGATGCAGCAGTTGCTGCATCAGGCTGTACAACTAAATTAGTGCCACGGTTTTTCCAGGCCACTTTATGTTGACGCAGGGCCGTGATGCCAACATTAGCGCCCTGACCGTGCTTCACCTTCTGCCCACATATCTTGCATACTGCCACGCTAACGTTCTCCAGTGACTTAATAAAAATTCCAACTCTGCCGAGTATGACATTTTACCCCAACCACTCAGTGCTGACTGCCTGCCGCTGCCTTTATGAACCCGTGCACCACTAGTTTTTCCTGACAGGTAGGCTCCTGAGTAGCAAACTAGTTGTACGCCTAAGGGAGGACACAGGGGACCTCTCTTCCAAGTCTGTGCTGGCATATAGCTGCTGACTGCCCTCACTAAGCTCATCCTTGCTAAAAAGTGGAGCAGAGCCAGCAGCATACATTACTTCCCGAGCAGAAGGAGCACCAAAATAAAGAGGCAGTTGCAGGACAGGTGAGGACACAGAGGTGGTTTCTGAGCCATGCCAATTAAGTGTGGTGTCAGAGGAACCCACCGATTCCTGGCGCGTGTGTATCTGTTGTCACCTGGGAAGATGTTGAAGAGTGAGTCAACCAGTACATGTCACGGCGTGGTCTAGGAGGGGGGCACGTCCGGAGTGCGCACGCATCATCAGCGCGTCCAGCGTCGCCCGCGCTCCTGATAATACTATGCACGCCCCTCCGTGCGTCTATGCGCATTCATGAGAATGGTTTTAGGGCTGAGCGCCGAGCTGATCACTCGGCGCTCGGCTGTGTAGTCTGTGTGGAGTCATGTGACGCTGGCGACGTCACATGACCCCTCTGGCTCCCTATTTAAACAGGCAGTCTGCTGGCCACAGATTGCCTGTTATTTAGGTTCCACCTGCGACTTTGTATTTTCTGGCGTACTGACCTCCTGCTGAATTCCTGACGATCCTCTGCCTGCTCCTTGTGTACTTTGCTGCTCTCCTGGTATTCTGACCCCGGCTTCCTCCTGACGATCCTCTGCTGACTCCTTTGGTACTTCACGACTCTCCTGATATTTATGACCCCAGCTTCTCCTGACTATTCTCTGCTTGCTCCATTTGTACTTCGTAGCTTTCCTGGTATAGACTCGGTCCGTTCACATTCTGTTGTTTGTCTGGTCTGTCCTCCCTGCACTTATTCCAAGCTAGGGATTGCCGTCCAGTTGTCCCCTGTCATTAGGACTCGCGAGGCAAGTAGGCAGGGCCAGGGGTGAGGGTGGAGCGCAGTGGTCACTTCCCTCCCCCCTGTGTGTGTGTACGCGACGGTTACAGAATAACAGGCCTACTGAAACCACTGTACCATGAATCCTCTAGTGACCCTGACTGAGCATGTGTTAAACCTGACGCAGATGGTGCAGGAGCTAGGGGACAAGATTCATTCCCTAGATATAAGACAAGATGCCGCTGCTCCTCAGGCCTCTGGTCCGAACTTGAGCCCTCATATGGAGCCACCGATCAAGCTTCCAGAACCCTTCTCTGTAGATAGGAGGAAGTTTCACTCCTTTAAGGAGAGCTGAAAATTGTATTTTAGTTTACGCCCCTTGTCTTCCGGGTCGGAAAGCCAGCGGGTGGACATTGTTATTTCCCACTTACAGAGGGATCCCCAGGAGTGGGCCTTTTCTTTACCCTCTGATGCTAGTTGTTTAACCACAGTAGAGGTTTTTTTTCAGGCTCTGGGTACCCTGTATGAGGAACCAGACAGGGCCCTGGTAGCCGAAACCGTGCTGAAAGCATTGGTTCAAGGCAACCTCTCTGCGGAGGAGTATTGCACCCAATTTAGAAGGTGGTGTGTTCCCTCAGGGTGGAACGAGACAGCTCTTAAGTGTCAATTCAGGTCAGGCCTATCTGATAATCTAAAAGACCTACTAGTGAGTTATCAGCTCCCAGAGACTCTTGAGGAGACTATGACCCTAGCAGTCCGACTCGACCGACGTGTGAGAGAAAGACGTCAGGAACGACAGTTCTCTTCTCAGGTGCTGGTACAGTCTGTGGTTTGTACCAGGAGTGGTGTTGAGGTCTCCTCAGAAGAACCTATGCAAATTGGCATGACCAGAGAGGATCAGCGCTGCAGACGTGGGATCTGTTTCTACTGCGGAGATCCTGACCATTGGATCAATCAGTATCCAAAGAGGATCCTTTCTGATATGGCTTCCAAGACAAGACCACCAAGGGACCAGGTACTCCCTGTTATTACTAAGAGTAAGCTTTTAGTTCCTATAACCATTTCTATGGGTTCTAATAAGTGGTCGGGTCAGGCCTTTATAGATTTGGGCTCAGCGGCTAGCTTTATTGACCATGGGTATGCTACTAGACAGGGTATTCCAATTTTTGTTTTACCTACGCCCATCCATATCATGGCCATCGACTCCACTCCCCTGGTAGGGGGTACTGTGAGGTCATGTACCTCAGAGATTTCCTTAGCTGTGGGAGTGTGACACTTAGAGAAATGTTCCCTGTTAGTCCTAGAGAACTTACCTGTGGAGGTGGTATTGGGGATGCCGTGGCTCCAATTACACAATCCTACGATTGATTGGACCAGAGGGTAACTGGTGAGTTGGGGATCTGAGTGCGGCTCGTGTTTGTCTAGAATACGGATTGGGTTCTCTGTGGAGTCTGAGGTATTACCCGCAGTCATAAAGGAGTATGCTGATGTGTTCTCGTCATCGTCCCTGGAGGCTCTTCCTCCCCATAGACCTTATGATTGCGCCATAGTCCTGGAGAAGGGGGCAAGGTTTCCTAAGGGGCGTATTTACAATCTTTCCAAACCTGAACGTGAGGCCATGGAAGATTACATTAACCCTTTCCCGACTGCAATCTGTATATATACGTGATAGCTGCACATGCCCCGTGCAGCTATTACGTCTATAAACGTCAAGACAGTTCTTTAATCCAAGCGCTGCAAAGCGCTTGGATTAAAGCTTCTGCCCCTGCCCTGCTGCTGACAGCATACAGTTCAGTAATGTCGGCAAGGGACCAATCAGAGTGGCCCCTTGCCGACAATCGATCCGATTGGTTAGTCTGTGCAGACTAACCAATCGGATCGCGGCAGTGGAAAAAATGCCTGTTTCAGGCTCTGATCTGCGCTCTGCAGATCACAGCCTGAAATCAGGTAGTGTCTCTGTGGCCCCCAATCTGTGCCCCCTTCTTGTGCCCCCCGATCTGTGCTCCTCCAACACCCCCCTGTGCGCGCCTGCCCCTGATGAAGTAGTTCCCCCGCCCGATCCATATTCATGTAGTCCCTCCCTGATGCGGTCCGCCCCATGCTGTCTCCCCGCCCCTCCTGCCCCAGCCTCCCTCACCCTCAAGGTTAGCCGCCGTACCCCAATACCCCCCCCCCATTCCAGCGCTGCCCCCGATCCTGTGCCCCCGCTGTGTGTGATGGCGGCGGCTCCATTCCTGAGCCGCCGCCATCAGCAGCGAGTGTCAGCTCTATGCTGACACTCTGCTGTAACCCCATAGATGCCGCGGTTGCAGCATCCATGGGGTTAATAGAGGGAGGGAGCTCCCTCTCTGAACCATCGGGGCTGCAGCGCTGATAGCAGCGCCCGATGGTTGCCATGGCAAAGGCATCCGGTGCTGCCACCTACAGGGCATCTAATAGTATTATACTTTGCAATGCAAGAGCATTGCAAAGTATAGTACAGCCATCAGCCCCATTGGATCTTCATGATCCAAGAGGGACTTGATAAAAAAGGAAAGTGAAAATAATCAAAATGAAAAATAAATAAATAAATAAAAATGTAAATTAAAAAAAGAAATTGCCTTTTCCTATAAAAAAATGAAAAAATAAAATACACATATTAGGTGTCACCGCGTCCGTAACGACCGTCTCTATAAATATATCACATGATAGACCCAGTCCGATAAACACTATTAAAAAAAAAAAAAAAAACTGTGCCAAAAAAAGCTATTTTTGTCACCTTACATCACAAATAGTGCAACAGCAAGCGATAAAAAAGGCTTATGCCCCCCAAAATAGTACCAATTAAACCGTCACCTCATCCCGCAAAACATGATACCCTATTTAAGACAATCGCCCAAAAAATATAAAAGCTATGGCTCTCAGACTATGGAGACACTAAAACATAATTTTTTTGGTTTCAGAAATGCTATTATTGTGTAAAACTTAAATAAATAAGAAAAAGTATACATATTAGGTATTGCCACGTCCGTAACGATCTTCTCTATAAAACTATCACATGACCTAACTCCTCAGATGAACGCTGTAAAAATAAATAAATGAAAGCTGTTCCAAAACAGCCAATTTTTTGGTCACCTTGCCCTATAAAGTGTAATAATGAATGATCAAAAAATTCTATGTACCCAAAAATGGTACCAATTAAAACCTCAACACTTTCTGCAAAAAACGAGCCCTTGCACAAGACGATCGGCAGAAAAATAAAAAACATATGGCGTTCAGAAAACCAATCCAGCAAAATCTGCCTTTCAAAAACCGTATGGCATTCCTTTCCTTCTGCGCCCTGCCGTGTGCCCGTACAGCAGTTTACGACCACATGTGGGGTGTTTCTGTAAACCGCGGAATCAGGGTAATAAATATTGAGTTTTGTTTGGCTGTTAACCCTCAATTTGTTAAATAAAAAATTGCAATAAAATGGAAAATCTGCCAAAAATGTGAAATTTAGAAATTTCATCTCCATTTTCCTTTAATTCTTGTGAAACACCTAAAGGGTTAAAAAAGTTTGTAAAATCAGTTTTGAGTAACTTGAGGGGTGTAGTTTCTGCAATGGGGTCATTTATGGGGGTATCCACTATGTAGGCCCCACAAAGTGACTTCAGACCTGAACTGGTCCTTATAAAGTGGGTTTTGGAAATTTTCTTAAAAATTTTAAGAATTGCTTCTAAACTTCTAAGCCTTCTAACGTCCTAAAAAAATAAAATGACATTTCCAAAATGATGCCAACATAAAGTAGACATATGGGAAATGTTAAGTAATAAATATTTTATTAGGTATGACTTTCTGTTTTAGAAGCAGAGAAATTGAAATTTGTAAAATTGTGAATTTTTCAAAATTTTGGGTACATTTTGGATTTTTTCATAAATAAAGGTGAAATATATTGACTCAAATATATGACTATCATATATGTCACGAGAAAACAATCTCAGAATGGTTTGGATAAGTAAAAGTGTTCCAAAGCTATTACCACATAAAGTGACGCATGTCAGATTTGTAAATTTTGACCTGGACATTAGGGCATCAATGACCCTTGGTCATGAAAGGGTTAAGGAGAGTCTCATTAAGGGGCACATTAGACCCTCGGTTTCTCCTATGGGGGCGGGGTTTTTCTTTGTTAAGAAGAAGGATGTGGTCTTAGACCCTGTATAGATTTCCAGAAATTAAATAAGATCACTATTCGGAATACTTACTCCCTCCCATTGATTCCGGATTTATTTAACCAGGTATTAGGGGTATACCTGTCTAAGATTGATCTAAGAGGAGAATATAATTTAATCCGAATCAAGGAGTGGGACGAGTGGAAGACAGCGTTCAATACCCCGGCTGGTCACTTTGAATATCTCGTTATGCCTTTTGGACTCAGCAATGCCCCGGCTGTGTTCCAAAATTTCATGAACGATATTCTTAGGGAGTTCTTGGGAAAATTTGTTATTGTATATCTTGACGACATTTTGATATTTTCCCCTGATTTTAAGAGTCATGTGTTTCATGTTAGACAGGTGTTGGAGGTGTTGAGAGAGAACCAATTATCTGCTAAACAGGAAAAATGTGTCTTTGGGGTGCAGGAGATTATATTTCTCGGACATGTTCTGACTCCCCACGCCATAAAGATGGATCCTAGCAAGGTTTTAGTGACTAAGGGATGGGTAAGACCATCATCCTTAAAGGCCTTACAACGTTTCCTTGGTTTCGCTAACTACTACCGTAAGTTCATAAAGAATTTCTCAGTAATCGCTAGACCACTGACCGACCTCACTAAGAAAGGGGTGGATCTGGAAAATTGGTCTACTGAGGCCTTAGATTCATTTGAAACCCTAAAGGAGGCTTTCAGTAGCGCTCCCGTTCTAAGCCAGCCAGATCAGGAAAATACTTTTATCGTGGAGCTGGATGCTTCTGAGGACAGGGCAGGAGTAGGGATGAGCGAACCCGAACATTTTCGTAAAAGTCCGGGTTCGGGTTCGGTGTTCGGCTCTTTCTTGGCGCTTTTTGAAAGGCTGCAAAGCAGCCAATCAACAAGCGTCATACTACTTGCCCCAAGAGGCCATCACAGCCATGCCTACTATTGGCATGGCTGTGATTGGCCAGTGCAGCATGTGACCCAGCCTCTATTTAAGCTGGAGTCACGTAGCGCCGCACGTCACTCTGCTATGATCAGTATAGGGAGAGGTTGCAGCTGCGACGTTAGGGCGAGATTAGGCAGATTAACTCCTCCAAAAGACTTCATTCTGTGATCGATCTGCAGCTGTGGATCATTGAAGTGCTATTATTGACTTGCTCACTTTTTTGAGGCTGCCCAGAGCGTTTTTAGATCACTTTTTTTCTGGGGTGATCGGCGGCCATTTTGTGACTTGTGGTGCGCCAGCACAAGCTATCACCAAGTGTATTTAACCATCGATAGTGTGGTTATTTTGTGCTATATCCTACATCAGCTGCAGGCTGAGCCTGTGTCACCGAAGTGCATTTAACCATCAACAGTCTGGTTATTTTTTGGCCATATACTACATCAGCTGCAGGCTGAGCCTGTGTCACCGAAGTGCATTTAACCATCGACAGTCTGATTATTTTTTGGCCATATACTACATCTGGTGCAGGCTGAGCCTGTGTCACCCAAGTGCATTTAACCATCAACAGTGTGGTTATTTTTTGGCCATATATTACATCAGGGGCAAGTTGAGCCTGTCACCCAGCGCCTAAAAAATAGACCTGACATTTCTATTCAACCAAATCTGTACTGTTTTAGCTGGTCAAGTTATTTGTAGTGACCGTAAAAGCACACTTTTTTTTCTGGGTTGAAAAACCATTCCCAAATTTGCCATTCTCAAAATAACTAGTTTCTGGTATTTGAGGCCTACTTGAAATCTATCCCAAAAAGAATATCTTACATTGAAGCTAGTGATAGTGTCATTCAGAAAAACCTAAGACACACGCTAGTATGCTGATAGAAATCTGATTCTGTGATTAAACCTATACCTGTCACACAGCGCAAAAAAAAACAGGCCTCACATCTCTATTTAACCAAATCTCTACTGTTTTAGCTGGTCAAGTTATTTGTAGTGACCATAAAGGCACACTTTTTTTTCTGGGTTGAAAAACCATTCCCAAATTTGCCATTCGCAAAATAACTAGTTTCTGGTATTTGAGGCCTACTTGAAATCTATCCCAAAAAGAATATCTTACATTGAAGCTAGTGATAGTGTCATTCAGAAAAACCTAAGACACATGCTAGCGTGCTGATAGAAATCTGATTCTGTGATTAAACCTATACCTGTCACACAGCGCAAAAAAAAACAGGCCTCACATCTCTATTTAACCAAATCTCTACTGTTTTAGCTGGTCAAGTTATTTGTAGTGACCGTAAAAGCACACTTTTTTTTCTGGGTTGAAAAACCATTCCCAAATTTGCCATTCTCAAAATTGTGGTGAACGGGAACAATGAGGAAAACATCTAATAAGGGACGCGGACGTGGACATGGTCGTGGTGGTGTTAGTGGACCCTATGGTGCTGGGAGAGGACGTGGCCGTTCTGCCACAGCCACACGTCCTAGTGAACCAACTACCTCAGGTCCCAGTAGCCAGCAGAATTTACAGCGATATTTGGTGGGGCCCAATGCCGTTCTAAGGATGGTAAGGCCTGAGCAGGTGCAGGCATTAGTCAATTGGGTGGCCGACAGTGGATCCAGCACGTTCACATTATCTCCCACCCAGTCTTCTGCAGAAAGCGCACAGATGGCGCATGAAAACCAAGCCCATCGGTCTGTCACATCACCCCCATGCATATCAGGGAAACTGTCTGAGCCTCAAGTTATGCAGCAGTCTCTTATGCTGTTTGAAGACTCTGCTGCCAGGGTTTCCCAAGGGCATCGACCTAGCCCTTCCCCAGGGGTGGAAGAGATAGAATGCACTAACGCACAACCACTTATTTTTCCTGATGATGAGGACATGGGAATACCACCTCAGCACGTCTCTGATGATGACGAAACACAGGTGCCAACTGCTGCGTCTTTCTGCAGTGTGCAGACTGAACAGAAGGTCAGGGATCAAGACTGGGTGGAAGACGATGCAGGGGACGATGAAATCCTAGACCCCACATGGAATGAAGGTCGTGCCACTGACTTTCACAGTTCGGAGGAAGAGGCAGTGGTGAGACCGAGCCAACAGCGTAGCAAAAGAGGGAGCAGTGGGCAAAATCAGAACACCCGCCGCCAAGAGACTCCGCCTGCTACTGACCGCCGCCATCTGGGACCGAGCACCCCAAAGGCAGCTTCAAGGAGTTCCCTGGCATGGCACTTCTTCAAACAATGTGCTGACGACAAGACCCGAGTGGTTTGCACGCTGTGCCATCAGAGCCTGAAGCGAGGCATTAACGTTCTGAACCTTAGCACAACCTGCATGACCAGGCACCTGCATGCAAAGCATGAACTGCAGTGGAGTAAACACCTTAAAAACAAAGAAGTCACTCAGGCTCCCCCTGCTACCTCTTCTGCTGCTGCCGCCTCGGCCTCTTCTGCTGCTGCCGCCGCCTCGGCCTCTTCCTCCGCCTCTGGAGGAACGTTGGCACCTGCCGCCCAGCAAACATGGGATGTACCACCAACACCACCACCTGCGTCACCAAGCATCTCAACCATGTCACACGGCAGCGTTCAGCTCTCCATCTCACAAACATTTGAGAGAAAGCGTAAATTCCCACCTAGCCACCCTCGATCCCTGGCCCTGAATACCAGCATTTCTAAACTACTGGCCTATGAAATGCTGTCATTTAGGCTGGTGGACACACACAGCTTCAAACAGCTCATGTCACTTGCTGTCCCACAGTATGTTGTTCCCAGCCGCCACTACTTCTCCAAGAGAGCCGTGCCTTCCCTGCACAAACAAGTGTCCGATAAAATCAAGTGTGCACTGAGCAACGCCATCTGTGGCAAGGTCCACCTAACCACAGATACGTGGACCAGTAAGCACGGCCAGGGACGCTATATCTCCCTAACTGCACACTGGGTAAATGTAGTGGCGGCTGGGCCCCAGGCGGAGAGCTGTTTGGCGCACGTCCTTCCGCCGCCAAGGATCGCAGGGCAACATTCTTTGCCTCCTGTCTCCTCCTCCTCCTACTCAGCTTCCTCCTCCTCTTCTTCCACCTGCTCATCCAGTCAGCCACACACCTTCACCACCAACTTCAGCACAGCACGGGGTAAACGTCAGCAGGCCATTCTGAAACTCATATGTTTGGGGGACAGGCCCCACACCGCACAGGAGTTGTGGCGGGGTATAGAACAACAGACCGACGAGTGGTTGCTGCCGGTGAGCCTCAAGCCCGGCCTGGTGGTGTGCGATAATGGGAGTAATCTCGTTGCAGCTCTGGGACTAGCCAGTTTGACGCACATCCCTTGCCTGGCGCTTGTGCTGAATTTGGTGGTGCAGAAGTTCATTCGCAACTACCCCGACATGTCAGAGCTGCTGCATAAAGTGCGGGCCATCTGTTCGCGCTTCCGGCGTTCACACCCTGCCGCTGCTCGCCTGTCTGCGCTACAGCGTAACTTCGGCCTTCCCGCTCACCGCCTCATATGCGACGTACCCACCAGGTGGAACTCCACCTTGCATATGCTGGACAGACTGTGCGAGCAGCAGCAGGCCATAGTGGAGTTTCAGCTGCAGCACGCACTGGTCAGTCGCACTGCGGATCAGACACACTTCACCACCAATGACTGGGCCTCCATGCGAGACCTGTGTGCCCTGTTGCGCTGTTTCGAGTACTCCACCAACATGGCCAGTGGCGATGACGCCGTTATCAGCGTTACAATACCACTTCTATGTCTCCTTGAGAAAACACTTAGGGCGATGATGGAAGAGGAGGTGGCCCAGGAGGAAGAGGAGGAAGAGGGGTCATTTTTAGCACTTTCAGGCCAGTCTCTTCAAAGTGACTCAGAGGGAGGTTTTTTGCAACACCAGAGGCCAGGTACAAATGTGGCCAGACAGGGCCCACTACTGGAGGACGAGGAGGACGAGGATGAGGAGGAGGTGGAGGAGGATGAGGATGAAGCATGTTCACAGCGGGGTGGCACCCAAAGCAGCTCGGGCCCATCACTGGTGCGTGGCTGGGGGGAAACACAGGATGATGACGATACGCCTCTTACAGAGGACAGCTTGTCCTTACCTCTGGGCAGCCTGGCACACATGAGCGACTACATGCTACGACAGCAGAGTTGCCCACATTTTAACGTGTGCGGAATACTGGGTTGCCACCCTGCTGGATCCCCGGTACAAAGACAATGTGCCCACCTTACTTCCTACACTGGAGCGTGATAGGAAGATGCGCGAGTACAAGCGCACGTTGGTAGACGCGCTACTGAGAGCATTCCCAAATGTCACAGGGGAACCAGTGGAAGCCCAAGGCGAAGGCAGAGGAGGAGCAAGAGGTCGCCAACGCAGCTGTGTCACGGCCAGCTCCTCTGAGGGCAGGGTTAGCATGGCAGAGATGTGGAAAAGTTTTGTCACCACGCCACAGCTAACTGCACCACCACCTGATACGGAACGTGTTAGCAGGAGGCAACATTTCACTAACATGGTGGAACAGTACCTGTGCACACCCCTCCACGTACTGACTGATGGTTCGGCCCCATTCAACTTCTGGGTCTCCAAATTGTCCACGTGGCCAGAGCTAGCCGTTTATGCCTTGGAGGTGCTGGCCTGCCCGGCGGCCAGCGTTTTGTCTGAACGTGTATTCAGCACGGCAGGGGGGCGTCATTACAGACAAACGCAGCCGCCTGTCTACAGCGAATGTGGACAAGCTGACGTTCATAAAAATGAACCAGGCATGGATCCCACAGGACCTGTCCATCCCTTGTGCAGATTAGATATTAACTACCTCCCCTTAACAATATATTATTCTACTCCAGGGCACTTCCTCATTCAATACTATTTTTAATTTAATTTTACAATTATATTGCGGGGCAACCCAAAGTTGAATGAACCTCTCCTCTGTCTGGGTGCCGGGGCCTAAATGTGTGACAGTGGCCTGTTCCAGTGGTGGGTGACGTGAAGCCTGATTCTCTGCTATGACATGAATACAGATTCTGCGCTGACATAAGGCCAGATTCTCTGTTACGGGACCGCTCTCCTCTGTCTGGGTGCCGGGGCCTAAATGTGTGACAGTGGCCTGTTCCAGTGGTGGGTGACGTGAAGCCTGATTCTCTGCTATGACATGAATACAGATTCTGCGCTGACATAAGGCCAGATTCTCTGTTACGGGACCTCTCTCCTCTGCCTGGGTGCCTGGGCCTAAATGTGTGACAGTGGCCTGTTCCAGTGGTGGGTGACGTGAAGCCTGATTCTCTGCTATGACATGAAGACAGATTCTGCGCTGACATAAGGCCAGATTCTCTGTTACGGGACCTCTCTCCTCTGCCTGGGTGCCTGGGCCTAAATGTGTGACAGTGGCCTGTTCCAGTGGTGGGTGACGTGAAGCCTGATTCTCTGCTATGACATGAAGACAGATTCTGCGCTGACATAAGGCCAGATTCTCTGTTACTGGACCTCTCTCCTCTGCCTGGGTGCCTGGGCCTAAATGTGTGACAGTGGCCTGTTCCAGTGGTGGGTGACGTGAAGCCTGATTCTCTGCTATGACATGAAGACAGATTCTGCGCTGACATAAGGCCAGATTCTCTGTTACGGGACCTCTCTCCTCTGCCTGGGTGCCTGGGCCTAAATGTGTGACAGTGGCCTGTTCCAGTGGTGGGTGACGTGAAGCCTGATTCTCTGCTATGACATGAAGACAGATTCTGCGCTGACATAAGGCCAGATTCTCTGTTACGGGACCTCTCTCCTCTGCCTGGGTGCCTGGGCCTAAATGTGTGACAGTGGCCTGTTCCAGTGGTGGGTGACGTGAAGCCTGATTCTCTGCTATGACATGAATACAGATTCTGCGCTGACATAAGGCCAGATTCTCTGTTACGGGACCTCTCTCCTCTGCCTGGGCCTAAATGTGTGACAGTGGCCTGTTCCAGTGGTGGGTGACGTGAAGCCTGATTCTCTGCTATGACATGAAGACAGATTCTGCGCTGACATAAGGCCAGATTCTCTGTTACGGGACCGCTCTCCTCTGTCTGGGTGCCGGGGCCTAAATGTAGGGTGGCCACTGGCTTCACCCTAGAAAGCCGGACCGGCCCAAACCACACCCACAGCGCCCCAAACCACGCCTCCAAACCACAAAGCCACGCCCACGTGCCGTGAAGCCACGCCCCCACAATCGGCTGGTGGGAAAAAAACACGGGGGAGGAGAGGGAAGAAGTTTGTGAACGGAAGGTGAGCGGGGACAGCCGGGGGGCTTCTCTTCCCCTCAGTCATCCACAGGGAGTCATATCTGCGGCTCTAGTGACTGACTGGGGGTGAGAGAAGCCTCGGTCAGTTGCTGCAGCTCACGCTCAGACAGCACAGTGCTGCTGTCTGAGACGTGAGCTACTGAAAAGGAGGACATCCCTGTGTCCATCCAGGCACTGCGCCGGACGGAGGACAGGGAGCCTGAAAACCGGACTGTCCGGCCTAAAACCGGACGTCTGGCCACCCTACCTAAATGTGTGACAGTGGCCTGTTCCAGTGGTGGGTGACGTGAAGCCTGATTCTCTGCTATGACATGAATACAGATTCTGCGCTGACATAAGGCCAGATTCTCTGTTACGGGACCTCTCTCCTCTGCCTGGGTGCCTGGGCCTAAATGTGTGACAGTGGCCTGTTCCAGTGGTGGGTGACGTGAAGCCTGATTCTCTGCTATGACATGAAGACAAATTCTGCGCTGACATAAGGCCAGATTCTCTGTTACGGGACCGCTCTCCTCTGTCTGGGTGCCGGGGCCTAAATGTGTGACAGTGGCCTGTTCCAGTGGTGGGTGACGTGAAGCCTGATTCTCTGCTATGACATGAAGACAGATTCTGTGCTGACATCAGGCCAGATTCTCTGTTACGGGACCTCTCTCCTCTGCCTGGGTGCCGGGGCCTAAATGTGTGACAGTGGCCTGTTCCAGTGGTGGGTGACGTGAAGCCTGATTCTCTGCTATGACATGAAGACTGATTCTGCACTGACATGAAGCCAGATTCTCTGCTATGGCATGAAGAGACTGATTCTCTGCTGACATGAAGCCAGATTCTTTGCTATGGCATGAAGAGACTGATTCTCTGCTGACGTGAAGCCAGATTCTCTGCTATGGGACCTCTGTCCAATTGATATTGGTTCATTTTTATTTTTTTATTTTTATTTTAATTCATTTCCCTATCCACATTTGTTTGCAG
This sequence comes from Bufo bufo, assembly GCF_905171765.1. Lineage (NCBI taxonomy): Eukaryota > Metazoa > Chordata > Amphibia > Anura > Bufonidae > Bufo > Bufo bufo. Next base: position 91,209,728 of record NC_053396.1, read on the forward strand.
GGGATTTACCTACATGTTGCTGCCTTTTGAAGCCCTCTAGCTCTTTCCTGGGCTGTTTTACAGCCTTTTTAGTGCCCAAAAGTTCGGGTCCCCATTGACTTCAATGGGGTTCCGGTTCGGGATGAAGTTCGGATCGGGTTCGGATCCCGAACCCGAACATTTCCGGGAAGTTCGGCCGAACTTCTCGAACCCGAACATCCAGGTGTTCGCTCAACTCTAGGCAGGAGCAGTCCTCTTGCAAGGTCCTGCTACCCTCACTAAACTGAGACCTTGTGCCTTTTTTTCCAGAAAGTCGGCGCAGCAGGTGAACTAGATAAATGCGCCTACATATTAGACCGCCTCTTGACACGGAGTCTGATGCACAGTAAGTTTATGTATAACAGAACAGATTAGGTATGAATGGAGCAGCAGATGAACTAAACGTGCCTATATATTAGACCGCCTGTTGACAATAAGCCTGATGCACAGTAAGTCTATGTATAACAGAACAGATTAAGAATGAATGGTGCACCATTTGAACAAGATGCACAGGGCAATAACACTTAGCCTGCACTGTCCCTCTACTGTCCTTGCAGTCTCCCTATGCTTTCCCTACAGTGTCAAAAAATTCTCCCTATGATCTCTCTACACTGTCCCTGCACTGTCCCTCTCCAATATTCTAGAATACTAATGGCAGTAGTAGTAGTAGACCACAGTTCTCTCTGGCTTCCGAAAGATGCAACATTATAATTCAGGACAAAGAAAAATAGATTGTGACCTAGATTGCTCACTCCTCCTCTCAGTCACAGCAGGAGTCTGAAACAGGGCCTTGGAGCCAGGGCTCACAGCATTCCTCCTGTTCCTCCTCTTCGCAGCCTCAGAGAAGCCTTTCAGTTGCATTCTCTCTTCACTACCCCTTCCTATTGGGCGCCTTCTTTTTTCCTGAGAAGAGGGAACAAAACCCCACCACACACTCCAGCAGATAGTCTCCCTGTTGATGACTTGTGTGAGAACAGTCAATGTTTGGACTGCCATAAGGAGGAGGTTGAGGGGGAGGCGGGGGCCTCATGTATAGCTGTGGAGGTGATGGCACATGTAGCCACAGTGATAGTAGTAGGGGAAGTGGTAGCGACAGTGGCATTCTGGGCAAACACAGAGCAGGCAATCGGGAGGGGGCCCAAGGAGCCACCGTGATATATTGTAATGTGCTACAGTGGCATTACCATCTCTTTTTGGACCCCCACTATCTGTAATGGTTGATCCTGTTATCTCCTGCATATAATACCATGTCCTGCACAGTGTGTAAATGTATTGTTGATTCTGCAATGGTTCAACATGTAATGTGCCTGGTTCACCATCAGATGGCGGCATTTCTGGCAGAGCTGAGTTACCTAGAGAGTTACTTAGAATGGAGCCCTTCTTCCATTCTAGCCCCCTCTCTAGAGAGGGAGGAGTTAGCTAGTGAATTCAGTCTAGCCTTCCCCTCCCTGGGGACAGGTTGTGTGGAGTCTAGCTTACAGCCTGTAAGGGGATGGCTGTGTCCAGGCCCCAGCTGCAAACCTCAGAAGCCAGGAGGAAAGTTCCCTGGACAAGTTTAGGATGAAGATAGAGACAGACTACACAAGTAAGAAGTTGCAGCAAAAAGCAAAAGGAAAAGTTCTTATTTAATATTGCTAACATAGCAGAGCCAAAAGAGCTCAGATATAGCAAAACTGAGAGTGTTTGCCTGTCAGAAATTAAGCCAAAGCCTGCTGGTAACCAAGATGAAGTTGGAAGATTGTTCCTTGTTGAAAGTTTATCCAAGTAAAGCTGCGTTTAATTTCTACAATACAAGTCTGGACTCAATTCCTTTCTTCACTCACTTCATCCACAACCCTATTTGCATTGCTTCGGACTACAACGGTTGGGGATCCGGATATCCAGGTAGGAGCACCATGACAAGTGCTAAAGCCATACCTAAGGGACACTATAGGCAGCCCTCATACCACTCTGGCATTCCTATCTCGGGGTATCAATACCACTATACTTAAAGGAGACTCCATGTCCTCGCTGCTTCAATGCAACTGGAGTCACGACAACTTGCTCTGTCAGAAGGACATATATCGTAAAAACCTCTAAAGGGACAAGGGATACCCCACGCCACCAGTAGTCCGTTGCAATATCACACTCTAATAAAAGTGGTGGGGGGGATAAGGACTATCATGATGATTGTGTATTGGACAGGACCTGAGAGCTGGAATGGGGTACTGAGGGGGAGGAGGAGACATCAGAGTGGACGCAATGTACGGCCAAAATCTTCAAACCAACTGGCAGGGCCAGGTCTTCTATTGCACGGTGTGAGGCAATGACAGAAGTAATTTATGATGGGAGATATGTGTCACCCAGAATGCTGCAGGAAGCATTCTAAAAGAGGTTTTGTTTGCACTGGGAACTTGTCACCAAGGTGCCCGGCCTTGGTGGAGTAAAGGCCCCTAGAATAGGTGTCCACTAAGGTATTTGGTGGACACCATGATAGATAGCATAGCTGGTTCCAGCTAGTCCGGGTCAGACTTTTACTGGGAACAGGCAATGTGCTGGATGGGTGCCTGTTCCCCATGCTCCGGTCCGGGACTTGGGGCATGCTCATGTCCAGGGATTCTATTTAATCCTGCTGCTGGACTTAGGTGTGTCTCAGTCTGAGGAAGAAGGTAGACAGTGAGGTAACACTGTCAGTGTGTGCTGTGTTTGTTGGACCCGGCTGTGACCCGGATTTATTGGCTGTACGTATTTGGACAAGCCTAAATAAAGAAGACTTTGATGAACTTTGTGGTGTCCCTGCCTCTGTACACTGGTCAAGTGAGTACGGTTCCTTACAACGGGAACTGGTGATTCTGCTGATACTGTGGGCTCAAAACACCCCAAATCTAGGCTAAACTCGGTTGCCTCTAGCTCTGTGTGAGCAACTCCTGTATAGTGTTTTTTTCTTTACAAGGCCGGAACACAAAACCATAGCCATTTGCAAGATCTGAAAGATTAAAATAAGTAGTAGGTGTTTAAACACAAACATAGGTACCAGGGCTCTATTTCAGCACATGAGGTAGCATCACAGGATCCTGTGGGAAAATAGAGCTGGCCAGCATTTCCAATCAGAACAATGGTGTCCTCCTTCTCCTGGTCTTCTTTGTGGCAACCAGCCTTCATCCCAAAGCAGTACAGTGTCCTTGTTATCATCATTAGCTGCTTCTCTTGCTCAGACTCAGTAATGGAATGTGTTGCACTGAGAAAGCTATTTGTGACCAGCAATTAGCTTATGTAGAAGCTAAACTTCCACCTGGTCAGGTTGCTGGAGATTCAGTTGCCGTTGTACCACTTGATTCTGGTAAATGTGGCGCACTTCAGGGTCTTCCGCTAAAATACATTTTTCTGGGCTCTGGCCCAGGCAATGTAGAGTCTTGGCCAGGCAAGCAAGAGTACCGCTGCATTCAGAAAAATCTTACTCATCGGTCCGGAAAATGTGATGCATTTCAGCACCTTCATCTAAACGTAATTTTTCTGGGCCCTGGTCTGGGCAGTGTGGAGGGAGTTTTCGTCAGACAAGCTGCATTCAGAAAAAATTGACATGCCTTCACCCAAATTTTAGTCACTTCTTTCCAGCTGTCTGTTACAACAAGTAGTAGAAAGTTCAGTTTGCTAGTTATTACACGATGGGACAGTTGTTTCCGCTGTTATGCCAGCTGCCAAAACTTGACTTGTCAATGTGGAAATGTGGCACGCTTTCGTGCCTTCACCAAAATTTAATTCTGCTGTATAATATTCATACCTCTGGCTAGCTGTCCATTTGATTGATCAAACAAACATTTTTTAATTGTCTTATTCTCTAAATGACTGTGGCCTCTCCCCAGTGCATACTGCTTTCCCTGACCCCATGGACAAACGCGCAGAAAGACTGGAACTATGGCCCAAAACTGTCCCAGTATGCGCTCTCTGTTCTCTCTTTCCCAGCCTCCAGTGTCATCTCAGAGAGGGTTTTTAGTGCCACATGAGGCGTGGTGACACCCAAACGGATCATGTTGTCCTCCACCGGTGTCGAAAACATCACTTTTGTCAAAATGAACGAGGCATGGATCTGAGAGCATTTTCACACTTCCCCGGCTGAGGCCAATGAATAGATCTGGCCTTGCTGATGGTGCCCCATCTAGCCACTTCTGCTGTCTGCCTGCCATCAAATTGCCTGTCATCATGTTCCATACCATATGAATTCTGCTGCCATCATGCCATTGCCGCTGTCTGCCATCCTACCATTCGTTCCATACTATCAGGCTACTGCTGCCGCCATATGGCTGCAGCTGCCAGTCCTCGCTGCTAATCCTCTACTGTCTCCACTATTAATGCTACACATCTGCTACTACTACCCCTAAACAGCCGATTTACTGCCTTATCTGTTCCATGCTATGCTGCTACTGTTGCAGACACATGCCACGATTATTCCACCCTTTGCACATGCACACTGTACTTCTGCTGCTCCCAATTATACAAACCGGATAACAAAAAAGTTGGGACACTATACAAATCGTGAATAAAAACTGAATGCAATGATGTGGAGGTGCCAACTTCTAATATTTTATTCAGAATAGAACATAAATCACGGAACAAAAGTTTAAACTGAGAAAATGTACCATTTTAAGGGAAAAATATGTTGAATCAGAATTTCATGGTGTCAACAAATCCCCAAAAAGTTGGGACAAGGCCATTTTCACCACTGTGTGGCATCTCCCCTTCTTCTTACAACACTCAACAGACGTCTGGGGACCGAGGAGACCAGTTTCTCAAGTTTAGAAATAGGAATGCTCTCCCATTCTTGTCTAATACAGGCCTCTTACTGTTCAATCGTCTTGGGCCTTCTTTGTTGCACCTTCCTCTTTATGAATGTTCTCTATAGGTGAAAGATCTGGACTGCAGACTGGCCATTTCAGTACCCGGATCCTTCTCCTACGCAGCCATGATGTTGTGATTGATGCAGAATGTGGTCTGGCATTATCTTGTTGAAAAATGCAGGGTGTTCCCTGAAAGAGATGACATCTGGATGGGAGCATATGTTGTTCTAGAATCTGAATATATTTTTCTGCATTGATGGTGCCTTTCCAGACATGCAAGCTGCCCATGCCACACGCACTCATGCAACCCCATACCATCATAGATCCAGGCTTCTGAACTGAGCGTTGATAACAACTTGGGTTGTCCTTGTCCTCTTTGGTCCGGATGACATGGCGTCCCAGATTTCCAAAAAGAACTTCGAATCGTGACTCGTCTGACCACAAAACCACAAAAAGTATTTTATTTTGCCACACTCCATTTTAAATGATCCCTGGCCCAGTGAAAACACCTGAGCTTGTGGATCTTGCTTAGAAATGGCTTCTTCTTTGCACTGTAGAGTTTCAGCTGGCAACGGCGGATGGCACGGTGGATTGTGTTCACTGACAATGGTTTCTGGAAGTATTCCTGAGCCCATTCTGTGATTTCCTTTACAGTAGCATTCCTGTTTGTGGTGCAGTGTCGTTTAAGGGCCCGGAGATCACGGGCATCCAGTATGGTTTTACGGCCTTGACCCTTACGCACAGAGATTGTTCCAGATTCTCTGAATCTTCGGATGATGTTATGCACAGTTGATGATGATAGATGCAAAGTCTTTGCAATTTTTCGCTGGGTAACACCTTTCTGATATTGCTCCACTATCTTTCTGCGCAACATTGTGGGAATTGGTGATCCTCTACCCATCTTGGCTTCTGAGAGACACTGCCACTCTGAGAAGCTCTTTTTATACCCAATCATGTTGCCAATTGACCTAATTAGTGTTAATTGGTCTTCCAGCTCTTCGTTATGCTCAAATTTACTTTTTCCAGCCTCTTATTGCTACTTGTCCCAACTTTTTGGGGATTTGTTGACACCGTGAAATTTTGAATCAACGTATTTTTCCTTTAAAATGATACATTTACTCGGATTAAACGTTTGATCTGTCATCTACGTTCTATTACAAATAAAATATTGACATTTGCCATCTCCACATCATTGCATTCAGTTTTTATTCACAATTTGTTTAGTGTCCCAACTTTTTTGGAATCCGGTTTGTAGTTTTTCTAAGCTCATTCAGAACCAGTCTCTCTTTCTTTTGACAATTGTGATTGTATATATGGCAAGTATTCTGCTCCAGTTAGGCATCATTTTTGGATGATTGGTCCCCCAACAAGCCACAGTTTTTTTCTCCATAATACTATGTGTGTATTTAAACACATTTGCCCCCAATAAGGTAACATTTTTGGAAGCTTTGTATTATGAATAAAAATAACACATGCGACGGCACAGTGTCATTTTAAACACGGTTTACTAACCCCCGCACCCGTGCGTTTACCCATAGCTATGTATGTCAGTGTCACTCTGACATGATTTCCTATTGCTGTCATTGTGTTCAAGAGCTTAGGGAGGGGGGATAGTGAAAATACTAAAATTCAAAAAAATTTGCAAAAAAAGATAACATCTTTAAAATCCGAGTCCTAGGACACGAGAGGGTGTTATATACCAAACCAAACTTTTTGAAATATTTTGAAAACCTGAAACTAACAGAATCTCAAAAGGTTTGTTCATCTTTATATGTAACAAAGAGAAAAATCTGTTTCTATGTCCACAGAGCATAACTCCAGAAGAGCCACAAAACAAATGAGGAAATGGGTGTATGTCACTGATTGCCACAATAAAACTTAACCCCTTAAGGACACGGACATATTTCACCTTAAGGACCAGGCCATTTTTTGCATATCTGACCAGTGTCACTTTATGTGTGAATAACTTTAAAACGCTTTTACTTATCCAGGCCATTCTGAGACTGTTTATTCTTCACATATTGTACTTCATGACACTGGTAAAATGGAGTAAAAAAAATTCATTTTTATTTATAAAAAAATACCAAATTTACCAAACATTTGGAAAAATTAGCAAATTTCCAAGTTTCAATTTCTCTACTCCTATAATACACAGTAAAACTTCCCCATATGTCTACTTCATGTTTGGATAATTTTGGGAATGCCATTTTATTTTTGGAGATGTTACAAGGCTTAGAAGTTTAGAAGCAAATCTTGAAATTTTTCAGAAATTTTCAAAAATCCACTTTCAAAGGACCAGTTCAGGTCTGAAGTCACTTTGTGAGGCTTACATAATAGAAACCACCCAAAAATGACCCCATTCTAGAAACTACACCCCTCAAGGTAATCAAAACTGATTTTACAAACGTCGTTAACCCTTTAGGTGTTCCACAAGAGTTAATGGCAAATGGAGATGAAATTTAAGAATTTATATTTTTGAACAAATTATCAATTTTTGTCCATTTTTTACAGTAACAAAACAAGGGTTAACAGCCAAACAAAACTCAATATTTATTGCCCTGATTCTGTAGTTTTCAGAAACACCCCATATGTGGTCGTAAACTACTGTACGGGCACACGGCAGGGCATAGAGGGAAAGGAGTGCCGTGTGGTTTTTGGAAGGCAGATTTTGCTAGACTGGTTTATTTACACCATAGAAACAGAAACAAAGAATGTGTCGGCAGATAAGAACCATTTGGCCCATCTAGTCTGCCCAATATACTGAATACTATGGATAGCCCCTGGCCCTATCTTATATGAAGGATGGCCTTATGCCTATCCCATGCATGCTTAAACTCCTTCACTGTATTTGCAGCTACCACTTCTGCAGGAAGGCTATTCCATGCATCCACTACTCTCTCAGTAAAGGAATACTTCCTGATATTACTTTTAAACCTTTGCCCCTCTAATTTAAAACTATGTCCTCTTGTAGCAGTTTTTCTTTTTTTAAATATTCTCTCCTCTTTTACCTTGTTGATTCCCTTTATGACCATGTCCCATATGAAGCCCAACTGATGCACCACTAGAGTAGAAACTCCATAAAAGTGACCCCCATCTAAGAAACTACACCCCTCAAGGTATTCAAAACTGATTTTACAAACTTTGGTAACCCTTTAGGTGTTACACAAGAGTTATTGGCAAATGGAGATGAAATGTAAGAATTTCAATTTTTGGGCAAATTTAAAATTTTAATCCATTTTTTCCAGTAACAAAGCAAGCGTTAACAGCCAAACAAAACTCAATATTTATTGCCCTGATTCTGTAGTTTCCATAACCACCCCATATGTGGTCGTAAACTACTGTACGGGCACATGGAAGGGCGTAGAGGGAAAGGAGCGCTGTGTGATTTTTGGAAGGCAGATTTTGCTGTACTGGTTTATTTATACCAGGTCCCATTTGAAGACCCCCTGATGCACCCAAAGAGTAGAAACTCCATAAAAGTGACCCCATTTTGGAAACTACGGGATAAGGTGGCAGTTTTGTTGGGACTATTTTTAGGGTACATATGATTTTTGGTTGCTCTATATTACATTTTTGTGAGCCAAGGTTACCAAAAATAGAAATTCTGAAATTTCATCTCCATTTACAATAAACTGTTTAGGAACACCTAAAGGGTTAATAAAGTTTGTAAAATCAGTTTTGAATACCTTGAGGGGTGTAGTTTCTTAGGTGGGGTCACTTTTATGGAGTTTCTACTCTAGGGGTGCATCAGGGGGTCTTCAAATGGGACATGGTGCCCAAAAAAAAGGCCATCAAAATCAGCCTTCCAGAAACCATATGGCGTTCCTTTCCTTCTGAGCCCTGCCGTTTGGTCATACAGAAGTTTACGACCACATATGGGGTGTTTATGTAAACTGAAGAATCAGGGTAATAAATATTACATTTTGTTTGGCTGTTAACCCTTGCTTTGTTACTGGAAAAAATGGATTAAAATTTAAAATTTGCCAAAAATTAGCTGTTTTGGCACCCGTTTTATTTTATTTTTTTGACTGTGTTCATCTGAGGGGTTAGGTCATGGGGTATTTTTATTGAGCAGATTCTTACGGACGCGGAAATACCTAATATGTCTGCTTTTTTAAATTTATTTAGGTTTTACACTATATTATCCTTTTTTAAACCAAAAAAAACATTTTAGTATCTCCATAGTCTGAGTCAGTTTTTTTTAGTTTCTAGCCAATTGTCTTAGGTAGGGGCACATTTTTTGCGGGATGAGAGGACTGTTTTATTGGCACTATTTTGGGGGGCATATGACTTTTTGATCGCTTGCTATTACACTTTTTGTGATGTAAGGTGACAAAAAAATGACCTTTTTTTTGCACCATTTTTATTTTAAAAAATTTGACCGGGTTAATCTGAGGGGTTAGATCATGAAGTATTTTTATAGAGCAGATTCTTATGGACCCGGCGATACCTAATATGTCTACTTTTTTATTTATTTTAGCTTTACAAAATATCATTTTTGAAAACATTTTTTTTTTGGTGTCTCAAGTCTGAGAAGCATAGTTTTTTTCCGATTGTCAGTGGCTAAATGGAATTAAAATTGGGGAACGGGATTATTAATTTAGTACTCCATGGAAGTGTGGTACTCCCTGAAGCAACCAATAATGCAGAGGCCCGGATGATCGGGGCACGTGTCACACTGAGTGGTCGTGTCCTTCTGTATCCCCCTCCTGTAACACACTCTGCACCTTTTTTGGGTCCGTCCTTTCTTTCCAGTATGGGGGACCACACCTGGAAAGTGTTGGCCAGGGACGATCCGGGCGCCTCCAGTTCCCGAGGTACTCCGGCCTGCTCTTTCCCAGTCAGAAAAGACCAGGTCCTTGAGGACTGCCTCATAAAATTGAAGGAATTTCCCTGTGTTGCCAGCGCTCTGGGACAGCACAAAAGAGTTGTACAAGGCAACCTGTACCAAGTAGACTGCAACTTTTTTGTACCATGCCCGGGTTTTGCGCATGGCATTATATGGCTTGAGGACTTGATCAGAGAGATCAACTCCTCCCATATACCGATTGAAGTCGACGATACAATCGGGCTTGAGGACTGTTGCCACTGTACCTCGCACAGGGACAGGGGTGATGCCGTTACCGTGAATTGTGGACAGTACAAGGACATCCCTCTTGTCCTTATATCTGACCAGCAACAGGTTTCCACTGGTAAGGGCACAGGTCTCACCCCTGGGGATAGGTACCTGGAGGGGGAGGGTAGGGAGGCTGCATTGATTTTTCCGCATGGTCCCACAAGCGGACGTGAATCTGTCGGCGAGGGACTGGAACAAGGGGATACTAGTATAAAAGTTATCCACGTACAGGTGGTAACCCTTATCTAGCAGTGGGTGCATAAGGTCCCACACAAGTTTCCCGGTAACACCCAGAGTGGGGGGACATTCTGGGGGTTGAATATGGGAATTTCGCCCCTCGTACACACAAAACTTGTAAGTGTACTCAGAGGTACTCTCACAAAGTTTGTACAGCTTCATGCCATACCTCGCCCGCTTAGAGGGAACATACTGGCGGAAAATGAGTCTCCCCTTGAAAGCAATGAGAGACTCATCAACCGCGACCTCCCTTCCAGATACATAGGCCTCCAAAAATTTGGCCCCAAAGTGATGATCGATGACCGGCCTGATTTTGTACAGGTGGTCATAGGCAGGATCACTTTGGGGTGGACATGCTGCATTATCTGCATAATGCAGGTATTTCAGAATGGCCTCAAAACGGGAGGTGTGTCATGACCATACTGTAAAGTGGTAGAGGACGTCCCCACTCCAGTACAGCCTGACACTGGGTTTTTTGACTAGGCCCATGCGCAGCACGAGGCCCCAAAGCGTCTTCACCTCGGCTGCACTGACCCGAGTCCAGCCACCGGCCCTAGCCAAAAAGGAGCCCGGGTGTTGAGCAATGAACTGTTGGGTGTACAAGTTCGTTTGCTCCACCATCAGATTAACAAAGTGGTCACTGGTTGGCTAACAAAATCAGGAATCACAGGCTCAAAATCCTCTGCTCGTACTAGTGTGGGCCACAGGGTCCCTGGCATGGCGGTCCCCTTACTCCGCCTGGCGGCGTCTCCGCCACCTTGGGGGCTCATCATCATCGCTAGATGATGAGGAGGACGCGGATGACAAGAGGAAAGTGGGGTCATCCTCATCCTCACTGGGGCTCTCGGAGTCGGAGGCAAGCTGGGCGTATGCCTCCTCGGCCGAGAACATCCGGCTGGCCATAGGGGAGTGTGTGTGTGCGTGCTTGGAAAACTTTATTTAGTGTGCGTGTGTGTGAGGGCACGGGTGTTCATAGACTTTGCCCTAAACCTAACAGAAAAAAAAACTAAATAAAAAAAAGTGAAAACCCCAAAAAAGGCAAAAAAATGAAAAATTCTAACTCTCTGATCAGCTGTCCGAAGCTGATCAGCCGTGGGGTGGGCGATGCGCTAACAGTGGCCGGACGCTAAGAGTGCCGGCTACAGTCAGCATACGCAAAAATAAAAAATGCTTGCTCCCCAAAAAATGTGTGTGGGGGGGCAAGCTGCAGCACACCTGGGGGGTCTAGGGTCACACAGCTGTGCTGTGGACCCCAGACACCCAATTGGGGTGATGCAACAGTCAAACTTTGTTTTTGTTTTTTCCCTAAACTTTCCCTGAATATCCCTGCCTAACCTAACCTTTCCCTAACCTGTCCCTAAAGTACCTTTTAGTGCCAGCTGGCACTGTGGAGGGTCACAGATGGGGGTGCTGGGCACAGATGGGGGTGCTGGGTAAGGAGATCCGATGCAGGCTGCTCTCTATCCTCGCTCCCGGACGCAGAATGAAACCCCTTGAAAGCAACTGTTTCTAAAACCCCCCCCTTTGTCGCCCCCCTTTTGTCGCCCCACATCCACCTTCCCATACATTTCCATCCCCATCCATAAAGTTCTATATAAATTTTTTTTTAAAAATTTCTTATTCAATTTAATTTTTATTATCATTTTTCACCTTTATACCTTCATATTCACAATTATATTCACCTTCCCATCTTAATTTCCTACAGTGCCATCATCTCATACACTATTCCACCATCCCCTGCCTCGGTCACTCCCAGCCCATCCTCCATTTATGCACACCAGTACATTCACATTCACTTGTACTATTCACAATCAATTCACCCCACACATAACATTAGTGCCAGCACTCCAATACAGAGCTCACTGACACTGCGCACATAGACAGTTTCACTCCAGCGGTCCGTCAGTTGCCCCGCCCCCCGCCTTCCCGTATCCTCCAATCGGCAGCCCGCAACTAGCCACGCCCCCCATTGCCCGGCTCAAGAAAGCGCGCGCTCTCCCATACGTGGGAAGCTGCGATACACACACAGCGTTTCAACACCAAGGTAATACTTTCAAATACCTATTCCCCTTCATTTCAACAAACAGTTTAGATCGCAAGACCCATAATAACTTTTAACTTCCATCCAGTTTCTTTTTTCTTAGTTTCTTTTAATTTACTATTTAAGTTCCTAACCATCAAATTTTCTTGACCTATAGTATCTGGATTGGTCGCGCTAACTGTATGTACCCGGCTCCAAAGGTAACTACCCCCACCACCCCCTCACCTGTGCTTCTTATCACAATCATTATCACTATTACATCTACCCAATATCAGCCACCTTCATCAATTAACTATCTACACAATCATTTGTACGATGAGTCTCTCCCTCTCCCATGTGTGTGCATGTGTATATACACTCATATAAAGAATTATTAGGAACACCATACTAATACGGTGTTGGACCCCCTTTTGCCTTCAGAACTGCCTTAATTCTACGTGGCATTGATTCAACAAGGTGCTGATAGCATTCTTTAGAAATGTTGGCCCATATTGATAGGATAGCATCTTGCAGTTGATGGAGATTTGAGGGATGCACATCCAGGGCACGAAGCTCCCGTTCCACCACATCCCAAAGATGCTCTATTGGGTTGAGATCTGGTGACTGTGGGGGCCATTTTAGTACAGTAAACTCATTGTCATGTTCAAGAAACCAATTTGAAATGATTCAAGCTTTGTGACATGGCGCATTATCCTGCTGGAAGTAGCCATCAGAGGATGGATACATGTTCTCATTCTGTTTACGCCAAATTCGGACTCTACCATTTGAATTTCTCAACAGAAATCGAGACTCATCAGACCAGGCAACATTTTTCCAGTCTTCAACAGTCCAATTTTGGTGAGCTCGTGCAAATTGTAGCCTCTTTTTCCTATTTGTAGTGGAGATGAGTGGTACCCGGTGGGGTCTTCTGCTGTTGTAGCCCATCCGCCTCAAGGTTGTGCGTGTTGTGGCTTCACAAATGCTTTGCTGCATACCTCGGTTGTAACGAGTGGTTATTTCAGTCAATGTTGCTCCTCTATCAGCTTGAATCAGTCGGCCCATTCTCCTCTGACCTCTAGCATCCACAAGGCATTTTTGCCCACAGGACTGCCGCATACTGGATGTTTTTCCCTTTTCACACCATTCTTTGTAAACCCTAGAAATGGTTGTGCGTGAAAATCCCAGTAACTGAGCAGATTGTGAAATACTCAGACCGGCCCGTCTGGCACCAACAACCATGCCACGCTCAAAATTGCTTAAATCACCTTTCTTTCCCATTCTGACATTCAGTTTGGAGTTCAGGAGATTGTCTTGACCAGGACCACACCCCTAAATGCATTGAAGCAACTGCCATGTGATTGGTTGACTAGATAATTGCATTAATGAGAAATAGAACAGGTGTTCCTAATAATTCTTTAGGTGAGTGTATGTACGTATGTATATATGTATATATGTATATATATATATATGTATGTATGTTTTCACATCACCTCATTTAATCCTGGCGGAATTATTATGTCATTATATTATTGTGATTATTGCTATTCTTCATCGCTATGATTATTACTATTTATTATTGTTGTGATTGTCATTTTTGCTGTGAGTGTCATTATTATTAGTGTAATTACAATGATATCAGTGATACTATTAGCATAATTTTGATTCCCCTGGTACTTAAATTTTATCAGTCGCCCTGTTTTTTTGGGTCTCGTTTTTTGTATCAAGGCCACCACTTTTAACATCATTTTTACCATCATCACTATTATTATCATGTTATTATTAGTATTATTATTATTATTATTATTAAGATTATTAATACTAATATTCCCTAATTGTGAAGGAAATTCTTATTACTATACAGATACTCAATTTTAGATTATATCGGATCCTTCTGACTATGTCCTTTACATTTATGTGATTATTTTATGTGATTATCATATTGTCTATTACCCTCGCACCTTGCTGATGAATTATACAAGTCTATTCGTTTTATGTTATATTTATTATATTTATTATATTTTTTACTTTATTTTATTCATTCATGTTTTGCCCTTTAGCACTACTATTTCTACTAACCACAATTACGAGGACATGGGTTTCTAATGGCCGCTAGCACATCCGCAATACCCAGTCCCCATAGCTCTCTGTGCTTTTATTCTGTAAAAAAAAAACGATTTGATACATATGCAAATTAACATTAAAGAGTCATATCTTACTTGTGTGACCAGAGAAGAGTCATATTTTCAAGCTCTGACTCATCTCAGGTTAATTTGCATATGTATCAAATCGGTTTTTATACACAATAAAAGCACACAGAGCTATGGGGACTGGGTATTGCGGATGTGCTAGCGGCCATCTAGCAACCCATGTCCTCAGCTCTATACCAGGGCATCATAACGTACCGGTAACTCATGTGTCCCCAACAGGTTAAAGGGGTTGTCCTGCCATTTATATTGATGACCTGTTATCAGACTGGCAGGGGTCCAACACCCAGAACCCCCGACAATCAGCTGTTTGAAGAGGAGGCGGCGCTCCATGCAAGCACTGCTTCCTCTTCACTACACTATACGTTGCCTCCTGTGGAGTAGTGGCATAATGTAATTACAATTCACTTGAATGAAGCGAGTACTCGTCATTACACTGCGCCGCCAAAACTTCCAAGCCAATGAACAGGAGGCAGCACTCACATGGAGCGCCTCCTTCTCTTGACGATAGGTCATCAATATAAATGGCAGCACAACCCTTTTAATACTGATATTTACTGAATCTATCACACTAGCATTATTAGTGCGTTACATTAGTAACAAGGAATTCACACCGGGGTTCTTCCTGAGTCCCTTTACTTATCTGCCTGTTCTCGGTTAAATTATTCAAATTACAGCTGAGCCAAATGGATGGTTTAGGCATCTTTCACACGAGCGTGACGGATTAGGTCCGGATGCGTTCAGCGTGCGTTCAGTGAAACTCGCACTATTTTGCAAGCAAGTTCAGTCAGTTTTGTCTGCAATTGCGTTCAGTTGTTAAATTTTTTCCACGTAAGTGCAATGCGTTTTGATGGGTTTTTCACGCATGTGATCAAAAAATGAAGGTTTACAAACATCTCCTAGCAACCATCAGTGAAAAATGCATTGCATCCGCACTTGCTTGCGGATGCAATGCTTTTTTCACTGAAGCCCCATTCACTTCAATGGGGCCAGGGATCCGTGAAAAACGCAGAATATAGAACATGCTGCGCTTTTCACACAACGCAGAACTAATGCGTGAAAAAAAACGTACACAGAACCATTGAAATAAATAGGTCAGGATTCAGTGCAGGTGCAATGCGTTCATGTCACGCATTGCACCCGCGCTGAAAACTCGCTCGTGTGAAAGAGGCCTTAGGCATATTCTAGTGATATGATCCTGTTTATAAATCTTTTTATATACATACGGCAATGTGACTCACTGTTACGTCTACATGTTATACCCTTTAGAAACTTATATATGTGTTCTATGCATATGTACAGTAGATATGGACATTGATTTCCCACTGCTGAATATATTAACCTTTCCAATGTCTACTGAAGTAACTGCAAGAGATTTAATAACAGACAGCCATAGTTGTGATAAGTAGACTTGATGCCTTGTGACTGTTACAATCTGTTTCATTTGCCTTTACAATTTGTATTACAATAGTATTACATTATGGTGAGCAAGTACTGAGCATGACCACTGCTGTTTACTGTGTATCCCATAGGCTGTTATAAATGTACACAGGACTACTAAGTACAAAGGACTAGACTTCTAGTGTGTTTCTGGGTATTCTAGCCTGAACACTGATATATCACATGACCCCCTTCACATTGGTAAAAACTGAGCAGAACAAAAATACAAAACGTCAAAAAAGCTAAATTTAGCCAACTAAGAGAGGCCATAGGCCTAACTAACTGGGACAAAGTCCTCAAAAATAAAAATACAGCCACAAAATGGAATATTTTTTAATGCATCCTAAAATCTAATTGTGAGAGGTACATATCTTATGGGAATAAAAGGGTGAGGAAAAATAAAAAAACAATGTGGATAAATAGAAATGTAAAGAAAGCAATAAATGACAAAAAGAAAGCATTTAAATCGCTAAAACAGGAGGGTAGCGATGAAGCTATGAAAAACTATAAGGAAAAAAATATGCAAAAGACAAATAAAAGCAGCCATACTAGAGACCGAGAGATTCATTGCCAAAGAGAGTAACATTAACCCTAAAATGTTCTTTAATTATACAAATGGTAAAAAGTATAAATCTGAAGGTGTCGGCTCTTTACAGAGTAATAAGAGAGGAGTTGCACAGAGAGATGAGGAGAAAGCAAAGCTATTAAATATTTTTTTCTACACTGTATTTACTGAGGAAAATAAACTATCAGATGAAAAGTAGAATGTAAAAGTTAATTGCCCATTAAAAGTGCCCTGTCTGACCCAGGAAGAAGTACAGCAGGGCATAAAAAGATTAAAATAGACAAATCGCCCGGACCAAATGGCATAAACACCCGTATCCTAAGAGAATTAAGTAATGTCATAGCCAGACCTTTATTTCTGATATTTAAGGACTCTTGGCGGATAGCAAATGTGGTGCCAATATTCAAAAAGGGTCCAAAAACAGAACCCGGAAACTATAGGCTAGTAAGTTTAACATCTGTAGTGGGTAAACTGTTTGAAGGTTTTCTAAGGGATGCTATCTTGGAGTACCTCAATGAGAATAAGCAAATAACACCGTATCAGCATGGCTTCATGAGGGATCGGTCATGTCAAACAAATTTATCAGTTTCTATGAGGATGTAAGTTCTAGACTTGACTGCGGCGAATCAATGGATGTCGTATATATTGACTTCTCCAAAGCATTTGACAATGTACCATATAAAAGGTTAGTATATAAAATGAGACTGCTTAGACTGGGGGAAAATGTCTGTATGTGGGTAAGTAACTGGCTGATAGAAAACAGAGGGTGGTTATTAATGGTACACACTCATATTGGGTCACTGTCACTGGTGGGGTACCTCAGGGGTCAGTATTGGGCCCTATTCTCTTCAATATATTTATTAATGATCTTTTCGAAGGTTTGCACAGTAAAATATACATTTTTGCAGATAACACTAAACTGTGTAAAGTAATTAACATGGAAGTGGACAGTATACTGCTACAGATGGATCTGGATAGATTGGGGCTTGGGCAGATAAGTGACACTGACAAATGTAAGGTTATGGGAAGGAATAATGCAAGTCACCTGTACATACTAAATGGTAAAACACTGGGCAACACTGAGATGGAAAAGGACCTAGGAATTTTAGTGAGCAGCAAACTAAGCTGTAGAAACCAGTGTCAGGCAGCTGCTGCCAAGGCCAATAAGATAATGGGTTGCATCAAAAGGGGCATAGATGTCCGTGATGAGAACATAGTCCTCCCACTTTACAAATCACTAGTCAGACCACACATGGAGAACTGTGTACAGTTCTGGGCTCCTGTGAACATGGAAGACATAGCAGAGCTGGAGAGGGTTCAGAGGAGGGCAACTAAATTAATAACTGGAATGGATGGACTACAGTACCCAGAAAGATTATCAACATTAGGGTTATTCACTTTAGAAAAAAGACTGAAGGGAGAACTAATTACTATGTATAAATATATCAGGTGTCAGTACAGAAATCTCTCCCATCATCTATTTATCCCCAGGACTGTGACTGTGATGAGGGGACCACCTCTGCATCTGGAGGAAAGAAGGTTTGTACACAAACATAGAAGAGGATTTTTTATGGTAAGAGCAGTGAAACTACGGAACTCTCTGCCTGAGGAGGTGATGATGGTGAGTTCACTAAAAGAGTTAAAGAGGGGCCTGGATGTATTTCTGGAGTCTAATAATATTACAGGCTATAGCTGCTAGAGAGAGTTGATCCAGAGAGTTATTCTGATTACCTGATTAGAGTCGGGAAGGAATTTTTTTCCCCTAAAGTGAGGAAAATTGGCTTCTACCTCACAGGTTTTTTTTTGCCTTCCTCTGGATCAACTTGCAGGATAATAGGCTGAACTAGATGGACAGATATCTTTTTCAGCCTTATAAACTATGTTACTATGAATTCAACATGGTGAATTTCAAAATGGGCCAGAAAACTGTTCCTCCACCAAATAATGCAGCTTCCCTCCCAATAAATACTTACACACGTTGGAAGTTAATTTTCTAAAATGTATACTAGTTAAAAGGGTGTTTCCAGAGTTTTGCCTCATCCTATATTTTGTCTTTGTCTTAAATTTTGTCAAGTGTCAGTTACCCTGAGGTTTGCAATAGGAAAAAATCTATATGATGTGCACTGTCAGCATGTTCAGCATCAATTCGTACAAGTAGATGTCCTTCTTAAAAACTTCCTGACCAAGCAATTTTCTGTGTTTTTGTTTTTTAACTCCTTGCCTTCCCGAAGCCATAACGTTTGTATCTTCCTGTTCACATAAACATACAAAGGCTTGTTTTTTGTGGAATAAATTGTACTTTCTAGTGTTGTTATTTAATACTGTATACGATGTAGTGGGAAGATGAGGGGGAAAATCCAAATGTGGTGGGAAAAAAAACACAATTCTGCCATAGGATTAAAGTATACCTACTCGGATCACACTGACAAAATGGAACAAAGGCTCAGAATGACTTTCAGCTCACCATTCCCAGGCTCTTCCACTTGGCTATTTATTCCCTTAATGACTCTTTCCACTTTGGTGTCGTGTTAAATGCTCACTCTCTCCACCTTCTCTCCATGCTGATATTATGATTAAACACACTCCTTCCAAACAGTGCTGATTTTAGATGGTGGAGGAACCATAGATATAAGACACACTGGATGGAACCTTATAAAAACAAATGGCCTGCTCATTCATTGTACTTATAAGATATATGTATTGTCAAATTGCATTTAAAAACATTTCTTGTCACCAGCATAACCCGACTGGTTTCGCTACTTCAGCTTCTTCAGGTTTAAACATAATAACTATATAACGGTTCAAAAAGCTTACCCAACCCCTCCCATACCTCTCCACACACATCAAATGAAAGAGTTTTCTAGATCAATGTTCAACCCTTTTTTTGACATAGGGGGTAATTTATTAAGAACTTTTTTTTTTATGTGTACGAAGATACGTATGTGGGGGCTCATTTTTTGCAGGGTGACCTGTACTTTTTATTGATACCCCTTTTGGGGTGTGTATGACTTTTTGATCAGGTTTTTTATTTTTATTTTTATTTTGTAGGAGGTGAAGCGACCAAAAAACGCCAAATTGGCCATTTTGACTTTTCCCCATTTCGCTGTCTGCCATATGGGCTAAATATTTTTATATTTTAATAGTACAGGCATTTTTTGACACGACGTGATGCCCATTATGTTTATTTTTTTATTCATCATGTATTTTGATGAAAAGGGAGTGATTTGAATTTTTAGATATTTTTTATATTTTTTAAAAACTTTTTGTTCTTTTTTTAATCATATGATTATTACAGATAGAGACCTCCTTAATATTTTTATATATTCTATTCCAATTTTCAACAGTGATCTACCCAATATCCTTACTCCCCATTCTTGTACTTTTAAATGTAATAGAGCCCACCATATCTCTAATAATTTTTTTTATATACTCTTTCAATCTGAATGTTTACAAAATATGCTATACATTCACACCTCTGCAGATAAAAGTGTGATTTACCCATAGTTGATTTAAAAGCATGATAAATCTGGTTATAGAAAAACATTATCATAGTAGAAGTGCCATATTTCTTCTCAGTCTCACCTCATGGAAAAATCTCTCCCTCATTAAACAACTATGAAACATATCTGACACCTAAATTGATCCAGAATGAACAATATGAAAGAGTCAGAAACTCTCTAATATATATTATGCCAAATTGGAGTGATAGATAAAAAAAAAACAGCCCCTAATATCTTTTTTAACTTGTGCCAGACTATTTGTAACATTTTTTTAAATAGACCATCCTTTAAACCCGCCTATGCTCATACAACCTGACTCTAATAATTTAAAGATATTCTGGAATTTTCCTCCAGCCATATCAAGCAAATGGGATAGCCCCCCCCCCATCTTTTATTGATAATCCATTGTATTTGTGCCGCTATATAATAGTCCTGAAAAAGGGGGTGCTAAACTTCCATCCTCCTTGCGGCAGAGATATTTTTGTTGTACAACCCTTTATCTTCCCTATATCAGAGAATTTATAATATTTTCAATTAACTTAAAAGTTGCATCATCAATCCATATCATACTAGCAATTAATGGATATAAAAAGAGAATTGCCATTTTGGCTAGGGAAATTCTGTCTGTGCTTGAGAGAGGAAGTTTTTCTCAAGACAAGACCTTACTTCTACTTTGTCTCATAAATATAGTCAGTCCTGACCTTAGTCCAATAAAAATGTTTTGGAAGGAGTTGTGAGCAGTTCATGGGAGGAAACTCGACAACATAACAAAGTTGAAGTTGTTTTGTGCAAAGGAATCTGATCAAAATCTAAGCCGATGTGCAGAAAAATTAACAGTAATGCTAATATTTTTTACTTTATCCACTTTTAGGACTTGAAAATCTGATGTAGATTTAGGCCAAATGTATGTAGAAATATAGAAAATTCTGAAGGGTTCACAAACTTTCAGGCACCACTGCATATCTTATTAATTAAAATAGAACACCTTTACACCTATCAGTAGCATCTCATCATTATTTACAGAGCCATCTCCCTGCACTTAGGATTCTCATACAGTAGATATAGTTTGACCTTTATACTATTAGATTCTATAAAGAAGTCTTTGATCATTTGAAAGTCATAAAAGACCACAAATCTCTAGCTGCTCCCAGAAGACTAAAGACCTGATACATTTCCACTCAATGAGTATCCCACCTCAAATATTTGAAAGAGTTACCTTTTTCCATTTGTGTGGTTTAGAAAGATGACGCAGATTTAGCATTATGAAGCATGAGCTTGTTCCTTCTAGGGACCATTTATAACTCAACCTGCTATTGAAGAAACAGATAAACTCTTTGCAGGTATTTTTCTAAAAGAACAAACCATGGTTTCCATAACAGGATATCTGTGCATCATTCTTCTGTGTGGCACACAGGTAAGCCATATCCACCATGATCTTTCATCTTCTTAGATTACAGCATACAGTACTTATCATGCAAATGAAGTATAAGCAGTAGGAGTAGGACTTGAGGAACCTGTGTCTTTTTCCAACCTTACCAGCTTTGTAACTCTCAAACCTACAAAAACTCACACCATTTCGAGATTAATTAATTTTATTAAACATCCACAGTTAAAATACATTGGTCACTGCGTTTTTAATATTTTTTAACCACGGATGTTTAAAGATGACATTTAACTGGGAGTAATGTTAGTCCTTGTAGATTTGCTGTTTTGCTTGTGTCTGACTGACCCAGGAAAAGGGGCTATGGAAAAGGGGCTATTTATGTTGGTGTGACAGCTATGTAAATATGTATATTTTTTGTTGTAGTTTTTCTGCAAAGTCATATCTGTATTTCTGACATAAAAAGTGAGAACATTTTGATAACATAAACATATATTCAGTTACAGTATACAAGTATACACAACCAAACAATTATAACACTTATTGGGGTTGAACTGACTCATCATCATCATCATTAGTGTGTGTTCTCAACAAAGGAATCATTTGCTGGGTGATAGGTTTTTTTACCATTCTAAATACATTACACAATGCCCTATTTTTTCCCAGAAAAATAAAACACAGACCATCAGAAAACCATGCAACAGCAAGGAAATGCTAGTAAACTTAACACTAGCTTGCTCAGATTACTAAAATGATAAAATTGCTATGAAGACACTATGGCGAGTGTATCATTTAGTTTCCACTTGTATTTTAATACTGTAAGGTTTGAAAAAAAAACATTTTTGAAGATTTTAAAAAATGTTCTTTGCAAATATATGAGGGTTGCATACAAACAGGGTCATTTATTGTAGCAGATATATTAAACAATCTAATGTGCCAATCTCTTTCCACTGTGTCAATGGGAATTCATGACCCCTATTTTAAAATTTCACATTTTTTGCAGACTTTCCATTTCAATCCATTTTTCCTGTAACACAGCAAGGGTTAACAGCAAAACAAACCTCAATTTTTATTACCCTGATTCTGCAGTTTACGCAGTTTACAGAAACACCCCATATGTGGTGGTAAACTGACATATGGGCAGACCGCATGGCTCAGAAGGGAAGAAGCACCATGTAGTTTATGGAAGACAGATTTTGCTGGAACGTTTTTAGGTGCAGTGTCACATTTGAACAGACCCTGGGGTAACCCTACAGTATAAACCCCCAAAAATTGACACCCATGGAATGTAACACCTTGCTGACGCTTTATTTTATACATGCCAAATCGTACTAATGCCACACCTTGTATGGACCTAGTGAATGCTGGTCCAAAGTGGTCATCAGTCTTTGATCAATTGTTTCTGTGTATTGTGTTTTGTGTCAAAGGTTCTTTCCTTGCCCACCTCAATGTACCAAGGACTGTCTTCAAGCAGATACTTGAACATGGAACAGAGAACAGAGTGGCCTTTAGAATCACTGTTCCGGGGACCTAGAATGACTCCATTTTGGAGGACGGTTTCAAGCAAGCCAGTAGGAGCCTATTGCCGGGAAGGACTAGAATGTACCACAAAGGTCTGCAGGTATAAGGAAATACACTATGACCTCTATTAATAATGCACCATATATGTGTCTTTCGGAAAAGAGCACTGTTCTTACCTCTGGTAATACTCTATGAACTCTATTAATAACTAATCATATATGTGTCTTTCAGAAAAGGGCACTGCTCTTACCTCCTGCACAACTGGTTTTGACAAGCACTGATATTAAAAAATTGTTGAATCTGCTTATCTGCACAATGAAGGCATTAAATGCAAAGAGGACCATCCTGGAATGTTACTTCAAAAAACTTAAAGGCAAAATAGTTAGCTTATGTTTGGTTTTCATATTCATTTTCATTTCATTCAACTTTAAATGTATAGTCTTTGTTATTGCCACATTTGGATACTTCAGCAGCTAATAAAGATTTGATCTTATACTGTTGCTTTTTTGTGAAGCTTTTGCATAGATGCAGACATAAGCAGAGTCTGTGAACTTAGCACAACTTGGACATTTTGCAGGTCTTTTGTGTATAAAGGGTCTGTGTGGGTTAGTGCTAGAGATTAGATGGAAAAAACAACGACTCAGAAAGCTGCATTAAGGTTTTTATGAGATTGTCAAAAAGTAGATTGTTGCCTACTAATAGACCTATTAGCCTAGTAAGAAGATTTCAGATTAATTCCTAATATGGCAAGGTTGGATCAAGGGCGGTATTTATCACAAGGAACCTGAGGGCATGTGCCTAGGGCGGGAGGAAAGAACGGACACACTGTACAGTAAAAGTTGATAATTTTTTTTATTTTTGGCACCTTCATGCTGCTAATGGATAACTGCAGTAGCAGTGGGAAAGAAGGTGGGCAGAGCCTTGACAAACTACTGTCTCATACAGAAGGTTGTCGGAGTGGGACACTGCACAATTTTAAAGCTGATACTTAGCAGGTCCCACTCTGAATACAATCTAGTTGACAGCAGCAAAAATATTAATCTGTGTGCTATTAACCTCCAGAGCTTCTGCTGTATAGACCATCTGAGGACAGTTCGACAGCTCTGGTTCTCTGACTTCTGCACCGTTCATCCATCACTTCTCCGGACTCCGTTGGGTAGGAGCAACAGCCTCTATCACACTCCCATACTGCCTCATGCATGCAAACGTATTTTGTTTCCGTGTCCGTTCCTTTTTTTTTGGGATAGGATGCGGACCCATTTATTTCAATGGGTCCACAAAAAATTTAAGGGATCCAGAGAAGGCAGGGCAAAGTTGGTGATTGGAATGTATAGTTTGTGTGTTCAGTATGTGACTGTATGGGTGCAGCATGTATGTGAAAATATATGTGTTGGTGACATTTATGTACACTATTTATTTCTGACCAGAGAGGAAAATGTATGTCGCAGTCAGGTGCTAATTCCTGCTGGTGATCTTACAGCTGCACCTGCAAGATCAGCAACAGAAACACTGCCCTGCTATTGCCACAAATGCCAGGATTGGTGATAACTAGAGTTGAGCGGACACCTGGATGTTCGACGAACCCCTTTGAAGTAAATGGGGACCCGAACTTTTGAGCACTAAAATGGCTGTAAAAATGTCATAGAAAGGGCTAGAGGGCTGCAAATGGCATCAAAATGTGGTTAAGAGCATGGCAAGTGCTCTGCAAAAAAATGTGGATAAGGAAATGACTTAGAATAACATAAAATACGTAAAAATAAAAATTTATAATCTTGATCTGGTAGGACCAGGTCCATATGGAGTAGGAGGTTGAGGAGGTGGTGGATGTGGCGGTGTAGGTGGAAGCTCGTGGTGATCACAGCACTCTGTTTCTGACTGGTTTGGGTGCACGTCGTGGTATGTTCCTGGCTCTACCTCTTGGAATGTATAAATATTCAACAATTTAGACAGCTCTCCAAATTTTGATTAAGTGATTTTTATTTGCATTAGCCGGACATAGTGGTCCTTTTTGAGACAACGTTTTGGGCAGAAAGGATGCCATTCATCAGGCTGGTCGTATGCACATGAGGTAGTGGATGACCGGCATGTGTAGGTGGAAGCGGCGGTGGAGGACGAGGAGGAGGTAGCCTACACTGCTTTTTGGTTTTAAATTGTATTTTTTAAATTAGGGTACACCCCAAAACATTGGGAAATCTAAACTGTGATAACCCCCTCCAGTCATGCTAAACACACGTTCAGACAATACACTGGCTATAGGGCAGGCCAGCACCTCCAAGGGGTAAAGGGCAAGCTCTGGCCATGTGCCCAATTTGGAGACCCAGAAGTTGCAGGGCCTGACCCCTGTCAGTCAGTTCGTGTAGGCGTGTGCACACTTACTGCGCCACCATGTCGCACGTCCCCGTGATGTTCACGATCCAATTTGATATCTGCTCTATCAACTTTCGATGTTCTTTTATGCGCCTACCATGGTGATCAGGGGTGGCGCGGAATCAGGGTTCCAGGCCAGAGAGGGAGCGTGAGAAAGAGAGACCACATCCAAGGGAGGATTCATTTTTTCAAATTTAAAATTATAGAGTTGAAATATGGGAGAAATTGTTAAAGCATAAAAGTGTGACAACTTTTCAAAGTTTAAGCATTGAATGAAAGGATGTGGCGTGCATTAATTACTGAAGAATTTATAAAATTTTATTCCCTGTCACCTATGCATAGCAGGTGTTTTTTCACGTCTAAAATTGTATAATGTCTACCCAAGAATGTAACGGAAAAATTATTGAAATTTATTAACCTGTCAACTAGGTAGAGGAGGGGTATATTACACCCAAAAATTGGTGAATTTCACCAAAAAATTTGACTGACAAATTATATTTTTTTCGGTCTACTAGGTATAGGAGTGGTACATCACATCCAAAAATTGGTGAATTTCACCAGAATATATAACTGACAATTTTTTTTTTGTTTAACCTGTCTACTAGGTATAGCAGTGCTACTATACACCCAAAAAATTGTTTATTTCGCCAGAAAATGTAACTGACAATTTTTTTATTTTTTTTACCGGTCTACTAGGTATAGCAGTGGTACTATACACACCAAAATTGGTGAATTTCACCCTAAAATGTAAATGACAAAGTAGTGAAATGATATCAAATAAAACACGTACAAAAAAATTTGAATTATGAGGGGGAGTTCCATATGGAGTAGGAGTTTGTTAAATTAAGGTACACTCCAAAAGAGTGTGAAAAATCCAAAATACAAACATGAGCAATTGCGCTGCTGTATAACAATGGCTGCTTAGTGCCGGTATACATGTCTATTCTGCACAAGGTACGGACAAGTCCTGAGGGATCCATGCCTGGTTCATTTTAATGAACGTGAGCTTGTCGACATTGGCTGTGGACAGGCGGCTGCGCTTGTCTGTGATGATGCCCCCTGCGGTGCTAAACACACGTTCAGATAATACACTGGCTGCAGGGACGGCCAGCACCTCCAAGGCGTAAAGGGCAAGCTCAGGCCATGTGCCCAATTTGGAGACCCAGAAGTTGAAGGGGGCAGACCCGTCATTCAGTACGTGTAGGCGTGTGCACACATACTGCTCCACCATGTTGGTGAAATGCTGCCTCCTGCTAAGACATTCCATATCAGCTGGTGGTGCTGGTTGTTGTGGCGTGCTGACAAAGCTTTTCCACATTTCGGCCATGCTAACCCTGCCTTCTGAGGTGCTGGCGGTGCCCCAGCTGCGTTGGCGACCTCTTCCTCGTCCTCTGCCTTCGCCTTGTGCTTCCACTGTGCCCCCGCTGTCAGGTGGGAATGCCACCAGCAGCGCGTCTACCAGCGTGCACTTGTACTCGCACATCTTACGATCACGCTCCAGTGACGGAATTAAGGACGGTACGTTGTCCTTGTAATGGGGATCCAGCAGCGTGGCCACCCAGTAATCAGCACAAGTTAGAATGTGGGCAACTCGGCGGTCGTTGCGGAGACACTGCAGCATGTAATCGCTCATGTGTGCCAGGCTGCCCAGAGGCAACAAAAAGCTGTCCTCTGTGGGAGGTGTATTGTCTGTGTCCTCTGTATCCCCCCATCCACGCACCAGTGATGGCCATGAGCTGGTCTGGGTGCCACCCTGCTGTGAACATGGTTCCTCCTCCTTCTCCTCATCCTCCACCTCCTCATCCTCCAGAACTGTGCCCTGACTGGACAATTGTGTACCTTGGGTTTGTGGGTGCAGGAACCCACCCTCGGAGCCACTTGTGAATGACTGGCCGGAAACCCTACGAAATGATCCCTCTTCCTCCTCCTCCTCCTGTGCCACATCCTCTTCCATCATAGCCAGGAGCGTTTTTTCAAGGAGGCATAGAAGTGGGATAGTAACGCTGAGAACGGCGTTATCGGCACTGGCCATGTTGGTGGAGTACTCGAAACAGCGCAACAAGGAACACAGGTCTCGCATGGAGGCCCAGTCATTGGTGGTGAAGTGGTGCTGTTCCGCCGAGCGACTCACCCGTGCGTGCTGCAGCTGAAACTCCACTATCGCCTGCTGCTGCTCGCACAGTCTGGCCAGCATGTGCAAGGTGGAGTTCCACCTTGTGGGCACGTCGCAAATGAGGCGGTGAGCAGGAAGGCCGAAGTTACGCTGCAGCGCTGACAGACGAGCAGCAGCAGGGTGAGAATGCCAAAGCGCTCACAGACGGCCCGCACTTTATGCAGCAGCTCTGACATATCGGGGTAATTTTTAAGGAATCTCTGCACCACCAAATTCAGCACATGCTCCAGGCAAGGGATGTGCGTCAAACCGGCTAGTCCCAGAGCTGCTACGAGATTTCGCCCATTATCGCACACCACCAGGCCGGGCTTGAGACTGACTGGCACAAACCACTCATCGGTCTGTTGTTCAAGACCCGTCCACAGTGTTTTATTTTATATCTTTTCACTACTTTGTCATTTACATTTTCGGGTGAAATTCACAAATTTTTGGGTGTATAGTACCACTGCTATACCTAGTAGGCCGGTTAAAAAAAAAATTGTCATTAACATTTTAGGGTGAAATTCACCAATATTGGTGTGTATAGTATTACTGCTATACCTAGTAGACCGGTAAAAAAAAAATTGTCAGTTACATTTTCTGGCGAAATAAACACATTTTTGGGTGTATAGTACCACTGCTATACCTAGTAGACAGGTTAAACGAAAAAAAAATTGTCAGTTATATATTCTGGTGAAATTCACCACTATCCGTCTCCACCAGACGGAATGACAGCATTTCAAAGGCCAGTAATTTAGAAATGCTGGCATTCAGGGCTAGAGATCGCGGGTGGGTAGGGGGGTACTTCCTCTTCCTCTCCAGCATTTGGGATATGGAGAGCTGAACGCTTCCGTGGGACATTGTGGAGATGCTTCCTGACCCAGGTGTTGGTGTTGCTGGCAGATCCTCTGCTTGCGGGGTGCCAGGTGGCACTGTCACTCCAGAGGTGGATGAGGAGGCCTAGACTACAGCAGAAGAGGAAGCAGGAGGAGCCAGAGACCTTTCTTGGTTTTTGAGGTGTCTACTCCACTGCAGCTGGTGCTTTGCACTTAAATGCTTGGTCATGCAGGTTGTGCTCAGGATAAGAACGTTTATGCCTCGCTTCAGGCTCTGATTGCACAGCGTGCAAACCACTCGTGTCTTGTCATCAGCACATTGTCTGAAGAACTGCCACGCCAGGGAACTCCTTGGAGCTGGCTTTGGTGTGCTCGGTCCCTTGCTGCGGTGGGCAGTAGGAGGCGTACTGTCTAGAGGACGGCCGCTCCGCTTTTGCACCCTGCTCCCTCTTCTGCTGTGCTGGTGGCTCTGTGCGACCACCGCCTCTTCCTCCGAACTACATAGGTAACTCACATGACCTTGATTCCATGTGGGGTCGAGGACCTCATCGTCCTCCACATCTTCTTCCACCCAGTCTTCACCCCTGACTTCCTTGTCGGTCTGCACACTTTCGAAAGCCCCAGCAGTTGGCACCTGTGTTTCGTCATCATCCGAGACGTGCTGCGATGGTCCTCCCATGTACTCATCTTGAAAGATAAGTGGTTGGTCATCGGTACACTCAATCTCTTCCACTTCTGGGGCAGGGCTAGGTGGATGGCCCTGGAAAACCCTGCTAACAGAGTCATCAAAAAGCAGAAGAGACTGCTGCATGACTTGGGGCGTAGTGTTGAGCACGAATATTCGAATATCGAATGTTTTTAGCGAATATCGGCACTTCGCTAATTCGCAAATATTTCTAATATAGTGCTATAAATTCGATATTTCGAATATTCTTTTTCTAAATTATTTTTATTATTGTTATATTTTTTTCTTTCCCACTTCCCAAAAGTAGTTCTTACCTGTCCTTAGGATTCCTGGCTGCTCCAGTCATTGACCGTTGCTGCTTCTGCCGACTTCCGTGCTCATGGAGCGTCCCCATCACCATGGGAACGTTTCCATACTAGAATGTACTGTCGGATTTGAGAATTAAGTTGAAATCGCAATTCGATTAATTCAAGTTATAATAATCGAATTGCGATTACAACTCAGCACTGCTATATTCCATATTTGTTAATTCTAGCCTAATATTAAATATAGCAGTGCTAAGTTGTAATCGTAATGCGATCAGTACAACTTGAATTAATCGCATTGCGATTTCAACTTGGACCTGGTTTACTATGGTTGGCTTGGTAGAATTAGCGAATATGACTAATGTATTCATCATATTCTTCAAAACGAAGATAACGAAGTATTCTCCATTTTCGTTTTAGCTCCATATTCGTCAACCTTGTTTAATTCTAGCAATCAAATAGGAAAGTTGACTCTAGAGACAGCTGTGTTTAATTCGCTATGCGATTATATTACTTTGCTTTTTTTTAAAATAAATAGAATAATTATAATACTTGATAATTATTAAAATTATTCAATTTTTTTTTTTTAAAAAGCAAAGTAATATAATCGCATAGCGAATTAAACACAGCTGTCTCTATAGCCAACTTTCCTATTTGATTGCTAGAATTAACGAAGTTGATGAATATGGAGCTAAAACGAAGATGGAGAATACTTTGTTATCTTCGTTTTGAGGAATATGACGAATACATTTGTCATATTCGCTAATTCTACCAAGCCAACCATAGTAAACCAGGTCCAAGTTGAAATCGCAATTTCAACTTAGCACTGTTATATTCCATATTCGGCAATGCGATTAATATAACTTGAAGTAATCGTATTGCGATTTCAACTTAGACCTGGTTTACTATGGTTGGCTTGGCAGAATTAGCGATGAAGAGGAATATGACGAATGTATTCGTCATATTCCTCAAAATGAAGATAACGAAGTATTCTCCATCTTCGTTTTAGCTCCATATTTGTCAACTTCGCTAATTCTAGCAATTAAATAGGAAAGTTGACTATAGAGACAGCTGTTTAATTCGCTATGCGATTATATTACTTTGCTTTTTTTAAATAAATAGAATAATTATAATACTTCATAATTATTTATTCTATTTATAAAAATAAAAATAAATAATATATATTCGCATAGCGAATTAAACACAGCTGTTTCTATAGCCAACTTTCCTATTTGATTGCTAGAATTAGCGAAGTTGACGAATAGGTAGCTAAAACAAAGATGGAGAATACTATGTTATCTTCGTTTTGAGGAATATGACGAATACATTCGTCATATTCGTCGTCTTCGCTAATTCTAGATATCAAACCAATAGAAAAGTAGCTTTAAGTTACAATCGCAATAAGCGATTATTTAAATCGCATATTAATCGCAATAACTAGAATAATGACGAATATTCGATTTCGACGAATATGAAACGAATATTATATCGAATATTCGCGAATTTCGTTGAAATCGAATATGGCAACTGACGCTCATCACTATTGGGGCGCAGACTGCTTGGCTGATTTGCAAGGGGGTGAGGTGAAAGACTGATGGACATCGGCTGCAGGTGCCAACTGTGGTCTTTCAGCAGGAGACTGGGTGGGAGACAATGTGAAGGAACTGGATCCACTGTCAGCAACCCAATCTACTATCGCCTGTACTTGTTCTGGCCTCACCATTCGTAGAGCAGCATTAGGCCCGACCAAATACCGCTGCAGGTTTTGTCACCTACTCGCACCTGAGGAAGGGGTTTCACTTCTGCGTGTAGCTGGCACAGATCAACCACGTCCTCTCCCTGCAACAGGAGCTCCACCAGCAGCACCACGACCTGGGCCACGTCCCTTATTTGACGCTCTCCTCATATTTTTCAAATTTAGGATCTTGCCCTAAATGGGTGTTTAATTAATAGTAGAATAGAACGACAGTATGTAAAGGGTGTATCTCACACGGTCTGAACCAGTGTAGGCCTGAAGTAAATATATCTTTGCACAAAATGGCAGTATTTCAAATGGCTGTATTTCAAATGCCTGAATCAAACCCCTGTATGTACAGGGAGTATCTCACACGGTCTGAACCACTGTAGGCCTGAAGTAAATATTTCTTTGCCCAAAATGGCTGTATTTTAAATGGCTGTATTTCAAATGCCTGATTCAAACCCCTGTATGTAGGGGGGTATCTCACATGGTCTGAACCAGTGTAGGCCTGAAGTAAATATATCTTTGCACAAAATGGCTGTATTTCAAATGGCTGTATTTCAAATGGCTGTATTTCAAATCCCTGAATCATACCCCTGTATATAGAGGGAGTATCTCACACGGTCTGAACCAGTGTAGGCCTGAAGTAAATATTTCTTTGCCCAAAATGGATGTATTTCAAATGGCTGTATTTCAAATCCCTGAATCAAACCCCTGTATGTAGAGGGTGTATCTCACAGGGCCTGAACCAGTGTAGGCCTGAATTCAATATTGGTGCACCAAATGGCGGTATTTAAAATCTCTAATGTAACCCAAATGTATTAAGGGTGTATCTCACAATGACATCTGCATCAAAGGCTGCCAACTAAATTTTTTGTGCCCAAATGAGTGTTTGTTTAACAACTGAATTTGACAGCAGTATATAAGCCTGTAATTTCACACGTGCTGATGCTGCAAGGCCTGAAAATAGTGTTTTTTGTCAAAAAAGTGTGTTTTTCAAACCCCAGAAAATGATGGGTGTATTTCTAGCTTAAATTGCACACTGACTAATACAGATGTTGTAGATTGCCAAAAAAGTGTTTTTTTGGTAGCAGAATATGAAAGCTGTATATATTAAACTTAAATTTAACACTTGCAGATCTGGAAAATACTGTTTTTTGAAAAAAATTGTGTGGTTTTCAAACCACAGAAAATTATGAAAATTATCTACCATAACAGTGCGTCATCCACAGATCTCCCATAACAGTGCGGCATCCACAGACCACCATTAGTTCAAAACCTACCAAAAGCACACCTTTTGGTTCAAAATATTTTTTTCTTATTTTCCTCCTCAAAAACCTAGGTGCGTCTTATCATCAGGTGCATCTTATAAAGCGAAAAATACGGTATGTGCGTCGGTCAGCATATACTGTATCTCTGCACAGATGTTTTTAAAAAAATCCCTCACAGGGACTGCAGCGGAATGCTAATCATGCAGCTCCGGGACTGCAAATCCTAATGTCATTGATATCAGGGCTCCCCATACAAAAAGCAGGAATGTTTTTTCACCGTCCCTGCCTTCCCTATAGCCCTGTACACAGCGTTCAGTGAGAGTTGTGTATACCCCTCCCCAAACCACACATACAGACATAAACATATACAATACATGCATAATCCTGGAAGACCAAGCAGCATATAAGGACCAGGAGTGCAGGGCTGGCCCAGGAAGCAACATTCAATAAGTTCAGTACCAATGAAAAAGGGGAAAATGAAAAAAATATATAATAATAGATACATTGACCCTTTAAGGCTACACAGTGTTTTTGGCGAACGTTGTGTGGATTGAGTTAAAATGAATGGGGTCGCATTGTGACCTTCAAGTTTCTTACAATCACAATCAGAAAGTCGCAAAAAATTCTGTAGGTTGAAATTACTTACCAGTTGTGATGTAGCATAGTGTTGCTGCAGTCTTTGGCAGCACAATGTATGTTGCAGCCAGAGCCACTTTGTTGTGCTAGCCTATGGGCCCAATTAGACGGCCGTGCTTTACAGTCTGCAAATTGCGGATCCACAAAACATAGAGACTGGCCTTGTGAGTCCTATGATAGAAAATGCCTATTCTTGTCCGCAGACAAGAATAGAACATGTTCTATCTTTTTTGTGTGGCCACAGAACGGAAGTACAGATGTGGACAGCACACTGTGTGCTGTCTGCATCATTTGCAGCCCCATTATCTCAATGGGCCCTAACACACATACTGGACGTTCATACGTGCAGCTGCTCTTTTTCACACATCCTCACAGGCACTCTTACATACACACATTTATACACATGCAGGCACTCTTACATACACACATTTATACACATGCAGGCACTCTTACATACACATACTTGTAGACATGTAGGCACTCCTCTTACATACACACATTTATACACATGCAGGCACTCCCACATGCACATACTTGTACACATGCAGGCACTCCTCTTACATACACATACTTGTAGACATGTAGGCACTCTTTTACACTACATTACAGATAAATCCCTTCTTCACCTTCTGGCCCTCTGTATTGCTCCTCTCTCACAGCAGCAGGCTCAGGCTCCTCCCTCCCTCACAGCAGCAGGCTCAGGCTCCTCCCTCCCTCACAGCAGCAGGCTCAGGCTCCTCCCTCACAGCAGCAGGCTCAGGCTCCTCCCTCGCTCACAGCAGCAGGCTCAAGCACCTCCCTCATAGCAGCAGGCTCAGGCTCCTCTCTCACAGCAGCAGACTCAGGCTCCTCCCTCACAGCAGCAGGGTCAGGCTCCTCTCTCCTTCACAGCAGCAGCCTCAGGCTCCTCCCTCACAGCAGCAGGCTCAGGCTCCTCCCTCAAAGCAGCAGGCTCAGGCTCCTCCCTCACAGTAGCAGGGATCGGTCTCCACACAGCAGCAGTCCTTCCTTCCTTACTGATTAGCAGAGCTGGCTCATTGGAGGAGAGGCTGTCAATGCTTTTTAGTGACAGTTTGTAGACCAATCAGCTCTCCTGTTCAGTAAAACTGGGTCCACAAGGTTCTATTTTCGAGAAAAAAACAGCAAAATGCTGTGGGTTTTTTTGCCACGATTTTGTAGCCTTACTGACCAGGAGTGCTGATTACACAAAAAATTGTCAGTCCTATGAATCAGTGCTGGTATTTAGCCCCTGAGCAGCATATTAGCTCTAAGTCCCTCTGAAGTTCAGGAAGGGGGCCCACTGCAGCCAGCCACTTTTCCTACTGTGTGTGATTGCACGGGCGGAGCTTACCAACAACTAACTTGTTAGTTCAGGGCCCATAGGATTTCACCATCTCCCCAGTGGTCCAGTCCAAGCTGGATGGGCCCTCTCGCACGATAGGCCCCTGTGCAGCTGAAGAGGAGGTATGTCCACCCTGTCTCCTCTTATATCCGTATTCATGTAATGTACACTGATGCCCCATAATAACAGTCTGGTCACGCTGGGAGTTGCAGTTCTTTTATACTGATGCCCCATAATAACAGTGAACATGCTGTAAGTTTTATTTTTTTCTCTTATACCCCTCAAAATGATGCACCATAATAACAGTCTGAACATGCTGGGAGCTGTATTTATCTCCTCTTATACCCATGTCCCTAAACTGTCCACTGATTGCCCATGATAACAGTCTCCACATGCTGGGACTTTGATTTTTATAATATCCATCAATTCTCCATAATAATAGTTTGAACATCCTGGGAGTTGTAGTTCTCTTCTTTTATATCCCCCTCCATGTTGTGTTAACTGATGCCCCATAATAACAGTCTGGCCATGCTGGGAGTTGTAGTTCTCTCCTTTTATATCCTTCTCCATGTAAAGTCCACTGATGCCCTATAATAACAGCCTTAGGCTACTTTCACACTCGCTTCCATTACAGATAATACAGCCATCTGCATCCGTTATGAACAGATCCGTTTGTATTATCTGTAACATAGCCAAGACGGATCCGTCATGAACTCCATTGAAAGTCAATGGGGGACGGATCCGTTTTCTATTGTGTCAGATTGTGTCAGAGAAAACGGATCCGTCCCCATTGACTTGCTCCGCATCCCATTACGGAAAGAAAACCGCAGCATGCTGCGGTTTGCTCTCCTGTATGAGAACGCAACAAAACGGAACGGAATGCATTTTGGAGCATTCCGTTATGTTCAGTTACTTTTTTTCCCCATTGACAATGAATGGGGACAAAACTGAAGCGTTTTTTTTCTGGTATTGAGACCCTATGATGGATCTCAATGCCGGAAAATAGAAACCTGTACGAAAAATAGAAATAGTGTGAAAGTAGCCTTAAATGCTTAAGAAATAACTACTATCACTAGAGAAGAAGACTGTCACTGACTGTCGCTACAAACTGTCTGGGTTATATTTGTATATGTTTAAGAGGGGAGGGGATTTATATTGGTAGGTATGCTATTCTGTAGTCTATTATAGGCATATGAATATCTACCTAGCTGTGGCACTATTTAGGAGTGAGGAGGGAGATTTGTCTTGTTAGATTTAGTATTTTGCATTCAATTACTGTTCCACATGGTAGTAACCAAATCTATGTTGTACGAATTTACTAACTAGGAGATTCCTTCCAACAAACTGGTAACTCTTGCTGTGTAGACAAAAGTTACCAAGACTAAACCCAGCTCCCTCCAATACTTCCTAGCACACATGCACTAGCAGGAGAGGGAGGGGGAGATGATATGGCGGCAGCCTGACAGAACAATGTATTTCTATAGTATTTTTCATGGTCTGCAATTGTGATATCTAATGAACCAAGAGCAAATAACAAAGACTAATAAGGAGATTATGTTACATTTTGTTGGTTGTTCTTTTTTGTGTTTGGATTCTGGCATTAGTTCCCCTTTAATTAGTTGGTAATGAACTTTGGTGGACAAACACAGGGCTGGCTCCCTGGAGGAAGTATCCAAAGAATAGTGAAATAGCACAGCACTGAATAAAAATCATGTTTCAGATCAACTTTCAAAGGTCATAAATCATAATCCAAAATGCTGCATGAAAGTGGAGAGCCTCCAGCCGTGCTTTCTTCTGGATTGGTTAACCCTTTCAATATATTCAATCCGTATTTCCCTTATAAGTGACACATTGTGAAGCAGCTCCAGACATATTCCTATGTTCCAGATTCAAAATACTATTAATTTGTTCAGCAATTCTACTTTTAAGGTTGTGTGTTGTGCAACTTTTATAATGCATGTTACAACGTGTACGTTCAATAGTATGAATGTGTGTGGAGCTGCAGTTTATAAAAGAAGTAGTTATGTGTGAACAATTACTAGAGGTAGACACTACTTGTTTAGGTTTATTTGGAGGACTCCTGTAGCGTCTGTCCCAGCCTTTGTAGCTGTCTTCAATGATAATCCTTATTGTCTCAAACTCATTTCAGTCATGTCACCCAAGGTGTACTTATTACAAATTTATATTATACCGCAAACCATCTGTGTGCAATACTACAACGGGTATAAAGTTGGGAAACTATGGCACACAACATTGGAGTCAGAATGTTTTTTGTTTTTTTTGTGGGATATTTTATACTTAGTAGTCCCTAATACAGCTCCAAATGGTATGTTACCCAGCTTTCCTGGGAGCCTATATAGGAAACTATTGTTCACTATGCTGGAGTGAGAATAGGGTTTTATTACACAAAAGCTCACATGTAGGACTTTTAACAGGCAGTAGCCCGCTCCACTCTAACTCTAATCTTGGCATAGCACATCGTTACAGGGTACCAATGTGCTATGCCTGCATTTATCCAAGCTCAGGGGGCACAGGAAGGAGCAGTGATGTGTGGTCCTGTCTGTACATCCTTCGCTGTGGCCCCATTGCTACGGTGCATGGAATCCGTACTCCATACACTGCTGAGAAGTCAGTGATGTGTGAATATAGTGAGTTTAAAGCACAGTAGAACTCAGGACTTACTGTATTTTTCACCATATAAGACGCACCGGTCCATAAGACTCGCCTAGGTTTTAGAGTAAGACAATAAGAAAAAAATATTTTTCATTACACCACAGGTCAGACCACCAATCAGACCCCCAATGTTAATCAGACCTCAGCTCACAGCCTAAATTAGACCCCCAATGTTAATAAGACCTCAGATCAGACACCTATGCCTCATATCAGCCCCCAGCCATATGTATAATCAGCCCCCAGCCATATGTATAATTAGCTCCCAGCCATATATATAGTCAGCCCCCAGCCATATATATAGTCAGCCCCCAGCCATATATATCATCAGTCCCCAGCCATATACTGTATATCATCAGCCCCCAGCCATATATATTATCAGCTCCCAGCCATATAGATCATCAGCCCCCAGCCATTATTCAGCAGCCCCCAGCCTCAGAACACAAAATAAATAAACCACTTACCTCTCCTGCTCCTGGACGCCGCCGCTCCTCTCCTCCAGCGTGATCCTCTTCCTCCTGCTGCCGGCTGTGCTGTGAGCTGGCGCGCACAGCGTGAGGTCACAGAGCGCCCTCACGCTCACGCCCTGCTTATAGCCTTCATTTGAAGGCCTGGTGAATGGAGTCTCAGTTATTTTGAGAATTCCATATGGATATTATTTTGTCCATGTTTCCACTGTGTAGCTATCATGAGTTGGAGGTCCCAGGAGAGACCTCCGTGTCGTCAAGCAATAAACAAACGGAAATCAGGTACAGACACATAACAAACATAAAACAGGGAAGGCAGCACAGACAAAACATGAGCTCTATGTACCATCAGCACAGTGGGAGAAAACCCCCACTGCGCCACTGTCTAGTAATACTCCAGAGGGGCGTGACTAAGCAACTCCTGGTATTCACTAGGGCCCCAGAAGGTAGGGTTAGGCTTTGCCGCAGGAAATTGCCAGGGTCCACTCTGGAGCGTGAACTAGACAGACAGCAGGAACGAATGGACAACAGGTACCAGAAGGTACCGACGGCACATAGGCATACATAACAGACAGGAAAATACAAACAGGGCAACTTATGACACAAGCTGGAATACATAGCAAGGAAACAGGAGTGACAATGAGCAGAGAAGGACTAGCTCCACCAGTGGTATACTGCATGGCCTTGCGCATAGCACTCTGCAGCTAGGCGCGCTGCAGCAAGGGCTTGCTGAACAGAGACATATGAATACACACAAGGTAACTAAAAATACAAGCAGGAGTTCACGCAAGGGAGCAGGAGTGGCAATGAGCAGAGAAGGACTTGCTCCACCAGTGGTAAACTGCATGGCCTTGCGCATACCACTCTGCTGCAAAGAAAGGTGCAGCAAGGGCTTGCTGAACAGAGACATATGAATACACACAAGGTAACTAAAACATAACTGGCAGAACAGATAACAGAAAGACAGGAAAGAGGATGTCAATGAACAAGTAGGGAAACCCACAGAGCACAGACAGACAGACACGGATCCCATGGGTCAGCAGCATGGGAGAGAGAGAGTACAAACCAGGAGCAGGACAAGACAACACACACCAGGAGAGCTGACACAGAACTGAGGAAACCTCAGCCTTATATACAGGTTCCATGGGTGCAGCAGAGAGGCCACACCCATGGAGCAGACAGAGGATTAACTCCTAATAGGCACACAGGGGAGTTAACCCATAAGGAATCAAAGAACACACAGAAACGGAGCTGCAGCAAAAGCATAGACAGAAGGTCACAGCCAAAGGTAACGACTGTGACAGTAGCATTAGGATCCAGTGCGTGAGACTCATCTAGTGGTTATGCACTAAAGTGATGATCACAGTTATTATATATCAGTGGTTAGTACCTTATACCATTTTTTCTGTGAATCACTCCATTGCATAATATATACACACCTGACATGTGTTCTATCTTTTGGCGGAAAAACCAAATACGTCCCACGGCGCAAATTACCGTCAACCAGTCACCAGGATAAGGAAGGAATCTTTTATTGCAGCAATACAACGCGTTTCGGGGAATCGCTTTTTTGTACCTGATGAAGGGGAGTGATTCCCCGAAACGCGTTGTATTGCTGCAATAAAAGATTCCTTCCTTATCCTGGTGACTGGTTGACGGTAATTTGCGCCGTGGGACGTATTTTGTTTTTCTGCATCCATTATCCTCTTGGAGATCCAGGCTTCTCCTTTTGAAGATTTCACGTGGTCCCGTGGCTGCAGACCGCCATATCCAGACGTCCAGGTTTACTATATCTACCTACAATAGTGTTGTGCCTACATTTGCACAACCACACAAGGTGAGCCTTGCCAGTTTTCTCTGCCTATCATTGTATACCCACAGAATTACCCTATGGTGCGCCCATCTGTTTTCTTACAGTTGTAACCAGCCTGTTATATCCTATCTTTTGGCGGGTTACAGAGACACTGGCCGGGGGACTGCGGCATCCCGGGTTTCTTGCTGACTCTTCATACCTTTTTTGGTATCTTTAATAATTTAATAATCATGATCTGTTTATTATTATGAAATAAAATATATATTTTTCATACATTGGGCATTCATTTGTTGTTTGTTAGACAACACTTTAGGTTTTCATGGGGACATGATTAACCTATACAAATATATAAATAGGCCATACAAAAAATATGGTGAAAAGCTGTTCCATGTAAAGTGCCCTCAAAAGACAAGGGGGCACTGCCTCCGACTGGAGAAGAAAAAGTTCAGTCTCCAGAAGCGTCATAGCTTTTTAACTATAAGAATTTTGAATCTGTGGGATAGACTTCCTCAGGACGTGGTCAAAGCAGAAACAGGTGGCAGATTCAAAAGAGGCTTAGATGATTTCATAACATTAATGCTTATGAAAAATTTGTAGAAATCTGGCTTCTCACTCCCCTTCCCTTAAAGGGGTTGTTTCATGTTAGACAATAGGGGCATATCTCTAGGATATGCCCCCATTGTCTGATAGGGGCGGGTCCTATCTCTGGGACCTGCACCTATGTCGTACTGGAGGGTGCACTGTGCATGTGTGACTGCCCTCCATAGAAATGAATGAGAGTGGATAGCCGCATAAGCCTGATGCGCTCCCATTTATTTATATGGCGATTCTGAAAATAGCCGAGCATGCCACTCTGCTATTTTCGGCTGCCCAAATGGAAGGCTTGGCGTTGGCCAGACGCGCCACCGCCGGTAACCACTTTACTGGCCTTGTGTTAGGCTTTGTTTAAGAGATAGGCGTGGGTCTGCTGCAGCTCACTCCCTGTAACTGTCACAGTTTCTAACAGTACATCTGGCTGGTGGCAGTTGAAGGATGGAAAGGAGCATGTGTGACCACCTCAGTAGATGGGCATGCACATTGCTATATAGATTAAATACCAGGGCACACCATTATAATAAAACAAACAGAATATCTTACAATTGTAGTAAATTTGTAATAGAAAGTAAATTACAAAAGTAACTTTTTTCATGCTGAATTATATTAGAATAATATCTAATGGTGACACAACCCCTTTATTTCACATCTTCCCTCATGTCCCCTGGTTGAACTATGTAATTCAGTATGTACCATGACCGCTATATGCTCACCGTCCCCTACCAGTACTCTATCAAACCGATTTGTGATATGTTAAACTTGTGTGCCAGGAAGACAGCATACTGGGAGTCACTTACTATGACCTCTTATGCCAGAAACTGGCATAGAAAGTTGCAAATGCATGGTTTTCAACTTTTTGAGGTGAAAGGGTTTTGGATCTGGTCAAACTGCCAGTTCGGTTGATGTACTGCTCCAAATCAATGTTAAATGAATATGTGCACGGAAAGATCAAACTGAGACACACACACAGCTGGGGCTCAAAGCAAGATCTCTAGTTGACATTATATAGGGCAGCAAATATAGAACAGGAAGAAGCTGGGGAGGTAGGGTGGCGTATATATTTGCTATTTGCTAAAAACTCTGTATTT
This sequence comes from Bufo bufo, assembly GCF_905171765.1. Classification (NCBI taxonomy): domain Eukaryota; kingdom Metazoa; phylum Chordata; class Amphibia; order Anura; family Bufonidae; genus Bufo; species Bufo bufo. The sequence goes on from NC_053396.1 coordinate 91,250,508, forward strand.
TTTGTCACATCTATGTAAAAGAGGAAGTTCCCCCCTCCCCCCTTCCAGATGGGGAAATCTGCTTGCTTGAGATGATCAGAAACTGTCTTGAGGCACATAATGAATCATGAAAGTAAGATTCTTGTTTTAGGCATTGGCTAGGTGCCTGGCTGCCATTTTAGCTAAAGTATAGTTCTCAACAAGCAAGTATCCATTTTGTCTCAATATTCCATAACAGTCCCCCCTTTGGAGACTTGATTGTAGACTTTCCCCTGCCTATCAGTTTTCTTCATTCTTTTTGAAAGGCAGGTCACACAAGTAAGAACAAGCTTAATTACTATATATATCACCAATAGTATTAGGGCTACCTGTAATATTTCTTGGACAATTCCCATGAGCCAACTCCCAATACCTTTAAACCAGTTGGCGGGGTTAAGGAAGGAGAAGGTATCAGACCACCATGTATCTTTATCAGCTTTATGTGCGTCCAGCAATGCATCCCTTAGATCCGCCATTTTCTCTAGACCCACCTTAACTTGCAAATTACCCTGTGGGTCTATGTAATGGCAAGAAGTGGATCCCACAACCTGGCCCTATCATGGGATATATGAAAAGGGTACTGAGAACTTTATTGGGAATGCTCATTTCTACAACATGCCGTTTGGTCTGGGTGTGTTATCTTTGGCCCTACGGTACAAGGTGTATTTAGGAATAGCATTTATGTCAATTTTAGAGTGTGGTACTATAAAGGTGGCAGGAGTAAGCCTGGCAATGGCGCACAGTCCTGTGACGTTCTGGAATAACTATTTGTACGCTTTGTGTCCGCAAACTAAATATATGTCCTCTGAAACTGCCACTGCTGTGCTATTAAATAATTGGGTAATTAATTTAGCAAATTTTATCTCTTTTGCCAGCTCATATCCTTAAAACTGACCTTCGGTGGTGTTGGCTAATATGCCTGTCAGGAGATTCTGTACAGTACGGTGGTTACAGGGTAGGTCTTTTCCGTTCACGGCATCTACACCAATACACTGCATATGGCTGTCTGTTTTTGAGTCATTGCAACCTGAGTGTATGTGTGGACTAAATGTCATGTCTTTGGTTTGTACTTGGAGACAATAACAGTGTGTCCAGCTAGGAAAACATGTGACATTGGCCCAGTATCCCTCTTGCCAGGGGGTAGAGCTATAATCTATCGAGGGTCCTGATCTGTTTATCATGAGCCATGGGGCATCTGCCCACCTTGCGACAGGCAAGGACACTTCCTGATCCTTATCTTTACTGGATTTAACTTGGTATATGGGTCAGTCATGATAAGTAGGTGGATCCTCATGGCTTATTGTTCCAGGGTCGTCAGGACAGACTTTAATCTTTTACAATGTGAGGCGTGGATCCAGGTGGGTCTCCCTTCGAGTTTCACGGAAGTTGGGGTAGTCAACAGCTCTTGGTAGGGTCCCTCGTATCGTGGTTCGAGGGTGCTTCTGACGTGTTTCTTGACTACAACCCACTCTCCAGGTTTCAGAGTGTGGCTTCCTTCTAGGGAGTCAGGATCTGGAATGGAAGAGAGAACTTGTGCATATATGTTAGACAATTATTTGCTCAATGCTATCACATATTTTGCAACAGATTCATAATGCATTTGTAGCTGCTGCGGAAAATACTGTCCCATTCTTGGCCCTGTCCCAAAGAGGATCTCATATGGGGTCAGTTTGTGTGGGGGCCTTGGTGTGTACCTAACTGAAACGAGTGTTATGGGCAAGCACTGAACCCAATTAAGCCCTGTCTCCCTGGTCATGTTCAGCATTTTTGAGTTCAACAGTCTTTCAACTTTGTCCCTACTTTGGGGTCAGTAAGGGGTGTGAAACGCTAGGTGCGACCCTAACATCTTCCAGACCTCTTTGGTTAGACTAGCAGTGAATGCTGGGCCCTGATCACTCTCAATGACCTCAGGTATAGAGATGTCGCGAACATAAAATTTTCAGTTCGCGAACGGCCAACGCGAATTTCCGCAAATGTTCGCGAACGGGCGAACCGGGCGAACCGCCATAGACTTCAATAGACAGGCGAATTTTAAAACCCACAGGGACTCTTTCTGGCCACAATAGTGATGGAAAAGTTGCTTCAAGGGGACTAACACCTGGACTGGGGCATGCCGGAGGGGGATCCATGGCAAAACTCCCATGGAAAATTACGTAGTTGACGCAGAGTGTGGTTAAATTCGCAATGCGATTAATATAACCTGCATTAATCGCATTGCGATTACAACTTAGAGCTGGGTTCCCAATGGTTGTATTGCTAGGATATAACGAAGATTGAGAATATAGTGCTATATTCGCTATATTCGTCAATTCTAGCAATACAACCATTAGGAACTCAGATCTAAGTTGTAATCGCAATGCGATTAATACAGGTTATATTAATCGCATTGCGATTACAACTTAGATCTGAGTTCCTAATGGTTGTATTACTAGAATTGACGAATATAGCACTATATTCTCAATCTTCGTTATATTCTAGCAATACAACCATTAGGAACCCAGCTCTAGGTTGTAATCGCAATGCGATTAATATAACCTGTATTAATCGCATTGCGATTACAACTTAGATCCAGTGGCGTTGCGAGGGGGGTGCGGTGGGTGCGGGCCGCACCGGGTGACACCAGTCTGATGGGGTGTCACCTGCGGCCTGCCGGGGCAGAAGATCTCACTCACAAGTTCAACTTCTAAACTTCGCAAGCAAGCAAGCACGTCGCCCGTCACGTGGTAAAGGGGGACGGGGGTGTGACTCACTGCAGCCTGGTGAGTGGTGGGGCGCCGCGGCAGCTGCCCTGCAGGAGTCTCTGGTGCCGGGAGGAGGAGGTAGGTAGAGCGGCTCTGACTTTATAGACCAAATTATTTTAATAATACCCCAATAATAATAAGTTAATAACCTAACCCCATTCATAAATTACTGGTGGATTATTATAGAGACGGCCCCAGGCCAGGAGACATAAGGGGTTGGGTTGAACTGTGGGCTGGGGCCACCCGGCCACATTTACTAATCTTTGCTCAGGGGGACCCTCATAAATATAGACCCACATGGTGTGGACTGGTCATTTTTACTAAGGAATATAGTTTAAACGTTTATGTGCAAAAGAGAAAACAAGAAGTCAGCTCCAATCAGATATCTGCACATAGACCAAGACTCTGGGTCTATGCAGATATCTGATTGGAGCTGACTTAGTGACTTTTTTCTCTTTATCTCTTTATTATGGCTTCGGGGGGGAAGGGGGGGCAGGAGTGACACCATTTTCTACCGCACCAGCCATAGCAATGCCAACCATTAGGAACCCAGCAAAGTTGAATTCGCAATGCGATTAATATAACCTGTATTAATCACATTGCGATTACAACTTAGTCAAATTTGTGACACTGCAGCTTCCGAATGAATCTAAATTGGATGCTGTCCAGGAGGTGGAAGGGTCTGGGAGGGAGGGTATGATGCTGATTGGCTGGAATGTGTCTGCTGACTGTGAGGTACAGGGTCAAAGTTTACACAATGATGATTAATAGGGGGCGGACCGAACATCGTATATGTTCGCCCGCCGCGGCGAATAGTTCGGGACATCTCTACTCAGGTACCCCGAACCTGCAAACAGTTTCCTGCATTAGTTTCTTAGCAGTGGTGGTTGCTGTCTGGTTACAGACGGGGTAGACTTCTGGCCACACAGAGAACAAGTCTATCACTACTAGCACATATTGAAACCCTTGGCACATTGGCATCTGGATGTGGTCAATTTGTATCCTCTGAAAGCTATATAAGACCTTTGGGAGACATTTCCGGGGCGTGGGCTCGGTTCTGCTGGGGTTACATTCGGCACAGATGAGGCAAGACTGGGTATGTCTTACCAGGATGGGGTGCTTCCTGGGGCCACCCATATTTTGTCAATTACTTCTTTTATGATGGTTTTGGATTGGTGGGTGGGCCCATGAGCTACTGATGCTATTAGGGGATAGAGGACTCTGGGTAGGCACACTCTCTTTCCTTGTGTCCAGAGTCCAGATTCTTCTTCGAGGGCTGACTCTTTCAACCAGGTTTACTTTTCCATGGGAGTGGCCTGTTTCTGCATTTGTTTCAGTAGGTCCCATGTGACTTCTTTTTGTTCCAGGTCTTCCTGTGCTACCATAATCTGGTCTGATTTGACTCTTTCCTCTTGCACTACTGCTTTTCTGGCTGCTTGGTCAGCTATGCTTTTCCTCTGGCCTCAGAGGTGTCAGCTCGAGTATGGGCCTTTACCTTGATCACTGCCACTTGGGGGGGCAGGAGTACTGCTGCCATTAAAGCCGCTACTGCTGAAGTATTCGTGATTGTGGTTCCTGCGGCTGTGATGTAGTTCCGGGCCTTCCATATTACTCCAAAGTAATGAACTACTCCAAAGGCGTTCCATGATATACAGTCAGAAATGAAGGTTGTAGTTGGGGATGCCAAGAGCAGGGGCAGATGCAATGGCAGCCTTCAATGACTGAAAGGCTTCTCTGGCCTCTATTGTCATCTGGAAAGGAGTAGTAGCATTGTGGGGTATACAGTCATATAGGGGCTGAATTAGGACTGAAGCATCAGGGATCTAGGGTCTGCAGTAGGAGATGAGCCCCAGAAAGGTTTACATAAAAACATAGAACATAGAAACATAAAATGTGTCGGCAGATAAGAACCATTTGGCCCATCTAGTCTGCCCATTATACTGAATACTATGAATAGCTTGGCTTATATTAAGGATGGCCTTATGCCTATCCCATGCATGTTTAAACTCCTTCACTGTATTTGCAGCTACCACTTCTGCAAGAAGGATATTCCATGCATCCACTACTCTCTCAGTAAAGTAATACTTCCTGATATTACTTTTAAACCTTTGCCCCTCTAATTTAAAACTATATCCTCTCGTAGCAGTTTTTCTTTTTTTAAATATTCTCTCCTCTTTTACCTTGTTGATTCCCTTTATGTATTTAAAGTTTCTATCATATCCCCTCTGTCTCGTCTTTCTTCCAAGCTATACATGTTAAGGTCCTTTAATATTTCCTGGTAAGTTTTATCCTGCAATCCATGTACTAGTTTAGTAGCTCTTCTCTGAACTCTCTCCAAAGTATCAATATCCTTCTGGAGATATGGTCTCCAGTACTGAGCACAATACTCCAAATGAGGTCTCACTAGTGCTCAGTAGAGCGGCATGAGCACCTCCCTCTTTCTACTGGTAATGCCTCTTCCTATACACCCAAGCATTCTGCTAGCATTTCCTGCTGCTCTATGACATTGTCTGCCTACCTTTAAGTCTTCTGAAATAATGACCCCTAAATCCCTTTCATCAGATACTGAGGTTAGGACTGTATCACTGATTTTATATTCTGCTCTTGGGTTTTTACGCCCCAGGTGCATTATCTTGCACTTATCAACATTAAATTTTAGTTGCCAGATTTTTGACCATTCCTCTAGTTTTCCTAAATCCTTTTCCATTTGGTGTATCCCTCCAGGAACATCAACCCTGTTACAAATCTTTGTGTCATCAGCAAAAAGACACACCTTACCATCGAGGCCTTCTGCAATTTCGCTGATAAAGATATTAAACAATATGGGTCCGAGAACAGATCCCTGAGGTACCCCACTAGTAAAAACAACTGGTTTGCAGCTGATGAGGGGTGTCTGGCAGTTAGATGTAAGAGATGGCCTTTTTCCTGGCATCAGTGAGATTCTTGCTACCTTTAGAGATACAATGACCTAGGAAGACAACTTTGGGGAGACACAGCTGCAGTGTGGCTTGTGAGACTCGACATCCAGCTGTGTAAAGGGGTGTGTTACAGGGAGTGGTGCAGTGGCCAGGAACGGGTTGTTTAATGTTCTGTATTTGTCATGACGCCAATTGCAGCGTGCGCAAGGTACTATCACAGGGCCCTTCCAAGGTGTTATAACTCTCGCCCCGGGTTAAGAATGCCAGAGAGGTGTGATTGCCTATAATGTCTATGTATAGTGATGATAATGGTGTCAACTTTGTCTCCTACCTGGGCACGGCTGGACTCCTGGCTCACTTGCAATAAATTGAGTGTAGTGATAGTAGGAGTAATAGAGGGATTTTGCAGCAGAAACTGATGTCCAGACCTTTGGTAAAGTTCAAACTTTTCTTTACTGAAGATTACTCTCATCCAAGCAATGTACAGCTTTGTTCTTAGGTCCCAGCAGGCTTTGGTAATGGTTGGCAGGAATACGTCTGTTGCTGTATAAACCTGGAGCTTGCAGGAAAGAACGTCTGCTTAGTAGCTCTAAAACTATGGCAGGAATTTGGCTTCTGCACTTCTGCTGTATGGGGACAGACTAGCTGAGGAGGAATATGGCTTCTCCTGGGTCTTTGGACTTTACTCACAGTTATATTCTCAGGGAATGCTTTCTTCCTGAAACTGGAGGTTGTCTGCTGTTTCTGTCATCCAGTTGAGGCTGCAGGGCTCAGGCTGGGGATTTGATCAATGACTCAGCCGAGACAAGATCCTGGCTTTCTTCCCTATATCAGGGAGCTCCAAACACACACACACCCTACCCCTAGCAGGGGGTGGGCTACACTCCTACCTAACTTCCTTCTCCACCCAGGGTGTAGATTGTGGGAATAGTCCACACCTCCACAGAGGGGGAACTAAGCTGGAATGAACCATTCCAGCTTAGATGTACTAAACTGTAGCTAACTCCTTACCAACGCACCGCTGCCACCTGCTGGTGAACATGGAAATTACAACAATAATTTACATTTAACATGGTTTATGCACATTTGTGAATGACATAATGTAAAATCATATCAGATGACAAGGTAAAAGCTCTTAACAGATTGTATCGGGGTAGAAGAGTGTCATAACACAACTCTGGGGTGTTACAGAGGTAGTGATTTTGATTGTCCCATTCTGCAGGAGGGCCTGCACCTGGAGTGTAATAGCATCCTGTTGTGAGACAGAGAGCGGATATTGCGCTTTGTATGGCAGGACCTTGGGGTCCATCAGGGTCACAGTGACTGGTGGGACGTTAAGGCGTCCGATATCCTGGGGTCCTTTGGCCCAGAGAGTATCAGGGATGAGGCGCAAAATGGTTTGCAGCAAATCCCCTAGCTCATATGAATCAGTGACCTGGAGAGTTGTTAATGCCATGAGAAGGCAAGTGTCTTCTGGGTATAGGGCAGTACCAAGGGTGACTGTCCTATCCTCTCTGAATTGTATGTTGGCTTGGATTTTCTGAAGAAGATCAAAGCCTAGCAGATTGAAGGGGCAAGTTTGTCTGACAACAAATTGCAACATGACTCCAGCTGGAAGGTGGAGCCGAGGTGTGTTAGTCCGGGAGAATCCAGGGGAAGTGACCGAGAGTGGCTTGGTAACCGGGTTGTGTTGCACGACCCCTTCTAGTCCTGAACAGGGTCATTGAATGTCAGTGAGCCAGGAAGGGGGTACGGCAGTCTCACATAACACTGCAGGCTGCACTAGTGTCTACAAGGAATGAAAGTTACTTCCCTGCCACCTCGAGGGTGACTTGAGGGCGGGACCGACAGGAGGGGCGGAGACTGCCATACATGGAGTGTCACCTCCCTGCACTGGTTTGCCAGCGTCCTTTTGCGATAAGGGAGGTAGAGTTCCCCTCTGTCGCTGTTGATTGTTTGGCCACAGATGTCTGCTATGGCAGTTCCGTTTGACGTGTCCGGGCTTGCCACACCCATAACAGACACAAGGTGGCGGGCGTTCTCCACTATCTTCTCCTGACATTACAGCTATCACAGCAGCACGAGTTTTCTTTGTGTTACCCTCTAACCCCTTTGCAATTTGTTCTAACACATCCAGTTACAGAGACTTCCATTCAGGATGGCAGGTTATTAGGGTTTTGTTAAGGTCTGGTTTAAGGCCATCCACAAAAGACCGCGCTAGGAGTCTTAGATGCACGGGTTCATTTGGGCTGAATCCCATGTCTTTTGTTTTATTCTTTGTACAAATTTTTCAACGGTCTCTGTTTTCTCCTGCGTCATGTCTTGCAGAGTGGTGGATTGGTCAGCCAGTCTGTCCTTTGCCCACTTCTGCAACTGTTCTATGAAAGGTAACCCAGAGTCTGGGTCCCTAGGGTCAAAATTTAAACCCATCAAAACGGGTGTACGGATGTGATCCAATATCAGTGGCGAGTATTCACCGGTCTTATTCTCCACTATACTTTGCAAATCAGACCACGTACATCCATATGTTTGGTGCAATTGAGACAATTTCCTGTAAAATGGCATTGGGTGAGTATCTGGATCTGGCAAGAGATTCACTATCGTGAATAACTGCTGTGGGGTGAAGGACACATATTTGGGCGGGCCCTGGGGACGTGTTAGTGCCAGAGCTTTCCTAAGTGTTTCGTAATTGTCCCTCTCTAGATCTTGCATGTTTCTTTGCAATGCAGTAATCTGAGACTGGAGGGTGGTGTTTGGGTTCTGTGCAGAAGAACTACCCTCGTTCCATGGTGCCAATTGGGGAGGGGTGGGAGTCCTTGTGCCCGACACAGATTCTGCCACCTCATCAGACTTCATTTGATTGGGCTCTTCTGCCTGACCCCCCACCATTATGGGTGTGGGGGTCGTGATCTGATGGGGAGTCATAAAAGTGCCATCCGGGTTTATCATCGGGTACAGCGTAGAGACCACGGGACACTAGGGGTGACAGGGGGTATTCGGGTCAAAGGAGATGAAAGGTCCAGCAATGGGCGTTGGCTGTGGAAAAGATGGCGCTGTAACGGGGACTGATGTGACGTGCTGGGGAACTACGGAGGTGTGGTTATGTGGGCGTGGAGCACCACAGGCTAGGCACGTATTACTGGAGGCTGAATTCTGTTGACCGCATTGTTGACTTTACAAGTCCAGCCTTTTTATTGTCTGATCGCGCCATTATAGGGTGGTGGCTGCTTGCGCCCAGTTAGTATACCGGGTTTACAGTAGTATCTCCGGCTGCTTTCATCATAATTTAGTTCTCCCCCATCTTTTCAAATTTTTTTCTACAGTCCAACCACACACATACGGTATCTATTATCTTTTTGTCCTCCAACTTCCCTCTTTTCTCATTCAACAACATCTGCCACGTAGCAGGGCACAGTGTGCCACCTTTTGGTATGTTATACATTTTTTTTCTAACTAGCTTAAACATTTAACATGGCGTTTGCCTCTCCGGTCTGCCACGTACTGTTTGGGTGAACAGTAGCCCTTCGGGACACTTTCCTCATTTCCCATCTTCTGGATCCTTCACCTTCAGGACAACACTGAAACCTAATATAACGCGTTGAGCCTAATGTCCCACACACTCTGGGTAGACACTGGCCGGTCTCCTCCCTTCTGTTGTCTCTCAGTCACAACACTAGGGTGACCGATTGACACAGGCACTTTAGAAGACCTTGGGTTTCTATCAGTCTTTATTTCCATTACAAAGGGTCGCACATTAAAAATAATAAACCACAATACATCAAGGAAGAACCCTTGTGTTATGTCCCATCGTCTCTCGCACCTACTGGAGCCATCTAGAGACCTCTGTATAGAGTAATCACTGGACCTGATGAAGCTTTGAGTCCCAGACAAGCACACTCTGGGCTGCTGCGCACCGCTCTCCCCCCTTCTGTGATCGAGTCAGACAACCGGGCTGCACTCCGATACAGGCAAATAGGAGAACTCTCTGTCTCTCAGTCAGTGATACTTGTCAACGGAGTCTTCACAGTTTTTAAACACAGTACATAAAGACTTTAAAACACATGGGGTTTTTACTTTCATGCCCTCGAGGACACCCCAAGCTGACACGGCACCCCTCTCTCAGACAGGCATGGATGGACTACACCAAAGGACACATGGAGGTAAGATAAGACAGTTTTCTTACCTCTTATCATGGGCCTGCAGTCCTGGTGTCCGTTAGTGAGGTCCTCCTCATCTGGTCATCGGAGGTGCCGTATCAGAAGATCCTATCCTCGAGCCCCACGTTGAGCTGCCAACTGTTTTGGATCTGGTCAAACTGCCAGTTCGGTTGATGTACTGCTCCAAATCAATGTTAAATGAATATGTGCGTGGAAAGATCAAACTGAGACACACACACAGCTTGGGCTCAAAGCAAGATCTCTAGTTGACGTTATATAGGTGGTTTAACTACAGAACACCACAGATTATAGACACTATATAAGGCCCAGAGCTTTGGAATCTGTAATATAGACACAGTTTTCTGTTGCAGTACAGTATTGGTAACAGAACACCACAGATTAGGCCCAGTTTATTGGAATCTGCAATACACACACTGCTTTCTGATTTAGTACACTATTGGCTACAGAAAACCACAGATTATAGACACTGTATAAGGCCCAGAGTATTGGAATCTGCAATACAATGTTTTCTGATGTAGTACAGCATTGTATACAGAACACCACAGATTATAGACACTATATTATAGACACCACACATTATAGACACTATAGGGCAGCAAATATAGAACAGGAAGAAGCGGGGGAGGTAGGGTGGCGTATATATTTGCTATTTGCTAAAAACTCTGTATTTTCTGTCACATCTATGTAAAAGAGGAAGTTCCCCCTTCCAGATGGGGAAATCTGCTTGCTTGAGATGATCAGAAACTATCTTGAGGCACGTAATGAAGCATGAAAGTAAGATTCTTGTTTTAGGCGTTGGCTGGGTGCCTGGCTGCCATTTTAGCTAAAGTATAGTTCTCAACAAGCAAGTATCCATTTTGTCTCAATATTCCATAACACAAGTATAGTTTCTATGCTGCCATCGTCACTTTCTGAGAAGGGAAATTAGGGTGGGCAGGGCAGGCTGGGAGAGTGGTGAGAGTACATTCACTATTATTTAGGCAAGTTTGCTGGTATAAATGATGACTGAAATGTACTCCACCTAGGAGCTGTAATGCAATTTAGTCTAGGCGCACAGAGTACCCGAGGATGCACCTAATTTATGAAAAGGTCTGTGCCTTGTCATAAATTAAAGAGGTTGTCCGGTCCCAAAATCAAAATTCCTTTGATTTTGGGACCGGACATTAAAAGAATGCATACATATGACCCCAATACCTGTTTTTCATGTCTTCACTTTCTTTCTCCCTGTCTAGGCATCAGACTATCCTGGCAGATCTGTTTACATTCCTAGTTTCAGAGTGATGAGTCACAGGCTACCCGCCCCCCCAATTGTTCAGTCTGCAGGAGCTACTCCCCCTACATGTGGTCATGTTACTACACCCATACATGAATCCTGATACTTGAAACAGAAGAAATGTCCAGCACGTAGTATGTTAAAACGCTGCATCATCTTTATTCCATCGTAGATACAATCAGTGTACAAAGCAGTGGTCGTCACCACCCATCACCTCCCGTCAGACCGACATGTTTCGAACCAGACGGTTCTTAATCATGATCTGTAAATGGCCGGAACCCGGACGAACTTGTTGTCTAGTTTTCATATATTCATATATTTACACATGTTTGGGTGGGATTTTTATTATGTGTGGAAAAAGGATTGTCCGGGCTTGTACTTTCTTGTTCCATGCCTCCAATCACCTGCGGTTTTCCTTCCCCCTCTTACCCCCCACCTTTTCCTTTTTTTTTTTCTTTTCTTCTTTTCCTCTTCCCCGCATCTGATTGGAGGATGGGTTCTACAAGTTTGTCCAAGTTCCGGCCATTTACAGATCATGGTTAAGAACCGTCTGGTTCGAAACATGTCGATCTGACGGGAGGTGACGACCACTGCTTTGTACACTGTTTGTATCTGCGATGGAATAAAGATGATGCAGTGTTTTAACATACTACATGCTGGACATTTCTTCTGTGTCAAGTGTCTATACTGAGCCAGCCTTGGCTTGTCCGTGCACTGTGGATTATAGGTGAGCTGGACTTTTACTCTTTCTATTGTGCATTTACCAAGGTTGCCCATGTCTCACCTACCACATTTTTAATTTGTACTGCAAACTACATCGTTCAGTCACAGCAGTATTGGAGTATTCCTCTCCCTCCCCCCCTTCCCCGTAGCACCTTCAACCCAACACATAATGGCATCCACAGCAGCTGCAGACCACAGATTGAAAGCAGATAAAGTGTTTTCTATGCAGGATCAGCAAGTCGGTGATCAGTTTGAGATACAACACAAACTGCAAGACCAGGAGAAATTATTATTACAAGAACTTAGAACCTGGTGGTATCACACCACTTTGGTCAAATATGTTAAAAGATCAATGATCCCCAGAGGTCTTAGAATAAAAAAGATACCTACCACTATTTTTTCAGATGATTTTGTGGTGAAATGGAACAAAATCTTATCGCATTGTTCCTGCGATAAGACACTGATCATAGACCATGAACAAATCAAACTTACGCAGATCCAGAAGGCTCTTGATGAAAAAAAAAAATTCTTGCAAAGTATGATAATATGCCGGAATACAAAATGTTGGAGGAGAATATGTTAACAACAATTAAGACCATAGAAGATAATATTATGGACTCTAAACACAGAAAGTTCCAGCGAGATTTATTTGACTATTCCAATAATCAGGTCTATGAGTGGGGCAGGTGGGAGAATCCTCACCGCACACTGAAATCCATTCTCAAAAATCTCACAGGTGGATCACGGAGGAGATATTCCAAATCAAGAGCCACACAAAGGGTTAGCTTTACTTCCACAGATTTCGATGACTCACGAATGACCAGTGATTCTCAGGAATCCGCGGATGAACTACCTGTTGATTCCCATGAGATTTCACACACTAATTTGTCGTATTTTAGAAAAACAAAAAACAAAAATATCAATAAGAACAAAAAAAAGGATAATGATGTTCCAAAAAACGAACAAGATGAGCTGGACGCAAACACACAAAAAAAAGCATCACCCTATGACTACCAGAGCTCATAAGAACTGAATGCTTCCACTTTGCCTGACAAAACTCTAGATGTTATTAATCTGACAGATGTTTTTTCAAATGAAGAGTTAGAGATTTTGTCACTTGGTTTGAATTTTGCTCCCACCAATGATTTCGATTTGTTTGGTACTATTTTGAATGTGAATAAGTTTGTCAGGAATCTCACCTTGAAAATACATTTTTCTGATACGACTTCTACGCATGACAGTGCATATACAGAGTCTTCCAGTGTAGTGAATGAATTCACTGACCTTACATTCCGAGAACAGGTTTCCCTGGTGAGTTTATTAGCTCTTCAGTCACCTGCTTCGAACTCAGATTGCAAAGTTCAGGCGCATGAATTCGAATTTAGAAATCCCAATTATCATCCCGTACATTCGAGCACCCGTAGTATGGATGTGTTCCAAGAAACTTTGGAGAAGGAGCTTACTAACATTCATGATAGTATCAAAAGAGGAACTGGTTCAGTTAAACATGTACATTCCAATCTTAGTCATAGACAACGCAACACTCTGAAACATCTTAACCACAGATCTGACCTTGTCATTAAAATTTCTGACAAGGAGGGGTTCTGTGGTTGTTATGAGTAAGGATTTTTATTGTGAACAAATAAATTCTATGCTGTCTGATGGTTCCACATACCGAAAACTCCCAGAAAACCCTTTGTCTCAATTTAAACAGGAGTACATGTCCATTATTAATAAGGGTAGAGATTCTGTTTTTTTCAATGCAACGGAATATGATTTTTTGTGTGTGGAGTCACCAATTTCCCCTACTATACATGCAGTCCCCAAAACACATAAAAATTTAAATCCACCTCCATTACGTCTGATAGTTACCGGCATTGGTTCTCTTACTGAACGTCTGGGGGAGTGGCTTGATTCGCTCTTCCAGCCTTTGGTTAGGAGACTCCCGGGTTTTATCAAAGATACTGTGGACCTATTGCGAGCTTTCTACAACAAGGAGTGGTGCAATGGTCATTCGTGGCTCACACTTGATGTGGTCTCGTTATATCTCTCTATCCCCCAAAGGGTGGCAATTTGGGCCTTGGAGTACCACCTCCATAGATACACCGGGTATACAACAGAATATGTCGATTACGTTTCTGAAGTTACCACTTTTCTTATGAACCATAATTATTTTTTGTTTGACAGGAAATTTTACCTGCAAATAAGAGGTGTATTAAGGGGGGCTAAATACTCCCCCTCCTTAGCGAACCTTGTCATGACTTATTGGGAGGAGCGTTTTATTTTTTCCTCTGATAATCCATTTTTGGAGTGCGTGGTTTGGTATGGCAGATACATCGACGACCTGCTACATGTATGGTGTGCCGATGTATCTGCCATACCAGACTTTGTAAAATATGTCAATGACAACCCTTATAATTTAAGGTTCACTCACCATACCGATTCACATATTATTTCCTTTCTAGATCTCAATATGACTGGTATTCCAGGTTTAGCTATAAATACCAAAACTTTCCGTAAACCTATGTCAGGAAACAAAAAGTGTCCAGCAGTATTGATCCCTTTAAAACATAACTTTTACTATTATCTTATAAAATAATACCACCGTGGTGGTTCACCAGTGAAAAATAGTGAGACAAACAACGATAATGAAAGATAGAAAATGCTCCTGGAAGCCTAACGTAGATACAATGGTAAGGTGGTGAGTAAACACAAGGCAGCTAAGGGGAGCAGTAGGTGTAACTAACCTGTCCCTACACTCACCCTGACTGAATCCTCAGCCCAGGGACGTCCCCTGAGGTTGGAGACTCCCTGTCCTCGTGCCTGGGCTGACTGCCCTGCGTTTACCCTCCTCTCAAACAATAGACGGTTACCAAAAAAGCTCCCCAAGAGCTGACGGGTGATACTCTGCGTCCAAGGTAAAAAATTACCCACATGGACACCAGTAGATACGATCAGACCAGATTATATATATAGGTAGGTGAACGGGATACATGTCACCTATGAAAGAGCCAAGCACAAGGGCATCAACCGATGCGTACCCAGGCTGGTTCACATAAACCCCTATGTCAGGAAACACCATTCTCAAGGCCTCTAGTCACCACCCTCCTCATACTATCAGGGCGATCCCTGTTGGCGAATTTATTCGTGCCCGTCGCAATTGCAGCACTCCTGCGGCTTTTGCCTCTGAGTGCGATCCCATCAGAGACTGCCTGGGTAGTAGGGGTTATGCCAAGTGGATGCTACATAGGGCCTATAATATTGCTGTTACCAAAAATAGGGAGGATTTACTTTTTAAAAAAGATAAAATATCCAAGTCGATTGGCCAATACCTTTAATGCCAGCAAAAGTAAAAGTAAAAATATCAGGTGTATAACAACTGAGACCAACAAGAAAGATATACCCACCTTGGTACTTACGTTTAGTCGCCAATTTCCTGAATTACAGCAAGCAATTAGAAAATGCCTTCCTATACTTTATGACGATAAAATTCTCTTTGATTATCTCAAGAATGGATGTCGTATTGTATCTCGGAGGCCTAGAATTTTAGGCGACATTTTATCACCATCTTTTTTTCCCCGCACCCCCACAACATCTAGTGATATATGGCTCAAATTTGTTGGGTTCACTAAATTTGGGGGTCACCCCTGCAAGACCTGTGGATTTACCCGCAAAACTACGGAGTTTGATAACTCCTTACATACTGACACATTTTCTATTAAAGATTATATCAATTGTAATAGCTCAGGTGTTGTCTACATTATTAAGTGCACTACATGTGACCTGCTGTATGTGGGAAGTACTAGTCGCCAATTTGAAATAAGATTCAGAGAACATCTTAAATACATTTCAAATCCCCAGGCTGTTAACATATCTAACGTAGCCCAACACTTTATCAGATCTCATAATCAGAATATTGACGGTCTGTGCACTTACGGTATAGAAAAGGTCAAATCTCCGGTTAGAGGTGGTGACATTAAAAAGAAGATTCTACTACGGTAAAGGTACTGGATTTTTCGACTTCAAACTAGATTCCCACATGGTCTTAACCTTAAAAAGGAGATTATGCATTTTTATTAATTATTCTCTTCAAACATGAGTGTTTTTTGCTATATTGTTTGCCTGTGTCCGGTTTATTGTTGGAATTATGGGGGTTTATTTTAGTCTAACGTTGTCTACGTTTTCTCATTTACTCCCATTTTTCAGGTGCACTATTCCTTTTTACTTTCTCTCCCTCCCCCCCGCCCCCTTCTTTTTTTTTTCCTACTATAACGAGACGTGTGCACTGTGTTTATTATTCTTTATTACACAGTGCTTTTATACAATATTTGTCTGTATTTGACATGTTCTCCCCTTATTGACAATTGTGTTTTAGATATTCTAGTTTTCATATATTCATATATTTACACATGTTTGGGTGGGATTTTTATTGTGTGGAAAAAGGATTGTCCGGGCTTGTACTTTCTTGTTCCACGCCTCCAATCACCTGCGGTTTTCCTTCTCTCCCTCCCCCCCGCCCCTTTTCCCTTATTTTTTTTCAACAAGTTCGGCCAAGTTCCGGCCATTTACAGATCATGATTAAGAACCGTCTGGTTTTGTATACTGATTGTATCTACAATGGAATAAAGATGATGCAGCGTTTTAACATACTACGTGCTGGACATTTCTTCTGTTTCAAGTGTCTATACTGAGCCAGCCTTGGCTTGTCCGTGCACTGTGGATTATTGGTGAGCTGGACTTTTACTCTTTCTATTATGAATCCTGAAAGTCTATTTCTTACTCAGTGTCTAAATCACATCACTGACAGTCCACAGGTTCTTCCCTCACCATCTACGAGTGTAATAAACAGCTTGAATCAGCAAATACATCAAATCACATATGTATCTAATCCTATCATGTACGATACAGCCTGCTGTGCCTGATATACTGCCTTCTGAACTGTGTATCTAATGCCATCTTGTACTATACTGTCTGGTGTGGTGTGTATCTAATCCTATGCTGTATGATAATGCCTGTTGACCTGTGTATCTAATCCTATGCTGTATGATACTGCCTACAGAAGTGTGTATACAGATCCTCGTGCACACAACTGTATCTGTTTTGCGGTCTGCGAGTTGCAGATCCTCTAAATCAGGGATGGCCAACTTGAGGCTCTCCAGCTGTTGCAAAACTACAACTCCCAGCATGCTGAGACTGCCTACAGCTATCAGCCTACAGCAGGGTATGGTGGGAGTTGTAGTTTTACAACAGCTGGAGACAGAGTTTCTGAAGAAGTGGTGAATGGGGTGTATATTTGTCCAAGGTTCCTCACTTTATGGTTTTATTAAAAGCAACCAGTGTATGTGAATGACAGAGATGTGCAGTTATCTCTGTATTAGAGTTTGTTGGTGTGGGGAGAGATGGGTGGGCCTCCAATCCATCCAGACTGTCCAGATCTTCGTCTGTCCATATTAATTAGTCCATAGGTGTGCTGGCCTTATTTAAAGTAAGAAGCCCAGTCAAACCGGTGCCCGGTATTAGGCCGGAGATGACAACCCCGCTGCCTAATCCCTTAGACTACCCGTTAGGGCAGCCCTCGGTAGGCAGGGTGTATGGTGGTTCTCACCACACTATGATGCAGTGCCTCCACCCAAATCTTGCTTGGAGCTCTATAGGATAGCAGGAGGGTCTTCCTCTTCTGCCAGAGGCCAACTTGGGAAACCCCTGCTCAGTACACATTCACCCCAGGAAGGAGTTAACTGATCAACAGATTTATTAGGGAAACCGTGAACAATGGTGAAGAACATAAAGATAATGCAATAAAAGGAACAAAGCACAAATTCCAATTCTGTCTAAGGAAAACCCCGGGTGAAGGGGGTGGGCTATCTGTAACATGGGACTTCTAGGCAGGCCTCCTCTTCATCACATAATAGGCGCCGGGGCAGACAGGATAGGGCGTCAACATTGATGTTGGTGGATCCTGGACAGTACATCAAGCAGAAATCATACACCACTAGAGAGGAAAGGCACCTGTGTCCCATAGCCTCCAGCTTGACAATGGTTCTTATGTAGGTCAGAAGATTGTTGTCGGTATGGACTTCAAAATGCACCCCATAGAGGTAGTGTTTTGTCCTCGACTCCATTGCCATCAAAGCTTCTGAATGCTGCAGCCTCCTTCCCGGGAACCAGCTGGTTTAAAATACCAGTCTTTGATAAATGACCCCCACTGTTCGATGATTCTGGGCTTTGTGACAGATTACCCTATATGTTACCCTAATAATAGAATCTCCATCAACAATACTGAAAATACAAAAATAGAAACAAACACAATGCAACAGCACTCTGAAAGCATTTACTGAATAGATTGTAATTTTTAGTAATGCTATATTCACTGCATGAATAAATATGGGGTAATTAGCCCACCACAGCAAGGTGATCTCTTTTAGATGTGACCCTACTCTAAAATAACCTCTCTGCTTGTGCCAACAGGCTTCAAAATAATTCAGGGAAAGTTAGCTCCAGCTACAGTGGATATAAAAAGTCTACACACCCCTGTAAAAATGTCAGGTATCTGTGAGGTAAAAAAAAATGAGACAAAGATAAATAATTTCAGAACTTTTTCCACCTTTTAATGTGACCTATAAACTGTACAACCCAATTGAAAAACAAACTGAAATCATTTAGGTAGAGGGAAGAAAGAATATAAAAATAAAATAATATGGTTGCATAAGTGTGCACACCCTTAAACTCATACTTTGTTGAAGCACCTTTTGATTTTATTACAGCACTCAGCCTTTTTGGGTATGAGTCTATCAGCATGGCACATTTTGACTTGGCAAGATTTGCCCACTCTTTGCAAAAACACTCCAAATCTGTCAGATTGCGAGGGCATCTCCCGTGCACAGCCCTCTTCCGTTCACCCCACAGATTTTCAATCGGATTTAGGTCTGGGCTCTGGCTGGGCCATTCCAAAACTTTAATCTTCTTCTGGTGAAGCCATTCCTTTGTTGATTTGGATGTATGCTTTGGGTCATTGTCATGCTGAAAGATGAAGTTCCTCTTCATGTTCAGCGTTCTAGCAGAAGCCTGAAGGTTTTGTACCAATATTGACTGGTATTTGGAACTTGGAACTGTTCATAATTCCACACAGCCAGTACTTGCCAGATATTCCTGCAGCTCCTTTAATGTTGCTGTAGGCCTCTTGGTAGCCTCCCAGACCAGTTTTCTTCTCGTCTTTTCATACATTTTGGAGGGACGTCCAGTTCTTGGTAATGTCACTGTTGTGCCATATTTTCTCCACTTGATGATGACTGTCTTCACTGTGTTCCATGGTATATCTAATGCCTTGGAAATTCTTTTGTACCCTTCTCCTGACTGATACCTTTTAACAATGAGATCCCTCTGATGCTTTGGAAGCTCTCTGTGGACCATGGCTTTTGCTGTGGGATGCGACGAAAATTTCAGGAAAGACCAACTAGAGCAGCTGAACTTTATTTGGGGTTTATCAGAGGCACTTTAAATGATGGCAGGTGTATGCTGACTCCTATTTAACATGATTTTGAATGTGATTGCTCAATTTTGAACACAACTACATCCCCAATTATAAGTTGTACACTTATGCAACCACATTATTTTAGCTTTTTTGTTTTCTTCCCTCCACCTAAAAGATTTCAGTTTGTTTTTCAATTGAGTGGTACAGTTTATAGGTCACATTAAAGGTGAAAAAAGTTCTGGAATTATTTATCTTTGTCTAATTTTTTTTTACCTCACAGATACCTGACATTTTTACAGGGGTGTGTAGACTTTTTATATCCACTGTAGCTGGAGCTAACTTTCCCTGAATTATTTTGAAGCCTGTTGGCACAAGCAGAGAGGTTATTTTAGAGTAGGGTCACATCTAAAAGAGAAACCTGACATTTTAACAGGGGTGTGTAGACTTTTTATATCCACTGTATATACTGCTCTAATTAAAAACAGTCCATGGAAAAGATGGGTTTGTTAGGGGTGCACGACCAACATGGAGGCAGTCACACCTCCAAATGCATACTGCAAAGACAATACACAAAGTTAGTCAGCACAGCCTGTAAAATGAAGTAACTGTGCAGGTGCATGTGTCCATGTCTGAAAATACAACAGTAAAACCAGACACAATGCATGCATATTGAATTCTATAGATTGTACACTTTATTGGTACTGTATTTGCTCTATTTACTAGTCACCTGTGCATTTAATTAATTTTATAGGGTGTGCTGACTTGGGACATGCACATGACCGTGATCAGCCCAGGAAACATGGTCTGTGTGTCAGTCTCATCTCCTGGACCAACTGCTGCTCCCCTGACCCTAACTGACTGTATCATAGTAATTTATAATTCAGTCAGTTTATATTTGATTGCAGGACTACTGCAGAGTACTTACATGATGATGTGAGTACACAGCAATAGCCCCGTAATTGGTTAGAGACTGTATCATCAATTACTATAATACAGTCAATTCGGGTCAGGGATTCCTGGGCCGATCACTATTGTGTGCATAAGCCCTAAGTTTGAGTTCTGCTTTTGCAGTATGCATTTGGAGATGTAGTAACTCCATTTTGGTTGTGCACTCCTAACAAACCCATCTTTCCCCCCGGCTGCCTTTAATTATTGCTGTATACCTGTATATTTGGATCCAGGGTCGGATGGGGATTGAAATTCATCCCTGGCATTTTAAGACAGACACACATGCTGTGTGGTGAATGTGAAATATGTTTGTGCACTTTCCCCCTGGACCAGTGCTAATGGCATAATTGGATAGACATTACATTCAGCACTACCAAACATACAGGAGTGTACATCACTACATACATATTTCATCCAGTCATCTTCTCCAATCAGCCACCATGACTTTTTTCAGCCATGTGTGATCTCTCTTTTCCACAGAAACATCTTAGATTCCACAGTTTTCCATTATCCTTCCCCTACTGGTGCCCCAACAGTGTTATGCTGCTACCATCCCCAATACTCTGTCCACTCTGCCCACTCCCCAGTGTCCCCAAATACTATACAGAAGAAATAACATTCCCCCCATGAGAGGCATAACTGGGATGGTTCCCATAGCAAACTTTTGAACTGCATAACTATAGGAAATGTGATTTAAAAAAAATACTCACCTGTTAAATCCCCTACAGCTGCTGAAACAACACTAACCTTCTATGTTCTTTCTTGCAGGCAGTTTCCTCATTTGGCAGATTGTGTTATACATGGCCTCAAATACTAGGGCAATCATGGAGGGGGTCAGAAGCACAACTAAGACTGTAGCTGAGAACCAGCTGCAGAAATCTGGTCAAAGAGGACAGCACAGACCAGACACTACAGACAGCTTGTGACTTGCTGTTTCATGCTGTGCGTTCTACCTCTTCTCTGTGACCCAACAGTTCCAGGCAGGATAAAGAGGATTGTGGAGGTTGCATTGCATACAATGTAAGTACTGTTGCTCATGTTCCGTTGTTTTGTACTAATTGTGTGCCAGGCTGGCCCCACCGACACTGTGGGCCCCATGGCAGCCGCTACAGCCACTATAGTGGTAGTAATTTGAGGACTGTTGACACAAGAAGAGGAATCATTATAGAGTAGAGTGTCATCTAAAAGAGCTCCCCTAGCCGTGGTGGATGGGCACAAATGATTTTTATTGACTATAGAATTTATAGTCCGTAGTCAGTATTTCCAGAGTGCTGTTGCATTGTGTTTGGTTTTACCACCAGCACGTGTCTTCCCTGCCCTCCACTCCTTGTCCCATTCTTACTGAAACAGACATTCTCTTGACTGTCAGAGGAAGTATCTTGCTGCAGCAGTGCTATCCCTGAACATCCATCTCAGAGAGTGTCTGCTCAGTAAACAGCAGACACCTTTCCAGATTATCAGTGGATCTCAGTGTTGGTCATTTAGATCAAAGCTCCTGGCTTCACAGCAATATGCACCCTAAAACGGCTGCTCCTCGACGGCATACATTACAAGATGTACACTGAACCACATTGTTAATCATGGAACACAGATTTAGCAATGGAGAATGCACAAAAACGTTCTTGAATCTAAAGTCACTTAATCTCAACTCACACACTTAAAGATGACCAGTCACCACAAAATGCAATCTGCCAGTTAAAACCAAATTGTAACACATATCAATTTTATCTAATCTGATTTTATTTTCTAATTACAGATTTTTTTAAATCTATTACTGAACATGATTATGGGGGTGGCCATCTTACCTGAGCTGTTCTTAACAGCATCGACAAAGCATTAAAGAAATCGCTTTACGGCAGCTACATGGGCCATAGACACAATGGTCAGGAGGGGACCTCATTGACTTCTATGGGAGAGTTTTGTAGGCCTGCTCTGTGCCCTGTGCAGAGGACATTGTGCAAGAAAAGAATAGATAAGCTCTGACAATCACCTATTGTGAATGGTGGATTCAGTCTTATCTATACACAAAGGTGATATCTCCTTATCATGAAAGGCATAATATATAACTGCAGTAAAGGGATTTTTACAGACCAAGAAGTTGCGCCTATTATTAGGCTTAGTGGCCAGTGCAAAAAAAAATATTGACATGGAAAATTAAAAATAACATCACCAAAAATTCTTTACAAATTTTAACCCACCTCTTAACATCATTCTCTAGTGACTTTTGACAACTGGACGTTACTGTGCATGAGAGCCAGAACGGAGCAGTGAGGAGAAAACCAGAACGGAGGAGAGGAATTAATAGCTGCTTTATTCCTAATTATCGTGAGGAGCCACTTCCTATTTATCATTTCTATACCCATAATTAGGAAAGTATTTCCCAGTAAATGTTAACTGTTCTGGTATTAGTGATAAGTAAAACATGTGAAATTTGTAAATTACATTCTCAGATTTGTTGTTATTAATTTATCTCAGAAAAGACAAAAAATAGACTGGATACAATGGTAAGATGATACAAATAATATGGGTCAGTCAATGTTTAGACACTCACAGAAATCACTGGTCAGTTTTGTGTAACAGGGCCATAGAAATTAAGATATTCATAGCCACAGAAATCTCCTTGTGTATGAGTGCTGTAATTAAAAGGGTTTTCTGAGATTTTAATACTGATCGGTGGGGGTCCAACACCCGGGATCCCCAACACTTTGAGGATGCACTGGCGCTCAGGTGAGCACAGCAGCCTTCACTCAGCTCACCGAGCACAGCGCCGTACATTATTTAGCGACTATGCTTGGTATCACAGCTCAGCCCCATTCACTTTAATTGGGGCTGAGCTTTGCCTAGGCCAGGGTTTCTCAACTCCGGTCCTCGGGACCCACCTACCAGTTAGGATTTGAGAATATCCCACAGAATGAATACCTGTGGTAAGTCCTGATGCATGGACACTAATTATATCACCTGACCAATACTAAGGAAATCCTAAAAGCCAGACTCCCTGAGAAACCCTGGCCTAGGCCATTTGAGATATGAACGTGTCGCTACTAGCCTAGGAAAAGCTTAGCTACTGAAAACGCTGCTGCCTTCTCAAACAGCTGATCGGCGGGGGTCCCGGGTGTCAGACCCCCACCAATCAGATACTGATGACCTATCTAGAGGATAGATCATCAGTATTAAAATATCAGAAAACCTCTTTAAAGGGAGCCTGTCTTTTGTTCTGACATTGACCAGCAGCAAAAATGCAGTTTTATTCATATGCACATGAGGGCTCTCAAGTGCCCAGGGGCGGTGTTTGGGCTGTAAGTGCCCAGGCCTCTCTGCCTTTTTCTCAGATAAAACCTCCCCAGCCTCTTGCTTGGCCCACCATGTAAGCCCCTTGTGTCATCCAATGTGCTAGCCGAAATCCTGTGAGTGTGCAGTTCACCGCCGGGCCTGGGCATGCCCACTGTGATGACCATTGTGAGCTGCGGCATCGCTCCATGCAGTGCGCATGCACCGGCGGAATCTCGGCCAGTACACTAGACTAGATGACGCAGGGGGCTTACAGGGCGGGCCAAGCAACAGGCTGGGGAGGAGTTATCTGAGAAGAAGGCAGAGCGGCCTGGGCACTTACAGCCTGAACGTCGCTGGACATTTGCAAGCCCTCAAGTGCATATGAATAAAACAGCATTTTTGCTGCTGGTCAATGTCTGAACAAAGGTACCATTTGACTCATGTACATTTATGCTACAGCGCTATGTAAGCAGTGTATACAGTGAAATTGTGGTGACAGACTCCCTTTAAGCATAACTTTCACGTCTATCTTTCATCTGAAGGTGGGTCTCTTAGTTCGAGGTGATGCATCTGACCACTCTAAGCCATCCCTAAATAATTTTTGCCCATGTTCTGGTGTTTTTTCTCCACTCAATAGCGCAGATCGAGGCCTTGGAGATGTTGGAGTGGAAGAGCAACTTGAGCTCTCAAACAGAAAATATTCAGCATTACTGTAACTTTCACAGCAAATACTTGCAGGACGTTGTCTGTAAAGAAGAAGACATTTTACTACCACTCCAGTCGTTTATATAAAATATTAACACATATACATATAGGCTGAAGACAAAACAACACTTGATGAACATCCAACCAGTTATGTTTTTCAGTCAAGCTAGCAACCATTTTCATGCTGTGTTTGTATAACGGTCAAACATCCCATCTGCCACCCATTTGCGTCTGTCCAAGCTAATATTCGAAAATTATGAAGTTGAAAGTATGCAATAGATCAGTAGGTAGACCTTTAACCAAGAGAAGTTTATTCAAAATACGTGAAAGATAAATCAGCCAATGGCAGTGTACAACCTTGCTGCACATACACAGGGGTCCCAGAGATTGCCATAAAGGGCACTATTGGTACTTGCCTATCCCTGCTGTGATACATGTCACTCCTTTCTGACATGCAAGATACATGTGATCAACAACCAGACACAGACAAACGTGTCTGTAACTACCCAGTTGGGGTTGCATAGAATGAAATTGCAGCATGTGATACCCATTTGTGTACCCATGATATGGAGACAATAAATCAATGACAGAACCAGATTTATTAAAGGACTGAGGGATAGAAATGTCAACTATGGACCACCACTCTGGTTCTCCTGGCCAGGATCTGGCATCTTCAGCCTATTCAGCTGACAGCTACTTCTCCCAAATCTCCCATACAGTGTTTATGGCCAAGTGTGTATATGTTTTCAATGAGAAGAGAGAAGAAAGCCGTTGCCAGACTCCAGACAGTGACTGATATCCCAGAAGACCGAAAGGATCAGCTCCTCATACACATTATCTGCTGGTCCCACCAAAAATGGCAGATTTGACTGACCATAGTCTATTGTATGTCTGTAGGTTCTGTTCATAACTATGTATCACCCAAGAACAATCTATTTGTAAGATCTGTCTTTTGGTGAAGTCCATTGCATTTATTTGTTGGTGGCTATTAGTGATTCTCATACTACAAACCCGTTCATTTAACACCAGCCCCATACATGTACAGCGCCATACATGTACAGCCAGTGCCATACATGTACAGCCAGTGGCGGACACAGACAAAAGGGCCCCTTGTGCAAAGAATGTACCTGCCCCCCCCTTCCCCCAAACCACACATACAAATATAAACATATACAGTGCTGCCCATAATTATTCATACCCCTGGCAAATTTTAACTTAAAGTTACTTTTATCCAATCAGCAAGTAATTTTTTGACAGGAAAGGACATAGTTGTCTCCCAAAAGATAATAAGACGATGTCAAAGAGGCATTATTGTTGGAAAAAAACATTTCTCAGCTTTTATTTACATTTGAGCAAAAAGTGTGCAGTCCAAAATTATTTATATCCTTCTCAATAATCAATAGAAAAGCATTTATTGGCTATTACAGCAATCAAACGCTTCCTATAATTGCAGACCAGATTTTTGCATGTCTCCACAGGTATTTTTGCCCATTCATCTTTAGCAATGAGCTCCAAATCTTTCAGGTTGAAGGGTCTTCTTGCCATCACCCTGATCTTTAGCTCCCTCCACAGATTCTCAATTGGATTCAAGTCTGGACTCTGGCTGGGCCACTCCAAAACGTTACTGTTGTTGTCTGCTAACCATTTCTTCACCACTTCTGCTGTGTGTTTTGGGTCATTGTCATGCTGAAATGTCCACTGGTGCCCAAGGCCAAGTTTCTCTGCAGACTGTCTGATGTTGTCATTGTATTGCTCTTTTTTCATGGTGCCGTTTACTGTGATTAGGTTCCCTGGTCCATTGGCTGAAAAACACCCCCAAACACCATGTTTGACAGTGGGGATGGTGTTCTTTGGGTTCAAGGCTTCTCCTTTTTTACGCCAAATGAAGGAAACATCATTGTGACCAAACAATTCAATTTTTGTTTCATCTGACCATAACACAGAAGACCAGAAGTCTTCTTCTTTGTCCAGATGAGCTTTTGCAAAGGCCAAGCTAGCTTTTGTGTGCCTTAGCTGGAGAAGTGGAACCCAGCAGTGTGCAGTGTCCGTTGGATTGTCTGCCTTGAGACATTGCCACCAGCAGAGCCCAGATTCACCAGGATGGCCTTGGTGGTGATCCTTGGATTCTTTTTCACCTCTCTAACTATCCTCCAGGCCAGCACAGGTGTCACTTTTGGCTTCCGACCACGTCCTCTGAGATTTTCCACAGTGTGGAACATCTTGTATTTTTTGCTCAAATGTAAATAAAAGCTGAGAAATGTTTTTTGTTCCACAATAATGCCTCTTGTACATCGTCTTATTATCTTTTGGGAGACACCTATGTCATTTCCCGTCAAAAAATTACTTGCTGGT
Source organism: Bufo bufo (assembly GCF_905171765.1). Taxonomy (NCBI): domain Eukaryota; kingdom Metazoa; phylum Chordata; class Amphibia; order Anura; family Bufonidae; genus Bufo; species Bufo bufo. Next base: position 91,277,105 of record NC_053396.1, read on the forward strand.
TGAATAAAAGTAACTTTAAGTGAAAATTTGCCAGGGGTATGAATAATTATGGGCAGCACTGTACATGCAAATAGTGACCCATATTAACAAGATGTTTTTATGTGTACAATATGTATATATTTTTTTCATACTAGATCACTCTTCTAACTCCACCTAAAGCATACCTATATGCACCCAGTCCCCTTAATGCCCCCACATAGTAATTATTCCCTCTTTGTACCAGCATATAGTAGTTATGCCCTCACTGTGCCTCCTTCACAGTAGCTATGTGCAGAGATGCCCCCTTCACAGCATTTATGCCAAGATATGTGCCTCCTTCACAGCTGTTATGCCTAGATATGTGCCCTCTTCACAGTATCTATGCGCAGATATATGACCCTTCACAGCAGCTATGTCCAGATATGTGTCCCCTTCACAGTAGCTATACCAGATATGTGCCTCTTCACAGTAGCTATGCCCAGATATGTGCCCCCCCCCCCCCCCGTCACAGTAGCTATGCCCAGATATGTTTCCTCTCTACAGTAGCTATGCCCAGATATGTGCCCCCTTCACAGTAGTTATGCCCTGATATGTGCCTCTTCACAGTAGTTATGTCCAGATATGTTTCCTCTCTACAGTAGCTATGCCCAGATATGTGCCTCTTCACAGTAGTTATTCCCTGATATGTGCCCCCTTCACAGTAGTTATGCCCTGATATGTGCTTCTTCACAGTAGTTATGTCCAGGTATGTGCCTCTTCACAGTAGTTATGTCCAGATATGTTTCCTCTCTACAGTAGCTATGCCCAGATATGTGCCTCTTCACAGTAGTTATTCCCTGATATGTGCCTCTTCACAGTAGTTATGTCCAGATATGTGCCTCTTCACAGTAGTTGTGCCCATATATGTTTCCTCTCTACAGTAGCTATGCCCAGATATGTTCCTCTTCACAGTAGTTATGCCCTGATATGTGCCTCTTCACAGTAGTTATATCCATATATGTGCCCCCTACACAGTAGCTAAGCTCAGATATTTGCTGCCTCACAGTAGTTATGTCCATATATGTGCCCCCTTCACAGTAGCTATGCCCAGATATGTGCCCCCTTCACAGTAGTTATGCCTAGATATGTGTCCCTTTCACAGTAGCTATGCCCAGATATGTGCCCCTTGACAGGAAGTAAAAAAAATATACTCACCTAGTTCCTCAGCCACCGGCGCTCCACAGCAGTAGCACTCTGTAGTGTTACACATTGATCTGCTGGTCTGTGTAGGAGCACAGCAGATTCCCAGCCTCACCGCTCCTCCTCCTACACAGACCAGCAGTGTGATACTACATTGTGCTGCTGATGTGGAGCCAGGGCAGTATTTAGATTTTATGCTGCCCTACGCACTTCAGTGGAGGGAGGAAGCTGGCCCTAAAGTCCATATTTTTTAGATAGCTGACGGTATAATCCTCCCTAGGCCTTCAGCTATCCCTTAGGACTCCCTCATACGCTTGCACAATTAAAGGGCTGACCTGTTACATGTGCACTTGGCAGCTAAAGGCATCTGTGTTGGTCCCATGTTCATATGTGCCCTCATTGCTGAAAAGAATTATGTTTTATTATATACAAACGAGGGCATTACCATTACACCTATAGGATCCGCTCTCTCTGTAACTGCCATGCCCTCTGCACAGTTTTGATGACATTGTCACTGCCAGGCCCTATCAAAGTAGACAGCAAGCGGCAGTTGCAGAGAAACCAGAGCCTCTAGGTGTAACGGCAACACCACCGTTGCTCCTAGTGACTCATTTGCATATATATATTTTTTTGAATTCTCAGCAATGTGGGCACATATGGACATGGGACCAACACAAATGCCCTCAGGCGGAAGCCCCATAAGGCACTTTTATAGAGCCCTCAGTAGTAGTAATGCCCCCCACCACTGCCCACAGTATTTATAATGTTCCCTGCAGTGCCCCCTGTAATTATAATGCCCCCTGCCATACCCCCTGGAGTTATAATCTTTTCTGTAGTGCCCCCATAAAGTATAATGCCTGTCCTCTCCATACTGTTTTCTATACGATACAGTCCCATGTAAATAACATCACTCCTCTCCCTCCAGTCTTATTTACATGGGACTGCATGGTATAAAACACCAGTCCTCTCGCACCAATCTTCTATATGATACAGTCCCATGTAAATAACCTCTCTTCCTTACAGTCTTTTATAACAGGGGTAGGCAAACTCCAGTACTGCAGCTGTTGTAAAACTACAACTCCCAGCATGCATACTTGCTCTGCTCTTCTGAGAAATATCATAGACATGAATGGAGTATGCTGGGAATTGTAGTTTCAGAACAGCTGGAGTGCTAAAGATTGCTGACCACTGTTCTATAACATACAGTCCCATGTAAGTAGCTTCACTTCTCTACATTCAGTCTTCTATATCATGCAGTTGCATGTAAATAACACCAGTCCTCTCCCTCCAGTCCTATGTAAATAACATCTCTTCCTTAGAGTCTTCTATAACATACAGTCCCATGTGAATAACATAACTCCTTACCCTCCAGTCTTCTATAATATCAAGTCCCATGTAACTAACACCCCTCCCCTCCCTTCAGCCCCAGTTTAATAACATATTTTGCTCCCACTAAGAAGGGAGGAGGTTTGATAGGGGAGAACCACATCTCCCAGCATTTCTCTGCTGAATGGAGCAAAGTACAGAGATATTCTTAATAAAAACCTGATCTAGAGCACTCTGGACCTAGGAGTGCCTTAGGGACAACTCTGTAAATGTCCTTGTGTGGCCCAGCCAGAGCCCTGACTTTAACCCAATCGAACATGAAAATGGCTGTACACCGACAGTGTCCATACAACCCGAAAGAACTTCAGAGGATCTGCAGAGAAGAATGGCAGAAAATCCTCAAATCCAGGTGTGTAAACCTTGTGGCATCACACCCAAGACAACGGAAGGCTGTGATCACTACAAAAGATGCTTCAACCCTGAATATAGGGTCTGAATACTTAGCAGTTTTTCACTTTCAATAAATTTGCAGATTTCAAGCATTCTGTTTCTAGCACAAGACCACAACATAACAAAATGTGAAAACAAATGAAAGGGTCTGAAGATTTTCCAAATAGATTGCACAGTCATCAAGGATACTGCAGTCACCAGCTTATCACCTAGAATAAGACATGTATGTTACGTTACCTGGTAGGACGCTTTGATAATCGTGAATGGCCACAGAGAGTATCAGCAGCACATTTGGGCATGACAACTGTGGAGTCACCTAAATTGTAGAGATGAAAAGGGCAGGAATGGAAGAACTTGTATACTAATATGTGACAAGTGGAAAAAAGGTGTACATCGTGTAAGAAGATATTTTTATCTTATTGGAAGTAGACATCGCATCAGATTCTAAGGATCTCATGCTGAATACCTTGTCCATATGCTCTATAAAGCAGCACTGGCAGAATGGGGCTATCCATGCATTACATGGACTTGGACAGTTCTTTAGTTGAACAGCCATCATGTAATGGTACATTTCATCTTCAGCAGGCACTGTGCAGACAATGGCCCTGATTTATTATGCCTTTACTCCAGAATTCTGGCTTCTAAAAGTCCCAAAATTAGGCTTTTGCGACTTTTGGGGTTTGCTTGCGCAAACATTTAGCAACTTTTTGAATTTTTACACCACCCATTCCAGTTTTATAATATGGGTAAAAAAGTGGGAGTGGTTAGCTATGTTAATGAGTTTTACTGAAGGTTAATCACTAATGTGACATAAAGTACTCCAACACAGACTCAAGCAAAATTGACATCAAATATTCCCCTCATGATAAAGTCCCCCAATGTTTCTTTCAGCAATAAGAGCAGGTCATCAGGGATCAGAGAGACTGGACCCATGGCACAAGAAGTTCATTATATGATGGTGAACAGTAACACCACAGGAAGTGGTACCCCAGCAGTCAAGAAACAGTGGCACTTTAGCTACAAACATCCATGAGATGCCTAAGGTTGACCATGCACATAAATTAGCTGCAGGTTGCGCACTCGTTCAACTGACAGCTATTGGTCTCCATTCCCTCATACACATGCTGTCACGGCAAGTGGGGATAAGAGGAACACCAAGTAAACAAACAACAACACGTAAACACACTAGGCCCCAAAGCTAGGGAGGAGGGAATGGTAACTTCCTAACAATCCCTGAGCCTCTCCCTGACTGCTGACAGTATGAGCAAGTCCTGATGGTGAACAAACTCATACGCTGGAACCTAAGCCCTGCTGACACTGTTCCAAACCCTAACTGAGGGAGAGGGGAATGAGACAGCCGGTACCTTCCACCGTGAAGGGACCATCGTCTCCCTGAGACCTAGAAGCAACACACGCACAAAGGAGAAAGCAGGAGGACTTAGCTTGAGACGAGCGGGAAGTAGAGGATTCCCAAACTGCCAGTATAGAACTCCAGAAGGAAAATATCAACCGCAAAGTCAGCAGTAAGAGGCAGACTTAAATAGAACCTCTTAAACAGCTAACGAGCAGAACCTGTGGAGAGGTGATATCCTGCCCACAACAACAAACAGAAAGGAAACACAGAAATACCTGTCAGATAGACTCACGTGCTGCAAGTCTATCCGATCTTCTCAGATCTCTCACAGGGCAGGCAGTGACAAATGCGTGCTTGTCTTGGCTGAGCAAGCATGTGTTATCAGTAGGAGGAGGGGAGAAGCCACGGACAGACTCCTCTGGCAAGGATCAAAAGTTGAAATCCCATTTGGGTAAACTTTTTTTTCCCCTGATACCTGCCTCTGGGGTGCAAAGTGAACAGCAAAAAATGAGGCCAAGAACTGCCAGGAAAATCTGTTAAAGTAACAAGTTTATTGAATGGTAAACATGTTTCAGAGCAGAAATTGCACCTTTGTCAAGCCATACGATGAAGATTCAAGTTCTGCATCGAAATGTTTTGAGCATTCGAATACAAATGATACTTTCACATACAGTATATCCTGCTTTTCATCGCAACTTTTGGCCCCTTTTTTTATTTTTCACCTTGCATAGTGTAAACAACAATTGACGGCATATTTTCCTTCATCGGTCCATGTAAGGCTACTTTCACATTAGCGTTCCATGGATCTGCAAAAACGCTTCCATTACAATAATACAACCGCATGCATCTGTGATGAACGGATCCGGTTCTATTATGTCTTCTATAGCCATGACAGATCCATCATGAACACCATTGAAAGTCAATGGGGGACGGATTAATTTTCTATTGTGTCAGAGAAAATGGCTTTGCTTGCTCTGCACCACATCGCGGACAGAAAAACGCTGCAGGCAGCGTTTTGGTGTCCGCCTCCACGGCGGAATGGTGACTGAATGGAGGCAAACTGATGCATTCTGAGCAGAACATTTTCCATTCAGAAGGCATTAGGGCAAAACTGATCCGTTTTGGACCGCTTCTGAGAGCCCATGACGGATCTCAGAAACGGAAAGCCAAAACGCTAGTGTGAAAGTAGCCTAACTGCAGCCAGGATCTTTTCACTAGATGACCTACCCAGACGTGCCTGTTTGCACAACTCACTAAGGTAAGCAGTACTTGTACCTGATTCCTGCACTATTCTTGTGAGGCTAAACTGCGCTATGTGCTGCCGCCTCTTTTTGTTTCTCACACAAGGATCTGTGATCTAGTGTCAGGAGGCCCCCATGCAAAATAGATAGTCGGCTGCTCCCACTTAAATTGGTGGGTTCAGCCAACAAACATCTAATGTGCGTGGCCAAAACATGTGGGTGGCATAGTCCTGGAAAAAAGTCACCAGCTCACCTCCAGTCAATGAGCAGTCCAAGCAATACTACTGATTGGAGGACAACCATTGATTGACAGGACTCTTCACTAGAAGTGCCACCTGCAAAGTCTGTTTAGACCACTATTCTGTCTTACAGATGCCCATATCTAAAGCGCCACTGTATAAAGAAGAATTGTCTGCAGGTCGGTGTAATATTGTTTTGTGCACTTCAATGGAGGCAGTTTACATTCTAGTTATTGCAAGCTCTATTCATTATCACTTCCCATTGGGGGGATGTTACCTTAAGTCTTTACTTTCCTCTTATTAATTATAACTTTCAAATGTTACATATTGGTCTCATAAGTCCTCACCACTACTATCTCGTTTGGTATGCCAAAGATGAACCACTCTTAATATTAAAAAAATGACAAATCTTGGTGGCAGATGTATCCATACCATAGTACACTGCTCAAAAAAATAAAGGGAACACAAAAATAACACATCCTAGATCTGAATTAATTAAATATTCTTCTGAAATACTTTGTTCTTTACATAGTTGAATGTGCTGACAACAAAATCACACAAAAATTAAAAATGGAAATCAAATTTTTCAACCCATGGAGGTCTGGATTTGGAGTCACACTCAAAATTAAAGTGGAAAAACACACTACAGGCTGATCCAACTTTCATGTAATGTCCTTAAAACAAGTCAAAATGAGGCTCAGTAGTGTGTGTGGCCTCCACGTAACTGTATGACCTCCCTACAACGCCTGTGCATGCTCCTGATGAGGTGGCGGACGGTCTCCTGAGGGATCTCCTCCCAGACCTGGACTAAAGCATCTGCCAACTCCTGGACAGTCTGTGGTGCAACGTGACGTTGGTGGATAGAGCGAGACATGATGTCCCAGATGTGCTCAATTGGATTCGGGTCTGAGGAACGGGCGGGCCAGTCCATAGCATCAATGCCTTCGTCTTGCAGGAACTGCTGACACACTCCAGCCACATGAGGTCTAGCATTGTCTTGCATTAGGAGGAACCCAGGGCCAACCGCACCAGCATATGGTCTCACTAGGGGTCTGAGGATCTCATCTCGGTACCTAATGGCAGTCAGGCTACCTCTGGCGAGCACATGGAGGGCTGTGCGGCCCTCCAAAGAAATGCCACCCCACACCATTACTGACCCAATGCCAAACCGGTCATGCTGGAGGATGTTGCAGGCAGCAGAACGTTCTCCACGGGGTCTCCAGACTCTGTCACGTCTGTCACATGTGCTCAGTGTGAACCTGCTTTCATCTGTGAAGAGCACAGGGCGCTAGTGGCGAATTTGCCAATCTTGGTGTTCTCTGGCAAATGCCAAACGTCCTGCACGGTGTAGGGCTGTAAGCACAACCCCCACCTGTGGACGTTGGGCCCTCATATCACCCTCATGGAGTCTGTTTCTGACCGTTTGAGCAGACACATGCACATTTGTGGCCTGCTGGAGGTCATTTTGCAGGGCTCTGGCAGTGCTCCTCCTGTTCCTCCTTGCACAAAGGCGGAGGTAGCGGTCCTGCTGCTGGGTTGTTGCCCTCCTACGGCCTCCTCCACGTCTCCTGATGTACTGGCCTGTCTCCTGGTAGCTCCTCCATGCTCTGGACACTACGCTGACAGACACAGAAAACCTTCTTGCCACAGCTCACATTGATGTGCCATCCTGGATAAGCTGCACTACCTGAGCCACTTGTGTGGGTTGTAGACTCCGTCTCATGCTACCACTAGAGTGAAAGCACCGCCAGCATTCAAAAGTGACCAAAACATCAGCCAGGAAGCATAGGAACTGAGAAATGGTCTGTGGTCACCACCTGCAGAACCACTCCTTTATTGGGGGTGTCTTGCTAATTGCCTATAATTTCCACCTGTTGTCTATCCCATTTGCACAACAGCATGTGAAATTGATTGTCACTCAGTGTTGCTTCCTAAGTGGACAGTTTGATTTCACAGAAGTGTGATTGACTTGGAGTTACATTGTGTTGTTTAAGTGTTCCCTTTATTTTTTTGAGCAGTGTATTAGATAAACTTATAACATGCATTTAGATGCATCAAATACTTTACTACAAATACCAAGTAATTTTTCCTACCTTTCTCAGTTTCTTTGCCTGCCATGTTAGAGCTTCTCGCTGGATTAACTACTGGGAGGTGATTCATTCTCATCCTGCCCCTCAAAGACCCTGTTTCCTCCCCTCGCTGTGAAAGAAATACTTGGATATGATTCTCAGTATTAACATACTCTGTCCGCAGGGAGACACAGCACTCACCTAGAAGACAATAAGAAAACAGAAAAGCAAAAAAAGAAGCATAATAAGCTTAGGCATGCTTTGTGGCTAAAATATCCACTGCATAAGAGTTACTTACCATAGGACTCACCACCATCTGCTGGACGGATACTCAAGAGTAAGTGTCCAGAACAGGTAGATTGGGTGAGGTCTTCAACCAGGGTGAGCTATAAGGGTAAACACCGAATCGAAATTTGTAACGCAGACTTGTTTTTTTTTTTTGATTGGCGATATATCAGTTTTTCTCAGTCTCTCTGCATTTTACCTCTGGCAAGTCTTGCTCTAACCAACCAAGCTTTACAAATGCTGCCCCTTCTGAACTGTGCATACTGTTCACTCTACTTTGTGCAGTTCCTGAGAAATACACGAGATAACAAGCTGCAATGAAGTAGGATCATAAGATCTATAATATCTCTCATGAATTTCCAAAGGCAAGTGGCTGGATGTACTGCAATCTCAATGTGTCAGAATCATTGCTTCATCATTACTTAGTTTTTTTGATACTTGACCTTGGGGAACATCAAATCAGCTTAAAGTAAATCTCTAACTTGTGCCATCCTGTTGCTGTGTGATTCAAAATGAAGTAATAATTAGTAGTCCAGAGCATCACTAATAATAGGCTAATTTTTTGCTGCAGAGTTAGATGTGATCTTTGGTTAAAATATGTATTTCCTTATGCACTCTGTATACCTAATGGTTATGTATTGGCAATAAACAGTTAACACTAGTAGTCTTAGCCTAGTTTTCAGGGTGATGGGTAAGTAAGATTCTAGTCACCAGAGCTAGAAGTAAGACACGCATGTGTGAGCTCCTGAGGAATAGGACCAAAGAGAAGCCTGTTCCAGGAAACACCATTCCTAAGACTGGAAGCTGCCATAGAACAGGGTAGAAAAGGTATAATGATTCAGCTTCCACCACACTTTGGAGACAGACTGGCCATTCCTATTTAAGGTTTGCACTCTTCAGCCCGGAAATTGCAGAAAGAGTTAATGAGAATGGAATTGCACGCCTGTGTGAGCCTAGAGTCAGACTCAGGGAGAACTATTGGCATCTTGGAGCTGCCTATACAAGGCTATTGGGACAAGACTACTTTGTTATATACCTCGGAACTGTGTCTTTTGCTGCTGTATTAACTACTACTCCTGTTATCTATTCAGTAAAAAGAGACTATTTTTTGCAACCGAATGGGCCTGTTCATTGACTCCACCATTATTTGTCAGCTCTCCATCCATCCCTCCTCTCCTGCCTTGCACCCTGTCAACCATTCACTATCAAGGGCACACAGCCACCACCAGGCAGGAGACTTCAAATTGAGCATTGAATTGAGGATTGCCACCATGAGAGTGTCACGGAACCATGAACCAGACGTACAACAAGAGATAAATGAAAATAAGAAGGCTTTATTGAAAATAAAGCTGTAAAGCAAAAGTCCAAACGGATGGTGAAACCGAGCAGAGTCTTTGCGAAGCCAGAGGTCAGGAACCAGAAGGGTAGTCAGACGAAGCCAGGATCAGGAACCAGCAGGGTAGTCAGACGAAGCCAGGATCAGGAACCAGCAGGGTAGTCAGACGAAGCCAGGATCAGGAACCAGCAGGGTAGTCAGACGAAGCCAGGATCAGGAACCAGAAGCAGCAGCAGTCTTAGAAGCATGTGAACACAAGAGGACCAAGCAAGGAACTGAAGCCACAGACCTCCTATATATATGAGCTAGGCATCCAGCTCCTCCCAGGGGAAGGAGGAGCCGCAGGGTGGAAGGCTACAAGAAACCCAGAAACCAAGATGGCCGCCAGCACATGTCAAACGAAGGAGAGCAGCAAGCAGGTAAGACCATGACAGTACCTCCCCCTCAAGGGCCCCTCCTCCGCGGAGCACAAAACGGTTTCTGAGGGAAGCGTGCGTGGAAGGCTCGGAGCAAGGCAGGAGCATGGACATCTGCGGAGGGAACCCAGGAACACTCCTCTGGACCATAACCACGCCAATGGACCAAAAACTGCAACCGACCGCGGACCAGGCGTGAGTCCAGGATATTGCTCACCTCATATTCCTCACGATTGCCCACTTGGACCGGACGAGGCAGAGGAACCGAGGAAGTGAAACGATTACACACCAGTGGCTTCAACAGGGAGACATGAAACACGTTGGAGATCCGCATGCCAGGAGGAAGCGCAAGGGCATAGGCTACCGGGTTTACCCTGCGAAGCACTCGGAAGGGACCAACAAAGCGAGGCGCCAGCTTGGGAGTGGGCACTCGAAGGTTGAGGTTGCGGGTGGACAACCATACACGGTCTCCGACCTGGTAGGAAGGAGCAGGCGCTCGTCTGCGATCAGCCTGGAGTCTCTGGCGCTGCGCAGAGACCTCAAGGGACTTCTGGATCTGTACCCAAGAAGCACGTAGGACGGAAAGGTGATCCTCCACAGCCGGAATATCCTGGGGAGAGAATACCTCCGGTAACACGGCAGGTTGGAACCCATAATTGGCCATGAAGGGAGACGTCCCAGAGGAAGAGTTCACCGCCGTGTTCCTGGCAAACTCAGCCCAAGGCAGGAGGTCAACCCAATTGTCTTGGTGATCGGAGACATAGCAACGAAGGAATTGCTCCAAGGCCTGATTGGATCGTTCTGCGGCCCCATTGGACTGAGGGTGGTAGGCCGAGGAGAAGGAGAGATGAATCCCCAACTGGGAGCAAAAGGCGCGCCAGAACCTGGACACAAACTGACTCCCCCGATCCGACACAATCTCCTTAGGCAAACCGTGCAACCGGAAGACCTCCCTGGCAAAAATCGTGGCCAACTCTTGTGCAGAGGGTAACTTCTTGAGAGGAACACAGTGGCACATTTTAGAAAACCGATCCACAATCATGAGAATGACCGTATGGCCTCGGGATGCAGGGAGGTCCACAATGAAATCCATCCCCAGGTGTGACCATGGGCGCTCCCCGGTGGCTATGGGTTGCAGAAGGCCCAACGGAAGGTGCCGAGGGGACTTACTCTGGGCACAAACGGAGCATGCCGCTACATATGCGGCGATGTCGGAACGTAGGGAAGGCCACCAGAACAGACGTGAAACAGCCCAGGACAGCTGATTCTTTCCAGGATGCCCCGCGGTCTTGGAGTTATGGTAGGTTCGCAACAACCGAGTGCGCAACTCCTCAGGCACAAAACATCTGCCGTTGGGTCTCCCAGAGGGAGCACCAGATTGAGCCGCCAAAATCTGCTCACCCAGGGGAGAGGTCAGGCTGGTGCGAATGGCGGCCAGGATCTGATTCGGAGGTATGACCGAAGTCGGAATCGACTCCTCCCTGGACAGCTCGGAGTACTGCCGTGATAAGGCATCCGCCCTGATGTTCTTGGAACCGGGTAGGTAGGAGACCACGTAATTAAAACGTGACAAGAACAGAGCCCATCTGGCCTGACGTGGTGTCAATCTCCTGGCCTCAGAAAGGTAGGTCAGATTCTTGTGGTCCGTCAGGATGAGAACCGGAACCACCGAACCCTCGAGCAAGTGCCTCCATTCTTTAAGGGCCTGCACGATGGCCAATAACTCCCTGTCACCAATCTGATAGTTGCACTCCGCGGAAGACAGTTTCCGGGAGTAAAACCCACAAGGAAGCAGAGGACCCTCTGGTGTTCTACGCTGAGACAGAAGGGCGCCTACTCCCGTCTCAGACGCGTCCACCTCGAGGACAAAGGGCAACCCAGGGTTGGGATGCGACAGAATCGGAGCCGACACAAAGGCAGACTTTAGGGCCTCAAAAGCTCGGATGGCCTCGAGCGGCCAGACCTGGGAATTACTGCCCTTCCTGGTCAGATCCGTGAGAGGCTTGGCCAGCATGGAAAAGTCCCTGATGAACTTCCGATAATAATTGGCGAAGCCCAAAAAGCGCTGCAGGGAACGAAGACCACTGGGCTGGGGCCACTGTAAGACAGCCGAAACCTTCTCAGGATCCATGGAGAACCCCTCAGCGGAAATGATGTAACCTAAGAAGGTTACCTGGGATCGGTGAAATTCGCATTTCTCAAGCTTACCGAACAGCTTGTTCTCTCGTAACCGTTGCAACACTCGTCTGACATCCAGAATGTGGGCCTCCATGGATTCAGAATATACCAAGATGTCATCCAAATAGACTACCACACACTGCTGCAACAGGTCACGGAAAACATCGTTGATGAATTCCTGAAAGACTGCGGGCGCATTGCACAACCCAAAGGGCATAACCAAGGATTCGTAATGACCGGTCCTGGTGTTAAACGCGGTCTTCCACTCATCGCCCGCCTTGATCCTTACCAGGTTATATGCCGCCCTCAGGTCGAGTTTGGTAAAGACCGTGGCCCCTTTAAGGCGATCGAACAGCTCGGAAATCAAGGGTATCGGGTAAGCGTTCTTGATCGTGATGCGATTGAGACCCCTGTAATCGATGCAAGGCCTCAACTCACCGCCCTTCTTTTTCACAAAGAAAAATCCAGCCCCTGCCGGGGACGAAGATTTGCGAATGTGTCCGCGTGAAAGCGCCTCCCTCACGTACTCCTCCATGGCCTCATTCTCCGCTACCGACAGTGGATAGACTTTGCCACGAGGAGGAACGGCACCAGATTGTAACTCTATGGCACAATCGTATGGGCGGTGCGGAGGTAGGGCAACCGCGCGCACCTTATCGAATACATCCCGGTACTCCTCGTATTCAGGAGGCAACAGAGAGTCCGAGGAAGTACACAGCAACTTGACAGACCCATGGATGCAACTAGCCCCACACTGCGGTGACCACGAGAGGATCTCGACCGATCTCCAATCGAAAGTCGGATTATGCTTCTGGAGCCAGGGGTACCCCAAGACCACCGAGTAGTGTGGAGACGAAATAACCTGGAGGCAGACCGACTCTCTGTGAACGGCACCAATGGCTATCCCCACTGGAAGGGTCTCATGAGTCACGTGTGGCGGCAGAAGGGGTCTGCCGTCTATCGCCTCAAGAGCCAGTGGGGAACCTCGAGCCTGCAGAGGAATGGAATTGGCGGCAGCGAACACACTATCAATGAACAAACCACCAGCACCAGAGTCCACCAACGCCTGGGTCGTCACCGAGGCCCCGATCCAGGAGAGGACAACAGTGATCAGTGGTTTGTCAACACGGGAAACCGGGGACGAGGAGACTCCACCCAAGATCTGCCCCCGACAGGATCTCAGGGTACGAGCGTTTCCCGGACGGTTCGGACATGCCAACCGAAAATGCCCACCGAGACCACAGTACATGCATCGGCCCTCGCGTCTCCGGAGTGCCCTCTCCCCCTCGGACAGGCGAGCAAACCCCAGCTGCATGGGTTCACCCCCAGACAAGTCATCCCCAGGAGGCGTGGGAGGAGAGGGAGGCACGGGTGGGACAGCAAACGTAGGCACCAATCTGTTAGAAGACCTCCGCAGGTTCTCCTTAAAGGAAGGTCTCTCCCTGAGTCTGGTGTCAATCAAAATCAGGAAAGAAATAAGAGACTCGAGCTCAACTGGTAGGTCCTTAGCTGCAACCTCATCCTTCAAGGCATCCGAGAGACCATGAGAGAAAGCAGCGACCAGAGCCTCATTATTCCAGCCCACCTCTGCTGCCAGGGTACGAAACTCAATGGCGTATTCAGCTACGGATCGTGAACCCTGTCTGATGGACATAAGGAGCTTCGCAGCAGAGGCAGCACGAGCCGGCACATCGAATACCTTCCGAAGAGAAGCAACAAAACCGGAAAACTCGGCAACCACCGGATTGTTGTTCTCCCATAAAGGGCTGGCCCAGGCCAAGGCCTTGTCCGAGAGCAGCGAGATCAAGAAGCCCACCTTTGATCTCTCAGTAGGAAAGGCATGTGGCAGCAACTCGAAATAAATGCCCACCTGGTTAAGGAAACCTCGGCACTGAGTTGGCTCTCCCCCAAAGCGCTGTGGAAGAGGGGCAGAACCGGTCATACCCCGAAACACCGCAGGCGCAACAACAGGTGTCGGGGTAGACTCTGGCGCAACAACCGGAGCGGCAGTAGGAGCGAGCCCAGGAGCGACAACCGACCCATCGGCAACGGGAGCGAAATGAGCCGTGCGTTCAAGCAGGGTTTGCAACGCCACAGCGAACCGACCCAACAGGTGATCCTGCTGATCAAGTCTGGCAACCAGCGTGGGTAGCGAGGATGGCCCTGTACCGTCAGAATTCATGGCTTGGTCCTAATGTCACGGAACCATGAACCAGACGTACAACAAGAGATAAATGAAAATAAGAAGGCTTTATTGAAAATAAAGCTGTAAAGCAAAAGTCCAAACGGATGGTGAAACCGAGCAGAGTCTTTGCGAAGCCAGAGGTCAGGAACCAGAAGGGTAGTCAGACGAAGCCAGGATCAGGAACCAGCAGGGTAGTCAGACGAAGCCAGGATCAGGAACCAGCAGGGTAGTCAGACGAAGCCAGGATCAGGAACCAGCAGGGTAGTCAGACGAAGCCAGGATCAGGAACCAGAAGCAGCAGCAGTCTTAGAAGCATGTGAACACAAGAGGACCAAGCAAGGAACTGAAGCCACAGACCTCCTATATATATGAGCTAGGCATCCAGCTCCTCCCAGGGGAAGGAGGAGCCGCAGGGTGGAAGGCTACAAGAAACCCAGAAACCAAGATGGCCGCCAGCACATGTCAAACGAAGGAGAGCAGCAAGCAGGTAAGACCATGACAGAGAGCTACCATTCCCAAAACTGCCACCATAACTACCACTCCCTTCCTCCCGGCTCTCCCCCTGAATGTCACTGCAATTCTGTCATCAGAAAATGCCCTATTGATTAAATCAAGGTTTTATGTTTCAAGTTTTATATTTCAAGAATTTTTGGTGATGTTATTTTTAATCGTCCATGTCATTATATAAATATATAAAAAAAAAAAAAATCCTGCAGTTTTTGCACTGCCCACTAAGCCTAATAAGAGCTTCCATTTCTGGATCAGTACAGACCACTTTACTGAAGTCATCTATGTATCATTACAGACACGATTAGAATGACAGATATCAACTATATATATAGATAACACAGAATCCACCATTCACAGTTTAGGGTACATTCATATATCCTTCACTCACTGCGCCTGCGCCTAATACTAAAATGTATGGAGCAGGCGCGGGATTTGCGGGGCACGGAGGAGACCGAGGATGTCAATCACCTTTACAAGGGCGTGCCAAATGGTGAGAGGACGGAGCCTCTAGGTGCTGCAGCGATGCCCCACTAGCACCTAGAGGCTCATTTGCATATTATAAAGGTCATTATTTTGCGCGAAAGGCGGCAGGCAGGGAGATATAAGTCATACAGTTATGTCTGCTGACAGCACATCGCTAATGTTAGCCAGCTACATAACGAATATTTTGACGACAGAAACCCTTTTAAGAACAACTCTCCTCCATAATCATGTTCTGGAAATAGAATAAGAAAATCAACAGTCAGAAAAGAGAAAACAGATTAGAAAAAAGGATGTGTGTCAATATGCAGTTTTAACTGACAAAAAATTATGTGACCCATTCCCTTTAATACATCTTTATGACAGCTGTAGATCATTGTTTCTGATATAGAGCTCCATCCCCGTGCATAGACATAGATTTGAAAGATTTGATGCTGGCTATATGCAGTTTACTTCATTATGTGTTGTTTAAAAGTTCAATGTATAATATGTTGCAGTAAGCTCCCTCTAGTGGTGACTGTAGGCAGCAGTATTTTATCTCTTTAGTCTATAGGGGATTCTACTATAACAGGAACAGACAGAACAATTTGCTGCAAACACTGTAAAAACCAAAGCAGCTCGGAGCAGTATAAAGATTTACTAGCAAATTATTTAGCAAAGCTTTTTGATCCTATTTAGGTTATAAAAATGGTATTCAGACTACATTATGGAGATTATGTAAGAACAATGAGGAATATCTATAAAATGGACTGTTTTACCTTTTAAGCACAGGGATTGGAACTCAATATATCCTTTGGACCGGTTCTGAGTTTTAATAATGGCTTCAATACCCAGGAATTTAAGGTTATAACTGCAATCTAGAGAAGGAAGTGTAAAAAGGGGGGATGAACAGTATGGCCAGTGTATCATCCTTACACAACAATATACTTTGTATTTTACCTCTCGGAGACAAAGCATTAAGTCCAACCTCAAATGTTGAAAAAACAGGTGAATGATCACTGGTCACAATATCATCTGTACAACCTGTGAGACCAAAAAAGATTTTGAAGTAAGGGATAATCAATGGAAAAAATATACTGCAAACAGTTTATGCTCATTTAATTTATACAAAAGTATGCACTCAATATCTCTCCATCTTACCATATGATGTACATTTAACCTCAGTATCTGGATATGAAGTCCATAGGATACGATCACTCCAGGATGGGGCAAATATTCGAGTCTAATTAAATATTAGAGTGACAGTTATTAGAGGCCCATTTACTATTGATTCAGCCATATGGGTAAATCAAGCATTGATAGATAGTCAGCATTAAAGTCAGATGGAGCATTGGCTCCCCAGGGAAAAATATAGCCTACTTAGGTTATGACAACAGGAATCCAGCACAGCTTCCACAATGACTGCTATTGGGCTTGCAATATCAAGAGGGGCTGGCCCAGTGCTCGAGATTAGCACCACTGTCAACTTAATGGTATAGATACAGTTGAATACTATGGTAGAGTAAGTGACCCATGAGGAGGCACTGAAGAGACACCTTTAAGCCTCATTCACACGTCAGTGTTTTGGTCAGTGATTTCCATCAGTTATTGTGAGCCAAAGCCAGGTGCGGCTCTAAACACAGATCAGGTGCAGATCTTTCCCTTATACCTTATGTCTGTGGAGGCTCCAGTCCAGGTTTTGGCTCACAATCACTGATGGAAATCACTCACCAAAACACTGAGGCGTGAATGAGGCTTTATTTACGGGGTGAATAAGGTAGAAGTGATCCCTCTTTGTGACTGATCAGATTTGACTTATGGCTACCCCAAGGGCATTATGAAAGTGGTCCCATGGATTTTCACTCCTGTTGAAGGATCTGGACTTCACTGCAGGGGAACCATCAGACCACTACTTCTTGGAGTAGTCTCCATTCAGTAATAGCTGACACAGGTGGAACAAGAGGCAACTGCATGTGGCATCACCTGAACAGGCAAAACCATGGTCAATGGACAAGCTGAGGTCATGACAGGCACAGTTTGTACAATCCAATAAACAGGCAATAGGTCTAAGAACCTTATCATTCAGGCACCTTCCTACAGGGGAAGGTGCCTTAAATACCCAGGCAAAGCAACGATTGGCTGGGGACCGATGTATGCCCTAAGGGAAAAGGCACTAGCACCCAGCAGACAGGGATGGCCAGAAGAGAAGCATGAGGAAGGGGAAATAAACACACAGCTGTGCCCTTTAGGAGAAGGGACATACCATCATGTACAGACCGCAACCTTTCACATGAGGCTACTTTTAGACTTTTTTCCAGGGCCACTTTAAGGCCCAATCTGCCTCTGGTTAATATTTCTTCTCTGGGGGCATGGCTGGCCAAGCATGTGAGCGGCTGTGCACGCATCGAGCTCCTGCGATATCCCAGCCATTTATCCTGATTTTAAACCGCTAAACAGCCTGAAAGATTGCTTACCCTGCTGCTATGACGACGAGAACGTACGGGAGAGGAGCTGACAAGGAGTCACGAGATGGCGCCGCCTCCGTCACACTGCATCGCAGAGACCGCGCGGCTGCTGTACAGCGGGAAGCTGCAGAGCGACTGGGTCAATATGCTAGATCAGTGACCCCTCTCAGTATGAAACGGCCCAGAGATAAGGGTGAGCCCAGAGTACTGGAGCAAGGCATGGACTCTGAATGTGAGGGGGCAGAGGCTGTAGCTGGGAAGCATCGGTCCTCTGCCTCTAACAAATATGAAGTCCTACAGCCAAATGAGGCTGATACTGAATCGGAGGCCCAGGAATCTGAGTCTGAGGAGACCACGCTTAAAGATGTCATGCAAGCAATCACTAAGTGTGGAAAATCGCTGAAAGCACTGACAATGCAAATCGCGGCAATAAAAGAAGATGTCTCCATAGTTAGCCAGGATTTTAGAAAGCTGGCTGAGCGTACAACTGCTCTGGAGGAGAGAATGGGTGATGTGGAGGATGATATCTTACCCCTCAAGAGAAATAACACAGCACATGAGAGCAAGCTGGAATTACTTGTGGCTAAACAAGACGATCTGGAGAACCGTTTTAGAAGGAACAATGTTAGATTGGTGGGAGTACCAGAAAAGGTGGAAGGGGGCAACCCCACAGAATTCTTTGAATCCTGGATAAAAGACAAGTTTGGCGCTGAGACTCTAACTCCACTTTTTGCGCTCGACGTGCCCATAGGGTACCTACCCGACCATAACCTCCGGGTGCACCTCCAAGACCTGTGCTTATGAAGGTACTCCTTTACAGAGATCGTGATATCATCCTTAGAAAGACCAGAGAATTGCCAGAACTTTCCTTTATGGCCACAAGGTGTCACTATTTCCTGACTACTCCACAGAAGTGCAGAAAAAAAGAGCAAAGTTTCTGGAAGTGAAACGTTGCTTGAGTGAATATGGAGTCTCCTATTCGATGATGTACCCAGCGAAACTCAGGATAGTGTTACGGATGGTGTTGCAGAAAACAAGAAGTAACAAATAAAGATCCGACTGACTTGATCCCAAACTAAGGAACAAAAGGGTGAGCCCAATTAAAGCCCTAGAGCTCTCCCTGGCTGCTGAGCCCATGCAAAGATCTCAATGATAGAAAGTTGCATGTCCACGTACCTCGACTGTGTGACCCCTGAACACCCTATAATAGTGAGGGGGCACGACCACCGGCTCCCTACACTTAATACGGAGGGAGTCAGGGTCACCTAGGATCAAGCCAACAGGAAAACACAAATAAAGAAATAGACTTATCTGAGGAACCAGCAATAGCAACTTCAAGCAGTGAACAGAATCCAGGAAGTAGTATAAACCGCAAAGTGAAGCAGTATGGGAGGAGATATATAGGGAGGCAATCACTGCTAATAGATGACAGCTGGGAGAGGGAGAAGAGATGTCAAAGGGAAACCAAAACAAAAGAACATCATGCAGGAGGTACTGAAGAACGTCTATTAGAACTTCTCAGAGATCTGGCGGTGACAAGATGGCTGGACAGACACGACAGACAACGCAAAGATAGGCAGCCACCAGATTGAAGCTGCACGACAGATCTGCTTGCAAGTATATGGGTCCTAATTAGAGCCATTGTGTGCCTGGGCGTGTGCATGTATTGAAGCTAATTTAGGTACTATATATGTTATGCTTTCTAAGTGTTCTTATCAAAGCGTACTTTATATTTA
Source organism: Bufo bufo (assembly GCF_905171765.1). Taxonomy (NCBI): domain Eukaryota; kingdom Metazoa; phylum Chordata; class Amphibia; order Anura; family Bufonidae; genus Bufo; species Bufo bufo. The sequence continues at coordinate 91,296,512 of NC_053396.1, forward strand.
TAATGGGCAATAGGGGTATTGCACTGTTTATTATATGTATACAAGCTGTTATTAATAACCGGGAGAGGAGCAGGAGGATGTGCTGCAAACATTCCAAATAGGATTAATAGTACAGTTTTTGTTGTGGGTTGCTCTCGTTTTTTTATTTCTAGTGGCCGGTTGCCACCTCCCGCCATTCCGGGGGACTAGCTATCTAGCTATCTGGCCTTGCTGACAGGCAGTTCGGTTTGGATCCCGAGGACCCCTAGCGGGGTGTATTTTGTCGGGGCCTGACGGGAAGTCCAGCGCCTCTACATTTTAAGTTTAAGTGTTATTAGCCTGCTTAAGGCTCAGTTTTTGGGGATACTAGGGGATACTATCACATGATATGCAGGTATGGAGAAGGGGTCTATACGGGAAATGAATAGGTTAGCTGTGATGATAAATAGCTATTGGTCACTAGTACTCCCCCAAAGGGTGTAGTTTCACATATTTCAACCTTAGATGACCATGACTAAGCCAACAGGTTTCTTAAGCTGGAATGTTAGAGGGCTTAAGGAGGCTAATAAAAGAAAGGCTATAATGGAGACTCTGAAACTTCACCAGCCCCTGATATGCTGTCTGCAGGAAACGCATTTAACGTTGGACCAGACCCAGTTACTTAAACCTCAATGGGCAAGTCACTGCCTTCATGCACTTACTCCACCTATGCACGGCGCGTTAGCATACTCATTCATAAGAATATAGCTTTTCAACATATATCTGATAAGATAGATGATAATGAGTGTCCGTACTCACCATTGTCCATTAGGAAAGTGTTGTCATTTCTGGCTGATATACCCACTGTTCCAACGATAATTATGGGGGATTTTAACAACGTGATAAGTCCGACATTAGACAAGATGGGCAATTCCACCCATTCAATGTCAGAGGAGACTACATCATTTGGTAGGCTTCTGAGTGAGGCTTCTCTGTTGGATTATTGGAGGCTGAGGAATCCATTTACAAAACAATACTCCTGTTATTCCAGTACTTATGAATCGCTATCCAGAATAGATCTTATTCTAGGAAATGCTGAAATGGGCCACCTCATTGAGGATATACAATACTTACCTAGACGACTCTCTGATCACTCCCCAGTTTTAGCAACTGTTAATTTTATTCCCCCAACATTGGTTAGAGGAAAATTATGGAAATTCAATCCGTTCTGGCTTTCTATTCTACCTGACCTGTCGGGAGTGGGACAAAGGTTGAGGGAGTTTTTTCACTATAATCTACCTACAGCATCTAGGTTAAAAGTGTGGGATACCATGAAGGCATACTTGAGAGGGCTGCTCATAGCGGAAGTCAATGCGAAGCACAATGAAACTAGAGTAACCGTACAGAGGCTAGTCGTGGGGGTGGAAAAGGCAGAGGCAGAGTATGTGGAGCACCCTTCTCTGGAGAACGCAACAAAATCAAAGGAAACGCAGCAAGTTCTCAATGAACGCTTGCTACGCAATTCAAAGAATAAACGCTTTTTTCAAAAACAGTCTTATTATGAGGAGGGGGAGAGGACAGGGTGGTTATTGGCACTCATAGCTAAGGCCCAACATCCATCAGCATACATACCTGCTCTCCGTAATTCAGCCGGGGTAATGTGCACAGCAACAGATCAGATCCTAGAGGTTATGCACGAGTTTTATTCTTCACTATATAAATCAAAGATAGACGTCGCGGATGCAAAGATTAAAGGGTTCCTAGATAGATTGCAACTCCCTACACTAACCGAGGAGCAGCGAACTTTCCTAGACGCCCCTATAACTATAAAGGAAATGGAAGATGCCCTGGGGACTATGTCAAATAATAAGGCACCGGGTGGTGATGGGTTGCCGATTGAAATATATAGAACTTATGCTTCTACACTATTGCCTCAAATGTTAGAGGTTTATAAGGAAGCGCAAAGACAGGGTACACTCCCTGGGTCTATGAATGAAGCTATTATTGTGGTTATCCCCAAACCAGGGAAAGATAGTTTGGAGGCAGAATCATATAGGCCCATATCCTTGCTACAGGTAGATGTTAAAGTTCTAGCTAAAATACTGGCAAATAGGTTAAATTCAGTGATAACCTCACTTATACATACTGATCAGGCAGGATTTATTCCTAATATGTCAACAGCTGTTGTTATGGACTATTGATACAAAATGGATACTTGCTTGTTGAGGACTATGTTTAGCTAAGATGGCGGCCAGGCATTCAGCCAACACCTATAAACTAGAATCTTACTTTGTGTTTTATCATGTGTTTCTTTGTGGTTTCCGTTCAGCTCAAGCAAGCAGTTACAAAGAAAGAAGAAGTAACGGTTTCACATACGAGCAAGGGGGGAGGGGGGAGGAATCTCCTCTGGCCGTCAAGGTTACAGAAAAGTATAGAGTTCATAGCCAATAGAAAAGATATACTCTATCTTTCACCCCCCCCTCCCACTTCTTCCTGTCGTAAAACCTATGTATTGTCTGCTGTTTTCAGAAAATAAACCAGAGATACTGTTTTAACTCCGAGCTGTGGGTTGTTCAGTTTTGATCTCTCCGTGCACGTACATTAATTAATTTGGAGCAGTACATCAACCGAACTGGCAGCTTGGCCAGAACCAGAACAATTTTGGCGCCCAATCGTGGGGCTCGAGGATTGGACCCTCTGTTCCCGTACCCCCAGAGACCAGACGAGGAGAGGCGCACTAACGGACACCGGGATCGCAACCCATGATATGAGGTAAGAAAATGGAGTCATCTTGCCCATAAAGTGTCCCCTGGTGTAGCCTCTTGGTGTTCGTCTGAGGGAAGGGTGCGGAAGCAGTCTGGGACGTCATCGAGGGCATGAAAGTAAGAACCCCATAAGTTTTTTTAAGGTCTTGATGTACTGTGTTGTGCCTATAAGTTGTGAAGACCCTGTTGACAAGTATCACTGACTGAGACACGGAGTTCTCCTGTGTGCCTGTATCGGAGTTCAACCCGGTGTCTGACTCGAATCTCCATAAAGGGGACGATCACAGATGGGTGGAGAGCGGTTCGCGGTAGCCCAGAGTGTGCTGACCGGGACTCAAAGGTCTTCACGTCCAGTGATTACTCTATACAGAGGTCTTTAGGCGGCTTCAGTAGATACGAGAGATAATGGGAAATGAGGAAAGTGTCCCGAAGGGCTACTGTTCACCTGAACAGTACGTGGCGGACAGGAGAGGCAAACGTTTCATAAAAGGATTAACTAAGTTGGAGAAGAGTTATAGTGTCTGTAAAGGAGGCATCCTATGTAGTGCCACTTGGCAAGTGTTGTTAAAAGAGAAGAGGGGGAAGTTAGAAGATGATAAATTGACAGACATGGTCCGTGTGTGGTTGGACTGTAGTAAAGAATTTGAACAGACCGGGGGGGAACTAAATTTTGATGAGAAAAGACAGAGATATTTCTGTAAGCCTGGTGTTGCATTGATACATGACTTGCCACCACCCTATAATGGCGCCGGGAAGAAAGCAGGTGGGTGGACCTGCAAAACATGTGGTCAACAGAATCCCTCCTCCCGTGATACGTGCCTTCCCTGTGGGGTTCCCCACCCACAAAACCACATTTTGGTAACTACTCCCCAGCACGTCCCATCACTTCCCGTGTTAGCTACAGCGCCATCCTGTCCCCAGGCAACGCCCATGAACGGACCTTTAATATAATTCGGTCCGGACCCCCCCGTCACTCCTATGTCACCCTTGCCCATTCCTACTACCTTGTACCCCATGGTTAACCCGGACGGTACATTCATGCTACCACACTCACCTGCCACCCTTAGTAGGAGGGCAACCTGATGAAGCAGAACAGGGGGATGCAGACGGTGCTGCAGAATCCACAATGGGCATACAAAATGCACCGGGTAATATGCAGACTCCTTCGCGGGGTACCCCGACAGACTACGGTGATCCGCCAACTTTATCCCTGGCACCACAGTGGACTGTGCCCATGGTCGTGCGCCCATCACGACGTTCACAAGATCAAATACTGCAGGGTCAGATTACAGAGTTACAAAAGAACTTACAGAAAATTGAGCAGGGAAACCTTGAGACACTGAAAGAAGCCCTAGCACTTAACCGGCCACAGGGACCACCAAAATATGTGTCTTTCACCCCACAACAGTTATTCACCATAGTGAATTTACTGCCTGACCCTGAGACCCATCCCATGCCCTTTTTCAGGAAACTGTCCCAAGTGCATCAAACCTATGGGTGCACATGGTCGGACCTGCAAAGTATAGTGGAAAACAAGACAGGTGAATACTCCACACTGATAATGGATCAAATCCACATCCCTGAACTTAAAGGTGCTAACTTTGACCCCCGGATCATGAGTCTGGAGAATTCTTTATAGAACAACTACAGAAATGGGCGAAAGCAAGATTAGCAGACCAATCCACGACATTACAGGATATGACACAGGAAAAAGTTGAAACTGTCGAGAAATTTGCTCAGAGGATTAAACAAAATTACAAAGACATGGGTTTTAGTCAGAATGAGCCTGTTCATCTCAGACTCTTGGCCCGCTAGTTTGTCGATGGTCTACGACCAGAGATAAACAAAGCCCTTGTGACCTGTCGCCCCGAGTGGAAATCCTTGACACTAGATATGTTGGAGCAGATTGCAAAGGGTCTAGAGAGTAACACAAATAAAACCCGTGCTGCTGTGATAGCCGTAATGTCAGGAGAAGATGGTGGAGAACACCCACCCCCTTATGTCTGTTATGGGTGCGGCAAGCCCGGACACATAAAACGGCACTGCCGTAGCAAACATCTGTGGCCAACCAATCAACGGCGACAGGGGGGCACTTAGCCCCCTTCATCACAATAGGATGCTGGCAAACCAGTGCAGGGAGGGGACATTCCATATATGACAGTCTCTACCCCTCCTACCGGTCCCACCCCTCGAGTGACTCTCGAGGTTGCAGGGAAGGAACTTTCATTTCTTGTGGACACTGGTGCAGCCCGCAGTGTATTATGTGAGACTGCCGTACCTCATTCTTGGCTCACTGACATTCAATTACCTTGTTCTGGACTAGAGGGGGTTGTGCAACATAACTCCGTGACCAAGCCACTCACAGTCACTTCCCCTAGATTCTCCCGGACTAAAAACCCCCAACTCCACCTCCCTGCAGGAGTCATGTCGCAGTTTGTTGTCAGCCAAACATGCCCCTTCAATCTGTTAGGCTCTGATTTTCTTCAGAAAATCCAGGCTAACATACAGTTCAAAGAGGATGGAACAGTCACCCTCGGTACAGCCCTACACCCGGAGGATACTTGCCTCCTTATGGCATTAACCACACTTCAGGACGCTGACTCATATGAACAAGGGGATTCGCTGCAAACCATTTTGCACCTCATCCCCGATACTCTCTGGACCAAAGGACCCCATGATATCGGACGCCTCAATGTCCCACCGGTCACTGTGACCCTGAAGGATCCCAAGAATCTGCCATACAAAGCGCAATATCCGCTTTCTATCTGACAACAGGATGCTATTACCCTCCAGGTGCAGGCCCTCCTGCAGAATGGGGCAATCAAGATCACTACTTCTCCCTGTAACTCACCCCTTTACCCAGTACGGAAGAAAAGGGAGAAAGGACAGCCTCCAACGTACCGCATGGTGCAGGACCTCCGAGCTGTCAATGAGGCTACTGTTCTTGAGACACCTATTGTCCCCAATCCGCACACACTCCTTGCTGGCATTCAACCCACTGCCACTACTTTCACTGTCATTGATCTGGCCAATGCATTCTTTTCTGTTCCCTTACATGAGAAATGTCAGTTTCTTTTTGCTTTCACACATGCAGGCAAACAGTACACCTGGACTGTTATGCCTCAAGGGGCTCAAAACAGCCCTTCCTGCTTCAGCAAGGCTATGTCCTCTGTTCTGCAACCCTGGCAAGCAGATCACCCGGATGTGGAACTCCTCCAGTATGTGGATGACCTTCTCCTCTGTGCGGTCTCTCCCCAAATCTGCATGACAAAATCTGTCTCACTTCTCCAGTTTTTAGCCTCTGCTGGATGTCGAGTCTCACAAGCCAAACTACAACTGTGTCTCCCCAAAGTTGTCTTCCTAGGTCATTGCATCTCTCAAGGTCACAAGCACCTAACTGAGGCGAGGAAGAAGGCTATCTCTGACATCCAACTCCCGGACACTCCTCATCAGCTGCAAACCTTTCTGGGACTCATCTCCTACTGCAGGCCTTGGATATCTGATGCTTCTGTCCTCATGCAGCCCTTATATGACTGTATACCTCGTAATGCTGCTACTCCTTTCCAGATGACAATGGAGGCCGGAGAAGCTTTTCAGTCATTGAAGGCCGCCATTGCATCTGCCCCTGCTCTTGGCATCCCCAACTACAACCTTCCTTTCTGGCTGTATGTCATGGAACGCCAAGGTCACGCCACTGGAGTCCTCACTCAAACTCATGGTGGCCGCAATCGACCCTTGGGTTACTTTTCTAAACGTCTTGACCCGGTAGCCAGAGCTGCCCCTTCCTGTGTCAGAGCTATCCATGCTGCCAGCTCTCTTCTAAACGTCACATCTGACGTTGTGCTGGGTCATCCCCTCACTATTCTGGCTCCCCATGACATTTCTGCCATCCTCCAGCAGACTCAACCTAAACACCTCACTGCACAGCGCCACCTCCGGCTTCAGTGTAGTTTGCTTCTGCCAGATAATGTCACCATTCAGAGGTGCCACATCCTCAATCCTGCTGCACTCCTTCCTCTTCCAAGGGGGGAGTATAATGGAGATTCTGAAGATTTTATTGATCTACATGCTGAAGAGGATCTTCAGGAAGAAGAACTATGGGCCTCAACCGACTCTCTTTACAAGGAACAAGAACATGATTGCATCACAATGATGGAAGCTGAAGTAGGGACACCACCATCAGTCCAAGACACTCCTCTGACAAACCCTCATTGGATTCTCTTTGTGGACGGCTCAAGGTACGCCGATGACAAGGGGAAGTTCCATACAGGCATGGCAGTCACAAGTGAACATGAAGTGCTGTGTGCAAGACAATTGCGCCCAGACCAGTCAGCACAAGAAGCTGAACTCATTGCCCTCACTGAAGCCTGCCTCATGGCAAAAGACTCTACCGCCAATATCTACACAGATTCTAGATATGCCTTTGGAGTGGTTCATGACTTTGGACTAATATGGAAGGCCCGGGATTACATCACAGCTGCAGGAACCCCGATTAAGAATGCTGCAGCAGTAGCAGCCCTAATGGCAGCAGTACTCCTGCCCAACCAAGTGGCAGTGATCAAAGTAAAGGCCCATACTCGAGCTGACACCCCTGAGGCCAGTCAGACCAGATTATGATAACACAGGAAGACCTGGAACAAGAAGAAATCACATGGGACCTACTGAAACAAATGCAGAAACAAGCCACTCCCAGGGAAAAGGAAATCTGGCTGAAAGAATCAGCCCTCGAAGAAGAATCTGGACTCTGGACACAAGGAAAGAGAGTCTGCCTACCCAGAGCTCTTTATCCCCTAATAGCCTCAGTGGCCCATGGGCCCACCCACCAATCCAAAACCATCATGAAAGAACTAATTGACAAAATATGGGTGGCCCCAGGGATAACCCCTGTCCTGGTGAGACATACTCAAGCGTGTCTCATCTGTGCAGAGTGTAACCCCGGCAGAACCGAGCCCACTCCCAGAAAATGTCTCCCGAAAGCCTTATATCCCTTTCAGAGGATACAAATCGATCATATCCAGATGCCAATGTGCCAAGGGTTTCAATATGTGCTAGTAGTGATAGACTTGTTCTCTGGGTGGCCAGGAGCCTACCCCGTCCGAAACCAGACAGCAACCACTACTGCAAAAAAACTGATGCAGGAGCTTGTCTGTAGGTTCGGAGTACCTGAGGTCATTGAGAGTGATCAGGGCCCAGCATTCACTGCTAGTCTAACCCAAGAGGTCTGGAAGATGGTAGGGTCACATCTGGCGTATCATACCCCATACAGGCCCCAAAGCAGCGGCAAAGTCGAAAGATTGAACGGGGTGTTAAAATCTAAAATGCTGAAGATGACCAGGGAGACAGGGCTTAATTGGGTTCAGTGTTTGCCTATAACCCTCTTTTCAGTTAGGCATACACCAAGGCCCCCACACAAACTAACCCCAGAGATCTTATTTGGAACAGGGCCAAGAATGGGACAGTATTTCCCACAACAGTTACAAATGCATTATGAATCTGTTGCAAAATATGTGATAGCCTTGAGCAAGCAATTGTCTAATATACATGCACAAGTTTTCTCTTCCATTCCAGATCCTAACTCCCTGGAGGGAAGCCACACTCTCAAACCTGGAGAGTGGGTGGTGGTCAAGAAACACGTCAGAAGCACCCTCGAACCACGATACGAGGGACCTTACCAGGTGTTGCTGACCACCCCAACCTCTGTGAAACTCAAAGGGAGACCCACCTGGATCCACGCTTCACATTGTAAAAGAGTGAAGGCTGTCCCACCATCCCAGGAACCATAAGCCATGAGGATTCACATACTGATCATGACTTTGACAGTGGGCATATCTGCAGTATTCACGCCACTGGGTGATGAATGGGACAATTCACTGATACGGCACCATCAAATTTTAGTCCAGGGGTTGAAGGAGACTGAAACTCTGAGAGATTGTTGGATCTGTACCCACAGTCCCGTGAGTTCAACCAGTATGCCTTATTTTGCAATACCCCTGGACCTTTCTGAACTGATTGACCTGTCTAATTCTACCATCTTTCTCACTAGTATACACCAAGTTAAATCCAGTACAAACAAAGACAGGGAAGTAGCCTTACCTGTTGCAGGGTGGGCAGATGCCCCATGGCTCATGATAAACAGATCAGGACCCTCGGTAGATTATAGCTCTACTCCTTGGCAAGAGGGACACTGGGCTAATGTCACATGTTTTCCTAGCTGGACACACTGTTATCCAAGTACAAACCAAAGGTATGACATTTAGTCCACACATACACTCAGGTTGCAATGATTCAAAAACAGACAGCCACGTGCAGTGTATTGGTGTAGATGCTGAGAACGGAAAGGATCTGCCCTGTAACAACCGTACTGTACAGGATCTCCGGACAGGTATATTAGCTAATGACACCGAAAGTCAGTCAAAAGGATATGAGTTGGCGAAAGGGACACAATTAGCCAAACTAATTACCCGATTATTCAATGGCAGAGCAGTAGCAGTTCCAGACGACATATACTTGGTTTGTGGACACAAAGCATACAAATGGTTATCCGAGAATGTCACAGGACTGTGCACCATCGCCAGGCTTACTCCTGCTACCTTTATAGTACCACACTCTGAAATTGACATAAATGAAGTACCTAAACACACCTTGTATCGTAGGGCCAAAGATAACACACCCAGACCAAATGGCAAGCCACATGTAGTAGAGATGAGCATTACCAACAAAATTGTTAGTTCCATCTTCATATATCCCATGATAATGCAGATGTGGGATCATCTGGTAGTAGCAACAGACTACCTGGATGACCAAATATGAGAGGTGATGAGACTTATGAATACCTCAAACATTGTGCAAAACCAGTTAATCATCGTCACCAACCAACACACATTAGTTCTAGATTATGTTACAGCTAAAGATGGAGGTATGTGCCAGATTGTGGGACCCTCTTGTTGCCATTACATAGACCCGCAGGGTAATTTGCAAGTTAAGGTGGATATAGAGAAGATGGCGGATTTAAGAGATAAATGGCTGGATGCACATAAAGCTGATAAAGATACATGGTGGTCTGATACCTTCTCTTCCCTTAACCCCAATAACTGGTTCAAAGGTATTGGGGGTTGGCTCATGGGAATTTTCCAAGTAATATTGCAGGTAGCCCTAATAATATTGGTGATATATGTAGTGATTAAGCTCGTTCTTATTTGTGTGACCCGCTTTTCAAAAAGAATGAAGAAAACTGATGAACGACCTATTATGCTCCTCTACGATGAGGAAGGACAGAAGGAAACATCGTTCAACACAGCTCCCCCTCCTCACAATGATGCCTGGCTGAGATAGGGTGAGATGAATCCCAGGGTATTACCACAAGTCCGAGCAACCGGGAGCCTACCTATAAGAGGTAGGTTGTCGCCACTGCGGGTGAAGAGGATACGAATGGTATGCCCAGGGGATTCGCTAGGCGAAGGGAAAGTCTACAATCAAGTTTCCAAGGGGGGACTGTTATGGACTATTGATACAAAATGGATACTTGCTTGTTGAGGACTATGTTTAGCTAAGATGGCGGCCAGGCATTCAGCCAACACCTATAAACTAGAATCTTACTTTGTGTTTTATCATGTGTTTCTTTGTGGTTTCCTTTCAGCTCAAGCAAGCAGTTACAAAGAAAGAAGAAGTAACGGTTTTACCCACGAGCAAGGGGGGAGGGGGGAGGAGTCTCCTCTGGCCGTCAAGGTTACAGAAAAGTATAGAGTTCATAGCCAATAGAAAAGATATACTCTATCTTTCACCCCCCCTCCCACTTCTTCCTGTCGTAAAACCTATGTATTGTCTGCTGTTTTCAGAAAATAAACCAGAGATACTGTTTTAACTCCGAGCTGTGGGTTGTTCAGTTTTGATCTCTCCGTGCACGTACATTAATTAATTTGGAGCAGTACATCAACCGAACTGGCAGCTTGGCCAGAACCAGAACACTGTGAATATTAGGCGGTTATTCCTCAATATCCAGGGGTGTCAGGTCCACGCCTTGAATGCGGCGGTCGCATCTCTTGATGTGGCCAAAGCATTTGACAGCGTGGAGTGGCAATATTTATGGCTAGTACTCCAGAGAATGGGTATAGGACCAGTATTCGTTCAATGGATACAGTTAATGTATAATTCCCCCACAGCAAGAATTCTATTAAACGGCAGACTTTCTAAACCCTTTAAATTATTTAGAGGAACCAGGCAGGGATGTCCTCTGTCTCCGTTGCTGTTTACAATGGCGATAGAGCCCCTAGCACAAGCCTTAAGGGATGCGGTGACAGTGAAGGGACTTAGGTATGGATCATTAACGGAAAAGGTAGCGCTATATGCCGATGACCTTCTCCTGTTTTTGGATGACTGGAGTTCTTCTCTTCCAGAAGCCATGAATATTATAAATGGTTTTGGGAAGTTATCCGGTTTGACCATAAACTGGACAAAATCAATATTGATGTAAAAAATAGAAAGGCTGAGCACTCTCCACTTGGGCCAAACAGAGATACAGACACAAATAGGTGATGGTGACAATATTTATTACACCTGATGCAGATTCAACAATTACAATATGCAATACTAAAACAACTATTTAATAATAAAAAATGAAAAAATTAATAAAGACAATTCAAGATAAAAGACGCATCAATAAATCTAAACATGAAATATAAATAGATATAGGGTGTGCTTATGTGTTACTGCAAGACCCACACGTCAGCTGATGAAAACGTATTTGACCCCCACATCTTGGAATCGGATTTTCACTCTGTCGAATCTTCGACTAACATAGAGTGAACACCTCGACCTAAAACAAACTGGGTCCTGATTACTATGTAACTTTTCCTATACATCTCCCAGATCTGAAAAAGCTGAGAAGACCATTGGAGATTGTTTTTACTGGGGACCGCAGAACTGCCCGAACCGCTCCAATTGATCAACTATAATCAGGTACCGCCAGATCCTACATTGTGAGGTGTATTCCATTTAGTGAATATATGCCGAATATGTCTAAATAATCTAATTCAATTTATCGAATATGAACTTTGTTATATCGAATTTCAATCGATTATATTTATTTCTAAATGTTTTATATGCCATTGCAGACATCTTCAGTATTCTCTATTTTTATTAAGCACACCCTATATCTATTTATATTTCATGTTTAGATTTATTGATGTGTCTTTTATCTTGAATTGTCTTTATGAATTTTTTCATTTTTTATTATTAAATAGTTGTTTTAGTATTGCATATTTTAATTGTTGAATCTGCATCAGGTGTAATAAATATTGTCACCATCACCTATTTGTGTCTGTATCTCTGTTTGGCCCAGGTGGAGAGTGCTCAGCCTTTCTATTTTTTACATTTTTACCTTTCTATGACTGGGTGAGTCATTAGGCTTAGTAGCACCCAATCCATAGTTATAAACGAAGTGAGTCACCATATCCTTGTATATTCTAAAATCGATATTGATGCCGCTATCTAACAGCAATGGAGAAACCTCCTCAACGCATGCAGCAGAGTTGCAAATAGTCTCCTCTTTTAAATACCTTGGCATCCAAATCTCGAACAATGTGCAGGAATATAAGAAACTTAACCTGACTCTGTTGATACATAGGTTTAGACAAAAAGTTCAGGCTTGGAGTCGCTTACCCCTTACTATGATTGGGCGGACAAACCTACTCAAAATGATTTTCATGCCCCAACTTCTATATATGTTACATAATGCCCCAATTTGGATTCCCCTCCGATTTTTCTATACAGTGAATGCTATATTCAGAGACCTAATTTGGAAAAAGGGAATACCGCGTATAAAACTGGCTACTTTATGTAGACCTAAAACCCAGGGAGGTTTGAGTGTTCCAGACCCATGGATCTACTATTTGGCGGCTCAGCTGCAGCATATCAGGGGCTGGGGGGTGGATGATGGCCTTAATACATCTGGCAGGATTGTAAAACACTGGGCCAATAATAAAAACCTATTGTCGGCCATAGAGGACGGTACATTTCTGGTAATTGGGAAACATGTTGGCTTAACTCAACACTATATACAGAGTGTGGTGGAAGGCCAAAACGGTAGTGGGGCTCATTGGTTACACTCAATTCACTCCCATTTGGCCCAACCATTCGTATAAAGAATTGAATAAAATAGAAAACACTCGGGTGTGGGAAAAATTTGGGCTTAACCGTATGCATCAACTCTTTGAGAATGGTTCTCTTAAAGAGTTTGCGCAGTTACAAAAAGAATATTCTCTATCCAAAAGTCAGTTCTATCTTTATTTGCAGCTCCGACACGCGATACAGACACAGGAGCAAATTGAAAAGATAGCACCGGCTAATAAGCATTCAATTCTAGATCTTACTAGTTCACAAGGGAGTTCCAGTGGTGTCATCTCTCTACATTACAAAGTTCTGCTAGAAGTGCAGCCCAAAACATATCCTTTAACATTATATGATAAATGGAAGGAGGATATACCTGAACAAACTGTAGAACAATGGGAAGTGGTTCTGGAGGAGTTTACGGCAGTGGCGGTGAGTGAGGCCCATAGAGTGTCCCAGCTGTTCCTATTACACAGGGTCTATAGAACTCCGGTTTTATTGAAGAAAATGGGATATAGGGAAGACGATAATTGTCCAAGATGTGGAACGCCAAATGCTAATCTAATCCACCTTATGTGGAACTGTCCCAGACTCAGACGCTACTGGAATGAGATTGTTGATTTATTATGGCAGGTATTTGATATGCAGATAGGTCAGTCAGCAATTCTCTGTGTTTTGGGGCATGTTAAAACGCTGCAAGGGTCTCCTGAAATTAAATTGGCCTTAACACGCATATTATACCAAGCTAGGAAATTGATTGCATATCATTGGATTAATCAACATCCTCCGAAAATTTTGGAACTGGTAGAAAAGGTCCATACCTTGATTTGTATGGAAAGTTATGTTTACCAGAAAAGAAACAGTAAAAATTTTTTTTAGAAGATATGGAGACCATGGTTACAGCATTATAACATTGTTCTATAGGGGCCGGGATAGTTCCCAAAAGAAATAAAGAGTATTCTAGAGGAACTAGTTTTTTCATGCCTAATTTAATCTATTACACTATGTGTGTGGATGTATGATTGAATGTGTTGAAAGTGTACTGGCTCTGAGAAGACAGAAGCTACACATAATGAAGAAATACGATGTGACCAAATATATTGCGGACTTTATTTCACTCTACAACATTACTACAACTCTTCCGGTTCATGACCGTTGACATGGACTCTAGTTGTGACGCAGATCTGGGGGGGAGGGGGGAGGGAGAGGGAGGGAGGGCAATCGGTATTATTTGTATGTTTTTTTTTCTTTCTTTAAAAAGCTATTAATAAAAAATATCTGATCTAAAAAAAAAATCTTCTCTATAATACAGCGTGAATACATCTGGGTTGCTATCCTGGAATCCTCCTGCTCTTAGAATCATCAGAGTTAGGCTCCATTCACACATCCGTAATAATAATGGGTCCACATCCATTCCGCAAATTGCGGAACGGGTGCAGACCCATTCATTCTCTATGGGGACGGAATGGATGCGGAGAGCACACTATGTGCTCTCCGCAACCGCATTTCCGGAGTGCTCCCCCGATCTTCCGGTCCGCGGCTCTTCAAAAAAATAGAACATGTCCTATTCTTGTCCGCAATTGCAGACAAGAATAGGCATTTCTATGGGGGTGCCGGCCGGGTGTATTGCGGATCCGCAATGCACTACGGATGTGTGAATGGACCTTTACAGAAACACTTCACACTGATTGGAAGTAACAGTTTTTGTCTTCATGAGTCACATATGGATTACACAAAATGAAGTACCAGAAATAAAATTTAGAAATTCAGTAAATTATTCTCACTCCAGTTGTCCTAGCTTTCTGCAAATCGTATGTACGAGAACCTCTTTCATAGCGACACGTTGGTGGAAATGTGATTGGATGCTCCTCTGTAAAAGAAGAAGTCAAGTGAAAAGCAGATCACATATGTGGAAGGATGTCTGAGTAAAAAATATGTGACTAGCATGTTTTTCGGTTTTAATGACCAAGTACAGTACTTTAATAGCTATAATAGCTTTCTTCTTCCCTATAACAATAAGTCTTTACTTTTAGAGAGTTATTAGGATTTTCTTACAATGTAAAGCAGAAGCCCTCTAGTTTCAAATATGGAAGGTAGTGTTGAAGCACTAAAAGGGAAAAATCCCAATAAAAATAGGACCAAGGATTGGAGTATTTCCTCTAATATTATTTGTCAGTGCCAGTGATATGGATTTCACCATATAAACTCCCAGGTGCCCCTAGTGTTAAATAGTATCTGCAGCTGCAAACAGCTGGAGAGTCGCATGCAGGGGCCCGAGAGCCAAATTTGGGTCTCAAGCCGTGGCTTGGGATACATATATTTAAAACAACTGCAAAGTTCTTTAGATATACTGGATGAAACTTATTAATAATGATGTTTTATATGCCATTCTTAATAAAAATGCATTGGAGTAAGATATCCCAAATTATCAGGAGGCTGTGTTCTCAATAAAATTGCTGTGTCTGTCTGTCTGTATGGCAGAATATCAAATCTATGCTAGCTATGAGCGTAAAAATTTGCACTATCATTTAAACCCCACCCAATCTTTTAAAAGTGGTGAGACCAGAGTAAATACACAAAAAAAAATAATCTGGCGCCACCTAGTGCACAGAATTTGATAAATTCCCCCTGAGTGTTTCCTGTTCTCTTATAGCACATACAAAGTACTGATAAATTCATAATAAGTATGTTAGTTAAATTGTAAAAGGTTATAGTCACTGGAAAATACTAAGAAATTCCAAGAAGTGTTGTAGTGATATGAGTATATGGGTGTATTAACCATGTATGCATTACATATTACTGCAAGGTGAAGAATGTTAAACTTCTCACTGAATCCTAGGAAGATTTTCTTCTTCTCACGTTCCTGGTTTAGTTGATCCATAGGAAGCAGCGTTTGGTGCTGGCCACTGTAGATACGCTGTAGTACATCCTACATGTAAGGGGGAAAAAAAACTCTGTCTCAGGTGTAAGAATGATAGACTGCAATTTTGTCTCATAATTATGTGGAAATATGTGGAGAAAAAGTTACCAAAGGACATGCAAAGCGTCTGTACACAGATATGCCGAATCCTTGCCTTAGAATAAATAAAAAGGGCTATCCAGGTCTCCTTCAATCTGCAATACCAAGCACAGCCACTACTAAAAGTACAGTGTTGTTGTTACGATCAAACGGAATTTCCCAGTTGTTTCATATTCAGCTAGTTACTAACTTTGCATCTAATTATGCTCTTGGTTATCACCTAGATTGGCCTGGTTAATCAGGGTGGGGTTGCTAATTGTGAGCCTTTTTATATGCAGTCAGAGCTCAATAAGAACACAGCAATTTTACCATAGACTGCACCAGGGCCGTCTTTAATATTGATTGGACCCTGGGCAAGAATTTACTTGGGCCCCCTGGATCCTGCCTTCCCACACCTTAAAAAAAAAGCAAAAATCTTATACTCACCTTTTTCCTTTCACTGGCGCTCACTAGCTGCTGGTACGGCGAGGGATGGTGCAACGCAGACGCGCACACCTCACCGCGTCCTGGCACAGGCGGGCGTGATGACATCATCACGCCTGCCTGCGCTGGGATTTCACTACCAAATAGACCTCAGGCCTGTAGTCTATGACAAGTCTTGTCGCCATCTGCAAATTTTAAGGCGCATTGGCGACCATTTTGCTCGCCATCTGGAGCGCTGTATTGCATCAGTGACATGAACACTCTCCACATATAATGATATATTACATCAGTGACATCACCGCTCTCCACATATAAGTGATATTTTACATCAGTGACATCACCGCTCTCCACATATAAGTGATATATTACATCAGTGACATTACCACTGTCCACATATAGGCGATATATTACATCAGTGACATCACCACTCTCCACATATATGTGATGAGCGGTGATGTCACTGATGTAATATATTACTTACCGGTATATGTGGACAGCAGTGATGTCACTGATGTATTATATATTACTTATGTGTGGAGAGTGGTGATGTTACTGATGTAATATATCACTTATAAGTAATATATTACATCAGTGACATCACCGCTGTCCATATATAGGTGATATATTACATCTGTGACATCACCGCTCTCCACATATAAGAGGCATATTACATCAGTGACGTCATCCCTTGGCGCTGGGGTGCGCAGCCAGGGCCGGCCTTAGGTGTTCAGGCGCCCTGTGCGAGCTAACCTTGTGGTAGTGTTACCTGCAGTCCTATGTAAAACCACAGATCACACTAGTGCTAAATAATGTAGTAGTGTTACCTGCAGTCCTATGTAAAACCACAGATAACACTAGTGTAGATCATGTGGAAGTGTTACCTTCGTCCTTAGTGTGCCTCCCTGTGTCTATCGCACAGACTCCATGCTGGCGCTGCCTCCTCTTCCATCTTCTTCCTCTTGTCCCGCACAGAACGTTCTGAAGCAGCTGCGTCAAGACATAGGAACACTGTGGGCATGGTGATACACACAGGGAGAGACACACACAGGGACGGACACACACTCACACACACACACAGGGACGGACACTCACACACACACACACACAGGGACAGACACACACACTCACACACACACACACACAGGGACGGACACACACACACTCACACACACACACACACAGGGACGGACACACAGGGACGGACACACACACACACAGGGACGGACACACACACACACACAGGGACGGACACACACACACAGGGACGGACACACACAGGGACGGACACACACAGGGACGGACACACACACACACAGGGACGGACACACACACACAGGGACGGACACACACACACAGGGACGGACACACACACTGGCACACTCAAAATCAGCAGCAAGGAGTCGAAGTCCAACCCTTAATGCCCCCAAGATCCCTGGGGGGGGGGTTGATGTAGTAGCAGGAAAGCACACACTGTCCCCCTGTCCTATATGAGCCCCCCCCCTGTCCTATATGAGCCCCCCCCTGTCCTATATGAGCCCCCCCCTGTCTGTCCTATATGAGCCCCCCCCGTCTGTCCTATATGAGCCCCCCCCCTCCCCTGTCCTATATGAGCCCCCCCTCCCCTGTCCTATATGAGCCCCCCCCTCCCCTGTCCTATATGAGCCCCCCCCATGTCTGTCCTATATGAGCCCCCCCTCCCCTGTCCTATATGAGCCCCCCCTCCCCTGTCCTATATGAGCCCCCCCCCTGTCCTATATGAGCCCCCCCCCCCTGTCTGTCCTATATGAGCCCCCCCCCCATGGCTACCAAATACCTGTAAGTTCTGTTGTTGCTTGGCTGGCTCAGGCTGTCTGTTGTGGCTGCCGGCTGGGGCTCCGCCTCCTTCTTCTCTCTGCCTGTGCGGCAGCTGCATCACGCTCCAGCAGCCACTGGTCTGCTCTGTTGAAGAGACAGGCAGGCCAGGCAGCAGAGCGGAGCGCAGAGCGGCCCCGGGCCCCGCCCCCTCCTCACTCTCTCTTTCTATAGTCCGGAGTCCGGACCATGACTTTGTTATGTTACAGGGCCGGCGGGCGGCAGCGGCAACAAAATATAGGGGGCCCAAGTAAAATGCTGCTTGGGCCCCCCAGGAGCAACTGGGCCCGGGGCAGCTGCCCCTTTTGCCCTGCGGTAAAGACGGCCCTGGACTGCACTAGTAAACCACTGCAGTCTATGGTAAAACAGATCTGATGATTGCATGTTCAAATCCCCTAGGGGAGATAAAAATAAAGGAAAAAAACACAAAAAGAAAAATTGAAATCACCTTCTTTCCCCACTTTATATAAAGAAATATTTTAAAAAACATAATTGGTATAACATCATCCAAAAATATCAAAGTATGAAAGTACTTTGGTGAATGCAGTAATGGAAAATATAAAAATTGCAAAATCAAAATTTTTAGGTCACTTTGCGTCTCAAAATTTTTTAGAACTATAGATTGGCCATAAAAAAGACCTCTCAGACAGCCCCGGAAAGGGAAATATAAAAAATGTAAAAGTATTAAGACATAAACTATATACACTTGCAATTGCTGTAATAGTACCACATAGTTTTACCACAGTGTGAATGCTGTAAAAACAAAGCCTGTAAAACAATGTCTTAATTGTGCTTTTTTTCCCCCCAATTCCACCCCATTAAAAAAAAATTGTACCTTCCCAATACATTATATGGAATATTAAATAATGCCATCAGAAAGTATAACTTGTCCTTCAGAAAACAAGCCCTTATATGACTATGTGAATTCAAAAATAAAAAAGCTATGGCTTTTGGAAAGCAGGAAGTAAAAAAAAATTGAATAAAAAAATAATTAACAACGGCAAGGGGTTAAGCCTGTCAATGGAGAAGAAAGAAAGGTCTTTTGATAATACCTGAAAAGGCATGTCTATTTTATAGTTCAAGTCGCCAGCCCAAAACAGATATGTCAGTCTTAGAGGCAGCTGGAAGCTTCTTAAAGTTTCGTCTCCAAGTGTTAGACCTCGTAGTATTTCCCCAAAACTCTGGTTCCTCCTGCAACAATTTATCTGATAAGAGCAAGACACAGTAACAATCTCGATTTTTTATAGACGGAAAATCTGCTCAACAAGGTAAAGGTAATCACATACAGTATATTCATACATACATGCATACATGGGTGTACACTGACCACAAGAACATTAGAATGTTAGATAAATATATATATATATTGATTGATTGAGGAAGGCTCTAGCACTTGAGCCGAAACGTCGCATTGCCTTATGGGTTTTACTTTATTTTCTGGAGTGCTGCCTTTTTTTCTGTTTATATATATATATACAGTACAGACCAAAAGTTTGGACACACCTTCTCATTCAAAGAGTTTTCTTTATTTTCATGACTATGAAAATTGTAGATTCACACTGAAGGCATCAAAACTATGAATTAACACATGTGGAATTATATTCATAACAAACAAGTGTGAAACAACTGAAAATATGTCATATTCTAGGTTCTTCAAAGTAGCCACCTTTTGCTTTGATTACTGCTTTTCACACTCTTGGCATTCTCTTGATGAGCTTCAAGAGGTAGTCCCCTGAAATGGTTTTCACTTCACAGGTGTGCCCTGTCAGGTTTAATAAGTGGGATTTCTTGCCTTATAAATGGGGTTGGGACCATCAGTTGCGTTGAGGAGAAGTCAGGTGGATACACAGCTGATAGTCCTACTGAATAGACTGTTAGACTGGTAGAAACGAGTGGCCATCATTACTTTAAGAAATGAAGGTCAGTCAGTCAGCCGAAAAATTGGGAAAACTTTGAAAGTAAGGGCTATTTGACCATGAAGGAGAGTGATGGGGTGCTGCGCCAGATGACCTGGCCTCCACAGTCACCGGACCTGAACCCAATCGAGATGGTTTGGGGTGAGCTGGACCGCAGAGTGAAGGCAAAAGAGCCAACAAGTGCTAAGCATCTCTGGGAACTCCTTCAAGACTGTTGGAAGACCATTTCAGGGGACTACCTCTTGAAGCTCATCAAGAGAATGCCAAGAGTGTGCAAAGCAGTAATCAAAGCAAAAGGTGGTTACTTTGAAGAACCTAGAATATGACATATTTTCAGTTGTTGCACACTTGTTTGTTATGTATATAATTCCACATGTGTTAATTCATAGTTTTGATGCCTTCATAGTCATGAAAATAAAGAAAACTCTTTGAATAAGAAGGTGTGTCCAAACTTTTGGTCTGTACTGTATATATATATATATATATATTATATACAGTCGAGTCACATTATTATGGCCACTTCCTACTTGAGCTGGCTTTGTGGGTATATAAGGTGTGTGATGGGCTGTCTGCTCACACATCCCTCGTTGCTGTCATAGGTAAAATGGGTGATCAGAGTTGTAAAAAGGGATAATTATTGGCTTTTGGGCCAAGGGTGGCAATATTTCGGAAACTGCACAGTTTGTGAACTGTTCATGTGCTGCTGGGGTGAAAGTGTATGGTGAGTGGACAAATGACACCATTGTGAATAAGTGACATGGGAACTGGAGCACCACGTGCCATTGATGTGAGAGGTGAACGTCGGCTATGAAGGTTCATGAGGGTTAACCGACACGCTGCAGTGAAGAAGCTCACTGCCAAAATGAACCAGGGAGCTCCCAGACGTGTGCCTAAAACAACAGTTCAGCCAAACCCACTGCGTATTAGGCTCAGAAGCAGACAGATGGTCACTGCATCTAATTATGTATTAGGATTAGACCTCTGCTGATTGGAAAAGGGTTGCCTCTCCTTGACATTTTCTGCTTCATTAAACGGATGGACACTGGCGTCTCAGGCAAGAAACATCAGAGAAGAGACACTCCAACCATTGCTGGAAGAGCACAAGCAGGTAGTTCCAGTGTTATGGTCTGGGGAATGTTCTTGTGGCATTCTCTGGGCCCACTCATCCATGTGGAAGGCACTCTCAAACGGTTTGGGTATAAATCCATCCTTGCAGATTACGTACACCCATACATGTCTTACCTGGTGCAGATAGGACCTTCCAGCAAGACAATGTGACATTGGTTGGAAGAGCATGACCAAGACTTCCAAGTACTACCCTGGCTCCCTAATTCCCAAGACTTGAACCCAATTGAGCTTCTGTGGAACCACCTCGATCATCGTGTTCATTCTATGGATCCTCCCTTACACACCCTCCATCAGCTGTGGGATGCACTGCAGTCAGCATGGCTCCAGATACCTGTAACAGCCTAACAGGATCTTAATTAATCACTTCAAGCTTGTTTAGTTGTTACTCTGGATATTAGCTGGTGGTCATGCAGTACCCCAGACCTGGGGGGAATCGGCAATTGCTGTTATACTATTATGTATTGTTGGTCCTGCTTCCTGCCAGGAGGGGGATTTCAAGTAGGTAGCACATGCCAGAGCTCCTACTCCAAGGGACTGTATCCAGTTTTCCTGTGGGACCATAATCCAGAGAGATCATTAGAAGGAAGAACACTGCTTCCAAGAAGCTTCAGTGTGCCTAGATAGCAGAGTGATTAGACACTGCTGCAGATGAGGGACTATGGCTCAGACACCCATCACCTAGAGTAACCACCAGGCCATACTAAAATCATTCCTGTATCACAGTGGACACATATATCCACAAGTACCTGCAAGTACCATTAAATTGCCACACAAGCCACCAAACCTCCTCATCTGGTGCCAGAAACTGCAAGTTATATTTTGCAGTAAGTAAAATCTGTTTATGCTCTGTGAGAGACTGTTATACTTTTACTTCTGGCCTGATTACTCAAACAACCATTTCACTACACTGATCCCCAGGGAGCAACTGCCTAAGGGCTCATGTACACGAACCTATTTTCTTTCTGTGTCCGTTCCATTTTTTTTGTGGACCGTATACGAAAAAAAACACGGAAGTTACTCAGTGTGCATTCCATTTCCGTATGTCCGTTCAGCAAAAAAATAGAACATGTCCTATTATTGTCCACATTACGAACAAGGATAGGACTGTTCTATTAGGGGCCAGCTGTTCCGTTCATCAAAATACTGAATGCACATGGACGTCATCCGTTTTTGCGGTCGTGTGCATGAGCACTGAGGGTGTACACCCTTACACAACACCTCATCAGGGCCACTACCACTCCCATCTTCTGCACCGGTTGCTCAGGGGCTCCCTGCAGTCATAATAATGTGACTTGAGTTTGTGTGAGTACTTGACACACATGTCTGCACACATGACGCACATAAACATGGACACACAATATCACTGACATGTCTGCAAAGTACTATACTGTATGTCTCCTTCAAACATGAGGAAGCATAATTATTACAGCCTTCACACTGCTAAGCACGTTGTCCCCCCTGCACAGCTGCACAGGTGGTCTCTCCACACTTGCATGCATACAATATAGGATCTACTCACTTTTGGACTTTCTCAATTCCAGACACAAGATGAGAAGTAACAAAACCCAATGATACCCGGTTGAAGTTGAATGAGACACCGACAGCTCCTCTAATACCTAAAATAATTATTCTTTTTATTATATCAATTGAGAATATTATGTTTACATTATGTATACTAGCACATATTTAGGCTTTCAGAGTATCCTATGCTGAGAATCATACCCAGGGTGTTGCTGATTCCTGTCCTCACAGTTGATGTCTGCACATGGGAGATGAGATATTCATATTCTTCCCTTACCAGTAATGCAAGTTTTATCCCCCCAATGGAGTGCACACAGACCTTGGTAGAAAAAGAAGAAGTTATTCAGACTGCTGGAATATGTTTTTCACAACCTACACCTATGTATTCTTTTATGTAATCTCAATCAGGTGCTAAAGATGTTTTGTCCAATGTAAATGTGTCACAGCTGTACCGGGTACGACTGCCACCTCCGCACTGCCTATAGCAATGCCCCTCTCCCAGTGGTTAATTGATTCATATACATTATCTCGATTAGTTGCTATCATGTGATTTCCAAGCTACTGCATCCTTCCCTGAACTCTTTCTAGTCCTCTTGTTATTGAAAGGCCTCACCATCATTTTATTCAATTACAAATGCGGATTAATTAAAACAAGTTAAGAACTGTAAGGCTAGGGCTACATGACGACAAGTGTCGCGTGACATTTTGTTCCACCAATGTCGAGCGACAATTTTTTAAATGATAGTCTATGGTGTTGCACTGCGACATGTGAGATGATGTGACTGCGACATGAAATTAGCAAAAAATCCATGTCGCGTCGCAGTTGCAGCATGTCGCAGTGCGACACCGTAGACTATCATTATAACAATTGTCGCGCGACACATGTCGTCGTGTAGCCCTAGCCTAAACGATCCAGGTATAATATGACTGAAAAATGAATCAAGCCAGCAAAGGAGGCAATGTGGACAATTTTATCTACATTATGAATGCAATTTGCTGAAGTGAAACAACCCCTTTTTGTCAATTTTTGATGGTTTTGCACACAAGTTCAGTCAGTTTTGTCTGCAATTGCGTTCAGTGTTTCAGTTTTTTCCGCGCAGATGCATTCAGTTTTTGATTCGTTTTTCACGCGCATAAATTTTTTAATATCTCCTAGCAACCATCAGTGAAAAACACACTGCATCCGGATGCAATCCGTTTTTAACTCAAGTCCTATTTACGTCTATGGAACCAGAGCTGCGTGAAAAATGCAGAATATAGAACATGCTGCCATTTTTCCAAATTGCAGAAATGATGATGAACACAGACCCATTGCCATGAATGGGTCAGGATTTAGTCTGGATGCTATGCGTTTGCCTCATGTATCGCACCCGGACGGAAATCTCGCTTGTGTGAAAGAGGCCTAAGGCTAAAAAACTGCGGAGAAAAGTCAGATTAGAATTTACCAATTTGTATTGTTTCATTGTCTGAGAAATCAATGCAGTTCTAAGGAACTCTGCCCATTCCCGATCTCCTTGTGGATTTTCCTGTGTTCCGATCATGTAAAGATCATGTGACATACAGCCAGAAGGGTTCTCCAGGTTCCCCTCAACCTTTCTTATAGACAGCCATGAAGAAAGGGAATGTGGGGGGGATGATCCACCTGAGAAGTCAGAGTATCAATTTAACCTTATTTATAAATGGTTATTTTACATAAAAGATTTCATGATGATGATAATAATAATAATAAAAAATATATATATAATTTTATTATACTAATCTGCTGTGGAGCCAGTAACATAATAATATAACCTACCTCACCTTCACCAGCCCCATCGATCCACTGCTCCTGCTCTTCCTCTTCCCTAGGCTGCAGCCAGTGCCGCATTGTTGTGGCGACATTGATGATCCCGTATACTACTTCAGCCAATTATTGGCCTCAGCAGTGTATGTCCCTGGCTGAGGACAGTGATTGGCTGCAGAGGTATACAGGAAACCACAGCTGAAGCCACTACTGGCTGTAGCCTGGAGAAGAGGAAGGAACAGTGGTGCCAAATGAGAGTAAAGGTAAGTTTTATTATTATTTTATAACCCCACAGAATGTCAGACAGCTCATACAACCGTTTTATGTGTCACTAACATACCCTTCAACTTTTGGATTAGCAAACTCACTTAAGGCGCATTTACACTGCCCATCAACATGCAGACGATTGTCAATTGCCTTCTTGTTAGTGGGGGTGAGGTGCTCCATTTACACACAGTAATCACCTCTACAGTATGAGAATGCTATTGCTTGTCGGCATACAGCTGCCTTGTTTCTGCGCAGCAGAGGGCTGTTTAGGCCAAGTTCACACTTCAGTTATTTGGTCAGTTATTTCCATCAGTTATTGTGAGCCAAAATCAGAAGCGAAGCCTACCCAGAGATCAGGTATAATGGAATGATATGGCCTGTTCTCTGTTTTTGGTCTGAACCTGGATTTGGTTAACAATAAGGCCCCTTTCACACGGGCGAGTTTTCCCGCGCGGGTGCAATGCGTGAGTTGAACGCATTGCACCCGCACTGAATCCGGACCCATTCATTTCTATGGGGCTGTGCACATGAGCGGTGATTTTCACGCATCACTTGTGCGTTGCGTGAAAATCTCAGCATGCTCCTCTTTGTGCGTTTTCCACGCAACGCAGGCCCCATAGAAGTGAATAGGGCTGCGTGAAAATCGCAAGCATCCACAAGCAAGTGCGGATGCGGTGCGATATTCACGCACGGTTGCTAGGAGACAATCGGGATGGGGACCTGATCATTATTATTTTCCCTTATAACATGGTTATAAGAGAAAATAATAGCATTCTGAATACAGAATGCATAGTACAATAGGGCTGGAGGGGGTTAAAATAAATAAATGAATAATTTAACTCACCTTAATCCACTTGTTCGCGCAGCCGGCATCTCTTCTGTCTTGTTCTGTGAGGAATAGGACCTTTGATGACGTCACTACGTTCATCACATGGTCCGTCACATGATCCATTACCATGGTAATGGATCATGTGACTGACCATGTGATGAGCGTAGTGACGTCATCAAAGGTCCTATTCCTCACAGAACAAGACAGAAGAGAAGCCGGGCTGCGCGAACAAGTGGATTAAGGTGAGTTAAATTATTCATTTATTTATTTTAACCCCCTCCAGCCCTATTGTACTATGCATTCTGTATTCAGAATGCTATTATTTTCCCTTATAACCATGTTATAAGGGAAAATAATACAATCTACACAACCTTGAACCCAAACCTGAACTTCTGTGAAGAAGTTCGGGTCTGGGTACCACATTCAGTTTTTTATCACGCACGTGCAAAACGCATTGCACCCGCGCGATAAAAACTGAACAACGGAACGCAATCGCAGTCAAAACTGACTACAATTGCGTACCTACTTGCGCGGGTTTGCCGCAATGCACTGGGACGCATCTGGACCTAATCCGGACACGCTCGTCTGCAAGGGGCCTAACTAATGGAAATAATTGAACAAATAACTGAAGTGTGAACTTGGCATTAGACAGCATGATCTGCTGCCCAGAAATGATGATTTAGGTGTCTGTTTTACCTGATGAACAAACATTGATCTGGTGACCTGCAGCACCTGCAATGTTCATTCCCAACATCGGGCTGTGTAAAACCAGCACTGCAATTGTAGACCAGTTACAGAACATAAACATAAAAGAAGAAAGTTCAGCAGTTGAGGCAATGGTACTTCGACATACTTTTAGGTAAGTTTAGCTAGTGATAGCCTATGGCAAATAGGTTTTATAACTTTCATTTAGTTCATTTTGTAACTGTATAAATTCATATATGTTGTGGGTAAAGGAAATCAGAAGATTTATAGCTCTAGAGGAGATATTTAAAAATCCATTTAGACAGTAGTTTTTTCTAGCATATGAGCCAAACATTCACCCTGGCCAAACATTTATTACTGGATATTAACAACAAGATCTACCACTCAATTAATGTATGATCCATCACAAGTACAGGATAGCAATATTTGAGTTAAGTGAAGAAAGATCAAGAAGAAAATTTAAATTCAAGCACATTAATATTTGCAAGATGGGCAAAATGTTATTTTTTTACACAAGATCATAGGCAAGATTTAAAGGGGTTGTCCGCGTTCACAGCTGAACCCGGAGACATCCCCTTCTTCACCCAGGCAGCCCTTCTAAGATGAGCATCGGAGCATTTAATGCTCCGATGCTCTCCCTTGCCCTGTGCTGTATAGCGCAGGGCAAGGGCTTTTTTGTTTACAAACTTACACTGTGTTCCCAGTGTTCCCCCCATTAGCGCCAGTGACGTCACCAGGAACACTGCTAGGCGGAAGCTTCCGCCTAGCAGACACCCAGTGCGTCACCAGATCTACTGAAAAAGCCCTTGCCGAGCGCAATTCAGTGCAGGGCAAGGGAGAGAAATGCGGGGATACTCATCTCAGAGATACTACCTGGGTGAAGAAGGGGATATGTCCGGGTTCAGCTCTGAACACAGGCAACCTCTTTTTAATGTTATTTTTTAATAAAATAGTATGAACTAAAGCAAATAGTATTATCTAGCCATTGCCTTTAGTTTCCCTGTCAATAAGTAAGAGAAATGAGTAGCTAAGTATATGAGTAGTTAAAAGAATACTCTAAAGTTTGGGCACTCCTGGTCAAAATTACTGTTACTGATAAGCAAGTTGAACATGAAATAATCTCCAAAAGGCATAAACTTAAATAATTTTTTCTTGGTCTTCCAAATGTTCTCTTGATCTCCACTGTTCTTATAATCTGCCATTTCTTAATTACATTTCAAACTGAAGAAATGGCAAGCTGAAGGTTTTGGCCTTCACAGCCCTCTGATCTGAACATCATTTAAAATCTGTGGATAGACCTCAAAGGAGCAGTGTATTCACGACAGCCCAGGAATCTCACAGAACTGGAAAAAGGTTTGCAAGTAAGAATGGATGGAGGAAGAATGATCCCTCAAACAAGAATTGAAAGACTCTTGGCTGGCTACAAAAAGTGTTTACAAGCTGTGATACTTGCCAAAGGGGGTGCTACTAGGTAGTAACCATGCAGAGTGCCGAAACGTTTGCTTCAGGCCCTTTTCCTTTTTTGTTATTTTGAAACTATAAAAGATGGGGGGGAAAAAAATGTTTCTGCTTAAAATACAAAAGGAATTTGTCATCTTTATGCCCTTTGGGGATCATTTCATCTACAACTTGCTTAACTGTTCACAGTGACAGTAATTTTGACCACGGGGCCCCAAACTGCATTTCACTGTACGTACAAACATATCAGTGCCATAATTACCCATGTTCCAAGTTCCGACAAATATAGATAGGCTTTGGGGAGCAGTCCTTTGGAGATGGATCTGATCACTTTGTCTTATCTATATGAAAAATATTATCGGTCAGTCAAGGCAGAGCTATCATGCACATTTAAAGACGCTCTTTAATTTTCTACTTACATGCTGGGATTCTTTTGCTCTGCATATATTAATACCAGGTGAATTCTGAGTAGCTAGAGTACTGGATGAACCAGAAATACTCTCATTGCATACCTGTCTTGCCTGTAAAAGGAAGGACAGCAAATGAAGAAACATGCATTAGTCTTTCTGTCCTTGAAATCAGCCCCCAGCTCATTTTAACAAACCTGTCTATTGGGGACTGGATGCAGCAGAAGCCCTCACCCTGCGCTCTGTTTGCAATAGGTAGTCAGGAACACTAAGTCCAAATACTTCGTTAAGCTCTTATACCAAGGACAGGCCATCGATATTATAGTCCAAGATTACCCCCTTAATTTTCTACTGATCCCTTCCATTTTCACTACTCACCTTGCTTTCCAGAGTAGAAAGTAACTGCAGAACACATGAAATGCTGCACATGAGACTGTCAAGTATAGAAACCTTAGATGAAAAAGAAGAAATAATGACTGAAAGCACTAAGAATATATAAGCACTGGGAAATAAGTATTGAAATTGCATTACTTTCAATAGTATCCACAGCTGTATTTTTGTGACCTTTAATAAATATACAATGGGCAGCACCATTTTGAATACAGTAACATGAGGCAGACTCTGTAAAAGCTGGCAAGTTTCTTCTCCAGTGAATGTGCTATCATGTCATGAAATATTTTTGCAGGAAAACCCCTTTAAATGAGTTCTCTGGGAACTAGGAAAATGACAGTAGTTAAATAAATACCTTTCATTAGTTATAATGGCTCGTTTTGTCTGGGGAGCAATCATAAGGGGAAATAAAATGGCTGACGTCCTATTAGCACACACAATTTCTGTCCTAATCCCACAGCAGGACAAGTTACTTCACAACACTGAGATAAAGAGCTGCCTCATCCTCCTCTCTGCTCTTCTTGTCAGGGATTAGGATCCTGAATACAGCTGATAAGATCGTCCGCTGAATTTCTGTAGGAATGGAGACATGAAGTATAGAGAGGAGGTAGGGATGTGAAAAATGAGCAGCAGCACTTGTATACACTCCCCGTTACCACAGCCCCACATTACCACAGTCTGTCCTGTCCATCTTCTCTCTACTTCATGTCTCCTTAAAGAACTCCATTCCTACAAAGATTCAGCTGAAGATCATTCCTGACAAACATAGCAGAGAGGAGGATGAGGCAGCTCTTTAGGTCAGTTGAGAAGTAACTTGCGGACGGCAGCCATTTTATTTCTCCTAATGATTGCTCCCAAGACAAAACAAGTCATTATAACTAATGAAAGGTATTTGGGAAGATATATATAATTAAGTAATATTTAGGTATTTTTATTTTCTTAATTCCCCGAGAACGCCTTTAAGGTACTTGAGCTTGGAACAGACCTGATCACCCTTAGGAAGTAATATCATAGACGTGTGTCTAAAGACTTGCGCAAGTATCTTCAAACTATGCCATGTGTCTTTAATCTCTCTGAAAATAAAATTAAAATTAAAATTGTTAGAAATAAAGGAGATAAGTGAAAAAAACTCTGTTATTAGCAGTGTGGTTTTAAGGGTAAAACTGAAGTATTACCAGCAAAACTAAAAAAAACACACCAACCAGGGGCATAGCTAAAGGCTCATGGGCCCTGTTGCAAGAGTTCAGATTGGGCAACCCCCCCCCCCCTCCCTCCTCCCCTGGGTGCATTGTGGCAAGGGGCAGGTGTGCACCTAGCCTTTCTGCTGCCCTCTATGCCAAATTCTCAACTTAACCCATTCCCTCCAGTCCTACTGTTAAAGACATACTTAGAAAACATTACATACAGCGCTGCTAAACATACAGGGTAATACAGTGCCCCATACCACTTACATCCAGTGATGTCTCCTCTAATGTAGACATTCTCTTTCCTCATCTTCTCCATTCAGACCAGACAGCCATGTTTTCTTTATGCCATCTCTCGTCTCTCCAGAGTTTGACAAATAGACATCCTAGTTTCCTACTTTTCCATCATCCTCCCACCTTCTCAACACCCCAATACTGTGGCCCCTGTGCTTCTCAAAACTATACTGCAGAAACAGTCCCCCTGAAAATAATAGTACCACACAGATAGTGCCCCCTTCAATAATTATTGCCTCACAGAGCCCTAAAAAATAACTGTACCCAGAAAATAGTGTCCCTGACACTAAGGCATCTTTCACACGAGCGTGACGGATTGGCTCCGGATGCATTCAGGGTGCTTTTAGTGAAACTCGCACAATTTTGCAAGTTCAGTCAGTTTTGTCTGTGATTGCGTTCAGTTGTTCAGTTTTTTCCACGCGGGTGCAATGCGTTTTGATGCGTTTTTCACGCGCGTGATAAAAAACGGAAGGTTTACAAACAACATCTCTTAGCAACTATCAGTGAAAAACGCATCGCACCCGCACTTGCTTGTGGATACAATGCGTTTTTCACTGAAGCCCCATTGTCTTCTATGGGGCCAACGCAGAATATAGAACATGCTGCGATTTTCACGCAATGCAGAACTGATGCGTGAAAAAAAAAAACGCTCATGTACAGAGACCCATTGAAAGTAATAGGTCAGGATTCACTGCGGGTGCTATGCGTTCATGTCATTGCACCCGCACGGAAAACTCGCTCGTGTGAAAGGGGCCTAACAGTGGGCCCAAAAGTCCCACCAATAGAAATAATTATCTAATACAAAAATACCACCTTATAATGTGCAC
This sequence comes from Bufo bufo, assembly GCF_905171765.1. Taxonomy (NCBI): domain Eukaryota; kingdom Metazoa; phylum Chordata; class Amphibia; order Anura; family Bufonidae; genus Bufo; species Bufo bufo. The sequence continues at coordinate 91,327,341 of NC_053396.1, forward strand.
TAGTACAGAAAATACCCCCTTATATTGTACACCAGTACAAAATATACCCCCTTATAATATGCGCTACTACAAAAAATACCCCCGGGAAGACCAGGGAGGAGAGGTGAGTACCGCCCCTTACTCACCACTCCCCCCACCTCCTGCAGACTAGTGAGCACTTCCATAATGCTCCTCTGGAATTCTGGAAAGAAAAGGATGCAAATGAGCTCTTAAAAAGCTCTACCTCTAATGCCACCAGATGTAAGGCAGCCATACTATAAGTCAATGTTCAACCCTTTAACCTCTTAGTGACCACCCATATGCCTTTTTTAAGGGGTCTTAGGCTGGGCTGCGACTTTTTCACGGGGGCCCAGTCTAAGCGCTGCGTGGGTCCCACAGGGAGCAAGGACCCAGCTCTCACATATGAGCTGCACTCCTGCTCTAACAGCCCAGATCGGCAGGAGTGCTTATCTAGGCTGTTTAATAGTTTACATGGCATGGGCAATGGCGCCCACCGCATGTAAGTGGTGACAGAGAGAGGGGACTCCATCTGTCTCCCATTGGCACCCTGCAAATGTCATCACGAGGTGCCGATGTGTGGAAAGGCTGGCTGGGGTCTGACAAGCGATCAAAAAGCGTAATTTACTCCAAAATGATACCAATGAAAACTACGTCCCAAAAAAATCAAGCCCTCACACAACTCCACAGAAAGAAAAAGAAAAAAATCTAGATTTTCTCCCTTTTACAAAAAGGGGTTTTATTGCACAAAAGTAGCTAAAAAACGATATGTATTTGGAATGACTGTAATCGTACTGACCCAGATAATAAAGATATTATGTAATTTATACCGAAAAATGAATGCCGTCAAATTTATAACATAAAAACTCAGTGGCAGTATTGCTGTTTTCCAATCATTTTCCCAGAAAGAGTTAATAAAAGTTAAACAGAAAATTATATGTACCCCAAAATGGCGCCAAGATTAACTAAAACTTGTCCCGCAAAAAACAAGCCCTTATACAGCTATATAGACAGAAAAATAAAAATGCGATGATCAAAAAAGGAAGAAAAACGCTTCAGTAAGGCCCAAAACAGGCTGGTTACGAAGGGGTTAAATATGCCCTTGAGACATGACTCGGATATTGAATAAGCCAGCACCTCATCTGCAGACAGTCCTTCATCAGTACAGGGCAGAGAGTACTGACTTAACTGGGTGAGAGGCCTAAATCCGGATTTGGGCGGTAATCTCTCTCCTTGGGGACAAAACGCCTTAATCGGCGTAAGGAGACTTATAGGCCATACAGAGGAGCATGTATGGCCTATAAGTCTCCTCACGACGATCTAGGCGCTCTCTCCCCACAAAAGATTGGTAAACAGTTAAATGGACATGGACATTTGGCTCTCATCAGCTCTGTTCAGCTTTCTAAACGTATAGTGCCTGGATCCATGGAAACTACAGTATATGGGATTCGTATTCCACACTCTCAGACAACCAAGCAGGGGCAACAAAAGCAGAACGTGCAGAGCACTCCGAGCAGTGCTTTCTTACAAAGGTTTTGATACCTTTTAAAAGAAATGCCTGCTGGCGTTTGGAAAAGAGGGTAATACCAAGCATTTGAGGCAGGAGTGTACTTACTGTTTTCACTAAAGGTAATAGCATATATGTGAATATGCTATTTAAGGGGTTGTCCAGCCACTTACAATTTTTAAAGTGGCTCCATATTGTGTCAAATAAGTCAATACTCAGCGCTGGTCCCATTAGAAAGCTTCCTGATCTCCCACCAGTCTCCACTTCCTACTGCCTCTCAATAAACCAGTGACCTTGCTTTATTATATCTCGCCTATATATAGTTTGCGGCTACTTGCTATGTTTTGTGTGATATCATTTGATATAAGGGAAGCAAGAACATTCATTCTCCTTTATGATATACATGCTGTGTAATTTCCACATACAATTCATTTTTATTTTTAATTTTTAGAATTCACCTATAATTGCATATATTACAACTTATAGATAAATACAGATATCAATTGACACAGAAGAGCTCAAGCTTGGCCTTTGACTTTGTTTTATATTCGAAAGGTTATATTTATGATTGATAAAACTTATGGAAAATCATTGTCCTGAAGGGTATGACCTCTATATTATATTCCTGTTCTGCTTCCATTTCAAATACCACTAACCTGTCAAGATTCTTGCATGTTTTCTTTAGTTCTTCCATCAGAGCATGTTGGCCCAGACATTGCTTCCTTTTAGCCTGCTGGGTTTCTTGTAAGGTTGTGTTATTGGTTCTACATGGTCCATCACAATAGGACAAACCATATGCATCGGTGAAGATAATATCTTTGCCAATATAGTCCCCTAAAAGAAAAAGGTGACAAATACATGTCACATCAATCAATTAATCAAAACCTCCATAAAAAAGCTGGAGCCGAGTGCAGCTGCGAAGAGCTTCTCTGGAGAGTTTAACACGTCCATGCATTACACAGACAGTCCACTGGTTTTAGTTTTCCTCTGTGTTGGGGTTGCAGGGGAATTTAACACTTGCTTCAGATTACTGCTGATCACTGGGGTTAACAGTGGTGGGACAGCCAGCGATCAGCTTAATTTTGGAGCACCTTCCTAACAAAATGGGATAGAACAAAATGCAATCTGCAGGCAGCATGATATACAGCAGTAGGAGTTGAGCAGATTGATATATAGTTTTGTAGGAAAACTACCGGTATATATTGAACCCCACAGATGCCGCATTCATAACTAATCGAGGCACCTGAGATGAATATTAAGGCCTTTCAGGAATTGATCAATAAATTTTTTTTTGATTATACTTACCTTTATCCATTTGAGCGCAAAGAGGCCACCGCGGCCATCTTGCTTGGAGAAATCTCGTGCAGTGCATGATGACGTCGTGATACAAAAGATTTTGCGTGGGATCTTCAAGCAAGATGGCCAAGGCAGCCTCTTTGCACCCAAATGGATGAGGGGAGTATGATTTTTTTTATTTTTACCGCCATTTCAAGGAAAATTGATTATTTATCACGAAGCATGAGGAAATCCGGCTTTGCGGCGAATCCAATTTTCCCTGAAATTTGGATTGAAGTTCACTTTGTATACTTCGATTTGTTCAACACTATTCATCATATTCAGGGAGTACAGTCTAAATATCTTAGTGCCCTTTAGGAGCAGTATGGGTGAGGAATTGCCGGATTTGTAGAGAAAGTGTATGGGTGGGAGATAAGGAGGAATCAAGGGTATCTAATCTTGAGATATCTATAGAAATCATCTATGACATAGTTGTGTTTGGTTTAAAGTTTTAAAAAGAAGGCCAATCAGTCATTTATGTCTAGGTAAGGCTTCGTTCACATCACCGTTCAGCCTTTCCGTTCTCCTGCTCCGTTTAGGAGCAGGAGAATGAAAAGGACGGAGAAGGCACATAACTGAGCCGAACGGAGCCTAAGGACCCCATAGACTATAATGGGATCCGTTATGTTTCCGCTCACAAGATGGTTTTGGAGCGGAGACAAAAGTTGTGCATGCAGGACTTTTGTCTCCGCTTCAAAATCATCTTCTGAGCGGAAAAATAACGGACCCCATTATAGTCTATGGGGTCCTTAGGCTCCGTTTGGCTCTGTTATGTGCCTTCTGCGTCCTTTCCGTTCTCCTGCTCCTAAACGGAGCAGGAGAACAGAAAGGCTGAACAGTGATGTGAACGAAGCCTAAGGAATACATGACATCCTGTTGTCCAGGGAAAGATTAAGAACAAACAGTTCTAAGGATCATAAAAGAAATCAGACTTTTGTTTGCACCTAGGGGGGTGAAGGAGATGATATAAAAGCATGATGGGCTTTGACTGTCACATGGAGGATAATCAACTATGAAATATGTATTACAAGGTATAAATGTAGGGTAACAGGATGATTCAGGGCTTCCATTTCCAAACAGACTCTGTTGAAGGTAGAAAGCCACCAGTGCTTGATTTAATAACGTGCAACCTCAAATAGTACAGTGTCTTGAGTGGGATCAGGATTTTGTTAAGTTCAATTCTTACAATCAGGGATGTACATGATTGGAGCTGGATTAAAGCTCCTGCTCTTGCAATCTTGGTGGAGCATGTCGGGTCCCTGGTAGTCAGTCACAGGGATCCTGAGGAGAAGATAGAAGCAGTTTATTACCACTCCTGCCTTCTCCTGTGCTCAGTGCATAGTGGTGCCCTAGTGACAGTGAAAATAAAAGACGTGCTCCATTATATTTAATGTAAAATTAACAAAGCAAGATGATGGTAATGGTAGGATGATGGTGTAAGGCTTTAGCTAAAAAGCATTTTTTGCTGCAACAGCTGAGTGACCAAAGATCGCAGTGTAGCGGGACTGCCATGAGAATGAACAGGGTCACAGCGCTTCTCCTACATTTACTGTGACCACAACATGCAACATAGTTGCAGTAAACGAGCGAGTCGCGCTGCAACCCCATTCATTTTTATGGCAGCGCTTCTACACTGCAATACTTTGGTGGCACACAGTCGTGAAACATGTTTTGTGCCCAAAATTGCGGTGTAGCCATTATCTATGGCTCAGGGACTGGGTCAGAATCATAAATGTTATTCTCTACCAGAAAATTCTGAAGGAGAATGTCTAGTCATCAATTTCAGATCTACAATGCAGTTGGGTTAAAGAGGCTCTGTCACCAGGATCAACTGCCTAATAGGCCTCATCATGCTGATTAAAACAATACCTTTCTTTTGTCTGTATGTTAACTGCGAAAATTTCTATGTTTTTATTTATATTGTAGGGGGAAGTGACATATATATGGGTACGGTGTATATATATGTATATATTATATTCTGGCCCCAGTAATGGCCACCAGTACGGGTGCCCCCCCCCCCCCCCCCCCCCCCCCAAAAAAAAAAAAAAAAAAAAGCTGAAGAAGGAAATACCAAAATACCAGAAGTATGTGTGTGTATATATACACTCACCTAAAGAATTATTAGGAACACCATACTAATACGGTGTTGGACCCCCTTTTGCCTTCAGAACTGCCTTAATTCTACGTGGCATTGATTCAACAAGGTGCTGATAGCATTCTTTAGAAATGTTGGCCCATATTGATAGGATAGCATCTTGCAGCTGATGGAGATTTGATTGTTGCACATCCAGGGCACGAAGCTCCCGTTCCACCACATCCCAAAGATGCTCTATTGGGTTGAGATCTGGTGACTGTGTGGGCCATTTTAGTACAGTGAACTCATTGTCATGTTCAAGAAACCAATTTGAAATGATTCGACCTTTGTGACATGGTGCATTATCCTGCTGGAAGTAGCCATCAGAGGATGGATACATGTTCTCATTCTGTTTACGCCAAATTCGGACTCTACCATTTGAATGTCTCAACAGAAATCGAGACTCATCAGACCAGGCAACATTTTTCCAGTCTTCAACAGTTCAATTTTGGTGAGCTCGTGCAAATTGTAGCCTCTTTTTCCTATTTGTAGTGGAGAGGAGTGGTACCCGGTGGGGTCTTCTGCTGTTGTAGCTCATCCGCCTCAAGGTTGTGCGTGTTGTGGCTTCACAAATGCTTTGCTGCATACCTCGGTTGTAACGAGTGGTTATTTCAGTCAACGTTGCTCTTCTATCAGCTTGAATCAGTCGGCCCATTCTCCTCTGACCTCTAGCATCCATCCACAAGGCATTTTTGCCCACAGGACTGCCGCATACTGGATGTTTTTCCCTTTTCACACCATTCTTTGTAAACCCTAGAAATGGTTGTGCATGAAAATCCCAGTAACTGAGCAGATTGTGAAATACTCAGACCGGCCCGTCTGGCACCAACAACCATGCCACGCTCAAAATTGCTTAAATCACCTTTCTTTCCCATTCTGACATTCAGTTTGGAGTTCAGGAGATTGTCTTGACCAGGACCACACCCCTAAATGCATTGAAGCAACTGCCATGTGATTGGTTGTCTAGATAATTGCATTAATGAGAACAGGTGTTCCTAATAATTCTTTAGGTGAGTGTATATATGTACTTATATTCTATCCCCCCAGCAGTTGAGAATCCATGTCAGTGCACCTGCAGGAGGGAGATGCCGTCGGACCAATGTGTCCAGTTGTGGGCACATGAAAAGTCAGAGGATCAAAGGGGATCTTCTGCCTTGTGCTAAACACCTCCGGCACTGCATCGGGCAGCACCGTTGATGTGCGGAACATACAAGGCAGAGGATCAAAGAGATGATCCTCTGCCTTTTGATGTGCCATTTGTCCAGTTATCCGGGCGGTATCTCCCTCCTGGAATGCCGGGCACCTCCGGCACTGTAATTCAGGCTGGCTAACTACCCCTGGACCCCCTGATATTTAAACTCTGCATTGTCATATTAACCCCTGCCATGTTACCCCTGCATTGACCCACATTAACCCCTGCCATACCATTAACCCCTGTATCCCTGCATCATATTGCATATATCCCACTGCCACCAATGCTGTATTAACCATTTTCTTGTAACCCCTTTATATACTTCTACTCTCCCTACAATCCCTGCCATATTTCCCCAGCATTAACTGTTGAAACTTAATATTCCTGTAATAACCCCTTCCCTGCCTCATTCCTTGCAATAGGCCCTGCCATATCCATGCATTCCACAGGCTAACCCCTCCTAGCCAAGCTGCTTTGGAGATTAACCCTTTCTTTGCCAAACCCTCTGTACCCCCTCAGGGACAGCTCATAGATAGGTGAGGAGGGTGCTGCTAATATATTTGTACGTGTGCTTAGATAAGTATTTTGGGTGGAATAATTAGAGGGTATTGTGAGTTTTGTGTAGTATAGTTAGTGTTATTGTAGTGTGTTGTAGTGTTTGTATATATATATATATATATATATATATATATAGTTCGTGTGTATAAATAGTAGAAAAGAATAAACTGAAGGCTTCGTATTGTCTCAATAAATATATTTTATTATAATACGGTGTACAGAGTTTCAGACGCTGCTATAGTCCAGTATATGTACGCATGTCAGGACAAGTAAGGAAACAGAGAGGTATAAAAAGGAAGTAGGTGGAGTCAATAGTAATAGCAGCCACCTATTTATTAATATTGATTATTAATATTCTATCTTGATATTAATAATTAATATCTCCTACAACACATATGCAAAAGAGACATTCAAGCACCAGGTGGCGGGTCTGAATCCATGCTGCAGGCAGATCTGTGTCCTAGCATCTACATATCATATACTCTATGTACTACTGAGATACGCTCTGAAAGTTAATATACATATTACTACTATATTCACAGGCACAATATATGATTACAAAGACACTAGTGATATGCGTTAGCTTATAAGCACAGAAAAAACTTGTCTTCTCTACAGGGGTGCACCTAGCCTTTCTGCTGCCTGAGGCAAAAACTGAGGCAAAAATCGTATAGATTCCGTTATTTTCTCTTATAACCATGTTATAACAGAAAGCCATAACAGAATGCATAACGGTGATGTGAACAAGCTCTTACTGGTTTATTCACAGGCACACTATATGATTATAAAGCTTTTTAAGCCTAAAAACATTATTCTTTTGTATAGTAAATGACCCCATGGACTTTTATTATGGGTTAACGCCTTGGTGCCTTCTCATCAAACAGCTGATTGGCAGGGGTGCCAGGGGTCGGACCCCACCGATTTGATATTGATGACCTATCAGGAGGATAGCAAAGAAAAAGGGGGTTATTCAGCACATCCCAAAGTGCCGTGGCTAGAAACACATGCAGGTACCAACATTCTATCCTGAGGATAGGTCATCAATAAAAAATAACTTGGACTACCCCTTTAACCCGTTCGCTACCAGCACCGTAGCTGTACGCCGCTACGAACTAGGTACAAAATACCAGCGCAGTACAGCTACGGTGTGCTGATTGGGCGGGTGCAGGAGCTGCGCCTGCCTGATCAGCGGCATGGGTCCGGCTGTTACTGATAGCCGAACCCTTGCTGTATGCGTCGGCATCGGTGAAATCACCGATGCCGGCGCATTAACCCTTGCACGGCCGTGGTCAGCACTGACTGCGGCACGTGCGGTATCCTCATGGGTGCCGGTGTCCATGGGGTCCCCGCGCTTCTGTGATGGGCACCCCATGGCAGGGAAGGCAGCCCGATGCCTTCCTTATGCACCGTGGCTGCCTTCCGGGAGAGCCTGTGAGATCCAGCTCCCTGGATCTCACAGGCAGGAAGCTGTAAGTGTATTACACTGAGTAATACACTTACAGCCAATGCATTACAATACAAAAGTATTGTAATGCATTGTAAAGGGGATCAGACCCCCAAAAGTTGAAGTCCCAGAGTGGGACGAAAAAATAAAGTGAAAAAAAAGTGAAAAAAAGCGTCCTTTTCCCAAAATAAAGTAAAAAAAAATAGGGAAAAAAAGAACAGTAGACATATTAGGTATCGCCGTGTCTGTATCAACCGGCTCTATAAAAATATCCCATGACCTAACCCCTCAGATGAACACAGTAAAAAAATAAAAATAAAGACTGTGCTAAAGAAACCATTTTTTTTGTCACCTTACATCACAAAAAGTGTAATACCAAGCGATAAAAAAGTCATACGCACCCCAAAATAGTCCCAATCAAATCGTCATCTCATCCCGCAAAAAATAAGACCCTACCTAAGACCGTGTGCCGTAAGGCAGTTTACGACCACATATGGGATGTTTCTGTAAACTACAGATACAGGGCAATAAATATTGAGTTTTGTTTGGCTGTTAACCCTTGCTTTGTTAGTGGAAAAAAATTATTAAAATGGAAAATCTGCCAAAAAAGTGAAATTCTGAAATTTCATCTCCATTTTCCATTAATTCTTGTGGAATACCTAAAGGGTTAACAAAGTTAGTAAAATAAGTTTTGAATACCTTGAGGGGTGTAGTTTCTAGAATGTGGTCATTTTTGGGTGGTTTCTATTATGTAAGCCTCACGAAACGACTTCAGACCTGAACTGGTCCTTAAAAAGTGAGTTTTGGAAATTTTCTTAAAAATTTAAAGATTTGCTTCTAAACTTCTAAGCCTTCTAACGTCCCCAAAAAACTAAATGCCATTCACAAAATTATCCAAATATAAAGTAGACATATGGGGAATGTAAATGTAACTATTTTTGGAGGTATTACTAATATAAAAGTAGAGAAATTGAAATTTGTCAATTTGCAAGTTTTTCTAAATTTTGGGTACATTTGGTATTTTTTTAATAAATAAAAATGAAATTTTTTGACTCAATTTTATCACTGTCATGAAGTACAATATGTGACGAGAAAACAGTCTCCGAATGGCCTGGATAAGTAAAAGTGTTTTAAAGTTATTACCACATAAAGTGACACATGTCAGATTTGCAAAAATTGGCCTGGGATTTAAGGTGAAAAGTGGCTCAGTAGTGAAGGGGTTAAAAGGGCAGTTCATGCTTGAAAGCCCTCAAAGCAATTCTGCAAAAAAGGGTTTTAATTACCTTTCACACAACTGATTGACAAATCAGAAAAGTTTACCAAATGACTTGGAGGCCAGAACTTTACCATTGCCAGCTAAGGCTCATTTCACACTAGCGTTAGATATATCTGGATCTGGCATTGCCAGACACTACCTGATATCAGCCGGCACCATTAACTATAATGGGGACCGGCAGAGACCCAGTCGTAATGCGGTAAATTTGCAGAGAATCGGCCAGATGGACACCTATACACATGAAGATTTTGGTTCGGCCGATTTTAGGCATATTTGTGGCCGGACAGCAACACTGTAACTTCCAGCAATGCCGGAATGTAGAGAAATCCAGCAAGCTGTTCTCTGCCGGAACAGCCTAACGGATCTAAATGCGCAAGTGTCAAACTAGCCACAGGCATAGCAAGTAGCTTTGAAAATAGCCCATTTTATTTTTGGTGCAATTTTTGTATCTGTGTAAATGCCGTCATCTTTATTTTAATTGCAGAATGAAGTAGATATATAAAACTAGACTACTTACCAACTTTAGCCACACCTTGTCGACCAACAGGGTAGTGTAATGCAGTAACCAGTCCATGTCCCTTGTATCTGTAGTTTGCAATTAGTTCCCTGAGCCCAGGGAATTTTTCTACCTTAACACCTTGCACAGACTAAACAATAAAGGAATAACAGTTATGACAAAATAGAAACTAGAGAAAACAAACTACTATATCAGCCATCACTGATAACACTGAAAGGTATGGAGATTGAAAATAGCATCCTACAGAAGAGAAACAGAATTAACAAATGTGACTTCATATATTTGGAGGCCATGGGTAAACATGGTACTTGATAATGGTGCCAGTTTGGAACTTGAAATGACCTCTCAAATTATAGTAATAGTTTCAAAGATCCAGAAATCTGTTTTCTTATGACAGGTACAGAGATGAGCAAATTTTTGGGAAATTTGTTTTGTTTGAATCGGTGAATTAAAAAACATTTAAAATTAGTAGCCAAATCGATTCTACATGAATCAAAAGTGCTCCTATTGGCCTGTAAATTAGGATATGACACTCCTGAGGTCTCCTAGGATTTTTTCTCTGTTGTTCTCTTTTTTTTCTATTTTTTTTTCATTCCCCACCCCCTCCTTTTAAGCTCTTTAATGCAATGGCAGCAATAATAATGTCAGAGTGACATATATAGCTATGGGTAAACGCATGGTTGACAGTGTTAATAAACAGCCTGTTTAAAAACACACTGCTCTGCTGCCACCCTCCTCCTCTGATGTCTCCTCCTCCTCAGCACCCCGTTCCAGCTTCCATGTCCTATCCAACACACAATCATCGCCACAGTCCTCACCCTCCCCCACACTCTCTGTCTCCCTTTCCAATTCCCTGCTTTGTATTTGCCCCTAGTGCCACTGTCGTCAGGGTTACCACTGCCCCTACCATCACCACCACCACTTTGGCTATAAGTGCCACTACTACTACCTCTACCACCAACACATCTATGCATGTGGTCCCCCTCCTCCCTCTGAACCTCCTCCTCATGGCAGTTCAGACGCTGACTGTTCACACACAAGTCATCAACAGGGAAACTATCCTGAGGATCTTCCATAGCACATGGGGTTTTCATGCCTCTTAGGAAAAAAAGATGCCTCACCAGGAGGGGACAGTGAAGACACAGATGATGCAACTTTTCTGGGACCGCAAGTAGGATAAGCAGAAGGAATTATGTGATCCCTGGCTCCAAGGCATGACCTCAACATCATCCTGCTGCGACTGAGAGGAGGACAGAGCCATTCAGTCCACAGTATCATCCACTTTGTCCTCCATAATAATAATGGGGCACCTATTAAAAGCCAGGTAGAACTTGGCCGGCTGGCTGGTGCTGCAACTGCTGTTTGCACTAATAGGCACATTCTGACTCTCGGATGAGGCATGGGTTTTTCATTTTCCACTCTTCCATGTGTTCAAAAACACAGTTATACTAGTGCATTTATTGCAGTAAAATGCATTTATTAACATAGGTATACTAATGGAGTTATTGCTGTAAAATGTGTTTGCTGTAACTACACGGTATCTTGAAGTAATTCAACAAGTTCACTAACACCAGTATTACAGTCAAATGTGTTCACTAACACAGGTATACTAAAGCAGTCATTGCAGTAAAATTTGTTTGCTGTAACTGCTCAGTATCTTGAAGTAATAATACAAGTTCACTAACACGAGTATACTAATGCAGTTATTGCAGTAAAATGCATACCAATGTTGTTATTCCAGTCAAATGTGTTTTCTTTAACTGCACGGTATCTTGAAATAATACAACACATTCACTAACATGGGTATAATAATGCAGTTATTGCAGTTAAATGCAGAACTTGCCAGCAGCTGTTGGGAAACTAAAACACACAACCCTGTGATCAGCCTCTCATTCTCTATGCGTTCACTGCCTCACTATCTATGCTTTCCCTGTTATAAACCTTAAATCCACCTAATTATTAAACTATACTCCCTAAACTCTCCATTTACTCTCCATATCACACCTATATTGCTAGCTTGTGTCTGCAACTACTTTTTGACAGAAACATTCAAAACACATGCTTTCAGATCGCTAGCTGGGCACAGAATGGCGTTTCTTTCTTCTGAGCAAAAGGACGTGCCAGAATCCTGACCTCTGATTGGCCGATCAGGCTGCTTGGCAGCCACTGAGCCAATCAGGACAAGCTCTCTCCCCCTTCCTCCCAGTGTCATGTGAGCCTTCATCTTCATCCTCCCTCCTTTTTCCCCCGCTAATGTTCATAGTAAAATGGCGCTGGTGCCATTTTTGCGCAGCTCATCTGAAACTAATCACTAACTTCAGATTCATTTGGCAGACGCATTTTTGTGAAATTCATAACAAATCCAACTCTCTGATTTCTAATACCAACCAACCAAAGTAACTGTGCATTGATAGTCAGCCATAACCATTTTGAGTTTATTGCTCATTATTACTATTGATTATTATCATGAACCTGCTACCAAAGAGATTGAGAATGATCAGTATAAATTCATTAGAATGCTTATTGTGTTATTATGACAATATTAGGAACATTTCAAAAACTGTTCATAGTTATAAAAACATCTCTTTGTATTTCTGGTATAATATCCCCCCCCAACCCCCCCCCCCCCCCCCTTTTCGTTCTCCCTGACATTATTTTCTGTCTGCTTTTCACAAATTGGTTTCCTTTCATAGCCACAGAAATAAGAGGTGTTATAGCTTTTAGAGTAAAGTTTACCACCGAACCATATGTGTCAGCCGATTCCCATATGTCAAAGATGAATAATGCTTATTTCATAACTTAAAAAAGAGATCTGGGGGTGTACAAGCCATTATGTTGTTCTGGTAGATATTATTTTCTAGAATTCTTAAGGGGCCTTTTATAATGCAAAAGAAATGTTGACAATTTAGTATGATAAACCTGACTAGATTGCTGTTTAGTTACTAACCAACGTGATAATCACTGCTACAAAATATCCACTTTCTGATGTTAACCTGTTTGGTGGACTAAGTGCCTAAACAACCGTTTTACATTTTTTCAGTCATTGACCAATGCAGTCAGTGGTAATGCTTGGAAAGTTCTTTGTGCCAAGAAGAAAGAGTAGCAATAATGGTTTTAAGACCCTATTTTAGTAATAGTCTGGGTGCACTACTGAGCCTTATGCTAGGAGCAATTGACTTTCTGTGTATGTGGCATTCATTAAGAGATCTGGTATTCAGTCCTGTCTCTACAGACATTACCACTTAGATTGCTTCTGCAGGGCAGCATTTTTTTTTTTTATACATACGAGGGGTCTAATCAGCTGTATACATGGAACTTTATCCTTGTAGAGGGAAGCTTTCTGGGAAAGGAAATTAGGCACTGTAGCTATTAATGGGGTAACTGTGACTGTCAATGAAGCTAGCAACGAGGGCTCAGTATCTGGTAATGCTGTCACGAGGGTGTAGCCACGTCTGAATCCGTTATACCCGGGGTCAGGAAGTCGCAGCGGGTGGCGACATAGAGCGCGCTGTTACTTAATGGTAGCTTTCTGTGTTTGCCTTGCAATCCTTTTTGTCTCACTCAGGGATCCGTAGCTTCTTCTCCTCAGCTGTTTCTTGTCCGGCACTCCCAACCTCTTTATATTCCCCTCTCCCACTTCTCTGGTTGCCAGATATAGAGCTTCCTGCCTGGACTTACTGACCCACTGGAGCTGTGTAGCTGTTATTCCTGGTTGTCATACCAGAGCATTACCCTCCCGATCCCTGTTCGTCTTTTGTTGTCCGCTGTTGTCACCCACATGGGATTATATGTTTTGTCTGTATTGTCTGTCCTCTCCCTGGTGTTTTCCTTTAGTGTTAGTGGTGCGGACTCGTGTTCCCACCGCCCTATTCACTACTTAGGGCTCATCTTAGGGAAAGCCAGGGTTTAGGCACGTGATCGGCGTACGGGTGAAAAACCCATCTAGTGATGTCAGGGCAGTCAGGTGCCAGCCTCAAGGTGAGTTAGGGGTCACCATCTTTCCCTCTCCCTGGGACAGGGCCTTCCCTTTGCGTCACGTATGTGATCGGCACGCCGGTCGTGATAAATGCCCATTCTGTGACTTGGAGAGGATTGATAAACATTGGAAAGGTGGGAACCACATTGAGCGGATGTCGAGTGCGGAATCTAAACAGATTTACGACTTTGGAAGTATGATTCCAGCAGGCTTGAATGCGGAGCTAGAGATTTTCGGCTTTTTATAAGTTAGGGCTGTGTGCCTTTCATCCAATGGGGGAATCACATGTTTGGCCGTTTATCGGCACTGTGACCCCCCCTTGGTGATGGGCCCACATCCCCGTTTCTACTCGCAATATATGGGACCACCTTTCGAACCACAAGAATTTGGGTGTACTACGTTATTTTTATAGAAAGGCTATGACGATACTTTTCTTCCATGAATATGTCTCTTCCTATAAATATGGATCTATGATAGACTGCAGTGTAATATACCTTCCCCTTAAAGTTTGATAATATTTTTAACCTTGTTTTGAACTTTTTTACATCTTTTACATTTTTTAAGTGAAAGCAATCCGGTAGCAATTTTTCCTTTATTACCTCTATTAATTACAATAATATGAGGACAATACAGAAAAAACGCATGTGTTGCCCAAAAACCGCATAAAAGACGCATCAATACCGCAATAAGCAAAATGTATATTCCAGTCCAGATTTTGAAGAGGACTTGTAGCGGTATAAAAAGATGTGATGCTTCAGCAGGGATAAAGCCACTGAGGAAGGGGAGTGAGGTCCCCGAAACGCGTTTGGCGTTATATCCCTGCATTGATAAAGAATCTGGATATGACTTGGACTATTTAAGCAAATTCTAAATTTGGAGCGCTACATATCTCTACATTCTGTGAGCTTAATCTCACTCGAGTACCGGATTAAGACACCAAACCTCGCGATATCTCTGGGAAGGTCACGTGAGACGTACCAGAGAGCGAGGACGCCGTGGGAGCAGCTACAGCCGTGCGGTGGTGAGCGGACAGCTGAGGAACGGGACTGCCGAGTACTACTACATACTGGTAAGCTACATCTCCTTACAGCACCGGCCACCAGACGATACTGCCCATATTAACATTGGGAACATTACAATCCCTAATAAGGCATTCTGCTTCCCACCGGACCGGACCGTAACTTATTAGTGTGGATATTGCACCTAAGAGAGACGGATTCTCTGGAGCTAAACCGTCTGGAAACACACTGTATTTAAAACTCTAAGGAACAGTGTTCCAGTGACAATACAGAACTTTCTTGCTTCTTGCCACACAGGTCTAGGGAAGCGAGGCCTGGGCAACACAATAGTATCAAGCTAAAAGGAAATCTCACCTGTAAGGCACCATTGCATATATAAGACCTTATCCCATACGCAGAATCTTATTACCAGTGGATTGCACATTTTATTTATCTTTTTAGGGTATATTTTATATGTGATCACTTTGAAAATACTATTACCATAGATATTGTATATTCCGGAAACTGTGTTTTTAATAGTGTGATTTTTACTATTATACTTTTTACAGTGTGATTAGCATTGAATTTTGCTGTTTGAATCTTTTCTGTTTGATTTTATTGAACCTATTCATTAAATGCTGTTGATGTGACCCACATAGTGAGTGCCAGTCGTATATATATTTACTTCTATGATATGCTTTGACTGATTGGGTGATCAGTTTCAGACTAGAGCACCTTTTTCATATTGAGAAGGGTGGTGAGCTATCCACGTGAATCTACAGTACTTTAATACCATTCTGTGACTTGCCATAGGAGCACTGTGGCTGGCAGATGCAGAATTATAGAGGCTCTTTGAGTTCTAATTGGTTCATTGGTCTACGGCCTTTGTGGGTGGCACTGGGTACCATGTGGCCGCTCTTATATGGAGGTTCTGTGGTTAACCTTTTCTTAGGGAACTGTAAATCAAAGTGTTAAAGGTTCTATGATTTCTCTTGATTTGTGGCTGGACGTGTTATGCGGCATCGAGTGGCATTATTATGAGGGCAAAGACTGGAGGTGACTATCAGCAACAGCAGCATGCATGGAAGTCTTTGCAATCATTTAGCTGGATGAATTTTATTTAAAGGACCTTACATTGGCTAAATATTTAATATATGGTAATGTTGGCTATTAGTGTTGATCGGTCATCCTCAGCCGAACACCAGTACGACTCAAGCATCTCGATGCTCGGCACATCGCGGTGTTCGGCCGAATACCGCGTATGCTCGAGCGGGATGCTCGAGTCTCCCCCCCCCCGCACATTTGTAGACGTGCAGGTAAGTACTGCCCTTCACTGTAATGCCGTAGCCATGTTGGTTACTGGCATTACAGTGATTGACTGGACGGAACGCGTCATCGGGTGCTATAAAGCACCCGATGACACGTGGTTCGGCTCAGTGTTAGTCAGGGAGAGCTGTGCTGTAGAAGGGAATGATAGTGTAGGGAATTGATTCAATTTAATTTTCTTTTGTTAGGCAGGGTTGGTGTTAGAGACCCAAAAGTCCTTTTAAGGACTATTGTTGTATCTCGCAGCAATATATATTTTTAGCGCAACCTGCGCTAAATTGCATGCAATTGTTTGGCTGCTGCATTACCTCCACGACATTACCTGCGCTACATCTCCAGTATAACGTTTGCCCATCCTAAATATCTGTGACATTCAGTGTAATTTATTTGTGCATACACTTACAAAACCTGCGCTACTGTACGTGTGACATACTTGCAAGCTGTAACGGATCACCTGGCACCCCGACTGAGTTCCTTCGTTGACGGTTGCTCCTAGCGTTTCCTGAGGTTTCCAAGCACTCTGGCAGACACCATAATCACCGAACCGAAGAAGCATATAAATCCTCTCAAGCATATGAATGCTGTAGACAGTTGAATAGGAAACCATACGAATAGGTTTACACTCCTAGCAGTCAAACTGGAACAGCATACCATAAATCCTCCCCCAAGAATGAGACGACACTTCACTTTGAGGGTTAAAACAGGAACACTTTATTTAGGGCTACCCACCCGTATTTATGCAGGTCCCCATCTGGTGGACACGCCCCTAGGGGACCAGAAGGAAGACTGTGACACAGGACAGATACGTAGCAACTCAGGATACCCAGGTTTCCTCCTCTCTGCCCTGGAGACACCCGAGGAGCAATTCAATTATCTCTCAGGACAAAGGGAAATCGCCAATATACATGTGGGGACAACAGGACAGAAATCACCATTTAAACATACAATGTCACAACCCCCACAGCAAACACAGACATTTAACATATCCCCAGATAGCTCAAGTCTGAGTGCATATCATTAGGTGAATGGCACTCCGAATACACGAATACAATAAAATTAGCTATCTGGGTACCCTCACATAACATACAACAAAATTCCAAAGACAGAAAAATACATGAACTTATATAACTATGCCCAAATATTGCATTCAAACGTACAAATTTACCAGGGGCCATAGTCAGCAGGTAGGAGGCGGGTAACCAGGCCTCTCCAATGCCCAGTGGCGAGGCGGGTTCCGCCACATTTCTCCCCTTTCCCATTGAGACTATCCAGACTCCAGACCTCCAGTCGGTCTGGGGCTCTGATAGTCAGCCGGCCTTTCTCCAAGGGTGTAGTTGTCCCTATGGCCCCCTGCCACTTGTGCCCAGTTGTAGATCCATGGCTTGGGGGGAAGGTAACCAGGGTGCCCTCTCCCCTGGTTGAACAAAGCTGTTGCTGGGGGGAAGGGGTAACAGGCTCCTCTCTCTGCGACACCCTCCCTTGTTGTAGGGGAAAACAGACTGCCTCTCCTTCCAATACATTGTCCTGTTGTTGTGGACCAGGACAGACTGTCCATATCTCCAGTGGTGCAGGTACAGAGACTACGGTCCCATCTGCACTGTTGTGGGGCTTACTGTCTCCCCTTGGTGCGCTAGGCTGCTGCTGGGGGGGTAACAAACTCCTCTCCCTTACACACTTTCAGCCGCTGGGGAGAGGGGGTAACAGGCTCCTCTCCCTGAACCGTAGACTGCCAGTGGCGAGAGGAGGTAACAGGCTCCTCTCCCTGCGACACCCTCTCTTGTTGTAGGGGAAAAACGACTGTCTCCCCTTCCAATACTTTGTCTTGCTGTTGGGGACCAGGACAGACTGTCCCTATCCCCAGTGGTGTAGGTGCAGAGACTACGGTCCCATCTGTACTGTTGTGGGGCTTACTGTCTTCCCTTGGTGGGCTAGGCTGCCACTGGGGAGGGGGAACGAGATTCTCCCCTCCCGGTGAAATATTCTGCCGCTGGGGATCTGGGCCAACTGCCCAGCATCCCTGTAGGGCTGGTAGAGAGACTACAGTCCCATCTCCAACTGCCATCTGTTGGTCTTCCCCGGACCAGTCGATAAGGTCCCTCATTTCTGGGGCTGGTTGGGGAGTAGGAGGTACCGAATGCAGTCCTGATGACGGGCTTAGTTGTTGGGGAGGGGTAACGAAATTCAACGCTCCCAATGGTGTACAGTCTATAAGCCCCATCAGGTTAGAGACAGGCGGTGTAACTTGATCATATAAGTCCGCGTAATTCTGTTCGATCTCCCACTGCTCTGGTGGTACTTGCAGGGTATAGGGTGACTGACTGGAGCTGAACAGGTGCTGGTAATCCTGCTCCAGTTCCCATTCCTGGACAGCCAGTTCAATCAGGTCTGGCCTTAGGTCTTCGGCCATAGGGAGATCCAGCACGGCCTCTCTGTAGTCAAATATGTCCCAAAGCCGTGACTCTGCCGCACTCCCAAATTCCGGTTCTGCAAAGGCCCCCCATAATAAGCCAGGGCCATTATAATCCTTGCCCTCGGGTTTGTCAAATTTGCCCATTCCGGGAACCCGCTGAACCGCGTACCAACATAGCGCTTGGTATGCATCATCGAGACCCAGTTCCCTCCATGCCAGTGAATTAAGTTGCATCACCAATTCCTCCTGGGCCTGTTCTCCCAGCATAGGTATCCGTAGGGCCACTCTGGCTTGTAATCGCTGCTCCTTGCTGGGAAGACGCTCACCTCGCCAACGCTGGACACCTTCTAGGGTTTCTTCCCACATCTCTTGTCGGGCGCTCTCTCTGCAGTCCAACCTGGTTGCCTCTACTATTGGCTTGACCAGTGGTGCCCAGAGGTTCTGTAACCTCCGGTTAAATTAATTTTCTACCTTGAGCGTTGTCCAGGGACTCGCTGGTTCTATGCCGCTCCATAATAATTCCTGTGTCTCCAGGGTGTTGTTCCTCTCACACCAGGACGCCATCCCACTGCTTGCCACCAATGTAACGGATCACCTGGCACCCCGACTGAGTTCCTCCGTTGACGGATGCTCCTAGCGTTTCCTGAGGTTTCCAAGCACTCTGGCAGACACCACAATCACTGAACCGAAGAAGCATATAAATCCTCTCAAGCATATGAATGCTGTAGACAGTTGAATAGGAAACCATACGAATAGGTTTACACTCCTAGCAGTCAAACTGGAACAGCATACCATAAATCCTCCCCCAAGAATGAGATGACACTTCACTTTGAGGGTTAAAACAGGAACACTTTATTGAGGGCTACCCGCCCGTATTTATGCAGGTCCCCATCTGGTGGACACGCCCCTAGGGGACCAGAAGGAAGACTGTGACACAGGACAGATACGTAGCAACTCAGGATACACAGACACAACACATCCCCACAATGCATCATGGTTTCCTCCTCTCTGCCCTGGAGACACCCGAGGAGCAATTCAATTATCTCTCAGGACAAAGGGAAATCGCCAATATACATGAACTTATATAACTATGCCCAAATATTGCATTAAAACGTACAAATTTACCAGGGGCCATAGTCAGCAGGTAGGAGGCGGGTAACCAGGCCTCTCCAATGCCCAGTGGCGAGGCGGGTTCCGCCACACAAGCATATATATCATTTAATATGCGGAAGGCTAGCAGTAAGGGACAGCGAAGTGGCTGTGCAGCTGATGAAGCACGCAGAGGCCGTGGCCCTGTGCGCGGTGAAACTGTGACTGCTGCCAGAGCACAAGAAACACACTCATCCACGATACCTAGTTTCATGTCCCAGTTTGCAGGGCGACACAGGACACCACTCTCGATGTCACACCAGTGTGACCAGGCGGTCGGTTGGATTGCAGCAGATAATGCTTCCTGTCGGTTAAGCACCATCCTGTCTTCCACAAAGTCCAGTCTCAGTAGCCAAGAGTGTGGTCAACAGAATCCTCACCCTGATCCTCCTTCCTCCCACCATGGAGAGTCTTGGCAAACAAGTGATCCCACACTCGGATATTCCGAGGAGCTCTTTTCAGCGCCATTCCTTGATATGGCCCTCTCGCCAAGGCCGCTTGAAGAGGGACACTAGGAGATCTTGTGCCCTGATTCCCAAACTCTTGAGCATCCACAGTCAGAAAAAGATGACGGTGAGGAATGGCAATTAGTGTCTCACGAGGTGGATGATGATGATGAGACACAGTTGCCAATAAGTCAACCGCAATTAGTGTCTCAAGAGGTTGATGATGAGGATGAGACACAGTTGTCAATAAGTGAGGTTCTTGTTAGGTCAACAAGTCAGGAGGATGACGAGAGTGAGGAAGTGGAAGATGAAATCACTGACCCAACCTGAGAAGGTGGCAAGACGAGCAAGGACAGCAGTACAGAGGGGGAGGGATCTGCAGCACTGCAACAGGCTGGAAGAGGCAGTGGGGTGGCAAAAGGGAGAAGGCGGGCCACACCAAACAAGCCCGCAACTGTTCCCCGGAGCACCCCTTGCGACAATCTCCCTTGCCAAGGGGTAGGTGTTCCGCAGTCTGGCGCTTTTTTGAGGAAAGTGCGGACGATAAAAGAATTGTCATTTGCAACCTGTGCTGTACCAAAATGAGCAGAGGTGTGAACACTAGCAACCTTACCACCACCAGTATGATCCGCCACATGGCATCAAAGCACCCTAATAGGTGGGCCAAACACCTCGGTCCAGAATCAGTGTCTGTCGGTCACACCACTGCCTCCTCTTCCCCTGTGTTACGTGCTGGCCAATCCCCTGTCCAAAACACAGGTCCGGATGTCTCCCGCCCTGCACCTGTATCTTGGCAAGCACCATCAGCTAGCACATCCACTTCTGTGTCCCAGCGCAGCATACAGATTTCCATACCCCAGGCCTTGGAACGAAAGCACCAATACCCAGTCACCCACCCACAGGCCATAGCACTAACATGTGCACCTTTCCAAATTGCTGGCCATGGAAATGTTGCCATTTAGGCTTGTGGACACAGACGCTTTCCGCAGCCTGATGGCAGTGGCCATCCCTCGTTACTCAGTCCCCAGCCGCCACTATTTTGCCCGGTGACCGATGTCAAGGATTGCGGGCCCTACTTCCATCAGGATTTCCGCCACCACCTACATTAGTGGCTGCAAACCCCCCCCCCCCCTTTTCCTACTCCACCTCCTCCTCCACTTTCACCTCTGAATTGTCATCTTGTAGCACCAGTCATCAGTCAGTAGCTGGAAGCATTGTAGCACTGTAGTGGGGAAGCGGCAACAGGCCAACAGGCTGAAACTTATTTGCTTAGGTGACAAACAGCACACCGCCGCAGAGCTGTGGCAGGGTGTAAGGGACGAGACTGAGATGTGGCTCTCGCCACTCAACCTACAACCAGGCATTGTTGTGTCTGATAATGGCCGCAACTTGGTGGCGGCCTTGGAGCTTGGCAAGCTCACACACATACCATGCCTAGCCCATGTGTTAAACTTAGTGGTTCCGCGGTTTCTCAAAACCTACCCCAATTTGCCTGAGCTACTGGTGAAGGTGCGCCGCGTGTGTGCCCATTTCCGAAAGTCATCTACAGCTGCCGCCGGTCTGGCAACACTGCAGCAGCGCTTGCAATTGCCAGCTCACCGACTGTTGTGTGACGTGAGCACGCACTGGAACTTCATGTTCCACATGTTGGCCAGGCTTTGTGAGCAGCAGAGGGCAGTAGTGGAATCCCAGCTGCAACATGGTCATCGCCTTTCCAGTCAGCTTCCGCTCTTCTGTGAGGTTTTACGCAACTTTGAGGAATCAACATGGTGAGCGGCGATGCCACTATTATCAGCGTAACCATCCTACTTCTGTGTCTACTGAAACGCTCGCTGCTCACAATAAATGCGGACGCTTTGCATGTGGAAGAGGTGGAAATGGGGGAAGACAGTACACAGGGCGATAGCCAGATCACCCTCATTTTGTCTTCTCAGCGCAAATTGAATGATGATGAGGAGGAGGAGACGCAGGATACGGTTGCCTCCGCTACAGAGGGTAATACCCATAGCAGGTTTATTCCATCTGTTCAGCGTGGATGGGCAGAAGAGGAGGAAGAGGATGAGGAGATTGAGAGTCATCCTCCAGCGAAGTCTTGTGTGTTGGGACTCTGGCACACATGGCTGACTTTATGTTATGCTGCCTTTCCCGTGACCCTCGCGTTGTACGCATTTTGGCCAACACCGATTACTGGTTGTTCACCCTTCTCGACCCCCGCTACAAAAATAACTTCTCATCTCTCATTCCTGTGGTGGAGAGGACTAGCAAAATGGTGCAATACCAGAAGGTCCTTGTGGAAAAATTGCTAAATGCTTATTAGGCGGTCCTCGCTCCTAATGTTTTAAAGGGTCAGCTCAGCAGCAGGCCCTCGCCCATAATTTGTTCCATGGTCAGATAAGCAGCAAGCACTCGCCCCTAATGTTTAAGAGAGTTGGCTCACCAGCAGACCCTCAGCCATAATTTTTTCGATGGTCAGCTCAGCAGCAGGCCCTCGCCCATAATTTTTTCGATGGTCAGCTCAGCAGCAGGCACTCGCCCCTAATGTTTTAGAGAGTCAGCTCAGCAGCAGACCCTCACCCCTAATGTTTTAGATCAGTCATGGCCAACCTGCGGCTCTCCAGCTGTTGTAAAACTCCCACCATGCCCTGCTGTAGGCTGATAGCTGTAGACTGTCTGGGCATGATGGGAGTTGTAGTTCTGCAACAGCTGGAGAGCCTCAGGTTGGCCATCCCTGTTTTAGATGGTCAGCTCAGCAGCAGGCCCTCACCCCTAATGTTTTAGATGGTCAGATCAGCAGCAGACCCTTACCCCTAATGTTTTGGATGGTGAGCTCAGCAGCAGACCCTCCCCCCTAATGTTTTAAAGGTCAGATCAGCAGCAGGCCCTCGCCTCTAATGTTTTAGAGGGTCACCAGAAGACCCTTGCTTCTAATGTTTTTGAGGGTCACCAGCAGGCCATCAATCATAATTTTTCAAGGGTGTGTATGATGCCCTCCTTTCTGTGTAATAAAGGGTGTATTGGAGTGCCAGATCCTTGTAATTTTTGGCAGCCCTTTCACTTAGTGCATAGGCTTTATGAGTGTAGGATTCCCACTACCTGAACAATTATACCACAATGTGACTGAGGCCCTCCTTTATGTGATATACAGATTTTATCGGAGTGCCTCTTCCTTGTAATTTTTGGCAGCACTTGCACTTTATATACAGTACAGACCAAAAGTTTGGACATACCTTCTCATTCAAAGAGTTTTCTTTATTTTCATGACTATGAAAATTGTAGATTCACACTGAAGTCATCAAAACTATGAATTAACACATGTGGAATTATATACATAACAAACAAGTGGGAAACAACTGAAAATATGTCATATTCTAGGTTCTTCAAAGTAGCCACCTTTTGCTTTGATTACTGCTTTGCACACTCTTGGCATTCTCTTGATGAGCTTCAAGAGGTAGTCCCCTAAAATGGTTTTCACTTCACAGGTGTGCCCTGTCAGGTTTAATAAGTGGGATTTCTTGCCTTATAAACGGGGTTGGGACCATCAGTTGCGTTGAGGAGAAGTCAGGTGGATACACAGCTGATAGTCCTACTGAATAGACTGTTAGAATTTGTATTATGGCAAGAAAAAAGCAGCTAAGTAAAGAAAAATGAGTGGCCATCATTACTTAAAAAAATGAAGGTCAGTCAGTCAGCCGAAAAATTAGGAAAACTTTGAAAGTAAGGGCTATTTGACCATGAAGGAGAGTGATGGGGTGCTGCGCCACATGACCTGGCCTCCACAGTCACCGGACCTGAACCCAATCGAGATGGTTTGGGGTGAGCTGGACCGCAGAGTGAAGGCAAAAGGGCCAACAAGTGCTAAGCATCTCTGGGAACTCGTTCAAGACTGTTGGAAGACCATTTCAGGGGACTACCTCTTGAAGCTCATCAAGAGAATGCCAAGAGTGTGCAAAGCAGTAATCAAAGCAAAAGGTGGCTACTTTGAAGAACCTAGAATATGACATATTTTCAGTTGTTTCACACTTGTTTGTTATGTATATAATTCCACATGTGTTAATTCATAGTTTTGATGCCTTCATAGTCATGAAAATAAAGAAAACTCTTTGAATGAGAAGGTGTGTCCAAACTTTTGGTCTGTACTGTACATGTAAATATACAGGAAAGAATGTCTCCTAACAATTTTTCCTCGAAAATCAATTTCATCTTTGGTTTTGTGCGTATTATTGTCAGTCTGTAAAGTGGTGTACTACTCGGATAACATCGTTCCCAGCAGCGACATGGGAGTCCAAGATGCATCCAGACATCCTCCCCATGCTGTTCCCAAACCATTTCAGTGGTGTTTCCATGAATTTCTGACCTTTTCATATGAACCAGACACCCTCCCCTCTTCAGAGCAGGAGGTGCCTGGTTTAATGCTCGGGTTCTCCCATTGACTTCCATTGTGCTCGGGTGCATCCCGAGGTGTTCTACTCAAGCACCCGAGCACTTTGGTGCTCAATCAACACTACTGGCTATCCATGCTGGCTATGAGAAAGATATACAGTACAGCTATTTGGTACCTAGGTCTTGGATCAAATCATCTGCGCAAACCTAATTTATAATTAGTTGGACCATGGGAGTTTATGCCCTCCTACTAAACTCCAAACCGTTGCAATTGGCGTAAATAGTTCAACAGATTACCCCATTATATTGCATATTAACATGATTTATTTTGCATATTTACATGATTTCTTTTCTGTACACACACCTGAACTGAGAGTAATCCATTCTTATCCGGTAAGACTCGATATGTGTGCACTTGATGAAGGTACCTTTGGGTAAACAGTAAAAAAAAAAAGGGTTTTTCTTTTGTAACCTAATGCAATAATGATGTAAATTTGACAAAATGCTAAAGTAACATCAATTACAATGTAAAAAGCAAATGTTTGCATGAGCTGTTTTTCTGGTATAAATGTACAGTTCAGATAACACATGATTTGTAACAATATGTCTTCATTTAGTGTGTTATGAAGTTGTCGATTTTTCCTGAGATCTCAGATTTTGTTTGGCCACCCCTTACTGCTACGTAGTCACACCACATACAAGAGTTATATATTAATAGTGTCATTTGCACAATATATTTGGCTTTTTTGTAATGTCATGTCCCTTTTTTCAACAAGACCTTTTTTAAGTTTTTGTCTCCTTACTTTGATCCATATTTAATGGAAAATTTGATTCACCGTGAAGCTGAATTTCTTTGTGGTAACCAATCAATTTTCCCTGAAATGGCAGTAAAAAAATAAATAAATACATACTCCCCTCATCAATTGGCACGCAAAGATGCCATCGCGGACATCTTGATTGAAGATACTGAGCAAAATCTTGCATGATGTCTTCAATAAAATGTCTGCGACGGCCTTTACACGATTAAATGGATATGGTGATTTATTTTTTTACCCTGATTAACCCCTGAAAGGCATAAATCGTAGCCTCAATCAGCGATGAACTTGGCATCTGAGGGGTTCAATCATGGGGGAGGCGCAATCACCGTTCCCCATCGTTGCACCCGCTAGATACAAAGAAATGTGCTTTGTGACAAAGTAATTCGTCACAAAGCTAATTTCTTCGTGAAATTTGCCGAAGGAGCCAAATCGAATTTTCCAGAACTTCACTCATCTCTACTTCTCACATTCGACGGCCATACATTTTTTTTATAGGTATAAAGGTATTTTTTTAAGCATAGGTTTTATTGAAAGATTTTTACATAATGACAACATAACATAGTTGCGCAGGCCATCTAATAAGCAGTATAATAAAAAAGGAGTATAAATCTCTGCAAGTGAGGAAACATACACTGCCTGCCAAAAAAAAAAGTTGCCACAAAAAAAAAGCCTTTAGCTTTGGATACGGCACGCACTCGCTGTGGCATTGTTTCGATAAGCTTCTGCAATGTCACAAGATTTATTTCCATCCAGTGTTGCATACATTTTTCACCAAGATCTTGCATTGATGATGGTAGAGTCTTACTGCTGCGCAAAGCCTTCTCTAGCACATCTCAAAGATTCTCAATGGGTTTAAGGTCTGAACTCTGTGGTGGCCAATCCATGTGTGAAAATGATGTCTCATGCTCCCTGAACCACTCTTTCACAATTTGAGCCCGATGAGTCCTGGCATTGTCATCTTGGAATAAAAAATCCATTGATGGAATAACCTGGAAATTCAGTATGTTCAGGTAGTCAGCTGACCTTATTCTTGGAGCACATACTGTTGCTGAACCTAGACCTGACCAACTGCAGCAACCCCAGATCATAGCACTTCCCCCACAGACTTGTACAGTAGGCACTAGGCATGATGGGTGCATCACTTCATCTGCCTCTCTTCTTACCCTGATGCGCCCATCACTCTGGAACAGGGTAAATCTGGACTCATCAGACCACATGACCTTCTTCCATTGCTCCAGAGTCCTATCGTTATGCTCCCTAACAAATTGAAGCCTTTTTTCTGGTTTACCTCACTGATTAGTGGTTTTCTTACGGCTACACAGCTGTTCAGTCCCTATCCCTTGAGTTCCCTTTGCATTGTGCGTGTGTAAATGCTCTTACTTTCACTATTAAACATAGCCCTGAGTTCTACTGTTGTTTTTCTTCGATTTGATTTCACCAAACGTTTAAGTGATCGCCGATCACGATCATTCAGGATTTTTTTCCCGACACATTTCTTCCTCAAATACGATGGGTCCCCACTATCCTTCCAGTTTTTAATAATGCGTTGTACTGTTCCTAACCCAATTTTAGTAGTTTATGCAATCTTCTTAGATGTGTTCTCTGCTTGATGCATGCCAATGATTTGACCCTTCTCAAACAGACTAACATCTTTTCCATGACCACTAGATGTGTCTTTCGACATGGTTGCTTAGGAAATGAGAAGCAACTCATTGCACCAGTTGGGGTTAAATAACTTATTGCCAACTGAAAGATAATCGCCCATGCAGTAATTATCCAATAGGAGGCTCATAACTATTTGCTTAGTTAAATCAAGGTGGTGACTTTTTTTTGGACAGGCAGTGTATAATGTACAGAGAAATGTTTAAGACAGACTGCACAATTGACAGTGAATGAGTATAAATCAATTATTAACAATGAATTACAACAGAACATGAACTTGAACAATAATTGCTGTCTACTATGGCCATAGAAATAGAAAAAGTGAGGTGTATAAAAGTGTGCTCCCTTGTGGGGGGCATGTCTGGAAGAGCTATAAAAGGAATCCCACTTAGACCAAACCCCTGTGCGCTTCTCTGAATTACCTGATCTCCGGGCACTAGTTGCTCCATAAAGCAGTTGAGTTACTTGGAATTTGTAATTTCAAGCATAGAGGGGAGGGTTCAGCTTTTCCATTTTTTTAAACTATGTTCGACCTAGTCACAGTAAGACTATGCAGAGTAGTTATCATTGGTCGACAACTGATCCAACTCTAGGAACAGTAGGATCAAGGGAGGTGTCCGGGTCAGGGGGTCATATGCCAGGATGCTTGGGATTAAATTGTGAATTGATGATCGAATGTAGAAAATCTACCATATTTGAATAATAGTTCCAATCTCCTTTGTGCCATTCCCAGCTATGGCTTTCCACTAGAATTAATTTAATTGTATTCTGTGTTATATCTGTTATCCACTATACATAGAGGGCTGTGCTGTCACCTAGTGACTATTGTTATATGTGGTTTATAGAAGTTATCTATGGTTGTAATTTAATTATGCCATTCATCCTGTGACTCCTCATCTTCTGGGAGCTCATAACCTGTATCCTGCAGTTTTTCCTGTTTGTCGGACATGCATCACAAAGCTGGAGAAAGGATTCTTTTTTTTTACCTGTATCACATCATATTTTAAGGTACATTCAATAAATGACCTAAAGGCATATCCATTGCATTTCCTGCACTGGAATTCTATATGCAAATGGTGTTGCTAGGGGAATGGGTAAAGCAAGTTCACTATCTACCATTATTCATAAAAGAGTAAACCACTCACACTCATCAGAAACTTCTCTCGTGTACATCAGTGGCAGAATATCCATTTGGCATTTCCAACATAGGGCAGAAGAGTTACAATATATCTTTGCCAGGTGGTGTGGGGTCATATACCACCTAAACAAAAGTATCCTTGTTGCCTCAAGGGGATTTGCTCAATGGGATAATTTATAGCTCACATTGAATACAAATTCCATTGAGAATCAGAAAACTAGGAATAAAAATTAAAGTGCGTGCTCTGGTGAGCCTTGTAGCACAGATTAGCATACGTATATGGCTTTGAGAGTTTTACGGGGATTGTTGAAGAAATGTTGAAACAGACAGCTTTTTGTTGTCATATACATAGATAGAGGTGTAAGAAAGTATTGGAGTTGTAGGTATTTAAAGAAGTCGCTACAGGAGACCTGATATGCATTAACGATATGATCGAATGTAGCCAATATTTCTCCAGAATATACAGTCAGGTCCATAAATATTGAGACATCGACACAATTCTAAAACTTTTGGCTCTATACACCACCACAATGGATTTGAAATGAAATGAACAATATGTGCTTTAACTGCAGACTGTCAGCTTTAATTTGAGGGTATTTACATCCAAATCCGGTGAACGGTGTAGGAATTACAACAGTTTGCATATGTGCCTCCCACTTGTTAAGGAACCAAAAGTAATGGGACACAATAATAATCATAAATCAAACATTCCCTTTTTAATACTTGGTTGCAAATCCTTTGCAGTCAATTACAGCCTGAAGTCTGGAATGCATTGACATCACCAGACGCTGGGTTTCATCTCTGCTCTGCCGGGCCTCTACTGCAACTGTCTTCAGTTCCTGCTTGTTCTTGGGGCATTTTCCCTTCAGTTTTGTCTTCAGCAAGTGAAATGCATGCTCAATCGGATTCAGGTCAGGTGATTGACTTGGCCATTGCATAACATTCCACTTCTTTCCCTTAAATAACTTTTTGGTTGCTTTTGCAGTATGCTTTTGGTCATTGTCCATCTGCACTGTGAAGCGCATTCCAATGAGTTCTGAAGCATTTGGCTGAATATGAGCAGATAATATTGCCCGAAACACTTCAGAATTCATCCTGCTGCTTTTGTCAGAGGTCGCATCATCAATAAATACAAGAGAACCAGTTCCATTGGCAGCAATACATGCCCATGCCATGACACTACCACCACCATGCTTCACTGATGAGGTGGAATGCTTAGGTTCATGAGCAGTTCCTTTCCTTCTCCATACTCTTCTCTTCCCATCACTCTGGTACAAGTTGATCTTGGTCTCATCTGTCCATAGGATGTTGTTCCAGAACTGTGAAGGCTTTTTTAGATGTCGTTTGGCAAACTCTAATCTGGCCTTCCTGTTTTGGAGGCTCACCAATGGTTTACATCTTGTGGTGAACCCTCTGTATTCACTCTGGTGAAGTCTTCTCTTGATTGTTGACTATGACACACATACACCTACCTCCTGGAGAGTGTTCTTGATCTGGCCAACTGTTGTGAAGGGTGTTTTCTTCGCCAGGGAAAGAATTCTTCGTTCATCCACCACAGTTGTTTTCCGTGGTCTTCCGGATCTTTTGGTGTTGCTGAGCTCACCGATGCGTTGTGTTCCAAACAGTTGTTTTGGCCACGCCTAATGTTTTTGCTATCTCTCTGATGGGTTTGTTTTGTTTTTTCAGCCTAATGATGGCTTGCTTCACTGATAGTGACAGCTCTTTGGATCTCATCTTGAGAGTTGACAGCAACAGATTCCAAATGCAAATAGCACACTTGAAATTAACTCTGGACCTTTTATCTGCTAATTGTAATTGGGATAATGAGGGAATAACACACACCTGGCCATGGAACAGCTGAGAAGCCAATTGTCCCATTACTTTCCTTAACAAGTGGGAGGCACATATGCAAACTGTTGTGATTCCTACACCGTTCACCGGATTTGGATGTAAATACCCTCAAATTAAAGCTGACAGTCTGCAGTTAAAGCACATCTAGTTAGTTTTATTTCAAATCCATTGTGGCCAATCCATTGTGCCAAAAATCTTAGAATTGTGTCTATGTCTCAATATTTATGGACCTGACTGTACATGTCTTAAATGAGTTATGCCCTTCTCAACCCATAAGGAGAGATCTAAGTCAGGAATCTGACCTTGTATGATTGATAGGGGTCCATTGTTAATTAGTAGGAGAGACCCAGACTGTCACGGCTGAGGATGGGAAAAACCCTCAGCCGTGCGATGACAGAAGATGGTGGTCGCTGCTAGGCCAGGACAGGAATCAGGGAGCAGGTCACCTCCTAATACGTCCCTAATTCTGACCCTGTCTCCTAGCCGTATGAGCCGACCCTGATGGTGGAAGGGCTCATACTCTGGAACCTATAATCCCTACTAGCCCTCAGGGTGTCCCTGGACTAGGAGCAGGGTAAGATGACCTGTTCCTCCAAGACACGGACGAACAGGAGTCTCACTGGCCAGACTGTAAAGGAAGGGGAACATAAACAGCATATGGCAATGGCAGGTAAATGAAACAAGTACAACACCTACCTGCCACAGACACACAGCCTGGAACCCATGTACAAGTGCTGCTGTCCACAACAACACAAACGGACACAGCACACACCAACATCACACAGGAACCCAGGATCCATAGCTGCAATAAACAAAGAGACAACAGAAACATCTTCAAAACATCATACATAAACTTATGACCACAAGGGTGGCCCTCACTGGCAGATGGTATAACCAGGAGGATGACTCTAGCTAACCATGGCTGAAGTACCCCTCAGACTTCTGGCTTCCAGCAGGAGCTAAATAGCCCCAAGTGGCCACACCCACACTCAGACACACCCAGTGTTCACACACAAGGAAGGGAGTTAACCCTTCCTACACCAGGCAAGGGAAGACTGCCACTTAAAGTGGAAGTGTACAAACAACAATCAAAGTGCAGCTGTTACCGCCGGCAACAACATGCGTGGCAACCATGTCCTGGAAAACAGCCACAAGGCCGAGACACTGCCACGACATGTACACAACAACACACGTTGCCACGGACAACCACAAGTGACGAAAACTGTCACAATGCACACATACACAACCTCGTGCACAACAAACCGGGAAAGTGCAAACATACAAAGAGAGGTTGCCAGGTGTACCCGCATAGCAACAGCTCAGGCTGCTATACTGCCAAGTACAAACATGTTGCCAGCGGCAACTACACATGAGGCAACAACATACAAGCAGCCCTCACCATGTGGTTGACAATAAAACCAAACCGCAGGCAACTGCATGCGGATCCAGGAGTCACGACCATAAACATGGGCGTGACACAGACATCACGAGATCCCTCAAAATTTTTACTCCAGAGGTAATTGTGGAGAAGTTACCAATATATATGGATGGGTTGCAAGAAGGAACCCACAGAAGAGAGAGAAGAGTAGAGAAGCCAAAAATTCATTTCCATGTAGACCCAGAGTTTTGTTGTGGAGGAAAGCCACCTACACTCACCTAAAGAATTATTAGGAACACCATACTAATACAGTGTTGGACCCCCTTTTGCCTTCAGAACTGCCTTAATTCTACGTGGCATTGATTCAACAAGGTGCTGATAGCATTCTTTAGAAATGTTGGCCCATATTGATAGGATAGCATCTTGCAGTTGATGGAGATTTGAGGGATGCACATCCAGGGCACGAAGCTCCCTTTCCACCACATCCCAAAGATGCTGTATTGGGTTGAGATCTAGTGACTGTGGGGGCCATTTTAGTACAGTGAACTCATTGTCATGTTCAAGAAACCAATTTGAAATAATTCGAGCTTTGTGACATGGTGCATTATCCTGCTGGAAGTAGCCATCAGAAGATGGTTACATGGTGGTCATGAAAGGATGGACATGGTCAGAAACAATGCTCAGGTAGCCCGTGGCATTTAAACGATGCCCAATTGGCACTAAGGGGCCTAAAGTGTGCCCTGAAAACATCCCCCACACCATTACACCACCACCACCAGCCTGCACAGTGGTAACAAGGCATGATGGATACATGTTCTCATTCTGTTTACGCCAAATTTGCACTCTACCATTTGAATGTCTCAACAGGGATCGAGACTCATCAGACCAGGCAAAATTTTTCCAGTCTTCAACAGTCCAATTTTGGTGAGCTCGTGCAAATTGTAGCCTCTTTTTCCTATTTGCAGTGGAGATGAGTGGTACCCGGTGGGGTCTTCTGCTGTTGTAGCCCATCCGCCTCAAGGTTGTGCGTGTTGTGGCTTCACAAATGCTTTGCTGCATACCTCGGTTGTAACGAGTGGTTATTTCAGTCAATGTTGCTCTTCTATCAGCTTGAATCAGTCGGCCCATTCTCCTCTGACCTCTAGCATCCACAAGGCATTTTTGTCCACAGGACTGCCGCATACTGGATGTTTTTCCCTTTTCACACCATTCTTTGTAAACCCTAGAAATGGTTGTGCGTGAAAATCCCAGTAATTGAGCAGATTGTGAAATACTCAGACCGGCCCGTCTGGCACCAACAACCATGCCACGCTCAAAATTGCTTAAATCACCTTTCTTTCCCATTCTGACATTCAGTTTGGAGTTCAGGAGATTGTCTTGACCAGGACCACCCCCCTAAATGCATTGAAGCAACTGCCATGTGATTGGTTGACTAGATAATTGCATTAATGAGAAATAGAACAGGTGTTCCTAATAATTCTTTAGGTGAGTGTATGTCTAGACTGTTCAAGTATAGCCGCTCTATGGTAATTTGTAATATGTGGGCACCTGAGCCCCTCAGCTTGAGGTGAAACATAAAAAGTTCTTTGCCGCTATTCTTGGTTGATTTTCCAAATGTATGACATAAGAAGGTATAGCATATGGGAGAAGTGTGAGGCAGGGATATGAGTAGGTATGTTCCTATACATGAAAAAAAGATCTTGGGGAGGATCATCATCTTAAACTCTGCAATACTTTGCAATACTTCCTAGCCATGAGGAAAGGGAGTTAGAGTTACTTATGAGTAGAGAACTTTGCGAGTTCGGCTAACCGGACCCAAACCCGGACTTTTTCACTGAAGTTTGGGTTCGGGTTTAGTGTTCGGGTGATTTTATTATTTTCCATTATAACATGGTTATAATGGAAAATAATAGCATTCTTAAAACAGGAGTTGAGTTTTTTTTAATTATTAACCCCTCAGTAGACATTTTATTTAGCATTCTGTTTTAAGAATGCTATTATTTTCCGTTATAACCATGTTATAACGGAAAATAATAAAGTGAATTTCGGGTCCCCATTGACTTAAATGGGGTCCGGGTTCAGGGTGAAGATCGGGTCAAGTTCGGGTCCCAAACCCGAACTTTGACCTGAAGTTCGGCCGAACCCAGCTAACCCGAATTTCCACGGGTTCGCTCAACCCTACTTATGAGATCTTTTTGAATAGTAGATTAAGCTGGGAGTTATTAGCGGAATGAAGTTTAGAGAGAGGATAAGTAAGGAGAACACCTAAGTATTGGAGGTCTACCTCTGACCCACCGACCACATTTAAGAAAAGGATGATTGGAGTAGATTTTTGACATGAGCAGGAATCTCCATGTTTAGGATTAGAGACTTGGAGGCATTGATCCAATAGTATGAAATGCCACCAAAGCTCTGAATAATATAAGAAAAGTGTGTATTAGTGAGGATGGCCAGTATCACATCACCATCGAATAAGCCAGTTGTCACAGTGCGGTTCACGGTGACACTTGTTGCCGTGAAGGCTGGCTGCATGCGCTTTGGCATACTGGCTGCGGGCTGTTACCCATGTATGCTGGTTATTTGGGTGCTGCATGTTGGCTGCAGGCTTAGTGTGTGAACTGTGTCCTGTGAATAGTGTACTCCCTGTCACACTGTGTTGCTGTGTAGGCTGTCTGCATGTGCCTGCGTACTGGCTGCGGTTGACTATTCCTGTGTAAGCTGGTTGCTTGTGTGGCGCGTGCAGGCTGCAATGTTTTGTGGCTATGTGTGAACTGTCTCCTGTGACTTGTATGCTGTGTTCACGTAGAGTTACTGGGGTTATCAAAGATCTATAATCCCCCCCCCCCCGTCTGCCAGGGCCCCTCACAGAGGTTGTACTTACCTTGCTCCCCGTCACCCGCGTCGCTTCTGATGCCGATATGGCCGCAGCTGCATCTTCGCAATGCTAGGGAGGCTTGTCCCTGTCACAGCCTCCTATTGGCTAGCTCAACCACACCCCCTCTCCGCATGTTTTCATCCGCGTGACGGGGAGATGCAGTTGATCTGTGTGGTTGCCTAGTATTTCATCGTGTCACTATAGCCAAGTCTGACTGGGAACACCATGCTCCCCATTCTGCATGGGTTCCGGTCAGGGGTGAGATTAAAATTTTTAACAACAGGTTCCCTACTCAACGGCGGACATCCTGTCCCACGACACATGTTTACATATACATACACCATATATATGCAACACATATAAATACACCATATATACACTACAGACATACCACCCAATTTTTTAAAAGCCTAAGGAGCT
Organism: Bufo bufo; assembly: GCF_905171765.1. Lineage (NCBI taxonomy): Eukaryota > Metazoa > Chordata > Amphibia > Anura > Bufonidae > Bufo > Bufo bufo. The sequence continues at coordinate 91,362,128 of NC_053396.1, forward strand.
AAACTATGGAATGGAAGTACTCATCTCTAGCTGCCGCTGTAATTTTAACTACTGGATCTGGAGAACCTGAGGAAAATGGCTGAATCCCAAGCCTGGTTCTAGTGTATGTACTTTGTTACTAGGTCTCTGTATGTCAATTTCACCATGTCTAGTCCGTCTGGGAGTTGCTTCCATGTCTCTATGTTAAGTTCTGTCTGTGACCTCCATACATCCAGTTCTGCATGGGGTCCAGGCTTCTGTCTGTCTTCACGTTTGTTTAGCTCTGTCTGTGATTGCCATGCATCCTGTTCTGCATGGGGTCCAGGCTTCTGTCTGTCTTCATGTTTGTAAGTTCTGTCTGTGATCGCCATGCATCCAGTTCCGCATGGGGTCCAGGCATCTGTCTTTGTCACCATGTACTGAGCTTCCTGTGTTCGCCATGTGTCTAGTTCTGCATTGGTTCCTGTCTATGTGGCTTGTCTGTGTTCTGGTACTTGGTGTGTGTCTGAACAGTGTCCTATGTTGCAGAATGCTTGGTTTCCTGTTTGTTTGCCTATGTTCTTCTTGTGTTATTTGACTGGACCGCTGGTGTCATGCACCATTGTCTTTTGCCTACCAGGTTTAGGCCAAGTGTACCAGGACCATCTCGGGGGTTAAATTAGAGGGGCAAAGGTTTAAAAGTAATATAATGAAGTATTACTTTACTGAGAGAGTAGTGGATGCATGGAATAGCCTTCCTGCAGAAGTGGTAGCTGCAAATACAGTGAAGGAGTTTAAGCATGCATGGGATAGGCATAAGGCCATCCTTCATATAAGATAGGGCCAGGGGCTATCCATAGTATTCAGTATATTGGGCAGACTAGATGGGCCAAATGGTTCTTATCTGCCGATACATTCTATGTTTCTATGTAGCGATCTGATTGCTCCCCTGCAGTAAAGACCAGACCCCTGTATAGGGGTTAAAGGGTGAAAACCAGGGGAGCACCAGAATAACTTGGCCCTAAGTCAAACTGGTCACTTGGCCCAGTAATTATAAATCTGCTGCTGTTCCTTACCTGTTTGTCCAGGATTATGCCAGCTGTGTTTTGTCATTATTTGTGGTATGTTCTGGGTTCTCTCGACCCACTAGAATAGGGGTCAGCAACCCCCGGCGCGCGTGCCAAAGATGGCACACAGACAGGATTTCATTGGCACGCCGGGTCCGCTCTGGATATACATGTGCACGCAGAGCGATATTAGATATGCAGGCAGAGCGAGTCTCCTTGCTGCGACCGCACTGCATATGAATAGTAAATGTGCCGGCAGTGATTTTTCTGTGGAGGGGATGAGCACATGTTTAATGTGGGGTGTCGCCAGTATCTGGGCCCCAGTATCTGGGCCCCCACTAACCATGCACTTACTGACATTATGCGTTTCTGCAGGACCGCGCAAAATCCTAATATTTAGATGAGGTGAAATTTTTGATTTGAACCATCCAATTATACGTATACAGGCAAAACACCGGATTCACCAGATTTCCTCCTTCCACAACAGCTCCTGTGAGACATCAAAAACCGCACCAATAGTGAAGCACTGTGAATACCACTTTTGCACTTTTAGCTGATATACTCACAAGTATAGGCATGTAGTCATTTAGTCATGTAGAACCATCATTCACTTATTATGCTCACATGTGCAAGTAAAACTTTAAGAAACAATAAAAAATCACAGCCTAGTTTTTCTGCTCAACCTGGGTTTTACTCCAAGCTTCAGGGATGCTCCCTATGAAGCTTGGAGAGAAACCCGGGTCGAGCAGCTACACTAGGCTGTGATTTGTTATTGCTGCAGTTATATTATGGCTGTGGGGGCAGCTGAGGATACGAGCAGTCACTCCAAACAATGTGGATCCCCAAATGGCTGACAATTAACTGTTCCCAACCACCCATTTTTATACCCCCTCAGTCAAGGGGTGGGCTGTGATGGAACCTCCCTCCTTTCGGTCCGGCCTTCAGATATTATTCAGGCTTTTGCCCCACCTTCCCAAACGGCTGACCAATGGGGCAATATGAATCACAGCAATTTCTCGCCATATGACAGGGTAAGATTCCATAATCTGAGTCGCCTCGTCCCGGTCATACAGACACCAAATATGATCGAGTTATGATTTCCAGAAGGCCTGAATACCGAGAAATGCCTCATGTCCACGATGGTGTGTCTAGACTCTCCCCAAAGCCCATGTCAGGCTGAACACAATTAATAGGGTTCTGAGGATGTGGGTGTTATGAGGTCGGAGTTATGGCTTCTGATATTATTTCATCCACCTACTGAATGGCTTAGACCACCTGCTGGGTTAGTAGCCACCATGTCTGGGGTTGCCATGCATTTTTAGTGTCCCCTTCCAGCTCTTCATTAGTATGCCCATATGGCTTGTAAGTAGCAGGCCAGTGCTAAATGGAGTTTCCTCTGAGAATGTGGAGTGTCTCACCTTTTTGCAGACTGGTTGGCATCTAGAGGCACAATTTTCATGAGTCCTTAATAGATCAAAAGACACTGACATACAATCATCTATCTATCTATCTATTTATCTATCTATCTATCTGTCTATCTACCTCAGATTTCGTTACAGACAGGTTATTAGGAAGGCCCACAAGGCTTGTCTCCAAGGCTCTCCACTGCTCCTCTTGCACTCCTCATCTGGTCCTGATCCACTCCTTGTCTGACAGCTACACTACAGAAAAGGTATGTAATGAGCATAGGTGTGCTGGTCCTCCACTGTTAGTTAATACCTTGATGTTTATGTTTGCCTTATTTTTTTTTACTTATAGGTTTCTTAGGAAATTCTTAACTGTAATATGGCAGCTAACCGCACTAAAGTGGACATTCGTTCATTTAAAAAATAATGGACATCTTTGTATGCATTTATTTAACAAAAAGGCAGGGGTGTGCGTGTTTTATGCTGTGAAAGTGTCGTTTGTCGCACCTCAAGTGTGCGCTGGCATTTTGAGACAAAACACCAAAACTAATTTAAAGGAGATGCTGACAAAACAAAATCAATCAAACGAGCAATTTCAAAGTACAATAAACCGACAAGTGTTCCCCAGAATTTACGTCATGGTAAACTCTATGCAACACTTGCAAGTTACAAGATAGCTCAGTGCATTGCTAAGCATGGAAAGCCCTTCACCGATGGAGAATTCAATAAAGAAGCATTTTGTGCAGCTGGTGATTTGTTTGATGGTTTACAGCCACAAAATGGGATATTTTTAAAAGCATCCTAAAATTTAATTGTGAGAGGTACATACCTTATGGGAATAAAAGGTTAAGTAACAAGAAGAAACCAATTTGGATAAATAGAACTGTAAAGAAAGTAATAAATGACAAAAAGAAAGCATTTAAATCACTAAAACAGGTGGGTAGCGAGGAAGCACTGAAAAACTATGAAGAAAAGAAATTGAATATGTAAAAAACTAATAAAAGCAGCCAACTTAGAGACCGAGAGATTAATTGCCAAAGAGAGTAAAACTAACTCTAAAATGTTCTTCAATTATATAAATGGTAAAAAGTATAAATCTGAAGGTGTCGGCCCTTTACAGAGCAATGAGGGGGGAGTTGCAGAGAGTGATGAGGAGAAAGCAAAGCTATTAAGTATTTTTTTTATCCACTGAATTCACTGAGGAAAGTAAATGCAGAATGCAAAAGTTAATTCCCCATTAAAAGTGCCCTGTCTGACCCAGGAAGAAGTACAGCGGCATCTTAAAAAGATTAAAATAGGCAAATCGCCAGGACCGGATGGCAGACATCCCCGTATCCTAAGGGAATTAAGTAATGTCATAGCCAAACCCTTATTTCTGATATTTAAGGACTCTATACTGACAGGGAATGTTCCACAGGATTGACACATAGCAAATGTGGTGCCAATATTCAAAAAGGGTCCAAAAACAGAGCCCGGAAACTATAGGCCAGTAACATCTGTCGCGGGTAAACTGTTTGAAGGTTTTCTAAGAGATGCTATCTTGGAGTATGTCAATGAAAATAAGCAAATAACGCCATATCAGCATGACTTCATAAGGGATCGGTCATGTCATACTAATTTAATCAGTTTCTATGAGGAGGTAAGTTCTAGACTTGACAGCGGTGAATCAATGGATGTCGTATATCTGGACTTCTCCAAAGCATTTGACACTGTACCGCATAAAAGGTTAGTATATAAAATGAGAATGCTTGGACTGGGAGAAAACGTCTGTATTTGGGTAAGTAACTGGCTCAATGATAGAAAACAGAGGGTGGTTATTAAGGATACACACTCAGATTGGGTCACTGTCACTAGTGGGGTACCTCAGGGGTCAGTATTGGGCCCTATTTTCTTCAATATATTTATTAATGATTTTGTAGAAGGCTTGTACAGTAAAATATCAATTTTTGCAGATGACACTAAACTGTGTAACGTAATTTACACTGAAGAGGACAGTATACTACTACAGAGCGATCTGAATAGATTAGAGGCTTGGGCAGAGAAGTGGCAGATGAGGTTTAACACTGACAAATGTAAGGTTATGCACATGGGTAGGAATAATGCAAGGCACCCGTACATACTAAATGGTAAAACACTGGGTAACACTGACATGGAAAAGGACCTAGGAATTTTAGTGAACAGCAAACTAAGCTGTAGAAACCAGTGTCAGGCAGCTGCTGCTAAAGCTAATAAGATAATGAGTTTCATGAAAGGGGCATAGATGCCCGTGATGAGAACATAGTCCTACCATTTTACAAATCATTAGTCAGACCACACATGGAGTACTGTGTACAGTTCTGGGCTCCTGTAAACAAGGCAGACATAGCAGAGCTGGAGACAGTTCAGAGGAGGGCAAGTAAAGTAATAACTGGAATGGGGCAACTACAGTACCCTGAAAGATTATCAAAATTAGGGTTATTCACTTTAGAAAAAAGACGACTGAGGGGAGATCTAATAACTATGTATAAATATATCAGGGGTCAGTACAGAGATCTATCCCATCATCTATTTATCCCCAGGACTGTGACTGTGACGAGGGGACATCCTCTGCGTCTGGAGGAAAGAAGGTTTGTACACAAACATAGAAGAGGATTCTTTACAGTAAGAGCAGTGAGACTATGGAACTCTCTGCCTGAGGAGGTGGTGATGGTGAGTTTACTAAAAGAGTTCAAGAGGGACCTGGATGTATTTCTGGAGTGTAATAATATTACAGACTATAGCTACTAGAGAAGGGTCGTTAATCCAGGGAATTATTCTGATTGCCTGAATGGAGTCGGGAAGGAATGGGGGAAATTGGCTTCTACCTCACAGTTTGTTTGTTTTTTGCCTTCCTGAACTGGATGGACTGGATGGACAAATGTATTTTTTCGGCCTTATATACTATGGGCCAAATTTATCATTACTCTGACAGCTCACTCCACTTTCACATATGGCTAAAGTCAGTTTTAGCCAAGTCAGATTTATGATCGGCCCTTTAAGACTGTAATAAATGTGGTTTGACGGTAGCAGTTTATCCGTCAGTAAGCAGCTTTGCAAAAGTCCCACGTCTTTACGAAAAAGTCACATGTTCTATTAAAAAGTCGCATAAGATAAGCAGGGTCCTCATTGGAGTGAAATTGCGCATTTTTTGCGACTTTTTAGCGACTTTTTAAATAGTCTCAATAGTAAATCTGTCTAGAGATTCATTTACATAAGAAAACAAGCCCACTTTCAGAAAACTGGCGAGCATAGTGCAGAGCCAATAAAAGTCGCAAAATTTTGCGCAGTTTAAGCGATTGCGCAAAAATTTGCAACTTTTTCACTCCATTATTCTGACTTGAGCTAATGATAAATCTGGCCCTATGTTACTATGTTACTAAGAACACTATCATGTCTAGGATTAAAGAGCTGCCCAATTCAGCAAGAACTGTTGAGAGCCGGATCACTGATATGCCAAATAACATTAGGGAACAGCAAGCGACTGGTTTGAAAGACTGCACTGTGCTGGATGAAAGCGTGGACATTAATGATTTGCCTGGTTTGGCAATTGTGGCCAGATTCTGTGATTCTGCTGGAGTACAATAGGAGCTGTGCTGTTTGAAACCAATCTATGGCACAACAAAAGGTGATGACTTGGCTAAAACCTTTGCTGAACATTTTGAAAGGATTTCCGTTGATGTTAGAAAAATCTTTGCAATCACCACTGATGGCGCTCCCGCCATGGTGGGAAAACAAAAAGGATTTGCCAGATTAATTGCTCTTAAATTCCACTGCATTATACACCAGGAGAAGCTCTGTGCAGAGATGTCAAATATTGATCTTAATACTGTGATGGCAACAGTTGTGAAAATTGTGAATTTTCTGCGAGCGAGCTCTGCCTTGACTTATAGGCAATTACAATCGCTGCTTGAAGAAATGGAATGTGCATACAAAGATGTCCGGCTTCATTCCAATGTCAGATGGCTCAGTAGTGGAAGAGTGCTGGAGAGTTTTGTGACCTACAATGATGCAATTAGAGCCTTTCTTGCTGAGAAGAAGCAGCATTACCCAGAGCTGGAGGATTTCATGTGGCTTGAGAAACTTATGTTTCTGGCAGATATTATATCACACTTAAATGATCTCAATGTCTGCACACTGGACAGAGTGTCATGGGGCTGTTTGAAATTTGGAAGGCATTCACGTCCAAACTTAAAGTTTATGTGGAGGATACAGAAAAGGGGGCATTTCGCTACTTCAAACACTTGAGAGAGCTTTCCTCTCATCATTCAGTCAACACAGCTAACATTTCCATGTACATGAAAGAGCTTGAGTCCGAATTTTCCAGGAGATTCCAAGATTTTCCGAGATATGGGCCAATTTTTTCTTTTCTCATATCTCCAGACAAGTTTAATGTGACAGACATAGAGCTGTCAGTTTTTGAATGGGTAGAAACATAGAATGTGTCGGCAGATAAGAACCATTTGGCCCACTTGGGCATCGACGATTTGGAAATGCAACTGATTGACTTCCAGAGCTCATCTTTGGGGACAATTAAGTTCTGTGATCTGCGGACATCACTTGAAACATCCAGAGAGAATGCACAGTCCCTTTTCATGTGTTGGAAATCACTTCCACAGAAATTTGACTGAAGAAAATTGTATTTGCAATGCTGTCAGTCTTTGGGTCAACATATTCATGTGAGCAGATCTTCTCCCATATGAATGCTATCCTCTGCCCCTCACGAAACAGGCTTACTAATGACCATTCTGAAGCCTGTGTCCAACTGAAAGTCACCTCATATGAACCACAACTTGAGCGTCTTTGCAAAGAAAGTCAGGGACAAAGGTCACACTGAATGGTAAGTTAAGCTAATTATTATTATTATTATTTGCTTTATGTCACACACAGTTGGGGGGTGATTTATCTTATATACTCCTTTTATGATCCATGCCTGATTTTGCATGCATAAACCTTACTGTGTGGCCATACTCTAAGGCTGTTTTGGCAGATTGAGAATAGTTAGGGGAATGTAAAATAAAGGTATTAAAATGGTTTTCTGAGATATTTTTACTGATGAACTATCCTCTGGAGACGTCATCAATATATGATCGGTGGGGGTCTGTGTCACGGTCTATTATGTACGCCTTGACACTGTTGCCATGCTTGCTGTTGCCAGTGGCAACATGTTGCTGTTTTGGCATGTTGTGGCAGTGTCACAGGTGCGCCGTGAATTGCTGGCCACGCATGCTGTTGTCTGCGGCAACCTGTTGCCTTTTGCCTGTGTGTGCAATACCCCTTTAAGTAGTGTCTCCCTGCTGTGTGGTGTGTGTGGTTAATACTCTGGCTGGAGCAATGTGATGAGTTGGGTGTGGTCACTAGGTGCTTCTTATACCTGTGGCTTAAGGTCAGGAGTCAGTTGTACTCCAGCCTTGGTGTGCTGGAGTTATGCTCCTTGTCTGGTTGTTCCATCTTCCAGTGTGAGGGCCACCTAGTGGGACATCGATGTCTCCAGTGATGTCTTCCCATTTTATCCTCCATGTTCCCCTACCTTACCTGTGTGTATGTTTGGTGTGGGTTTATGTTCAGGGTTTGGTGTCTCGTCTTGTTGTTGTTACATGTCTGGTAAGTTGGCGTTTTATGTCCAGCATGTATGCAAGTCGTACCCTGTTAGTTGTGCCTCCGGAAGGGGGCTCCATGGTTTCCCGGAGGGGTGAACCAGAAGCCAAGTCTGGGTGCTGTTGCTGGAATGCTGGTTCCTGTGTGTCAGTAAGTACTGCATTTGCTTGGTGTTTGGATTGCAGTACGTTTGTATGGGTTCCAGTTTACCTTGGTGTGGTGTTTATCTGTCATTCCACTTGGCTTCCTTTCCCTGCTGCTAGGCCATTTGAGACTCCTGTTCATCCGTGTCTGGGAAGAACAGGTCGGCTCTCCCCTGCTCCTATGTGAGGGATTATCAGGGCGACTCAGGGCCAAACCGTCCTACCATCCAGGTCCGCTCATACGGTGAGGAGTTAGGGTGAGGATTAGGGACACTGTAGGAGGTGACCTGCTCCCTGATCCTGGCATCCTGGCCTAGCTGCTTCCCTATTATACCTTACATTGTACGGTGGGGGGTTTCCCCCACTCCCCACCGTGACAGTCTGACAACCGGGAACTCAGCCGATCAGCTGTTTGAGAAGGCACCAGCGCTCACAGTAAAGCCGCGGCCTTCTCTCTGCTCACAGTGCCATCCATTTCATAGTGGCTGTGCTTGGTATCACAGCTCAGCCCCCTTCCCATCAATGTGGCTGAGCTGTGCTAGGTCATGTGACCAATGAATGTCACGTCACATGGGCTAGGGAAAGCAGTGAGAAGGTTACTGTACTACTGCTAGTGCTGGTGTCTTCTCAAACATGTGACCAATGGGGATCCCGGGTGTGGGAACCCCATCGACCAGATACTGATGACCTATCCAGAGGATATGTCATCAGTAAAAATATGTTGGAAAACCCCTTTAAGTCTCCTTACACATTGTGGAGCTGAGTTATGTGTTTCCAATACCAGGGCATGAATTGGTGAATGGTCTGACAATGTTATGACTCCAGCTGAAGTGGAGATAATTCTGGAGTGTAGAAGTTTGTCTATGAGGATGAAGTAAATGCAGGTGCATATTTTATGTAGATGGGAGAAGCAAGTGAAATTCCCTTCCATTTAGTGTTGTATCTGCCAGATACAAATTGTGCTGATGAGCAAGGTGGATAAGAGGTCAAGGGCTTTGGCTGGTAGAGGAAGGTGTGGAATCTGTTCAGGGCCACGTTGTTATGTTTAGATCTCCCAGCACAATAAGTGAGCCTTTAATGAAAGAGGTGTGAGTTTTAAAGAAAGAGGTAAAGAATCTCAGTTGGCATGTGTTAGGGTGTATATTGTGGCAATAGTGTATAAAATGTTGTTAATAGCGCACACCAGTATGACAATGTGGCCATTTATATTAACCTTTTCGTCAATTAGGGAAAACGCTAGGATGTTTTTAAAGCTATGGTTACAATGCCTTTATTATTAAGGGCATGAAAAAAAAATATTCTGGGAAAATTCTTATGTTTAAGCCGAAAAGCATCACAGTGAAAAAGATGTGTTTCTTGAATACATATCAGCCGCAGATGTTTTCATTTCTTCACAAAAGAGATAGCATTTGAAAGGGGAATTAAGTCATTTTACATTAAGGGATGTAATTTAAAAAAAACTTTGTTGTCGCGGTTTGGGGGGGTAGCGGGAGTGAGGATGCGGTAGACCAGACGTATGTTGATATGATAGGCATTGTAGGTGACAGCGAATCACAAATGTATAGAAAGTTTGAGTGGCAGTACAAAATGTACAAATAACCATTGTACACATAAATGAGTTAAGCAAGAACAAATTAAGAAAGTTCCTTGTTATGTGCACAAGAAGGTTGGACCATTTACCGGGTACTAAGTTAAAGTACTTTTGGCAGTGATTACAGCCTCCAGTCTTCTTGGATATGATTATGATGCCAAAATTGCACACCTAGATTTTGGGATTTTCTGCCATTCTTCTCTGCAGATCCTCTCAACCTCTATCAGGTTGGATGAGGACTGGGTGGAGAACCATTCAGGTCTCTTCAGAGATGTTCAATAGGATTCAAGTCATGGCTTATGCTGGGCCTCAGAAGGACATTTACAGAGCTGTCCCTAAGCCACTCCTGTGTTGTCTTGGCTGTGTGCGTAGAATCATTGTCATGTTGGAGGGCAAACTATTTGGCCCAGTCTGGTTCAGAGAACCCTGAATCAGGTTTTGATTAAGAATATCTTTGTACTTTGCTCCATTCAGCTTTCCCTCAACCCTGACCAGTATGCTGTCCCAGCCGTTGAAAAAGACCCCCACAGCATGATGCTGTCAACACCATGCTTCACTGTAGGGATGGTAATGCGCAGGCGATAAACAGTGCCTGGTTTACTCAAGACATGACGCTTGAGGCCAAAAAGTTCTTGGTTTCATCAGAACACACCATCTTGTTTCTCACAGTCTGAGAGTCCTTTTTTTGCAAACTCCAGGCAGGCTTTCATGTATCTATTTTACTGAAGACAGGCTTCTTTCTAACCACTCTGCCATAAAGTTCAGATTGGTGAAATGCTGCAGGGACGGTTGGCCTTCTGCACACAGAATCTTGAGCTCAGCCAGAGTGACCATTAGTTTCTTGGCCACCCCTCTTAACAAGGTCCCATTTCCTTGATTACTTAGTTGGGGGGGCAGCAATAGGAAGAGTCCTGGTTGTTCCAAATTTCTTCCATCTAAGTATTATGGAGGCCAATGCACTCTAACTTTCAGTGCAGCAGAAATGTTTTAGTACCCTTCTTACAGACAATCCTATCTGTAAGCTCTACAGGCAATTCTTTCCTCCCCATGGCTTGGTTTTTGCTCTCATATGCATTGTCAGCTAAAAGATCTTACATAGACAGACATGGGTCTTTCCAAATCATGTCTAATCAATTGATTTTACCACAAGTATAGAAACATCTCAGAGGTGATCAACAGAAATGGGAGGCCACCAGAGCTAAATTCCAAGTGTAGTATCAAAGGATCCAAATCCTTATGTCCATGTGAAATATAGTTTTTTCTTTTGAATACATTTCACTTTCTTATTATAGGGTATTAAGTGCAGACTGCTGGGGGAAACAGATTTTTTTTGTTATTGTAGCACTACGCCACAACATAACAAAATGTGAAAAAGGGGAAGGGTCTGAAGACTTTCTTAAGGCATTGTAGGATCAATGCCAATCTAGGGCCAGGTTGCCAATATATCCAAAACATTTGGTAATGGAACTTGCTGGCATTATTTCTGTTGCTATCTACGAAATGTTTTACTTAGATGCTTCTTGAAAAAAATCAAACAAGCTCTTGGAATGATCTGTCTGTTGAAACTGGCCATACATATTAGTTGAATATGGGAGGAACAGCTAATATTATCAGGAACAGCCAATCATCTTGTGTATATGGGGGACTTCCAACTCTCTTCCAAAGTCATTTTAGCACAAGGCCTCAGCATAACAGAGTGTTCGAAAAGTGAAAAGGTATGAAGACTTTCCAAATGCATTGTAATTGTTTGAGAAGGTCACCCAGATCATTGTGGGAGTGAATTGTGTATATTCCATCCACTGTTACCATTAGGCCAAAAGGGAAAGGCCATCTAAGGCTAAATTTACATCACTTTTTGTCATACGTTTAACATATACAAAAAGATGTACACTTTAATCGATGCCTCAGACAGATACATACAGTGCCATACAGTGGCACCCGTCCACAGAGATTTTCACTGTAAAAGAAAATGTATACGTTAACATGCACTTTTTTTTTTTTGCCGGACTTTGCAGGATGGAAAAGCATAATTTGATCTGAAAAGTTCTTTCCAAGGATATGAGCAAATAGTTTCTTGATGAAATCTTTGATGGATTTGGGCAGGACCACTTCCTGAAGCTTTCCAACACCTCTACTCACGCTCCGTTATGGCATATGTCTTGGTTGATCTCAGTGAGGTCTTTACAGAGAGGCTCAAGAGCTTTCATCAGTACTCTTTGTAGAAGACACGGAGATATAGGGAGGTCCTTTGTTAATTAGCACATCATCTATATCCCTGTGTTCTTCACCAGAATTATCCTGAGAAGGTGAGTATGGTGGAGAGAGGTAATTTGGCACTCATCATAGAGCTTTATGTGATTTTCTCTAGTTGCATCCCTAGTTGTATCTGGATACCACTAATGTCTTTAGTTGTGTTGCCATATTTGACCATAGTAAGTAGAAGTAAGGTGGCCATTTGGTATAGACCATGGGCTTACATATATGGAAAGGCCAAATATCCTAATAAGTTGTCCTGCTCAGAAAAATAATGTGGATCTGACACTGGAGTGGTTCAATTGTGGTGTTTCTTGGATTTTACTTTGCTCCTCAAGGGTGTGTTCAGGAGACTGCATACTCTTCCAGTTGGTAGGTATGACCTCTGAACACCCACCAGGTGGCATCAGTAGACCAGGGACAACAGAAGGTCAAATTGTGAGGAATATAAAATAGTGATAGCAAGTTGATGCAATATCTATTACTTCTTGATAGAATTCTCCTCTCAGGGATTCGAAAAGGGTAGTTTGGACTTTAGCTGTAGTGGGAATCTGTGGTGTTATTAAGAAGATAGTCTTATTCCTTGTATTACCTGGTATCAAGCAGACGGTGTTATATACAGTAGCACTCAGCTCTATTAGTTTGGGGACACTGTGGTAGTGATGAGGGGTCAGCAGTTGTCCCTTATGGTTTAAGTAAGAGCAGGAGCTGAGCTTGAGATGTTGTGGTAAGGTAGCAGGTAAAACAGTACTGTCGATGTTTAAGTAGAGAAACTCTCCAGCAGGTGAGTACTACAAATGACACTAGAATCTAATTGATCCCAGTAAGGCTGTGAATAGTCCTAGGTCCATGCACAAGCACTCTCCCTACCTTCACTGCAGTGGTTTTTGAGATGTGTCCGATTGTCACTTTACGGGCTGGATTGTGGGCAGGTGGATGTCTGATCTGATGTGACTGTGGAGTTTAAAGTGTGCCATGTGGAGAAGGCACTAGTCATGTTATGCAGCGTGATCATAGCACTTTCTCCAAATAAGAATGTTCGTACCACAGAAGCATGCTGGTAAGATGGCCATCAATCAGGTTCTTGTTAATAGCCTCAATAGAAGAAGGATTCAAATGGTCACCCCCCCCCCATCTTCCCCAGTGGTATATTTTTAAGGCATCGTTTTTGGGTACATATATGGTAGTGTAGAAAGCCAAAAAAAAGCTATTCTGCCATAGTTTGTTTCATTTTATTTCTATAGTATCCACTATGCAAATAAATACAGAATATGAAGAAGAAAAACAGCTTTGTGATATATATAGTAGGTTTACAGGACTCCTAGGAGAGACAGTGAGAGTCCTGGTTACTCCACCCACCCACAGTGATTGACAACCTTGTTTACAAACACTGAGCTGTCAATCACTATGTGTGGGTGGAGTAATCAGGACTCTCACCCTCTCTCACCCTCTCTCCTAGAGTTCGGTTAGGAATTAGGGGCTATTCTGAATGTATAACAGTGCCTTCAGACGTGGCAGCTTTTGTTGCAGAAAATTTCTGCAACTGAAAATTAGTTCTATTCATTTGAATGGGAATTACAGAAAGTTCATGTGCTTTCTAATTAGTTTGAATGGGACTTACAGAAAATCCATGTGATTTCTGCCAAAACAACTTCATTTTTAGTCTGGAACAAAATCTGCTGTGTGTGAAGGCCCTTATATACATCCAAAATCTGTTTCTGACTTTGTGTAAATAGCCCCTAACTCTGCTTTTTATTTTGAAATCCTGCTCCAAATCATCTCTACCTATATATCACAGAGCTGTCCTCAGCAGCTCTGCATTAACTGGTATTTGTGATTTTATTAAATAAAGTGCTTTTCTCACTGCGAGGGTGTGGCTGTCAAAAAATAAACATGAGCACAATTGTACTTCCACATAAGCCGAGTAGACTAGATATGAAAATAATTGCATGGGAATTATTATATCAGATATCTCTCCGCATGTTGACACATTTGACCAATGATCTAACCTCTATATCAGAAATGAATTACATTATAGGCATTCACTCTAAAAGGTTAACTACTCTGTTATATACTTTTCCAGTGGAGATTTATGCATTTTGTTAGCCAGGTTAATTTAATAACGACCATTTTCATACATTGTAAGTAAAGCATAGAGGTCTTTATAGTTAAACGCTGTTGTCTAGCAAACATTACCATTTCATCTAATGCCCCCACATTTTTAATGCATCAAGAAAAAAAATATATGATTATCACATGAAACTGCTGGTCTCTCAATCACACAACACATTCTTTCTGCCTAGTTTTTTCAGTTACACATGTGCTGGGTATTATACATACAGGGAGTGCAGAATTATTAGGCAAATGAGTATTTTGACCACATCATCCTCTTTATGCATGTTGTCTTACTCCAAGCTGTATAGGCTCAAAAGCCTACTACCAATTAAGCATATTAGGTGATGTGCATCTCTGTAATGAGAAGGGGTGTGGTCTAATGACATCAACACCCTATATTAGGTGTGCATAATTATTAGGCAACTTCCTTTCCTTTGGCAAAATGGGTCAAAAGAAGGACTTGACAGGCTCAGAAAAGTCAAAAATAGTGAGATATCTTGCAGAGGGATGCAGCACTCTTAAAATTGCAAAGCTTCTGAAGCGTGATCATCGAACAATCAAGCGTTTCATTCAAAATAGTCAACAGGGTCGCAAGAAGCATGTGGAAAAACCAAGGCGCAAAATAACTGCCCATGAACTGAGCAAAGTCAAGCGTGCAGCTGCCAAGATGCCACTTGCCACCAGTTTGGCCATATTTCAGAGCTGCAACATCACTGGAGTGCCCAAAAGCACAAGGTGTGCAATACTCAGAGACATGGCCAAGGTAAGAAAGGCTGAAAGACGACCACCACTGAACAAGACACACAAGCTGAAACGTCAAGACTGGGCCAAGAAATATCTCAAGACTTTATGTTTTATGCACTGATGAAATGAGAGTGAGTCTTGATGGGCCAGATGGATGGGCCCGTGGCTGGATTGGTAAAGGGCAGAGAGCTCCAGTCCGACTCAGACGCCAGCAAGGTGGAGGTGGAGTACTGGTTTGGGCTGGTATCATCAAAGATGAGCTTGTGGGGCCTTTTCGGGTTGAGGATGGAGTCAAGCTCAACTCCCAGTCCTACTGCCAGTTTCTGGAAGACACCTTCTTCAAGCAGTGGTACAGGAAGAAGTCTGCATCCTTCAAGAAAAACATGATTTTCATGCAGGACAATGCTCCATCACACGCGTCCAAGTACTCCACAGCGTGGCTGGCAAGAAAGGGTATAAAAGAAGAAAATCTAATGACATGGCCTCCTTGTTCACCTGATCTGAACCCCATTGAGAACCTGTGGTCCATCATCAAATGTGAGATTTACAAGGAGGGAAAACAGTACACCACTCTGAACAGTGTCTGGGAGGCTGTGGTTGCTGCTGCACGCAATGTTGATGGTGAACAGATCAAAACACTGACAGAATCCATGGATGGCAGGCTTTTGAGTGTCCTTGCAAAGAAAGGTGGCTATATTGGTCACTGATTTGTTTTTGTTTTGTTTTTGAATGTCAGAAATGTATATTTGTGAATGTTGAGATGTTATATTGGTTTCACTGGTAAAAATAAATAATTGAAATGGGTATATATTAGTTTTTTTTTAAGTTGCCTAATAATTATGCACAGTAATAGTCCCCTGCACACACAGATATCCCCCTAAAATAGCTAAAACTAAAAACAAACTAAAAACTACTTCCAAAAATATTCAGCTTTGATATTAATGAGTTTTTTGGGTTCATTGAGAACATGGTTGTTGTTCAATAATAAAATTAATCCTCAAAAATACAACTTGCCTAATAATTCTGCACTCCCTGTACAGTTGCAAGAAAAAGTATGTGAACCCTTTGGAATGATATGGATTTCTGCACAAATTGGTCATAAAATGTGATCTGATCTTCATCTAAGTCACAACAATAGAAAATCACAGTCTGCTTAAACTAATAACACACAAAGAATTAAATGTTACCATGTTTTTATTGAACACACCATGTAAACATTCACAGTGCAGGTGGAAAAAGTATGTGAACCCTTGCATTTAATAACTGGTTGAACCTCATTTGGCAGCAATAACTTCAACCAAACGTTTCCTGTAGTTGCAGATCAGACGTGCACAGCGATCAGGAGCAATTCTTGACCATTCCTCTTTACAGAACTGTTTCAGTTCAGCAATATTCTTGGGATGTCTGGTGTGAATCGCTTTCTTGAGGTCATGCCACAGCTTCTCAATCGGGTTGAGGTCAGGACTCTGACTGGGCCACTCCAGAAGGCGTATTTTCTTCTGTTTAAGCCATTCTGTTGTTGATTTACTTCTATGCTTTTTGTCGTTGTCCTGTTGCAACACCCATCTTCTGTTGAGCTTCAGCTGGTGGACAGATGGCCTTAAGTTCTCCTGCAAAATGTCTTGATAAACTTGGGAATTCATTTTTCCTTTCGATGATAGCAATCCATCCAGGCCCTGACGCAGCAAAGCAGCCACAAACCATGATGCCCCCACCCCCATACTTCACAGTTGGGATGAGGTTTTGATGTTGGTGTGCTGTGCCTCTTTTTCTCCACACATAGTGTTGTGTGTTTCTTCCAAACAACTCAACTTTGGTTTCATCTGTCCACAGAATATTTTACTACTACTGATGTGGAACATCCAGGTGCTCTTGTGCAAACTGTAAACGTGCAGCAATGTTTTTTTTTTGGACAGCAGTGGCTTCCCTTTGTGGTATCCTCCCATGAAATCCATTCTTGTTTAGTGTTTTACGTATCGTAGATTTGCTAACAGGGATGTTAGCATATGCCAGAGACTTTTGTAAGTCTTTAGCTGACACTCTAGGATTCTTCTTCACCTCATTGAGCAGTCTGCGTTGTGTTCTTGCAGTCATCTTTACAGGACGGTAACTCCTAGGGAGAGTAGCAGCAGTGCTGAACTTTCTCCATTTATAGACAATTTGTCTTACCGTGGACTGATGAACAGCAAGGCTTTTGGAGATACTTTTATAACCCTTTCCAGCTTTATGCAAGTCAACAATTCTTAATCGTAGGTCTTCTGAGAGCTCTTTTGTGCGAGGCATCATTCACATCAGGCAATGCTTCTTGTGAAAAGCAAACCCAGAACTGGTGTGTGTTTTTTATAGGGCAGGTCAGCTGTAACCAACACCTCCAGTCTCATCTCATTCATTGGACTCCAGTTGGCTGACACCTCACTCCAATTAGCTCTTGGAGATGTCATTAGTCTAGGGGTTCACATACTTTTTCTACCTGCACTGTGAATGTTTACATGGTGTGTTCAATAAAAACATGGTAACATTTAATTCTTTGTGTGTTATTAGTTTAAGCAGACTGTGATTGTCTATTGTTGTGACTTAGATGAAGATCAGATCACATTTTATGACCAATTTGTGCAAAAATCCATATTATTCCAAAGGGTTCACATACTTTTTCTTGCAACTGTATAGTAAAGAACTGCATTATGTATGACTGCCTCAAATACTGACTTCAGGGGACACACTTTGATATGTTAAGACCATTGAAAATGGAGTCCGGTATCAATATTGTCAGCTGACTAACATGGGAACAGGGAGGTACTTTGGGGTTAGTTATAGTGCTGCAGCTAATGGCTACAAAATACATAATTGATTTTATGTTTAGCTTCCTCTCTAATATGGATTGGATTTAACTGGCTACTGTGGGCGTTACTGATTTCATTTGTATAGGTTTTTATACAAAAAAAAAACCATATGATAAGTTTTTATCATGACATTTATAGTTTGTGTCTCATTAAAGAAAAATTAATGAATTGCAAAGTAAATGTGAATTTTCCAAATTTAACACCTTTGAGAGTTTACTTTGGGACTGTTCTGTGCTCTAGATTTGATTGTAGACTACAGTGTTGACCTGTGGTGAATTGGACTACAGGAAGAAAATATTCTAAGGACTGACCATGTGGTTGCAAAGAACAAGTGTATATGTATTTTTCCTTATTGTATTAATGGTAGACAGAGGTCTAAAAAAAACTTAAAAGGGTTCTCCAGTTTTTTAGCACTATTTTGGCTCCCCTCGCTTCCCCACAGGACTTGTGAAGAGAAGCATACTTACCCGCTCCTACCTAAACAGTTTCAGGTTTTATGGTCCAAAACTGCATTTATTACATTCTAGTCCCTGCTTGTAAACTTATGTCATGGGCGGGGGTCACCTATCTATCATTGCTGACAGTCATTGGCTGATGTGTCCCCCCAAGCTGGAGAACCCCTTTAAATTAGCCCAGCATCAGGTGGCTTGCTAAACTATACGGACCATTTTATTTTGTCAGACTCTGTCAGGTCCTCTGATTCTTTGGTGAGTCAGTTCAACCCTGATAACCTTATTCTTTTTAGGGTCCATTCACACGTCCGTGGTGTATTGCGTATCCGCAAATTGCAGATCCGCTATACACCCGGCCAGCACCCCCCATAGAACAGCTTATTCTTGTCCGCAATTGAGGACAAGAATAGGACATGTTCTATTTTTTTGCGGAGCTGCGGCCCGGAAGTTTGGGCCGTAGCCCGGAAGTTCAGGGTCGCGCTCCGGAAATGCGGATGCAGAGAGCACATAGTGTGCTCTCCGCATCCCGTTTTGCCCCATTGAGAATGAATGGGTCCGCACCCGTTCCCGATATATTGCGGAACGGATGCTGACCCATTTGCGGACGTGTGACCCTTATTAGAACACAGAAGAAATATAACAAGGTCTGTACAACGCAGGTGGTCACTCACATAAGGCAAATGGCAAATGCTCCACTGACAGATTCACTCTGGCGCACAAGAAAGGCTCCATCGCGTCCATCTCGTATCAATAGCTGCTCTGCATAGGCTTGGCTTAATTCTGCATGGTACCAACATTCACACATGCTCTTTGTGTGCTTTAAAATTACTAAAAGTTCTAAAATATAAATAAAATAAAGTATAAAAGCATTATAATACAGGCTTAACTAATATTTCTGAAAGCACCATCAGGCTGGCTAGTCCTATTAGCTGATAACATATGTTTATCCTTATAGTATATGATTGAACGGGTTATATCTTTAATTGTACACCTCTTTTACATATCCTAGATAACTGTTTCAATGATCTTACAGATTCTAGCATTTTCCATGCAACAGCTCTGAAATTAACATCTTAATCCAAATTAGATTTTCAAACAAATTAATAAAATAAAAGGAATTTTATCTGAAATGTCACAAAGTAAGCGTCATCTATTACTCTATTGGATAGAGGATTGTTAAAGGGATTCTGTCACCAGGATTTCACTTACTGAGCTGTTAACATCACCACATCAGTCTCCATGATTTATATTACAATATACTAGTATTACTGCCCTGTGTCTTGTACTTTGTCTATAAAATCGCTTCTATTAATATGCAAATTACCTAAATAAGGTTGGAGCCCAGCCGCACCCCTTCTCCTTGAGCCCAGCACTGCCCCACTACTAATTTATTCACTCCTTATCGCCAACCTCATATGCCTGGTTCGCCGTAATCTCGCGCATGCGCTGTGGATAGACCTGTCATCGCCCGCGTGGTGTCCTGGCATTGGCCTCACAGAAGACATTGGTCTTTCCAAGGCGCATGCGCGAGATTACGGCGCACCAGGCATATGAGGTCGGCGATGAGGAGTGAATAAATTAGCAGTGGGGTGATGCTGGGCTCAAGGAGAAGGGGTGCGACTGGGCTCCAACGAACAGAGGGACAGCCCCTTGGGCTCCTTATTTAGGTAAATTGCATACTAATAAAAGCAATTTTATAGACAAATTACAAGACACAGGGCAGTAATACTGGTATATTGTAATATAAATCATGGAGACTGATGTGGTCATTTTAACAGCTCAGTAAGTGAAATCCTCGTGACAGAATCCCTTTAAAGCCCCATCCCAACATTACTGAGCATTCAATGAAAACTTTTTAATGACGGTCTTTATTCAGGCCTCTTGGAAAATTTCCATCTGAACACAGGCATGAAATAAAAGCTTAGAGTAAAGTTTACTTACTTCATTAGAGTCCTCTAACTACATCCAAAACAGCAAAAGCCAGTTTGGACTAAATGTGAAATGCCTGTTTTTCAAATCTGACCTCTGTCACTTTATCTGGTAATAATTCTTGAACACTTTAACTGATCCAAACGATTCTAAGAATGTTTTCTCGTGACACATCGTACTTCATGTTAATGGAGAATTTGAGTGGATATGTTTTACCTTTATGTATAAATCAAATCCAAAATTTACTGAAAATTAGCAATTTTCTAAATTTGAATTTGTCTGATTTTAAGACAATTAGTGATTCCTTGTAAAATAGTTATTAAATAAGGGCCCTTTCACACTTGCGTTCTTTTCTTCCGGCATAGAGTTCCGTCGTCGGGGCTCTATGCCGGAAGAATCCTGATCAGTTTTATCCTAATGCATTCTGAATGGAGAGAAATCCGTTCAGGATGCATCAGGATGTCTTCAGTTCCGGACCGGAATGTTTTTTGGCCGGAGAAAATACCGCAGCATGCTGCGCTTTTTGCTCCGGCCAAAAATCCTGAACACTTGCCGCAAGGCCGGATCCGGAATTAATGCCCATTGAAAGGCATTAATCCGGATCCGGCCTTAAGCTAAACGTCGTTTCGGCGCATTGCCGGATCCGACGTTTAGCTTTTTCTGAATGGTTACCATGGCTGCCAAGACGGTAAAGTCCTGGCAGCCATGGTAAAGTGTAGTGGGGAGTGGGGGAGCAGCATACTTACCGTCCGTGCGGCTCCCCGGGCTCTCCAGAATGACGTCAGGGCGCCCCACGCTCATGGATGACGTGATCGCATGGACACGTCATCCATGCGCATGGGGCGCTCTGACGTCATTCTGGAGCGCCCCGGGAGCCGCACGGACTGTAAGTATACTGCTCCCCCGCTCCCCACTACTACTATGGCAGTCAGGACTTTAATAGCGTCCTGGCTGCCACAGTAACACTGAACGCATTTTGAAGACGGATCCGTCTTCAAATGCTTTCAGTTCACTTGCGTTTTTCCGGATCCGGCGTGTAATTCCGGCAAATGGAGTACACGCCGGATCCGGACAACGCAAGTGTGAAAGAGCACTAACATTCTCCATATGTCTACTCTATGTTGGCATCATTTTGTAAATTTCATTGTATTTAAAGGGAACCTGTCACCAGGATTTTGGGTATAGAGCTGAGGACATGGGCTGCTAGATGGCCGCTAGCACATCCGCAATACCCAGTCCCCATAGCTCTGTGTGCTTTTATTGTGTATAAAAACCGATTTGATACATATGCAAATTAACCTGAGATGAGTCAGAGCTTGAAAATATGACTCTTCTCTGGTCACACAAGTAAGATATGACTCTTTTATGTTAATTTGCATATGTATCAAATTGAGTTTTTTACACAATAAAAGCACACAGAGCTATGGGCCTGGATATTGTGGATGTGCTAGTGGCCATCTTGCAACCCATGTCATCAGTTCTATACCCCAAATCCCGGTCACAGGTTCCCTTTAAGGACCAATTCAGTCCTAAAGTGACTTTAAAGGACTTACATAATAGAAACCACCCAAAGATTACTGCATTTTAGAAACTACACCCCTTAATTTATTCAAAACTGATTTTACACCGAAGAAAGCAAAATGGAGGTGAAATCTAAAAAAATTATTTTTTTGTGCAGATTTTAAATTTTAGTCAATTTTTCCTGTAATACAGCAAAGGTTAACAACAAAATAAACCTCAATATTTATTACCCTGATTTTGCAGTTTACATAACATGTCACATTTGAAGAGACCCTGTTACCCCTAGAGAGGAAACCCCAAAAAGTGACCCCATTTTGTAAATTACACCCCTCAAGGAATTGATCGAGGGATGAATTGAATGCTTTGACCCAACAAGCATTTCGTAGAATTTAGAAACACTTGGATTTGAACATTAAAAGTTACATTTTATTTCCAATAAAATGTTGCTTTAGCCCCAAATTTTCTCAAGGCAAAACAGCAAAAAATGCACCCACAATTTTTTTATACGCATTTTTTCCTGAAGACAGCAACACATATGTGGTCATAAACTGCTATTTGGGGGCACTGCAGCGTTCAAAAGGGAAGGAGCGGCATCAGGATTTTCTAACATGGAATTTGCTGAAATTGTTTTTAGGGGCCATTTATTTTTTCACCAATGAAGCTGTGCGAGGGCTTGTTTTTTGCAAGACAAGCTGTAGTTTTTATTGGTATTGGGGTTAATATGTCTATTTTATCACTTTTTATACCACTGTTTGGGAGGTGAGGTGGGCAAAAATTGCAATTCTGTCAGTGTTTTTTATCTTAATTTTTTATAGGGTTCCTCATATATGATAATTTTATTCTGTGCTTTGATAAGGTTATGGTGATACCAAATTTATATATTTTTTCATGTTTTACTACTTTTTTAGCATAAAATCACTTTTATATTAAAAATAAATATTTTGCATCGCCATATACTAACATCCATAACATTTTTCTTTTTTTCACTAATGTAGCTGTGTGAGGGCTTGTTGACCTGTCATTTTTATTGGTATCATTTCGGAGTACATATTTTTTTGATCACTTTTTATACCATTTTTTGGGAGGTTAGGTAGGCAAAAATTGCAATTCTGTCAGTGTTTTTTTTTTTTTTCATGGGGTTCCTCATGTAGTACATATGATATGATAATTTTATTCCATGGTTTGATATAGTTATCTTGATACCAAATTTATATAGTTTTACGTTTTACTAGTTTTTCATCATAAAATCACTTTTCTATTAAAAATATTATATTTTGCATCGCCATATACTAACACCAATAACATTTTTATTTTTGCACCAATGTAGCTGTGTGAGGGATTTTTTTTTGTGTGACCGGCTGTAGTTTTTATTGAACTCATTTTGGGATACATATGACTTTTTGATCACTTTTTATTAAATTTTTTTGAGGAGATGAGGAGACAAAAACAGAATTTTTGTCATTGTATTTTAATGGCATTCACCATACGGGATTAGTATCATTATACTTTTATAGATCAGGTTGTCACAGACGCGGCAATACCAATTATGTGTAGTTTATTTTTTCATTTTTTAATCAATTATAAATGAGTAGATAAGGATAAAGGAAATTTACTTTATTTTTTTAATTTATTTATTTAAATTTAATATACGGTAATTCTTATTACATTTTTTTTTTACATGTTGGATCTTCAAGACCCTCAGGGTCGGTCAGGCTTAGATATATGGCAAGCCTGGATGACTTTCTAAGGCTTTTGTTTGCCATGGTAACCATCGGCCTGATGAAGGAGAAAGGGAGCCCCATTTCTCTGTTAACCCCATAGATGCTATGGGTGGCTACTGACCATGGCATCTAAAGAGCTAAATAGCTGGAATCGGTGCCAGCACCGATTTAGGTTGCTGAAGCAGAGTGTCAGCTGTATGTTACAGCTGACACTTGCTGCTGATGGCGGCAGCTCTATTCCTGAGCCGGCCATCGCATACATACGTGGGACTGCATGGGAGCAGCAGGGGCACTCTGCTTCAGCAGGGACATCGGGGGCAGCATTTACAAGGGACATCGGGGGCACAAAGAGGACAATGGCGATTTCAGGCTCTGATTTCCAGAGTGGAGATCAGAGCCTGAAAGCAGCATTTACACTGCCTAAGCTCTGATTGGTTAGGATGCAGAGACTAACCAATCAGAGCAATCACTGGCAAGGGACCACTCTGATTGGGCCCTTGCTGGCTTCTCCCATGTCTCTGCTCTCCGTGAGAGCAGAGACTCCAGGGCTGTGACACTTTATAGTGTCACAGCCCCAGTTAACAGTATGGATGTAACTGTACATCTGAGTGTGGTAAATTACCTGCAATCTGGACATAGAGTTAAATCCAAATGTGGCAAGGGGTTTATTAGCACATGTGTAAATAAATATTTACATATATTGTAGTTTGTATTTTGCATTTTTTGGAGGTGTAGAAACTCCTAGTCTGAATGTGCCTTTATTTCCATCTACAGGCAGCATTCTGGTGCACATGTGAGGCCCGGGCTATATCAGCCAGTCTTGGGTGGGGCTCAGAGCTCGCTGCCTCCTCCCATTGTATGCATGGTCACATGCTGGAGGTTACTGGGAGATTGCTTTGAGTCGGACCTTGCGCTCCTGTAATTCGCCCACTGGCTCCTGGTATTGCCCACATGGCCCAGGTAGGTTTAGCGGTAGGTCCCGAGCTACTTGAGAAACCTTGGCGCGGTGCTCGGGCTCAGACATGTCCTCACGTAGGACATGTTGGCTAATCTCTCAATTTTAACACAAGTTTAAAGGGCTTAGTAAGACCTGCAGAGTGCACCTGTCTTTGTTTTTGTTATATTATATACACTCACCTAAAGAATTATTAGGAACACCATACTAATACGGTGTTGGACCCCCTTTTGCCTTCAGAACTGCCTTAATTCTGCGTGGCATTGATTCAACAAGGTGCAGATAGCATTCTTTAGAAATGTTGGCCCATATTGATAGGATAGCATCTTGCAGTTGATGGAGATTTGAGGGATGCACATCCAGGGCACGAGGCTCCCGTTCCACCACATCCCAAAGATGCTCTATTGGGTTGAGATCTGGTGACTGTGGGGGCCATTTTAGTACAGTGAACTCATTGTCATGTTCAAGAAACCAATTTGAAATGATTCGAGCTTTGTGACATGGTGCATTATCCTGCTGGAAGTAGCCATCAGAGGATGGATACATGTTCTCATTCTGTTTACGCTAAATTAGGACTCTACCATTTGAATGTCTCAACAGAAATCGAGACTCATCAGACCAGGAAACATTTTTCCAGTCTTCAACAGTCCAATCTTGGTGAGCTCGTGCAAATTGTAGCCTCTTTTTCCTATTTGTAGTGGAGATGAGTGGTACCCGGTGGGGTCTTCTGCTGTTGTAGCCCATCCGCCTCAAGGTTGTGCGTGTTGTGGCTTCACAAATGCTTTGCTGCATACCTCGGTTGTAACGAGTGGTTATTTCAGTCAACGTTGCTCTTCTATCAGCTTGAATCAGTCGGCCCATTCTCCTCTGACCTCTAGCATCCACAAGGCATTTTTGCCCACAGGACTGCCACATACTGGATGTTTTTCCCTTTTCACACCATTCTTTGTAAACCCTAGAAATGGTTGTGCATGAAAATCCCAGTAACTGAGCAGATTGTGAAATACTCAGACCGGCCTGTCTGGCACCAACAACCATGCCACGCTCAAAATTGCTTAAATCACCTTTCTTTCCCATTCTGACATTCAGTTTGAAGTTCAGGAGATTGTCTTGACCAGGACCACACCCCTAAATGCATTGAAGCAACTGCCATGTGATTGGTTGACTAGATAATTGCATTAATGAGAAATAGAACAAGTGTTCCTAATAATTCTTTAGGTCAGTGTATACTGTTTATCACATCCACACATTTGCTATCCTGTGTAGGATGTCCATTGTGGTACTTGTGGTCCACTGCAGGCATCCTCCATTGTATGCATTTTTGCTGGGGATTGCCATTAGCAGCGGACCACAAGTGCAGGATCTGTCCCCCCGGTATAGATGCACCACTGCATATGGGGTTGAGCACTTCCTGCTTTTTAATACCACGCCAATTTGTCGTTTTGTAAACAAATATTTCCATTATTTTAACCACTTAAGGACCACAGGTTTATACCCCCCTAAAGACCAGGCCCTTTTTTACAAATCGGCACTCCACAACTTTAGCGATTTATTGCTCGGTCATGCAACTTACCACCCAAATGAATTTTACCTCCTTTTCTTCTCACTAATAGAGCTTTCATTTGGTGGTATTTCAGTGCTGCTGCCATTTTTACTTTTTTTGTTATTAATCGAAATCTAACGATTTTTTTGCCAAAAAAATGACATTTTTCACTTTCAGTTGCAAAATTTTGCAAAAAAAACGACATCCATATATAAATTTTTCTCTAAATTTATTGTTCTACATGTCTTTGATTAAAAAAAAATGTTTGGGTAAAAAAAAAAAATGGTTTGGGTAAAAGTTATAGCGTTTACAAACTATGGTACAAAAATGTGAATTTCCGCTTTTTGAAGCAGCTCTGACTTTCTGAGCACCTGTCATGTTTCCTGAGGTTCTATAATGGCTAGACAGTACAAACACCCCACAAATGACCCCATTTCAGAAAGTAGACACCCTAAGGTATTCGCTGATGGGCATAGTGAGTTCATAGAACTTTTTATTTTTTGTCACAAGTTAGCGGAAAATGATGATTTTTTTATTTTTCTTACAAAGTCTCATATTCCACTAACTTGTGACAAAAAATAAAAACTTCCATGAACTAACTATGCCCATCAGCGAATACCTTGGGGTGTCTTCTTTCCAAAATGGGGTCACTTGTGGGGTAGTTATTCTGCCCTGGCATTCTAGGGGCCCAAATGTGTGGTAAGGAGTTTGAAATCAAATTCTGTAAAAAATGACCAGTGAAATCCGAAAGGTGCTCTTTGGAATATGGGCCCCTTTGCCCACCTAGGCTGCAAAAAAGTGCCACACATGTGGTATCGCCGTACTCAGGAGAAGTTGGGGAATGTGTTTTGGGGTGTCATTTTACATATACCCATGCTGGGTGAGATAAATATCTTGGTCAAATGCCAACTTTGTATAAAAAAAATGGGAAAAGTTGTCTTTTGCCAAGATATTTCTCTCACCCGGCATGGGTATATGTAAAATGACACCCCAAAACACATTCCCCAACTTCTCCTGAGTACGGAGATACCAGATGTGTGACACTTTTTTGCAGCCTAGGTGGGCAAAGGGGCCCATATTCCAAAGAGCACCTTTCGGATTTCACTGGTCATTTTTTACAGAATTTGATTTCAAACTCCTTACCACACATTTGGACCTCTAGAATGCCAGGGCAGTATAACTACCCCACAAGTGACCCCATTTTGGAAAGAAGACACCCCCAGGTATTTCGTGATGGGCATAGTGAGTTCATGGAAGTTTTTATTTTTTGTCACAAGTTAGTGGAATATGAGACTTTGTAAGGAAAAAAAAATAAAAAAATCATCATTTTCCGCTAACTTGTGACAAAAAATAAAAAATTCTAGGAACTCGCCATGCCCCTCATGGAATACCTTGGGGTGTCTTCTTTCCAAAATGGGGTCACTTGTGGGGTAGTTATACTGCCCTGGCATTTTCCAGGGGCCCTAATGTGTGGTAAGTAGGTAAATGACCTGTGAAATCCTAAAGGTGCTCTTTGGAATGTGGGCCCCTTTTCCCACCTAGGCTGCAAAAAAGTGTCACACATGTGGTATCGCCGTATTCAGGAGAAGTTGGGCAATGTGTTTTGGGGTGTCTTTTTACATATACTCATGCTGGGTGAGAGAAATATCTCAGCAAAAGACAACTTTTCCCATTTTTTTATACAAAGTTGGCATTTGACCAAGATATTTATCTCACCCAGCATGGGTATATGTAAAATGACACCCCAAAACACATTGCCCAACTTCTCCTGAGTACGGCGATACCAGATGTGTGACACTTTTTTGCAGCCTAGATGCGCAAAGGGGCCCACATTTCTTTTATGAGGGCATTTTTAGACATTTGGATCCCAGACTTCTTCTCACGCTTTAGGGCCCCTAGAATGCCAGGGCAGTATAAATACCCCACATGTGACCCCATTTTGGAAAGAAGACACCCCAAGGTATTCAATGAGGGGCATGGCGAGTTCATAGAATTTTTTTGGGCACAAGTTAGCGGAAATTGATTTTATTTATTTTTTTCTCACAAAGTCTCCCTTTCCGCTAACTTGGGACAAAAATTTCAATCGTTCATGGACTCAATATGCCCCTCACGGAATACCTTGGGGTGTCTTCTTTCCGAAATGGGGTCACATGTGGGGTATTTATACTGCCCTGGCATTCTAGGGGCCCTAAAGCGTGAGAAGAAGTCTGGAATATAAATCTCTAAAAAATTTTACGCATTTGGATTCCGTGAGGGGTATGGTGAGTTCATGTGAGATTTTATTTTTTGACACAAGTTAGTTGAATATGAGACTTTGTAAGAAAAAATGTCTGAATGGAGCCTTACAGGGGGGTGATCAATGACAGGGGGGTGATCAATGACAGGGGGGTGATCAGGGAGTCTATATGGGGTGATCACCCCCCTGTCATTGATCACCCCCCTATAAGGCTCCATTCAGATGTCCGTATGTGTTTTGCGGATCCGATCCATGTATCCGTGGATCCGTAAAAATCATACGGACATCTGAATGCAGCCTGACAGGGGGGGTGATCAATGACAGGGGGGGTGATCAATGACAGGGGGGTGATCAGGGAGTCTATATGGGGTGATCACCCCCCCCCTGGAAGGCTCCAGGGAGACGCCTGTATGTGTTTTGCGGATCCGATCCATCTATCAGTGGATCCGTAAAAATCATGCGGACGTCTGAATGGAGCTTTACAGGGGGGTGATCAATGACAGGGGGTAATCAATGACAGGGGGGGTGATCAGGTAGTCTATATGGGGTGATCACCACAGTCATTGATCACGCCCCTGTAAGGCTCCATTCAGACGTCCGTATGCGTTTTGCGGATCCGATCCATCTATCAGTAGATCCGTAAAAATCATGCGTACATCTGAATGGAGCTTTACAGGGGGGTGATCAATGACAGGGGGGTAATCAATGACAGGGGGGTGATCAGGGAGTCTATATGGGGTGATCACCACAGTCATTGATCACGCCCCTGTAAGGCTCCATTCAGACGTCCGTATGCGTTTTGCGGATCCGATCCATCTATCAGTGGATCCGTAAAAATCATGCGGACATCTGAATGGAGCTTTACAGGGGGGTAATCAATGACAGGGGGGTAATCAATGACAGGGGGGTGATCAGGGAGTCTATATGGGGTGATCACCACAGTCATTGATCACGCCCCTGTAAGGCTCCATTCAGACGTCCATATGCGTTTTGCGGATCCGATCCATCTATCAGTGGATCCGTAAAAATCATGCGGACGTCTGAATGGAGCTTTACAGGGGGGTGATCAATGACAGGGGGGTAATCAATGACAGGGGGGTGATCAGGGAGTCTATATGGGGTGATCACCACAGTCATTGATCACGCCCCTGTAAGGCTCCATTCAGACGTCCATATGCGTTTTGCGGATCCGATCCATCTATCAGTGGATCCGTAAAAATCATGCCGACGTCTGAATGGAGCTTTACAGGGGGGTGATCAATGACAGGGGGGTAATCAATGACAGGGGGGTAATCAATGACAGGGGGGTGATCAGGGAGTCTATATGGGGTGATCACCACAGTCATTGATCACGCCCCTGTAAGGCTCCATTCAGACGTCCGTATGCGTTTTGCGGATCCGATCCATCTATCAGTGGATCCGTAAAAATCATGCGGACGTCTTAATGGAGCTTTACAGGGGGGTAATCAATGACAGGGGGGTGATCAGGGAGTCTATATGGGGTGATCACCACAGTCATTGATCACGCCCCTGTAAGGCTCCATTCAAACGTCCGTATGCGTTTTGCGGATCCGATCCATCTATCAGTGGATCCGTAAAAATCATGCGGACATCTGAATGGAGCTTTACAGGGGGGGAATCAATGACAGGGGGGTGATCAGGGAGTCTATATGGGGTGATCACCACAGTCATTGATCACGCCCCTGTAAGGCTCCATTCAGACGTCCGTATGCATTTTGCGGATCCGATCCATCTATCAGTGGATCCGTAAAAATCATGCGGACGTCTGAATAGAGCTTTACAGGGGGGTAATCAATGACAGGGGGGTAATCAATGACAGGGGGGTGATCAATGACAGGGGGGTGATCAGGGAGTCTATATGGGGTGATCAGGGGTGATCAAGGGTGAATAAGGGGTTAATAAGTGACAGGGGGGGGTGTAGTGTAGTGGTGCTTGGTGCAACATATTACTGAGCTACCTGTGTCCTCTGGTGGTCGATCCAAACAAAGGGGACCACCAGAGGACCAGGTAGCAGGTATATTAGACGCTGTTATCAAAACAGCGTCTGATATACCTTTCAGGGGTTAAAAAAAACACATCTCCAGCCTGCCAGCGAACGATCGCCGCTGGCAGGCTGGAGATCCACTCTCTTACCTTCCGTTCCTGTGAGCGCGCGCGCCTGTGTGCGCACGTTCACAGGAAATCTCGGCTCACGTGAGATGACGCCAATCGGCGTTAGCGTAGCCTGGGGGAGCCGCCGCAATGACGCCTTTCGGCGTTACAGTTGCGGAAAGTGGTTAAGACCTTTTTTCAACATATTACCAATAATAATTCCAAAGCTACGTAAATGGTCTCTTCTGGACAATGAAACGTCTCTCACTTGTTCCTGGGCTACCTGTACTGAAAGCTTCTAATTTATCATACTTACCTTCAGTGGAAATTTGGTTCCTAGCTGTGGAGATACACTCATGTCCATACCATAAAGGTTATGTACATTCAGTCTCCATAGGCACTGCAGTATATTGGAACCTCGGATACTCTAGAGCTGTGATGCAAACCTTCGGCACTCTAGCTGTGGTAAAACTACAACTCCAAAGATGAACATTTGCTTGGCTGTTCTCAGAACTCCATAGAAATTAATGGAGCATGCTGGGGGTCGTAGTTTCACTACAGCTGGAGTGCCGGAGGCTAGCCATTACTGCTAGTGCGACAGTCTGATCCTGTGGACTTGTGTCACACATACAGTCAACACATTACCCAGGATCTTAGTGAACGTCCACTAATATATGGTAGACTACCATCAGCAATCATCACGGAGAACTAAATAAGAGAGAGTTTTTAAATCCCTACAAGCAATCCTCATTTACATCTCCAAAGATACTCTATTACTTCTAAGTAACGCTTCAAAAATAAAACTGAGAACCAGGTACTGCTGCCTGTATGGTTGGAGGATGACGACAGAGTAAATCCACTGGGATTTAACCTGTGTTCCCATAATACTGTACATCTGCTGTATACAGTATATGCATAGAGCTATAAATATACAATACATGGTTCTCATCATTGTTTTTGCTTAGTTTATGTTAGGAACACTTGGCACACTGCCTGCTTATATGGAAAATCCCGATCAGACAGTAGAATGATGTCACATATGTTTAGATTTAGTCTTAGGTCAGTTTATATGCTCTCTGAGCCATAAAACCCCACTTTATGAACACATGGTCCCCATTACATTACTCAGAGTGATAGATGATAAACATATCTCTTATGTCATACATGCAAACACGGGTACATGTGCATGTTTATGTTAATTTGATATATTATATATATATTATTTTATAATTTTATATTTATTTTTATTACTACAATTATGTTCATTATTCTTTTTATGCTTTGTTCATTTCGGGAATTTCAAGTTTTCTTGGAGTTTTATTAACAGTCCGTAAGAAGTAGTAGTAATACAGCTGTAAACCTGGTAATCTACATCTAAGCTATACATCCATCAAAGGGATTGCAGTTTATAAGAAATATACAATAATACATTATATTCCATCATCTGAAGTAGGCAAGAATTATCATGCATTAGGTGTAAGGCTGGTTTCCATGTGCTCTGCTGTTATTTCTGAATAACAAGGAACACACTAAAGGTGGATTTACACCCTACAATTGTTGGGCAGATTATTGGGAAAAAACATTAGTTTGAACGCTTGTTCCCGATAATCTGCAAATGTGCTGCCGATCACCCGATGTATGAGTGATTTCCTCGTTTATGTGATGATCTTTCATGCAGCACATTAAATCATTGTCTCTGGGCAGCAGATCGTGCTGTGTGAACAACCATCTACTGGCCAGAAACAATGACTCTGTATTTGGTGGAGGAGATTGCAGCAGATAAATGCAGCTCTTTCCTCCACTGACGAGCAGGCAGTTGTCGGGAAGGAGCGGTCTCTTCCGGATAATTGCCTGCCTGGACGCATGTATGCGCCTTAATGGTAAATTTGATTTGCATTTGAAATATATATTTTAGTACAGACTAAATACCGTCCAAGTGTCCCCTAGACAGTCCCTAATTCTGAACCAAATTCCCCTGTGTGTATTTCTTCTTAAATGTCCCTCTTTGATTGGATAAATACACTTGCATGAATACATCTGCTATATTGCTGCAGAAAGTATCTGTTTGGTTGCACAGTAGAAATGGAATATAGACAAACCATGTGATATACTGATCAGACCATGCAGACTTATTCCAGTGTATTTAATAAAGGGCAGCACTGCAGTGTAATCGCATATAGGTCTAGTAATACATGTACAAGCCATATCTTAGCGCTTGCAGTTTCTGCTCTCTCCTTGTATTTGCAGGCACGAGACATTGCAGTGTCACAGCTAATGCCAACTTATCCTATTTATATAACATCAGCTATAAGAACGGTAGAACATATGCAGACAGAGAAATCCATGACCCATATCACTGGCTATGCTGTGTAGAGTATAAATGGCTGCAGCTAATGTAACGCTGGAGAATTGATAAATGCTCACCTGTTAGTATTGGTTTATAGCTGTATACCGAATATACTCACCCCACTGCTTGTGTAGCAGTAAAGGCATGGTATTAAGGAGGATAGTCGGAAGGAAGCCATAAGGCGTCTCTGAACCCACAGACCTGTGGCTTTAGCTGAAACACAAGACTGTGCAGTAAGATCTTAGATTAGGGAGTTAATTAACCATGCACAAGGCAAAGACACACAAGAGGAAGATTACTGGTAGACAGCACACACAGCAATGGTGAAGATGTCTCCTGAAGTATATATGCATATACAGTATACATCTCTCTCTCTCTCTCTATATATATATATATATATATATATATATATTTCTTTTACTTGATTTCAGAGTCCTCACCATGACTTTCACACCGTAGTTGAGATTTCATAGGGTTTTATCATCGGCGTTGTCTACACAACTATTCAATAAAATTTCACAGAATCTGTTTGTATGGTCACAAAGGGGCACATTTCTTTAATAAAGGCCCTGTGCTGGAGGTGGATCCGCCGAAGTTATGAAGAGGCGCTGGCCTTTCTATAACTTTGGCGCATCAATCGCCAGTTCTAAATGTAAGACAGCTTCCCTGCAGACTTACATTTAGACCATTTTCTACTCCTAAAACAGGCGTAGAAAATTATGACTGAGATGGGTCTGCCAGCCAGTCCACATTTTTAGAACTGGCATGCGCAGGGTGAAGTCGCAGATAGAGGCGCAACTAACCGTTGTGCCACCATCTGCGCCTGAAATGCAACTAATTTAGGTGTATTTCAGTACAGTAAATGACTCCAAAGTTTTTTTAGGATGGGATGATTTAGAGTACGTTGACTCGTTCAGGATTTTCCACTTTTTTTAGGTAGCCATATTTTTTAAAACATGGTATGGTTAAGTATAAAAGTAATGACTTCATTTGCTCCCTTTCAGATATCTGGACAATTCAATTGTTTTTTGCAAAATGCCAATGGAGGCCTTTTACAATCTAGTCTCCATTCTATAAGAACACCTCCTCCGGGGAGACACAGTAAAAAGAAGGTTGATTAGTGCTGCTGAGGAGCTGCTCGTCGCTTTTAGCTTTTTTGACCTTATTTATCAATGTAGTTCTTATTGGTGGGAATGGTCAACAGTGACAACAGGAAAATTTCACATTTTTTACATAAAATTTTAACAATTTATTTCCTTCCCTTTCAGATTCTTGGCTACACAGGAGCGCAATTCATCCCTATATCTCTAGTGACAGGTTGGCAAATCTACTATCTCTAGGATTGTGAGATGCACATGCCATGCAATCCTGCAGTATGCCGTTGCCCATCTTCGGCCCATTACAATGCCGAGTTTGAGCCTTAAGATATGGTGCAGGTTGCAACAGCCTTTCAATCTATGGCTAATCTCCCTAATTGTATAGTCACTTTCAGTAGTAAGCACCCATGCACAGTACAGCCACTGTATTCAGAATCACACCAATTCAACTATATGAAGTACTTTTTGTGGTCATGATGGTAAAGGCTAATGTAATTACAAGTATGTGGGGGATTCAATCAGCACAACCCTGTATGTAGGTGCACATTGCTATGGCGAAATACATATACAAAGAAAAAGACACAAATGCAATGGCACTCTGCAACCAGCATTCTGCCCTGCCTCTATGTTGAATGAGGCATTGGTGTACATTTTGGCCAAAGCGTAATAAGCCATTCACCACGTCAAGGTCGCCTCTATGGAGTGGTCCCTAACACTAGTTCCTACCTGTTTGTGGGCCATGACAGCCGCACAAAGTCCAGGGAATGCAGGTGCAGCATGCACGCCAAGCACACTCTGCTTTTAACCCCATCCGGTGCCATTACAGCTTTCATCGGATCCAGGGATGCAAGTACCAACATGCATGCTGAGCCCACTATATACTTCTCCTGGAGCCAAATGGCTACTGTTAGGTGCTATATATGCAGACTCAGTTTTATACTGACTTTAAAACCAGCCTCCAGGACAGATTGACTGGTCAGGTGTGCAATGACTCCAAGGAGATCGCCACGCCTCCAATATATACTACAAAGAAAAAATGTGGGGGATTCAATCAGCACAACCCTATATGTAGGTGCACATTTCTATGGCGAAATACATATACAAAGAAAAAGACACAAATGCAATGGCACTCTGCAACCAGCATTCTGCCCTGCCTCTATGCTGGATGAGGCATTGGTGTACATTTTGGCCAAAGCGTAATGAGCCACTCACCACGTCAAGGTTGCCTCTATGGAGTGGTCCCTAACACTAGTTCCTACCTGTTTGTGGGCCATGACAACCGCACAAAGTCCAGGGAATGCAGGTACAGCATGCACGCCAAGCACACTCTGCTTTTAACCCCGTCCGGTGCCATTACAGCTTTCATCGGATCCAGGGATGCAAGTGCCAACATGCATGCTGAGCCCACTATATACTTCTCCTGGAGCCAAATGGCCATGAGGAGTAGGAGGAGCAGGAGCATCAGGACCAGTAGAT
Organism: Bufo bufo; assembly: GCF_905171765.1. Lineage (NCBI taxonomy): Eukaryota > Metazoa > Chordata > Amphibia > Anura > Bufonidae > Bufo > Bufo bufo. The sequence goes on from NC_053396.1 coordinate 91,397,247, forward strand.
GATGAGAAGGAAACACAGTTCTCTTCTGTTGAGGTGGTGGAGCCTTGAATGGTGGAGATGGGGTGCAGGCCACTGGGAGATGCAGCGGTTGCTGCGTCAAGCTGTACCACTACATTAGTGCCACGGTTTTCCCAGGCCACTTTATGGTGACGCTGCATGTGATGACATAGGGCCGTGGTGCCAACATTGGCACCCTGGCCACGCTTCACCTTCTGCCCACAGATTCTACAAATGGCCACTCTGATGTCCTCCGGCGACTTGATGAAAAATTCCCACACCACTGAGTATGGCATCTTCCTCCCCCCACTACATGCTGACTGCCTGCTACCGCTGTTTCTGTGAACCCCTGAACCGCTACTTTTTTCCAGACAGGTAGGTTCCTGCGTAGTGGGTGGTCTACCCCGGGCACGTTTGGCTCCAGATCTCACACTGCTGCCACCCTGCTGACTCATGGCCACTCTGCCACCCTGCTGAATCATGGCCATGCTACCACCCTGCTTGCTCATGCGCTGCCTCATGCGTAAGCTGGCACCCTTATCCCCTGATGATGATGATGAAACCCCCTTATCACCCGGCTCCCACGTCTGATCGGCTACATCATCATCCACTAGTGTATGCACTGATGTCCCTCTTACCAGTCTCAGGGCCATGTGCAACACCTGCTCCCACGTGCCTCTCATCAGTGCTACTTGCCTGCCTACCGGAGGAAGCAGCGAACCTCTCCTCCACATCTTGGCTGGGCAGTACCTGTGGACTGTCCTCAATAAGCTCGTCCTTGCTGAAAAGTGGAGCCGAGCCGATGGCATGCAATACTTCCTGAGCAGTGGTAACAGAAAATGAAAGAGAAAGGTTTGGGACAGGTGCGGACACAGAGCTTGTTCTTGGGCCATGCCAACTAAGTGTGATGTCAGAGGAACCCATCCACTCCTGGCTGGGGGTGTCTGATGTCACTTGAGATGATGTTGAAGACTGAGTCAACCATTCAAGGACAGCTGGGTTGCTGGTCAAAACTCGACCTCTGGATGACACTGGCAGCCTGTTGCTCTGACTGCTGCTACCACCCCCCTTATTCTGCTGCTACTTCTGCCAGCTCCAGAAACATTTTTGCCACTGCCTGTTCCCTTAGAAGAGCATGGCACCTGTCTGTCGGACATACACACGAGTATGTCCGAGATATTCTATCTGCTGGCGAAGAGAGAGATCTGAAACCTATTGCTAGACATTTCAAGCTTCATCATGCTCCATGGGTCCACTGGCTTTTCATCTTTCCTGTAGACATTCCTGGGGTTACCATGTATCAACTGTTTTTATACTGCATTTATAGTTCTTAACCAGAATATATATATTTTTTAACTATTACTGTACTTATATTTCTGTATGTACTCCCATCACCTTTGGACTTTTAGGATTAATCATACTATATACCCACCTGCTCCAGGAATTTTTTCATTAATTTAATAATTTTTCCACTTTGCAATTTATGTGCCCCTTTTTATGATTCTACTTTGCACTTTTCACTTTTTGTGTCATGTACAATTTTTCCCACTTATTTTTTGATAATTATTTTTATCAGATGTTATATATTTTTTACATATTTTTTCATTATTTACACAATTCACCATATCTAACTAATTTTATTACACATTTTAGCACACATTTTTAAGATTTATCATAAATTTTATATTATAATCATGGTATCACACATTTTCACTTTTTCTCTCATTGATTATTTTTGTTTTATTTATTATTGGTATATGTTTACTTTATATTGTATATCAATCTTATTTAATCATGGTGTTTATTGATTATTATTTATTGTACTACTGCATATTACTTAGAATTGATTATGTGTTTTAGTTTGATAATCAAGATAAAAGCAATTTGTTGTATTCATTGTTCAATAGAGGGGCATTACAAGTCCTGAGCAGGCGCACAATAACTTTGATGCCGCCGGCAGTTATCCCGCGACTTGTTACGTGATGACACGTGTCACGCATGTCCGGCCCTCTCCTTGCAATATTCTTGGATCCAGGTGTATATAATTAATTTATCATTGTATGTGATATTTTGATTAGTGGTATGGGGTATTTACAATGTGTCCCACAGTGATGATGCCACCCCCAGACGAAGGTCCGCTGAAACATGCATCAGGGTTGGCGCCATCCTGGAAGAGACACAACATGGGTAACTGATTCTGTCCATCTGTACTTTCTGCATTTGCACTTTATCTAGTTGTTCTTTGGACTGTTATGAACTGCTTCCATTGTGTTCTCTTCCAGCAATGTCGCCATTTTCCCTGCACTTGTTTTTAATATTTTAATGTTGATGATTTTCTGTTAATAAAGGATGTTATTAATTCATGCGGTCTGGCAGCTATTTGTTGGTGTTTCTCTTTCTAACATGTGCAGCAGCCATTTTAGAAAAAATCCCATTCGTTACTATGAAGTGCGAGGAAATTTGACTCTAGTCATCAATACCAGACTGACTGGGTCCGACACCCGGGACCACTGTAAATCAGGTGTTTGAGAAGACAGCTGCACTCACAGTAGTGCCACGGCTTTCTTTCAGCTTTTCCTAGGCCAGTGACATCACGTTCCTTATTTCACGTGGCCTAGGCGCAGCTCAGCACCATAGAGGTAAATGGGGATGAGTGCAATACCAAGCACAGTCGCTATACAATGTACGGCGCTGTGCTTGATAAGCTGTTAGAAGGCAACGGCTCTCACCAGAGAGCTCTTGCCTTCTCAAAACAGCTGATCGGCGGGGATCCACACCGATCAGATACTGATGACCTATCCAGAGGATAGGTCATCAGTATAAAAATCCTGGAAAACACTTTTAATGAAGTGACAGAAATAATGAAAAATCGTGATCTAAAATCTGCACACCTTTGGGCATTACCACCATCACTTTCAGCATATCTTTCTCTATATGACTTCAAATAAGTACATATTTTAGGTGTTTTATTCAACTATAAGTACAATTATAATAAAATGATACATATAATATGAGACTGTGATCCATAATGACCTTACCGTAAAAGGCATTAGGTCTGCAAATAGAAGTCTTGTGATGCATATATTAGGATTCAACTAACAGAATACAGACTGGCAAAGCCTCAAGTCTCAATCTTTTATTATATGTTGGCTCTTGCAGATGGTAACCTCCACAGTACTGTCTTTGAGAGCATATACAGTAATTCTTGATAGTTGATGCCAATATGTTCACCTTTAGACCTAGAGGTTAAATCATGTCCCTCCACCCCTTATCCTGTAATCCCCTGAAGCTTAAGCTTCTTCAGAAATTGATTTATAAGTCACTGTTACTACTTACTACTGCTTCATAGGATTCGTCAGCTAATAGGATTCACAGTACCCCTCCCATTCTTACAGACTGCGGATCGGAAGTATATAAAGAGAAGAGAGGTAGGTCTTAATGGCAGATTATATTCTGGAAACCGTCAAATCAAACATTATCAATCCAGTTTCAGGTAACAAGTATATATTTATTGTCATCTATAAGTGAGTAGCATAATTATATATAGTATATTGATGAGAGCTTGGAGAACACATGTTATCAGTTGGTATGTGTTAATTATACCTGTAAAATAATTAGCATTGCTTTGGATTTTTTTTATATGGTGCTAACACAGGAAGCACATAAGGAATAGATCTATATGTGCTCCAACCGTTCACACTTTGTTATATGTTATGTGAAAGTTATACCATGAGAAAAGCTCCGACACATAGGGTTTGAAGTAATTAAGCCTTCGCTCTGCCTCCCAATATCTTATAACTCTTTATTTCTGGGATGGTGTTCATCTTTGCCGATGATGGTTACTTTTTTGATTTAAACTGTTCTAAGCATAATCTTTGTTTCAATGAAATGGTTTTCCAGTGAGAACATATATCACAGGATAGGTGATAAATGTATGTTTTCTGGGGTCCTGATCCCAAGAACCGGTGTCCCTGAGTCCATTGTGTGAATGGAGTGGCGAGGTGTATGTGTGACTGCTGATCTATTCACTTCTATGGGACCACACAGATGAGCCAGAGACCTCTTTACACTTCATATTTTTAATATGTCCAAATAGAAGATAATTTCAGTCTGATTAGTTGTGAATAGGCTGGCTTGATATAAGCAAAGATCTACTATTTTGCTTCCTTCTCATCTGCCAAAGTTGAAAGGCATCAAATCTTTCCTGTCCCTCATGTTTACTGTCTAGCTTTCACATCTGTGAAGAGCCACAGAAGATCCGTGGCCTTTGTTGTACAGACATCATTACATTTGAAGACCTAGCTCTCTCATCAGTGTTCTACAAAGTTCTAGTCCGTACCAAATTTCTTTCCTACCTCCAATTGATTTAAGACTCATCAAACTAGCCTAGAAACTCCAAGTACTGTATACAATAAGTACACTATATAAGTACTATATACCAAGCAGCACTCATAATGAGGTTATTGGCTATAAAGAAATTGCTTTGAAGAGTTTTCCAGCATGTCTTAGAATCCTATAGCTTTCTTACCATGACCACATGTTTCCTGTGTGTATCCTTGACAGCTGTTCTTCCACACCACTGTTTCCTAACTATAGTGTTATAATATATTGAGAATTCTTTTCCATATTTTATTCAGTAAAATATTACAAGGAGAAGTTGCAAAGACATTACTGAAATGTTGTTTTATGTATGCTTTTGTTGAGTGGATTTCATGTGTCCTATTTTTATTTCAATAACGTTCACTAATTGACATGAGGTTTTTCTGAATTAAAATGCTTAGCTACGTGAGTTTTGAGAAATTAAAGATTTCCTCTTGTGGAATCTTGTGGCAAGATTTTAATGTATCCGCAGAATAGGGAATAAGTGTCTAATCAGTGGGGTCCAAACACTGGGACTTCCACATGGAAGTGGGGGTCACAACATAGTTTTTCTTTTGAACTGTCCCAGTCTTGGTAGAGGGACTGTCCCTCCAAAAGAGGGACACTTGAGAAGTCTGCTTAAAGGAGTCTGCAACCAGGAAATTCCCAGGAAATTGCCTTGCTTTTTACTAGACAATCGGTTGCTTCATTCTGGAGAAAAAGCACCTTTAATCCATATGTAAAGGAGCAGTTAAGTGCACTGGGGGGTGTCTACGCCACTCGGTGCACCCTTGCTTGCCCTGCTTTCTCTGCCTGTCCCTCCCTCTCCTTTTTGATTGACAGGTCCAGTTTCTCTTCATCTTGCCTATAGGACGGTTCTATAGGACAAATCAATAATAGCTGTAGGATAGATAGACAGTGTGGGGAAGGAAGAAAAAAGCATTAGACCATGCAAAAGAGGGGATAACTATAAGGAATTACTGCACAGATGCAGGATGTTAAATATTTTGTGTGATTATAGTAAAAAAAAAGCCCCCACAACCCACAACCTCCCCACACAAAGACTAATCATACTCAGTGACTCACGCCTGATACAACACTCACATACATCTTACACAACACACATACATGACACAACTATGATTCATGCTGCACTCCTTATTTACCACCAGTTCTGTACTGTATTAATTATTCATATCAACCACTTACACTTCGCACCGTCAATCGTACTCTTCCTGTTACAGTATATTTTGTCCACTGAGTTTGGTGGAGTTGACGTGGCCCTCAGATTTTGTAATGCCAACTTAGGAATAAGGACCCAAGGTAAACCCTCTCGTATTCCTTAGAAATCTCCAAAATTATTATCCAGGGAACTATCAGGGCCCTCTTTTTTTAACCAGCTTGACCCTGAGGGGCAATTATACATAGTTACATAGGCTGAATATAGAGAGGTCCATCAATCCAACCTCTCAACGATCAATTATGCAACATTATAAGATTAAGTATAACCCTCCCCTCAGTACCATTTGCTATTAGATAACCATCTAGCCCTTTGTTAAATGCAGACACAGTATCTGTCATTACTACCTCTTGTGGTAGGACACTCCATAGTTTTACTACTCTAACTGTAAAGAATCCTTTCCCGTATTCATGTCTAAATTGCCTTTCCCCACAAATGCTGTTTTTCCCAGGTCCTTTGTAAAGTCCTTGGATCACTTATCAATATGTATATGTAAACTAGATCACCCCTAAGGTGTCTTTTTTCCAAGCTGAACACGCCCAATTTTATAAGTTTCTCATTATAACAAAGACCTTCCATACCACTTAATCGTCTGCCCACCCACCACTAAACCCTTGATGGCTCTCCTATATCCGTTATAGTATATGGAGTCCCACATGAGCCAATGTCCAAATCTTTATAAAACAATAAAATGTTTTTGGGCATGAAGCTAAGTGAATATTTGCCAAATGAAAGCATTTTTTTCTTCTTGCTCATTTAAAGTGTAACTGTCCTCAGCCATTATGTTTGTACATGAGGAATAATACTATTTCTGGCCATTAGTTGACTTTTACTTGGTATTTTTCAATTATTTTCTCTACAGGTTTTATTTTTGACAGTTTTTCCCTAAGCTCAGCTCCAAGAGGGGCAGAGACTAACTGATATCGTACTCTACACACAAGGAGAAAAATAAATCCCACTCCCCTATATCTCTGTAACACACTCTCAGAAGAAGCAGCAGAATGAAGGACATCAGCAGTACTGAGCAGTGGAGATGTGAACCCAGTACTGGAGTGAAATAGAAAACTTACTAGAAGCAGGAGCATGTGTGTATATGTATGTCTCTCTCACAGACACACGCTGCAGCTGCTCCCTCCTCCTCCACCACCCCCTCACTATAGACGGCTATGGGCAGCAGCTGTGACCTGATCCCTCAGTGAGCTAAAAATCCAGATCTGCCCATCAGAAGACTTTCTGATTTTACCAGTGAATTGAGAGTAAGAGAACAGTGCAGGGAGCAGTAGGAAGAGGACAAGAATATGATTATTAATCTTATTCTGTTCGTCAATGTTCCCCAAACTTTGGCTCTACAACTCCAATTATGCTGTGACAGCCTGCAGCTACCATGGCATAATAAGAGTTACAGTTTTGCAACAGCTGGAAAGCCATAGGTTTTGGATTCAGATAACAATTCACATACCTGTGGCATTACTGCTGCAGTGCTATATTCACATACTGTACTTGGTGTATGGGGCATATTCTATAACTGTCCCCTTAGTCTGTGACAGGTTATTTTGCATCTAGTTGCACCATGGATCTGTTTGGCTGGTAATTTGTAAGACCTTTACATTTAGTGCAATTGCAGTATATTGCTACTTATTTTTAATGTATTTCCTTTGGTTTCTTCTGGGTAATGGGGTCTAGATGCAATGCAAATGACCTATTTCTACTTGTGCTTTATTCAGGGTTTTCTGGTTAGACAAAATCAGTATTATAGCGCCCTCTGCTGTATTTCTCTTTTCTTTTTGAAACCCATACTATTCCAGTCATTGCCATCAAAATGACAGCAGCATCTTATCAGCTGTATTCCCTTTTTCTTACAATCTACAGTTCATTGACATGACAGGTACTGGTTGCCCTATCAGGCACAGTCGATTTACATGAAGTCTACACGCTGCAGTACCAAAAACAGTCCAGTCACATCAAGGGTACAACTACAACGTGTGTTACCAGGAACTGTCCATTCACATGAAAGGAACATAATGCAGTCCCGGGAACAGTTCAGTCACATGAAGGGTACACTCTGCAGTACCAGAAACAGTCCATTCACATCAAGGGTACACTCTGCAGTACCAGAAACAGTCCATTCACATAAAGGGTACACACTGCATTACCAGAAACAGTACATTCACATGAAAGGTACATAATGCAGTCCCGGGAACTGTCCAGTCACATGAAGGGTACACTCTGCAGTACCAGAAACAGTCCATTCACATCAAGGGTACACTCTGCAGTACCAGAAACAGTCCATTCACATCAAGGGTAAAAGCTGCAATACCAGGCACAGTCCATTCACAGGGCAGCTACAAGCTGCAGTACCAAGGCATAATCTATTCATATGAAGGGTACAAGCTGTAGTACTAGGAACAGTCTATTGAAATGAAGGGTATATGCTGCAGTACCAGACACAGGCTATTTACATGAAGTGTACATGCTGCAGTACCTTGCATAGTTTATTCACATAAAGGCTACATGCTACAGTACTAGGCACAGTCCATTCACATTAAGGGTACACACTGCACTAGCAGGCATGGTCCATTCATATGAAGGGTATAAGCGGTAGTACCATAAAAGTCCATTCACATGAAGTGTACATGCTGCAGTACCAGGCTTTGTCTATTTATATGAAGAGTACAAGCTTCAGTACCAGGAACAGTCCATTCACGTGAAGGGTACATGCTATAGTACCATACATAGTGCATTCACATGAAGGGTACAGGCTACAGTACTCGGCATATTCCATTCATATGATACAAGCTGCAATTCCAGGCACAATCCATTCACATGAAGGGTACAAGTGGTACAAGCGGCAGTGCCAGACACAGTCCACAGGTCAAAGCACTCATACAGACGAGCTGTTGTCTTTATGTAATCAATGACTGCTGCCACCCTTTATTGTACTGATCAGCAGAGACCCTGGAAGATGGAATCCCACAGATGTAAGACTGATGGTCTATCCTAAGGATACATGCTATAATGTACATGTATGATAGTATGCTTAATAGCAACGACGTATTCATACAGTTTAAACTGCAATGCGGTGCAAAGAAGCAGTAAAATGGAAATGGTTAAATGTTTGCTGCATACACTGTGTGTTCCATTGACAACCTGTAGGTCACATACTTGGGAATCTATGTATACTCATTTTCTTTACTTTCACAGAGTGTTTCCATCATACTCATAGATTTTGAAAGATGGGAGCTGTAGTACTTGTACTTGACCACTGCTCTAGTCCAACTTCTCCTTGACACAGTTGTATGACAGGGTACTTGTGTGGTAGGATACGTAGATATATGATAAATGTCTTTGGCCAGAATACTACTTTAACTCATGAAGAGGTCCATCCTTTAAACATGCTGGATACATGGAACTATTATTTATCATAAATGGCATCTTATTACAAGGTCTAAGACAAAATTTCATTCAATGGGGATTCCTTCACAGTAATAAAACCTGACTGAACATACCTTCACACTGATATACAGTGACCTTATAAATCAGTGATGACCAACCTCACATGTTGTAAGCGCCTCATATGTGGACTTTCACTTCATCAATGGGCCACATATCACAGTTAGTGCACCACACACAGATATGTGGTTGTCTCTCTCTGTAAATATATAAACAGTATATATATATATATATTTAGACTTGCCCAAACAGCCGGGAAAAAGGCAGCCTGGTCGCGGATATGGGGTAATTGGAAATGATAATATTCGGTGCAGTGACGGTAGCTCCGCGAAAAAAAAAAAAAAAAGACTCGCTCTGGTAGACAGGATTAGCAGACGCAGTATAGAGGCAACAACAAGTTCTTTGGATCACAATAGTGTAGTGTTTTATTCACACTTTAGGCAAGTGACAAAACAAGCAGTCATATTGAAACAAAAAGTCACCTTGCGGGGTTGGTGGTAAATCACACCATGCGGCAATTCTGCCTCAAAGAGTCCTTGCTGACAGCAGCACCAACCTGTTTTCACGCCAAACAGGTAGCAAGCCTTCATCCAGACACCAGGCTCCCAGATCCCAACACAGAGACCTGGCTTCTGAGCCCAGCTGCCTATTTAAGGACAGCCAGGTGCTGCCAAAACCCGAACCAGCATTTAAAATCCGGTCTGGTATTTGACCTCACCTGGCTGTGAAATCAGCCCAGCAGCAAATGCTGGGAGGAGAATACCTGTTTTCCCAGACCAAACCTCTCACTGTGTCACGATATATATATATATATATATATATATACACTTTTTTTTTTAAAGCTAAAGACAGATGTATACAGAAAACTGATTTTAAGAGATCAGTTCATGTTTTATCATATGAAAGACAAACCATAAACAGAAGGCCATACATTGATGAGCATACATAAACCTACACATGACCTAACTTATATTGATAGGAAAGATAGCGCAGTGCTCCCATGACAGGTCAGAGAAGACAGGAGCTCTTCTATTCTGTATGGTTGTGTACAGGAATGCTTATCCCTAAACATTATTCTAGGGCAGGTAGCGGCACCATATGAAATGGCGGTAAAACATCACAGGAGGGTCAATCCACCAGTCAGTTTAGTCGCTCTCCTCTATACTTTTTCCAGTTCCAAAGCATCCTTTCTATGGATTGGTGCCCATAACTGAACATTCCAGATGAGGCCACACCAACCCTTTGTAAAGTGGTAGTATTACATCCCTGCCTCGAGAGTCCATGCCTCGTTTAATGCATGACAATATCCTGGTGGCCTTAGAAGCAGCTGATTGACATTGTATGCTGTTATTTAATCTACCATCTAAAAGGACACCCAAATCCTTCTCTATAAGTGACTCCCCCAGTGTTACATCCCCTAGGACATATGAAGCACAGAGATTATTATTACCAACAGAAACCAATGTCCTGCATGTGGTTCCTGTTGTCTGTGAGGTCAAATAATAGCACTTCCCCATTCCTATATCAACAATCTTATTTTGACTCCATAAGATATTATTAACCACAGTTTCCAGTTGCAACTTTTGTTTTCTGACAGTTGTTAATAAACATAATGCAAATATGGTTCCATGATGTCTGATAAATGATAGATTTCTTCTGAGAATGTGGTCAGATATTTTGATTTCTTTAAATCCCTTTATGGCTCTGATGGTCATAGATCTTGAATTGCCTTTTTATTTCTGAACGCATACTCATTTTTTCTTCTTCTGTGTATCACAGATCTGAATCAATATGGCAGAAGGTTCCAGGTAAGTTACAAGAACACTGTAATTACACTAAGCATTGTGGGTAAACTCCTATGATTCAATCCATCATAGATCCACAAGCCATACAATCCATGATAACGCCATCTCCTACTTATATAATGTTGGCCACTGTCCATTTTGTAGATTTACACATGGCATTTTCAAGTTTAAGAAACAGATCTCTTATTTGCAACTATCTTAAGATTTCTACATTTATTTGCAGAGTTTTCAAGAAAACCAGTCCTGATGGGAAGGTAAGAACATGGTTTCAAATAAAGATAAATCCGCTTTAGATTTTTCACAAATAATATACAATAAAAGCCTATGATAACCAAGCTGTTTGCCTCCTCTCCTAGTTATCGATCTATCTTGCAAAGCGGGACTTTGTGGATCACGTGGAGTTTGTCGAACCTGTTGGTCAGTTGTTATACAGCGATGGTAACAATACTAAATGTCTTTCCAGAATATTTCCATCTAACTTCACATTTTTCATCTTTTTGCAGATGGGGTGATTTTGATTGATCCAGAGTGTCAAAAAGACAAGAAAGGTAAACTAAATGTTCTTGCCGATTTGTCCTTGACATGTTTTTCATTATGCATAGTAAAACACATGCTCCTTGACACCAGGTTAATGACACACCATTATTTCTATGCAACAAATCTATTCTATTTGCAAAGAACCAATTCCCAACTTTTCCTCTAAATTGGCAGATCAATGCAAAGACATGTTTGGATGCCAGATATGTATTTATAAGGCACTGACAATGTCAGGGATGAATTATGTATACCCGTGGTTGTTTCAGAGACATGGCATACCATTTCTTGTGTCCTCCACATGCGTTGCTTATTAATTCAACCAGTCTGTTAATTTTTCTAGTGTTTGTGTTACTGACCTGTGCTTTCCGCTATGGTCGGGATGACATGGAGCTCATTGGCTTGAGTTTCAGAAAGGACCTATATGTGCTGTCTTGCCAAGTATACCCCCCATTGCCTGAGGACAAGAAGCCATTGACCCCATTACAAGAGAAACTAGTTGCAAAGTTGGGGGATAATGCCTTCCCTTTCTGTTTTAATGTAAGTAACTTCCCTAATGCTTGTTAATGAGAGTTATGACGGGACTACAAACTTTATTTTACCTTCTTTATTTTACCATTTTCAGATTGACAAGAACTTGCCATGTTCTGTGACACTGCAACCAGGACCAGAAGATGGTGGGAAGGTAAGCATTGGAATGGATAAAGAACATGTTCTGCTCACACTTTCAGTAAAGTAGCATCTCCCCCAGACGGCAGAATAATTTTCCAGAGACCAGAAGTTTTATCTGATATTTTTCAATGTCATAATATCAACATGTAGATGATGTCATCCCAATGATAGAAAAAAAATCAGCATTGACCTCCATGGGAAATCCTCAGTAATTTTAGATGCTTAGAGCAGTTAAGACTTAAATACAAGGAATGGGATAATCCTCTTGCTCTGCTTCTCCTCAGCACTTGTCTTGATATGTCTTTTCTTGCAGCCCTGTGGAGTGGACTTTGAGGTGAAAGGTTTCAGCGCAGAAAATGCAGAGGAGAAAGTCCACAAGAAGTAAGTCCATATTTTTCTGAGTAATAAATACATTTACATGACTTAATTACAGTAAGAGAGGCAACTACACCGGTAAACCATATTATATTGTATGACTCACCATCGGTCCATTGAAATATGGAAATATGAGCTTTGAAAGCAATTTGCATCAGAATTCCAAAAAGGCCAACAAGTTGGGAACAAGCTGCAGCTACATTATGCAAATGCCGCCAAAATAATGACATCAAACCCTGAAAAACTGTAGCTGAAGTTTAAGCTCACTTAGTGAAGAAAATTGCCATACATGTGGTCGGCTGGAGGCCGCAGGGGGCATCCATTTGTGGTTTAGCTCCATTCAATAGGGCTCGAGTGTGAGCAGGTCCACAATACTGAAGTTGAAAAGCCACGTGAAAGTTGAAAGTGTCACACTGAATATCCAATCCAATCTGCAGGCAGAATGCTATAGAGCAGGAGGAGCTGAGCAGACTGATGTATAGTTTTTGCACAAAAAGATTCTGCATAACTTGTCGTTTATAGAGCTAACTTTCTGCTAATTCTAGGCTTAGGAGTCCAGTGGGCGGTCTCAGTGACTGACAGTTATTTTTGCACGTACAGTCGTACATATTACAGATTCCCTTTAAAATATAGTTGCCAAACACCCTAAACTATAGCCTCAGTAGTTACCAAGACCTAGATCAGCACAAAGTGAAAATAGAACAGAAATCTATAAAATCTACCATGAAAACCTATGAAGGACTGCTATTTAGTGATCACTTGCATGCAAGGTCAGGGCATAATGGTGCCAACCATGGAAGTAAGGAGGTGGAGACCTGGATATGGTGTAATGAAGCATGAGTCTGATGATGGGTTACATGGTCATTTAGAGGCTGCTGCCATGAATCTAGCAGTACCATGTTAACTGAGGATCTACATTTGTAATCTCATATCTCTTACCACAACTAGGAACACAGCGCGGCTTATTATTAGGAAAGTCCAGTATGCCCCAGAGGTCAGAGGACCAGCCCCATCTGCAGAAATCACACGTCAGTTCATGATGTCAGACAAGCCACTGCAACTGGAGGCCTCACTAAATAAAGAGGTAATAGCTCTTGTTATTTAGGTCTTCTCTCCTAATGTTTTAGCATGCATCAATATATAAGACATCACATCATCCTTGTGTGGATCCATGGCACATCATACTGAGTATCAGCCTCAGTGTCTGCTATAGTAAATACATGTTGGATTTGCATGGGCAACTTTAAGGCTAGTTTCAGACTAGCGTGTTCACTCCAGAAAACCAGCTCCATGTGAGAACTGCATTTCCCGTTATGGGTAGCACGCTCATCTGAAACTAACCTAAGAGGTCAATGCACGTGCTGACAACAAAGGTTACAAACTCACAGAATGAACATAACCTTGTTCAAGGGAATATAGTAGAATTAGGTCAGTTAGTAAACATATTTCACAGAATTACCATTAATTCTAAGACATAGCTTTTAATAATCATTATTAAAATATTGGACCCTTTTGATACAGAAATAAATAATAAATACAAAATTAAATCAAAAAACCTATGTGCCACTTGTCTCCTTTATGCAGGAAGGGCAGCCTAGTATGATTTTGATAGGCTAAAGGGGCTTCTTTGTATTATCTATGGTGTAGGACACTCTGCTGTTTTTGGTTTTTGTCCCCTGAGGAGCCTAACACCAACGAGGCGAAACGCGTTGGGTTGGAAGCGTCAGAAGTGCCAGTTTGACACTTGACCTACATTATTACTACATTTTTCACAATTTATTCCTTGCACTATCTATTAATGGTTCGTCTATGTACCACCACACGGGGGTGTTCTATACATGTTGTTTGTTGTTTTTTGTAATTGTATAGACTAGTCCCGGTCTCCAACTAGGAATAGCCTTATCTGTCACCCGTACTAGGGCCCTCCAGGGATCAATAGGAGGTACGAGATACGGGATCGCCCCTATCGGGGCGGCTATTCCGTTTGTAGGCAGGGCTACCTGAATAGGGGGAGCATTAGGGACATTGCCCCTTTAGCCTATCAAAATCATACTTGGCTGCCCTTCCTGCATAAAGGAGACAAGTGGCACATAGGTTTTTTTATTTAATTTTGTATTTATTATTTATTTCTGTATCAAAAGGGTCCAATATTTTAATAATGATTATTAAAAGCTATGTCTTAGAACAAAGGTTACAGTAATCTTTCTGGACTTTTTAGGGCTTGCAGACCTACATTCCTTCCTCCAAGGCCAGTTTAACCATAGAACGAACAGTGCACAGGGACCACCTGAGTCACATGACTCATGCCTCCCAACCATCCCAGATGGTTAGGAGGCTGCAGCATGTCCTGATTTCAACTGTATCTGCATCCTGAGAATGCAGATACAGTTGACTACAATGATGAGACAGGGAGTCGTCAGTTCCCTGCTCCACTACTCCCCAACCTGTGTCCTTCCGAGTAGACAGGTGTGATGCAGTGACTTCATCATGCCTGCTGAGTGGTAGGGAGCACAAGACAGGGGATTATATGCTCTCTTCATCAGGGGAAAGAAGCTAGGTGAGTATTCATTTTTTATTTTATTAAAACTACAGGGGCTTCACTATTGTAAGGGGGCACTAAAGAGGCAACACTATTGTAGGGGAGGCACTAAGAAGTCAGCACTATTGTGAGGGGGCACTAAGGGGTCATTCTTACTGAGGGGACATTTAGGGGCATAACTGTTGTGTGGGGGCACTAAAGGGGCATAACTACTGTGTGGGGGCACTTAGGGAAAATTCTACTGTGTAGAGGCACTGAAGAAGCACTCGATTGTGAAGAGGGCACTGAGGGGTAATAACTACTATGTGGCGGCACAAAGGGGGCATAACTACTGTATTGGGCCCTAAGGGGGCATAACTACTGTGTGGAAACACTAATGGGAGCCCACACATTACATTTCTACACTGGACCCACCAATCTGTTAAAAAGGTCCTGCCTCCCTCATATACAATACAAAAAGTAAGGAGATGAGAAGGCTGAAATTGCAGTAGACACATGCATTGTTCAATTGGTATGATTGTAGTACTACATATCTGTCTGTAGCCAGTTCATATATACTGTTACAGTCTGATAAGGAGAGGTTGGGGACACTACTGAAGTATGACATTACTGATAATACATGGAACTAGCTTGTGCTATCATGATGAATGTGACTACATAGTTAGTACTACTAATTCCTCCATTTTCACATATAACAAGAAGTACACATAAATGAAGGTGGATTTACGCTGCCTGATTTTCAGGCAGATTATCGGGAATGATCATTCCTGCAAACTCTTATTCCCGACCATCTAAATGTGCCGCCGATCTCCCGATAAACGAGCAAAACGCTTGTTTATCAGGTGATCCTGTCGTTCATGCAGGCACATCAATCATTGTTTCAGGACAGCAGATCGTGCTGTCTAAACAGCGATCGGCTGCCCAGAAACAATGTTTCTGTATGGGGCAGAGGTATCACAGTTGCTCACACTGTGAAGGATATCGCTGTATGTAAATGCAGCAGTCTCCTTCACCTAATGAGCAGTCGGTTGTCGAGAAGGAACAATCGGCTGTAACATCATGCGGTGTAAGTTTCATTGTGTTTCGGAGCTGTGGCACAAAGGCTTCTAGACTAGGTTATTTGAAGTGATAATCAATAATGATAAAGACTAGATTACATGACGTGATAAATCAATAAGTGATCACTGATTGAAAATATCATATACTTCCATGTACAGTATATATGGGAGATCTTTCCAGTAGTTATATATCAAGAGACATGATCTCAGTATTGTGCACTATTCACTTGCTTACCCAATTTATACAAAGCAATTATTCTTATGTCCTTTAGGCCTCATGCACACGACAGTTGTTTTATGCGTCCGCAAATTGTGATGCGGCATCCGTTTTTTTTTGGAGGATCTGTTTTTTTCCACAGATCCCTTGTAATAAATGCCTATCCTTGTCTGCAAATGTGAAAAAAGTAGGACATGCACTATTTTTTTTGCTGAAGGGAAACACGGACAACGGACGCGGAACACAAACGGATGAACTATCAGAATTTTTTTGCTGACCCATTGAAATGAATGGGTCTCCCTCCTATCCACAAAAAAATAAACGGAACGGAGGCCGAGAAAAACAACTGTCGTGTGCATGAGGCCTTATTCTACTAAAATTTTACTAATAATGGTTATACAGTATGTCAATGCACCCTGCAA
Source organism: Bufo bufo (assembly GCF_905171765.1). Classification (NCBI taxonomy): domain Eukaryota; kingdom Metazoa; phylum Chordata; class Amphibia; order Anura; family Bufonidae; genus Bufo; species Bufo bufo. The sequence goes on from NC_053396.1 coordinate 91,413,915, forward strand.
AGTAAATCACTTTATTACCTGGATCATTGGATAACTAGAAGATACCAACAAAACATATAACAAAAGTTTAGCTCGTTACCTGAAGACTTACATGTACAGGATAGATAGATTCTGTTCTTATTAATTTAGTTTTCTATCTTTGTAGATGTATTATCATGGTGAACCAGTCACAATCAATGTGAAAATCAACAATTCAACCAATAAAATTGTGAAAAAGATCAAGATCACAGGTATTTATTGAGTACATAAACACAGCTAGTAGGAAGGGAGCAGTAGTTGTGACAGAGAGTAGTGATGGTGGTTTATGGTGGCTGTCTTCACTCTAGTGCTCTCTGGGGCCATGCAATGACTTGCGGGTGCACCCATTCTTTCCTCGGGGCACACCCTCTGTCTCTTGGGATTTTCTGCCTGGTGGTAGTTGGGGTGCCTTTGATGATGAAGAGTTGGCAAGATGGAGTAAATGACAAGGCCCAAGTGGTTGCAACAAACAAATTCTGTCTTCACTGAATAGATAATGGGAGTAGCAGTTCACACAGCAGCAATATGTACAGTTCTAGAGTATGTTACAGAGTAGGCTTCTCCCAATAGTTGAGTATAAGCATTAGGAATTATGGTAGTAGTAGTCCTCCCTGAGTCTCACTCTAAATTCACTGTGCAATCTTCCCAAATAACCACAGGCGTGCAATTCTGTTCTCATTAACTCTTTCTGCAGTTCCCAGTTGTAGGGTGTAGATCTTCCATTACAAAGCAATGTACCCTTTACACAAGCAGTAAAGTCTTATTGCTATAAACGTGCGGTACACAGCCTGCTTCTCTAAACAGAATAGTCATACTTACCTGCTCCCAGCCACTCAGGTTCTCCGAGCTGCCTCAACTGTGTTCATGTGTTGACATCCGCTGCAGCATGGGCACGGTCACATGCTCTGCTGCCGCCAATGACTAGCCTCAGCAGTGACGTGCTGCTTGTGGCCACGTCACCGCTGAAGCCAGTCACTACTCATGCTGCACTGGATGTCAACACCATGAGGACTAGAACATGGACACAGTGGAGGCAGCGCAGCACACAGGACAGGAGTGGTAGGGAGCAGGTAAGTATCAATATTCTGTTTAGCAAGGCAGGCTTGCTAAAAACTCATTGTTCCGGGAGAACCTCTTTAAAGGCTATGTATACCTTTGGGGTCATTTTTTTTATGATTGCATTTTACTCCATTTTAGGCTAAAATAATTTTTTCAATTGGCCTTTTAAAAAAATGTTATTAAAAAACTGTTTCTATGCAGCAGAGAGCAGGGACCTGGCTCTCACATGAAAGCCGCGGCCCTGCTCTAACAGTGCGGACTGGCAGGAGTGCCGATCCGGGCTGTTTTACACTTTATATGCAGCGCCCGCCGCATGTAAAGTGCTGACAGAGGGAGCGGACTCCCTCTGTCTCCCATAGGCACCCAGAAAATGCGATCGCGGGGTGTCGATGTGTGTGAAGGCTGGCTGGGGTCTCGTATAGGCCCCAGACAAGCCTTGAGTAATTTCCAGCAGGCTGCGCCTCTCTGGCACAGCCTGCTGGTCAATGTCAGAATAGCACTGACATTAAAATGCAATGCACTATAGGGATAATGCATTGCATTTTAAAATCAATCAGAATGTTGTCTGTTATAGTCCCCTTGTGGGACTATTAAGCGGTAAAAAAAAAAGTTTAAAAAAATCCTATTAAAAAAATTACGCTTTTTTTCCATTAAAATACGCTTTTCAATGAAAAAAATTGCTAAAAAAATCTGCCCCATATGTTTGGTATTGCCACATCTGTAATGACCCAGACTACATAAATATCATGTAATGTATCCCCTACGGTGAACGCCGTAAAAAAAAAATTCCAAAAAATACAGAATTGCTAATTTATTCTTCGTTGCCACAGAAAAAACGGAATACCAAGTGATCAAAAAGTGCCACTTACTCGAAAATTATACCAATCAAAAATACAAGTTGTCCCGCAAAAATCAAGCACTCACACAACTCCATAAAAAGAAAAAGAAAAAAGTTATGGGTCTTGGGAAGCGGCAATGCAAAAACATTTTTTTCTTTTAAAAAAAGGGTTTTATTGCAAAAAAATTTATTTGGTATCCCTGTAATCGTAGTGACCCAGAGAATAAATATATTATGTTATATTATATATGTAATGAACGCCATAAAATTTATAACGTAAAAACGCTGTGGCAGTATTGCTGTTTTTCCCATCTCCCTCCCAGAAAGAGTTACAAAAAGTAAATCAGAAAGTTATGTGTACCTCAAAATGGCGCCATTAAAAACTACAACTTGTCCCGTAAAAAACAAGCCCTCATAAAGCTATATAGATGGAAAAATAAAAAAAGTTATAGCTCTTGGAATGCGACGATGAAAAAAGGAAGAAAAACGCTTGGTCAGTAAGGCCCAAAACAGGTTGGTCACTAAGGGGTTAATAAATGGTTATATATACCCAAAAGGGTGCATTAAAAATCATAACTTGTCCTACAAAAACATAAGCCCTCATACAGATACATTAATGAAAAAACTAAAAAGTTATAGCTCTTGGAATGCAATTTTATAAAATTGTGCCTGGTCACTAAGAGGTTAAATGTAAGCCAGCTTCCAAGCTACATTTAGACCATTTTCTATGCCTAAGGCAGACTGCACACGAACGTGTGCTTCCCGTTGCCGTATTGCGGACCGCATTTGCGGATCCGCAATACACAGGTGCCGTTCCGTGGGCATTCCGCATCACGGATGCAGACTCATTCACTTCAACGGGTCTGCAAATCCGGGGATGCGGAATGGTACCGAACGGAAGCACGGAACGGAATCCTACGGAAGCACTACAGAGTGCTTCCGTGGGGTTTCGTCCCATACCTCCGTTCCGCAAAAAGATAGAACATGTCCTATCTTTTTGCGGAACGGCCGGATCGCGGACCCATTCAAGTGAATGGGTCAGCGATCCGCTGTGGCTGTCCCACGGACTGTGTTCGTGCATTGCGGCCCGCAGCACGACCACGGGGCGCACGCGTTCGTGTGCAGGGGGCCTAAACCAAGCATAGTAAATGATGAATGAGACAGGCCTGCTGCCGTCCCCTTCCCTGCTGCCCGTCCCCTTCCCTGGCGTGAGAAGGGAAGAAGTCGCACAAACTGTGCCTGAAATAATTCTAATATAGGCGTATTTCAGGTTAATAAATGACCTCCATAGTTTGTAAGGCTAAAAAAAAGACATAAGTCCATCCAGTTCAGCCTTTTGCCCTACAAAGTTGCTGGGATCAACAGTTCTTCTCCAGAAATCTAGTAACTATAACCTGTAATATCATTATTACACTCCATCACCAGATGTATTATCTGTCCATATTACTCATGTGTGTCACAGCCTGACAATGGGTTTACGTGACCTGAACTCATAGCATCATAGGCATGCTCAACATATCCACCCCAACAAAAACTTTTTTGGGGTATATCTATTGCATTTAAAATTCTTGATTTTCTTCTCTTCCTATCTTTCCTATGACTATTTCTCATCTCTTCCCATCTCTCTAGTGGAGCAGGTGACAGATGTGGTGTTGTATTCACTGGACAAATACACAAAGATTGTTTTCAGCGAGGAAATGAAGTGAGTAAATAAAATGGTCCAGAGTCCACGTCCATTTCTAAGACATTTTTGTGACCAGTGAGAAGAGTTGCTGGGATCTGCTGGGCCCCAGTTTAGTGCACAGACAAATAGTAATATAGATGCATACATGCTGATTTACCATTTTTATCTACTGTGGTATCGCGCTTTATTAGTAATATTATGACACATAGCAATGATTCCTTACTTTACAGCAGGGTGCACAAGCTGCGGCCCGGGGGCTACGTACCGGCCCTTGATATCATTCTGTGCGGCCCCCAACCATCTGGTGACAGACATGTATGCCTATGTCTTGTGGCTGCTCACATGCATTTTTCATGTATTCTCCCATTAGATGGGAATCATGTAGGTGTAACCAGACATTTATAGTATATACTGTATGTACAATAGTCCATAAATACAGTATTTCAGTTGGTAATACCCCTTTAACTTTTATTTTCGGCCCTTGGGATTCCTTCAGTCTGACAATGTGGCCCCCAACCAGAAAAGGTTGCGCACCCCTGCTTTACAGTCTGAAGTCGTCCACTATGTAAATCATCAGAATATTGAAAATAAATATGAAATATTGAAACTGAAAGTTACTTTGTTAATCAATCTGGAGCTAAACCTGAAAGATGCGCCATATACAGAGGAGGATTAGTGTAAACCTAGCTAGCCTTACTGCATATAGTGATAGCTGCTCTATACTGTCCTGAAAAAATAACACTCAAATAGGACAACATATAAATAAGAAGGGGATGCTGAAGTCAGTTTTCTATGATTTTATTCAGTATTTTCATGGAAAATGCTTTTAAAGTGAACCTGTCACAACTGCATGGAGCTTGATGGAGAACAGGAGCATCTGAGAAGATTGAGATATTGTTTTATTGTAAAAGATTCCGTATAACTTATATTTCATTAATTAATTAGATTTCTTCTCATTCTGGGCTTTGAAGTCCAGCAGGCGGTCCTATCAGTGATTGACAGCTATATGTGAATACACAGTCATAGAGGGAAGGCTGTCAATCACCGATAGGACCGCCTCCTGAACTTCAATCTTTGTATACACAGTCATAGAGGGAAGGCTGTCAATCACCGATAGGACCGCCTCCTGGACTTCACAGCCCAGAATGAGCAGGGATATAAGTATATAAATGACAAGTTTCACTGAATCTTTCCCCATAAAATGATATATCAATCTGCGCAGCTCTTCCTGCAACTTACATTGTATTTTCAGTTGGACGGGTTCTGTTTAAATACTGCCTTGGCACAAAGATAAAGGTCTGTCACCTACTTTGAGCATTTAAGACTACTCATATCATGAAATAGCACAGTTGTCCAACATAAAAACTGTACCTTTATTGTGTCTGTCCCACATCCACAAGCTGAGAAAAATATTTTATAAAGATATGCAAGTAAGGGCCTGCAAGTGCCCAGATGCAGCGTTATGGCCGCAAGAGCAAAGGCCCCTGTCCAATGTGCCCACATAACCGCTCCTCTGGCTTGGAAATCTCACGAGAGTGCCAGTCACTGCCGGGTCCGCGCATGCGCACTGCTCTGCCCACTATGGGCAGAGGCACCGATCTTAACAGTGCACATGCTCAGGCCTGGCAGTGACCGACTCTTATTCGAGATTTCAAAGACAGAGGAGGAGGACAAAGTAGGATCGGAGGGCGGGCCAGAGGACTACAAGGGGAGCAGTTATGTGGGCACATCAGAGAGGGGTCTGAGCACTTGCGGCCATAATGCCGCCCCTGGACACATGCGGGACCTAGTTTGCATATTTTTTTCGGCTTTTGGACGTGGGACAGACACAATAAAGGTACTATTTTTATGATGGGCAACTCTGCTATTACATGATATGAGCGGTCTAAAATGCTTAAAGTAGATGACAGACTCCCTTTAAAGCGGTATTACCAACTGAAATAGTGTTTTATGGCATGTCAAAGATACAGTATATATTATACATGTCTGGTAACACTTCCAGGACTCCCATCTAATGGTAAAATACATGTGAGCAGCCACAAGACATACCAGATGTTTGGGAGCCGCACAGAATAGAATAGGGGGCCGCACGTGGCCTCTGGTCCGCAAGTTGTGCGCCCCTGAGTAAGTCTTGCTTCCCCCAGCATACAGAGGGATTGATGGCTTTTCTTGCTATACGGTCATACAAGATTTTTAATTGAATGGGAGTATTCTGTGGGAAATATATGATGGTGTTATGTGGGCACTATGTGGTAGTAGTATTTGGATACAATATGGTAGTATTATTTAGGTACTGAATAGCAATAATGTGTGAACATTGTATGGAAGTATTATTTTCCATTGTATAGTATTCATGTATATGCATTAATATATAGACCTACATATAAAAAATGGATATTACAAGGGCATTATCTCCTGTTTCTCTATAGTGATACTGTAGCAGCAAATTCATCATTCTCCCGATCATATTCAGTGACTCCACTACTGGCAAATAACCGGGAAAAGCGTGGTCTAGCACTGGACGGCAAGCTGAAGCATGGAGATACTAACTTGGCATCATCAACAATGTAAATATACACCTCATTATCTGCATCCTGCTGCCATTTTTTAATATCTGAATTGATTAGTCACAATGAATGGTTTTCTTTACTAGTTTTCTCCTTTATTAATTCCCTGGTAAAATTTTATCACATTTTAAAAAATGTTACTTTGTTAATCAACTTTTTTTTCTTTCAGTATGCGCCCAGGAATGGACAGGGAAGTGATGGGCATACTGGTATCTTACAAAGTCAAAATAAATTTGATGGCATCCAGAGGCGGGTACGTGCCCTGATAAAAAAAACACTGGGGCTAATTTTCTATGGGGCGGGATTCTAGCTCAGGTTGAGCCAGAATATTGGTGCACATGTCTTACACCACATTTATTAAGGGATTCAAGCACTTTTTCCACAGAGCTTATTAAGGGGACATGGCTTAGTGAAAAGTCAGGGTGGCTTTTGATGGAATGAAATGACTTAAGATGTGACAATATACGCAAAAACTGCACTAGAATTTTGGCGCACCAGATTTAACATCCAATATCAGCCACTATGATAAATCTGGTATATCTTTAGACTTTCCAGACTATTAACCAGAAAGTAATAGCAAACCCGCCCCATTATCCCTGGGCCTGGAGTTCTACTGTAGGGAAAGTTAAATATTAAAAAGTTCTCATTACAGTAATGGGCTTCCCATATAACACATGGACATGACCAGGTCCTCCAGAGAGAGACAGAGACACCCTTTACAGTCTCTCTCCACTGAGGCTAATTGATGGGAATGCTGAAACGGGGCCCCATCTATTAACTCATAATTCCCCGGTCATACACATTAGATTAATGTTGGGAAAACCAGATGATTTTGGAAGGACTGGCTGACAGGTTAAGGGTACTTTCACACTAGCGTTATTCTTTTCGGGCATTGAGTTCTGTCCTAGGGGCTCAATACTGGTATTGTCCCCGTCCAAAATTCTGGAACACTTGCCAGAATGCCGACCCGGCATTTTTTTCCCATTGAAATGCATTAATGCCCGAGTGTTCTGGCAAAACGGATCAGTTTTTGCGGTCTGCGCATGCTCAGACCGCAAAAAAGTGAAAAAAATAAATGCCAGTTCCGTTTTTCCGGATGACACCGGAGAGACGGATCCGGGATTTCAATGCATTTGTCAGACGGATGCCATTAGTTTGCATACTGCCTGCCGGAATGCTCTGCCGCAAGTGTGAAAGTACCCTAACACGTAAGGGCGCAGCACAGTAATCTCCTAATGTATGCTGCCATTGGGTCCAAACATATCTGATCCTTTAGGCAATAAGCAGGGACAGAGAAGTAAATAGGCACATCTGAACAAATCCATCTACAGTCACTGTCAGAAGCAATGCAGTGTAATGTTACTGCCAAGCATAATTAACTTTCTGTTTTTCAATTTCCAGCATTCTAGGAGATCTTACCTCAAGGTAACTCCACAATCACTTGTATGTTTATATATGTGTTATTAAGTCTTTATTATAACAATAAAAGGAGAGGCTTCCAGAAAAACAACTGTTGGAAATTGTAGTCTATGCATGTTTAAACTATTCTACCATATACCTCTTATTCTCTAGTGATGTCGGGGTGGAACTACCTCTTGTACTGATGCACCCAAAGCCATCTGAAGGTGAGTCTAGATATGGATTGTTAACACTTCAAAATATAATTCAGGAACAAGAAGGAAGATGAAATGGTCTACTGAGGACATTAGTTAGACCTTTACATATGGTTACTGACACACATATGATATATAGAGTTCCCCTGTTTGATCAGCCCTCGCCACTACAACTAGATACTGGATGTACGTTTAGCAGAAAAATCAAAGTAGAAATGCACTAATATCTTTAGCTTCTGAAAAATTGGGGATTGTGAAAGAAATTAAACATGGTAACTTATGCATGGAAGAAATAGATATGAGAATAGATGTTAACGAGCTTCTCCAAGAGTATATATGTCACAGAGTCACTGGGCTCCAGCTTACAGAGTAAGCAGTAGGCTGGGGTGGAAGGAATGTCCTGGTGTATTCAGCGTGCCAATGTGAAATAGATTTGCACATAAATCCTTGTGAACATGAAAATAGATGGTTTTTAGAAGGTAACTGTAAAGCTGGTGCACTATTTAGTCATTTGTATATAATCCTAGTGAACTTGTCAAGTAATATTTTTATTTTTATTTTTGTGGGGGGGGGTTCTCGGACTTACAGTTTCTCACAAAAGTGAGTAACACCCCTTACATTTTTGTAAATATTTCATTAGATCTTTTCATGAGACAGCACTGAAGATATGACACTTTGATACAATGTAAAGTAGTCAGTGTACAGATCGTTATCATGTTATCATGTTGGAATACTGTCCTGTGGCTCAGTTTCCGAGGGGAGAGGATCATGGTCTGCTTCAGTATGTCACAGTACATGTTGGCATTCATAGTTCCCTCAGTGAACTGTAGCTCCCCACAGCTGGCAGCCTCAATCCATGACACTACCACCACCATGCTTGACCACACTTGGCTTTGTACTCCTCACCTGGTTGTCGCCACACACTCTTGATACCATCTGAACCAAATAAGTTTATCTTGGTCTCATCAGACCACAGGACATGGCTCCAGTAATCCATGTCCTTAGTCTGCTTGTCTTCAGCAAACTGTTTGCGGGCTTTCTTGTGCATCATCTTTAGAAGAGGCTTCCTTCTGGGATAACAGCCATGCAGATCAATTTGATGCAGTGTGTGGTCTAGTTCATCTTTCTGTAGAGCAACAATTCTTTTTTTTTCAGATCCTTAAAGTTCTTTGCCATGAGGAGCCATGTTGAACTTCCAGTGACCAGTATGAGAGAGTATGATAGCGATAACACCAAATTTAACACACCTCCTCCCCATTCACCCCTGAGACCTTGGAACACTAACGAGTCACATGACACCGAGGAGGGGAAATGGCTAATTGGGCACTAGGGGTGTACTCACTTTTTTTTGCCATAGGTTTAGACATAGTTGTGTGTTGAGTTATTTTGAGGGTGCATCAAATTTACACTGTTATACAAGGTGTACACTGACTACTTTACATTGTATCAAAGTGGAATATCTTCAATGTTCTCCCATGGAAAGAGAATAAAATATTTACAAAAATGTGAGGGGTGTACTCACTTTTGTGAGATTATGTAGATATTAATGACCTATTCTCAGGGTATGCCTTTTATATCAGATTGGTGGGTGTAGGAACAATTAGCTGTTTCAGGCAGCCTCCAGCACCACAAACTACACTGTGGACATTAGGCTCTGTCTACTGTGTAGTTGTCGGTGACGGCTTACTGGCCAAAACAACGGTGTCAGACCACCACCAATCTGATATTGCTGATCTATCCTGAGGATAGGTCATCTATATCTATGTTTTGGAATAAGAAATCAATCAGGGCAAGCAGACAGGCAGAAAATAAATATAATAGAACATTTTCTCGCAGATAGAGCACAGAAAAAAAGATAGGTTAATAAGTACAAATAGGTCATAGTTCACACTGCAGATATAGATAATAAAAGCTCACCTTATGACGTTTTGCAGCTGATGCCCAGTTCTACACGTCTTGGGTGCCAGACAAGTAGAAGTATTGTAACAGTAAAGTGGTGACTGTGACTTCCAGTAACTTAATGACTGGCGTTAGAGGGCACAACCTTCCCAGTAGGGGAATGACCTGAAGCAAGTGTGTTGTATATGAAACTTGGATCAATAAATTATCATTGTCCCTTCTACTTGTCATTGTGTCTACTGGGAAGGTCATAATCATAAAAGCAACAGAGGAGTGACATTATACATCATCATGGCCACTGCATAGCATCTGTGGTCCATTTGTAAAGGCAAGAAGATATGTGCAGTTTGGCAGCCAGTACAGTAATGGCCCCCATACATGAAATGGCTGACCAATCCTGCTGAAATCATGTGTACGGCTACCTAAACAGATGGGTAGAACAGCATGGCCAAAATAGAGACAGCCAGTCCTCCAAATGTACGCTGCAAAAAAAAATTAAGTTAGACCATCAAATTTAGAGAGGGTCTAATGTCACCTTTCCAATTAGAACCTAAGATGGAGAGATGTAAATAAAATATCTGGAGATCTGAAGCTAAACTACAGGGGTTACATACAATGGCACTCATTTACTATCGTGGTTGTGCCTGAATTCTGGCGTATACTGTGTATTCCTGGCACAATTTGGCAGCTCTCATTTTAGAAATAAAGGAAGTACGCCAAAGGAATAATCGACTATGCTTCAGTCGCCAGTGGGGAGTGGTTTTGCATGAAAGAAGTGTGGCTTTGTGGGAAAAGTGAAATAGCTTAATATGCCCCATTGTGCTCCCATAAGAGTGACATCCAAAGAGCCTCCATAACAAGTGACATCCACAGTACCCCCATAACAATGGCATCCACAGTACCCCTATAAAAGTGAAGAAAATGGCTGGGTTGTTATGGGAACCTGGTGTAAAACTGTGTATGTCACTGAGGCAAAGAATGAAGGACCTGCAAGCTTCTATTGGCCAATACGGGTCATGTGATTATGCCATATTTGCTTTTGTATTACATTTTTTTTGTAAATATCTTAAGAATAGTAGGTCCTAGAGAGCTGAAAGCCAGTCTAGGTGTTGGTCCAGGTGTTTGGCCATGCATAATGAACAGACAGACAAAAAAATGAATTATATATTTATATGAAAATAAGCATACACAGTGTATAGTGCAAATTCTTTAATCCAGGATCCAACAATTAAGAAAGCTTGATAATTTGGGCACAAGCAGAAAATCCCTAAAATTCTGGCATTGTGCTCATGCTGTGCTTTGAGGTGCAGTACAGTGTAAGATCATAACTAGGGATGAGCGAATCGACTTCGGATGAAACATACTAACATAATAACTTCATAAATCAATTTCTACTGTAAAAAAAACATTTCCCGAAGTCGGGTTTGGTTCCAAGTGGTACCTTGGAACCAAACCCAGGTTTGGGAAATGTTTTTTTACAGTAGAAATTGATTTATGAAGTTATTACCTGAAGTCTCGCGAGACTTTGCGAAGCAATAACTTTGGCTCATCGGAGCCAATACATTCTAATACTGTACGGAGCGCTTACCTAAGATTTCTTTGGTGTAATTTATTTGAGTATTAGGTACTTGGTATAGTAATGCAGAGAAATACTGACATAAACGTATCTGATAAGCTGGGCATACACATTAGATACCAGTGGGGAGAAAGCCACTGGCAGATATCTTATTTCCCCCAGAACTAGAGTGGATATCTGCTGTTGGGGAAGAATCGGGATGCCTCCATACACCTTAGATGGTCGGTCAAATGCCTATAATCGAGCACAAATCAGGTCCTTTTGATGCCAGATTTTAATTTGAACTGTGTATGGGCATAATAACCCTTTATGTATTTCTTTTCTTTTCCTGCTTGTATCTTGGATGTTTTCAGTTTCAGCAAGGTAAGAGGAATCTATATATACAGTATATAACTGATCATACTGGATCTTTGCATTAACTTTTCTGTAAGACAAATAATGTTTTTCCTCACTAGTTAGTTAGTATGTGGACACTGATGTGGATAATGATAGGTCCTTTTGACAATATCAATAGAGCATGGAAAGGGAATGATGTGCTGATAACAGGGACAACTTCAAACCAACTGTTAGACTTGATGCCAAGTCTGATTTCCTCACCAGTAGCATGGGTCTTAAGGTCTTCTTTGGTTGTATCAATGTCCTGTAATAGGTCCAAATGCCAATGATGCTTCATGTAGCTCATAAAGAGCCGTGTTACTATGTTAATAGTAAGGAAGATGTCTTACATTTAGAACTGTGCCTCTTCATAACTTCGGTGGACCCACCGCCAGATATAGGGGTTAAGAACGGTGTGTAAAACGACAGTCTTAATAAATGACCCCCTATATATACACCAAAATGGTTCCTAAAAAAACTACAACTCTTCCCGCAAAATAAATAAAAATTAGAAGAAAAAAATTAAAAAGTTATAACTGCTGGAACACGAAGGGGGAAAATGTTACTGGTACTTAAGGGTACTTTCACACGTGCGGCAGAGGTTTCCGGCAGGCAGTTCCGTCGCCGGAAAAAATGCTGGATCCGGCATTCCGGCAAGTGTTCCGGAATTTCGGATGGGGATAAAACCGCAGCATGCTGCAGCATTATCTCCATCCTGAAAAGGCAAAAAGACTGAACTGAAGACATCCTGAACGGATTGCTCTCCATACAGAATGCATGGGGATAAAACTGATCAGTTATTTTCCAGTATAGAGCCCCTAGGACAGAACTCTATGCCGGAAAAGAAAAACGCTAGTGTGAAAGTACTGTAAGGCTAAAATGTATTATGTCACTAAAGGATTAAAAATGCAAATGTGTCCCCTGAGTTATGCGCCAACAAGATTTACTTCAGACAATTTTAATGTGACTGTTAGAAGGTTAAAAAAGAAAGACAGCACAAGGTTATTGCAGAAAGAATTAGGAAATAGAGAGTAAGCTGGAGAAAGCAGTCATTTTAGCTCCACCAGCAAACCTCTTTGATTCACATAAGGCCTCCTGCACACGAACGTGTGCGCCCCGTTGCCGTGCTGCGGGCCGCAATGCACGAACACCGACCGCGAGGCAGCCACAGCGGATCACAGACCCATTCACTTTAATGGGTCCGCGATCCGGCCGTTCCGCAAAAAGACAGGACATGTTCTATCTTTTTGCGGAACGGAAGTACGGGACGAAACCCCACGGAAGCACTCCGTAGTGCTTCCATAGGGTTCCGTTCTGCACCATTCCGCATCTCCGGATTTGCGGACCCATTGATGTGAATGCTCACGGAATGGCGCCCATGTATTGCGGATCCGCAAATGCGGTCCGCAATACGGCAACGGGCAGCACACGTTCGTGTGCAGGAGGCCTAAATCTAATCTTGAGCGTCTATTCAATTCCAGTGCAGAGGACGTGGTGATTGAGGAGTTTGCAAGGCAAAAGCTGCAAGGAGAACAAGACGATGACGATGAAAAGGAAGAAGCAGAAAAAAGTTGACATGGTTCCTCTTGTTGAAAAAAAAAGTCTACGGCACATTGTGCCCTTCTGTCAAATTCATCTGGTGATCAGAGGCTTGTAGTCATCGTTTACATCATAGCCATTAATTAGTGTATTTCTATATGTTCATATGTTCAGAAAAAATAATAAAATAAAATGTACTTCCTGCTGGCTTGTGTTGTCTATTCATTACCGATGTTATACATGGAGTAATACACCCTTACCTGTGTACATGTCACTAGTCAGGCCACAGCTGGAATCCGGAATACAGTTATGGGGTCTTGTCTACATGTCAATGCTACCTTACTGTCTAGAACAGGGGTGCACAACCATTTTTGGTCTGGGTGCCGCATTGTCACATTGCACTATTTCAAGGGGCCGCAAAAAAAAGTTAATCAGAGCTTGTTTGCATCAGCCTATTACACAAGCCAATGCAAAGTGACTGGGGAGGAATGATCACTACCACAGTCATTCCTCCCTCATTCACTTCTATCGATTATCGGTAGCACATTCCTTATTACACGGTGAGATGTGCTGACGATAACTGAACATCTTTCATCCTGATAAAATTTGCAAATCAGCCGACAAACGAGCGATTCCTTGTTTATGGGTTGATCAGCGGCACGATTATACCGGCCAGATATCAGGAATGAGCGCTCCTATGTACACTTGTTCCCAGTAACTGTCCTGAATATCGTGCCGTGTAACAGGGGCTTAGAGATTTCCTGGTAAAAAATGATTTCCTGCAGCATGGGCCTGAAACAGAAGATTCATACTCTCCTACTCCCTGCCATCCGCTTTCTCCATCTTCTGGTTCCGCCGCTGTTTACATCTGGTTGGATATGGGCATAGTCACTTGTACCTCTCCAGCCAATGCCTGGCTTCACTGGTGATGTGGCCACAAGCAGTGTGTCACCGCTAAAGTCAGTCATTTGCTGAAAAGGTTCTCCGAGACCGGAGGATGGAGACAGCAAGAGCAGCACGGAGCAGGAAAGTAGGAATCTTCTGTGTCAGGGGCCATGCTGCAGGAACTTGTTAAAAATCATTTTAAGGCCTCATGCACACGACCGTTGTTCGGGTCCGCATCCGAGCCGCAGTTTTTGCGGCTCGGGTGCGGACCCATTCCCTTTAATGGGGCTGCAAAAGATGAGGCAGCTTGCCGTGTGCTATCCGCATCCGTTGCTCCTTTCCGAGGCCCGCAAAAAAAATATAGTATGTCCTATTCTTGTCCGTTTTGCGGACAAGAATAGGCATGTCTACAATGGGCCGTCCATTCCGTTCCGCAAATTGCGGAAGGCACACGGGCAGCTTCTGTTTTTTGCGGATCCGCGGTTTGCGGTCCGCAAAAAACAGCACGGTCGTGTGCATGAGGCCTAACTAAGAAACTCCTTTAAGTAGCGACATTTCTTTCCTGCTTCCTATTCACAAATGAGAGCTTTCCTTCACTGCAGAGGACGGCGCGCACGGGGTATTACTGCCTCCTGCACCCCCTGTAGGTGCCCTGCAATAACCAGTAAGCATTTTCCCTGAGGGCTCACGCACACAGCCATTGTTTTGGTCCGAATCTGAGCCGCATTTTTTTGTGGCTTGGATGCAGACTCATTCACTTCAACGGGCCATTACTCCATTCTGCAAAATGTAAAACACGCATGGCTGGTGTAAATGGTACGGTCGTGTGTATGAGGCCTTACTAGCCGGGAAACCACTTATTGGTTAACCCTATAATGACTAGGCCTAAAAAGGCCTTAATGACCAGTCACTGTGATTTAGCACACGTGGTTCAAACACTTGTAACTCTTTTATTTGTTGGACTACCAAAATAACTTTTGTAGCTTTTTATCACAATACACATGGCTTTTTAATATATTTTTTTAGTTTTATTAGGGGGAAACTGTGCAAAAAATTTTTTAAGTTATTTTTATTCAAACTATAGCTCATTATTTAAATATGCTAATTATTATATAATTAGTTCCCTATATGTGTTGGATCGTTTTTTTTTATACAATGTGTATAGTTTCCCATGAATGGGGTGATAATTGTAATGGTTTTGGTTGGTGTGGACGTTTTTTTCTTTTATGTATTTTACAATAAAAAAAATTTTTTTTACATTTTTCTAATATATTTCTGCTACAAAAAGACCTTTGGGGAACACTGACCTTTTTTTTTCCTTTTATTTATTTAGTATCTTTAAAAAAAAAAAAACACTTTATTATTTATTTTTAAAATATATTTTTGCCACATAACATGACAGTAAACAATTTTCAACAGTTTTCTTTTACAGTGGTATTTCATTGCTGCTGACATTTTTAATTTTTTTGTTATTAATCGAAATTGACCGAAATTTTTGCAAAAAAATGACATTTTTCACTTTCTGTTGTAAAATTTTTCAAACAAAACTACATTTCTATCTAAATTTTTCTCTAAATTTATTGTTCTACATGTCTTTGATAAAAAAAAATGCAATAAGTGTATATTTATTGGCTTGCGCAAAAGTTAAAGCGTTTACAAACTATAGAACAAAAATGTGAATTTCCGCATTTTGAAGCAGCTCTGACTTTCTGAGCACCTGCCATGTTTCCTGAGGTTCTACAATGCCCAGACAGTAGAAACACCCCACAAATGACCCTATTTCGGAAAGTAGACACCCTAAGGTATTTTCTGATGGGCATAGTGAGTTCATGGAAGTTTTTATTTTTTGTCACAAGTTATCGGAAATTTTTTTATTTTTTTTAATTATTTTTTTTTTTCTTACAAAGTCTCATATTCCACTAACTTGTGACAAAAAATAAAATTTTACATGAACTCACCATGCCCCTCACGGAATACCTTGGGGTGTCTTCTTTCCAAAATGGGGTCACTTGTGGGGTATTTATACTGCCCTGGCATTTTAGGGGACCTAAAGCATGAGAAGTAGTTTGGAATCCAAATGCGTAAAAAAAGCCCTGTGAAATCGTAAAGATACTCTTTGGAATTTGGGCCCCTTTGCGCACCTAGGCTGCAAAAAAAGTGTCCCACATGTGGTATCGCCGTACTCAGGAGAAGTAGGGCAATGTGTTTTGGGGTGTCTTTTTACATATACCCATGCTGGGTGAGATAAATTTCTCTGTAAAAGACAACTTTTCCAATTTTTTTATACAAAGTTGTCATTTTACAGAGGCATTTTCTATATAGTTCTGGCAATGTCCGGATCCGCAAAATGCGGAAAGCACATTGCCGGGGTTCGTGTTTTGCGGATCCGCGGATCCGCAAAACACATACGGATGTCTGAATGGAGCCTTACAGGGGGGTGATCAATGACAGGGGGTGATCAGGGAGTCTATATGGGGTGATCACCCCCCTGTAAGGCTCCATTCAGACGTCCGTATGTGTTTTGCGGATCCGCGGATCTGCAAAACACATACGGACGTCTGAATGGAGCCTTACAGGGGGGTGATCAATGACAGGGGGGTGATCAGGGAGTCTATATGGGGTGATCACCCCCCTGTCATTGATCACCCCCCTGTAAGGCTCCATTCAGACGTCCGTATGTGTTTTGCGGATCCGGGGGGGGTGTAGTGTAGTGACAGGGGGGGTGTAGTGTAGTGGTGTTTGGTGCTACTTACAGAGCTGCCTGTGTCCTCTGGTAGTCGATCCAAGCAAAAGGGACCACCAGAGGACCAGGTAGCAGGTATATTAGAGGGTGTTAACAAAACAGCGTCTAATATACCTTTTTGTGGTTAAAAAAATCGCATCTACAGCCTGCTAGCGAATGATCGCCGCTCCTGTGTGCGCGCGTTCACAGGAAATCTCGCGTCTCGCGAGATGACGCACCGATGCGTCTAGGAGGAATAACCCGGCCAACCGCAGGACGCATCCCTGCGTTAGGCGGTCGGGAGGTGGTTAAATATATTTTTGCAGCACTGTATGTCCCCCAAGAGGTCTTTAAAAGACTTATGGGAAACACTGACTTTTTATTTATTGTTTTCACTTTTTTTTTTCTTTTAGGCTGAGTTCACACCAGTTATTTGATCAGTTATTTCTATCAGTTATTGTGAGCCAAAACCAGGAGTGGAGGCTACACAGAGATAAGGTATAATGAAAATTTCTGCAACTGTTCTGTGTTTTTGATCTGCATCTGGTTTTGGCTCACAATAACTAATGGAAATAACTGATCAAATACAGTCAGGTCCATAAATATTGGGACATTGACACTATTTTAACATTTTTGGCACTATACACCACCACAATGGATTTGAAATGAAACTAACAAGATGTGCTTTAACTGCAAACTGTCAGCTTTAATTTGAGGGTATTTACATCCAAATCAGGTAAACGGTGTAGGAATTACAACAGTTTGCATATGTGCCTCCAACTTGTTAAGAAACCAAAAGTAATGGCACATTTGGCTTCTCAGCTGTTCCATGGCCAGGTGTGTGTTATTCCCTCATTATCCCCATTACAATGAGCAGGTAAAAGGTCCAGAGTTTATTTCAAGTGTGCTATTTGCATTTGGAATCTGTTGCTGTCAACTCTCAAGATGAGATCCAAAGAGCTGTCACTATCAGTGAAGCAAGCCATCATTAGGCTGAAAAAACAAAACAAACGTGCAGCAATGTTTTTTTTGGACAGCAGGGGCTTCCTCTGTGGTATCCTCCCATGCAATCCATTCTTGTTTAGTGTTTTACGTATCGTAGATTCGCTAACAGGGATGTTAGCATATGCCAGAGACTTTTGTAAGTCTTTAGCTGACACTCTAGGATTCTTCTTCACCTCATTGAGCAGTCTGCACTGTGCTCTTGCAGTCATATTCACAGGACAGCCACTCCTAGGGAGAGAAGCAGTAGTGCTGAACTTTCTCCATTTATAGACAATTTGTCTTACCGTGGACTGATGAACAGAAAGGCTTTTGGAGATACTTTTATAACCCTTTCCAGCTTTATGCAAGTCAACAATTCTTAATCGTAGGTCTTCTGAGAGCTCTTTTGTGCGAGGCATCATTCCCATAAGGCAATGCTTTTTGTGAAAAGCAAACCCAGAACTGGTGTGTGTTTTTATAAGGCAGGGCAGCTGTAACCAACACCTCCAATCTCATCTCATTGATTGGACTCCAGTTGGCTGACACCTCACTCCAATTAGCTCTTGGAGATGTCATTAGTCTAGGGGTTCACATACTTTTTCCACCTGCACTGTGAATGTTTACATGGTGTGTTCAATAAAAACATGGTAACATTTAATTCTATGTGTGTTATTAGTTTAAGCAGACTGTGATTGTCTATTGTTGTGACTTAGATTAAGATCAGATCACATTTTATGACCAATTTGTGCAGAAATCTAGTGTCTTTCCCCTTCCTTCTTGTTGTCTTTTGGTGTTCTCCCCTACTACATTCGTGACAGCGTTTGCTCTTAGAATCACTGTACACTTCACTTATTTGGGCAGTTACGGGACCAAAAATGACCAAATAACTTAAGTGTGAACTCAGCCTTACAGGCCCAAGATCCTACTATATATTTAAAGAGCGCACTCCTTTTACACTGTCGTCAGCTGATTCCACACAGATGTCTACAGAACCTGTTCTATGAAACGCTTATACAAGTATAATTAGAAGTAAGGAAGCGAGCACTCACTCTATGGCAAATACTCAGATTTAATAATAAAATGTCAAATATTACAATTCAATAAAATAATAGATAAAATACAATACAATAAAATATTAATACCATATATTTAAATATGAAAAATGGTCGACCATATATAAACCACTAATTGAAATACAATTGTAGATAAAGCAAAAATAGTTATCCAACGGTATCCTTGTGAATGAAATGATCATGCAAATAAGTGACAAAACAATATCAAATAGTGAAAAAAATATATATATCAAGTGATAAAAAATTGTGTTAGTGTGACCAGAATCACAATAGTGAATTTAGAATGGTAATGTCCTGGTGTACAAAGATGTAATAGAAGGCGTGTATGCCAAAAATAGGGGGGGGGGGGGGGGGAAGGGACACCTGATGGAGTCCTGCACAATCGTGCACGCTTATACGCTTGCAATCCTTCCTATAGAGATTGAAAATTCAGCAATAAGTTCGCAGTCAACCGCATCAAGCACTCCAGCCGTTAGCTGTATCCAGCCTGTTGTATGGTACGCTCATATGAACAGTCTATAATATCGGCTTGTCTTTCACCTCTATATAGAGGGTAATCCTTCCTAAAAAGTGAGGAGTCTTACCTCCTATAATGCCGTGTTACAGGATCTCTTCCTTAGTCCGTTTGTAAGAAGTAAGCTGGAGACGCCGCTCCGTCCTCACAACTTGCAGGCTCTGACAATCCGGCCCGATCTCGCGATACTACGAGTGGGACTTCCGTCCGGTCTCTGTACTCACTCAGATGTTCAGGGCAGTTTAATTGTCACAAGGTTGCAATCTTTAATCCTTTCTCTTTATAGCATGGCCATGCAAAATGTCTTTTCTATGGAGGTTTCAGCAGAGTGTCTGATAGCCCAGACGCGTTTCGGGATGATTCCAATCCCTTCCTCAGTGGTGATATCGGGCACTCCTAACCTCCTCCTTTTAAACGTTTATAAGGTCTTCTGTAAGTCCTGGTTATGTGGTCCAGAATCGGAGTGTCAATAACTGCTTTTCGCCATGATGAGGTTGTAATGCGTTTTTCTTGCGGTTTTTTTCAGGTTGATGCGTTTTTACTTATTTCTTATTGTATTAGTTGCGATCCATCTGTATATAACTTTAAAACTCATAAAAAATTATAGCAAGTCATAAAAATCATAAAAATGTTATAATATAAAAACAATTTAAGCAGCATATTATCATTAAGAAAATAATATAAGGATCCAATAAGATCAGCTCAAATGGCTTGCAGAGTTGCTTATTAGACATGGAGAAGGTCGGACTGGGTAGGGGTCCCAAACCAGAGGTCGGGTCCCAGCGTCGATCAACGGCCAAGCTTGGGACCCGACATCGGGGATGGGGCCCGAACCTTATATGAAACCAAACAGCTCCATGTCAGAGTTCAGTCCAAATGGTAATAAGGATCCGAACTCATATATCTGTCTAGACTCTGCTCTGGACATTTTTTGAATGTAGGCACCCCCTCTCCAATGTTGGTTGATCTTCTCTAGTCCAACAAACTTTAGGTTACCTGGATTGCTGTTATGCATATCTTTATAATGTTTTGACAATGAGTGTTTGTCATAACCTTTTTTGATATTGGAAATATGTTCCCTGATTCTTGTTTTTAATCGTCGTTTCGTCCGGCCTATATATTGACGATTGCAGGGGCATTGAATCAGATAAATAACCCCTGATGTATTACAAGAAATATAATCGTCAATTTCCCATATATATTTATTCTGAGTTGAACGGACCTCCAGGGTTTTCCGTGCTAATTGATTAAGTTTACACCCTATACATCTTCCACATTTATAAAATGCTTTCATCTTCATGAAAGAACTTAAAGTATTGTCTTTGTGGATTTTGTTCGGCACCGATGGAGCTACCTTTAGACCCAAATTTGGAGCTTTGGTAAAAGTTATTTTTGGTGCATGTGGTAAAAGGTGACCTATTATCTTATCACTCAATAAATATGGCCAGTGAGCCCTGATCATTTTTTGGATCCTCTTATAATTGTTATTAAAAGGGAGTACCAATCTTATGTCCAAGAATGAGTCATCTATCTGCAATTGTTGTTTTTCTTTGAAGAATTCTTGTCTATCTAATTGTCTCACAGTGACTAACGCTTCATTGATTGCTCCTGTGGGGTATTGTTTGTCCACAAAATAGGATTGCATTTTTATAGCCTCTTCCTCAAATTTCGCATCTTCCGTACAGTTACGTCTAATGCGTCTAAACTGTCCGGTGGGAACATTAATCAACCACCTTGGGAGATGACAGCTTGAAAAAGGAATAAAATTACTAGTCGCTATAGGTTTTTGAAAGGTACTGCACTTATATCTCCCATCTGATGCTTCTATCAATAAATCTAGATATTCTGTCTTCCTTTCAATATTTGAGGTGAAGATCAAGCCTTTGTCATTTCCATTCAAACATTTCAGAAATTCTTCCAATGATGTTCTGTCTCCTCTCCAAATAAAAATGACATCATCAATATAGCGCCGCCATAGGACTAGGTCCCCCCCCCAGCTTGTGGTCTATTGTACCCATCTCCCAATCAGCCAAGAATAGATTGGCATAACTGGGGGCGAACCTAGTACCCATGGCGGTGCCCTGTTGCTGCAGATAGTAGTCTCCCTCAAAATAAAAATAATTGAGCTGCAAAATATATTTTATGGCTTTTAAGATAAAATCGATCTGAGTATCGTGTAAGGAGGCGTCCTTAATCAATTGTCTTTGAATGGCATCCAATCCTTGTTGGTGATCTATCACCGTATACAAGGACTGGATGTCTAATGTACCCATAATGCAGCCAGTAAGTTTGTGTTGACGTCACTGATTATTTTGTCAGAACAATAACCCCCCAAAAAACGGATCCTGTCTGTTGAGCATCCGCCTCCACTTGGTCAGCATTTGGTCAGTATTGATAAAGCCAAAAAAGACAGGAGTGGATCCAAAACAGAGATGACACGTGAATGGAATATTTGCATGTCTTCTGTGTTTTCTACCCACTCCTACTTTTGGCTACCAATTCATAAGCCAATTCTGATGGGAACATACAGGCCTTACAGCTGCTACACAGACAAGATCCGTTGTGTGTCTCATTTTTCCTTCCTTCTGACAGATCAGAAGAAGGGTCAAATAAATGATGGTGTCAACCAGGCCAAAAAGGCAAAATAGCGGCCCAGTCATGGAGTGGGGAGGGTAGGAGAAAGGCTTGAGAAGTCCACAGAGTGGCCCAATGACATAGTGTTGAGGTAGCAACAGCATGAGGAGACCACAGAGTGGCCCAGTGACAAAGTGGGGAGATGGCAGCAGCATGAGGAGACCACAGAGTGGCCCATTTACATAGTGTTGAGATGGCAGCAGCATGAGGAAGCCACAGATTGGCCCAGAGACATAGTGTTGATTTAGCAGCAGCATGAGGAGGCCACAGACTGACAAGGTGACATAGTGTGGAGGTGGCAGCAGCAGCATGAGGATGCCACAGTGTGGCAAGGTGAAATAGTGTGGAGGTGGCAGCAGCAGCAGCATGAGGAGGCCACAGAGTGGCCCATTGACATAGTGTTGAGTTAGCAGCAGCATTAGGAGGTCACAGAGTGGCAAGGTGACATAGTGTGGAGGTGGCAGCAGCATGAGTAGGCCACAGACTGGCAAGGTGATGTAGTGTGGAGGTGGCAGCAGCAGCAGCATGGGGAGGCCACAGAGTGGCAAGGTGACATAGTGGGGAGGTGGCATCAGCAGCATGAGGAGGCCACAGTGTGGCACAATGACAGAGTGTGGAGGTGGCAGCAGCATGAGGAGACCACAGAGTGGCCCAGAGACAGAGTTGTGAGTTGGCAGCAGCATGAGGAGACCACAGAGAGGCAAGGTGACATAGTATGGAGGTGGCAGCAGCAGCAGCATGAGGAGGCCACAGAGTGACCCAGTGACAAAGTGTTGATTTAGCAGCAGCATGAGGAGACCACAAAGTGGCAAGCTGACATAGTGTGGAGGTGGCAGCAGCATGAGGAGGCCACAGAGTGGCCCAGTGACATAGTGTTGAGATAACAGCAGCATGAGGAGGCCACAGAGTGGCAAGGTGACATAGTGTGGAGGTGGCAGCAGCAGAAGTAGGCCACAGACTGGCAAGGTGACATAGTGTGGAGGTGGCAGCAGCAGCATGAGGAGGCCATAGCGTGGCCCAGTGACATAGTGTTGAGTTAGCAGCAGTATGAGGAGGCCACAGAGTGGCCCAGTGACATAGTGTTGATTTAGCAGCAGCATGAGGAGACCACAGAGTGGCAAGGTGACATAGTGTGGAGGTAACAGCAGCAGCAGCATGAGGGGGCCACAGAGTGGCAAGGTGACATAGTGTTGAGTTAGCAGCAGAATGAGGAGGCCATAGAGTGGCAAGGTGACATAGTGTGGAGGTGGTAGCCAGAGATGAGCGAATTTTTAAAAAATTCGATTTGCTGGTTCATCAAATTTTTGGGGAAAAATTTGGCTTTATCCGAATTTATTTGCAGCGAATTACATTAAAAAACGGCTATTTCCTGGCTGCAGAGAGCCTTTATAGTGGTGTAGAACACTGTGTCTTGCAGTAACACGCATTGAGAGTCTGCTTTGGAAGTGAAATAATACTGTGAGACCGTATGACATGCAGATGACAGGCGTCGCTCTTAGAATCATAGCACACTTCACTTATTTGGGCAGTCACAGGGACAAAACTGACCAAATAACTCAAGTATCGATGTTGGCACCAAGAAGAAGCGCACTCCTTTTACACCGTCGTCAGCTGATTCCACATAGATGCCTACAGAACCTGTTCTATTAAACGCTTATACATGTAGACCCCCCCACCCCCGATAAAGTAGAGAGGGTGTCAGCAGTAAGGGCTCTTTCACACCTGCGTTATTGTCTTCCGGCATAGAGTTCCGTCGTCGGGGCTCTATGCCGGAAGAATCCTGATCAGGATTATCCTAATGCATTCTGAATGGAGAGTAATCCGTTCAGGATGCATCAGGATGTCTTCAGTTCCGGTACGGAACGTTTGTTGGCCGGAGAAAATACCGCAGCATGCTGCGCTTTTTGCTCCGGCCAAAAATCCAGAACACTTGCCGCAAGGCCGGATCCGGAATTAATGCCCATTGGAAGGCATTGATCCGGATCCGGCCTTAAGCTAAACGTCGTTTCGGCGCATTGCCGGAGCCGACATTTAGCTTTTTCAGAGTGGTTACCATGGCTGCCGGGACGCTAAAGTCCTGACAGCCATGGTAAGTGTAGTGGGGAGCGGGGAAGCAGTGTACTTACCGTCCGTGCGGCTCCCCGGGCGCTCCAGAGTGACGTCAGGGCGCCCCAAGCGCATGGATCACGTGATCGCATGGATCACGTCATCCATGCGCATGGGGCGCTCTGACGTCATTCTGGAGCGCCCCGGGAGCCGCACGGACTGTAAGTATACCGCTCCCCCGCTCCCCACTACTACTATGGCAACCAGGACTTTAATAGCGTCCTGGGTGCCATAGTAACACTGAAAGCATTTGGAAGACGTCTTCAAATGCTTTCAGTACACTTGCGTTTTTCCGGATCCGGAGTGTAATTCCGGCAAGTGGAGTACATGCCGGATCCGGACAACGCAAGTGTGAAAGAGCCCTAAGTTTGTGTTGACGTCACTGATTATTTTGCCCTTCCTCTGATTTGTCAGAACAATAACCCACAAAAAACGGATCCTGTCTGTGGAGCATCCACCTGCACTCGGTCAGTATTTGGTCAGTAATCCATCAGTATCGCTAATGCCCAAAAAACAGGAGTTAATCCAAAACAGAGATGACACGTGAACGGAATATTTACATGTCTTCTGTGTTTTGTACCCACTCCTGCATTTGGCTACCAAATCATAAGCCAAGTCTGATCGGACCATACAGGCCTTACAGCTGCTAGACAGAGAAGATCCGTTGTGCATCTCATTTTTCCTTCCTTCTAAAAGATCAGAAGAAGGGTCTAATAAATGATGATGTCAACCAGGCCAAAAAGGCAAAATAGTGGCCCAGTCATGGAGTGGGGAGGGTGGTAACAGCATGAGAAGTCCACAGAGTGGCCCTATGACATAGTGGTGAGGTGGAGGCAGCATGAGGAGACCACAGAGTGGCACAATGACAGTATGGAAGTAGTGGCAGCATGAGGAGACCACAGAGTGGCAATCTGACATAGTGTGGAGGTGGCAGCAGCATGAGGAGACCACAGACTGGCCCTATGACATAGTGGTGAGGTGGAAGCAGCATGAGAAGACCACAGAGTGGCCCAATGACATAGTCTGGAGGTGGCAGCAGAGTGTGGAGGTGGTAGCAGCAGCATGATGATACCTGAGCGGTGAGGTGGCAGCAGCATCAGGAGACCACAGAGTGACCCGGTGACAGAGTGGGGAGGTGGGTGGTAATAACAGTACCCACTGACGATGGTGGGTGTAAGAAGGAGCACTTGGCATCAGGCGGGTGGCAGCATCAGAATAGTAGCTGAGGCAGGTAGCCAGAAGAAACCGGTCCGTTTTGTCAAGGTTTGGGTGAGGCAGCATGGATGATCTAATCTGATTCATCAGGCATTGGTGGGTGGAAATCCTGTCTGATCCACGCCTGATTCATCTTGACAAAGGTCAGTCTCTCCACATTTTGGGTGGACAGGCGAGTTCTCGTTGGGGTAACTATGGCCCCCGCCACACTAAACACCTGCTCTGATGCGACACTACTGGCAGGACAGCTTTTCCAGGCCAAACTCGGCCTGCTGCGGCCACAAGTCAAGTTTGGCTGCCCAGTAGTCCAGCGGATCGTCAATGTGGGGTGGCAGGGTGAAGTCCAAGTATGACACCACCTTCTGGTTCAAGTTCTGCTCCAGGTCTAGCTGCTGCTGCTGGTGAGTAGTTTCTTCACTAGGCAGGTTAAGAAAGCTGCTCATCATCGACTCTAGACTCAAGCTGCTGCTGATGGAGTCTGGTACTGTCCTACCCCCCACCCCCCACCCCTCCACAGCAGCTATGGCAGTGAAATAAGAGCTCAGAGGGACACCCCCTGGTCAGACCTGCAAGAGGATGGACGATGGTGCAGATAGGTAGCGGCCAACTGATTACATAGGATGTCTCTATAGTATTTCAGCTTGTCCTCCCTCTCAGCGGATGTAAAAAAAAAAGACCCCATTTTGGACCGATAGCGAGGGACCAACAAGCTGGAGAGCCAGAAGTCATCCCTCTGCAGAATTGTGACAATTCAGCTCTCACTACCCAAGCAAGTCAGCATGCAGCAGGCCATTTGCGCAAGTGACTTGGAGGGACTCCCTGCTTCCATCTACACTGCATACTGCGATGGTGTGCCTTGGTCATCTGCCTCGTCTTCCTCATCTCCGTCTTGCTCCTTTGGCTGATCCTGCTCCTCCTCTCCTGTCACTTGTGTAGAAAAACCACCCATTTCGCTACACATTGCTTGTGCTCCAATATCCTCCTTCTCCTCCAGTTCAGCCCCCACAGAGTTCATGTGACCGTGAGATGTATGCGCCACGTCTCCAGTCTCCTGACCAGCCATATGTACCAGCATTTGTTCGAGGATATGAAGCAGTGTGATAACGTTGCTCATCCCGTAGTCCTGGCGTCTGACAAATAACAAGGCATCCTCAAAGGGCCTGAGCAAAAGGAAGGTGTCACGCATTAGCTGCCAATGACATACATCGAAGTTACACAGGGGAGTACTTGGATCATCAAGAAATCGTTTATGGCCTTTCTCTGTTTGTATAGTCGGTCCAACATATGGAGGGTGAGATTAAAACAGGTGGAAACATCACATATTAGCCTATGTTGGGGGACCCCGTTCTGCTGCTGCAGCTCAAGGAGGGTATGCTTGGCGGTGTACGAGTGTCTGAAGTGCATGCAAAGTTTCATGGCCATTTTTAGGATGTCTTGCAGATGGGCGGAAGGCTTCAGGAACTGCTTGACAACCAGATTGAACACGTGCGCCATGCAGGGCGCATGGCTCAGCCCTCCTTGATGCAGCGCTGACACCATGTTCTTCTCGTTGTCAGTCACCATGGTTCCGATTTTGAGTTGTCGCGGAGAAAGCCAGGATTCGATTTCTTGATGAAGGACACGGAGCAGTTCCTCCCCTGAGTGACTCGGTTCGCCAAGGCAAACGAGGTGTAGAACAGCGTGACACCGCCGTGCCCTGCACATGTGGTATACTGAAGGAGCACTGTGAATTGTCCCTGCAGTGGAGGCTGAGGACACGGTGGAGGATGAGGAGGCAGAGGCAGATATTGTCGTCGGACCAACAGCGTGAGAACGTAGAGGCGGAAGCGGCGTCACCTGGCCAAGTTGCCAAGGTTTGGCTGGGCAGGAACCACATTTACCCAGTGGGCCATAAAGGACTTATCTTACTGTTGTCTCTTGGCAATCGCTTCGGTGATCGATTACTGACAGAATGACTGACGAGGAGTAGGAGGGCGAGGAGCAGGAACATCAGGACCGGTAGATAATGGGAAGGACAGACAGCTCCCTTCGGCTGAGGTGGTGGACTGCCTGATATCGGGTGCATGCCACTGGGTGATGCAGCGATTGCTGCGGCAGGCTGGACCACCACATTGGAGCAACGGTTCTCCCAGGACACTTCAAGGTGACGCTGCATATGTTGAAACAGGGCCGTGGTGCCAACATTGGCACCCTGGCCACGCTTCACCTTCTGCCCACAGATTTGGCAAATGGCCATGTTCACCTCCTCCGGCGGCTTAACAAAAAACTGCCACATCACCGAATAGGTGATTTTACCCCCAACACTCCGCACTGACTGCTACCACCGCTGCCTCCGTGTATCCATGCACCACTACTTTCCACGCAGGTAGGATCCTGCGAAGCGGATGGTCTACCCTGGGCATGTTTGGCTCCCGACCTCCCACTGCTGCCACCCTGCTGACTCCCGGCCACCCATCAACTTGCTGGCTACATCGCTGCCTCACACGCAAGCTGGCACTCTCTTCTCCCGATTATGAAGTCCCTTCGTCACCCGGCTCCCAATTGCGATCGGCTACATCATCATCGAGTACTGTCTGCATGTCACTGATGTCCTCCTCAACAGTCTCTGAGCCAGGAGCCTGACCGCTCGCAACACCAGCTTCCACGCCACTCTCCTCATCCCTACTTGCCCACCTACCAGAGGAAGCGTTGAATGTCTCATCCAGATCTTGGCTGGGCAGTAGCTGCTGACTGTCCTCTAGTAGCTCATCCTCGTTGTATAGTGGAGCTGAGCCCAGAGCATATAATACTTCTCTGGCTGAGGGAATAGAAAAGGACAGAAGCAGGTTGAGGATAAGTGAGGGCACAGGGCCTGCTCCGGAGCCATGCAAACTAAAGGTTATGTCTGAAGAACCCACCAACTCTTGGCTGGGGGGTGGCTGATGTCATTTGGGATGAAGTGGATGATGAAGTCAACCATTCAAGAACCGCTGGGTTGCTGGTCAAGACAAGACCGCTAGCTGACACTGGGAGCTCAGGCCTCAGGAAGTGACCCCTGCAGCCACGGCCCCTTACTCTGCTGCGACTTGTGCCTGCGCCATAAATATTTAGGCCTCTGGCCTCCCCTGTGCAGGGCGTGTCACTTCTCTGACATACTGTTAGATCAAATAAGTAGATAAAAAGAAAATTAATACACCCCAAAAAAGGCTGTAATTTTGTCACTTCACCACACAACAGCAAATAAGCCCTTTTTCCCACCAATACACGCAAAAAAAAGGCTTTAGAACATATAACTGCACCGCTGACGGCAAATAATACTTTTTTTTGCCACTAATACACGCCAAAAAGGGCTGTAATTTTGTGACTTCACCACACAACGGCAAATAATACTTTTTTTTGCCACTAATACACGGCAAAAAAAGCTTTAGAAACATATAACTGTACCGCCTAAACGGCCAAAAAGGCTTTAAAACATATAACTGCACCGCTGAACGGCAAATAATACTTTTTTTGCTACTAATACACAGCAAAAAAGGCTTTAGAACATATAACTGCACCGCTGAACGGCAAATAATACTTTTTTTCCCCCACTAATACATGACAAAAAAGGCTTTAGAGCATATAACTGCACCGCTGAACGGCAAATAAGACTTTTTTTTGCCACTAATACAGGACAAAAAAGGCTTTAGAACATATAACTACACCGCTGAATGGCTAATAAGACCCTTCTTTTTTTTCACTAATACACCCCAAAAAAGACTTTAGAACATATAACTGCACAGATGAACGGCTAATAATACTTTTTGTTTTCCACTAATACACCCCAAAAAAGGCTTTAGAACATATAACTCCACCACTGAATGGCAAATAAGCCATTATTTTTTTCCAGTAATACACCCCAAAAAAGATTTTAGAACATATAACTGCACCGCTGAACGGCAAATAATACTTTTTTTTTGCCACTAATATTCGACAGAAAAGGCTGTAATTTTCTCACTTCAGCACACAACAGCTAATAAGCCCCTTTTTTTCCACTTATACACCCCAAAAAAGGCTTTAGAACATATAACTGCACCGCTGAACGGCAATAAGCCCTTATGTTTTTCCCACTTATACACGCCAAAAAAGGATTTAGAACATATAACTGCACCGCACAAGGCTAATAAGACATATAAATATTTCCTAGTAATACATCCTGTTAATGGCAGTATAAGACTAACCAATAACCAATAACAAGCATGGTTTGCTAGAATTACAGAGGTATCAACTATTGCAAACCTGCAAGTAAAAACAGCAGTATAATGCAATTTGGATCCCCAGTCAGTGCAGCAAGGTGTAATAGGATTGTTCCTATTACCCAGGCTGTACACTCCTCTATTGGACCCTGTGTGGAATAATTTCTCTGTATCCTTTCCCTACACTTCTAATGATCTTTCCCTGAACTTCTATTCAGCAAAATAAAAGTTTTCAAATCTTTCCTAGCACTTTCCCTAGCGCCTGCTAACGTCTCTCCCTGCACTAAGTACACTGGAAAATGGCTAAAACCAAGATGGCTGAGGCTATTTATAGGGCTGTGACATCACAGGGCTGGCTGGCTGCTGATTGGCTGCATGCATGGCATTGTGGTTGATCTCTCGTTCCCAGAGTTCTTTGCTCCATGTCCTAACATGTGCAGCAGCCATTTTAGGAAAAAATGCGATTCGTTACCATCTCTGGAGATATCGCACATCTTTGGCGCTGTAATTACAGCGCCGGAGGTGAGCGGCACACAGGGGCATGGGAACTCTTTGTTCTCATGTCCCTGTTAGGCATAACATCTCCAGCGCTGCCGGAGATGGTGACAAAGGGCAGAGGATCTTTATTGATCATCTGTCCTTTGAAGAGGCCGAAACTGGACATAATTGTCCAGTTGTCAGTCTCTCCCCACCCAGCAGGCACATTCCAGAGGTGGCGCATCCATGGGAGCTTCTGGGCACAGTTTAACTGTATATATGCTTATAGATGCTTGGGGCACATCCATAAGTATATATATACACTTATATATATATATATATATATAGATATATATATAAAACAGGGGGTCTGAATGGGCAGCAATAAGCCCACCTACAATATATTATATACATAGAGATGTATGCTGACATGGGAGCATACATACATCTCTATGTATACACCTACCACCTGGACTGGCCCATGCAAAAGGGCCAATATACATCTATATATGTAAGGGCATATATACATATATATTTAAATCAAACACTTCCCTCAACAATGACTGTATTCAATTTTGAACATCTGGCTAGTCTTTCAAGTATGTCCTCTTGACACTTGGCAGCAGTGCTAAATGTTTGAACAACTTTTACTTCTGGATCACCCATAGACAATGGTGTAACCTGTGTAACCTTTACTGGGCGTGATTTCCTTTTCCCAAAGGAAGTCTGGACCGGTGAACCAGTTTGAATTTTTCAATTCTGTTACATTCAGGCCTCTTAAAGCATGATCTGCTGGGTTATGCTTTATGTCAATGTGATGCCAATTTTCCGGATTTGTTATTTCCCGAATTTTCTCGACTCTGTTGGCGACAAAGATGTGGAATCTTCGAGCTTTGTTGTTTATGTATCCTAGGACAACTTGTGAGTCAGTAATCCATCAGTATCGCTAATGCCCAAAAAACAGGAGTTAATCCAAAACAGAGATGACACGTGAATGGAATATTTACATGTCTTCTGTGTTTTGTACCCACTCCTGCATTTGGCTACCAAATCATAAGCCAAGTCTGATCGGACCATACAGGCCTTACAGCTGCTAGACAGAGAAGATCCGTTGTGCATCTCATTTTTCCTTCCTTCTAAAAGATCAGAAGAAGGGTCTAATAAATGATGATGTCAACCAGGCCAAAAAGGCAAAATAGTGGCCCAGTCATGGAGTGGGGAGGGTGGTAACAGCATGAGAAGTCCACAGAGTGGCCCTATGACATAGTGGTGAGGTGGAGGCAGCATGAGGAGACCACAGAGTGGCACAATGACAGTATGGAAGTAGTGGCAGCATGAGGAGACCACAGAGTGGCAATCTGACATAGTGTGGAGGTGGCAGCAGCATGAGGAGACCACAGACCTGGCCCTATGACATAGTGGTGAGGTGGAAGCAGCATGAGAAGGACCACAGAGTGGCCCAATGACATAGTCTGGAGGTGGCAGCAGAGTGTGAGGTGGTAGCAGCAGCATGATGATACCTGAGCGGTGAGGTGCAGCAGCATCAGGAGACCACAGAGTGACCCGGTGACAGAGTGGGGAGGTGGGTGGTAATAACAGTACCCACTGACGATGGTGGGTGTAAGAAGGAGCACTTGGCATCAGGCGGGTGGCAGCATCAGAATAGTAGCTGAGGCAGGTAGCCAGAAGAAACCGGTCCGTTTTGTCAAGGTTTGGGTGAGGCAGCATGGATGATCTAATCTGATTCATCAGGCATTGGTGGGTGGAAATCCTGTCTGATCCACGCCTGATTCATCTTGACAAAGGTCAGTCTCTCCACATTTTGGGTGGACAGGCGAGTTCTCGTTGGGGTAACTATGGCCCCCGCCACACTAAACACCTGCTCTGATGCGACACTACTGGCAGGACAGCTTTTCCAGGCCAAACTCGGCCTGCTGCGGCCACAAGTCCAGTTTGGCTGCCCAGTAGTCCAGCGGATCGTCAATGTGGGGTGGCAGGGTGAAGTCCAAGTATGACACCACCTTCTGGTTCAAGTTCTGCTCCAGGTCTAGCTGCTGCTGCTGGTGAGTAGTTTCTTCACTAGGCAGGTTAAGAAAGCTGCTCATCATCGACTCTAGACTCAAGCTGCTGCTGATGGAGTCTGGTACTGTCCTACCCCCCACCCCCACCCCTCCACAGCAGCTATGGCAGTGAAATAAGAGCTCAGAGGGCCACCCCCTGGTCAGACCTGCAAGAGGATGGACGATGGTGCAGATAGGTAGCGGCCAACTGATTACATAGGATGTCTCTATAGTAGTTCAGCTTGTCCTCCCTCTCAGCGGATGTAAAAAAAAAAGACCCCATTTTGGACCGATAGCGAGGGACCAACAAGCTGGAGAGCCAGAAGTCATCCCTCTGCAGAATTGTGACAATTCAGCTCTCACTACCCAAGCAAGTCAGCATGCAGCAGGCCATTTGCGCAAGTGACTTGGAGGGACTCCCTGCTTCCATCTACACTGCATACTGCGATGGTGTGCCTTGGTCATCTGCCTCGTCTTCCTCATCTCCGTCTTGCTCCTTTGGCTGATCCTGCTCCTCCTCTCCTGTCACTTGTGTAGAAAAACCACCCATTTCGCTACACATTGCTTGTGCTCCAATATCCTCCTTCTCCTCCAGTTCAGCCCCCACAGAGTTCATGTGACCGTGAGATGTATGCGCCACGTCTCCAGTCTCCTGACCAGCCATATGTACCAGCATTTGTTCGAGGATATGAAGCAGTGTGATAACGTTGCTCATCCCGTAGTCCTGGCGTCTGACAAATAACAAGGCATCCTCAAAGGGCCTGAGCAAAAGGAAGGTGTCACGCATTAGCTGCCAATGACATACATAGAAGTTACACAGGGGAGTACTTGGATCATCAAGAAATCGTTTATGGCCTTTCTCTGTTTGTATAGTCGGTCCAACATATGGAGGGTGAGATTAAAACAGGTGGAAACATCACATATTAGCCTATGTTGGGGGACCCCGTTCTGCTGCTGCAGCTCAAGGAGGGTATGCTTGGCGGTGTACGAGTGTCTGAAGTGCATGCAAAGTTTCATGGCCATTTTTAGGATGTCTTGCAGATGGGCGGAAGGCTTCAGGAACTGCTTGACAACCAGATTGAACACGTGCGCCATGCAGGGCGCATGGCTCAGCCCTCCTTGATGCAGCGCTGACACCATGTTCTTCTCGTTGTCGGTCACCATGGTTCCGATTTTGAGTTGTCGCGGAGAAAGCCAGGATTCGATTTCTTGATGAAGGACACGGAGCAGTTCCTCCCCTGAGTGACTCGGTTCGCCAAGGCAAACGAGGTGTAGAACAGCGTGACACCGCCGTGCCCTGCACATGTGGTATACTGAAGGAGCACTGTGAATTGTCCTGCAGTGGAGGCTGAGGACACGGTGGAGGATGAGGAGGCAGAGGCAGATATTGTCGTCGGACCAACAGCGTGAGAACGTAGAGGCGGAAGCGGCGTCACCTGGCCAAGTTGCCAAGGTTTGGCTGGGCAGGAACCACATTTACCCAGTGGGCCATAAAGGACTTATCTTACTGTTGTCTCTTGGCAATCGCTTCGGTGATCGATTACTGACAGAATGACTGACGAGGAGTAGGAGGGCGAGGAGCAGGAACATCAGGACCGGTAGATAATGGGAAGGACAGACAGCTCCCTTCGGCTGAGGTGGTGGACTGCCTGATATCGGGTGCATGCCACTGGGTGATGCAGCGATTGCTGCGGCAGGCTGGACCACCACATTGGAGCAACGGTTCTCCCAGGACACTTCAAGGTGACGCTGCATATGTTGAAACAGGGCCGTGGTGCCAACATTGGCACCCTGGCCACGCTTCACCTTCTGCCCACAGATTTGGCAAATGGCCATGTTCACCTCCTCCGGCGGCTTAACAAAAAACTGCCACATCACCGAATAGGTGATTTTACCCCCAACACTCCGCACTGACTGCTACCACCGCTGCCTCCGTGTATCCATGCACCACTACTTTCCACGCAGGTAGGATCCTGCGAAGCGGATGGTCTACCCTGGGCATGTTTGGCTCCCGACTTCCCACTGCTGCCACCCTGCTGACTCCCGGCCACCCATCAACTTGCTGGCTACATCGCTGCCTCACACGCAAGCTGGCACTCTCTTCTCCCGATTATGAAGTCCCTTCGTCACCCGGCTCCCAATTGCGATCGGCTACATCATCATCGAGTACTGTCTGCATGTCACTGATGTCCTCCTCAACAGTCTCTGAGCCAGGAGCCTGACCGCTCGCAACACCAGCTTCCACGCCACTCTCCTCATCCCTACTTGCCCACCTACCAGAGGAAGCGTCGAATGTCTCATCCAGATCTTGGCTGGGCAGTAGCTGCTGACTGTCCTCTAGTAGCTCATCCTCGTTGTATAGTGGAGCTGAGCCCAGAGCATATAATACTTCTCTGGCTGAGGGAATAGAAAAGGACAGAAGCAGGTTGAGGATAAGTGAGGGCACAGGGCCTGCTCCGGAGCCATGCAAACTAAAGGTTATGTCTGAAGAACCCACCAACTCTTGGCTGGGGGGTGGCTGATGTCATTTGGGATGAAGTGGATGATGAAGTCAACCATTCAAGAACCGCTGGGTTGCTGGTCAAGACAAGACCGCTAGCTGACACTGGGAGCTCAGGCCTCAGGAAGTGACCCCTGCAGCCACGGCCCCTTACTCTGCTGCGACTTGTGCCTGCGCCATAAATATTTAGGCCTCTGGCCTCCCCTGTGCAGGGCGTGTCACTTCTCTGACATACTGTTAGATCAAATAAGTAGATAAAAAGAAAATTAATACACCCCAAAAAAGGCTGTAATTTTGTCACTTCACCACACAACAGCAAATAAGCCCTTTTTTCCCACCAATACACGCAAAAAAAAAGGCTTTAGAACATATAACTGCACCGCTGAACGGCAAATAATACTTTTTTTTGCCACTAATACACGCCAAAAAGGGCTGTAATTTTGTGACTTCACCACACAACGGCAAATAATACTTTTTTTTGCCACTAATACACGGCAAAAAAGCTTTAGAACATATAACTGTACCGCTAAACGGCCAAAAAGGCTTTAAAACATATAACTGCACCGCTGAACGGCAAATAATACTTTTTTTGCTACTAATACACAGCAAAAAAGGCTTTAGAACATATAACTGCACCGCTGAACGGCAAATAATACTTTTTTTCCCCCACTAATACATGACAAAAAAGGCTTTAGAGCATATAACTGCACCGCTGAACGGCAAATAAGACTTTTTTTTTGCCACTAATACAGGACAAAAAAGGCTTTAGAACATATAACTACACCGCTGAATGGCTAATAAGACCCTTCTTTTTTTTCACTAATACACCCCAAAAAAGACTTTAGAACATATAACTGCACAGATGAACGGCTAATAATACTTTTTGTTTTCCACTAATACACCCCAAAAAAGGCTTTAGAACATATAACTGCACCACTGAATGGCAAATAAGCCATTATTTTTTTCCAGTAATACACCCCAAAAAAGATTTTAGAACATATAACTGCACCGCTGAACGGCAAATAATACTTTTTTTTTGCCACTAATATTCGACAGAAAAGGCTGTAATTTTCTCACTTCAGCACACAACAGCTAATAAGCCCCTTTTTTTCCACTTATACACCCCAAAAAAGGCTTTAGAACATATAACTGCACCGCTGAACGGCAAATAAGCCCTTATGTTTTTCCCACTTATACACGCCAAAAAAGGATTTAGAACATATAACTGCACCGCACAAGGGCTAATAAGACATATAAATATTTCCTAGTAATACATCCTGTTAATGGCAGTATAAGACTAACCAATAACCAATAACAAGCATGGTTTGCTAGAATTACAGAGGTATCAACTATTGCAAACCTGCAAGTAAAAACAGCAGTATAATGGCAATTTGGATCCCCAGTCAGTGCAGCAAGGTGTAATAGGATTGTTCCTATTACCCAGGCTGTACACTCCTCTATTGGACCCTGTGTGGAATAATTTCTCTGTATCCTTTCCCTACACTTCTAATGATCTTTCCCTGAACTTCTATTCAGCAAAATAAAAGTTTTCAAATCTTTCCTAGCACTTTCCCTAGCGCCTGCTAACGTCTCTCCCTGCACTAAGTACACTGGAAAATGGCTAAAACCAAGATGGCTGAGGCTATTTATAGGGCTGTGACATCACAGGGCTGGCTGGCTGCTGATTGGCTGCATGCATGGCATTGTGGTTGATCTCTCGTTCCCAGAGTTCTTTGCTCCATGTCCTAACATGTGCAGCAGCCATTTTAGGAAAAAATGCGATTCGTTACCATCTCTGGAGATATCGCACATCTTTGGCGCTGTAATTACAGCGCCGGAGGTGAGCGGCACACAGGGGCATGGGAACTCTTTGTTCTCATGTCCCTGTTAGGCATAACATCTCCAGCGCTGCCGGAGATGGTGACAAAGGGCAGAGGATCTTTATTGATCATCTGTCCTTTGAAGAGGCCGAAACTGGACATAATTGTCCAGTTGTCAGTCTCTCCCCACCCAGCAGGCACATTCCAGAGGGGGCGCATCCATGGGAGCTTCTGGGCACAGTTTAACTGTATATATGCTTATAGATGCTTGGGGCACATCCATAAGTATATATATACACTTATATATATATATATATATATATATATATAAAACAGGGGGTCTGAATGGGCAGCAATAAGCCCACCTACAATATATTATATACATAGAGATGTATGCTGACATGGGAGCATACATACATCTCTATGTATACACCTACCACCTGGACTGGCCCATGCAAAAGGGCCAATATACATCTATATATGTAAGGGCATATATACATATATATTTAAATCAAACACTTCCCTCAACAATGACTGTATTCAATTTTGAACATCTGGCTAGTCTTTCAAGTATGTCCTCTTGACACTTGGCAGCAGTGCTAAATGTTTGAACAACTTTTACTTCTGGATCACCCATAGACAATGGTGTAACCTGTGTAACCTTTACTGGGCGTGATTTCCTTTTCCCAAAGGAAGTCTGGACCGGTGAACCAGTTTGAATTTTTCAATTCTGTTACATTCAGGCCTCTTGAAGCATGATCTGCTGGGTTATGCTTTATGTCAATGTGATGCCAATTTTCCGGATTTGTTATTTCCCGAATTTTCTCGACTCTGTTGGCGACAAAGATGTGGAATCTTCGAGCTTTGTTGTTTATGTATCCTAGGACAACTTGTGAGTCTGTCCAAAAATATTCTTCATCTATTTTCAATTCCAATTCTTCTCTCAGAAACTTGCTTACTGATGATGAAACAACAGCTGCTGTCAGTTCAAGTCTTGGTATTGTCTGAATACTGGTAGGTACAAATCTGACCTTCCCCATAACCAGGGCACAGTGTATCTTTTCTTCTCCTATTACTCTGATGTAGGAGCACTGACCATAACCATAACTACTGGCATCTGAAAAATGATGAAGTTCTATTTTCTTGTACTTTCCGAAACCATGAGGTACAAAACATCTGAGTATCCGAACTTCTTTAAATTTTTGCAAGTCTCTTATCCAACTCTACCACCTTGGCCTCAAGTTTTTCAGGTATGGGCTCATCCTATCCCAACTTCTGTCTGCATAATTCTTGCAGTATTTCTTTTGCTCTGAGGATTACTGGGGCCAAGAATCCTAATGGATCATATATAGAAGCCACTGCAGAAAGAATGGTACGTCTAGTTGCAACTTTCTCTTCAATAGATATTTCAAAGAACTTGTCATTCTCTACATTCCATCCCAATCCAAGTATGTTCTGAACTGGAAGATGATCATAATTAAGATCTACATTCTTCATGGTTGCTGCACGTTCAGAGTCACTGATGGATTCCAGTACCTCTCTGTTGTTTGAGATGAATTTGTGAAGGCGCAGGTTTCCTCTTGCGCATAACTCTTGGCTTTCTTTCACTAGTTTGATTGCAGATTCTGTATACTCTAGACTTATGAGACCATTATCTACATAAAAGTTTTTCTTCTGAAAATTTGCAGCTGATGGGCAATCCTTTTCATTCTGATTGGCCAGGTACTTCATACCATAATTGGCGCTACCTGGAGATGATGCTGCTCCAAACAAGTGTACTTTCATTCTGTATTCTGATGGCTCTGTATCTGTATCTCCGTCCTCCCACCATAGAAACCTCAGGAAGTCTCCATCTTCATTTTTCACATGAAACTGGTGGAACATCTTTTCAACGTCACACATGACCGCTACGGGATACTTTCTGAATCTACAGCGTACTCCAGGTAGAGTGTTTGTAAGATCTGGTCCTTTTAGTAGATGATCATTCAATGCAACACCATTTTACTTTGCTGAGCAATCAAATACTACTCTAGTCTTATCTGGTTTCTTTGAGTGGTAAACACCTTGATGTGGGATGTACCACACTTCTCCTCCTTTTTTAGGTTGGTTATTAACTTTCTCTGCGTGTCCTTCTTCAAGGATGCCTTCCATTAATTTCAAATAATCCTGCTTGAATTTGGGATCTCTTCCCATCTTTTTCTTCCAACATTTCAATATTGTTAGGGCAAGATTTCTGTTATTTGGCAGACGAGATTGTTCTCTAAAAGGTAAGGGCATTTCAAGATGACTTTGTTGATTCTGCTGAATACTTTCTTCTAGAGTGTGTACGAACTTTATGTCTTCTTGAGATACACTCTTTTCTTTAGAACTTATATCTGCAAAATCGGATTCAAGGATCTTGATTACTTTTGATGGACTTACAGTTGGTAACTCTTGGACAGATATTCGATGACACAATCCTGTCAACTGTCTTGAGTTTGCGATCTGCTCCAACAACACCCCATCCTAGATCAGTTTGAACACCCTTTCCTCCTGTGATTACCTTTCGTGGTATCAAGGCTTTTGGACAATAGTAGCCTATCAACAGACCAACACTAAACCCCTTCAGCAGGGACATTTCATGTGAAATGACAGATAGGTGCTCCCATTTATAGGCTGTTTCACAGGTAGGTATGCGATCTCGATCTAGAGGTATATTGTCTTTTGTATAAGCTGGAGGTAGATCTAATGTGCAGTTTGAATGAAGTTCTCTAACTCTCAGTCCTTTGACCCTTTGACTGTTCACTAATGTGTCTCTCCCCGTCATTGTGGTGAGTTTGAGCTTCACTGGTTCTGTAGCTACTTGTAATTTCTTGCAGATTTCTTGATCAATGAAGGTGACATCACTCTGGGCATCCAGTAGCGCATAGGCGTATACCTCCTTGTTCCTCCTTTTAGGATTTAATATGCACACTGGTACAACCATTGATATGCCATTGCTTTCACCTTCCCTCACTCTGCAAGAGAATACCGATACTTTATTTCCTTCCTCAGTATCTTTAAGTATTAAGGATTTATCTTTCTTTGGACGTTCTTCATGTAGTGATGTAGGATGGCGTCCTTTGCAAACACTGCATGTGGCCTTTTTCTTAGACTCCTTAGAAACATGGTCTTTTCTTAGGCATCCGAAACACAGTTGGTTATCCAGCACAAGTTTTTTCTTTTCTTCTGGGGACTTTGCCTTCAATTGTTGGCACTTGTGTATGGAGTGGTTCTCTCCACAGCACATACACTTGAAAGTAGTCTAAAGATTTGTCGGTCTGTCTCTCTACTGATCCCTGTGGTGACTTTGAACTTGCTCTCGTAGGTATCTGGACCTTTAGCTGCTGTGTTGGATGCAAAGCTAGTTGCTCTTGCGCGTCTTATATCTCTTGCAGGCCTTTCTTCTAAAGATTTTAAGACGTAAGATGCTGTTACTGGATTACATGCTATCCGTGCTTCCTTATTGATGAACTCAGAGAACTCTTTAAAACTTGGGAAGTCCTTACCTAGGTCTAACTGTTCAGTCACATAGCAATTCCATCTAGAAGCCACTTCTTCAGGTAGCTTAGTTAGCATCCTGTGGTTTTTTTAGATAGTCGTTTAGTACTTCCAGACCTTGAACGTGTGGGATGGCATTGATTCATGCTTGCAGGAAGTCACCGTACTCTTGGAGTCTGAAGTGTTCTTTAGGACCTATTTTAGGCCAGTTATTCAATTTCTCTCTAAAAGCTCTTTGTACTAAGAAAGGATGACCACATCTTGCATTTAATTTTTCCCAAGCTTGCTTGTAGGCTTCTTCATCTTTTCTATAGAAGTTACCTTCAAGAACTTTCTTTGCTTCCCCACCAACATATCTCTGAAGGTAGAATAACTTGTCGATTGGACTGAAGCAATGATGCTCAATGATCATTTCAAAACTTGCCTTCCACTCTATGAACTTCAGTACGTCTCCTGAAAACACCATGGGTTCCAGCACGGGAAGTCTAGCGAGGATTGTTTTCTGTTGTCCTGTTGGGACAATAGTTGTAACAGTCTCCTGAGCATTGCCGTGACATCTAGGAATATAATCATCCGGTTCTATTGTCTCACTTAGTTCTGAATTAAGTGAGTCCTTTTCTTTATCTTTTCTGGTAGAGATAGAGGGTAAATTCACACACCTTTTTCCTAACACTGGACTAGGCCTCTCTTTATTTTTATGAGCAGGGATGGAAGGATAATAACTTATTTCTTCACTACATGCTGGAGATTTCCTTCCATTCTCCTGGGCATATGAAGGAAAGTAGGAGTCTTTTTCTTCACTTACTACAGATTTGCACCTATGACTACTCTGACTCATATCCTCCATATGTACTCTGAGTCTGGCTTCTATGATATTAACTTCTTTCTGCCTTTCCAGACTTTTCAATTCAGCTTCCATTTGATGGCGCTGGGCCTCAATTTCAGCTTCCATTTGATGGCGCTGTGCCTCCATTTCAGCTTCCATTTTATGGCGCTGTGCCTCAATTTCAGCTTCCATCTGATGGCTTTGTGCATCCATTTCAGCTTTCATCTGATGGCGTTGTGCATCCTTTTCAGCTTGCTTTTCAGCCATCAGTTGACGCTGCGCCTCGATGGCAGCTTCCATCTCAATTTCTGGTTTCTTGACAGCAAGTTGTTCAGCTAATTCCTTTCTTTTGGCTGAAGTATTTGAGGACTTTGATATGTGGGTGGCACTTCTGCTAGCGAAGGAAGTCACACTTGAGATTGTGGTTCCCCCTAAGGACCTAGCCTAGTCTCTCATAAAAAGCTTGTTCCTTCTACTTCTTGCTTTATCTTCATCATAGTTTGCTTCAGATGATAGTTCTCTCATGAGTTTTACTAAATCTTTAGTGACCGCAGTACATGTGTCCATGTTCCTTACAATATCCTGGGAAGGGGTCGTAAAAAACCGCAGGTTGACATATGCTGCCATAAGCTCTGATTCAGATTCTTCTACCGTCTCTACCATATCACTCAAGTTCCCTTTTATACTTTCTTGCTTTAGCTTTTTACGAATGTCTTTAATATATAATTTCCATTTATCATACATTCTGGCAAACTTTTTTCCTTTTATTGCTGCTTCTTGCTCCAAATTTTCCAGCATCTTTGGGGTCGGTTTTCTGACACGTGATAAACATCTTAGTTCATCTGTTTGGGGTATATTTGTATCAAACTCTTCTACCTCAGACAGGTTCCCTAACTGTCACTTTAAATACAACAGCAATAAATGCAGGCAATAAATGACTTTCACTTTAAATGCTTTAGAGTCTGTGTACTACAAACTGTCCTTTGCTTTTATTTAAAGTCTCTTATTTCTGAACACAAAAAATGTCTCTTTATGCCAAAGCCTACAGTATATGCAATGATAAGTAATAAAGGAAAGCTCTGACCTTATTCTGAAGAGCAGGATTCTGCGATCTGAAGGTTGCTGGAACAAATGTCTGTCTTAAAGGGTTTCTGTCACCCCATTAAACCGTTTTTTTTTTTTTTCTTTAATAATAATCCCTATAGTGCGATCTCATGATACATAATCAAATTAATAATTTTGGTTCAGTAGATTTTGCTAAAAAACGATTTTTAAAATATGCTAATTACCTTGCTACCAGCAAGTAGGGCGGCTACTTGCTGGTAGCAGCCGCATCCTCCGATGGTAATGACGCCCCCTCGGCATGCTGATTGACAGGGCCAGGGAAGGGAATCCTTCTCTGCTGGCGCTGTTAGAATTTGAAATCTCGCGCCTGCGCCGTACCTGGCTTCAATCGGCGCAGGCGCACTGAGAGGCGGCCGCTCTGCTCGAACCAAAATTATTAATTTGATTATGTATCATGAGATCGCACTATAGGGATTATTATTAAAGAAAAAAAAAAAAAACGGTTTAATGGGGTGACAGTAACCCTTTAAAGGAGACTTGTCTTTTCTTGATGTGATGCAATGCTCTGCGTTGACTTGTGATGCTCTGTGCAGACTTGCGATGCTCTGCGCTGAGTTGCGATGCTCTGTGCAGACTTGCGATGCTTTGTGATGACTTGCGATGCTCTGGCTTGGATACGCTGCTGTAGGATTTGGGCCTAGTGGCGGGAAACTAGTTGACTGCAGTACGTGGTCTCTCCATGGATAGCGGTGCAGGCACTCTAGCTCTTGACTTTGGCCTCCCACCATGCGTCTCTTTCTCTCTCAAGGGATCGCAGGAGGGTTGGTGCTCTTTCTCTGACTATTTTGCCTTTGCCGTTCTGCCACTTTAAGAGTCGGCTGCAGTTTGACTAATTAGCACCTTCTATGGCCTTTATGGTAGCTCCGCTGAGGTGTCTTTACTTGCTCACTCAGGGAACAGTTGCTGCGCGGCGGTATATGCTAGGGGCTATAGTTCCACTTTGGCAGGCGCAGCACTATCAAGTGCCTTGTGTCATTAGAATAATTTTGATATCTCTGACTTTTAGGCTAACCAGACTGTCTGTTACTCTGTAATTCCTCTAGTGTCGTTCTATGGAAACAGTAGGTTTAAAGAGCACACCAAATGCTTGAAAATAACTTCTTTATTAACTTCAACTTTTCTTCATATATAACACTGCCGTCTCCGCAGCAGATAGTCTGTGTACAAAACACGTGTTGAAAATATATCACAAAATGGCGGTATGCAGTTAGCAGTAACTATTTGCAGATTGGTTGAGTATGATCTGGTATGGTTGTATGCAATTTGGATTGCAATATGTTTGTATGGTATTTGTAGTAGTTCACAGTTTGCAACTGTAGCTTGCAATTTGCAATTTGTATTTGTACTTTGCAATTGTATGGTTGCAATTGTAGTTTGGTGGAACTGTAAGTAAACACATATATATCTAGTTCAGTATACAGTTCTAAACACAATACTAACAATATGAACATTATATAACTGTTTCAAATACCTATATTGGCCTCTTGTTCCCATAAAACTCAGCTCTCAGTGGAGTGAATGTCTCTTCAGCTCCTGTCTCTGGTGAATAATGATTCTAGCAGCGTAAGCTGGGGGAATTCACTGACAGGCTGTCTGTGAGGCTGTCTGTGATTGGTGAAAACTCTTGCTGTGTGAGAAGCTGGCTGTGATTGGTCTAGACTTCTGACCAACAACAACAGATTAACACTATACTTTCTGTTGTTTCTGCTGTCACTGAGCTTACCTTACACTATAAAATGAATCTTAAAGGCATATTATCTTTTCTGCTTCTGTGAACACGAAATATAACAGTTATATGACATCAAAAACATGATGTCACAGTAAATAACTCTGCTTTTGTCTTTAACACATAAACATAGGAACTGCACT
Source organism: Bufo bufo (assembly GCF_905171765.1). Lineage (NCBI taxonomy): Eukaryota > Metazoa > Chordata > Amphibia > Anura > Bufonidae > Bufo > Bufo bufo. Next base: position 91,457,626 of record NC_053396.1, read on the forward strand.
AAGGCTATTGGCAGGTCTATCTGTATACACATACAAGCTACACTAGCAACCCAGGACAGGTCCCAGCTGGCCAGCTACATGGGTGCCTAGGGCAGCAGAATTTAGTGGGCAGCACTATAATGAGTGCATTTATTTTTTTATTCTTTTGGGGGGGGGGGGGGGGGGAACAGTCACAGCCACCTGGCTGTAATTTGTATGTGTATGTAACTGAGTGAACATAAATTGCATGTACATGTATGTAGTAAATGTATGTGTGCATGCCTGCATGCAATGAATGTGAATATATATGTATATATGGGACCCACATCCATCCTGATAATGAAAGGGCCAATGCGCTGAATCAGCATTGTGACAGACTTCCCTTCCACAGCAGCGCCCCAGCCACTTGCCATGCAGGACAGCTCCATCTAAGTAATTAGAGCTGGCTGCAGTACCCTGCACAGACTGGTGGCAGGGAGCTGCATTGTACAGGGTTATACAGTGAAAGGGAAACTGAATCAGTGCTGGGGTCACTTCATTCTCAGGGTGGGTGGGGGGCACCCCAGGTTGTATCCCCACCTGTCAAAAAGGGATGGTATATCCCAGGGATGTGCCGTCTTTATCAGATGAAAATACCTTCAGACACCTTGCACCATCCCAAGGTGCAGGCCCAGCCTGCTCCCTACCTCACATCCTGGAAAATTTTAAAGGGAGTCTTTAGATTAGTACTTTTTGACCACATTAGGGTACTTTCACACTTGCGTTTTTCTTTTCCGGCATAGAGTTCCGTCTTAGGGGCTCTATACCGGAAAATAACTGATCAGGCATATCCCCATGCATTCTGAATGGAGAGTAATCCGTTCAGTTTGCATCAGGATGTCTTCAGTTCAGTCGTTTTGACTGATCAGGCAAAAGAGAAAACCGCAGCATGCTACGGTTTTATCTCCGGCGAAAAAAACTGAAGACTTGCCTGAATGCCGGATCTGGCATTTTTTCCCATAGGAATGTATTAGCGCCGGATCCGGCATTCAGAATACCGGAATGCCGGATCCGTCCTTCCGGTATGCGCATGCGCAGACTGAAAAAAAGGTTAAAAAATAAATGCCGGATCCGTTTTTGCCGGATGACACCGGAAAGACGGATCCGGCATTTCAATGCATTTTTTCGACTGATCAGGCATTTTTAAGACTGATCAGAATCCTGATCAGTCTTACTAATTCCATCAGTTAGCATACATTTTGCCTGATCCGGCAGGCAGTTCCGGCGACGGAACTGCCTGCCGGATCTCTCTGCTGCAAGTGTGAAAGTAGCCTAAGCCGTACACGCTTTCTAAATGTTTATGTCCACTGGATAGCGTGTGGCCAGTAAGGGCCTGGCAAAAAAAACAACTGGCAGTAAAAGTGGATGTGCTTTTAAAGGCAGATAAGAGCGCGCAGTGTGGAAGGAAAGAGGTAAATGTATGTAAATTCTGCTGCCCAACAAATCATATGTTTTGGTGATTCGCTTCAAATGAATTAAACAAAACGGCGCCAGCACCATCTTACTATGAAAATTGTCAGGAGAAACGGCAGGGAGGATGAAGATGGAGCTGGAGATGACCATGGGAGGGAGGTGGTTTGCCCTGTGTTATGCTTCGTGCCTGCCGCTGTCTGGGATAGGCACTGGCGTCGCATCTCTTTCCTAGCTTCGGGCTGCCAGGCTCCTGCGTTCCATGCTGCAGGTCATAGGCTAGCTGTAAGGTCTTTCTCTGTGTGTGTATATGAGTGGGAGTTTTTCCTGAAGAACTGCAGTGATTGATGCCCTTTCTGATTCCATACTAACTAGCTACTTGACTAATGAGCTCATCAGCCCTTCTATATTACTGGGCTGCTGACCTCACTTCCTTGCCTGTGCACATGATCTTTGTAGCTCTGTAAGGTCTCTCTAGCTTGCTAGAGTCAGCAAAGAGCTTTAATCCATTTGTCTGCGTAATTCCTGCTTCCTGACTTTTGCCTGTTCATGTATTGATCCCCTGCAATCTGTCCTGACCTTTAGATGTTCCACAGATTTGTATGAACTCTGCCCTCCCTGACCTTGGCCTGTTATTGACTACGAGTTTGCCTTGTCCCTTGGTGCCATCCATTGGTGTCTCAGATTCCCATGAGTCAGCAAGAGGAAGCAGCCTAGTGGCTCCCCTGCAACAAAGTCCAGATCCCTGTATAGGGATGAATGCCACGGTACTGCCAGGATAATATTCTCAGGACTAGCCCAAAGTCAAACCTTGGGTTCACATCCACTGCCTATAACACCCTGATGGGCTCAGAAGCTGGCCAGCTTTTGGCAGGTCCTTCAGTCTCTGGACTTGCTCAGAAGCCACAGATGCCATCATGAGCTTAGCTTGGGATCTGAGGGCAAGTATCTTGAATGTATCTGGCAGAAAACAATTACAGACACAAGCCAGCAATATTAAGGTCTTGTAAGGACTGTTTAGACACATTTAGTTGGGTAGATGAAATCAATAGGTAGAAAAGTCAGGGTTTTATCAAAGAAAACATAGGGTGGTTACTCAGAGTTCTGTGTGTGTGTTTCATACTGACGGCAGCTGCTAGTGGCAAGTTGAAAGTTCATGTATTAAGTTAAAATTCTGCAATCGCCCAAATCCTGCACCAACCTCATAGTTTTCTGTACATGAACAGTTAACCAGCCTTATTTTAAAAAAAAAAATAAAAAAACTCATGTTTGTACAGTTCATAAGTTTTTTATAGGCTTTTTCCCAGAGCCTCCCACACCAGTGGCATACATATTGCTGCAATCGCTCTTTTTTCCCCAAAAAAACAGTTTTATTTTTTAATTTTGCTACCTTTTATAGTTAAGCACTTCAGTGCATCAATACTAGTGTGTTTGTAGAAGGGAACACATAATTGCACATCTTTTAAATACTAACAACATTTTACATGTTCTAATCATAGCCAGAATCATTGTTGCTCTGACAAACGGCCCCTGAAGGGTTATTAGGAGTCCTTGACCAATAAAGTTAAAAGTTATGAGAAAATATATTATCAAGGTAAGAATCGGCTACAATAATGGATGAGGATGTGCGGTTGCTGGATATACAGTACAGACCAAAAGTTTGGACACACCTTCTCATTCAAAGAGTTTTCTTTATTTTCATGACTATGAAGGCATCAAAACTATGAATTAACACATGTGGAATTATATACATAACAAACAAGTGTGAAACAACTGAAAATATGTCATATTCTAGGTTCTTCAAAGTAGCCACCTTTTGCTTTGATTACTGCTTTGCACACTCTTGGCATTCTCTTGATGAGCTTCAAGAGGTAGTCACCTGACATGGTCTTCCAACAGTCTTGAAGGAGTTCCCAGAGATGCTTAGCACTTGTTGGCCCTTTTTCCTTCACTCTGCGGTGCAGCTCAGCCCAAGCCATCTCGATTGGGTTCAGGTCCGGTGACTGTGGAGGCCAGGTCATCTGGCGCAGCACCCCATCACTCTCCTTCATGGTCAAATAGCCCTTACTTTCAAAGTTTTCCCAATTTTTCGGCTGACTGACTGACCTTCATTTTTTTAAGTAATGATGGCCACTCGTTTTTCTTTACTTAGCTGCTTTTTTCTTGCCATAATACAAATTCTAACAGTCTATTCAGTAGGACTATCAGCTGTGTATCCACCTGACTTCTCCTCAACGCAACTGATGGTCCCAACCCCATTTATAAGGCAAGAAATCCCACTTATTAAACCTGACAGGGCACACCTGTGAAGTGAAAACCATTTCAGGGGACTACCTCGTGAAGCTCATCAAGAGAATGCCAAGAGTGTGCAAAGCAGTAATCAAAGCAAAAGGTGGCTACTTTGAAGAACCTAGAATATGACATATTTTCAGTTGTTTCACACTTGTTTGTTATGTATATAATTCCACATGTGTTAATTCATAGTTTTGATGCCTTCAGTGTGAATCTACAATTTTCATAGTCATGAAAATAAAGAAAACTCTTTGAATGAGAAGGTGTGTCCAAACTTTTGGTCTGTACTGTAAGTACCTCCCATCCTTTTTTTTTTCCTCCCCTGGCAGGCCTCGCAACAAAAAGATTGGTAGGTGGGATATTGGCTTTTTTTCTTTCTTATATAGATGTTTTGGGGAATTTGCTAAATGTCTTCGTTTGAAATTACAAAAAAAATGACAACAAAACTGCTGTAGATTTGCTACCATGTATAATTAACCCCTTCTTTCCCGGGCCAGTTTTAACCCTCCTGCCCAGGCCAGTTTTTGCAAATCTGACATGTGTCATTTTATTTGGTAAGAACTTTGGAACACTTTTACTTATCCAAGCCATTCTGAGACTATTTTCTCATGGCATATTGTACTTCATGACAGTGGTAAATTTCAATCAATATACTGTATTTTTCGCCCCATAAGACGCACTTTCCCCCCCCCCCCCAAAGTGGGGGGAAAGTGCCCCTGCGTCTTATGGGGTGAATGCTGGCAATTTACATCGCAGTCTGCGATGCTGCAGCTAGCAGGCAGGCCGGGCGGCCGTAACTCATGGAGGTCACGTGCCTGCTCCGCCTACTTCATGAATGGCTAGTGCTTACTACAGGAGCGTGACATGTAAGTACGGTACACATGGGGAGCAGGGGGAGCGCATCATTATTCAGTTTAGATCTGATGCTTAACACTACGTATAATACAGTACATACTGAGCTGCGGGGCCAGAGTACAGTGCCTGCACTGCCCCGCCGCTCTCCCCGCCTACTACAGTCCCTCCCTAGGAATCTGTGAATGGGATAATGATGGGGGGGGGGGTCTGTGGATAGCATTATGATGGGGGATCTGTGGATGGCATTATGATGGTGGGGGGGATCTGTGGATGGCATTATGATGGTCGGGGGGATCTGTGGATGGCATTATGATGGGGGGATCTGTGGATGGGACTGTTATGGGGGGATCTGTGTATGACACATATAGCAGTGTCATCCACAGAACCAACACCCCATAACAGTGCCATCCACAGATCCCCCCCCCCATCATAATGCCATTCACAGATCCCCCCCCCCACCATCATAATGCCATCCACAGATCCCCCCACCATCATAATGCCATCCACAGATCCCCCCCACCATCATAATGCCATCCACAGATCCCCCCACCATCATGATGCCATCCACAGATCCCCCCACCATCATAATGCCATCCACAGACCCCCCCATCATAATGCCATCCACAGCTCCCCCACATAACAGTGCCATCCACAGATCCCCCACATAACAGTGCCATCCACAGATCCCCCCCATAACAGTGCCATCCACAAATCCCCCACTCCATAACAGTGCATCATCCACAGATCCCCCATAATAGTGTCATGCACAGACCGCCATTAGTTCAAACCCACCAAAAGCACACCTTTTGGTTAAAAATATATTTTTTCTTGTTTTCCTCCTCAAAAACCTAGGTGTGTCTTATGGGCCGGTGCATCTTATAGGGCGAAAAATACGGTATTTCACCCTTATTTATGAAAACAACATTTACCAAATATTTTGAAAAAAGTTTAAATTTCTCTGCTCCATATGTCTACTTTATGTTGGCATCATTTTGAAAATATAATTTATTTATTTTTAGGACGTTAGAAGGCTTAAAATTTTAGAAGCAATTCTTAAAATGTTTAAGAAAATTTCCAAAATCCACTTTTAAGGACCTGTTCAGTTCTGAAGTCACTTTGTGGGCCTTACATAATAGAAACCACTCATAAATGACCCCATTTTAGAAACTACACCCCTCAAGTTATTCAAAACTTGACACCATGTCCCATTTGAAGCCTTCCTGATGCACCACTACAATAGAAACTCCCAAAAAGTAACCCCATTTTGGAAACTAAGGGATTTACAGTTTTATTGGTACTATTTTGGGGTACATATGATTTTTGATTGCTCTATATTATGTTTTTTTGTGAGGCAAGGTAACCAAAAAATGGCTGTTCTGGCACAGTTTTAATTTTTTGTTTTTTACAATGTTCAACAGACAGGTTAGATCATGTGCTATTTTTATATAGCAGGCTGTTACGGACCCGATGATATCTTCTTTGTTTGTTTCAGTTTTACATAATAAAGTATTTTTGAAAAACAATTATGTTTTTATGTCTCCATTTTCTGAACGCCATATTTTTTAGATTTTTCTGCCAATCTTCTTGTGTAGGGGCTAGTTTTTTGCAGGAAGAGTTGTTGGTACCAGTTTTGGGTACATATAATTTTTTGATCATTCAACATTACACTTAATAGGGCAAGGTGACCAAAAAATTGGTTGTTTTGGCACAGTTTTTATTTATTTATTTTTAACAGCGTTGACCTGTGGGGACAGTTTATGTGATATTTTTATAGATCTGGTTGTAGATCTGGTTGTTAGGGACGTTGTGATACCTAATATGTCTACTTTTTTTTATTTATTTCACTTTAAAATAATAAGGCCTCTTTCACACGGGCGAGTTTTCCGCGCGGGTGCAATGCGTGAGGTGATGCTTGATCCATTCATTTCTATGGGGCTGTGCAGATGAGCGGTGATTTTCACGCATCACTTGTGCGTTGCGTGAAAATCGCAGGCCCCATAGAAGTGAATGGGGCTGTGTGAAAATCGCAGGCATCCGCAAGCAAGTGCGGATGCGGTGCGATTTTCATGCATGGTTGCTAGGTGACGATTGGAATGGGGACCCGATCTTTATTATTTTCCCTTATAACATGGTTATAAGGGAAAATAATATCATTCTTAATACAGAATGCTAAGTAAATTAGGGATGGAGGGGTTCAATTTTTTTTTTTTTTATTAAACTCACCTCATCCACTTGTTCGCGTAGCCCGGCTACTCTTCTTTCTTCTTCTTTGAGGACCTGGGAGAAAAGGACCTTTGGTGACGTCACTGCGCTCATCACATGGTCCATCACAAGATCCATGATCCGCGAACAAGTCGATGAGGTGAGGTAAATTTTTTATTTTTATTTTTAACCCCTGCAATCCTATTTTCCTAAGCATTCTGTATTAAGAATGCTATTATTTTCCCTTATAACAATGTTATAAGGGAAAATAATAAAGATCGGGTCCCCATCCCAAAACGCACAATACAAAGCATGCTGTGATTTTTACGCAACGCACAAGTGATGCGTGAAAATCACCGCTCATGTGAACAGCCCCATAGAAATGAATGGATCCAGATTCAGTGCGGGTGCAATGTGTTCACCTCACGCGCGTGCCGACTTTTCTCATGCAAGTGCAAAACTCATTAAAACGCTTTGCACTCGCGCGGTAAAATTGCGCATTTTCCCGCAACGCACACGCATCCTATACGTCCCTCAGACGCGACGCCTGTGTGAAAGAGGCCTAAAAGCATTCTTTAAACAAAACAAAAAATCATGTTTTAGTGTCTCCATAGTCTGAGAGCCATAGTTTTTTTTATTTTTTGGGCAATTGTCTTAGGTAGGGCCTCATATTTTTTGCGGGATGAGGTGACAGTTTGATTGGTACTATTTTGGGGTGCATACATCTTTTTGATCCCTTGGTGTTGTACTTTTTGTGATGTAAGGTGATAAAAAAATGGAATTTTTTGGCCTTTTTTTTTTTTTTACGGTGCTCTCCTGATTAGTTAGGTTATATTTTTATAGAGCAGGTCGTTACATACACGGCAATACCTAATATGTCTACTTTTTCATTTCAGTTTTTAGGCTACTTTCACACTAGCGTCGGGGTTCCGCTTGTGAGCTCCGTTTGAAGGGTCTCACAAGCGGCCCCGAACGCATCCGTCCAGCTACCAATGCATTCTGAGTGGATGCGGATCCGCTCAGAATGCATCAGTCTGGCAGCGTTCAGCCTCCGCTCCGCTCTGCTTGCAGCGTTCGGGTGTCCGCCTGGCCGTGCGGAGGCAAACGGATCCGTCCAGACTTACAATGTAAGTCAATGGGGACGGATCCGTTTGAAGATGACACCATATGGCTCAAATTTCAAACGGATCCGTCCCCCATTCACTTTCAATGTAAAGTCTGGACAGATCCGTCTGAATTACTTTCACACTTATAATTTTTTCTAAACTATAATGCAGACGGATCCGTTCTGAACGGATCCAAACGTCTGCATTATAGGAGCGGATCCGTCTGTGCAGACAGCAGACGGATCCGCTCTGAACGCAAGTGTGAAAGTAGCCTAACACAATAAAAGCATGTTTTAACAGCAAAAAAATGATGTTTTAGTGTCTCCATAGTCTGAGAGCCATAGCTTTTCATTTAATGTTTTGGTAGACTGTCTTATGTAGGGGCTCATTTTTTGCGGGATGAGGTGATGGTTTGATTGGTACTATTTTGTGGTGCATACAGGTTTTTGATTGCTTGGTGTTTCATTAAGGCCTCATGCACACGACCGTTGTGTGCATCCGTGGCCGTTGTGCCGTTTTCCGTTTTTTTTCGCGGACCCATTGACTTTCAATGGGTCCGTGGAAAAAACGGAGAATGCACCGTTTGGCAGCCGCATCCGTGAGCCGTGTTTCCTGGCCGTGAAAAAAATATGACCTGTCCTATTTTTTTCACGGCCAACGGTTCACGGACCCATTCAAGTCAATGGGTCCGTGAAAGAACACGGATGCACACAAGATTGGCATCCGTGTCCGTGATCCGTGGCCGTAGGTTAGTTTTTATACAGACGGATCCGAAGATCCGTCTGCATAAAAGCTTTTTCAAAGCTGAGTTTTCACTTCGTGAAAACTCAGAACCGACAGTATATTCTAACACAGAAGCGTTCCCATGGTGATGGGGACGCTTCTAGTTAGAATACACTACAAACTGTGTACAAGACTGCCCCCTGCTGCCTGGCAGCACCCGATCTCTTACAGGGGGCCGTGATCAGCACAATTAACCCCTTCAGGTGCGGCACCTGAAGGGGTTAATTGTGCTGATCACGGCCCCCTGTAAGAGATCAGGGCTGCCAGGCAGCAGGGGGCAGACCCTCCCCCCCTCCCCAGTTTGAATATCATTGGTGGCCAGTGCGGCCCCCCCCCTCCCTCTATTGTAATAATTCGTTGGTGGCACAGTGTGCGCCCCCCCCCCCTCCCTCCCTCTATTGTAATAATTCGTTGGTGGCACAGTGTGCGCCCCCCATCGGCCCCCCCTCCCTCTATAGCATTAACAACATTGGTGGCCAGTGTGCGGCCTCCCATCTCCCCCCCCCCCATCATTGGTGGCAGCGGAGTTCCTATCGGAGTCCCAGTTTAATCGCTGGGGCTCCGATCGGTAACCATGGCAACCGGGACGCTACTACAGTCCTGGTTGCCATGGTTACTTAGCAATAGTACAATAGTAGAAGATTCATACTTACCTGCTGCTGGCTGCTGCTGCGATGTTCGTGTCCGGCCGGGAGCTCCACCTACTGGTAAGTGACAGGGTCTGTGCGGCGCATTGCTAAATGAACTGTCACTTACTAGTAGGAGGAGCTCCCGGCCGGACACGAACATCGCAGCTCCCAGGTAAGTATGAATCTTTTACTATTGTACTATTGCTAGTAACCCGCTGCCACCAATGATGGGGGGGGGAAGGGGGGGGGGGAGATGGGAGGCCGCACACTGGCCACCAATGTTGTTAATGCTATAGAGGGAGGGGGGGCCAATGGGGGGCGCACACTGTGCCACCAACGATTTATTACAATAGAGGGAGGAAGGGGGGGGGGGGCGCACACTGTGCCACCAACGAATTATTACAATAGAGGGAGGAAGGGGGGGGGGCACACTGTGCCACCAACGAATTATTACAATAGAGGGAGGAAGGGAGGGGGGGGCCGCACTGGCCACCAATGATATTCAAACTGGGGAGGGGGGGGGGGTCTGCCCCCTGCTGCCTGGCAGCCCTGATCTCTTACAGGGGGATATGATAGTACAATTAACCCCTTCAGGTGCGGCACCTGAGGGGTTAATTGTGCTGATCACGGCCCCCTGTAAGAGATCGGATGCTGCTAGGCAGCAGGGGGCAGTCATGTACACAGTTTGTAGTATATTCTAACTAGAAGCGTCCCCATCACCATGGGAACGCCTCGGTGTTAGAATATACTGTCGGAAATGAGGTTTCACGATCTAACTCATATCCGACAGTATATTCTAACATAGAGGCGTTCCCATGGTGATGGGGACGCTTCAAGTTAAAATATACCATCGGATTGGAGAAAACTCCGATCTGATGGTATAAAAGGGACTCCAGACTTTACATTGAAAGTCAATGGGGACGGATCCGTTTGAAATTGCACCATATTGTGTCAACGTCAAACGGATCCGTCCCCATTGACTTGCATTGTAATTCAGGACGGATCCGTTTGGCTCCGCACGGCCAGGCGGACACCAAAACGACTTTTTTTTCATGTCCATGGATCCTCCAAAAATCAAGGAAGACCCACGGACGAAAAAACGGTCACGGATCACGGGAAAACGGAACCCCGTTTTGCGGACCGCAAAAAAATACGGTCGTGTGCATGAGGCCTAAGAAGGGGTTAATCCACAGCCATCGGCTTTTACAGCAATGCCAGCAGATACTGCCGGGCACCCACACTATTATAGGCCTCATAATAAAAAGTCCCATGCCTCCTCCTCTGAGAGTCAATTGCGTACAAGAAAAGGCATTTTCTATGAGATTGCCGGCGATGTGGGGTCCACAAAATGCGGAACGCACATTGCCGGTGTCCGTGTTCGCGGATCCGCAAAACACGTACGGACGTGTGAATGGACCCTTAGGCCTCATGCACACGGACGTTTTTTTTTGCGGTCCGCAAAAACGGTTTCCGTTGTTCCGTGATCCGTGTCCGTTTTTTAATCCGTGGGTCTTCCTTGATTTTTGGAGGATCCACGGACATGAAAAGTGAAAAAAAAAACTAATGATAGGAAAAACGGACACGGATCACGGACACGGATCACGGACGCGGATGACTATCTTGTGTGCATCCGTGATTTTTCACGGACCCATTGACTTGAATGGGTCCGTGAACCGCTGTCCGTGAAAAAAATAGGACATGTCCTATTTTTTTCACGGACTGGAAAAACGGATCACGGACAAGGAAGCCAAACGATGCATTTTCAGATTTTTCCACGGACCCATTGAAAGTCAATGGGTCAGCGAAAAAAAAACGAAAAACGGAACAACGGCCGCGGATGCACACAACGGTCGTGTGCATGAGGCCTTAGTTAGAACATCCCAATGCACAGCCATGGCGACGTGCAACTGTGCATTGGGATGTTTTAACTAACCCCTACTGTTTTTCTTTGCAGTTACCAAAAAAACTGTTTATATTTTTTTGTAACTGGATATTTCAGTGTATCAATATAACAGTTTGATTTAACACATTGTATTGCATCAATGAAAAGAATAAGGGGTTGGGTCAGCACAACCTGCCTGTAGGTGCAGATCGCTATGGCGAAATACATATACAGAGTGCAGAGTGCTGGATGTAGTGTGCGATCACATTTGCATTTTCCGTTTGTATATGTATTTCGCCATAGCGATCTGCACCTACAGGCAGGTTGTGCTGACCCAACCCCTTATTCTTTTCTTTGTAGTATATATTGGAGGCGTGGCGATCTCCTTGGAGTCATTGCACACCTGACCAGTTAATCTGTCCTTGAGGCTGGTTTTAAAGTCAGTATAAAACTGAGTCTGCTTGTATAGAACCTACCATTAGCCATTTGGCTCCAGGAGAAGTATATGGTGGGTTCAGCATGCGTGTTGGTACTTGCATCCCTGGATCCGATGAAAGCTGTAATGGCACCGGACGGGGTTACAAGCAAAGTGTACTTGGCTTGCATGCTGACCTGCATTCCCTGGATTTTATGTGGCTGTCATGGCCCATGAACAGGTAGGAACAAGAGTTAGGGACCACTCATGAGACAGCCTTGACGCGGTGAGTGGCTTACTATGCTTTGGCCAAAATATAAACCAATGTCTCATCCAGCATGGAGGGCAGAGTGCTGGATGTAGTGTGCGATCACATTTGCATTTTCCGTTTGTATATGTATTTCGCCATAGCGATCTGCACCTACAGGCAGGTTGTGCTGACCCAACCCCTTATTCTTTTCTTTGTAGTATATATTGGAGGCGTGGCGATCTCCTTGGAGTCATTGCACACCTGACCAGTTAATCTGTCCTTGAGGCTGGTTTTAAAGTCAGTATAAAACTGAGTCTGCTTGTATAGAACCTACCATTAGCCATTTGGCTCCAGGAGAAGTATATGGTGGGTTCAGCATGCGTGTTGGTACTTGCATCCCTGGATCCGATGAAAGCTGTAATGGCACCGGACGGGGTTACAAGCAAAGTGTACTTGGCTTGCATGCTGACCTGCATTCCCTGGATTTTATGTGGCTGTCATGGCCCATGAACAGGTAGGAACAAGAGTTAGGGACCACTCATGAGACAGCCTTGACGCGGTGAGTGGCTTACTATGCTTTGGCCAAAATATAAACCAATGTCTCATCCAGCATGGAGGGCAGAGTGCTGGATGTAGTGTGCGATCACATTTGCATTTTCCGTTTGTATATGTATTTCGCCATAGCGATCTGCACCTACAGGCAGGTTGTGCTGACCCAACCCCTTATTCTTTTCTTTGTAGTATATATTGGAGGCGTGGCGATCTCCTTGGAGTCATTGCACACCTGACCAGTTAATCTGTCCTTGAGGCTGGTTTTAAAGTCAGTATAAAACTGAGTCTGCTTGTATAGAACCTACCATTAGCCATTTGGCTCCAGGAGAAGTATATGGTGGGTTCAGCATGCGTGTTGGTACTTGCATCCCTGGATCCGATGAAAGCTGTAATGGCACCGGACGGGGTTACAAGCAAAGTGTACTTGGCTTGCATGCTGACCTGCATTCCCTGGATTTTATGTGGCTGTCATGGCCCATGAACAGGTAGGAACAAGAGTTAGGGACCACTCATGAGACAGCCTTGACGCGGTGAGTGGCTTACTATGCTTTGGCCAAAATATAAACCAATGTCTCATCCAGCATGGAGGGCAGAGTGCTGGATGTAGTGTGCGATCACATTTGCATTTTCCTTATTGCATCAATATACCATGCAGCTTTATTCAATGCATTGTACTCATAGTACACATTGTACCACACAATATACCCCTTGTATTCAACATATTGTATTACATCAAAAAACCATTCAGTTAATGCATAATACTGTGTCACTATACAAACTATGAATAAAAATAAAAATAAAACAGTACAGATGGCTGTAAGGCAACCTGTATTCAATCTGTAACCATATTGCGTACAAAAAGTCGCACTTGCTTTTGGTAAACCACTTCAGACAATTTCCATCTGTGACCGTATATATAAACCGATGTTCCTGTATATTGGGATCAACACTAGTAAAGTCGCTGATGTAATATCACATTTGGGCGCATGTGTTGCACAGAAAAGACGCACTTGAATGTTTTCCCGATAAATCGTATCACATTACGCATATATACTGTGTCTGTAGAGTCTTTCCTTAAACTCCTTAACCCTTTCATGACCAAGGGTCATTGATGCCCCAGTGTCCAGGTCAAAATTTACAAATCTGACATGCGTCACTTTATGTGGTAATAGCTTTGGAACACTTTTACTTATCCACGCCATTCTGAGATTGTTTTCTCGTGACACATTGTACTTCATGATAGTCATATATTTGAGTCAATATATTTCACCTTTATTTATGAAAAAATCCCAAATTTACCAAAAATTTTGAAAAATTCACAATTTTCCAAATTTCAATTTCTCTGCTTCTAAAACAGAAAGTCATACCTAATAAAATATTTATTACTTAACATTCCCCACATGTCTACTTTATGTTTGCATCATTTTGGAAATGTCATTTTATTTTTTTAGGACGTTAGATGGCTTAGAAGTTTAGAAGCCATTCTTACAATTTTTAAGAAAATTTCCAAAACCCACTTTTTAAGGACCAGTTCAGGTCTGAAGTCCCTTTGTGGGGCTTACATAGTGGATACCCCCATAAATGACCCCATTGTAGAAACTACACCCCTCAAGTTACTCAAAACTGATTTTAAAAACTTTGTTAACCCTTTAGGCGTTCCACAAGAATTAAAGGAAAATGGAGATGAAATTTCTAAATTTCACTTTTTTGGCAGATTTTCCATTTTATATTTTTTTTTTCTTTAACAAATTGAGAGTTAACAGCCAAACAAAACTCAATATTTATTACCCTGATTCCGCGGTTTACAGAAACACCCCACATGTGGTCGTAAACTGCTGTACGGGCACACGGCAGGGCGCAGAAGGAAAGGAATGCCATACGGTTTTTGGAAGGTAGATTGTGCTGAATTGGTTTTCTGAACGCCATATGTTTTTTATTTTTGTGCCGATCGTCTTGTGCAGGGGCTCGTTTTTTGCAGAAAGTGTTGAGGTTTTTATTGGTACCATTTTTGGGTACATAGGATTTTTTGATCATTCATTATTACACTTTATGGGGCAAGGTGACCCAAAAATTGGCTGTTTTGGAACAATTTTCATTTATTTATTTTTACAGCGTTCATCTGAGGAGTTAGGTCATGTGATAGTTTTATAGAGAAGATCGTTACGGACGTGGCAATACCTAATATGTATACTTTTTCTTATTTATTAAAGTTTTACACAATAATAGCATTTTTGAAACCCAAAAAATGATGTTTTAGTGTCTTTATAGTCTGAGAGCCATAGCTTTTTTATTTTTTGGGCGATTGTCTTAAATAGGGTATCATTTTTTGCGGGACGAGGTGACGGTTTGATTGGTACTATTTTGGGGGTCATAAGCCTTTTTGATCGCTTGCTGTTGCACTTTTTGTGATGTAAGGTGACAAAAATAGCTTTTTGGGCACTTTTTTAAATTTTATTTTTATGGTGTTTATCGGACGGGGTCTATCATGTGATATATTTATAGAGATGGTCGTTACGGACGTGGTGACACCTAATATGTGTATTTTATTTTTTCATTTTTTTATAGGAAAAGGCAATTTTCTTTTTTCTAATTTTACATTTTTATTTATTTATTTTTACTTTTATTATTTTCACTTTTTTTTTTATCAGTTCCCTCTTGGATCTTGAAGATCCAGTGGGGCTGATAGTTGTACTATACTTTGCAATGCTCTTGCATTCCAAAGTATAGTACTTCCAGATTGCCTGTAGGTGGCAGCACTGGACGCCTTTGCCATGGCAACCGGACGCTTTTGCAAAGCGTCCGGTTGCCATGGCAACCATCGGGTGCTGCAATCACAGCGCTGCAGCCCCGATGGTGGAGAGAGGGAGCTCCCTCCCTCTGTTAACCCCATGGATGCCGCAACCGCGGCATCTATAGGGGTTACAAGGAGAGTGTCAGCATAGAGCTGACACTCTCTGCTGATGGCGGCGGCTCAGTAATGGAGCCGCCGCCATCGCACACAGCAGGGGGATCGGGGGGGGGGGCAGCACTGGAAAGGGGGTGGGGTTCGGGAGGCTGCCCACAATATTGAGGAAGGCTGGGGCAGGAGGGGCGGCTAGAAAATTAATGCAGGGAGCGGACCGCATGCCATCAGCGCAGGAGAGGGGCACAGATCATTGGGGCACAAATCGTCGGGGCACAGAGGGGCACTAAGGGCTTGGAGGGGCACAGATCGGGGGGGGCATGAGGAACACTATCGGCTTTTAGGCTCTGATCTGCAGAGCGCAGATCAGAGCCTGAAACCGGCATTTTAACACTGCCGCGATCCGATTGGTTAGTCTGCACAGACTAACCAATCGGATCGATTGCCGGCAAGGGGCCACTCTGATTGGCCCCTTGCTGGCATTACTGGCCTGTATGCTGTCCGTGACAGCACCAGGGCAGGGGCAGAAGCTTTAATCCAAGCGCTTTGCAGCGCTTGGATTAAAGAGCTGGCTTGACGTCTATACACGTGGTAGCTGCACGGGGCATGTGCAGCTATCACGTATATATACAGATTGCAGTCGTGAATGGGGTAAACTCCAATTTCGCTGGTGTAGAGAAACAATCTTTAAAGGTCTTTTTCTTACCTCCTTCCCAGTGTATAGTTAGAATATCTTCGGATCACTTGGCAAGGGGCGAATTATTGCCGGCGTCTCCCGTTGCACTCCTCAAGCCAGGACAGCACAAGTCTCCCGGGAGCAGCACAGGTCTCGCGGGAGCAAACGCGCTCTTCCTCCGCGATGTTACCTTAATAGACATATATTCAAATGCTGGGACCGGAGGTATTATGCTTGTTCCTTATTTTCTGCGTTGTTTCTTCAAAATTCTTTCTGTATGGCCATACAGTTCTTTTTGGAGGACTTTGTCGCGGGTACGTCCACCTTTCTACCAGACGCGTTTCGGGATGTTACGCTATCCCTTCCTCAGTGGTCAGGTGTTGCCCGCCTAGCCTCCATCCTTTGTATTGTCTTTAATTGGATCCAAATTACAGACACCTGCTTCTCCAGATTTTCCTCAATTCAAAGATGGATTGTGATATGATGCGTTTTATTAGTGATACTTGTTGCGATTTTTTTAGTGCGATTTTTTTAATATACGGTATGTGCATTTTTTTGGCTAAACATTCCTCTTAATTCGGTATACTACTGTATGTAGTGGGATTTGTATCTACGGTTGCTTATGGTCAAAAACACCAATTATTGTTCATCGTACTGATAGTATACATATAGGTACACATAATAAATATCTATATAAACACAATTCATGAATAGACGACAAGACGACCCAGATGTTATATCATAATGTCTTAGAGCATTGTTATAATATAAAAATGTTAATAAAGGAAATATTGATAGAAGAAATCGGATGGGTATCTCGAAACTAAGGAGACGTTGCAGCGCCGGAAAAACGGCCTGGCATGCAACATCTCATCGGTGACGAGACACCCAGCCTATAGAAATCCAAATATCTCTAGGTCAGAATTTAGTCCTTTTGGTAGTAAGGACCTGAATTCATAAATACGTCGGGATTCTATCCTAGACATTTGTTTGATGTAGTCACCACCTCTCCAGTGTTTTTCTACCTTCTCCAATGCCAATGCCACAACCACAAGATTTGATGGATCCTGTTTGTGCACATCCTTAGGGTCTATTCACACGTCCGTTTTGGTGTTCCACATCCGTTCCGATTAAAAACGGAACGTTATGCGGATCCATTCATTTTCAATGGAATCCGCAAAAAATCGGACAGCACTCATGGTGCTCTCCGATTCCGTGATTCCGTTCCGTGGGTTCTGTTATTCGGATCCTGGAAAAAAAATATACCCTGTCCTACTTTTTGTCCGATTTTGCGTTCCGTCATCCCATTCTAGTCAATGGATCCGTCAAAAAAGCGGATGACATGCTAAAAGCATCCTCATGTCATCCAGATTTTCGGATCCGCAAAAAACAGGAACGTTTATCTGGAAAGGTAAAAATACTGACGTGCGAATGCACCCTTATAGTGCTTTGATAGAGAATGTTTGTCATATCCTTTCTTTATGTTAGCTATATGTTCTGCCACTCTTTTCTTTAGTGGTCTTTTTGTCCGCCCTATATTTTGTCTATTGCACGGGCATTGGAGAAGGTAGATAACACCGGAGGAATTACATGTGAGACAATCTTCTATATCCCACTTAA
This sequence comes from Bufo bufo, assembly GCF_905171765.1. Lineage (NCBI taxonomy): Eukaryota > Metazoa > Chordata > Amphibia > Anura > Bufonidae > Bufo > Bufo bufo. Next base: position 91,475,218 of record NC_053396.1, read on the forward strand.
AATCATTTTGGGTCGAAGAAACAGTAGTTATTTTGCGAGGTTTATACAACTTGTGCATCTCCCACATTTGTAGAAGCTCTTTAAATTTGGCCAGGTTCCCGAAAGACTGATCTTATTTTGTTTCCGTGATTTTACAGTGGGAGCCACTTTAATACCCAGATTGGGTGCTTTCGTGAAGGTAATTAATGGAACAGTTGGGAGCAAATGTCCTATAATGTGTGTCCCTCTGTGCAGTTCCGCTTGATTCTGCGGAACTGACCAGAGGGAATATTAATCAGCCATCTTGGCAGATGGCAACTGGAGAACTGAATATAACTATTTCTAGTTGTAGGTTTACAAAATGTCTCGCATATGTATTTATTCTCATGTTTTGTGATCACCAAGTCTAAGAATTCGGTCCTTTCTTGTATGTTAGAGGTAAACCAGATTCAGTTGGTTGTTGTTAATTTCTTTTAGGAATGCTTCCAACCCTTCCCTACCTTGTTTCCAAATGAAGATAACATCATCGATATAGCGTCGCCATAGGGCCAGATCTGCCCCCAGTCTCGGCCCAATACAATTGTATTCCCATTCAGCCAAGAACAAATTCCCTCACTTCCCATACACACTTGCTGTAGCCAGCAGCTCCCTGCCAGCCAATCAGATTGGATTACTGAGATCACTCTGAAGCCTAATGCAGCCATGCAGTGTGAGGACAACCCCTCTGTCTTTTCTTTACATTAAGTTGGGAGACAGACAAGCCCTACTAACAGTCAGCAGTGGAAAGGGAGAGGACATTAATGAAAGCTGTTATTATAAGGTAATTACAGATCTTTGACAATCATTGACAGACTAACGCAGGTATACATGCCTAGCTCTAATAAACTAGCAAATAAAAGAAAATATGACAGTTACACTTTAATATACCAATTTAAGTCGATGAATTGTTTTGCATCCATATACTGTGCAGTTTTAGTGAATGCATTGTATTGCGTTAATATACCAGTGTGCAATGTGTTTGTACAAGGGGAGAGACGTTTAACTGCGTCTCTCTCTGGAAATTAAAGAAAAACACTTGCAATTTTGCTGTGTAATACTGTGTTCCAAACCTGTGACTTTTTATTTATAGGCCTCCTAATAAAATGTCCCATGCCTCGTCCTCTAAGAGTCAGAATGTTGGTGGCTGTAGTAGTGCAAACAGCAATAGTAGTACCAGCTGTCCAGCCGGTAGTAATAGTAGCGGCAGATTATAGTTCTCCCTCGCTTCTGCTAAGCACCATATTATTATTGAGGATAAAGAAGATGACATTGTGGCTTGGATGGCTCACTCCTCCTCTCAGTCACAGCAGGATAATATCAATGTCACCTCTGAGTTTTACACAGTGCCATGGAGCCAGGGGTCAAAGCATTGTTCCTGCTCTTTCTCCTTAAGGCCCCAGAAAAGGCTTTCACTTCTATCATCGCTGTCTTTACTGCCCCCTCCTAGTGGGCATCTCCTTTTTCCTACGAAGAGGCAGCAAAACCCCATGTGCTATGGAAGATACTCAAGGTAGTCTTTCTGTTGCTGATTTGTGTGAGAAGCATCAGTGATTGGACTACTATGATTTGGAGGTTCCGAAGGAATTGGGGGGAACCCATGCATAGCTGTGTTGGCGGCCGGGTGGCAGTCCTAGTTGCAGTTGTAGCCATGATGGTGGTGGTAGGTGCAGTGGTAGCCATGATGACAGAGGCACTTGGGGTAAATATAGAGGAGGTAATTGGGAGGGGAGCCAAGGAACCTGCAATGACATATCACTGATAAAAGTAGCAGGGAGGGTGAGGACTATGAGGATGATTGTGCATTGGACAGGACCTGGGAGCTGGATTGGGGTGATGAGGAGAAGGAGACATCAGAGCAGGAGGGTGATAGCCGCAGTGGCAACAAAGACCAGAGATTAGAGTTGAGTGGACACCTGGATGTTCGGGTTCGACGGGTTCGGCCGAACTTGAGAAAAAAGTTCGAGTTCGGGACCCGAACTTGACCCCGAACCCCATTGAAGTCAATGGGGACCCGAACTTTTGAGCACTAAAATGACTGTAAAAATGTCATTGAAAGGGCTAGAGGGCTGCAAATGTCGTCAAAATGTGGTTAAGAGCATGGCAAGTCCTCTGCAAACAAATGTGGATAGGGAAATGACTTAAAATAACATAAAATACGTAAAAATAAAATATAATAATCTTGATCTAGGAGGACCAGGTCCATATGGAGTAGGAGGTTGAGGAGGCAGTGGATGTGGCGGTGTAGGTGGAAGTGGCGGTGGAGGAGGAGGAGGTAGCCTACACTTCTTTTTGGTTTTAAATGTATTTGTATTTTTTTAAATTTGCGTACACCCCAAAACATTGGGGAATAAACCCTGTGATAACCCCCTCCAGTCATGCTAAACACACGTTCAGACAATACACTGGCTGCAGGGCAGGCCAGCACCTCCAAGGGGTAAAGGGCAAGCTCAGGCCATGAGCCCAATTTGGAGACCCAAAAGTTGAAGGGGGCAGACCCGTCATTTAGTACGTGTAGGCGTGTGTACACATACTGCTCCACCATGTTGGTGAAATGCTGCCTCCTGCTAAGACGTTCCATATCAGCTGGTGGTGCTGGTTGTTGTGGCGTGCTGACAAAGCTTTTCCACATTTCGGCCATGCTAACCCTGCCTTTTGAGGTGCTGGCGGTGCCCCAGCTGCGTTGGCGACCTCTTCCTCGTCCTCTGCCTTCGCCTTGTCCTTCCACTGTGCCCCCGCTGTCAGGTGGGAATGCTACCAGCAGCGCGTCTACCAGCGTGCGATTGTACTCGCACATCTTACGATCACGCTCCAGTGAGGGAATTAAGGACGGTACGTTGTCCTTGTAACGGGGAGTTGCAACCCAGTAATCAGCACAAGTTAGAATGTGGGCAACTCGGCGGTCGTTGCGGAGACACTGCAGCATATAATCGCTGGTAATTTTTAAGGAATCTCTGCACCACCAAATTCAGCACATGCGCCAGACAAGGGATGTGCGTCAAACCGGCTAGTCCCAGAGCTGCTACGAGATTTCGCCCATTATCGCACACCACCAGGATGGGCTTGAGGCTCACTGGCACCAACCACTCATCGGTCTGTTGTTCAAGGCCCGTCCACAGCTCCTGCGCGGTGTGGGGTTTGTCCCCCAAACAGAGAAGTTTTAACGTTTACCCCTGGCTGTGCTGAAGTTGGTGGTGAAGGTGTTATGCTGACCGGATGAGGAGCTGGTAGAGGATGAGGAAGCAGAGTAGGAGGAGGAAGCAACAGGAGGCAAACTGAAGCGCCCTGCAATCCTCGGTGGTGGAAGGACATGCGCCAAACTGCTATCCGCCTCAGGCCCAGCCGTCACTGCATTTACCCAGTGTGCTGTTATGGAGATATAACGGCCCTGACCGTGCTTACTGGTCCACGTATCCGTAGTCAGGTGCACCTTGCCACAGATGGCGTTGCGCAGTGCACACCTGATTTTGTCCCCTACTTGGTTGTGCAGGGAAGGGATGGCTCGCCTTGAAAAGTACAAAAAACTAAATGGCTGCACACCGTTATATATACAAACAATAGAGCTAAGAAATGGGGGTCATTCTAGATAAAAGTGGTACAATACCGACTATAAATGAATAATCGAAGCTCTTAGCACACACACGTGTCGGGCCCATCTACCAGGTGTCAAGGTGGCTTCCGCAGATGGGTCCCTATCACTAAATATACTGCCTCACTTTGGACTTACTTAAGCCTACAATATTCAGGGCAGTGTAGAAACCAGCTACAAACGTACTCTGCTCAGAAGTCCCAGGTAGATGGGCGTGTTCAGTTTAAAAGAGGTGCTACCCTCAATATATTGCAAGGAAACTTAGACTAGAACCTTCAGAATCACAGGTGCATATCCATGAAGCAAACATAATTACAAAAAACAAAATGGCTGCACACCGTTATATATACAAACAATAGAGCTAAGAAATGGGGCTCATTCTAGATAAAAGTGGTACAATACCGACTATAAATGAATAATGGAAGCTCTTAGCGCACATACGTGTCGGGCCCATCTACCAGGCGTCAAGATGGCTTCTGCAGATGTGTCCCTATCACTAAATATACTGCCTCACTTTGGACTTAATTAAGCCTACAGTAGGAACCAGCTACAAACGTACTCTGCTCAGAAGTCCCAGCTGCACACTTTCGAAAGCCCCAGTAGTTGGCACCTGTGTTTCGTTATCATCCGAGACGTGCTGCGATGGTCCTCCCATGTACTCATCTTGAAAGATAAGTGGTTGGGCATCGGTGCACTCAATCTCTTCAACCTCTGGGGCAGGGCTAGGTGGATGGCCCTGGGAAACCCAGCTAACAGAGTCATCAAAAAGCAGAAGAGACTGCTGCATGACTTGGGGCTCAGACTGCTTGGCTGATTTACAAGGGGGTGAGGTGAAAGACTGATAGACATCGGTTGCAGGTGCCAACTGTGGTATTTCAGCAGGAGACTGGGTGGGAGACAATGTAAAAGAACTGGATCCACTGTCAGCAACCCAATCTACTATCGCCTGTACTTGTTCAGGCCTCACCATTCGTAGAGCAGCATTAGGCCCGACCAAATACCGCTGCAGGTTTTGTCGCCTACTCGCACCTGAGGAAGGGGTTTCACTTGTGCGTGTAGCTTGCACGTCGACCACGTCCTCTCCCTGCAACAGGAGCTCCACCAGCAGCACCACGACCTGGGCCACGTCCCTTATTTGACGTTCTCCTCATATTTTTCGAATTTAGGATTGTGCCCTAAATGGGTGTTTAATTAATAGTAGAATAGAACGACAGTATGTAAAGGGTGTATCTCACAAGGCCTGAACCAGACTAGACCTCAATTAAAGATGTTTCCCCCCAAAATGGCTGTATTTCAAATTCCTGAATCAAACCCCTGTATGTAGAGGGTGTTTCTCACACGGCCTGAACCAGTATAGGCCTGAAATCAATATTGGTGCACCAAATGGCGGTATTTTAAATGCCTGAATCAAACCCCTGTATGTAGAGGGTGAATTTCACACGGACTGAACCAGTGTAGGCCTGAATTCAATATTGGTGCACCAAATGGCGGTATTTTAAATGCCTGAATTAAACCCCTGTATGTAGAGGGTGTATCTCACACGGCCTGAATCAGTGTAGACCTGAATTAAATATTTCTTTGCCCAAAATGGCTGTATTTCAAATGGCTGTATTTCAAATGCCTGAATCAAACCCCTGTATGTAGAGAGTGTATCTCACTCGGTCTGAACCAGTGTAGGCCTGAATTAAAGATTTCTTTGACCAAAATGGCTGTATTTCAAATGCCTGAATCAAACCCCTGTATGTAGAGGGTGTATCTCACACGGTCTGAAACAGTGTAGGTCTAAATTAAAGATTTCTTTGACCTATATGGCTGTATTTCAAATGGCTGTATTTCAAATGCCTGAATCAAACCCCTGTATGTAGAGGGTGGATCTCACACGGTCTGAACCAGTGTAGGTCTGAATTACAGATTTCTTTGACAAAATGACTATTTCAAATGGCTGTATTTCAAATGCCTGAATCAAACCCCTGTATTTAGAGGTTTTTTTTCTCACATGGTCTGAACCAGTGTAGGCCTGAATTAAAGATTTCTTTGACCAAAATGGCTGTATTTCAAATGCCTGAATCAAACCCCTGTATGTAGAGGGTGTATCTCATGCGGTCTGAATCAGTGTAGGCCTGAATTAAATATTTCTTTGCCCAAAATGGCTGTATTTCAAATGGCTGTATTTCAAATGCCTGAATCAAACCCCTGTATGTAGAGGGTGTATCTCACACGGTCTGAACCAGTGTAGGTCTGAATTAAAGATTTCTTTCACCAAAATGGCTGTATTTCAAATGGCTGTATTTCAAATGCCTGAATCAAACCCCTATACAGGGAGTGCAGAATTATTAGGGAAGTTGTATTTTTGAGGATTAATTTTATTATTGAACAACAACCATGTTCTCAATGAACCCAAAAAACTCATTAATATCAAAGCTGAATATTTTTGGAAGTAGTTTTTAGTTTGTTTTTAGTTTTAGCTATTTTAGGGGGATATCTGTGTGTGCAGGTGACTATTACTGTGTATAATTATTAGGCAACTTAACAAAAAACAAATATATACCCATTTTAATTATTTATTTTTACCAGTGAAACCAATATAACATCTCAACATTCACAAATATACATTTCTGACATTCAAAAACAAATCAGTGACCAATATAGCCACCTTTCTTTGCAAGGACACTCAAAAGCCTGCCATCCATGGATTCTGTCAGTGTTTTGATCTGTTCACCATCAACATTGCGTGCAGCAGCAACCACAGCCTCCCAGACATTGTTCAGAGAGGTGTACTGTTTTCCCTCCTTGTAAATCTCACATTTGATGATGGACCACAGGTTCTCAATGGGGTTCAGATCAGGTGAACAAGGAGGCCATGTCATTAGATTTTCTTCTTTTATACCCTTTCTTGCCAGCCACGCTGTGGAGTACTTTGACGCGTGTGATGGAGCATTGTCCTGCATGAAAATCATGTTTTTCTTGAAGGATGCAGACTTCTTCCTGTACCACTGCTTGAAGAAGGTGTCTTCCAGAAACTGGCAGTAGGACTGGGAGTTGAGCTTGACTCCATCCTCAACCCGAAAAGGCCCCACAAGCTCATCTTTGATGATACCAGCCCAAACCAGTACTCCACCTCCACCTTGCTGGCGTCTGAGTCGGACTGGAGCTCTCTGCCCTTTACCAATCCAGCCACGGGCCCATCCATCTGGCCCATCAAGACTCACTCTCATTTCATCAGTCCATAAAACCTTAGAAAAATCAGTCTTGAGATATTTCTTGTCCCAGTCTTGACGTTTCAGCTTGTGTGTCTTGTTCAGTGGTGGTCGTCTTTCAGCCTTTCTTACCTTGGCCATGTCTCTGAGTATTGCACACCTTGTGCTTTTGGGCACTCCAGTGATGTTGCAGCTCTGAAATATGGCCAAACTGGTGGCAAGTGGCATCTTGGCAGCTGCACGCTTGACTTTTCTCAGTTCATGGGCAGTTATTTTGCGCCTTGGTTTTTCCACACGCTTCTTGCGACCCTGTTGACTATTTTGAATGAAACGCTTGATTGTTCGATGATCACACTTCAGAAGCTTTGCAATTTTAAGAGTGCTGCATCCCTCTGCAAGATATCTCACTATTTTTGACTTTTCTGAGCCTGTCAAGTCCTTCTTTTGACCCATTTTGCCAAAGGAAAGGAAGTTGCCTAATAATTATGCACACCTAATATAGGGTGTTGATGTCATTAGACCACACCCCTTCTCATTACAGAGATGCACATCACCTAATATGCTTAATTGGTAGTAGGCTTTCGAGCCTATACAGCTTGGAGTAAGACAACATGCATAAAGAGGATGATGTGTTCAAAATACTCATTTGCCTAATAATTCTGCACGCAGTGTATGTAGAGGGTGTATCTCACACGGTCTAAACCAGTGTAGGCCTGAATTAAAGATTTCTTTGCCCAAAATGGCTGTATTTCAAATGGCTGTATTTCTAATACCTGAATCAAACCCCTGTATGTAGAGGGTGTATCTCACACGGTCTGAACCAGTGTAGGTCTGAATTAAAGATTTCTTTCACCAAAATGGCTGTATTTCAAATGGCTGTATTTCAAATGCCTGAATCAATCCCCTGTATGTAGAGGGTGCACCAAATGGTGGTATTTCAAATCTCTGAATCTAACCCAAATGTATTAAGGGTGTATCTCACAATGACATCTGCATCAAAGGCTGCCAACTATTTTTTTTTTGCCTAAACGAGTGTTTGTTTAACAACTGAATTTGACAGCAGTATATAAGCCTGTAATTTCACACGTGCTGATGCTGCAAGGCCTGAAAATAGTGGTTTTTGTCAAAAAAGTGCATTTTTAAAACCCCAGAAAATGATGGGTGTATTTCTAGCTTAAATTGCACACTGACTAATCCAGATGTTGTTGATTGTCAAAAAAGAGTTTTTTTGGTAACAGAATATGAAAGCTGTATATATTAAACTTGAATTTAACACTTGCAGATCAGGAAAATACAGTTTTTTGGCAAAAAAAAAAGTGTGTTTTTAAAACCCCAGAAAATGATGAGTGTATTTCTGGCTTAAAATGAACACTGACTAAACCAGATGTTGGAGATTGGCAGAAAAGTGTTTTTTTGGTAATAGAATATGAAAGTTGTATATACTAACCCCTTAAGGCCATTTTTTGAAAATCTGACCAGTGTCACTTTAAGGCCTCTTTAACACGGGCGTTGCAGGAAAATGTGCGGGTGCGTTGCGGGAACACCAGCGATTTTTGCGCGCGAGTGCAAAACATTGTAATGCGTTTTGCACTCGCGTGAGAAAAATCGCACATGTTTGGTACCCAAACCCGAACTTCTTCACAGAAGTTCGGGCTTGGGATCGGTGTTCTGTAGATTGTATTATTTTCCCTTATAACATGGTTATAAGGGAAAATAATAGCATTCTGAATACAGAATGCTAAGTAAAACAGCGCTAGAAGGGTTAAAAAATAAATAAAAAATCATTTAACTCAACTTAGTCCACTTGTTCGCGATGTCGGCATCTCCTTCTGTCCCCTTTACGGAATAGGACCTGTGGTGAGCATTAATTATAGGTCAAGGACCTTTGATGACGTCACTCCGGTCATCACATGGTACATCACATGATCTTTTACCATGGTGATTCACCATGGTAAAAGATCATGTGATGTACCATGTGATGACCGGAGTTACGTCATCAAAGGTCCTTGACCTATAATTAATGCTCACCACAGGTCCTATTCAGTAAAGGGGACAGAAGGAGATGCAAGCATCGGGAATAAATGGACTAAGGTGAGTTAAATGATTTATTTATTTTTTTTAACCCCCTCCAGCGCTGTTTTACTTAGCATTCTGTATTCAGAATGCTATTATTTTCCCTTATAACCATGTTATAAGGGAAAATAATAATGATCGGGTCTCCATCCCGATCGTCTCCTAGCAACCATGGGTGAAAATCGCACCGCATCCGCACTTGCTTGCGGATGCTTGCGATTTTTACGCAACCCCATTCATTTCTATGGGGCTTGCGTTACGTGAAAAACGCACAAAGAGGAGCATGCTGCGATTTTCACGCAACGCACAAGTGATGCGTGAAAATCACCGCTCATGTGAACAGCCCCATAGATATGAATGGGTCAGGATTCCGTGCGGATGCAGTACGTTCACCTCCCGTAACGCATCCGCGCGGAAAACTCGCTCGTGTGAAAGGGGCCTAAGTGCTTTAAAACATTTTGACTTATCCAGGCCATTCTGAGATAGTTTTTTCGTCACATATTGTACTTCATGACACTGGTAAAATGAAGTCAAAAAAAATTATTTTTATTTACCAAAAATGTGTAAAAAATTGCAAATTTCCAAGTTTCAATTTCTCTACTTCTATAATACATATTAATACCTCCAAAAATAGTTATTACTTTACATTCCACATATGTCTACTTCATGTTTGGATCATTTTGGGAATGATATTATATTTTTTGGGGATGTTACAATGCTTAGGCCTCTTTCCGACGGGCGTTGCGGGAAAAAGTGCACGTGCGTTGCGGGAACACGCGCAATTTTTCCGCGCGAGTGCAAAACATTGTAATGCGTTTTGCACTCGCGTGAGAAAAATCACGCATGTTTGGTACCCAAACCCGAACTTCTAAACAGAAGTTCGGGCTTGGGATCGGGGTTGTGTAGATTGTATTATTTTCCCTTATAACATGGTTATAAGGGAAAATAATAGCATTCTGAATACAGAATGCATAGTAAAATAGCGCTGGAGGGGTTAAAAAAAAAAAAAAAAAAATTTAACTCACCTTAGTCCACTTGATCGCGCTGCCGGCTTCTTGTCTGTCTCCTTCTTTGCTGAACAGGACCTGTGATGGACCATATGATGGACCATGTGATGACCGGAGTGACGTCACCACAGGTCCTGTTCCTGCAATGAATGCTCACCACAGGTCCTGTTCAGCAAAGAAGGAGACAGACAAGAAGCCGGCAGCACGATCAAGTGGACTAAGGTGAGTTAAATAATTTTTTATATTTATATAATAATGATCGGGTCTCCATCCCAATCGTCTCCTAGCAGCCGTGCGTGAAAATCGCACAGCATCCGCACTTGCTTGCGGATGCTTGCGATTTTCACGCAACCCCATTCACTTCTATGGGGCCTGCGTTGCGTGAAAAACGCAGAATATAGAGCATGCTGCTATTTTCACGCAACGCACAAGTGATGCGTGAAAATCACCGCTCATGTGAACAGCCCCATAGAAATGAATGGGTCGGGATTCAGTGCGGGTGCAATGCGTTCAACTCACGCATCGCATCCGCGCGGAATACTCGCCCGTGTGAAAGGGGCCTTAAGTTTAGAAGCAAATCTTGAAATTTTTCAGAAATTTTCAAAAACCCAATTTTTAGGGACCAGTTCAGGTCTGAAGTCACTTTGCGAGGCTTACATAATAGAAACCACCCAAAAATGACCCCATTCTATAAACTACACCCCTCAAGGTATTCAAAAAACTGATTTTACTAACTTTGTTAACCCTTTAGGTGTTCCACAAGAATTAATGGAAAATAGAGATACAATTTCAAAATTTCACTTTTTTGGCAGATTTTCCATTTTAATAATTTTTTTCCAGTTACAAAGCAAGGGTTAACAGCCAAACCAAACTCAATATTTATGGCCCTGATTCTCTAGTTTACAGAAACACCCCATATGTGGTCGTAAACCGCTGTACGGGCACACGGCAGGGCGCAGAAGGAAAGGAATGCCATGCCATACGGTTTTTGGAAGGCAGGTTTTGCTGGACTCTTTTTTTTTGACACCATGTCCCATTTGAAGCCCCCCTGATGCACCCCTAGAGTAGAAACTCTATAAAAGTGACCCCATCTAAGAAACTACACCCCTCAAGGTATTCAAAACTGTTTTTACAAACGTTGTTAACCCTTTAGGTGTTCCACAAGAATTAATGGAAAATAGAGATACAATTAAAAAATTACAAATTTTTGGCAGATTTTCCATTTTAATAATTTTTTTCCAGTTACAAAGCAAGGGTTAACAGCCAAACCAAACTCAATATTTATGGCCCTGATTCTGTAGTTTACAGAAACACCCCATATGTGGTCGTAAACCGCTGTACGGGCACACGGCAGGGCGCAGAAGAAAAGGAATGCCATATGGTTTTTGGAAGGCAGGTTTTGCTGGACTGTTTTTTTTTTTACACCATGTCCCATTTGAAGCCCCCCTGATGCACCCCTAGAGTAGAAACACCAAAAAAGTGACCCCATTTTAGAAACTACGGGTGGCAGTATTGTTGGTACTAGTTTAGGGTACATATGATTTTTGGTTGCTCTATATTACACTTTTGTGAGGCAAGGTAACAAGAAATAGCTGTTTTTGCACCGTTTTTATTTTTTGTTATTTACAACATTCGTCTGACAGGTTAGATCATGTGATATTTTTATAGGTTGTCACGGACGCTGCGATACCAAATATGTATACTTTTTTTTATTTATGTAAGTTTTACACAATGATTTCATTTTTGAAGCAAAAAAAATCATGTTTTAGTGTTTCCATAGTCTGAGAGCCATAATTTTTTCAGTTTTTGGGCGATTACCTTAAGTAGGATATGATTTTTGCGGGATGAGATGACGGTTTTATTGGCACTATTTTGGGGTTTGTGTGACTTTTTGATCACTTGCTATTACACTTTTTGTGATGTAAGGTGACAAAAAATGGCTTTTTTTACACCGTTTTAGGTCATGTAATATTTTTATAGAGCAAGTTATTACGGACGCTGCAAAACCTAATACCCTGTTTCCCCGAAAATAAGACAGTGTCTTATATTAATTTTTGCTCCCAAAGATTCGCTAGGTCTTATTTTCAGGGGATGTCTTATTTTTCCATGAAGAAAAATACGGTACACATTTATTGTTGAAAAAAAAAAAAGGAAATCAGGCTGGGGAGGGGGATCACTTAAAATGGCACAGGGTTATCAGAGAAGGGAATTAAAATGACACAGGGGTATCAGGGTGGGGAGGGGGGTCACTTAAAATGACACAGAGGGATCAGAAGGGGGAATCAAAATGGTACAGGAGAATCAGAGGGGGGGATTACTATAGCATTTTAGTACCCCCTTCTGATCCTCCTGTGTCATTTTGATTCCCCCCTCTGATCCCCCTGTGTCATTTTAAATGATCCCCCTCCCCACCCTGATCACCCTGTGTCATTTTGATTCCCCCCTCTGATCACCCTGTGTCATTTTAACCACCTCAGCCCCCAGTGCTTAAACACCCTGAAAGACCAGGCCACTTTTTACACTTCTGACCTACACTACTTTCACCGTTTATTGCTCGGTCATGCAACTTACCACCCAAATGAATTTTACCTCCTTTTCTTCTCACTAATAGAGCTTTCATTTGGTGGTATTTCATTGCTGCTGACATTTTTACTTTTTTTGTTATTAATCGAAATTTAACGATTTTTTGGCAAAAAAATGACATTTTTCACTTTCAGTTGTAAAATTTTGCAAAAAAAACGAGATCCATATAGAAATTTTGCTCTAAATTTATTGTTCTACATGTCTTTGATAAAAAAAAAATGTTTGGGTAAAAAAAAAAAATGGTTTGGGTAAAAGTTATAGCGTTTACAAACTATGGTACAAAAATGTGAATTTCCGCTTTTTGAAGCAGCTCTGACTTTCTGAGCACCTGTCATGTTTCCTGAGGTTCTACAATGCCCAGACAGTACAAACACCCCACAAATGACCCCATTTCGGAAAGTACACACCCTAAGGTATTCGCTGATGGGCATAGTGAGTTCATAGAACTTTTTATTTTTTGTCACAAGTTAGCGGAAAATGATGATTTTTTTTTTTTTTTTTTTTCTTACAAAGTCTCATATTCCACTAACTTGTGACAAAAAATAAAAAGTTCTATGAACTCACTATGCCCATCACGAAATACCTTGGGGTCTCTTCTTTCCAAAATGGGGTCACTTGTGGGGTAGTTATACTGCCCTGGCATTCTAGGGGCCCAAATGTGTGGTAAGGAGTTTGAAATCAAATTCTGTAAAAAATGACCTGTGAAATCCGAAAGGTGCTCTTTGGAATATGGGCCCCTTTGCCCATCTAGGCTGCAAAAAAGTGTCACACATCTGGTATCTTCGTACTCAGGAGAAGGTGGGGAATGTGTTTTGAGGTGTCATTTTACATATACCCATGCTGGGTGAGAGAAATATCTTGGCAAAAGACAACTTTTCCCATTTTTTTATACAAAGTTGGCATTTGACCAAGATATTTATCTCACCCAGCATGGGTATATGTAAAAAGACACCCCAAAACACATTCCTCAACTTCTCCTGAATACAGAGATACCAGATGTGTGACACTTTTTTGCAGCCTAGGTGGGCAAAGGGGCCCATATTCCAAAGAGCACCTTTCGGATTTCACAGGTCATTTTTTACTGAATTTGATTTTAAACTCCTTACCACACATTTGGGCCCCTAGAATGCCAGGGCAGTATAACTACCCCACAAGTGACCCCATTTTGGAAAGAAGAGACCCCAAGGTATTCGCTGATGGGCATAGTGAGTTCATGGAAGTTTTTATTTTTTGTCACAAGTTAGTGGAATATGAGACTTTGTATGAAAAAAAATAAAATAAATAAATCATCATTTTCCACTAACTTGTGACAAAAAATAAAAAATTCTAGGAACTCACCATGCCCCTCACGGAATACCTTGGGGTGTCTTCTTTCCAAAATGGGGTCACTTGTGGGGTAGTTATACTGCCCTGGCATTCTAGGGGCCCAAATGTGTGGTAAGGAGTTTGAAATCAAATTCTGTAAAAAATGACCTGTGAAATCCGAAAGGTGCTCTTTGGAATATGGGCCCCTTTGCCCACCTAGGCTGCAAAAAAGTGTCACACATCTGGTATCTCCGTACTCAGGAGAAGGTGGGGAATGTGTTTTGGGGTGTCATTTTACATATACCCATGCTGGGTGAGAGAAATATCTTGGCAAACGACAACTTTTCCCATTTTTTTATACAAAGTTGGCATTTGACCAAGATATTTATCTCACCCAGCATGGGTATATGTAAAAAGACACCCCAAAACACATTCCTCAACTTCTCCTGAGTACGGAGATACCAGATGTGTGACACTTTTTTGCAGCCTAGGTGGGCAAAGGGGCCCATATTCCAAAGAGCACCTTTCGGATTTCACAGGTCATTTTTTACAGAATTTGATTTCAAACTCCTTACCACACATTTGGGCCCCTAGAATGCCAGGGCAGTATAACTACCCCACAAGTGACCCCATTTTGGAAAGAAGACACCCCAAGGTATTCCGTGAGGGGCATGGCGAGTTCCTAGAATTTTTTATTTTTTGTCACAAGTTAGTGGAAAATGATGATTTTTTTTATTTATTTTTTTCTCATACAAAGTCTCATATTCCACTAACTTGTGACAAAAAATAAAAACTTCCATGAACTCACTATGCCCATCAGCGAATACCTTGGGGTCTCTTCTTTCCAAAATGGGGTCACTTGTGGGGTAGTTATACTGCCCTGGCATTCTAGGGGCCCAAATGTGTGGTAAGGAGTTTGAAATCAAATTCTGTAAAAAATGACCTGTGAAATCCGAAAGGTGCTCTTTGGAATATGGGCCCCTTTGCCCACCTAGGCTGCAAAAAAGTGTCATACATCTGGTATCTCCGTACTCAGGAGAAGGTGGGGAATGTGTTTTGGGGTGTCATTTTACATATACCCATGCTGGGTGAGAGAAATATCTTGGCAAAAGACAACTTTTCCCATTTTTTTATACAAAGTTGGCATTTGACCAAGATATTTATCTCACCCAGCATGGGTATATGTAAAAAGACACCCCAAAACACATTCCTCAACTTCTCCTGAGTACGGAGATACCAGATGTGTGACACTTTTTTGCAGCCTAGGTGGGCAAAGGGGCCCATATTCCAAAGAGCACCTTTCGGATTTCACAGGTCATTTTTTACAGAATTTGATTTCAAACTCCTTACCACACATTTGGGCCCCTAGAATGCCAGGGCAGTATAACTACCCCACAAGTGACCCCATTTTGGAAAGAAGACACCCCAAGGTATTCCGTGAGGGGCATGGCGAGTTCCTAGAATTTTTTATTTTTTGTCACAAGTTAGTGGAAAATGATGATTTGTTTTATTTATTTTTTTCTCATACAAAGTCTCATATTCCACTAACTTGTGACAAAAAATAAAAACTTCCATGAACTCACTATGCCCATCAGCGAATACCTTGGGGTCTCTTCTTTCCAAAATGGGGTCACTTGTGGGGTAGTTATACTGCCCTGGCATTCTAGGGGCCCAAATGTGTGGTAAGGAGTTTGAAATCAAATTCAGTAAAAAATGACCTGTGAAATCCGAAAGGTGCTCTTTGGAATATGGGCCCCTTTGCCCACCTAGGCTGCAAAAAAGTGTCACACATCTGGTATCTCTGTATTCAGGAGAAGTTGAGGAATGTGTTTTGGGGTGTCTTTTTACATATACCCATGCTGGGTGAGATAAATATCTTGGTCAAATGCCAACTTTGTATAAAAAAATGGGAAAAGTTGTCTTTTGCCAAGATATTTCTCTCACCCAGCATGGGTATATGTAAAATGACACCCCAAAACACATTCCCCACCTTCTCCTGAGTACGGAGATACCAGATGTGTGACACTTTTTTGCAGCCTAGGTGGGCAAAGGGGCCCATATTCCAAAGAGCACCTTTCGGATTTCACAGGTCATTTTTTACTGACTTTGATTTCAAACTCCTTACCACACATTTGGGCCCCTAGAATGCCAGGGCAGTATAACTACCCCACAAGTGACCCCATTTTGGAAAGAAGAGACCCCAAGGTATTCGCTGATGGGCATAGTGAGTTCATGGAAGTTTTTATTTTTTGTCACAAGTTAGTGGAATATGAGACTTTGTATGAAAAAAATAAAAAAATAAAAAATCATCATTTTCCACTAACTTGTGACAAAAAATAAAAAATTCTAGGAACTTGCCATGCCCCTCACGGAATACCTTGGGGTGTCTTCTTTCCAAAATGGGGTCACTTGTGGGGTAGTTATACTGCCCTGGCATTTTCCAGGGGCCCTAATGTGTGGTAAGTAGGTAAATGACCTGTGAAATCCGAAAGGTGCTCTTTGGAATGTGGGCCCCTTTGCCCACCTAGGCTGCAAAAAAGTGTCACACATCTGGTATCTCCGTACTCGGGAGAAGGTTGGGAATGTGTTTTGTGGTGTCATTTTACATATACCCATGCTGGGTGAGAGAAATATCTTGGCAAAAGACAACTTTTCCCATTTTTTTATACAAAGTTGGCATTTGACCAAGATATTTATCTCACCCAGCATGGGTATATGTAAAAAGACACCCCAAAACACATTCCTCAACTTCTCCTGAATACAGAGATACCAGATGTGTGACACTTTTTTGCAGCCTAGGTGGGCAAAGGTGCCCAAATTCCTTTTAGGAGGGCATTTTTAGACATTTGGATACCAGACTTCTTCTCACACTTTGGGGCCCCTAAAATGCCAGGGCAGTATAAATACCCCACATGTGACCCCATTTTGGAAAGAAGACACCCCAAGGTATTCAATGAGGGGCATGGCGAGCATATAAAAAAAAAAATTTGGCACAAGTTAGCGGAAATTGATTTTTTTGATTTTATTCTCACAAAGTCTCCCTTTCCGCTAACTTGGGACAAAAATTTCAATCTTTCATGGACTCAATATGCCCCTCAGCGAATACCTTGGGGTGTCTTCTTTCCAAAATGGGGTCATTTGTGGGGTGTTTGTACTGCCCTGGCATTTGAGGGTCTCCGCAATCATTACATGTATGCCCAGCATTAGGAGTTTCTGCTATTCTCCTTATATTGAGCATACAGGTAATGAGATTTTTTTTTTTCCGTTCAGCCTCTGGGCTGAAAGAAAAAAATGAACGGCACAGATTTCTTCATTCGCATCGATCAATGTGGATGAAAAAATCTCTGCCAAAAAAAGAAAAAGGAGGGGAAAGGCGTCTGCCAGGACATAGGAGCTCCGCCCAACATCCATACCCACTTCAGCTCGTATGCCCTGGCAAACCCGATTTCTCCATTCACATCAATCGATGTGGATGAATAAATACATAAAAGTGTTTGCCAAAGTATATGAACACCGCCACCTCCTCAGCTCATATGCCTCGGCAAACATATCTTTTACTGCAGAGGAGAAATCTCGTCTTGCAGCGCCGCATACACCGACTTGCGTGTAATCTGACAGCAGCGCAATGCTTCTGTCCGAATGCACATCAGTGCTGCAGCTAGTCGATCGGTTGGTCCACCTGGAAGGTAAAAAAAACAAAACAAAAAAGAAAAAACCAGGCCGCAAAGCAATAACTTTATTAACTTTAGAACAGAACATATTAACTTTTTTTAAACTTTTTTAACTTTTTTACTTACCGGTAATTTTTTTTTTGTTTAGTTTTTTTTACCTTTATCGAACAAACCTCTCCTTCCCCATGGGACAATGTGCAAAGCGCAAATCGCCCAAAGATGTGGCGAAGTACGTTATGCACTTTATCCCAGGTGAAAGGAGAGGTTTGCAGCAGCTGTGAGTAAAAGGGCCCTAATAGCCCTGTGTGCCTGTCCTGTGAGATGCAATCCCTATGTTAGGTGTACCTGTGTGTGGTACTTCCGGAAACACTCACCTAAGCATAGGGCAGGGTGGTCAGGGCAGTCAGGACAGAAATAGCGGGTGTCACGCCTTATTCCACTCCTGCTACAGACACGACATTTTTTTCGGGGTGGCGGTTGGGTTGAGGTACCAGCAACGACACTGGGGAAATGTCGCTCGTGTAGACGGCTAACTACACTGGTGGATGGGGCCACGGAACCTCCTGGGTAAAGGAGGTTCGCGATGATCTCTTCCTGGAATTTGAGGAAGGATCCTGTTCTCCCAGCCTTACTGTAGAGAACAAAACTATTGTACAGCGCCAATTGAATTAAATATACAGACACCTTCTTATACTAGCGTCTGGTTCTGCGGGAAACTAAATAGGGAGCCAACATCTGGTCATTGAAGTCCACCCCTCCCATGAGCGCATTATAGTCGTGGACTGAGAGGGGCTTTTCAATGACACGGGTTGCCCTTTCAATTTGGATTGTCGTGTCTGCGTGAATGGAGGAGAGCATGTAAACGTCACGCTTGTCTCTCCATTTCACCGCGAGCAGTTCTTCGTTACACAAGGCAGCCCTCTCCCCCCTTGCAAGACGGGTGGTTACAAGCCGTTGGGGGAAGCCCACGCGACTAGTTCGCGCGGTGCCACAGGCGCAAATCCGTTCTAGAAACAAATGCCTAAAGAGGGCCACACTTGTGTAAAAATTGTCCACATAAAGATGGTACCCCTTGCCGAATAAGGGTGACACCAAGTCCCAGACTGTCTTCCCACTGCTCCCCAGGTAGTCAGGGCAACCGACCGGCTCCAGGGTCTGATCTTTTCCCTCATAGATCCGAAATTTGTGGGTATAGCCTGTGGCCCTTTCACAGAGCTTATACAATTTGACCCCATACCGGGCACGCTTGCTTGGGATGTATTGTTTGAAGCCAAGGCGCCCGGTAAAATGTATTAGGGACTCGTCTACGCAGATGTTTTGCTCAGGGGTATACAAATCTGCAAATTTCTGGTTGAAATGGTCTATGAGGGGCCGAATTTTGTGGAGCCGGTCAAAAGCTGGGTGGCCTCTGGGACGGAAGGTGGTGTTGTCGCTAAAATGCAGAAAACGCAGGATGGTCTCAAATCGTGTCCTGGACATAGCAGCAGAGAACATGGGCATGTGATGAATTGGGTTCGTGGACCAATATGACCGCAATTCATGTTTTTTTGTCAGGCCCATGTTGAGGAGAAGGCCCAGAAAAATTTTAAGTTCGGAAACTTGGACTGGTTTCCACCGGAAAGGCTGGGCATAATAGCTTTCCGGGTTTGCGGTTATAAATTGTGTGGCATACTGGTTGGTCTCTGCCACGACTAAGTCCAAGAGCTCCGCAGTCAAGAACAGCTCAAAAAATCCCAGGGCCGAACCGATTTGAGCCGTCTCAACCCGAACTCCAGACTGGGCGGTGAAAGGGGGAACTACAGGTGCGGCTGAAGTTGGTGACTGCCAATCAGGGTTTGCCAGCACCTCAGGGACTCTAGGGGGTCTACGGGCCTGTCTGCGTGGTGGCTGCGACGGGGTAACTACTGCACGTGCCACCGTACCAGCTTCAACTGCCCTTCTGGTGCTCGCTACTTCACCATGTTGTACGGCAGTGCTGGTACTAGGTCCAGGAAGGGCTGCGCTGCTGGTGTATGCCTCACCACGTGATCCGGCAGCGACAGCCCCACTCTGCTGCTCTTGAAGCGGATCCTGCGTAACCTGTGGTCTAGCGACACGGGGCCGGGTACGCCTGGTGCTGCCAGGGACCTCCACCTCCTCGTCCGAACTTTGGGTCAGAGAGCCACTGCTTTCCACAGGTTCATATTCTGACCCGCTAGATTCATCAGATGAGGGTTCCCACTCCTCATCCGACTGGGTCAGAATCCTGTAGGCCTCTTCAGAAGAATACCCCCTGTTTGACATTTTGGACTACTAAATTTAGGGGTATTCCCTGAGACTACCCAAGAAAAAAAGCAAACCTGTCTTACAAAGGGGAGGCTAGCGAAGTACCGGAGGCCGCTGCGGTTGATAAAAAATATCAAAACTGATTTTTTTATCGCCGCAGTGCGTGTAAAGTGAATGTGCAGTGATCAAAAAATAATAATTTTTTGTCACTGCGGTGGGGCGGGTGTGGGTGAACGCACGTGTGGGCGACCGATCAGGCCTGATCGGGCAAACACTGCGTTTTGGGTGGAGGGCGAACTAAAGTGACACTAATACTATTATAGATCTGACCGTGATCAGTTTTGATCACTTACAGATACTATAAAAGTACAAATGCTGATTAGCGATACGCTAATCAGCGAATAAAAGTGACTGCGGTGCGGTGGGGTGGGCGCTAACTGACGCTAACTACCTAATCAAGGGGCCTAAACTATCCCTAAAACCTATCAGTCAATACCAGTGAAAAAAAAAAAGTGACAGTTTACACTGATCACTTTTTTTCCTTTCACTAGTGATTGACAGGGGCGATCAAAGGGGTGATCAAAGGGTTAATTGGGGTGCAGGGGGGTGATCTGGGGCTAAGGTGTAGTGTTTGGTGTACTCACAGTTCAGTCTGCTCCTGTGCTGGATCCAACCGACGAAAAGGACCAGCACAGGAGCAGAGAAGCCATATAACAGATCATATTTACTAATATGATCTGTTATCTGGCTTGTGATTCGATTTTTTTTAAAATCAGCAACCTGCCAGCGACGATCATTGGCTGGCAGGTTGCTGATGCAATTCTCCTCAAACTTTTGCCGGCCCGCGATGCGCATGCGCGGGCCGGCTGAGACCGAAATCTCGCGTCTCGCGAGAGGACGCGCCGGCGCGTCCACTCGGAATGAAACAACCACCTCCAGGACGCGTCTGTGCGTACAGCGGTCCGGAGGTGGTTAATTACCGTTTTTAGTCCCCCCCCCCCCCCATCTTCACCAGACATCCCCCACCTTCCATTAGATATTCCCCCCCCTACCTGTCACCCCGTCCCCTGTGTGTCCGTGCCAGCCAAGTTGTGAGACTCCATCAGGGCAGAGCGAGCAGCGGGCGGAAGAAGACGGCAGCTTGTCCTGGCGGCGGCTGCGGCCAATCAGTGAGCTCCTTACATTCTGGGGTGGCTTGCTTTATAATCGTGGAGGCATTATGTCCAGCCGATGCTTTATAATCGGGGAGTTATTATGTTCGGCCGATGCTTTATAATCGGGGAGGCCTTATTTTCGGGGGATGCTTTATTATCGGGGAGGCCTTATTTTCGGGGGGGTGCCTTATATTACAGCGATAGGCAAAACTAGAGGTAGGTCTTATTTTCGGGGGATGTCTTATTTTCGGGGAAACACGGTATGTATACTTTCTTTTTATTTATGTAAGTTTTACACAGAGATTTCATTTTTGAAGCAAAAAAAATCATGTTTTAGTGTTTCCATAATCTGAGAGCCATAATTTTTTCAGTTTTTGGGCGATTACCTTGGGTAGGGTATGATTTTTGCGGGATGAGATGACGGTTTTATTGGCACTATTTTGGGGTGCATGTGACTTTTTGATCGCTTGCTATTACACTTTTTGTGATGTAAGGTGACAAAAAATTGTTTATTTAGCACATAAAATTTTTTTTTTTTACGGTGTTCATCTGAGGGGTTAGGTCATGTGATATTTTTATAGAGCCGGTCGATACGGACGCGGCGATACTTAATATGTATACAGTTTTTTTTATTTATGTAAGTTTTACACAATAACAGCTTATTTAAAACAAAAAAAATTATGTTTTAGTGTCTCCATATTCTGAGCCATAGTTTTTTTATTTTTTGGGCGATTGTCTCAGGTAGGGGCTCATTTTTTGTGGGATGAGGTGACGGTTAGATTGGTACTATGTTGGTGGGCAAACGCCTTTTTGATCGCTTGCTGTTGTACTTTTTGTGATGTAAGGTGACAAAAAATTGTTTATTTAGCACAGTTTTTATTTTTTACGGTGTTCATCTGAGGGGATAGGTCATGTGATATGTTTATAGAGGCGGTCGATACGGACACGGCGATACCTAATATGTATACTTTTTCCTTCCCCCCTATTTTTTACCAATTTTTTTTTACTTTATTTGGGGAAAATGAAGTTTTTGTTTATTTTTACTTGAAACTTTTAATTTAGGGGGGAAAACTTTATTTTTTCAATTTTTTTTTCACTTTATTTTTTGTCCCACTTTGGGACTTGAACTTTTTGGGGTCTAATCCCCTTTACAATGCATTCCAATATTTCTGTATTGGAATGCATTGGCTGTATGAGTAATACTGTGTGTATTACTCATACAGCTTCCGGCCTGTGAGATCCAGGGGGCTGGATCTCACAGGCTCGTCACCGGAAGGCAGCGCTGATGCCTAAGGAAGGCATCGCGCTGCCTTCCATGCCATCGGGTTCCCCCTACAGCCGCATGGGGACCCGATGGCACTGCCGATCGCCGCCGCAAACCTCAGGTAAAGCCGCAAACCGCAGGCCTGAATTGACCTGTGGTTTGCTGCGATCGCCGATGCGGGGGGGGGGTCACATGACCCCCCCCGGCGTTGTGACAGGATGCCCGCTGAATGATTTCAGCGGACATCCTGTTCCGATTAACCCCCGCCACGCTGCAATGCAGTTTTAAAGTTAGGGGTTCTTAAGGATCCTTAAGGACTCGGCAAACATGGCGTACCGGTACGTCCTAAGTCCTTAAGGGGTTAAACTTGAATAACACTTGCAGATCAGGAAAATACAGTTTTATGGCAAAAAAGTGTGTTTTTAAAACCCCAGAAAATGATGGGTGTATTTCTAGCTTAAATCGCACACTGACTAATCCAGATGTTGTTGATTGCCCAAAAAAAGTGTTTTTTTGGTAATAGAATATGAAAGCTGTATATATTAAACTTGAATTTAACAATTGCAGATCAGGAAAATACAGTTCTTTGGCAAAAAAGTGTATTTTTAAAAACCCAGAAAATGATGGGTGTATTTCTACCTTAAATTGCACACTGACTAATCCAGATGTTGTTGATTGCCCAAAAAATGGTGATTTGCAATGTCCCAAAAGCTCAGATGCAGTGCTGGTGCACTGAACTTGCATAAAATGGCCGCCGCCGCCGCCCATCTAACTAACAGAATTATAAAAGTACATTTTTTTTGTCAATGGGATCAGGGCAGGATTAAACGATTGTGCCCTGCACCCACACAACTATTTCTATGTAGATCGCTGAGTTAGATTCTCTCCTATTCTCTCCCTGAAATCACAAGTTCAGCAGCATCCTCTCCCTACACTTGTAACAGCAGAGTGACGTGCAGCGCTACGTGACCCAAGCTTATATAGAGGCTGGGTCACATGCTGCTCTGGCCAATCACAGCCATGCTATTAGTAGGCATGGCTGTGATGGCTTCTAAGGTCAGACAGTTAACGGCTTGATGATTGGCTGCTCTGCAGCCTTTCAAAAAGCGCCAAGAAAGCGCCGAACACAGAACCCGAACTTTAAATGAAATGTTCGGGTTTGGGTCCGGGGTCCAAAAATCCTAAAGTTCGGTACGAACCCGAACTTTACAGTTCGGGTTCGCTCAACCCTACCAGAGATAACTATTGGTATATTACATATTTTTATATATGTACTAGCAGAAGGACCCAGCTTCGCACGGGTATATTTCATCTATTTCATTTAATAATCGTGTGTGTTGTTAAAAGATATCGACAGAATCCCCCATAACAGTGACCTCTACAGTACCCTACTCCCTTAACAGTGAACTCCACAGCCCCTCACCCCTTAACACTGACCCCCCCCACAGTGCCTCGCCTCCTTAAAATGGGACCTCCACAGCAGCCCATCCCCTTAAGGCCGAGTTCACACGAACGTGTGTGACCCGTGCCCGTACTGCGGCCCGCAAATAGCGGGCCGCAATGCACGATCGCCGGCCGTAGGCCGTAGATCCCCCCGTTCGGCAAAAAGATAGGACATGTTCTATGTTTTTGCGGAACGGAAGTACAGGACGCAACCCCACGTAAGCACTCCGTAGTGCTTCCGAGGGGTCCTGTTCCGTGCGGCCGTTCCGCTATTCCGGATTTGCGGACCCATTGAAGTGAATGGGTCCGCATCCGTGATGCGGAATGCACATGGAACTGTGGCTGTGCATTGCGGCCCGCAATACGGCCACGGATCACAGACGTTCGTGTGAACTTAGCCTTACTTTGACCTTCACAGCATCCCGCCCCTTTAACAGTGAGTTTCACAGCACCCTACTCCCTTGACATTGACCTCCTACTCCCTTGACACCCGGCGCCTTAACAGTGACCTATACAGAACCCCCTCCCCTTAACACTGACCTCCATAGGGGACCATCCCCTTATCTGTGTCCTCCACTGTTCCCTGTCCCCTTAACAGAGACCTTCACAGCACCCGTCCCTTTAACAGCGACTGCCACAGTACCCAGTTCCCTTAACAATGACCTCCACAGTACCCCGTTCCCTTAACAATGAGCTCCACAGTACCCCGTTCCCTAAACAGTGACATCACAGTACCCTGCTGACTTAACAGTAACCTCCACAGCAACTGCCCCTTTAATAGTGGTCCCTGCCCCCTTAACAATGACCTCCACATTGCCCGCCCCTTTAACAGTGACCTCCACAGCGGCCTACCCATTAACAGTAACATCCACAGTGAACGCCCCTTTAACAGTAACCTTTACAGTGCCCACCCCTTTAACAGTGAGCTCCACAGCAGCTGCCCTTTTAATAGTGGCCCCTGCCCCTTAACAGTGACCTCCACAACGCCCCCGGCCCTTTAAGGCTGGGGCTACATGACGACATGTGTCACGCGACATTTTGTAGCACAAATGTCGCACAACAATTTTTATAATGATAGGCTATGGTGTCGCACTGCGACATGTGACATGCTGCAAATGTGACACGACACTCGCAAAAAATCCATCCAAGATGGATTTTTCTGTGACTGTTGCGTCACAGTCACAGCATGTCGCAGTGCAGCACCATAGACTATCATTATAAAAATTGTCGTGAGACATCAATGTCGCAGTGTAGTTGTGCCCTATGTGTCGTGAGACATATTGTCGCGCGACACATGTCGTCATGTAGCCCTAGCTCAAGGCCTCATGCACATGACCGTATGTATATTGCGGTCCACAAAAAACAGATCCGCAAAGAATACGAATGACGTCCGTGTGCATTCCGAATTTTGCAGAATGGAACGGCTGGCCCCTAATAGAACAGTACTATCCTTGTACGTAATCCGGACAATAATAGGACATGTTCTATTTTTTGGAGGAACGGAAATACGGACATACGGAAACGGAATGCACACAGAGGACCTTCTGTGTTTTTTTTTTTTCCTAGCCTATTGAAATGAATGGTTCTGCAAAAAAACTGAACGGACACAGAAAGAAAATACGTTTGTGTGCATGAGGCCTAAAGCTGACCTACAGCAGTGAAGAAAAATGGCTGGGTTGTTATGGAGACCTGGAGTAAAACTATGTGTATGTGTAGACTAAGAGCCTGCGAGCTTCTATTGGCTGATAAGGGACATGTGACCGTGTGTATGGCAGTTGGGATTTGAAAAGACTTGCAGACTTGTATTGGCTAATGCAGGTCATTTTGTGGGAATATCTCAGGAATGGTACATCCTAGAGAGCTGAAACCTTCCTGGACACCTGATGTACATGTGTGCCAAATTTCCTGGTTAAGATCGGTTCAGTCGTTTTGTCGCGCATAAAGAACAGACAGACAGACGTCGGGACAGACAAACTCATTTTTATATATATAAGAGACTAGCAGAAGGACCCGGCTTCGCACAGGTATATTTCATCTATTTCATTTTATGTTTCTGTGTGTCGTTAAAAGATATCGACAGTATCCCCCATAACAGTGACCTCTACAGTACCCCACCCCTTTAACAGTGAACTCCACAGTTCCCCATCCCTTAACACTGACTGTTCTGCCTCTCCAGTCTAAGCATTACAATGTGATCTCTGAACTTACAGTTCTGCTGAGATGGCGATAACCATAATCTTAGGTGAATTGGCAGACAGTGACTCGATCCAAACGACACCTTGTAGATCGTGAAGAAGTTTATTCCAAACTGTATCATACACCGATGAACAAATGGATAGGTCAAAAAATCATGCTGTGAGCAGCTAACAGAGCAAGTAGCTGAGATGAGGGGTGAAGCCAGAATGAAGAAGAGGGGAGGAGACAAGAGAGAGAGCAGAAGCTAGGGGAAGAGAGAAGGGACACACATAATGGAAAGGCAAACCATGCATGTGTAACATGATACTCCCAGTCGAAATCTATGATTTCTAAGAACATTTATAACAATAATAACTTTGTTCAAGTCCATGAAAAATAGATGTTTTTCTACTGGAACACCTGCAACAAAAGAACAAAGGAACATAAACAAGAAAACATTACTTCAATACTTGTAGTAAAGCTCTTGAAGCGTGGAATGGTAGGAAGTAGGAAGGAAGTAGATAGTTCCTTGAGTCCATCTTCAGAGGGGTAGGCAGCAACAGCACCAGTCCTTCTTACCTCCCTTTAACAGGTTGCCTTGAAGGTCTGTCTTCAGAGGGGAAGGCAGCAACAGCACCAGTCCTTCTTACCTCCCTTTGTATCAACCTGGTGTGAGGAGTTCATCTTCCTGTTTAGGCAGAAGCAGTACTAGCTCGTTTATGGGTCTCAAATAGTGTCTAGCAGAACCTTCTTTCATTACCTTGACTTCTGTTTTCCGTACCTTGCCATCGTTACTTGGAATAGCCTTTGTGATAAGACACATAGGCCAATTATTACGATGAACGTCCTTATCCTTGAAGAGAACAATGTCTCCAACTTGCAGGTTGGGTTTGCTTACTTGCCATTTTCTGCGACTTTGAAGGTTGCAAAGGTACTCCATCTTCCAACGGCTCCAAAATGCATTAGCAAGATGTTGAACTCGTTTCCATTGGTGTTTGTAAACATTGGTAAATTCAAAGTCCTGAGGAGGAATACTGGCTATTCCGATCTTTTGAGTTAGAAGGGTAGATGGAGTTAGCAATACTGGATACTCTGAGTCCGTAGAAACAGGAACCAAAGGTCTAGCATTGATTATGGCGGACACCTCGGCAAGGAAGGTGACCAAGACTTCATGAGTAAGCTGAGATTTGTGATCCAGCAGCATAGAGTCCAGGATTTTTCTCGAAACTCCGATCATGCGTTCCCAAGAACCTCCCATGTGAGAAGAGTGAGGCGGGTTCAATTCCCACTTACACTTGTTGGCATTTAAGAAGTTCTCCATTTTCTCTGCTCCTGTAAAGTTTGTTCCGCAGTCGGATCTAATTAAGGTAACAGGTCCACGTATGGAAACAAATCTTCTGAAGGCATTAACCCCTTAAGGACATAGGACGTACCGGTACGCCCTATTTCCCGAGTCCTTAAGGACACAGGACGTACCGGTACGTCCTGACTTAAAATCGGAATTCCGGCGCCGCGGGGGTTAATCGGAACGGGATGCCGGCTGAAATCATTCAGCCGGCATCCCGTAACAATGCAGGGGGGGGTCATTTGACCCCCCCGTATCGCTGATCGCAGCAAACCGCAGGTCAATTCAGACCTGCGGTTTGCTGCGCTTTTTGCAGTTTCTGATCCCCGCGGGCCCTGACCGCGGGGATCAGAAACTTGAGAGTGCCTAGAATCATTATTTTTCACCCCCCCTCTGCACCCCTGCACGATTTGATGCCGGCGGGTGGTGCGGGGGGGGTGTCGCAGGCGGTGGGGGCGTTGCGGGAGGCGGGCGGTGCGGCAGGCGGGATCGCGATCCCCCGCCCGCCTCCCCATGAACGATCGTTGGCTTCTAGTGGTTATACCAGGGTGCCAGCACATTGCTGGCACCCTGGTATAAACGGCTGACATCTGACCGTACGGACCGCTGTATGGAAAAAGTTAACTGTCATCGGTCAGGGAGCTCCCTCCCTCTCCATCGGGGGGCTGCTGTGCCTTTGCAGCCCCCCGATGGAGAGGGAGAGAGCCCCCTGACAGCCCCCCTCAGCCCTGTGCTTACCCTTCCCCGTCTGCGAAGTTGTGGCAGACGGGGAAGGTTCCCATGGCAACAGGACGCCTGCTCAGGCGTCCTGCTGTCCATGGTGCTGAACAGATCTGTGCTAAAAGCATAGATCTGTTTAGACAAAGTGTAAGTAAAATACAGTGCAGAGCCCTATATATGGTTCTGTACTGTATTGTACAGACATCAGACCCACTGGATCTTCAAGAACCAAGTGGGTCTGGGTCAAAAAAATGTAAAAAAAAAGTGAAAAAAGTTAAGATAAAAAAAAAAAACATTTATCACTGAATAAAAATTAAAAAAATAAAATAAAGCACACATATTAGGTATCGTCGCGTCCGTAACGACCTGATCTATAAAACGGTCATTTTACTTTCCCCCGCATGGTGAACGCCATAAAAATAAAAAAATAAAAACTATGAGAAAATTGAAATTTTGCCCACCTTACTTCCCAAAAAAGGTAATAAAAGTGATCAAAAAAGTCGCATGTACGCCAAAATAGTGCCAATCAAACCGTCATCTCATCCCGCAAAAAATGAGACCCTACTCAAGATAATCGCCCAAAAACTGAAAAAACTATGGCTCTTAGACTATGGAGACACTAAAACATTTTTTGGGTTTTAAAAATGAAGTTATTGTATAAAACTTACATAAATAAAAAAAATTGTATACATATTAGGTATCGCCGCGTCCGTGACAACCTGCTCTATAAAATTACCACATGATCTAACCTGTCAGATGAATGTTGTAAATAACAAAAAAAAAAACGTGCCAAAAAAGCTATTTCTTGTTACCTTGCCGCACAAAAAGTGTAATATAGAGCAACTAAAAATCATATGTACCCTAAACTAGTACCAACAAAACTGCCACCCTATCCCTTAGTTTCTAAAATGGGGTCACTGTTTTGGAGTTTCTACTCTGGGGGAGCATCAGGGGGGCTTCCAAAAACCGTATGGCATTCCTTTCCTTCTGCGCCCTGCCGTGTGCCCGTACAGCTGTTTACGACCACATATGGGGTGTTTCTGTAAACTACAGAATCAGGGCCATAAATATTGAGTTTTCTTTGGCTGTTAACCCTTGCTTTGTAACTGGAAAAAAAATATTAAAATGGAAAATCTGCCAAAAATGTGAAATTTTGAAATTGTGTCTCTATTTTCCATTAAATCTTGTGCAACACCTAAAGGGTTAACAAAGTTTGTAAAATCAGTTTTGAATACCTTGAGGGGTGTAGTTTCTTAGATGGGGTCACTTTTATGGAGTTTCTACTCTAGGGGTGCATCAGGGGGGCTTCAAATGGGACATGGTGTCAAAAAAACAGTCCAGCAAAACCTGCCTTCCAAAAACCAAACGGCGCACCTTTCACTCTACGCCCCACTGTGTGGCCGTACAGTAGTTTACGGCCACATATGGGGTGTTTCTGTGAACAGCAGAGTCAGGGCAATAAAGATACAGTCTTGTTTGGCTGTTAACCCTTGCTTTGTTAGTGGAAAAAATGGGTTAAAATTGAAAATTAGGCAAAAAAATGAAATTCTCAAATTTCATCTCCATTTGCCAATAACTCTTGTGCAACACCTAAAGGGTTAACAACGTATGTAAAATCAGTTTTGAATACCTTGAGGGGTGTAGTTTCTTAGATGGGGTCACTTTTAGGGAGTTTCTACTCTAGGGGTGCATCAGGGGGCTTCAAATGGGACATGGTGTAAATAAACCAGTCCATAAAAATCAGCCTTCCAAAAACCATACGGCGCACCTTTCACTCTACGCCCCGCTGTGTGGCCGTACAGTAGTTTACGGCCACATATTGGGTGTTTCTGTAAACGGCAGAGTCGGGGCAATAAAGATACAGTCTTGTTTGGCTGTTAACCCTTGCTTTGTTAGTGGAAAAAATGGGTTAAAATGAAAAATTAGACAAAAAAATGAAATTCTCAAATTTCCTCCCTATTTGCCAATAACTCTTGTGCAACACCTAAAGGGTTAACAATGTATGCAAAATCAGTTTTGAATACCTTGAGGGGTGTAGTTTCTTAGATGGGGTCATTTTTGGGTGGTTTCTATTATGTTAGCCTCGCAAAGTGACTTCAGACCTGAACTGGTCCCTAAAAATTGAGTTTTTGTAAATTTCTGAAAAATTTCAAGATTTGCTTCTAAACTTCTAAGCCTTATAACTTCCCCAAAAAATAAAATATCATTCCCAACACTATTCAAACATGAAGTAGACATATGGGGAATGTAAAGTCATCACAATTTTTTGGGGTATTACTATGTATTACAGAAGTAGAGAAACTGAAACTTTGAAATTTGCAAATTTTTCCAAATTTTTGGTAAATTAGGTATTTTTTTGTGCAAAAAAAAGTTTTTTTTTTACTTCATTTTACCAGTGTCATGAAGTACAATATGTGACGAAAAAACAATCTCAGAATGGCCTGGATAAGTCAAAGCGTTTTAAAGTTATTAGCACTTAAAGTGACACTGGTCAGATTTCCAAAAAATGGCCTGGTCCTTAAGGTGAAAATGAGCCCGGTCCTTAAGGGGTTAATGAAGCAAGAAGAGTCCATAGTTTCTATAACTTCAATGTGCACAGCACGAATGCTCAAACAAGTGAACAGCACGGCCCAACGTTTATTATTAACAACTCCGCCACAGGTCTTACGTGTAACTATGGTCCAGGGGCCGAAAACGTCAATACCGACATTGGTAAAGGGTGGTTCGGTACTCAATCTGTCTGCTGGTAGCTCTGCCATTTGTTGATTTAGATGCTTTCCTCTTAGTCTTTGGCACTTGACACATTTATGGAGTATGGAGGATATACATCTTTTCATCCCAATTATCCAGAAACCAGCAGACCTGATTGTGCCCTCGGTGAAGTGCCGGCCTTGGTGTTGAACTTGCTCATGGTAATGTCTGACTATAAGAGCAGTAATGTGGTGACGGCCTGGAACAATGAGAGGATTCCGCTCCTCGCTAATCGCAGTAGACCTTGCAATGCGACCGCCAATGCGAAGTAGTTTATTCTGATCAATTATAGGATTTAACTGGTATAGAGGGCTATCCTTGGATAGGTTGAGTCCTTTTGACAAGTTGTCAATCTCTTGCGAATATACTTCATGTTGGACACATTGGATGATGACTCTTTCCGCTTGAGCAACTTCTGCAATAGTGGGGAGTCCTTTACAAATGTGCCACTTACGACACTCCTGATTTGTGCTATTCTAAGTCGGCAGGGTTAAGGTCGGTGGGTACATAGTGCCATTGCTCTGGCGTGGAGAATTTCCTGATGCGTTCCACTCGATTGCCAACATACACATGGAATTGTCTTGTTTGATTATGTATGAATCCTAGCACGATTTTGCTATCTGTGTAAAAGTCAAAGGAATCAATGTCAAGGTCTGTTTCTTGCTCTATAAGCTCAGCAATTTAAACAGCTAACATGGCTGCACAGAGTTCAAGCCTTGGGATGGTATGTGCAGGCTTCGGAGTTAGCTTGGTTTTGCCCATGACGAATCCTACTCCTATTCCACCGTTAGAGTGTACAGCTCGGAGATAAGCTACAGCAGCTATGGCTTCCATGGATGCATCCGAAAAGACATGGATCTCTAGTCTGGTGGCATTCTTCAAGGACGCTGGAGTATAAGAGTGTGGTATCTTGAACTGTTCCAATGCCTGGAGAGACTGCTTCCAGGATTCCCACCTTTGTTGTTTCTCCTTGGGTAAAGGGGTATCCCAGTCAGTGATCTCTGTAGTGAGTTGTCTGAGTAATATCTTACCCTGAATAGTAAAGGGTGCTATGAATCCCAAAGTGTCGTAGATACTGTTCACTGCAGACAGTACTCCTCTTTTTGTGAAGGGCTTGTCGCAAGCTGATGTTTGAAATGTGAACGTATCTTGCTTAACATCCCACAGCAATCCAAGGCTGCGTTGTGTGAGGGAAAGGTCAGACTCTGGTTGGAATTCCTTGGCACTGACAGCATGATCATCAGAAGGAAATGCTCCCATTACCTTATTGCTGTTGGAGATAATTTTGGGTAGTCTGAGGTTGGCAGTGGTGAGCATGTTCTGGGTTCTGGTGAGAAGGACAATGGCCTCTTCTTCCGTAGGTAGGGACTTAAGACCGTCATCCACGTAGAAGTTCCTTTCCACAAACTGACGTGCATCCGTCCCGAACTCCTGTTCGCCTTCTTGGGCAGTTTTTCTCAGTCCATAAATGGCAACTGCGGGGGAAGGGCTATTGCCGAACACGTGAACTTTCATCCGATAGTCTATGACCTCGTTGTTGACATCATTATTGCGATACCATCGGAACCTGAGGAAGTTTCTGTTATCTTCACGGACGATGAAATCATGAAACATTTGTTGAATGTCGGCCATAATGGCAATGTTACCAATGTTGTCATCCCGAAAGATAAATGCTTTCCTATCATCGAGTATGATGCGCTCTGGCGTACCTTTGACACACAGGCTTTCTTTCACACTATAGTGATGTTGTTGTCTTGGAAAGCAAGTAGTGCGTCCGTTGGGCAGGACATGAGTTTTAAAGGAAGAAACCGAGAGAGGTTTTCTGGCATTGCCACGACAGACGTTGCCAATAATGACCCAGCCTAGATCCAGATGCTGGGCGTAAGGTGCATCATGTGGGCTGTTGATTTGATGGTGCACCTTGTGCACCCTTAGGATGTCTCTCCCGAGTAGCAACAGGATATCAGCATTCTCATCAAAGGCTGGTATTTGATCAGCTATGTCTTTCAAGTGAGTATGGTGCAAGGCAGCTTCAGGAGTGGGAATCTCATCCTTGTTAGTTGGGATCTGATTGCACTTAATGATAGTAGGCAAGGGTATTTCCAAGTTGCCGTTGAGAGGAGTAACTACAAGGTCACTGGCTCTTCTACCCCAGACGTCTGTAATCCCTGCACAAGTACCTAGGGTATAAGGTAGAGCACCTCCTGTTATGCCTAAGAGATCAAAGAATCTTGTACTTGCGAGAGATCGGTTACTCTGGTCGTCGAGAATGGTATACAGTCTTACCGCCCTTTCAGGTTTGCCCTTTGCGTATATGCGAACCAAGCATATCTTAGCGCAGGATTTCCCACAAAGTCCTTCCCCACAGACTTCAGTGCATGTTGAGAACACTGGGGTGGAGGTTGCTGTTTGTTCAGCGTGCTCCCCGCCAAGCTTTGGAGTAGCGCTGTGTTGGTACAGATGAAGGGCTTGAACATGGTTGTCACTACCGCATTCTATGCACTTAATTATGGCCTTACACTCTTTTGCCAGGTGTTCTGTGGAAGCACAGCATCTGAAACAAACTCCAAATTCCTTTAAAGGTTCCTTGCGTTCATGTAGAGGTTTCTTTCTGAAGCAGATGCACTTCTTAAGTGGGTGTGGCTTGTTATGTATGGGACATTGGCGATTCGGATCCTCAAGTTTCTTGTTTTGTCCAGTCTTCAGAAGAACCGTAGCAGGTGCAGGTTGAACATCAGTCCTTTTCACTGACACTGGACCCCTGTGGTCTCTGTGCGTTATGCGCGTGTTTGCAAGTCCTGGAGAAGGTGGACTAAGAGGGTTACAGTCACCGTAGAAGAAACTTGGGTCATTTTTAGAGTCCGCAATTTCCTTTATGAAGGTACAGAAGTAGGAAAAGGGAGGAAAGGCTACTCCATACCTTTTCTTGTAAGTAGATCCTTGACTAACCCATTTTTCTTGGATGCCATATGGTAGCTTAAGGACAATAGGGTTGATGCCACGAGGGGTGTCAAGGTAACTAAGACCGGGTAGGTGGGTGTCAGCCTTAGCTAGTTGAAGCTCTAGTAGATCACTAAGTTCTTAAAGCTTTAGATTGTCTTTAGCTGTCATCCTTGGAAAGCCTTGCAACCTTTTGAGTAAGGCATCTTCGATGGCCTCAGAGCTGCCAAAGCTATGATCAAGTCTGTCCCAAGCAGCGTCGAGACCTGCAGCAGGATTGGAAATTTAAACGGTTTTAAGTCTCTTGATACGTTCAGCTGACTGAGGACCTAGCCACCTGATGAGTAGATCCAATTCTTCTGCAACAGTGATATCTAATTCTCTGATTGTTGCTTTAAAGGTGAATTTCCAGCCTCTGTAATTTTCAGGTTTGTCATCAAACATGGTGAGGTCCGTCCTAGTGAGTTCTCTGCGAAGGATGTACTTGGCAAATTGCGACATGTCTGTGTTTTCAGACTTTGGGTATACAATTGCAGGCGGAACAAAGTTAGTTGCAGTAGTTGGTATATTGACGTTGAGTGACTTGGGAACATAAGATGGTGCTGAGGCGTTTAACCTCTTAAGGACATAGGGCGTACAGGTACGCCCTGGTGCCCTGGTACTTAAGGACACAGGGCGTACATGTACGCCCTATGTATTTTCGATCACTGCCGTGCGGCTGGCAGTGATCGGAACTCGGTGCCTGCTCAAATCATTGAGCAGGCACCTAGGCTAAATGCGCGGGGGGGTCCCGTGACCCCCCCATGTCGGCGATCACGGCAAACCGCAGGTCAATTCAGACCTGCGGTTTGCTGCGATTTCTGAAGTTTCTGGTCCCCGCGGTCCCTGACCGCGGGGATCAGAAACTTTATATGCCTAAAAAAAAAGTTTTATTCACCCCCCCCCCCTGCACCCCCGAATGATTTTTATGGTGGCGGGAGGTGCAGGGGGAGGGTTGCGGGCGGTGTGGGCGGTGCGGGAGGCGGGCGGTGCGGCAGGCGGGATCGCGATCCCCCGCCCGCCTCCCCTTGTATAATCGTTGGTGTCTAGTGGGGATACCAGGGTGCCAGCACATTGCTGGCACCCTGGTATAAACGGCTGACATCTGCGATGCGATGTCAGCCGTTTAACCCTTTCCATACAGCGGTCCGTACGGACCGCTGTATGGAAAAGGTTAACAGCGCAGGGAGCTCCCTCCCTCTCCCATCGGGGGGCTGCTGTGCCTTTGCAGCCCCCCGATGGAGAGGGAGAGAGCCCCCAGAGAGCCCCCCGAGAGATCCCCTCCTTACCCTTCCCCGTCTGCGAAGTTCTGAGCAGTACTGAGCAGACGGGGAAGGTTCCCATGGCAACAGGACGCCTCTCAGGCGTCCTGCTGTCCATGGTGCTGAACAGATCTGTGCTGAAAGGCATAGATCTGTTCAGTGTAAGTAAAATACAGTACAGAACAATATATATTGTACTGTACTGTATTATACAGACATCAGACCCACTGGATCTTCAAGAACCAAGTGGGTCTGGGTCAAAAAAAAGTGAATAAAAGTGAAAAAAAAGTAAAAATCAAAAAACACATTTATCACTGATAAAAAATGAAAAAAATAAAATTCCCTACACATGTTTGGTATCGCCGCGTCCGTAACGACCTGATCTATAAAACGGTCATGTTACTTTACCCGAACGGTGAACACCATAAAAATAAAAAATAAAAAACTATGATGAAATTGAAATTTTGCCCACCTTACTTCCCAAAAAAGGTAATAAAAGTGATCAAAAAAGTCGCATGTACGCCAAAATTGTAACAATCAAACCGTCATCTCATCCCGCAAAAATCATACCCTACCCAAGATAATCGCCCAAAAACTGAAAAAACTATGGCTCTTAGACTATGGAGACACTAAAACATTTTTTGGGTTTTAAAAATGAAGTTATTGTATAAAACTTACATAAATAAAAAAAATTGTATACATATTAGGTATCGCCGCGTCCGTGACAACCTGCTCTATAAAATTACCACATGATCTAACCTGTCAGATGAATGTTGTAAATAACAAAAAAAAAAACGTGCCAAAAAAGCTATTTCTTGTTACCTTGCCGCACAAAAAGTGTAATATAGAGCAACTAAAAATCATATGTACCCTAAACTAGTACCAACAAAACTGCCACCCTATCCCTTAGTTTCTAAAATGGGGTCACTGTTTTGGAGTTTCTACTCTGGGGGCGCATCAGGGGGGCTTCCAAAAACCGTATGGCATTCCTTTCCTTCTGCGCCCTGCCGTGTGCCCGTACAGCAGTTTACGACCACATATGGGGTGTTTCTGTAAACTACAGAATCAGGGCCATAAATATTGAGTTTTCTTTGGCTGTTAACCCTTGCTTTGTAACTGGAAAAAAAATATTAAAATGGAAAATCTGCCAAAAATGTGAAATTTTGAAATTGTGTCTCTATTTTCCATTAAATCTTGTGCAACACCTAAAGGGTTAACAAAGTTTGTAAAATCAGTTTTGAATACCTTGAGGGGTGTAGTTTCTTAGATGGGGTCACTTTTATGGAGTTTCTACTCTAGGGGTGCATCAGGGGGGCTTCAAATGGGACATGGTGTCAAAAAAACAGTCCAGCAAAACCTGCCTTCCAAAAACCAAACGGCGCACCTTTCACTCTACGCCCCACTGTGTGGCCGTACAGTAGTTTACGGCCACATATGGGGTGTTTCTGTGAACAGCAGAGTCAGGGCAATAAAGATACAGTCTTGTTTGGCTGTTAACCCTTGCTTTGTTAGTGGAAAAAATGGGTTAAAATTGAAAATTAGGCAAAAAAATGAAATTCTCAAATTTCATCTCCATTTGCCAATAACTCTTGTGCAACACCTAAAGGGTTAACAACGTATGTAAAATCAGTTTTGAATACCTTGAGGGGTGTAGTTTCTTAGATGGGGTCACTTTTAGGGAGTTTCTACTCTAGGGGTGCATCAGGGGGCTTCAAATGGGACATGGTGTAAATAAACCAGTCCATAAAAATCAGCCTTCCAAAAACCATACGGCGCACCTTTCACTCTACGCCCCGCTGTGTGGCCGTACAGTAGTTTACGGCCACATATTGGGTGTTTCTGTAAACGGCAGAGTCGGGGCAATAAAGATACAGTCTTGTTTGGCTGTTAACCCTTGCTTTGTTAGTGGAAAAAATGGGTTAAAATGAAAAATTAGACAAAAAAATGAAATTCTCAAATTTCCTCCCTATTTGCCAATAACTCTTGTGCAACACCTAAAGGGTTAACAATGTATGCAAAATCAGTTTTGAATACCTTGAGGGGTGTAGTTTCTTAGATGGGGTCATTTTTGGGTGGTTTCTATTATGTTAGCCTCGCAAAGTGACTTCAGACCTGAACTGGTCCCTAAAAATTGAGTTTTTGTAAATTTCTGAAAAATTTCAAGATTTGCTTCTAAACTTCTAAGCCTTATAACTTCCCCAAAAAATAAAATATCATTCCCAAAACTATTCAAACATGAAGTAGACATATGGGGAATGTAAAGTCATCACAATTTTTTGGGGTATTACTATGTATTACAGAAGTAGAGAAACTGAAACTTTGAAATTTGCAAATTTTTCCAAATTTTTGGTAAATTAGGTATTTTTTTGTGCAAAAAAAAATATTTTTTTTTACTTCATTTTAACAGTGTCATGAAGTACAATATGTGACGAAAAAACAATCTCAGAATGGCCTGGATAAGTCAAAGCGTTTTAAAGTTATTAGCACTTAAAGTGACACTGGTCAGATTTCCAAAAAATGGCCTGGTCCTTAAGGTGAAAATGAGCCCGGTCCTTAAGGGGTTAATGAAGCAAGAAGAGTCCATAGTTTCTATAACTTCAATGTGCACAGCACGAATGCTCAAACAAGTGAACAGCACGGCCCAACGTTTATTATTAACGACTCCGCCACAGGTCTTACGTGTAACTATGGTCCAGGGGCCGAAAACGTCAATACCGACATTGGTAAAGGGTGGTTCGGTACTCAATCTGTCTGCTGGTAGCTCTGCCATTTGTTGATTTAGATGCTTTCCTCTTAGTCTTTGGCACTTGACACATTTATGGAGTATGGAGGATATACATCTTTTCATCCCAATTATCCAGAAACCAGCAGACCTGATTGTGCCCTCGGTGAAGTGCCGGCCTTGGTGTTGAACTTGCTCATGGTAATGTCTGACTATAAGAGCAGTAATGTGGTGACGGCCTGGAACAATGAGAGGATTCCGCTCCTCGCTAATCGCAGTAGACCTTGCAATGCGACCGCCAACGCGAAGTAGTTTATTCTGATCAATTATAGGATTCAACTGGTATAGAGGGCTATCCTTGGATAGGTTGAGTCCTTTTGACAAGTTGTCAATCTCTTGCGAATATACTTCATGTTGGACACATTGGATGATGACTCTTTCCGCTTGAGCAACTTCTGCAATAGTGGGGAGTCCTTTACAAATGTGCCACTTACGACACTCCTGATTTGTGCTATTCTAAGTCGGCAGGGTTAAGGTCGGTGGGTACATAGTGCCATTGCTCTGGCGTGGAGAATTTCCTGATGCGTTCCACTCGATTGCCAACATACACATGGAATTGTCTTGTTTGATTATGTATGAATCCTAGCACGATTTTGCTATCTGTGTAAAAGTCAAAGGAATCAATGTCAAGGTCTGTTTCTTGCTCTATAAGCTCAGCAATTTAAACAGCTAACATGGCTGCACAGAGTTCAAGCCTTGGGATGGTATGTGCAGGCTTCGGAGTTAGCTTGGTTTTGCCCATGACGAATCCTACTCCTATTCCACCGTTAGAGTGTACAGCTCGGAGATAAGCTACAGCAGCTATGGCTTCCATGGATGCATCCGAAAAGACATGGATCTCTAGTCTGGTGGCATTCTTCAAGGACGCTGGAGTATAAGAGTGTGGTATCTTGAACTGTTCCAATGCCTGGAGAGACTGCTTCCAGGATTCCCACCTTTGTTGTTTCTCCTTGGGTAAAGGGGTATCCCAGTCAGTGATCTCTGTAGTGAGTTGTCTGAGTAATATCTTACCCTGAATAGTAAAGGGTGCTATGAATCCCAAAGTGTCGTAGATACTGTTCACTGCAGACAGTACTCCTCTTTTTGTGAAGGGCTTGTCGCAAGCTGATGTTTGAAATGTGAACGTATCTTGCTTAACATCCCACAGCAATCCAAGGCTGCGTTGTGTGAGGGAAAGGTCAGACTCTGGTTGGAATTCCTTGGCACTGACAGCATGATCATCAGAAGGAAATGCTCCCATTACCTTATTGCTGTTGGAGATAATTTTGGGTAGTCTGAGGTTGGCAGTGGTGAGCATGTTCTGGGTTCTGGTGAGAAGGACAATGGCCTCTTCTTCCGTAGGTAGGGACTTAAGACCGTCATCCACGTAGAAGTTCCTTTCCACAAACTGACGTGCATCCGTCCCGAACTCCTGTTCGCCTTCTTGGGCAGTTTTTCTCAGTCCATAAATGGCAACTGCGGGGGAAGGGCTATTGCCGAACACGTGAACTTTCATCCGATAGTCTATGACCTCGTTGTTGACATCATTATTGCGATACCATCGGAACCTGAGGAAGTTTCTGTTATCTTCACGGACGATGAAATCATGAAACATTTGTTGAATGTCGGCCATAATGGCAATGTTACCAATGTTGTCATCCCGAAAGATAAATGCTTTCCTATCATCGAGTATGATGCGCTCTGGCGTACCTTTGACACACAGGCTTTCTTTCACACTATAGTGATGTTGTTGTCTTGGAAAGCAAGTAGTGCGTCCGTTGGGCAGGACATGAGTTTTAAAGGAAGAAACCGAGAGAGGTTTCCTGGCATTGCCACGACAGACGTTGCCAATAATGACCCAGCCTAGATCCAGATGCTGGGCGTAAGGTGCATCATGTGGGCTGTTGATTTGATGGTGCACCTTGTGCACCCTTAGGATGTCTCTCCCGAGTAGCAACAGGATATCAGCATTCTCATCAAAGGCTGGTATTTGATCAGCTATGTCTTTCAAGTGAGTATGGTGCAAGGCAGCTTCAGGAGTGGGAATCTCATCCTTGTTAGTTGGGATCTGATTGCACTTAATGATAGTAGGCAAGGGTATTTCCAAGTTGCCGTTGAGAGGAGTAACTACAAGGTCACTGGCTCTTCTACCCCAGACGTCTGTAATCCCTGCACAAGTACCTAGGGTATAAGGTAGAGCACCTCCTGTTATGCCTAAGAGATCAAAGAATCTTGTACTTGCGAGAGATCGGTTACTCTGGTCGTCGAGAATGGTATACAGTCTTACCGCCCTTTCAGGTTTGCCCTTTGCGTATATGCGAACCAAGCATATCTTAGCGCAGGATTTCCCACAAAGTCCTTCCCCACAGACTTCAGTGCATGTTGAGAACACTGGGGTGGAGGTTGCTGTTTGTTCAGCGTGCTCCCCGCCAAGCTTTGGAGTAGCGCTGTGTTGGTACAGATGAAGGGCTTGAACATGGTTGTCACTACCGCATTCTATGCACTTAATTATGGCCTTACACTCTTTTGCCAGGTGTTCTGTGGAAGCACAGCATCTGAAACAAACTCCAAATTCCTTTAAAGGTTCCTTGCGTTCATGTAGAGGTTTCTTTCTGAAGCAGATGCACTTCTTAAGTGGGTGTGGCTTGTTATGTATGGGACATTGGCGATTCGGATCCTCAAGTTTCTTGTTTTGTCCAGTCTTCAGAAGAACCGTAGCAGGTGCAGGTTGAACATCAGTCCTTTTCACTGACACTGGACCCCTGTGGTCTCTGTGCGTTATGCGCGTGTTTGCAAGTCCTGGAGAAGGTGGACTAAGAGGGTTACAGTCACCGTAGAAGAAACTTGGGTCATTTTTAGAGTCCGCAATTTCCTTTATGAAGGTACAGAAGTAGGAAAAGGGAGGAAAGGCTACTCCATACCTTTTCTTGTAAGTAGATCCTTGACTAACCCATTTTTCTTGGATGCCATATGGTAGCTTAAGGACAATAGGGTTGATGCCACGAGGGGTGTCAAGGTAACTAAGACCGGGTAGGTGGGTGTCAGCCTTAGCTAGTTGAAGCTCTAGTAGATCACTAAGTTCTTAAAGCTTTAGATTGTCTTTAGCTGTCATCCTTGGAAAGCCTTGCAATCTTTTGAGTAAGGCATCTTCGATGGCCTCAGAGCTGCCAAAGCTATGATCAAGTCTGTCCCAAGCAGCGTCGAGACCTGCAGCAGGATTGGAAATTTAAACGGTTTTAAGTCTCTTGATACGTTCAGCTGACTGAGGACCTAGCCACCTGATGAGTAGATCCAATTCTTCTGCAACAGTGATATCTAATTCTCTGATTGTTGCTTTAAAGGTGAATTTCCAGCCTCTGTAATTTTCAGGTTTGTCATCAAACATGGTGAGGTCCGTCCTAGTGAGTTCTCTGCGAAGGATGTACTTGGCAAATTGCGACATGTCTGTGTTTTCAGACTTTGGGTATACAATTGCAGGCGGAACAAAGTTAGTTGCAGTAGTTGGTATATTGACGTTGAGTGACTTGGGAACATAAGATGGTGCTGAGGCGTTTAACCTCTTAAGGACATAGGGCGTACAGGTACGTTCTTGTGCCCTGGTACTTAAGGACACAGGGCGTACATGTACGCCCTGTGTATTTTCGATCACTGCCGTGCGGCTGGCGGTGATCGGAACTCGTTGCCTGCTCAAATCATTGAGCAGGCACCTAGGCTAAATGCGCGGGGGGGTCCCGTGACCCCCCCATGTCGGCGATCGCGGCAAACCGCAGGTCAATTCAGACCTGCGGTTTGCTGCGATTTCTGAAGTTTCTGGTCCCCGCGGTCCCTGACCGCGGGGATCAGAAACTTTATATGCCTAAAAAAAAAGTTTTATTCACCCCCCCCCCTGCACCCCCGAATGATTTTTATGGTGGCGGGAGGTGCAGGGGGAGGGTTGCGGGCGGTGTGGGCGGTGCGGGAGGCGGGCGGTGCGGCAGGCGGGATCGCGATCCCCCGCCCGCCTCCCCTTGTATAATCGTTGGTGTCTAGTGGGGATACCAGGGTGCCAGCACATTGCTGGCACCCTGGTATAAACGGCTGACATCTGCGATGCGATGTCAGCCGTTTAACCCTTTCCATACAGCGGTCCGTACGGACCGCTGTATGGAAAAGGTTAACAGCGCAGGGAGCTCCCTCCCTCTCCCATCGGGGGGCTGCTGTGCCTTTGCAGCCCCCCGATGGAGAGGGAGAGAGCCCCCAGAGAGCCCCCCGAGAGATCCCCTCCTTACCCTTCCCCGTCTGCGAAGTTCTGAGCAGTACTGAGCAGACGGGGAAGGTTCCCATGGCAACAGGACGCCTCTCAGGCGTCCTGCTGTCCATGGTGCTGAACAGATCTGTGCTGAAAGGCATAGATCTGTTCAGTGTAAGTAAAATACAGTACAGAACAATATATATTGTACTGTACTGTATTATACAGACATCAGACCCACTGGATCTTCAAGAACCAAGTGGGTCTGGGTCAAAAAAAAGTGAATAAAAGTGAAAAAAAAGTAAAAATCAAAAAACACATTTATCACTGATAAAAAATGAAAAAAATAAAATTCCCTACACATGTTTGGTATCGCCGCGTCCGTAACGACCTGATCTATAAAACGGTCATGTTACTTTACCCGAACGGTGAACACCATAAAAATAAAAAATAAAAAACTATGATGAAATTGAAATTTTGCCCACCTTACTTCCCAAAAAAGGTAATAAAAGTGATCAAAAAAGTCGCATGTACGCCAAAATTGTAACAATCAAACCGTCATCTCATCCCGCAAAAATCATACCCTACCCAAGATAATCGCCCAAAAACTGAAAAAACTATGGCTCTTAGACTATGGAAACACTAAAACATGATTTTTTTTGTTTCAAAAATGAAATCATTGTGTAAAACTTACATAAATAAAAAAAAAGTATACATATTAGGTATCGCCGCGTCCGTATCGCCCGGCTCTATAAAAATA
The DNA here is from genome assembly GCF_905171765.1 of Bufo bufo. Classification (NCBI taxonomy): domain Eukaryota; kingdom Metazoa; phylum Chordata; class Amphibia; order Anura; family Bufonidae; genus Bufo; species Bufo bufo. The sequence continues at coordinate 91,517,765 of NC_053396.1, forward strand.
TCACATGATCTAACCCCTCAGATGACCACTGTAAAAATAAAAACGGTGTAAAAAAAGCCATTTTTTGTCATCTTACGTCACAAAAAGTGTAATAGCAAGCAATCAAAAAGTCATATGCACCCCAAAATAGATGCCAATCAAACCGTCATCTCATCCCGCAAAAAATGAGACCCTACTTAAGATAATCGCCCAAAAACTGAAAAAACTATGGCTCTTAGACTATGGAGACACTAAAACATTTTTTTGGTTTTAAAAATGAAATCATTGTGTAAAACTTACATAAATAAAAAAAATTGTATACATATTAGGTATCTCCGCGTCCGTGACAACCTGCTCTATAAAATTACCACATGATCTAACCTGTCAGATGAATGTTGTAAATAACAAAAAAAAAAACGGTGCCAAAAAAGCTATTTCTTGTTACCTTGCCGCACAAAAAGTGTAATATAGAGCAACCAAAAATCATATGTACCCTAAACTAGTACCAACAAAACTGCCACCCTATCCCGTAGTTTCTAAAATGGGGTCACTTTTTTGGAGTTTCTACTCTAGGGGTGCATCAGGGGTGCTTCAAATGGGACATGGTGTCAAAAAAAACAGTCCAGCAAAATATGTCTTCCAAAAACCATATGGTGTTCCTTTCCTTCTGCGCCCTGCCGTGTGCCCGTACAGCTGTTTACGACCACATATGGGGTGTTTCTGTAAACTACAGAATTAGGGCCATAAATAATGAGTTTTGTTTGGCTGTTAACCCTTGCTTTGTAACTGGAAAAAAAATATTAAAATGGAAAATCTGCCAAAAAAGTGAAATTTTGAAATTGTATCTCTATTTTCCATTAAATCTTGTGCAACACCTAAAGGGTTAACAAAGTTTGTAAAATCAGTTTTGAATACCTTGAGGGGTGTAGTTTCTTAGATGGGGTCACTTTTATGGAGTTTATAATCTAGGGGTGCATCAGGGGGGCTTCAAATGGGACATGGTGCCAAAAAAACAGTCCAGCAAAATCAGCCCTCCAAAAACCAAACGGCGCACCTCTCACTCTACGCCCCGCTGTGTGCCCGTACAGTAGTTTACGGCCACATATGGGGTGTTTCTGTAAACAGCAGAGTCAGGGCAATAAAGATACAGTCTTGTTTGGCTGTTAACCCTTGCTTTGTTAGTGGAAAAAAATGGGTTAAAATGGAAAATTAGGCAAAAAAATTAAATTCTCAAATTTCATCGCCATTTGCCAATAACTCTTGTGCAACACCTAAAGGGTTAACGACGTATGTAAAATCAGTTTTGAATACCTTGAGGGGTGTAGTTTCTTAGATGGGGTCACTTTTAGGGAGTTTCTCCTCTAGGGGTGCATCAGGGGGCTTCAAATGGGACATGGTGTAAATAAACCAGTCCATAAAAATCAGCCTTCCAAAAACCAAACGGCGCACCTTTCACTCTACGCCCCGCTGTGTGGCCGTACAGTAGTTTACGGCCACATATTGGGTGTTTCTGTAAATGGCAGAGTCAGGGCAATAAAGATACAGTCTTGTTTGGCTGTTAACCCTTGGTTTGTTAGTGGAAAAAATGGGTTAAAATGAAAAATTAGACAAAAAAATGAAATTCTCAAATTTCCTCCCTATTTGCCAATAACTCTTGTGCAACACCTAAAGGGTTAACAACGTATGTAAAATCAGTTTTGAATACCTTGAGGGGTGTAGTTTCTTAGATGGGGTCACTTTTAGGGAGTTTCTACTCTAGGGGTGCATCAGGGGGCTTCAAATGGGACATGGTGTAAATAAACCAGTCCATAAAAATCAGCCTTCCAAAAACCATACGGCGCACCTTTCACTCTACGCCCCGCTGTGTGGCCGTACAGTAGTTTACGGCCACATATTGGGTGTTTCTGTAAACGGCAGAGTCGGGGCAATAAAGATACAGTCTTGTTTGGCTGTTAACCCTTGCTTTGTTAGTGGAAAAAATGGGTTAAAATGAAAAATTAGACAAAAAAATGAAATTCTCAAATTTCCTCCCTATTTGCCAATAACTCTTGTGCAACACCTAAAGGGTTAACAATGTATGCAAAATCAGTTTTGAATACCTTGAGGGGTGTAGTTTCTTAGATGGGGTCATTTTTGGGTGGTTTCTATTATGTTAGCCTCGCAAAGTGACTTCAGACCTGAACTGGTCCCTAAAAATTGAGTTTTTGTAAATTTCTGAAAAATTTCAAGATTTGCTTCTAAACTTCTAAGCCTTATAACTTCCCCAAAAAATAAAATATCATTCCCAACACTATTCAAACATGAAGTAGACATATGGGGAATGTAAAGTCATCACAATTTTTTGGGGTATTACTATGTATTACAGAAGTAGAGAAACTGAAACTTTGAAATTTGCAAATTTTTCCAAATTTTTGGTAAATTAGGTATTTTTTTGTGCAAAAAAAATATTTTTTTTGACTTCATTTTACCAGTGTCATGAAGTACAATATGTGACGAAAAAACAATCTCAGAATGGCCTGGATAAGTCAAAGCGTTTTAAAGTTATTAGCACTTAAAGTGACACTGGTCAGATTTCCAAAAAATGGCCTGGTCCTTAAGGTGAAAATGAGCCCGGTCCTTAAGGGGTTAATGAAGCAAGAAGAGTCCATAGTTTCTATAACTTCAATGTGCACAGCACGAATGCTCAAACAAGTGAACAGCACGGCCCAACGTTTATTATTAACGACTCCGCCACAGGTCTTACGTGTAACTATGGTCCAGGGGCCGAAAACGTCAATACCGACATTGGTAAAGGGTGGTTCGGTACTCAATCTGTCTGCTGGTAGCTCTGCCATTTGTTGATTTAGATGCTTTCCTCTTAGTCTTTGGCACTTGACACATTTATGGAGTATGGAGGATATACATCTTTTCATCCCAATTATCCAGAAACCAGCAGACCTGATTGTGCCCTCGGTGAAGTGCCGGCCTTGGTGTTGAACTTGCTCATGGTAATGTCTGACTATAAGAGCAGTAATGTGGTGACGGCCTGGAACAATGAGAGGATTCCGCTCCTCGCTAATCGCAGTAGACCTTGCAATGCGACCGCCAACGCGAAGTAGTTTATTCTGATCAATTATAGGATTTAACTGGTATAGAGGGCTATCCTTGGATAGGTTGAGTCCTTTTGACAAGTTGTCAATCTCTTGCGAATATACTTCATGTTGGACACATTGGATGATGACTCTTTCCGCTTGAGCAACTTCTGCAATAGTGGGGAGTCCTTTACAAATGTGCCACTTACGACACTCCTGATTTGTGCTATCCTAAGTCGGCAGGGTTAAGGTCGGTGGGTACATAGTGCCATTGCTCTGGCGTGGAGAATTTCCTGATGCGTGCCACTCGATTGCCAACATACACATGGAATTGTCTTGTTTGATTATGTATGAATCCTAGCACGATTTTGCTATCTGTGTAAAAGTCAAAGGAATCAATGTCAAGGTCTGTTTCTTGCTCTATAAGCTCAGCAATTTCAACAGCTAACATGGCTGCACAGAGTTCAAGCCTTGGGATGGTATGTGCAGGCTTCGGAGTTAGCTTGGTTTTGCCCATGACGAATCCTACTCCTATTCCACCGTTAGAGTGTACAGCTCGGAGATAAGCTACAGCAGCTATGGCTTCCATGGATGCATCCGAAAAGACATGGATCTCTAGTCTGGTGGCATTCTTCAAGGACGCTGGAGTATAAGAGTGTGGTATCTTGAACTGTTCCAATGCCTGGAGAGACTGCTTCCAGGATTCCCACCTTTGTTGTTTCTCCTTGGGTAAAGGGGTATCCCAGTCAGTGATCTCTGTAGTGAGTTGTCTGAGTAATATCTTACCCTGAATAGTAAAGGGTGCTATGAATCCCAAAGTGTCGTAGATACTGTTCACTGCAGACAGTACTCCTCTTTTTGTGAAGGGCTTGTCGCAAGCTGATGTTTGAAATGTGAACGTATCTTGCTTAACATCCCACAGCAATCCAAGGCTGCGTTGTGTGAGGGAAAGGTCAGACTCTGCTTGGAATTCCTTGGCACTGACAGCATGATCATCAGAAGGAAATGCTCCCATTACCTTATTGCTGTTGGAGATAATTTTGGGTAGTCTGAGGTTGGCAGTGGTGAGCATGTTCTGGGTTCTGGTGAGAAGGACAATGGCCTCTTCTTCCGTAGGTAGGGACTTAAGACCGTCATCCACGTAGAAGTTCCTTTCCACAAACTGACGTGCATCCGTCCCGAACTCCTGTTCGCCTTCTTGGGCAGTTTTTCTCAGTCCATAAATGGCAACTGCGGGGGAAGGGCTATTGCCGAACACGTGAACTTTCATCCGATAGTCTATGACCTCGTTGTTGACATCATTATTGCGATACCATCGGAACCTGAGGAAGTTTCTGTTATCTTCACGGACGATGAAATCATGAAACATTTGTTGAATGTCGGCCATAATGGCAATGTTACCAATGTTGTCATCCCGAAAGATAAATGCTTTCCTATCATCGAGTATGATGCGCTCTGGCGTACCTTTGACACACAGGCTTTCTTTCACACTATAGTGATGTTGTTGTCTTGGAAAGCAAGTAGTGCGTCCGTTGGGCAGGACATGAGTTTTAAAGGAAGAAACCGAGAGAGGTTTCCTGGCATTGCCACGACAGACGTTGCCAATAATGACCCAGCCTAGATCCAGATGCTGGGCGTAAGGTGCATCATGTGGGCTGTTGATTTGATGGTGCACCTTGTGCACCCTTAGGATGTCTCTCCCGAGTAGCAACAGGATATCAGCATTCTCATCAAAGGCTGGTATTTGATCAGCTATGTCTTTCAAGTGAGTATGGTGCAAGGCAGCTTCAGGAGTGGGAATCTCATCCTTGTTAGTTGGGATCTGATTGCACTTAATGATAGTAGGCAAGGGTATTTCCAAGTTGCCGTTGAGAGGAGTAACTACAAGGTCACTGGCTCTTCTACCCCAGACGTCTGTAATCCCTGCACAAGTACCTAGGGTATAAGGTAGAGCACCTCCTGTTATGCCTAAGAGATCAAAGAATCTTGTACTTGCGAGAGATCGGTTACTCTGGTCGTCGAGAATGGTATACAGTCTTACCGCCCTTTCAGGTTTGCCCTTTGCGTATATGCGAACCAAGCATATCTTAGCGCAGGATTTCCCACAAAGTCCTTCCCCACAGACTTCAGTGCATGTTGAGAACACTGGGGTGGAGGTTGCTGTTTGTTCAGCGTGCTCCCCGCCAAGCTTTGGAGTAGCGCTGTGTTGGTACAGATGAAGGGCTTGAACATGGTTGTCACTACCGCATTCTATGCACTTAATTATGGCCTTACACTCTTTTGCCAGGTGTTCTGTGGAAGCACAGCATCTGAAACAAACTCCAAATTCCTTTAAAGGTTCCTTGCGTTCATGTAGAGGTTTCTTTCTGAAGCAGATGCACTTCTTAAGTGGGTGTGGCTTGTTATGTATGGGACATTGGCGATTCGGATCCTCAAGTTTCTTGTTTTGTCCAGTCTTCAGAAGAACCGTAGCAGGTGCAGGTTGAACATCAGTCCTTTTCACTGACACTGGACCCCTGTGGTCTCTGTGCGTTATGCGCGTGTTTGCAAGTCCTGGAGAAGGTGGACTAAGAGGGTTACAGTCACCGTAGAAGAAACTTGGGTCATTTTTAGAGTCCGCAATTTCCTTTATGAAGGTACAGAAGTAGGAAAAGGGAGGAAAGGCTACTCCATACCTTTTCTTGTAAGTAGATCCTTGACTAACCCATTTTTCTTGGATGCCATATGGTAGCTTAAGGACAATAGGGTTGATGCCACGAGGGGTGTCAAGGTAACTAAGACCGGGTAGGTGGGTGTCAGCCTTAGCTAGTTGAAGCTCTAGTAGATCACTAAGTTCTTAAAGCTTTAGATTGTCTTTAGCTGTCATCCTTGGAAAGCCTTGCAACCTTTTGAGTAAGGCATCTTCGATGGCCTCAGAGCTGCCAAAGCTATGATCAAGTCTGTCCCAAGCAGCGTCGAGACCTGCAGCAGGATTGGAAATTTAAACGGTTTTAAGTCTCTTGATACGTTCAGCTGACTGAGGACCTAGCCACCTGATGAGTAGATCCAATTCTTCTGCAACAGTGATATCTAATTCTCTGATTGTTGCTTTAAAGGTGAATTTCCAGCCTCTGTAATTTTCAGGTTTGTCATCAAACATGGTGAGGTCCGTCCTAGTGAGTTCTCTGCGAAGGATGTACTTGGCAAATTGCGACATGTCTGTGTTTTCAGACTTTGGGTATACAATTGCAGGCGGAACAAAGTTAGTTGCAGTAGTTGGTATATTGACGTTGAGTGACTTGGGAACATAAGATGGTGCTGAGGCGTTTAACCTCTTAAGGACATAGGGCGTACAGGTACGCCCTTGTGCCCTGGTACTTAAGGACACAGGGCGTACATGTACGCCCTATGTATTTTCGATCACTGCCGTGCGGCTGGCAGTGATCGGAACTCGGTGCCTGCTCAAATCATTGAGCAGGCACCTAGGCTAAATGCGCGGGGGGGTCCCGTGACCCCCCCATGTCGGCGATCGCGGCAAACCGCAGGTCAATTCAGACCTGCGGTTTGCTGCGATTTCTGAAGTTTCTGGTCCCCGCGGTCCCTGACCGCGGGGATCAGAAACTTTATATGCCTAAAAAAAAAGTTTTATTCACCCCCTCCCCCTGCACCCCCGAATGATTTTTATGGTGGCGGGAGGTGCAGGGGGAGGGTTGCGGGCGGTGTGGGCGGTGCGGGAGGCGGGCGGTGCGGCAGGCGGGATCGCGATCCCCCGCCCGCCTCCCCTTGTATAATCGTTGGTGTCTAGTGGGGATACCAGGGTGCCAGCACATTGCTGGCACCCTGGTATAAACGGCTGACATCTGCGATGCGATGTCAGCCGTTTAACCCTTTCCATACAGCGGTCCGTACGGACCGCTGTATGGAAAAGGTTAACAGCGCAGGGAGCTCCCTCCCTCTCCCATCGGGGGGCTGCTGTGCCTTTGCAGCCCCCCGATGGAGAGGGAGAGAGCCCCCAGAGAGCCCCCCGAGAGATCCCCTCCTTACCCTTCCCCGTCTGCGAAGTTCTGAGCAGTACTGAGCAGACGGGGAAGGTTCCCATGGCAACAGGACGCCTCTCAGGCGTCCTGCTGTCCATGGTGCTGAACAGATCTGTGCTGAAAGGCATAGATCTGTTCAGTGTAAGTAAAATACAGTACAGAACAATATATATTGTACTGTACTGTATTATACAGACATCAGACCCACTGGATCTTCAAGAACCAAGTGGGTCTGGGTCAAAAAAAAGTGAATAAAAGTGAAAAAAAAGTAAAAATCAAAAAACACATTTATCACTGATAAAAAATGAAAAAAATAAAATTCCCTACACATGTTTGGTATCGCCGCGTCCGTAACGACCTGATCTATAAAACGGTCATGTTACTTTACCCGAACGGTGAACACCATAAAAATAAAAAATAAAAAACTATGATGAAATTGAAATTTTGCCCACCTTACTTCCCAAAAAAGGTAATAAAAGTGATCAAAAAAGTCGCATGTACGCCAAAATTGTAACAATCAAACCGTCATCTCATCCCGCAAAAATCATACCCTACCCAAGATAATCGCCCAAAAACTGAAAAAACTATGGCTCTTAGACTATGGAAACACTAAAACATGATTTTTTTTGTTTCAAAAATGAAATCATTGTGTAAAACTTACATAAATAAAAAAAAAGTATACATATTAGGTATCGCCGCGTCCGTATCGCCCGGCTCTATAAAAATATCACATGATCTAACCCCTCAGATGACCACTGTAAAAATAAAAATGGTGTAAAAAAAGCCATTTTTTGTCATCTTACGTCACAAAAAGTGTAATAGCAAGCAATCAAAAAGTCATATGCACCCCAAAATAGATGCCAATCAAACCGTCATCTCATCCCGCAAAAAATGAGACCCTACTTAAGATAATCGCCCAAAAACTGAAAAAACTATGGCTCTTAGACTATGGAGACACTAAAACATTTTTTTGGTTTTAAAAATGAAATCATTGTGTAAAACTTACATAAATAAAAAAAATTGTATACATATTAGGTATCTCCGCGTCCGTGACAACCTGCTCTATAAAATTACCACATGATCTAACCTGTCAGATGAATGTTGTAAATAACAAAAAAAAAACGGTGCCAAAAAAGCTATTTCTTGTTACCTTGCCGCACAAAAAGTGTAATATAGAGCAACCAAAAATCATATGTACACTAAACTAGTACCAACAAAACTGCCACCCTATCCCGTAGTTTCTAAAATAGGGTCACTTTTTTGGAGTTTCTACTCTAGGGGTGCATCAGGGGGGCTTCAAATGGGACATGGTGTCAAAAAAACCAGTCCACCAAAATATGTCTTCCAAAAACCATATGGTGTTCCTTTCCTTCTGCGCCCTGCCGTGTGCCCGTACAGCTGTTTACGACCACATATGGGGTGTTTCTGTAAACTACAGAATTAGGGCCATAAATAATGAGTTTTGTTTGGCTGTTAACCCTTGCTTTGTAACTGGAAAAAAAATATTAAAATGGAAAATCTGCCAAAAAAGTGAAATTTTGAAATTGTATCTCTATTTTCCATTAAATCTTGTGCAACACCTAAAGGGTTAACAAAGTTTGTAAAATCAGTTTTGAATACCTTGAGGGGTGTAGTTTCTTAGATGGGGTCACTTTTATGGAGTTTATAATCTAGGGGTGCATCAGGGGGGCTTCAAATGGGACATGGTGCCAAAAAAACAGTCCAGCAAAATCAGCCCTCCAAAAACCAAACGGCGCACCTCTCACTCTACGCCCCGCTGTGTGCCCGTACAGTAGTTTACGGCCACATATGGGGTGTTTCTGTAAACAGCAGAGTCAGGGCAATAAAGATACAGTCTTGTTTGGCTGTTAACCCTTGCTTTGTTAGTGGAAAAAATGGGTTAAAATGGAAAATTAGGCAAAAAAATTAAATTCTCAAATTTCATCGCCATTTGCCAATAACTCTTGTGCAACACCTAAAGGGTTAACGACGTATGTAAAATCAGTTTTGAATACCTTGAGGGGTGTAGTTTCTTAGATGAGGTCACTTTTAGGGAGTTTCTCCTCTAGGGGTGCATCAGGGGGCTTCAAATGGGACATGGTGTAAATAAACCAGTCCATAAAAATCAGCCTTCCAAAAACCAAACGGCGCACCTTTCACTCTACGCCCCGCTGTGTGGCCGTACAGTAGTTTACGGCCACATATTGGGTGTTTCTGTAAATGGCAGAGTCAGGGCAATAAAGATACAGTCTTGTTTGGCTGTTAACCCTTGGTTTGTTAGTGGAAAAAATGGGTTAAAATGAAAAATTAGACAAAAAAATGAAATTCTCAAATTTCCTCCCTATTTGCCAATAACTCTTGTGCAACACCTAAAGGGTTAACAACGTATGCAAAATCAGTTTTGAATACCTTGAGGGGTGTAGTTTCTTAGATGGGGTCATTTTTGGGTGGTTTCTATAATGTAAGCCTCGCAAAGTGACTTGAGACCTGAACTGGTCCCTAGAAATTGAGTTTTTGTAAATTTCGGAAAAATTTCAAGATTTGCTTCTAAACTTCTAAGCCTTATAACATCCCCAAAAAATAAAATATCATTTCCAAAACAATTCAAACATGAAGTAGACATATGGGGAATGTAAAGTCATCACAATTTTTGGGGGTATTACTATGTATTACAGAAGTAGAGAAACTGAAACTTTGAAATTTGCAAATTTTTTTCAAATTTTTGTTAAATTAGGTATTTTTTGGTGCAAAAAAAAATTTTTTTTTTACTCCATTTTACCAGTGTCATGAAGTACAATATGTGACGAAAAAACAATCTCAGAACGGCCTGGATAAGTCAAAGCGTTTTAAAGTTATCAGCACTTAAAGGGACTCTGGTCAGATTTTCAAAAAATGGCCTGGTCCTAAGGTGTAAAAAGGCTGTGTCCTTAAGGGGTTAACACTGGAGCTGGTGTACAGTCCAAAGGTGTGTTGGTTTGTAGCCGCATAATAGTGGATTGGTTAGAGGGTGGCAGGTTAGTGCGATAGTGTGGTAGGTCATTTCTATTCGTACCCGTTTCTGCCACTTGAGAAGGTGTAATAGATGTAGAGACAACACCTTTGTTGAGTTCTTTGGCTGCTATGACAGAGTGATGGAGTTTTGATGAGGTCTGTGATGACACTGATACATAAGATATAACAGAGTGACGGCTACTGACACTTCTTTCATTGTCACTTACAGCCTGCTCTAAGACTCTTAGTCTTGCCATGTCTTTGGCGTGCTCACATTGTTTTTCTAAGACTTCTATTTCTGCTCTCTTCTGTGCAGCCTCAGCTTCCATTTCCGCTTTCTTCTGTGCAGCCTCAGCTTCCATTTTTGCTTTCTCTTGGGCGAAAACTGCCTGGATTTTAGAAGCCTCTGCATCAGCGCGGGCTTTGATGAGACGTTGGCTGAGAGTAGAAGATGTTGATCTTAAGGATTTGGAAGATCGTGTGGAGCGTTCAGAAGTTGTGGAGAGATGGGATCTAGATTCATGGAGATGTGCGATTTTTACATCTGTTTTTGTCCTTGTTTGTATTAATAGATCGTCTCTTTGAAGATTGAGCTCATTCAATTCCTGTAATTCTTTTAAGGAATTTTCTGTGTTGTACCGCTTTAAGACATCAGCATATTTAGCAGACAGTCTTTGGTAGTTCTCATAGGCAGCATTCAACTGCTTAACAGCGCCCTCTAGGTGCAATACCTTATGAGTTGGTTGAGACAGAGCTGACATGCATTCAATAGTTTTAGACCATGAGTGGCTGATGTTCTGCAGCAGTTCTTCTTTGTCAGCCTCATAGTTCTCTTGGACTTTCCAGGTTGGCTTCACTAAATGTTTTTGTATTATGTGGCCTTGAGGATCTGACTCCTGATCTGTTGGAAGTTCAGGTTCTTTCTGTGTATTAGGTTCCTCAGATTGTACATTGCCTTGCTGGTGCATTGTGATGGCAAGCAGAGGGTTAAATCACAAGGTATGTGTTTGCATAGAAATGTATCAATCTTCTGGCTCTGGGAGAGGGTTTCCTAGTAGGGATGAGCGAACCCGAACTGTATAGTTCGGGTTCGTACCGAATTTTGGGGTGTCCGTGACACGGACCCGAACCCGAATATTTTCGGAAAAGTCCGGGTTCGGGGTTCAGCGCTTTCTTGGTGCTTTTTGAAAGGCTGCAAAGCAGCCAATCAACAAGCGTCATACTACTTGCCCCAAGAGGCCATCACAGCCATGCCTACTATTGGCATGGCTGTGATTGGCCAGTGCAGCATGTGACCCAGCCTCTATATAAGCTTGGGTCACGTAGCGCTGCACGTCACTCTGCTGATACAAGTGTAGGGAGAGGTTGCAGCTGCGACGTTAGGGCGAGATGAGGCAGTGATTAACTCCTCCAAAACACTTAAGACAGTGATCGATCTACAGCTGTGGATCATTGAACTGCTGCTATTCAATTGCTCACTGTTTTTAGGCTGCCCAGAGCGTTTTTCAGTCACTTTTTTTCTGGGGTGATCGGCGGCCATTTTGTGGCTTGTGGTGCGCCAGCACAAGCTGCCACCAAGTCCATTTAACCATCAATAGTGTGGTTATTTTTTGCTATATCCTACATCAGGGGCAAGCTGTCATCAAGTGCATTTAACCATCAATAGTGTGGTTATTTTTTGGCTATATCCTACATCAGGGGCAAGCTGCCACCAAGTCCATTTAACCATCAATAGTGTGGTTATTTTTGGGCTATATCCTACATCAGGGGCAAGCTGCCACCAAGTCCATTTAACCATCAATAGTGTGGTTATTTAAATCTATCCCTAAAAGGGTATATTAGATTCAAGGTGCTGATAGGGTCATTCTCAATAACTTCACACACACGCTACTGTGCATATCCAAGTCTAATTCTGTCCGTAAACGTATACCTGTCACCCAGCGCCTAAATAATAGGCCTCAAATTTATATTCAGCTAAATCTGTGGCTATTGCTGTAGCTGCTCAAGTTATTTTGTGTCCGTCAAAGCACAGTTTTTGTTCTGGGTTGAAATACAATTCCCAACCTAGCAATTTTCTAAATTAGTGGTTTCTGCTGTATCAGGCCTACTTTAAATCTATCCCTAAAAGAGTATATTAGATTCAAGGTGCTGATAGGGTCATTCTCAATAACTTCACACACACGCTACTGTGCATATCCAAGTCTAATTCTGTCCGTAAACGTATACCTGTCACCCAGCGCCTAAATAATAGGCCTCAAATTTATATTCAGCTAAATCTGTCATTACTGCTGTGCCTTTATTAGTGTAATACGGTACCTAAATAGATAGCCAGATAGTGTTAGGTGTCTGTAAAAAAAGGCCTGAATTTGAATTCAATACATTGGGCCAAATAATATTTTTCCTATTGTGGTGAACGGTAACAATGAGGAAAACATCTAGTAAGGGACGCGGACGCGGACATGGTCGTGGTGGTGTTAGTGGACCCTCTGGTGCTGGGAGAGGACGTGGCCGTTCTGCCACAGCCACACGTCCTAGTGTACCAACTACCTCAGGTCCCAGTAGCCGCCAGAATTTACAGCGATATTTGGTGGGGCCCAATGCCGTTCTAAGGATGGTAAGGCCTGAGCAGGTACAGGCATTAGTCAATTGGGTGGCCGACAGTGGATTCAGCACGTTCACATTATCTCCTACCCAGTCTTCTGCAGAAAGCGCACAGATGGCACCTGAAAACCAAGCCCATCAGTCTGTCACATCACCCCCATGCATATCAGGGAAACTGTCTGAGCCTCAAGTTATGCAGCAGTCTCTTATGCTGTTTGAAGACTCTGCTGGCAGGGTTTCCCAAGGGCATCCACCTAGCCCTTCCCCAGCGGTGGAAGACATAGAATGCACTAACGCACAACCACTTATGTTTCCTGATGATGAGGACATGGTAATACCACCTCAGCACGTCTCTGATGATGATGACGAAACACAGGTGCCAACTGCTGCGTCTTTCTGCAGTGTGCAGACTGAACAGGAGGTCAGGGATCAAGACTGGGTGGAAGACGATGCAGGGGACGATGAGGTCCTAGACCCCACATGGAATGAAGGTCGTGCCACTGACTTTCACAGTTCGGAGGAAGAGGCAGTGGTGAGACCGAGCCAACAGCGTAGCAAAAGAGGGAGCAGTGGGCAAAAGCAGAACACCCGCCGCCAAGAGACTCCGCCTGCTACTGACCGCCGCCATCTGGGACCGAGCACCCCAAAGGCAGCTTCAAGGAGTTCCCTGGCATGGCACTTCTTCAAACAATGTGCTGACGACAAGACCCGAGTGGTTTGCACGCTGTGCCATCAGAGCCTGAAGCGAGGCATTAACGTTCTGAACCTTAGCACAACCTGCATGACCAGGCACCTGCATGCAAAGCATGAACTGCAGTGGAGTAAACACCTTAAAAACAAGGAAGTCACTCAGGCTCCCCCTGCTACCTCTTCTGCTGCTGCCGCTTCGGCCTCTTCTGCTGCTGCCGCCTCGGCCTCTTCCTCCGCCTCTGGAGGAACGTTGGCACCTGCCGCCCAGCAAACATGGGATGTACCACCAACACCACCACCTGCGCCACCAAGCATCTCAATCATGTCACACGGCAGCGTTCAGCTCTCCATCTCACAAACATTTGAGAGAAAGCGTAAATTCCCACCTAGCTACCCTCGATCCCTGGCCCTGAATGCCAGCATTTCTAAACTACTGGCCTATGAAATGCTGTCATTTAGGCTGGTGGACACAGACAGCTTCAAACAGCTCATGTCGCTTGCTGTCCCACAGTATGTTGTTCCCAGCCGGCACTACTTCTCCAAGAGAGCCGTGCCTTCCCTGCACAACCAAGTATCCGATAAAATCAAGTGTGCACTGTGCAACGCCATCTGTGGCAAGGTCCACCTAACCACAGATACGTGGACCAGTAAGCACGGCCAGGGACGCTATATCTGCCTAACTGCACACTGGGTAAATGTAGTGGCGGCTGGGCCCCAGGCGGAGAGCTGTTTGGCGCACGTCCTTCCGCCGCCAAGGATCGCAGGGCAACATTCTTTGCCTCCTGTCTCCTCCTCCTCCTACTCAGCTTCCTCCTCCTCTTCTTCCACCTGCTCATCCAGTCAGCCACACACCTTCACCACCAACTTCAGCACAGCCCGGGGTAAACGTCAGCAGGCCATTCTGAAACTCATATGTTTGGGGGACAGGCCCCACACCGCACAGGAGTTGTGGCGGGGTATAGAACAACAGACCGACGAGTGGTTGCTGCCGGTGAGCCTCAAGCCCGGCCTGGTGGTGTGCGATAATGGGCGAAATCTCGTTGCAGCTCTGGGACTAGCCGGTTTGACGCACATCCCTTGCCTGGCGCATGTGCTGAATTTGGTGGTGCAGAAGTTCATTCGCAACTACCCTGACATGTCAGAGCTGCTGCATAAAGTGCGGGCCGTCTGTTCGCGCTTCCGGCGTTCACACCCTGCCGCTGCTCGCCTGTCTGCGCTACAGCGTAACTTCGGCCTTCCCGCTCACCGCCTCATATGCGACGTGCCCACCAGGTGGAACTCCACCTTGCACATGCTGGACAGACTGTGCGAGCAGCAGCAGGCCATAGTGGAGTATCAGCTGCAGCACGCACGGGTCAGTCGCACTGCGGAACAGCACCACTTCACCACCAATGACTGGGCCTCCATTGTGTGCCCTGTTGCGCTGTTTCGAGTACTCCACCAACATGGCCAGTGGCGATGACACCGTTATCAGCGTTACAATACCACTTCTATGTCTCCTTGAGAAAACACTTAGGGCGATGATGGAAGAGGAGGTGGCCCAGGAGGAGGAGGAGGAAGAGGGGTCATTTTTAGCACTTTCAGGCCAGTCTCTTCGAAGTGACTCAGAGGGAGGTTTTTTGCAACAGCAGAGGCCAGGTACAAATGTGGCCAGACAGGGCCCACTACTGGAGGACGAGGATGAGGAGGAGGTGGAGGAGGATGAAGATGAAGCATGTTCACAGCGGGGTGGCACCCAACGCAGCTCGGGCCCATCACTGGTGCGTGGCTGGGGGGAAACGCAGGACGATGACGATACGCCTCCCACAGAGGACAGCTTGTCCTTACCTCTGGGCAGCCTGGCACACATGAGCGACTACATGCTGCAGTGCCTGCGAAACGACAGCAGAGTTGCCCACATTTTAACGTGTGCGGACTACTGGGTTGCCACCCTGCTGGATCCACGGTACAAAGACAATGTGCCCACCTTACTTCCTGCACTGGACCGTGATAGGAAGATGCGCGAGTACAAGCGCACGTTGGTAGACGCGCTACTGAGAGCATTCCCAAATGTCACAGGGGAACAAGTGGAAGCCCAAGGCGAAGGCAGAGGAGGAGCAAGAGGTCGCCAACGCAGCTGTGTCACGGCCAGCTCCTCTGAGGGCAGGGTTAGCATGGCAGAGATGTGGAAAAGTTTTGTCACCACGCCACAGCTAACTGCACCACCACCTGATACGGAACGTGTTAGCAGGAGGCAACATTTCACTAACATAGTGGAACAGTACCTGTGCACACCCCTCCACGTACTGACTGATGGTTCGGCCCCATTCAACTTCTGGGTCTCCAAATTGTCCACGTGGCCAGAGCTAGCCTTTTATGCCTTGGAGGTGCTGGCCTGCCCGGCGGCCAGCGTTTTGTCTGAACGTGTATTCAGCACAGCAGGGGGCGTCATTACAGACAAACGCAGCCGCCGGTCTACAGCCAATGTGGACAAGCTGACGTTCATAAAAATGAACCAGGCATGGATCCCACAGGACCTGTCCATCCCTTGTGCAGATTAGACATTAACTACCTCCCCTTAACCATATATTATTGTACTCCAGGGCACTTCCTCATTCAATCCTATTTTTATTTTCATTTTACCATTATATTGCGGGGCAACCCAAAGTTGAATGAACCTCTCCTCTGTCTGGGTGCCGGGGCCTAAAAATATCTGACAGTGGCCTGTTCCAGTGGTGAGTGACATGAAGCCTGATTCTCTGCTATGACATGAAGACTGATTCTCTGCTGAGTCGCTGACATGAAGCCTGAATCTCTGTTATGGGACCTCTCTCCTCTGCCTGGGTGCCGGGGCCTAAATTATATGACAATGGACTGTTCCAATGTTGGGTGACGTGAAGCATGATTCTCTGCTATGACATGAAGACTGATTCTCTGCTGACATGAAGCTAGATTCTCTGCTATGGGACCTCTCTCCTCTGCCTGGGTGCCTGGGCCTAAATATGTGACAATGGACTGCTCCAGTGGTGGGTGACGTGAAGCATGATTCTCTGCTATGACATGAAGACTGATTCTCTGCTGACATGAAGCCAGATTCTATGTTATGGGACCTCTCTCCTCTGTCTGGGTGACGGGGCCAAAAAATATCTGACAGTGGCCTGTTCCAGTGGTGGGTGACATGAAGCCTGATTCTCTGCTATGACATGAAGACTGATTCTCTGCTGAGTCGCTGACATGAAGCCTGAATCTCTGTTATGGGACCTCTCTCCTCTGTCTGGGTGCCGGGGCCTAAATTATATGACAATGGACTGTTCCAATGTTGGGTGACGTGAAGCTTGATTCTCTGCTATGACATGAAGACTGATTCTCTGCTGACATGAAGCCAGATTCTATGTTATGGGACCTCTCTCCTCTGCCTGGGTGCCTGGGCCTAAATATGTGACAATGGACTGCTCCAGTGGTGGGTGACGTGAAGCATGATTCTCTGCTATGACATGAAGACTGATTCTCTGCTGACATGAAGCCAGATTCTATGTTATGGGACCTCTCTCCTCTGTCTGGGTGACGGGGCCAAAAAATATCTGACAGTGGCCTGTTCCAGTGGTGGGTGACATGAAGCCTGATTCTCTGCTATGACATGAAGCCTGAATCTCTGCTGAGTCGCTGACATGAAGCCAGATTCTATGTTATGGGACCTCTCTCCTCTGTCTGGGTGCCGGGGCCTAAATTATATGACAATGGACTGTTCCAATGTTGGGTGACGTGAAGCATGATTCTCTGCTATGACATGAAGACTGATTCTCTGCTGACATGAAGCCAGATTCTATGTTATGGGACCTCTATCCTCTGTCTGGGTGCCGGGGCCTAAAAATATCTGACAGTGGCCTGTTCCAGTGGTGGGTGACATGAAGCCTGATTCTCTGCTATGACATGAAGACTGATTCTCTGCTGACATGAAGCCAGATTCTATGTTATGGGATCTCTCTCCTCTGTCTGGGTGCCGGGGCCTAAATTATATGACAATGGACTGTTCCAATGTTGGGTGACGTGAAGCATGATTCTCTGCTATGACATGAAAACTGATTCTCTGCTGACATGAAGCCTGAATCTCTGTTATAGGACCTCTCTCCTCTGCCTGGGTGCCGGGGCCTAAATATCTGACAATGGACTGTTCCAGTGGTGGGTGACGTGAGGCATGATTCTCTGCTATGACATGAAGACTGATTCTCTGCTGACATGAAGCCTGAATCTCTGCTATGGGACCTCTCTCCTCTGCCTGGGCCTAAATATCTGACAATGGACTGTTCCAGTTTTGGGTGACGTGAAGCCTGATTCTCTGCTATGACATGAAGACTGATTCTCTGCTGACATGAAGCCTGATTCTCTGCTATGGGACCTCTCTCCAATTGATATTGGTTAATTGTTTTTTTTTTTTATTCATTTCCCTATCCACATTTGTTTGCAGGGGATTTAACTACATTTTTCTGCCTTTTGCAGCCCTCTAGCCCTTTCCTGGGCTGTTTTACAGCCTTTTTAGTGCCGAAAAGTTCGGGTCCCCATTGACTTCAATGGGGTTCGGGACGAAGTTCGGGTCGGGTTCGGATCCCGAACCCGAACATTTCCGGGAAGTTCGGCCGAACTTCTCGAACCCGAACATCCAGGTGTTCGCTCAACTCTATTTCCTAGGCAACCAGTGGGAGGGGGACTCAGAGAGAAGTTTAGCAATGGCTGCTGCAAAGTTAGTTTTGATTGCATACAGAGGTTAGATTGACTTGCAGGCAGAATGCATGTGACAATGCAGACAGTCTAGGAACTGATTAAATAACAGTTGCATGAACAGTTTATTCAATAATCTCTGCAGAAAACTGATGAATTTTATGCTGAGATTTACTTGCTGGCTGGAGTATACAGGCGTGTACATATATTCTGCTATATTCCAGTGTCCATATACATCTCACTATACATGCATAGCTAGCAGGGATCCCTTGAAAGATATTTTGCAGATCTTGTAAGATCCCTTCACTGATTTTTTGACTGTTCTGCCTCTCCAGTCTAAGCATTGAAAGTGTGATCTCTGAACTTACAGTTCTGCTGAGATGGCGATAACCATAATCTTAGGGGAATTGGCAGACAGTGACTCGATCCAAACGAGACCTTGTAGATCGTGAAGAAGTTTATTCCAAACTGTGCAGATCATTGATAAAGCAGCCCTAAATTAGAGCATTTGAGATGCACTCTGGTGCTCCAAATCAATGTACCCCCCCCCCCCCCCCAGGGGTTAATATCCACGCGTGGCTGAGAGACTAGACGCTGACACATAGATGGTCAATGCAATCTCTCACTTTTATTACATGGGGTAAGCGTATATACATCTTCAGAAGAGGGCAGTCCTCACTGAGGCTTAAACATTGTTTCATTGGTCAAAAAGGAAGAAGAGATAAGAGAGAGGAGATAACACCCTGGCATCTGCGCACTGGGCCCTACTTTGGAATGTGAACTAATGTAAACATCTGGTTACCGTCGCCATTTTGTAATGGCTTCAATTCTAACAATAATACTGCATACGTCATATGTGACACTTCAAAGAGGTGCTTCTCTATAGACAGTGAATAATATATACGTATCATCAAGCCATATAATTGGCTTATGCATTCCTTTACACTCTATATACCTCCCTTGTTGGGACACCTGTACAAGGGTGAGAAATCAAACACTTCTCACAGCACAGCTCTTTGCCCCCCCTCTCTTCTCCAGTCTTGAGACAAAGAGGGGGGTGGGAGGAACTTGAAAAAGAAAAAGTTAACTCATTACAGTCCTAGAGATACAAAATATAGAATAAAATTCACACATCTTTAACATCATACACCGATGAACAAAGTAAGCAAGTAGCTGAGATGAGGTGTGAAGCCAGAATGAAGAAGAGGGGAGGAGACAAGAGAGAGAGCAGAAGTTAGGGGAAGAGAGAAGGGACACACATAATGGAAAGGCAAACCATGTGTAACATGATACTGACCACCCCCACAGTGCCCCGCCACTTTAAAATGGGACCTCCACAGCAGCCCATCCCCTTAACTTTGATCTTCACAGCAGTCTGCCCCTTTAACAGTGAGTTTCCCAGCACCCTACTCCTTTGACAGTGACCTCCTCAGGGGCCCACCCCCTTAACAGTGACCTCAACAGTACCCCGCTGCCTTAACAGTGACCTCACAGTACCCTGCTGCCTTAAAAGTGACCTCCACAGCAGTTGCCCCTTTAATAGTGACCCCTGCCCCCTTAACAGTAACCTCCACAGTGTCCGCCCCTTTAACAGTGACCTCCACAGCGTCCTGACCCTTTAACAGTAACATCCATAGTGCCCGCCCCTTTAACAGTGACCTTCACAGTGCCCGCCCCTTTAACAGTGACCTCCACAGTGCCCGCCCCTTTATCAGTGACCTCCACTGTGCCCACCCCTTTAACAGTGACCTCCACAGTGCCCGCCCCTTTATCAGTGACCTCCACAGTACCCGCCTCTTTAACAGTGACCTCCACAGTGCCGGCCCCTTTAACAGTGACCTCCACAGTGCCCGTCCCTTTAACAGTGACCTCCACAGGGCATGTGTAGGGCAAGTGATAATGAGCACTTTTTTTTATATAATTTATTGATTTGGGATTTTTTTATGAAAACACTGAGCAGTGAGCTGCCTGTCTTCACTGTTCAGAGAATAGTGAAGATGTTCCTCAGAAAAGAATAGAAAGTTCTCCAGCATCCATCAGTGTTGATCGTCTTTATTGTAGATAGGTATAAACGTACATACTTCAATCTTCACCACCCTCCACCATAGGTTAACCTGTGGTGGAGGGTGGTGAAGATTGAAGTATGTACGTTTATAGTGATCTACAATAAAGACGATCAACACTGATGGATGCTGGAGAACTTTCTATTATTTTCTGATTATACAAGGGACAGGTCCGGTCCTCTCCGTGCACCGAACGCTTATGGTGAGCTGGATAATTTTCTCCTTTGAATTACTGAAGATGTTCCTCACTCTGCCCTGCCCTCACTGCCTCTCTCATATATTCACTAAAGATGGCCATAAATACTATGGGGGCAGGGGCGTATCTAAAAGCTCATGGCCCCTAGTGCAAGAGTTCAGCTTGGGCCCCCCTTCCCTCAGTGCTTGTTGGAAAGGGGCAGGGGAGCACATAGCCTTCCTGCTGCCTGAGGCAAACATTGAAAGGGCACCCCCTCATGCCAAATTCTTGACCTAGCCCCTTCCCTCCAGCCAGAGGTGTAAATTGACCAGCGAGCACTTTCTATAATGCCAGTGTCTTATGTGGCACAAGGGTCTTTGGGCCCCTGAGCCCTGTAGCGACTGCTACCTCTGCACCCCCTCTAGCTACGCCCCTGTATGTCCCCTATAGCTAGGAGCAGGCCTCTGCATAGCTTTGTCCACCGCACCTTCTAAATGTAAGACAGCTTCCTTGCTGTCTTACATTTAGGCCATTTTCTAGAAAATGGTAAATGAGACAGACCCGAATTCCCTAAATTGCACCTTTTTGCCCACTTTTATGCCCCTTTCTTTGTATTTTATTGCAGTTTTGATTTACTTTGAGGCCAGCTCACTTCACCTTTTTATTATTGGTGATAAGGTCTCCTCAAAGTCCATAAAAAAAAAAAAATACAAATGATAAGAAACTAAGTAGACTAATCATGGCGGGCACTGCTCTGCACCGTCACTGGACACAGAGTGTCAGCCGCTCCCATCAGGCTCAGGGCCTCACTCCCCTGGGTATACCAATATGGCGGCTCCTGCCTCGGGAGCGCGCACGGCCCCTCCCTCCCCATCACGTTAGCAGCACGCGCTCGGCCTGGTGTGCGTGCTCGCTCGCTCCTCGGTTCTGGTCGGTTCTGCTCCAGGTCGGTGATTCGGCTCCTGCATCATCATGACCTCGACCGGCGGAGAGTTCGGAAACCCCCTGAGAAAATTCAAGCTGGTCTTCCTTGGGGAGCAGAGCGGTGAGTGACGGCTCCGGGAGTGGTTGTGTGGGGACAGCGGAGGACTGTGGCCAAGTGGATATGCCGGGGCCGGGTGCGGCAGTGGGGGGGCTCCGGTGATCCCGGCTGATCCTTATACAGTTCTAATCGCTGGGTGATCGGTCAGTGATGGGGGTGACGTCATAGCTATAAATATCTGCCCGCAGACACTACACAGTGACGCAGGGTGAGTGGTGTGACGTCACAGCTGTAACCCCTGTCACTACACAGTGACCCTGGGTGAGGGGTGTGATGTCACAGCTGTAACCCCTGTCACCCTGACACTACACAGTGACGCAGGGTAAGGGGTGTGACGTCACAGCTGTAACCCCTGTCAGCCTGAACAGTGACCCTGGGTGAGGGGTGTGATGTCACAGTTGTAACCCCTGTTACCCTGACACTACACAGTGACGCAGGGTGATTGGTGTGATGTCACAGTTGTAACCCCTGTTGGCCTGACACTACACAGTGACACAGGGTGATTGGTGTGACGTCACAGCTGTAACCCCTGTCACCCTGACACTACACAGTGACGCAGGGTGAGGGGTGTGATGTCACAGTTGTAACCCCTGTCACCCTGACACTACACAGTGACGCTGGGTGAGGGGTGTGATGTCACAGCTGTAACCCCTGTCACCCTGACACTACACAGTGACGCTGGGTGATTGGTGTGATGTCACAGTTGTAACCCGTCACCCTGACACTACACAGTGACGCAGGGTGATTGGTGTGATGTCACAGCTGTAACCCCTGTCACCCTGACACTACACAGTGATGCAGGGTGAGTGGTGTGACGTCACAGTTGTAACCCGTCACCCTGACACTACACAGTGACGCAGGGTGAGTGGTGTGATGTCACAGTTGTAACCCCTGTCACCCTGACACTACACAGTGACGCAGGGTGAGGGGTGTGACGTCACAGCTGTAACCCCTGTCAGCCTGAACAGTGACCCTGGGTGAGGGGTGTGATGTCACAGTTGTAACCCCTGTTACCCTGACACTACACAGTGACGCAGGGTGATTGGTGTGATGTCACAGCTGTAACCCCTGTCACCCTGACACTACACAGTGACGCAGGGTGAGGGGTGTGACGTCACAGCTGTAACCCCTGTCAGCCTGAACAGTGACCCTGGGTGAGGGGTGTGATGTCACAGTTGTAACCCCTGTTACCCTGACACTACACAGTGACGCAGGGTGAGGGGTGTGATGTCACAGTTGTAACCCCTGTTACCCTGACACTACACAGTGACGCAGGGTGATTGGTGTGATGTCACAGCTGTAACCCCTGTCACCCTGACACTACACAGTGACGCCGGGTGAGGGGTGTGATGTCACAGCTGTAACCCCTGTCACCCTGACACTACACAGTGACACAGGGTGATTGGTGTGATGTCACAGTTGTAACCCCTGTCACCCTGACACTACACAGTGACGCTGGGTGAGGGGTGTGACGTCACAGCTGCAACCCCTGTTGGCCTGTACTACACCTGTATATAACAGAGCTGAGGCATGGAGTGAAGCTCGCGGAAATACGTACAATACAGATATAACGGGTGGACAGCCCTACCACCTATGAGCGGGCATGATTGTGCCAGAGAAGATCTGGGGAATGGCAGAGTCATTCCTTGTCAGTTATTGCAGGTGTTCAGTGGCCACAGCCAGGCATGGCATCCTGCTGACCTCAACCAACCTCACCACATATGGCCAGGAGGCAGGGACACATGTCTGCCCGGGTATCTCTGTAAGTCTTAAAGGGCCCCTGTCAGCAGATTTGTACCTATGACACTGGTTGACCTGTTACATGTGGCCTTGGCAGCTGAAGGCATCTGTGTTGGTCCCATGTTCATATGTGCCCTCAATGCTGAGAAAAATTATGTTTTAAAGGATAACTGTCATATTTTCATAAAAAAAATCTATTGTAGCATATGTTACTGCTGCAGCATCATTATGCATAAAGCAATCTTTAGTTTCTTCACTCACCACTGTTTTCCTTGAGTTTTCCCCTTAGTTACGGCTGTTTTGAATTCTACATTATGAGGATCTTATCAAGATGGCTCCTCTGCCAGTTCTCTGAGGCCAAAACTGCTTTCCCTCACTTCACATACACACTTGCTGTAGCCAGCAGCTTGGTGCCAGCCAATCAGATTGGATTACTGAGACACGCCTCCTCACTCTGAAGCCTAATGCAGGCATGCAGTGTGAGGACCGCCCCTCCGTCTTCCTACCCAGAGACAGTCCAGCCCTAGCAACTGTCTTAGGGCTCTTTCACACTTGCGTTATTGTCTTCCGGCATAGAGTTCCGTCGTCGGGACTCTATGCCGGAAGAATACTGATCAGGATTATCCTAATGCATTCTGAATGGAGAGTAATCCGTTCAGGATGCATCAGGATGTCTTCAGTTCCGGTACGGAACGTTTTTTGGCCGGAGAAAATACCGCAGCATGCTGCGCTTTTTGCTCCGGCCAAAAATCCTGAAGACTTGCCGCAAGGCCGGATCCGGGATCAATGCCCATTGAAAGGCATTAATCCGGATCCGGCCTTAAGCTAAACGTCGTTTCGGCGCATTGCCGCATCCGACATTTAGCTTTTTCTGAATAGTTACCATGGCTGCCGGGACGCTAAAGTCCTGACAGCCATGGTAAGTGTAGCGGGGAGCAGGGGAGCAGCATACTTACCGTCCGTGCGGCTCCCCGGGCGCTCCAGAGTGACGTCAGGGCGCCCCAAGCGCATGGATCACGTGATCACATGGATCACGTCATCCATGCGCATGGGGCGCTCTGACGTCATTCTCGAGCGCCCCGGGAGCCGCACGGACTGTAAGTATACCGCTCCCCCGCTCCCCACTACTACTATGGCAACCAGGACTTTAATAGCGTCCTGGGTGCCATAGTAACACTGAAAGCATTTGGAAGACGGTTCCGTCTTCAAATGCTTTCAGTACACTTGCGTTTTTCCGGATCCGGCAGGCACCTCCGGCAACGGAAGTGCATGCCGGATCCCAACAACGCAAGTGTGAAAGAGGCCTTATAAGGAAGCAGTGGAAAGGGACAGAGGACATTAATGAAAGCTGTTATTATAAGGTAATTACAGATGTTTTGGCAATCATTGACAGACTCACTCAGGTATACATGCCTAACTCTAATAAACTAGCAAATAAAAGAAAATATGACAGTTACACTTTAATATCTGCAAATGAGCCTCTAGGAGCAACAGGGGCGTTGTCATTACACCTAGAGGCTCCGCTCTCTCTGCAATCGCTGAGCCCTCCGCACTTTGTCTTGAAATTCATCACGCCTGGCCGTGTCTTCTCCTAATGTCTCGAGCTATGCGCTTCGGTATCCGACACAGTAGAGGAACCAGGCTCGCCGTTCTTTTCTGACCTAGAGGAGGCGGCAAGCTCTTCAAACAGCTGTTCATCAGCGGGTGCTAGAAGTGGGACCACTGATCAGATATTGATGAGCTGTCCTGAGGACCTGTAAAGATTTTTGTAAGCGTTCTCCCCTCTGGCCAAGAGATGAGCATCCCCAACAGAGGACCTCATCTATTAAAGGGGTTATCCGGGGGTTTGATGTTGATGGCCTTCAGAATAGGTCACCAGTAGGAGATCAGATCAGCTGTTTGAGGAAGCTGTGGCGCTCACTTCAATGGTGCTGAGCCTGTTCCTAGCCCGTGTGACTGATGAACGTCACGTTATATGGACTATACGGAGCGTCGCAATGTCATTTTAAAGCTGATCAGCGGGAGTTGGACCCCCCCCGATCTCATATCAATTACCTGTCCTAAGTATAGGTCATTAATATGTAAATCCCTGAAAACCCCTTTAAGGCCCCTTTCACACGAGCATGATGGATTGGCTCCGGGTGCGTTCAGTGAAACTCGCACCATTTTGCAAGTTCAGTCAGTTTTGTCTGCGATTGCGTTCAGTTGTTCAAGTTTTTCCGCGCGGGTGCAATGCGTTTCGATGCGTTTTCATGCGCTTGATAAAAAACTGAAGGTTTACAAACAACATCTCTTAGCAACCATCAGTGAAAAACGCATCGCACCCGCACTTGGTTCCAGATGCAATGCGTTTTTCACTGAAGCCCCATTCACTTCTATGGGGCATGAATAATACAGAATATAGAACATGCTGTGTTTTTTCACGCAACGCAGAACTGATGCGTGAAAAAAACCGCTTATGTACACAGACACATTGAAATGAATGGGTCAGGATTCGGTGTGGGTGCTATGCGTTCATGTCGCACATTGCACCCGCGTGGAAAACTGGCTCGTGTGAAAGGGGCCTAAGGCCTCTTTCACACAGGCGTCGCGTGTGAGGGCCAGATAGAATGTGGGTGCGTCGCAGGAAAATGCGCAATTTTTTTTCCCCACGAGTGCAAAGCGTTTTAATGTGTTATAACGGAAAATAATAGCATTCTTAATACAGAATGCTAAGTAAATGAGGGATGGAGGGGTTAAAAAAATAAAAATAATTAAACTCACCTCATCCACTTGTTCGCGAAGCCCGACTCGTCTTCTTTCTTCTTCTTTGATGACCTGGGAGGAAAAGGACCTTTGGTGACGTCGCTGCTCTCATCACATGGTCCATCACCGCAGTGATGTCACCAAAGGTCCTTTTCCTCCCAGGTCATCAAAGAAGAAGAAAGAAGACGAGTCGGGCTTCGCGAACAAGTGGATGAGGTGAGTTTAATTATTTTAATTTTTTTAACCCCTCCATCCCTCATTTACATTCTGTATTAACCACCTCAGCCCCCATGGCTTAAACACCCTGAAAGACCAGGCCACTTTTTACACTTCTGACCTACACTACTTTCACCGTTTATTGCTCGGTCATGCAACTTACCACCCAAATGAATTTTACCTCCTTTTCTTCTCACTAATAGAGCTTTCATTTGGTGGTATTTCATTGCTGCTGACATTTTAACTTTTTTTGTTATTAATCGAAATTTAACGATTTTTTAGCAAAAAAATGACATTTTTCACTTTCAGTTGTAAAATTTTGCAAAAAAAACGAGATCCATATATAAATTTTGCTCTAAATTTATTGTTCTACATGTCTTTGATGGAAAAAAAAAAATGTTTGGGTAAAAAAAAAAATGGTTTGGGTAAAAGTTATAGCGTTTACAAACTATGGTACAAAAATGTGAATTTCCGCTTTTTGAAGCAGCTCTGACTTTCTGAGCACCTGTCATGTTTCCTGAGGTTCTACAATGCCCAGACAGTATAACTACCCCACAAATGACCCCATTTCGGAAAGTAGACACCCTAAGGTATTCGCTGATGGGCATAGTGAGTTCATAGAACTTTTTATTTTTTGTCACAAGTTAGCGGAAAATGATGATGATTTTTATTTTTATTTTTTCTTACAAAGTCTCATATTCCACTAACTTGTGACAAAAAATAAAAACTTCTATGAACTCACTATGCCCATCAGCGAATACCTTGGGGTCTCTTCTTTCCAAAATGGGGTCACTTGTGGGGTAGTTATACTGCCCTGGCATTCTAGGGGCCCAAATGTGTGGTAAGGAGTTTGAAATCAAATTCTGTAATAAATGGCCGGTGAAATCCGAAAGGTGCTCTTTGGAATGTGGGCCCCTTTGCCCACCTAGGCTGCAAAAAAGTGTCACACATGTGGTATCTCCGTATTCAGGAGAAGTTGGGGAATGTGTTTTGGGGTGTCATTTTACATATACCCATGCTGGGTGAGAGAAATATCTTGGCAAAAGACAACTTTGTATAAAAAAATGGGAAAAGTTGTCTTTTGCCAAGATATTTCTCTCACCCAGCATGGGTATATGTAAAATGACACCCCAAAACACATTCCCCAACTTCTCCTGAATACGGAGATACCACATGTGTGACACTTTTTTGCAGCCTAGGTGGGCAAAGGGGCCCATATTCCAAAGAGCACCTTTCGGATTTCACTGGTCATTTTTTACAGAATTTGATTTCAAACGCCTTACCACACATTTGGGCCCCTAGAATGCCAGGGCAGTATAACTACCCCACAAGTGACCCCATTTTGGAAAGAAGACACCCCAAGGTATTCGCTGATGGGCATAGTGAGTTCATGGGAAAAAAAAAAATTCATCATTTTCCACTAACTTGTGACAAAAAATAAAAAATTCTAGAAACTCGCCATGCCCCTCACGGAATACCTTGGGGTGTCTTCTTTCCAAAATGGGGTCACTTGTGGGGTAGTTATACTGCCCTGGCATTTTCCAGGGGCCTAATGTGTGGTAAGTAGGTAAATGACCTGTGAAATCCTAAAGGTGCTCTTTGGAATTTGGGCCCCTTTGCCCACCTAGGCTGCAAAAAAGTGTCACACATGTGGTATCGCCGTATTCAGGAGAAGTTGGGGAATGTGTTTTGGGGTGTCATTTTACATATACCCATGCTGGGTGAGAGAAATATCTTGGCAAAAGACAACTTTTCCCATTTTTTTTATACAAAGTTGGCATTTGACCAAGATATTTCTCTCACCCAGCATGGGTATATGTAAAATGACACCCCAAAACACATTCCCCAACTTCTCCTGAGTACGGCGATACCACATGTGTGACACTTTTTTGCAGCCTAGATGCGCAAAGGTGCCCAAATTCCTTTTATGCGGGCATTTTTAGACATTTGGATACCAGACTTCTTCTCACGCTTTGGGGCCCCTAGAATGCCAGGGCAGTATAAATACCCCACATGTGACCCCATTTTGGAAAGAAGACACCCCAAGGTATTCAATCAGGGAGTCTATATGGGGTGATCAAGGGTGAATAAGGGGTTAATAAGTGACAGGGGGGGGGGTGTAGTGTAGTGGTGCTTGGTGCAACATATTACTGAGCTGCCTGTGTCCTCTGGTGGTCGATCCAAACAAAGGGGACCACCAGAGGACCAGGTAGCAGGTATATTAGACGCTGTTATCAAAACAGCGTCTAATATACCTGTTAGGGGTTAAAAAAAACACATCTCCAGCCTGCCAGCGAACGATCGCCGCTGGCAGGCTGGAGATCAACTCTCTTACCTTCCGTTCCTGTGAGCGCGCGCGCCTGTGTGCGCGCGTTCACAGGAAATCTCGGCTCGCACGAGATGACGCATATATGCGTGACTCTGCGCAGGGCTGCCACCTCCGGAACGCGAATCTGCGTTAGGCGGTCCGGAGGTGGTTAAGAATGCCCATCCCGATCATCACCTAGAACCCATGTGTGAAAATCACACCGCATCCGCACTTGCTTGCGGATGCGATGCGATTTTCACGCACCCCCATTCACTTCTATGGGGCCTGCGTTGCATGAAAAACGCACACTATGGAGAATGCTGTGATTTTCACGCAACACATAAGTGATGCGTGAAAATCACCGCTTGTGTGCACAGCCCCATTGAAGTGAATGGGTCTAGATTGAGTGTGGGAGCAATGAGTTCACCTCACGCATTGCACCCGCGCGGAAAACTCGCCCGTGTGAAAGGGGCCTAAGAATTCTCATTTCCGCGCACCGTAAAGAGAACTGGTCACCATGAAATGCAGCGCAGGTTGTAGAAGAGGAGCAGGTGTTATCAGTGACTGACAGCTATCTCTGTATGGAGACTCCTTCCTTCCCAATAATTGCCCGCTCATCAGCGGAGGAGAAAAGCTGTATTTACATAAACCGATCACCTCCACTGTGCGGGGATGAGCAATGGCTGCTGCGATCGCTTCTAGGCAGCAGATCGCTGTGTACACAGCACGGTGTGCTGCACCTGTAGGCTATCTGCACACAGGTGCGGGTGAACGCACACATTTCCATCTGTATTTTTGTGCTTTGTGCAGAATATCCGCACCAAAATCCGCAATGTCTAACCGCAGTTCTTGGTGCGGTTTTGCCGCAGATCTCACTCTTCCATTGAAAAGGGTGAAATCCGCAGCTAAAACCGCAAACATAATTGACATGCTGCAGATTTTGAAATCCACAATGCAGGTCAAATTCCACACGGAAAAAATCTGCAAAGTTTACATAAAATTTATGTAATCTCTCACACTTTACTGGTAGTTTTTTCAGCACGGGAATCTTCGCCAATTCACTGCACGTATTCCACAACGTGTGCAGGCGGCCTTAGTGTGGCTGCACTACGCTCTTTTCATGCGGAAAAACTGCAGCGTAAGGGCTCATGCACACTACCGCAAAACACGGATCTGCAAAAAATACAGATGACGTCTGTGTGCATTCAGTGTTTTGCGGAACAGCTGGCCCCTAATAGAACAGTCCTTTCCTTGTCTGTACGCGGACAGTAATAGGAACATGTTCTATTTTTTTTTTGCTGGACAGACATACAGAAATTGAGTCGTTTCCGTTTTTTGCGATACGGTACAGCAAAGTGTATGAGATTAGACAAATCTCACATACATTTGCTTCTTTTCTTAGGTGCGGACATTGACCTGCTGTGCGGATTTTAAAATCTGCAGCATATCGATTGTTGCAGTTTTTTGTGTGGATTTCATCCTTTTCAATAGAAGGGGAGATTTGCAGAAAATCCAGAAATCTTCATAGAAAACACGATATAGTGTGGGTTTATGTGCGTTTTTTGGCGCAGACTTCTTGCCGATTTTCTGCACAGTGTGCAGCCAACCCTTAGAAGGACCGATTATCGGGAACGAGCATAGCATTCATTCCTGATAATTGGCAAGGCGGTTGTTTCCACTAAACCCACCATTAGGCCTCCTGCACACGACCGTTTTTTCCCCCTGTTTACTGGCCGTTTTTTGCGTTCCGTATACGGTCCGTATACGGAACCATTCATTTCAATGGTTCCGCAAAAAAAAACTGAATGTACTCTGTATGCATTCCGTTTCCGTATTTCTGTTCCCTTGAAAGATAGAGCATGTCCTATTATTACCCGCAAATCACGTTCCGTGGCTCCATTCAAGTCAATGGGTCTGCAAAAAAAACAGAACAGATACGGAAATGCATCTGTATGTCTTCCGTTTCCGCTCCGTTTTTTGCGGAACCATCTATTGAAAATGTTATGCCCAGCCCAATTTTATCTATGTAATTACTGTATACTGTATATGCAATACTGAAAAACGGAACAGAAACGGAAACACAACGGAAACAAAAAGCGGAACAATGGATCCATGAAAAACGGACCGCAAAACACTGAAAAAGCCATATGGTCGTGTGCAGGAGGCCTTAGAGTCCATTCACACGTCTGTAGTGCATTGCGGATCGGCAATACACCCGGCCGGCACCCCCATAGAACTTCCTATTCTTGTCCGCAATTGCAGAGAAGAATAGGACATGTTCTATTTTTTTTTTTCCGGAGCCGCGGACCGGAAGATTGGGGGCACGCTCCGGAAATGCGGATGCGGACAGCACACTGTGTGCTGTCTGCATCCATTCCTGCCCCATAGAGAATGAATGGGTCCACACCCAATCCACAGAATTGCAGAACGGGTGGGGACACATTTACGGACGTGTGAATGGACCCTTACACAGAGAATGCTATCAGTCGCTGATTACACCTCCTCCTCCGCTATAACACGCTGCCTGCAGATCGCCTGCATTTCGTGGTGACAGATCTCTTTAAGAAAAATCTGCAGTGTGAATTGACCTGCGTTGCGGGTTTGAAATCTGCAGCATGACCGTTCAGGCCTCATGCACACGACCAGAGGTCGCACTACATTTTTTCCAGAAGAGTATAAATACTCCTTACCGTTTTTGAGGAGTATTTTGGCCAAGGAGGAGTACGAAAGCTGCAGGAATTCAAATACATAATACGGAGGCCTACATAATGTTAAGGGCTTGTTCACATCTGCGTTGAAGGCTCCATTCGGTATCTCTATCGCAGATTATGACATAACGGCCGGACATAAAAAACCCTGCATGCAGGACTTGTGTCTGGTAACAAAACAGGACCCTGAATGGAAACTTGGATGGACTCCATCATAGTCAATGGAGTCTGTCTAGCTCTGATCCTGTCAGTTATGGGCCCGTCCGGAACCTCTATTTTTGTTGTTCCGCTCATCTAATGGAGCCAAACGACAGAAATAAATAGTGGTGTGAATGAGCCCCGAGGAGGGCAGTTATGAAGGAGAACCATTACTAGCCTAAATAACATCTCTCCCCTCCCATGAGCTTCTCCAACATACAGTCCCATGTAAGTAACATCACTGCCCTTCCTACGTACAGTCCCAGGTAAATAACATCACCCCCTCCATCTAGTCCCTCCAACATACAGTCCCATGTAAATAACATCACTGCCCTTCCTCCAGTCCCTCGCTCCAGGATAGGGTTAGTTAGCCCTGGGAGGGTCTGGAGTGAATGCACCGCAGGCTGTTATAGCCAGGTGATAAAGTCCAGTCCAATATGGCTGATCTTCCCTGTACTTTATCACATGGCTATAATAGCCTGCATTCACCACTAGGGTTGTCATGGTACCAAAATTTTGATTCGATTTCGATATCATAAAAAAGTATTGCGATACTCAATACCATTCGATACCACGCAAAAAAATAAAAACCTAAAAAAGCTGTGTGCATTCCTCATTTTCATCCGGCCCATAATAGAACAGTCCTGTCCTATTTTTTGGGGGGACAAGGTGACAAAAAAATGGCGAATCACGCAGTTTTTATAAAAAAAAAAATTCTGTTATGGCGCTCACCGCATAGGAGATATTTTTTAATAGTTTGGACTTTTTCGGAAGTGGCGATATGTAATATGTTTATTGTTTATATATTTATTATGTAGAATTGGGAAAGGGGGTGATTTATACTTAGGGGGGTGTTTTTTTTTTTTACTTTTATTTACTTTAATAACTATTTCCCCCCTTAGGGGCTAGAACCTGGGATCTTTTCGTCCCTTGTCCTATTCACCCTGATAGAGCTCTATTAGGGTGAATAGGATCTTACACGCTCCCTGCTGCCCTGTCCATAGTACACACAGTAGCAGGGAGCTCACTATGGCAGCCAGGGCTTCAGTAGCATCCTGGCTGCCATAGTAACCGATCAGAGCCCCAGCAGTGTAAACAACTGCCACTGCACCACCAATATAGAGGGTGGAGGGGACCCTGTGGCCACTGCCACCAATGATTTAATACTGGGGTGCTTGTGTGTGTGTGGGGGGGGGGGGGCGCACTGCACCACCAATGATTTAATACTGGGGGTGGTGGGGGGGGGGGGGGCGCACTGTGCCACCAATGTTTTTAAACAATTAATACAAATACGGGGGGCCAGCAGCAGAAACACATAGCCTGCACCCGACCTCTATGACAGGGATCAGCGGCAGCTAACCCCTCAGGTGCGGGACCTGAGGGCTTAACTGCCGCTGATCGCAGCTCCCTGTCATAGAGGTCGGGTGCAGGCTATGTGTTTCTGCCTCCTGTATTTGTATTTGATGAGTTACTTATCTTCATTGGTGGCGCAGTGGCCACAGCCGTCCTCTCCTCCCCCCCTCTCACTTGTCACTGGTGGCAGCGGCAGCACACTCCTTCTCCCCTGTGCTGCTGAGGGAACATGGCGTGCACTGACAGCAGCGTGCTCCATGTTCTCTGATACTAGGCTGCGCAGCCTAGTCTTGGTAAATGGCAAATCCCGGTATCGAATTGATATAATATATAATAATCTATATAATGCGGTTCTGTCATTTGCAGACTGCAGAATACATATGGTTTTGTGCATAAGGCTTTAGGCATCACACACACAACCGTATAGTTTTCCACATCCACTTTTTTTGCGGCAAGAAATGTGGACAGCACACAGTGTCTATCCCGCAAAAAATAGAACATGTCCTATTCTCTGTTTTGTGGACAAGAATAGGCTTTTTGACAATGGGGCCTGTGGAGATTGCGGGATGCATATGGCTGGTATCTGTATTTTGTGGATTTGCGGTTTGCAGACCTCAAAATACATGTGGTCGTGTGAATGAGGCCTTTATTTTGGGGTGGAATTTATCAAGCCCTGCACTCAAGTTTTCTGGCTTCAAAAAGTTGCTTATTCGAGCATTGTGACTAGTGTTGAGTGATTCAGATTAACAATATAGCCTACCGTATATATTACCGTAACATTTCTGGGCTCCGGAGGTCTTTGCGGTCTTGCTGTAAATATCACGAGACTTGCTTCGTCTCACGTTTATGACTTGACACTTCGGTTATGTGCATAAATTACAGTGTCAAAACCCGAAGCTGAACTCTGCTTCATTAATGAGGCACAAAGCCGAGTTCAGCTTCAGATTTTGACACTATAATTTATGCGCATAACCGGTGTCATGTCATGGAGTCTTGTGATATTTGCAGCAAGATTGCGGAGCCCGTACATTTTACAATGGTACGGAGGCTATATTGTGAATGAAGTTTTCAAGCTAATCGGGTTAGGCTACTTTCACACTAGCGTTTTTACTGGATCCGAAAGGGTTTAGCAAAAACGCTTCCGTTACTGATAATACGACCATCTGCATCCGTTATGAACAGATCCGGTTGTATTGTCTTTACCATTGCCAAGATGGATCCGTCATGTATGCCACTGAAAGTCAATTGAGGCAGAGAAAACGGATCCGTTCCCATTGACTTGCATTGGGGGTCATGCCGTCTTGCTCCGCATCACAGGCTGGAAAGCAAACTACAACATGTTGCGGTTTGCTCTTCGGTATGAGAACGGAATGCATTGTGGAGCAATCCGTTCAGTTTTGTCCCCATTGACAACGAATGAGGACAAAATGGAAGCGTTTTTTTCTGGTTTTGAGCCCCTATGACTGATCTCAATACCGGAAAGCTAAAATGCTAGTGTGAAAGTAGCCTCACGATACAGCAGTCCGAACCCCATTCGCTAAGCATTAATTGTGACTTTTTTTGTGTCGCTTGTGCAAGAATTGTGTGACTTTTTGAGCACTGCGCCGTCCAGCGCCACCTTCAGATTTGGAGTGAAAATTTGGTGTGAATCAGTTTAGTGGCACATTTATGAGGTGCAACTTTTTAAAAAGTTGAAACTCCACTCCAGGAATCCTTTAACTGAAATGGGCTCAACTACAATGGACTTGCGCCAAATTTATTACTTTGCGTCATTTTCATACTGTGCGCATATTAAGAGACAGGGGGCACACCAAATAATCCAAGGAGTGCAAAGGGTGGCGAACGAGCATATGACAAATAACCTGACCCAAGAGAGAGTCAAAAGAGCCACCCCACGAATGCACATCCAACAATGAATCAATATTAAAATGTATATAAAGTTTATTAGACACACAAACAGACACACATTAAAAATTGTATACAATGAAGACAAAGTGCGGTATGCAATAGAATATGTATAACCAACACACACAGGTCCACTGAGTTGCCACAAATAGGCATATGCGCTATAAACCAGCATATAAAGGAATTCAATAAATAACATAAAGCAAATGTCAGGTAAGACAACTGTAGATATACCAATCATGTTAACTAGTGAGGCAGCCATACCAACAGAGCTGTTCGGCACATACTGTGCGCATAGTAACTCCAGTCTAAAGGTTCACCTCAAATATACCTACATCATTTGTTTTTATTCCATGTAAAATTGCTGATAAATATTGCTTCATATTCTAAATCTGAAGCGAGGGAGGATAAAAGGCACATTCCACTTAAAGGGGTTTTCCAAGACTAAGGGCTCTTTCACACTTGCGTTCTTTTCTTCCGGCATAGAGTTCCGTCGTCGGGGCTCTATGCCGGAAGAATCCTGATCCGTTTTATCCTAATGCATTCTGAATGGAGAGAAATCCGTTCAGGATGCATCAGGATGTCTTCAGTTCCGGAACGGAAAGTTTTTTGGCCGGAGAAAATATTGCAGCATGCTGCGCTTTTTGCTCCGGTCAAAAATCCTGAACACTTGCCGCAAGGCCGGATCCGGAATTAATGCCCATTGAAAGGCATTGATCCAGATCCGGCCTTAAGCTAAACATCGTTTCGGCGCATTATCGGATCCGACGTTTAGCTTTTTCAGAGTGGTTACCATGGCTGCCAGGACGCTAAAGTCCTGGCAGCCATGTTAAAGGGTAGTGGGGAGCGGGGGAGCAGTATACTTACCGTCCGTGCGGCTCCCCGGGCGCTCCAGAGTGACGTCAGGGCGCCCCATGCGCATGGATGACGTGATCGCATGGGGTGCTCTGACGTCATTCTGGAGCGCCCCAGGAGCCGCACGGACTGTAAGTATACTGCTCCCCCGCTCCCCACTACTACTATGGCAGCCAGGACTTTAATAGCGTCCTGGCTGCCATAGTAACACTGAACGCATTTTGAAGACGGATCCGTCTTCAAATGCTTTCAGTTCACTTGCGTTTTTCCGGATCCGGCGGGCACCTCCGGCAAATGGAGTGCACGCCGGATCCGGACAACGCAAGTGTGAAGGAGATCTTAAAGGGAACCTGTCACCAGTTTTATGGTGTCCTAACTAAGGGCAACATAAATAAGTGACTGATTCTCTTAGCAAAATGCTGGGTCACTATCTTTAATTGACCAAGTCAATCTGCCAACATCTTGTATTGAAAAGCTCCAGCTGATAATAAGTCATGAATATTTATGAGCTCGTGACTCTCCCCGCCCACCTGCTGCTGAATATGAACCAGCAGCAGGTTATGGCTATGGCTATAGCTCTGAATTAAATAAACACTGGTCTCACTGACATCATGCTGGACTCAATTACATCACGCTGGACTCAAATCAGCTCATTAGCATGTGGCATCTTTGTGTGTATATTATGAGGTAACCATCTGTCACACCAGTAAGTGAATACATCTAAGGCACTTTTTTGTAGTTAATGATTGTATATAATTAGTAGGGGTGCACCGAAATGAAAATTCTGGTCCGAAACCGAAACTTCAGGATGCCCTTGACCTTTTTTTTTTAATGATTTTATTAATAATTCTTTTTCATGAATGAAATTCATCTGTGGGTGGCGCTGTTATGGAGAGGGGGATCTGTGGGTGGCGCTGTTATGGAGAGGGGGATCTGTGGGTGGCGCTGTTATGGAGAGGGGGATCTGTGGGTGGCGCTGTTATGGAGAGGGGGATCTGTGGGTGGCGCTATGGAGAGGGGGATCTGTGGGTGGCGCTGCTATGGAGAGGGGGATCTGTGGGTGGCGCTGTTATGGAGAGGGGGATCTGTGGGTGGCGCTGTTATGGAGAGGGGGATCTGTGGGTGGCGCTGTTATGGAGAGGGGGATCTGTGGGTGGCGCTGTTATGGAGAGGGGGATCTGTGGGTGGCGCTGTTATGGGGAGGGGGATCTGTGGGTGGCGCTGTTATGGAGAGGGGGATCTGTGGGTGGCGCTGTTATGGAGAGGGGGATCTGTGGGTGGCGCTGTTATGGAGAGGGGGATCTGTGGGTGGCGCTGTTATGGAGAGGGGGATCTGTGGGTGGCGCTGTTATGGAGAGGGGGATCTGTGGGTGGCGCTGTTATGGAGAGGGGGATCTGTGGGTGGCTCTGTTATGGAGAGGGGGATCTGTGGGTGGCGCTGTTATGGAGAGGGGGATCTGTGGGTGGCGCTGTTATGGAGAGGGGGATCTGTGGGTGGCGCTGTTATGGAGAGGGGGATCTGTGCACTGTTATGGAAAGGGGATATGTGCACTGTTATGGGCATAACAGTGCACAGATCCCTTTCCCCATAACAGTGCACAGATCCCTTTCCCCATAACAGTGCACAGATCCCTTTCCCCATAACAGTGCACAGATCCCTTTCCCCATAACAGTGCACAGATCCCTTTCCCCATAACAGTGCACAGATCCCCCCTCCCCATAACAGTGCACAGATCCCCCCTCCCCATAACAGTGCACAGATCCCCCCTCCCCATAGCAGTGCCATAGACCGATCCCCCTACCCATAACAGCCCCGGCCCTGCTGCTCACAGCATCACTCACTGCATCTTTATTTTACCTTACAATCGTGACGCTCCAGTAACAACTCTGCAGGCAGAGCGGAGGGCGGCGTAACGTCACTTACTCACGTGACGCACCTGCTCCGCCCACTTTATGAATGAAGGAGGCGGAGCAGGCGCGTCACGTGAGTAAGTGACGTTACGCCGCCCTCCGCTCTGCCTGCAGAGTTGTTAGTTACTGGAGCCTCACGATTGTAAGGTAAAATTAAGATGCAGTGACAAAGTAAACCGCCCGCCCGCAGATGGTGGGTGACAAATCCCACACCCCATATTTTCGGCCGATATGTAACAATATCGGCCGAAGTGGATTAGGTGCATTTTCGGCCGATATTTTCGGTTGCCGGAATTTCGGTGCACCCCTAATAATTAGTTAGATTATATTCGGATATCCACATGACAGGTTCCCTTTAAATACTGATGACCTATCCTCTGATCTGTTCGAGAAGGCAATGCCGCAGCCTTTTTTCAGCTTTTCCTAGGCCAGGTGACGACGCGTTCATCGTTCACGTGGCCTTGGCTCCGCTCAGTCACATTGAAGTGAATGGACCTGAGCTGCGATACCAAGCACAGCCACTATACAATGTATGGCGCTGTGCTTGATCTGCTGAGAGAAGACCACACCGCACACAGGAGCGCCAGTGACTTCTCAAAGCAAACAGCTGATCTGCGGGGGTCCCAGGTGTCGACCCCCCCAGAGGATCAGATACTGATGATCTATCCAGAGTATATGTTACCAACCCCTGTTAACTAACCCAACATGTCTGTAGTACACACACCCTTCATCCAGTGATGTTGGTCTGCAATCAACTTGTCCATATTATTAAAGTACCATTCATTCCATGGCACTGTACATATAAGGGGTGCACATACATAATACAGACTGGTACAGAAGGAGAGAGGGCTCTACCCGCAAGAGCTTACAATCTACAAGGATTATCTTTTCAAATCTGTATGAACATTTCCTATCCACATACAATGTGTATTAACTAGTTGGATCCTGTGCACCAGAGTAAGAGCATCTGCCAGTTTCCATGCCATGATCACTACCGTACATGCACAGAAGAGTAGTAATCATGTCATGAGGACCTTGTGTAATATCATTAAAGGGGCATTCCGGTTATGTGACGTTATCCAGCTATTTTTAGTTTTTTATGCTCAGGATTAGGGTACATTCACATGTCTGTTTTTGTCCGTGGCTGCGGACAAGAATAGGACATGCGCTATCTTTTTTTTTTTTTTGCGGGGCCGGGGAACGGAACTACAGATGTGGACAGCTCATGGAGCCTCCTTGGCGTCACCCGCGATGCTAGGGAGGCTCCAACCCCATCCCCGCCTGCCATTGGCTGTTCCCAACTTCCCACAGACATCGGATGTTTTCATTCATGTACAGAGAGAAGCCGCAGCGGGGACCAGGAGTGGGGTAAGTATATTATGCGTGAGGGGCCCTGCATATGTGGGGGGGGGGGGGGGGGGAAGGTTTCTTGAAATTGGATAACCCCTTTAAGGGAACCTGTCACATTGAACCAGGTGTCTGAGCTGCAGGCACCATGTTGTGGAGCAGGAGGAGCTGAGCAGATTGATATATAGTTTTAGGGATAATTTATACATTTAGATTCCTGCTAATTCTCAGCTTTGAAGTCCAGGAGGCGGTCCTACCAGTGATTGACAGCCTTCCCTCTATGACTGTGTATACAGAGATTGAAGTCCAGGAGGCGGTCCTACCAGTGATTGACAGCCTTCCCTCTATGACTGTGTATACAGAGATTGAAGTCCAGGAGGCGGTCCTATCAGTGACTGACAGCCTTCCCTCTATGACTTTTTATACAGAGATTGAAGTCCTGGAGGCGGTCCTACCAGTGACTGACAGCCTTCCCTCTATGACTGTGTATACAGAGATTGAAGTCCTGGAGGCGGTCCTATCCGTGACTGACAGCCTTCCCTCTATGACTGTGTATACAGAGATTGAAGTCCAGGAGGCGGTCCTATCAGTGACTGACAGCCTTCCCTCTATGACTGTGTATACAGAGATTGAAGTCCAGGAGGCGGTCCTATCAGTGACTGACAGCCTTCCCTCTATGACTGTGTATACAGAGATTGAAGTCCAGGAGGCGGTCCTACCAGTGACTGACAGCCTTCCCTCTATGACTGTGTATACAGAGATAGCTGTCAATCACTGAGAGCACCGCCTCCTTGTCTTCAAAGCTCAGAATTATCAGGAATTTATATGTATAAATTACTGCTTTTCCCATAGAACCATGTATCAATCCGCACAGCTCCTCCTGCTCCATAAGACGCTGCCTGTAGCTTACATTGCATTTTCATGGTGACAGGTTCGCACCAGCATCGTAAAGATGTCTGGGGTCCTCTCCTCTCGGACATTTATGGCGTATCCTATCGACATCCATCTTTTAAACTGCACAGTTAGGCCAAGTCACCTCTGCGTCGGAGGCTCCGCTAAGGGTCCCCATGGCAGATTCCATTAATGATGCTGGACTAAGTAGTGCCGCATGTTGCATGTCCGTAAAATGCCAGGTCACATGGCGGAAACCGGTGTGGGGTCTGTCAGGTGCGTTTGTGTCCGTTTATATAAGTGATCCGGCATTCCGTTATTTTCATTGTTCCTGTATCAGAGCAGAAGAACGGAAATAACCCTGATGTGAACGCGGCCCTAGGCTGTCCATGTAGGTTCACATGTAGCGGTGGTGTGTCACATGGCTAAACTGCATGCATTTTACCTCAAATTTCCACAGTTTAAAGATAAGACATGGTAAATTTTTGTCTCGCCTGCAAAAACTGCACCCCTCCAGCTATACAGCGCAAGCCTATAAGCTGAGCTGTGAAGGCCTCACGAGCAGCACAATTCTCCGACTTATTCCCACAGTCGCCCATTTACTGTAGTTGATAAGTGGGTCCTAATAGGCATTTACATCACACTTCCAGACATGCACTTCAGCGTACGCCCTATATAGCAGAGTCTCCTCAACTATTCCAGTCTGATGGAGGCCAGGAGGACATACTGTTAGTGGGGCCTATGGATGCGGTACATGTGTACCCTGGGAGCTTTCTGGTGCAATGTGCAGTACTGTAACTGAGGGTTCAGTGGTCAGGGATCTGCTGGTGGAGGTGGCCTTCACTAGGAAATTCTAACAGAACCTCTTTAACCCCTTCACTACTGGAGGTTTTTTTTTGTTTTTGCATTTTTATTTTTCTTCCCTATTTTCCTTGAGCCATAACTTTTTTTTATATTTCCGTTCATGTAGCTGTAGGAGGGCTTAATTTTTGCGGGACAAGTTGTACTTTCTAATGCCACCATTAACTATGGCATACAATGTAGTGGAAAGCAGTAATGTGTTTTGTTCCCACGGCGTTTCGTTTGCGGCAAAACTGACCCATGCCCTTCATTCTCTGGGTCAGTATGATTACAACAATACCCCATATGTATAGGTTTTTTATATTCTAACCCCCATAGCTTTTTATAGTTATATCTACTGAGCTGTATGGGGGCTTATTTTTTGCGGGACAATCTGTAGTTTTTATTGATACCATTTTGGAGTGTGTGACTTTTAAAAATGGCAAATTGGCCATTTTAACCCTTTTTTTTCCCCTTACGCCATTCACCGTATTGGAAAAATATTTTTATATCTTAATAGTGCGGGCGTTTTCGGTCGCGATGATATCCATGATGTTTATATTTTTTGGGATTTAGTTTTTTTACTATACGGAAAGGGGGGTGATTTTAAACTTTTTATGTATTTTTAATCATGTATTTTTTTTAAATGACCTATTACTGTCTATTGCTCATTTCTTATGTTGGCCTGCCATCTGGTGGCCAAAATAAGAATTGTAGTTTGAATACTCTGGGTCTCTTCAGCGAGACCCAGGGCATTCAAACCAGTTACCGGCATCCCCATTGGCCACAGAGGATGTCGGTAGGTGATCTCACTTGATCACGGCATCTAAAGGATTTAATTAACGTGATCGACATTATTGCCGGCCGCGGTAATTAGCGGCAGGTCTCTGCTGTTTGAAACAGCAGAGACCTGCCGGCCATGACTCCATGTTAACATGTACGGCGCTGGTAGTGAAAGGGTTAAAGGGGTTGCCCACTATTTCCTAGTTTCTACAAATGTGCTGGAAAGTAGACTATGACCACCCGCTGAAGAGTGCCGCCCCATTGTGTAGTACAGCCCTCCAGTTCCACACTGAAGCATGGGAGCCCAGTGCTACTTAGTAGAGGCCACTAATGGATGCGGCTGGTCATGTGCACCTCCTCCTATGGCTATGTTGGGACCGGAGCGCTGTGTAAACAGGGGCTCTCATCTACAGCAAACTAGCAAATGAACCATAGTGCCGATTCCAGCGCTCATTTAGGCCTGGGTCACATGTGACTCATTAGCTCTGGATTTGTTGTTGCAGATTTTCGTATGGCAAATCCGCAGAGTTTTTCAGGATTTCAGAATTCTCATCCACACGCTGCGTAAGGCTACTTTCACACTTGCGGCAGAGGATTCCGGCAGGCAGTTCCGTCGCAATACGGACGTAAACTGATGCCATTTGTCAGACGGATCCGTATGACAAATGCATTGAAACACCAGATCCGTCTCTCTCTGGTGTCATCCGGAAAAACGGATCCGGTATTATTTTTGCATTTTTAAAGGTCTGCGCATGCGCTGACGGGAAAGCCGGGCAAAACGGATCCGAACACTTAATGCCGGATCTGGCACTAATACACTTCAATGTAAATTAATGCCAGATCCGTCCTTCCGGCAAGTGTTCAGTATTTTTGGCCGGAGATGAAACTGCAGCATGCTGCGGTATTTTCTCCGGCCAAAAAACTTAAGAGGGACTGAACTGATGCATCCTGAACAGATTGCTCTCCATTCAGAATGCATTAGGATAAAACTGATCACTTCTTTTCTGGTATTGAGCTCCTGTGACGGAACTCGATAGCGGAAAAGAAAACCGCTAGTGTGAAAGTACCCTAAAGGCTACTTTCACATTA
Organism: Bufo bufo; assembly: GCF_905171765.1. Classification (NCBI taxonomy): domain Eukaryota; kingdom Metazoa; phylum Chordata; class Amphibia; order Anura; family Bufonidae; genus Bufo; species Bufo bufo. The sequence goes on from NC_053396.1 coordinate 91,559,977, forward strand.
GCGTTTTATGCGGAACCGTCATGGATCTGCAAAAAATGCTTCAGTTACAATAATACAACCGCATGCATCCCTCCTGAACGGATCCAAATGTATTATGTCTTCTATAGCCATGACGGATCCGTCTTGAACATGAACACCATTGAAAGTCAATGGAGGACGGATCCATTTTCCATTGTGCCATATTCTGTCAGAGAAAACGGATCCGTCCCCATTGACTTACATTGTGTGTCAGGACGGATCCGTCTTGCTCTGCACCACAACATGGACAGAAAAACGCTGCAAGTAGCGTTTTGGTGTCCGCCTCCAGAGCGGAATGGTGACGGAACGGAGGCAAACTGATGCATTCTGAGCGGATCCTTTCTATTCAGAATGCGTTAGGGCAAAACTGATCTGTTTTGGACCGCTTGTGATAGCCCTGAACGGATCGCACAAACGGAAACCAAAACGCCAGTGTGAAAGTAGCCTTAGAAAAGGCAGCAGAATAGCTGGAGTATTGCGGATTTGAAATTCACAGCATGTCCGTCTATACAGCAGATTTCTTTTATGGGTTTTCACCCTTTCTGCTGGCTTTTTGCACGGTATTGTTACAGGTTTGTTTTTTTTGCGGCGGAAACATATCAATCTGGAGGAGATTTTTCCTCTGGATTTGTGACCACAGCCTTAGGCTACATGCACACGACCGTATGTGTTTTGTGGTCTGCAAATTGTGGGTCCGCAAAAAAAATTGATGACATCCGTATGCCATCCGTTTTATTTTTTAGTGGATCCATTGTAACAATGCCTATTCTTGTCCGCAAAACAGACAAGAATAGGACATGTTCTATTTTTTTTTATTTTTTTGCGGGGCTACGGAATAGACATACTAACGTGGACAGCACACTGTGGGTTGTCCGCATTTTTTGTGGACCCCGTTGAAATGTATGGGTACGCATCCTATCCGTAAGAAAAAATGGAATGGACACGGAAACAAAATACGTTCGTGTGCATGAGGCCTTAGAGAAGAAAATGTCTAATCCCGTCAAAGTTCTAGATTTGTATTAATATAATTGTCCTCTTTTTGTTACTTTATGGCAAGTTGATTTTAAGCGCCGTCTGTTGTGCTAGTACGTGGGATCTTTCACTGCGGCTCTCGGGCGAGATGGGTTTTTTAGGGCCACTGTTTACACAACAATCTGTAGTTCTTCAAAGCTGGTTAGTAAAATGTCCGTTTTTATTGTCAAATCCGGAGATTTGCAGTAAGCTGATTATGGTCTTGTCTTTAGCCATGAGGCTGGAAGGTCAGGCGGTGTATGAGGTGAGTGCTCGCCAAAGCTCACTGTCCTAATAGAGATTGCGATCATCAGATTACCGTACTGTCACGTGTAGGGTCTCGAACGGATGTATTACATAATGTGGAGGTCCCTGACCCGAGGCAAGGACTCCACCAGACCTGTGAAGGTGTCCTGTGGTATCTGGCACTAAGATGTTACCAGCTGATCTTTGTCACGTTGAACGTGGTGTCGGGGTGACCTGCCTGCGCAGCAGATATATGTATTTGAGAAAAGATTAGTATAACGTGTAATTAACTCCTGGGTTTAGGAGTCCTGCTCGACGACTGACAGGACAGCCGCTCATTGGGTGCGATCGCCCTCCTTATAAAGAAGCTTCTCCCTCCCAAGGATATATCAATCTGCGCAGCTCCTCCTGGTTATTACGTGAGGCTTAGGATTTTTATAGTCCTGTAAGTTGTGAGATGACGCCTCCATGGATTGGACTTCTTTTTCCAGGACATCTCACAGATATTGAGCTCTTAATAATTTGGTCTCCAAATCTTTGAACTTTTTGGGAAGATTTATCAAAACTGGTGCAAAGGAAACTGGCTTCTTGGACCCTGGCGAGCAATCCGATTCAGATTCCACCTTTTTCCAAAGGAGCTCTGAAAAATGTAGAAAAGTTAGATTCTGATTGGTTGCCTTGAGCAACTGCGCCAGTTTTGATAAATCTCCCCCTTTTATGTTCGTCAAGCCATTCCTGAGCAGCATGTCCGGCGCGTTATCCTGCCTCTTTAGGTGGGAATTAGGGAATATCGTTGCCACATTGTCTTTGCAGTGTTTAGGTAGGTGCTATATGTCAATGGAACATCCTCATTAATGCCGAATATTGCCCCCAACATCACACTCCCCCACTGGATTTGTTCCCCTAGTACATTTTGGTGCCATTTCTGTCCCTAGTAAGTGACACACACGTTGCTGGCCATCCACACAACGTATTCATCAGACCACATCATTTCATTGCTCCATGGTCCAATTCTGATCCTACACAGTACCATATGCAGCAAGCTGCCATCATCTATGTGTTCTGACGACTTTCTATCATTTACTATTGATGACCTATCCCCAGGCAGGGTTACCCAGTAGGGGGCATGCTGGGCGTCTTTCCAACAGATTTACGTTAGTTAAAGACAAAGCGTGGAGTGGTGCAGGCATAGATTTTGTCTGTCTGTAGGCTCGTTCACGTGTACATTTTTCATGGACATGTGCCACATATCCATTTGTCTTGGGGCTCATTCACACAACCGTATTTTTAGTTGGCATCCGATTAGCATTTTTTGCGGCTAGGATGCGGACCGTTTCATTTCAGTGGGTCTGCAAAAAATGCAGGCAGCACGCTGTGTGCTCTCCGCATCTGTGTGTCCGTTATGTAGCTCCGCAAAAAAAATACACGTCCCATTGTTTGTTTTGTGGACAAGGATAGGCATTGTTGCAATGGATGCGCCAAAAAAACGGTTGCAACACAGATGTCACACGGACTGCAAAATAAATACGGTTGTGTAAACGAGACCTTAATGTGTCTGTTCTCACACATCGGTAGTTTTTACTGATCAGGGACATGCAGTGATGTGGACCGAACACACCCATTGAAATCTATGTGTCCGTGAAAAACCACCGACACAAAACGGATGGCATCACACTGACCACAGTTAGGAGATGGTCTGGAAAATAATTTTCAGCAGAACAGTGTCCATGAAATAATGGACAAAAAGGCAAAAATGGACACTCAGACCAAATGCGGACCCTTCACGGTTGAAACGCCGTGCAATCCGTTTGTCACTGAAGTCCCATTCACTTCTGTGGAACCAGAGCTGCATGAAAAAAAAAAAGCAGAATATAGAACACGCTGTGATGATTTTATGATTATTATTATTATTTTCTTCCTCTTCAACGTTCCTAAAAGTTATTTACTATACTATATACAGTGGGATGCGAAAGTTTGGGCAACCTTGTTAATCGTCATGATTTTCCTGTATAAATCGTTGGTTGTTACGATAAAAAATGTCAGTTAAATATATCATATAGGAGACACACACAGTGATATTTGAGAAGTGAAATGAAGTTTATTGGATTTATGAGAGTCTGGATTCTGGTTGAAGGTATTTTGGACCATTCCTCTTTACAAAACATCTTTAGTTCATTCAGGTTTGATGGCTTCCGAGCATGGACAGCTCTCTTTAAGTCACACCACAGATTTTCAATTATATTCAGGTCTGGGGACTGAGATGGCCATTCCAGAACGTTGTACTTGTTCCTCTGCATAAATGCCTTAGTGGATTTTGAGCAGTGTTTAGGGTCGTTGTCTTGTTGAAAGATCCAGCCCCGGCGCAGCTTCAGCTTTGTCACTGATTCCTGGACATTGGTCTCCAGAATCTGCTGATACTGAGTGGAATCCATGCGTCCCTCAACTTTGACAAGAGTCCCAGTCCCTGCAGTGGCCACACAGCCCCACAGCATGATGGAACCACCACCATATTTTACTGTAGGTAGCAGGTGTTTTTCTTGGAATGCTGTGTTCTTTTTCCTCCATGCATAACGCCCCTTGTTATGGCCAAATAACTCAATTTTAGTTTCATTAGTCCACAGCACCTTATTCCAAAATGAAGCTGGCTTGTCCAAATGTGCTTTAGCCCACCTCAAGCGGCACTTTCTGTGCTGTGGGCGGAGAAAAGGCTTCCTCTGCATCCCTCTCGCATACAGCATCTCCTTGTGTAAAGTGCGCCGAATGGTTGAACGATGCACAGTGACTTCATCTGCAGCAAGATGATGCTGGTCTGTGGGTTGACTCTGACTGTTCTCACCATTCGTCGCTTCTGTCTATCTGAGATTTTTCTTGGTCTGCCACTTCGAGCCTTAACTTGAACTGAGCCTGTGGTCTTCCATTTCCTCACTATGTTCCTAACTGTGGAAACAGACAGCTGAAATCTCTGAGACAGCTTTCTGTATCCTTCCCATAAACCTTTGTCTTCAGGTCATTTGAGAGTTGTTTTGAGACCCCCATGTTGCTACTCTTCAGAGAAAATTAAAAGAGGAGGGAAACTTACAATTGACCCCCTTAAATACTCTTTCTCATAATTGGATTCACCTGTGTATGTAGGTCAGGGGTCACTGAGCTTACCAAGCCAATTTGAGTTCCAATAATTAGTTCTAAAGGCTTTGGAATCAATAAAATGACAACAGTGCCCAAATTTATGCACCTGCCTAATTTTGTTTAAACAATTATAGCACACTTTCTGTAAATCCAATAAACTTCATTTCACTTCTCAGATATCACTGTGTGTGTCTCCTATATGATATATTTAACTGACATTTTTTATCCTAACAACCAACGATTTATACAGGACAATCATGACGATTAACAAGGTTGCCCAAACTTTCGCATCCCACTGTATACCCCAAGATGGTTCCTAAAAAATAACCCACAACTAAGCCTGCAAAATAAAAAACTTGTGCCTTCTGGAACACAAAGGGGGAAATTGTTACTGGTCCCTAGGGGGTTAAAAGATGCAATGGTGTCCCCTGAGTTGTGCGCCAACAAGATTTAATTCAGACACATATTAAAAATCTACAACAAAAAAGTGACCTTTTCAGGAGAGTTTTTCAAGTTTTAATGTGACTGTTAGGAGGTTTAAAAGGGTTATTGAGACGTTCAGACGGCCGTATGTTTTGTTCTGCACCCATTCTGCATTTTTGCGGAACAGGTGCGGACCCATTCATTTCAATGGGGCCACAAAAGATGTCCACATCCGTTGTCCCATTCCGGGCCACACAAAAAAATATAGAGCATGTTCTATTCTTATCCGCAATTGTGGACAAGAATAAGCATTTTCTATGAGGGTAACGGCCATGCGCTGTCTGCAAATTGCAGAACGCACACGGACCGGTATCCGTGTTTTGAGGATCCGCAGTTTGCTGACTGCAAAATACATACAGTCGTCTTAATGAGCCTTTATATTGATCATCTAACCTCCTGGATCAGCTGTTAGGGTCCAATTACACATCCACAATTGTTATGTGATCTGCAAAACACAGACACCGGCCATGTGTGTTCCGACACTATGATAAAAATGCCTATTCTTGTCCATGGCTGCGGACAAGAATAGGACATGCTCTATCTTTTTTGCTGGACCGCGGAACGGAACTACGTATGTGTACAGCACATGGTGTGCTGTCCGCATCTTTTGCGGGCCCCATTGAAATGAATGGGTCCGCACCAGTTCCGTAAAACTGCGGAATGGATGTGGACGTGTGAATGGACCCTTATTAGAAGGGGCCAGGTGCTCTATGAGCACTCTGTCCTCTTCCTAGGCCATATGATGTCACCAGAGATGAGCGAATTTCATGTTTTGAAATTCGCTCACGCTTCGTTTGGTGGTAAAAGCAGAATTGCATTATGGATTCCGTTACCATGGACCATAACGCAATTCTATGACGGAATGCATAAAGAAATGCCTTTAGAGGCATTCCGTCATAATAGAAGTCTATGGCCTGCATAACGGATCCGTCCCGCTTCCGTTATGCAGGGGAAGTCCTCTCTGGAAACGGGACAGATCCGTTATGCAGGCCATAGACTTCTATTATGACGGAATGCCTCTAAAGACATTCCTTTATGCATTCAGTCATAGAATTGCATTATGGTCCGTGGTAACGGAATCCATAACGCAATTCTGCTTTTACCACCAAACGAAGTGTGAACAAATTTCTAAATATGAAATCCGCTCATCTTTAGATGTCACATGGCCTAGGCACAGCTCAGCCCCATTGAAGTAAACGGGGTTGAGCTGCAATACCAAGCACTGCCACTATACAGTGTACGGTGCTGTGCCTGGAAAGCTGCCGGGAGCCAGAGCTTCTATGAACGCAGTGACTCCCTGTAACAGCTGATCGGAAGGGGTGCCAGGACTCTGACCCCTGCCGATGTGATAATGATGACCCATCCTGAGCATAGGTCATCGTTATATTTACCTGGATAACCCCTTTAAACTAACACTGTTCCATGTCTCACCCGCTCCTTTAAAATTGTTATTCTTCTGCCTTTCTCCTGCAGTTGGGAAGACCTCCCTTATCACTCGGTTCATGTACGACAGCTTTGACAACACGTACCAGGTGAGAAGTACTAACGTTAATACTCCCTTATTGTTCCGAGATTAAAGTAGTTGGAGGATTAGTCAAAGCAGCGGCTCTTGTGAAGGTCTCTAATCACCTGTCATGCCCATGTCGTCTGGCAGTAATCACCCGTTCAATGTGTTATTGTTTCGGTGCCAGCTACGGGCTGCACTCCACGTGTACACATCCTGATAAGAAAAGCGCACAGTCCAAGTCTTACAGGTAGATTCAGCTATTATAGCAGCATTGTGTAACCTGCTCCCGCATCCCCCATCTTTTACTTGTTAGAAGTTATCCCCTATCCACAGAATAAGGGGATAACTTACCACTGGGACCCCCACCAATCTGCCCCCTGAAATGAATGGAACGGCCACACGCATGCCTGACCGACTGCTCCATTCAATTCAGGGGAGGTGCAGGGGGTATAGGGCCCTCGTTAGAACAAGATGGCGTCTGGTCGGTGCATACCTAATCAGAGCGCTGGATTCAATTATAGGATTCTCTCGGGCGCTGGATTCAATTATAGGCTTGGGAGGGTGCCGGCGCATGTGCAGATGGTCTGATTGAGGCCGATGCCCATAAGTATCTATCGGGCATGCGCGGCAACTGACAGGATCGGGGAATGTAAGAGCCGCCCAGCGCAGTGAATAATAATGAGCTGGGCGGCGCTAGGAAGCGACAGTTGAGGCGCAGCTGGGCACGAAGGTAGGAGAAAAAACTTGGGCATAAAGAAATGTGAAAAAACGCCCCTTGGGCATAAAGAAATGTGATTGACAGATCAATATAAAGTTGTTTTTACATGGTTTACAATGCGGACAGGGGGTACTCTTATATCATTGGAATACACTTTAATAGATCTATGACTGCATAGGAATAACTAAATATGTTTATAGGGCCTGTCAGTGTCCCTTTAAAGGGTAACTGTCATGTTTTCATGAAAAAAATTATCTATTTTAGCATATGTTACTGCTGCAGCATCATTATGCATAAAGCAATCTTTAGTTTCTTCACATACCACTGTTTTCCTTGAGTTTTTCCCTTAGTTACAGCTGTTTAAACATTTACAATATGAGGGCCTTCTCAAGATGACTCCTCTGCCAGTTCTCTGAGGCCAAAACTGCTTTCCCTCACTTCCCATACACACTTGCTGTAGCCAGCAGCTCCCTGCCAGCCAATCAGATTAGATTACTGAGAGACATGCCTCCTCACTCTAAAGCCTAATTCAGGCATGCAGTGTGAGGACAGCCCCTCCTTCTTCTGTTTACATTAAGTTGGGAGACAGACAAGCCATGGGAGCAGTGGAAAGGGACAGAGGATATTAATGAAAGCTGGTATTATAAGGTAATTACAGATCTTTGACAATCATTGACAGACTCAGGTATACATGCCTAGCTCTAATAAACTAGCAAATAAAATAAAAATATGACAGTTACCCTTTAATCTAAAGTTATTCCCCTACCATTGTACCCTGTGGCGAATCGGTATTCATTTTCAGTTTCTGTAGGTTACGTCCTGCATTGGAGCCTTCCAATGTAAGACGTAGGAACCGTCATTGTTAAGAATAAGGGGTATGGTTAGTGTCACATGGTCTGCTGAGGTCAGGACACATCTCACTGCCCTAAGGCATGATGGGAAAGCAGACATGACAAACCAGTAAGTAGGATTGAAGCACCCACGGGGATAAGAGAAAACTGCAGATGAGGTGAGTGAAAGGTAGTTTTTGGCATGACCCCTTTTTTATGTAACTTGTGTGCTTTATGCACATTTAAGGCATAGGACAAAGCACAATAACTGGTAAGGCTATTTTCACACTTGCGGCAGGATGGATCTGGCAGGCTGTTCACCCTGTGGGATTCCGTCCTGCCGCTATTTCGCCGGACCGCCGCTCCGTCCCCATTGACTATAATGGGGGCGGAGCTCCGCCATAGCACGGCGAAAGGCCGCCAGACTAAAAGTACTGCATGTCCGACGGCCTCTCACCGCGAACTGCCGTGCTGTGCCGGAGCTCCGCCCCCGTCCCCATTATAGTCAATGGGGATGGAGCGGCGGCACGGCGAAATGGCGGCAGGACGGATCCGACAGGGTGAACAGCCTGTCGGATCTGTCCTGCGGCTAGTGTGAAAGTAGCCTAACCTGTGCAGCTATGAGATTCTTTCATGACGTGTATTCTACTTCTTTACAGGCTACAATTGGCATTGACTTTCTTTCTAAGACTATGTACTTAGAGGACCGCACGGTAAGTGATGTATTCCTGTCTGTATCACTACTGGATGTGTGTGTTTTCCATTTTTATTTTTACATTTTTTTTTTAAATCTCTATAAATATACAGTATGTTACAATTCTAATGGATACAACATATCAGAATATATTGAGTCCTAGATTTATGTATTACTAGGTGTAGAACATCTAACGTATCTATGCTAAATATCTGCATTCCTTCCCATCATACAAATGTGGAGATTCAGAAGAATTTCTGGCTTCCCAGATGTCATAAAGGCATGTTAGGTTGGGGTCCCACCTGTTGGGATGACTTCTCCAGATTGCTGATTCTATGTGGCTGTTGTTTGCTCTGCTGTCATTGGAGGGTGATGTCTGTAGACGTTACTGCGCAGTACATTGAAGTCACTCATAGTACAGCAGATTGCAAGGTGTTGTCTGGTCATTGGATTATCTGAAAGGGGGCAGGAGCCAAAGATAAAATTCAGTTTGTGGCCCTCAGTGCATGACTTGTGTGGCCAGTCCTCTGGAATCTGAGTAAAAAATAAAACGAATCCCAGCAGGGCCCTTGAGTTTAGCAGTTCAGGTACCCATATAGCGATATCTGATAGACAGGGGGCTGGAATATGTTGGGACAGACGTCTATTTGTCAGTAATTTTTTAAGATTTTATTACAGCTTGGGGAGAGGGCGTTCTTTAGCTATGATAAGGAGAGAACGCTGGCTGCTATATGATCCACAGTCGTTTTTCTTCATTTTTGAAGTTTAGCTTCTTGGCTTATTTCTGTAGCTTCACAAACACAATAGTGTAAATTGTGGATTAATGCTTCCCAGTAAATCTCAGCCTTGCCGTCAAGTCAGTTGTCTACTGTTGGCTAATGTTCCCTCCTTACAATATGTGTTCCTTCTCTTTCTCCTTCTACCTGGTACCAGCAGGTGCGGCTGCAGCTCTGGGACACCGCCGGACAGGAACGTTTCCGCAGTTTGATCCCCAGCTATATACGTGACTCCACAATTGCTGTTGTTGTGTATGATATTACAAGTGAGTGACATCAGTATAAAAATCCTAATGGCATTTGTTACAGTGCCAAAAATAGGGTCGTACTGTAAAAAGTATCTATGCCTATGAGAAGGGGCAGCACACACCAGCCCAGCAGACATCAAAAGGGTTACTTAATCCTGGCCACTTACCGGTCGATGGGGCCCAGCTTGCCTGGAGCATACACTGAATGTGGTTTATGTAGGAGCAGTCCCGTTCAATACCTTGTTCCAAATCATTCATTTGAGGTGATTTGGAAGGTTTTATTATGCAGATCTTCATCTACAGTGGGTGGTTAAGACCATTAGCACCAAATACCTGGACCTTTCATCCCTTCATACCTTTTGTGAAAACTTCTGCAAAGGAATAAGTGAAGCTATAGCAGTCAGATGGCTCCTTTTGAAGAGGCCCTTGCAGAATTAAAGGGAGTCTGTCACCTACATAACATGTTTTAAACTGATGATATAGCTCTGTGGGAGGCAGATCCATAACACTGATGGTACCCATGTTTAGTTTTTCAGAGCCTCCAAAGTACCTAAAATAAAGTTTTAAAAATATGCAAATTACCTATCGCAAGTGCCGAGGGGCGGAGAGTGTGCTGCAAGTGCCCAGTGCTCCCCGCCTAACTTACTCCTGACTCCTCCCCTCTGTATCGTCCGGCCATATTTCCGGTATTGAGATCCGGCAGATGATCTCAATATCGGAAAAAAACGTTTCCGTTTTGTCCCCATGCATTCTGAATGGAAAGAGATCTGTTCAGGATGCATCAGGATGTCTTCCGTTCCGTCATCTTTCCGTTTTGTGACCGGACACAAAACCGCTGCAAAGAGCGGTTTTGTGTCCGGTCATAAAAATGGAGCCTAAAAAAACGGACCCGTCGCCTATTGACTTTCAATGTATTTAGTGACCCGGATCCGTTTTTTTTTTGTTTTGTTTTTTTAATTTTGATTTCACACAACCGCATCCTAACAGAACGGATGCATCCTGATGTGCCTCTGCCGGATCTAAATACCAGAATTAATAATGCAAGTTAGAAAGTAGCCTTAGTCCACACCTTCCTAACTTATGAACCCCTCGTCCCTTGGCCACCCACTGTTCCACTCTTATGGTACTGGGATGCAGTACATTCTCTGGCTCCCCTGCCCCCAGATCATTCTGGTACCCACATGGTCCTACTTCTGGTTCTTGCAGATATGCTTGTTGTCATGCTTTTTATGAACCCACACCCTTCTGCAGACAGGACAGATGCGTACTGTAACATTTATTAAGACTCACGTTTTAGACCCCCGTCTTAATAAGGCCCTGATCTGGTGGTGCATCGCTGAAGTTGCGCAGAGGCCTCTACGTAACTTCGGCAGATCCACCGCCGCTTCTAGATTTAAGACAGCTTCCTAATATTTAGACCAGTTTCTATGCCTAAAACAGATGTAGAAAATGGTAAATGAGATGGGGCTCCTGGCCCGTCCCCTGCCATGCCCACTTTTTTAGACCTGGTGTGAGCAGCGAAAAGTCGCAGGACCTTTGCGCCATGATCTGAGCCAGAAATACGCCTAATATAGGCGTATTTCTGCTTAATAAATGACCCTCATTTTTCTATACTTCAGTCTACTTAATGAAACTAAAATGAAATGAGCCATTCCTTTTCAAGAAATGCGAGCGTTTTAAGTAGTGTTCATATGTGCGTCGGAGGTTACAGTGCCAACTGGTGATTATGGGGCGATGATGGGGAGAATATTCACACACATCAGATTTTTTGCAGGACTTTCTCTGACTCTCCCATGTATTTGATTTGATTCACCTTTAAACAGTTCCATTGGGGCTGGTTTAAAGGCATTTTCTTGTACTTTTTTCCATTGGGGGACACAGACCATGGGTATAGCTTAGAGGTATTAGTAGGAGGGACACTATGCAAATACAAAAGAGCTCCTCCTCCTCGGGCTATACCCCCCGACTCCACCAGGAGAAGCCCAGTCTTTGCTTAGTGTCTGGTGAAGGAGGATGACACTCCCTTTTGACTACTCCTTTTTGTTATTTTCTTCTAGATGGGGACGCAGGTCGGCATGGCGCCTTCCTGGTCCCCCATGGAGTGCCCGCCGCTGTCTTTGGGACGCTGCCTGGCTGCCTCCATTATCCCCCAAGAAGGCAAGTGGATCCGGGCTCGACCTGTTAGCTCCGGCATCCCACCAGCACCTGGGTCACCTGCTGCTGCCCTCCATCCAGAGCACTGTACTCAAGGAGTCAGATGTCTGAAGAGGTGAGCCCTGCTGGTATGGAATAGAGGGAGAAGACTGCAGGAGCAGATAAGTATGGCTTCCCCTCTCCCTCCCTATGGGATCTGTGGCGGCTGGTTGATCAACTTTCTGTTGGGGGAATGGATGGGCTGCCTGAGTGCGGAGAGATGGATGTGTTCTCCAGGGCATTGGAGGCACTATACCAGATCTGGACAGTTTAGAGAAGGCCCTTACTCTGCGGGCCCCTCTCTCTGTTACCATCGTCTGTACCTGTTAGCTCCCGACCAGTTAGGGCCCTCCGTTTATTCTAGGCCACCGGCACTGCTAGTAGCTCCGGCCCTGTTTTGGGGGCGGAGCCTTCCCTCAGCAGCTCCCAACCAGCGGCGGCCCCTCCATTTATTCTAAGGGCCGCCGTCGCTGCTGTCATCCACCCGAGGACATCTTTATTTACCCCCACCAGACGTTCCCGGCACCAGATGCCATTTTTTTCATAGGACCGCGTGCGCTCTTTTTTCGCGCCTCTATGACGCGTCGGGGGGGGCGGAGCCTCGCGCTTCGCTCTGTGTTTTTTCTCTGCTTCCTGAGAAGCTTCTGAGCTGCTCTCTGCCCCTCCGGTGGATGTCGCTGCTATGCATAAATGGTAGGAACTGTTAGCTTTTTTCTTCTTGCTAATCTTGTTGTTGTGGCCATCATGCCTAAGCCGGGGCCCCCACTTAAATCTGCAAGTCCTTCAATCGGCCAAGACCTCTTCTCAGACCCAGTGGGGTCCTGTATGAGGTGTCTTATGCGCCTTCTGTCTCTGGTATTTGTGCCGCCCGCCCTGCTCCTGCCCTACCCCACCCCATGTGGACAGGATCATCCTTCTCCTCCTTCTCTCGCCAGCCCACCACCCCCCCCCCCCCCCCCCCCCATCCTTGCGGATCCTGCGGTTCCCGCTTGGGCATCTGCCATGTCCAGCGCGGCCGCTGATTTGGTCTTAGTCGCCAAGGCAGCCATGTCCTTTAATCCTGTGGCGCCAACCACTCCATATCCTCTCCGTAGTCAGGCGTCCACTGTGGGAACCACTAAGAGGCACCTCGGATGACTCCGTCTCCCCCCCCCCCCCCCTCGCCTAGAGGCGCGTTCGGACAACTCTCCCCCCTAGGGAGCGCAAGTTTGAAGGGGGATTATCTGGCTCGGACGGCCATGTCCTTTTCGGAATATAGGGCATTTTCCATTCTTGTGGCGCCAATCACCTCTCAGTGGTTCTCCACAGTGGACGCCCGACTACTAAGAGGTAGCGTGAGCGGCAGCATCCATCCTCGGATGTCTGTCTCCCCCCCTCGCCTAGTGGCGCATTCGGATGACTCTTCTCCCCCCCTTCCCCCTAGGGAGCGCAGGTCTGAAGGGGAATTGTCCGGCTCGGACCAGGTTATGGAGCGGGACCCCTCGACTAAGCTCTCCACCATGGTGGCTGACTTAGTGGCGACTGTCCGAGACACCTTTAATCTCCAAGGGGATTCTCCTCCTTCCACTAGTCGGGAGTTCCCCACTTTTTCTGTCCAGGACGCCGGAGGCTACTGCGTTTCCGGTCCATGAGGCATTTTCTGCGGTCATATCCAGGGCCTGGGGCTGTCCTACCAAAGTTCTCGCCCACCAAGCGCATGAATACGTTTATCCTTTCCCTGCTGACGGCGAAGAGAGGTGTCTTCTCCCCCTAGGGTGGATCCCCCGGTGGCCAGACTAGCCAATTATACGGCCCTCCCTGTCTTAGACAGCTCCTCTTGCAGGACGCTGTAGACTGGCGCATGGACTCTCTTTCCAAGTCCTTTTTTCACTGGCAGGCGCGTACCTGCTACCTGCCTTTGACTCAGCAGGGGTGGCCAGAGTCCTCTCGGTGTGGTTACAGCGCCACCACCAAGAACTGGCGGAACAAGATGCGTCTACGGACACACTGGATTTGGTTTTCCAGATGTCTCAGGCTTCAAAGCTTCTTTGCGAAGCTTCTAGGGACATTGCTTCCCTCTTTGCCCGCATGTTAGCCATCTCGGTCATTCAGCGCGGAGAGGTCTGGTTAAAAGTGTGGGACACCGACGCCTCCTCCAAACGTTCCCTCGCTAATCTCCCCTTTGGGAGTTCCAGACCTTCTGGGGCTCAGCTAGGTGAGTTTGTCTCTGCCGCCACTGGGGGCAAGGGCACTCATTTTCCCCAACCAAGGTCCAAGCGCACTTTTAGGACCAGGTCATCCAGTTCCGGTACTAGTCCTTTCGTCGCTTCTCGTCTGGTAGGACGTCGCCTGCTTCCTGGCACTAGAGGGCTCAGTCAGCCCGCCCTGCTGCTCCTAAGCAGTCCTCCGGATGAATGGGACTTCTTGATGGCAGTTTATTCCCTTCTGGACCGGGGGGTTATTATCCCAGTTCCCCCTGAGGAACAGGGCACAGGTTCTGGTCTAACCTGTTTGTGGTCCCAAAGAGGAAAGGGTCGGTGCGTCGATCCTGGATCTAAAACTGTTCAACACAGAACACCTACCTGCATGCCCCGATCGCAGAATCTCACCAATGATTCCTGCGCTTCGCCAGGGGTGGTCGACTCTATTAGTTGTCGCCCTTTCTTTCGGGTTAGCAACCGCCCTCCAGGTCTTTATTAGATCCTAGAGTCGCTCATGCGCTTCTTCATACCAGGGGCTTTCCTTGCTGCCCTACCTGGACGTCATTCTGTTCCAGTCTCCAAGTCGTTCCAGTTCCGGAACGCAGTGTCACATCTGCTGCGCTCCCCGTGTCTCTCCATCCGGAAGTACATGCGGGTCCTGGGTCTTATGGTAGCCTCCTTCGAGGCCGTTCCATATGCACAGTTTTCACACTCGTTTGCTGCAACAGGAGATACTTTCCCTCTGGGACAAGACCTCTCTGGGTCTGGACGATCGCATCCTCCTGTCTCTGCGGGTTCGGACAGCTCTCTCTTGGTGGCTGTTTCCGTTGAACCTGAAGTCGGGAAGGTCCTTCCTCCCGTTCTCCTGGACGGTCTTCTCCACCGATGCCAGCCTTCTGAGTTGGGGCGGCGTTCTCCATGGCCTCTTCCCGACAGAAAGGACCTACTGTCTCAGAGCCCGCTCTTTCTCCGGAATTTACGGTCTCTTCATTTAACGGCGTGACTGTTGAAACCGCCATCCTGGAGAAGAAGGGGTTCTCGGATTCAGTTATTAGAACCATGATTAGTGCGAGGAAGCCGGCTTCCTCCCGGATTTACTATCGTACCTGGAAGGCCTTCCTGGCTTTTTGTGAGAACTCAGGGTTTCCTCCCCTTCGCTTTTCCATCCCGATGGTGCTGTCACTTTTTCAGCCCGGGCTTGAGATGGTACTGTCGCTGAGTTCCCTGAAGGGTCAGGTTTCAGCGCTGGCCGTCTTTTTCCAGAGGTCCCTTGCTCTTATGGGTCCTGTGCAGACTTTTCTTCAGGGGGGGACACATTCGGTTTCTCCGTATGTTCCCCTTTTGCCTCCTTGGGATCT
This sequence comes from Bufo bufo, assembly GCF_905171765.1. NCBI lineage: Eukaryota > Metazoa > Chordata > Amphibia > Anura > Bufonidae > Bufo > Bufo bufo. The sequence goes on from NC_053396.1 coordinate 91,575,365, forward strand.
CAAGTTGGTCCTGCACGCTCCGCAGACGGCCCCCTTCGAACCTCTAAGAGAGGTCTCCTGATTTTTCTCACCTGGAAAGTGGTCTTCCTTGTGGCCATATCTTCCATCAACGGGTGTCGGAGCTGGCTGCTCCTTCCTGCCAGGAGCCTTTTCTGTTTTTTTCATCAGGATAAGGTTGTGCTCCGTCCGGTTCCCTCTTTTTTGCCCTAGGTGGTCTCTCCTTTCCACCTTAATGAGGATTTTGTCCTACCCTCCTTTTACCCTTCTCCGGCAAACCCCAAGGAACGCGCTGTGCATTCCCTGGATGTCGTCCGGGCCTTGAAGGTGTATCTCACGGCTACCGCTTCCGTCCGCTGTTCGTATTCCCTCTTTGTGTTTCCCGAGGGACCTCGTAGGGGTCTGGCGGCCTCCGAGGTCTCTGTAACACAATGGATCCGTTGGGATATTCCTGCGGCTGATTGCGCTCGTGGTAGGGTTCCCACAGCTCGGATACCGCTCACTCCACTAGGGCAGTGGGGGCTTCCTGGGCAAGGCGCAATCGTGCCTGTGCATCTCAGCTGTGTAAGGCGGCCACCTGGTCGTCCTTACATACCTTTACGAAGTTTTATCAGCAAAATTCCCTGGCTTCGGCTGATGCTGTCTTTGGCCGCAGGGTTTTACAGGCGGTGGTTCCTGTTTGTCCGTTGGACGTTCCTCCTGGCGGTGCTGATATTGTTCCAACCCCATGGACTGCTTTAGGACGTCCCATGGTCTGTGTCCCCCAATGGAAAAAAGTATGAGAAAAGGAGATTTTTTTGTGAAACTCACCTGTAAAATCTTTTTCTCGACTTTTCCATTGGGGGACACAGCTCCCACCCATTCTGCCTGTTGAAGGAGGGGTTTTCAGTTCGGTTTATGTTGTGGTTGGACCTCATTGGCTTTGGTCTGATGGCTTCCATTACTTTTTCTTGTCTCCTTCTCCTACTGCTTTTGCAACGCCTGAGCTTCTCCTGGTGGAGTCGGGGGGTATAGCCCGAGGAGGAGGAGTTCTTTTGTATTTGCATAGTGTCCCTCCTACTAATACCTCTAAGCTATACCCATGGTCTGTGTCCCCCAATGGAAAAGACGAGAAAAAGATTTTACAGGTGATTTTCACAAAAAAATCTCCTTTTATTGCGTATGTGTGGATCCTGTCCAATTTGTGAAATGAAAAGGAACTACTAACACTTTTTTTCCCCATCAGATCTGAACTCATTCCAGCAAACTTCCAAATGGATAGATGATGTTCGAACAGAGAGAGGAAGTGATGTTATAATCATGCTTGTGGGGAATAAGACGGATCTGGCAGATAAGAGGTAACATGCTGGGCCAGCCTATTGACATGGAGGAAGTGCAGTCACTGTTTTATTACATCCTGGGGCCAGACTTGCTGCTTTTCTGTTTTTAATATTTTTTCCACTGTTTTCATCACTTTGCTAAAATATAATTTTTTTTTCTCTTGCTGTAACAGTAAACAGGCTTTCCAGCTTGAACAATCCATTGCATAAATGCCTGCAGTCCTCCACAGTAAATCCTGCCATACACAACCGCTGTTTCTCCAGACTCCCTCCTGACACCCCCATAAACATACACGTTTGGTTCAGCTAAACTAGTATGTATATTCAATGGGGAGAGAGACCCTACCAGACACTTCTGGAAAGATCAGGCGCATATATTCACTTTACCTGATCTTTCTCTTCCCAGACATCATCTGTCGAGGGAGAGTAGGGAGCTCTCTATACACATTAGGGTGGATCCGCATTGACGTTAGGGAATTTTGTTATAACAGACTTATAGACTTATAACAGAATATAGCAGAGTTTTAAGACAGAAGGGAAGCCTTTAGTTTTGCCTTCTGTTTTGCTCCATCCTAATACATGTCTATGGGGACACATAACGGTCCTGTTGACCCCATATACATGTATTCAGACGGAGCAAAACGGAATGCCTCTTAAAGGCGTCTGTTTTGCATTCCGTCCTAGAATTCCGTTATATTTCTGTTATAATGAAGCCTATAACGGAATTCCCTGACGCCACTGCGAACCCGTCCTTGGGCTGTCGGCTGAACGCACTCTTCTTCAGCAGAGTCGGACAATTAATACACTAATGTGTATGGGGGATAACTATTAGATAGTTGGGGTCCTACCGCTGGGAACCCCACGATCACAAAAACTGGGGTCCTGTACCCCTTCAACCGCCCCTGAAATAAATAGATCAGTCAGTTGCACATCCATGCAGCTATGGGAGTTCTGGATATAGGCGAGTGCTCTCCTCCATTATCTCCAGAGCTCACATACAAATAATTGGCGAGGCCATGCACATGTGCGACTGGCCGCTCCATTCATTTCAGGGGGGCTGCAGGGGGTACGGGGGCCCCTGTTCTCATCATCAGTGAGGATCCCAGCAGTAGGAACCCCACTGTTCCTAATAGTTATCCTGTTGATAGGGAATAACTTCAACCAACCGAATACTCTTTGATGCTATCTGCGGTAATGGAGGGAGTGCTTTGCTTACCTGAAGGATTCCCTTCACTAATAGGGCATATAAAGGGGTCCTCTTACACAATTCTGCATGAATGGCCCTTCTTGTTTTACTGATTGCTTGGGTGCACCACAGGAATAGCTTGTGTGTCCAGGGGGTAGGTCATGTACACCAGTGACTAGGAGCACATTTAAAGTGGTTGTCCTCTTATTTTACAATCTTCCCAAAACCACTAAATGTGTTTAAAATAATACAATAAAATCTGACGGTTCAGCCGTCGTCCTAGTAATGCCGCTCCGGTCCTCCCGTCTGGTCTGTCTTAGTGGTATAGAAGTCGGACGATCCCTTTAATACAGATAATGTGTGTAAGCAGCCGAGGTTCTCCGTCTACTCTCTGAACTGCTGTATGTGTAAGAACGGGACACTGTGCTCTTATTTCTCAGGTTTAATATAGTAATTTATCATATTAACTTTCTAGTTTTATGGTTGCCATTTATGACTTAAAGCATATCTATTGTCACACACATCACTTGCTGTAGCTGTGTATTCAGTATATATAGGGTGTAGTGCAGATAGAAATCTCCTTCCCTTCTGCCCACACATCCCCTAGTGCTGCACAAAGCCCTTCTAGTCCATCAGGAGTTTCCCCACTTCTGCTGCTGCTGCTCCTCCACAGAAAGAAGCTGCAGCTGCATCCCCCTCCTCCCCCACTCTCCTTGTGGATTTATTATGTTTATGGCTTGAAAAGTCTGACATATTGTTCTTCCGTTTTATTATTCTTCTCCACCCCCCTTTTTTCTATAGGCTACTCCTCCCACAGTTTTAGGTGTACAGTTACCAAACTTTGCACGCTTGTTCGGCACATACCCGAATTGGTTGCTTGTGCTTTTTTAACCGATCCTACCCTCCGGGCCCCTGAAGACCCCACTTTTTGCCATAGACTCTCATTGGAAAATTGTAAACTTTTGCCACTCGTACAGCTTTGAAGTTAAACTCTCCAAACTTGGGTCACTTAGTCATGGGGTCAACCTGAAAATTTCTGTCACATTTTAGGAACTCTAAAAAGTAGGCAGAGCCACAAACAACCAATCAGATTTTCCCCTATTGACTTCAATGAGAAAATGTAAAAAGCTGTCGTTCTCACAGTATTTAAAGGGGTTGTCCAAGTTAAATTTATTGATGACCTATCCTAATATCAGATCGTCCTCAAACTTGGCCCAGTTGGTCACTGGAGGACTGGGATTAAAATTCTGAAAAGTGGGCTGGGCCAAAAACAACCAATCAGATTTCTTTGATTTAAATGAGAAAAATAAAAAATGCTGCCATTCTCATATTATTGATGTCATGGACCTCAAATATCACAAATGTGATCATTGGGTGTTTCCACTTCAAGATTAGAAAAGTAGGCGGAGCCACCAACAACCAAATTTCACTCATTGATTTTCAATAAAAAATAAATAAAACTGCTGCCATTTTTACACGTTAAATGCCATAATTCCCAAACCTTAAAGTGTTAGTCAATGGGTGATTGCGGTTCACAATTAGAGGGGGGGGGGGGGGGGGAATGGGCGGGGCAACAACAGCCAATCAGCTTTCAGCCTTTGAGCTTAATGAAAAAAAGATAAACTGCTGCTATTATCACAGTTTAAATGCCAAGTGTCCCAAACTTGGCACAATTACTCACTGGGTGACTGTGGTCAAAATGTATCAAAAGTGGGTGGAGCCTAAAACAGCCAATCAGATTTCACCTATTGACTTCAATGTAAAACTTTCAAATACTGCCATTCTCCGTTTTAAAGCCAGAGGCCCCAAACTTGGCACAGACCGTGACTGGGGTTAAAATTCGGAAAACTGGGCGGAGCTTAAAACAGCCAATCAAATATTACCTATTGCTATTCAGTGGGAATATTTAAATTGCTGCCATTCTTCCACTGTTAATGGCAGGGTCTTCAAACCATTCGGTCACTGGGTGACTGGAATTCAAATTTAAAGTGGGCGGAGGCAAAAACAGACAATCTGATTTTTTTGATTTAAATAGGAAAAACAAAAAATGTTGCCATTCTCACACTATTGATGTCAAGGACATGAAATATTACAAATGTGGTCATTGGGTGTTTCCATTTCAAGGTTAGAAAAAGTGGGTGGAGCCACCAACAACCAATCAAATTTCTCTAATTGGTTTTCGAGAGCTACTCCTCCCACCGTTTTAGTTCAAGCCAACATCCTGTGGTTTCTTCACAAACGACACCATCTATTTACTGCATTTATTTATTTATTTATTTGGGGGGGGGGTTTTCAGAATATTTACATAAGGGTGGCAGTCAGGTAAGGGGAACTACAGACAGTTGGGAGGTGAGGAAGGATGCATGTAACGTATAGTACACATCTTATGCATCCACACATGCTTCATAGCAGTAGGTACACTTTACCTTCATGTTTTCATGAGTTTTGTTTTTTCATTTTGTATGCATTTTCATATTTCCCATCAGCCTTTTAGTAGAAATATTTTACATCAGGAACACGGTTGTTTTGTGGTTTTACTTATGCGCTGCCCATTTTTTTGCTTTCATTTGCTCACTTCCTTCCTTTGCATATTACTTTTATTGTGTCCTATTTCTCCATACTTTATTTTGATTTGCTCTGATTTTTATTTCCGTTCATCTGGTTTTGTTCCATTGCTGTAGACAGGCTTCTGTTCAGAGGGCGAGAGGCATCTCGGGGACTGAATGTCTTGTATATTCAAACAAGTACTAAAGCAAGATGTTTTGGCACACAGCAGGTACGTGTCTTGCTGCTGGAGGCTAAGAGTAGCACTCCTCACTCTCCTCTGCCATTAATATACCTTGTAGTGGGGTGCATCGACCCGGCAAACAACTGGTGATCTTGCAAGCTTATCCTATGTGTTAATCTGACCAGCTAGGTTTAATGCAACCATCTATATTTTTTAGCAAAGCTGTGAATGTGTTCTAAAACGTGACTAACAAATGACTCGAGTAAATGAATCTTTTCCTGTGTCCCTTCCTTTCTAGCCATGTGTACATGTAATAAGTATTCCTTTAAAGGGGTTATGTAAAATTATCCCCTATCTACAATATGGGGGATAACTAGCAGTAGGACCTCCACCGATCTAATAGTTATCCCCTGTCGTGTGGATAGGGGATAACGTTACATGACCAAAATACCCTTTTAATTTACTTTGCAATACTTTTGTGTCTGTTATATTACTAATAGACAAATCACCACAGAGGAGGGAGAGCAGAGAGCCAAGGAGCTCAGCGTCATGTTCATTGAAACTAGTGCCAAGACGGGCTACAATGTCAAGCAGGTAAGAGCCGCCTCCTCATCAATGGGTATTGCTGTTTTCCACATTCTGGGTATTGATCATGAATAGGAGCGTTTTACTGGGATCTGTTTCTGTACATCCAGAATATGAACTGTTCAGCACTAGTACAAAACATTTGTCTGAATGAGGTCTTAAAGGGAACCTGTCACCAGCAACCTCCCTATCTAACCACTTGCATAGCCACAAAGCTGTAGTCTACCTGATTAAAATTCTTTTGTTGATCTGAGGCTCTGTTCCTGAGTTGTGATATGCAATTTAGGTATTTGGTGCAATGAGCGTGTCACCATTGCTCTTGTTGCACCCAAGCTCAACTGGTCTCTGTGGCCAGCAACTTTTTATTGGCCAGACCCCAATTACTATACATAATTTTACTCTTAAATGGGCTGTCCTATAGAAGTAATGTTTTACTAAGTGCCAGCAAGCTAAGGATTTATACTTGCCTGCTCCCTGCTACTCCAGTCCTCCACACTGCCTCCGGTTTCTCCATGTCCCGGTCCCTGCACTGTTTACATCCGGCGTGCAGAAAGAGCGTGCTCATGTGAAGTTAACCTTGCATGTAAACCAACAAATTAGGGAAGTTATACCCATGAATTCATTAAATCTGTTATAATTCAACAATCCACATTAAAGTTGTTTGGGGGGGGGGGGGGGCACCATACAGAACATGGTAAAAACGGGGGTCATTTATTTAGACCGGCGTTTTATTCTCCCGTCTTAATAATAACTCCTATAGCTGGCAGTGGATCCCCCGAAGTTATGTGGAGGCGCCAGCCTCTATGTAACTTCGGCATATCCATCGCTGATTCTAAATGTAAGATAGCTTCTTTGCTGTCTTACATTTAGACCATTTTCTACACCCTAGAAAGGCCTAGAAAATGATGAATGAGACAGGCCTGCCGGCCGTCCCCTTCCCCGACCAGGCTCTCTTAGACCTGGTGTGAGTGAGGAAGAACTTGCAGGTTCTGCTGCAACATGGTGTACGACAGAATCTGCACCACTTTTGTGACGCATATCTGTTTGTAAATGATCCCCTAAATACCAAGTAGAGCCACAACAGAAAACAACCAAAATATTTATAAAAACAGCAAAATATGTTCTTGAAGATGTGAAATATGCTGTTATTTACATTTCTAAATGTATTTACAGAGGTTTTTGGAAACCTATTTCTTCATGACAAACCATTGCATTATTAAACTTAAGGTACCCATACAAAAGTTGATCAAAACGAACGCTCATCGGTTCAAAATTAACTATGAGCGATCGTTTTAGCCGACAGATGACGGACCATTATCATCTGAAAAGTCAGTCATGTTTAATATTTGGACGAAAGATCTTTCTTTAAAAAAACGTTCCTAGAAAGATCTTTCGCCCATCACCTGGCTGCATTAAACATGTAGTGCCTTTGAAAAATTATTCATACCCCCTGAACATTTCCACATTACACCCACAAACTTAAATGTATTTTATTGGGCTTTTATGTGATAGACCAACACAAAGTATCAAGTATGTGTGAAGTGAAAAGAAAATGATACATGGTTTTCAAAATTTTTTATAAATATAAATCAGGAAAGTGTGGTGTGCGTTTGTATTCAGCCCCCCTGAGTCAATACTTTGTAGGACCACCATCTTTGCACATCTAGAGGCTGAATTTTTTGCCCATTCTTCTTTGCAAAATAGCTCAAGCTCGGTCAGATTGGATGAGAGTTTCATTCTCAATTGGATTTAGATCTGGACTTTAGGCCATTCTAACACATGAATATGCTTCTAAACCAGGGATGCCTGATCTATGGCCCTCAAGCTGTTGCAACACTACAACTCCCAGTATGCCTGGACAGCCAACAGCTGTTAGGGCATGGTGGGAGTTGTAGTTTTGCAACAGCTAGAGGGCCACAGGTTGAGCATCCCTGATCGAAACCATTTGATTGTAGTTCCTGCTGTATGTTTAGGGTCGTTGTCCTGCTGGAAGGTGAACCTCCACCCCAGTCTCAAGTCTTTTGCAGCCTCTACCAGGTTTTCCTCCAGGATTGCCCTGTATTTAGTTCCATCCATCTTCTCATTAACTCTGACCAGCTTCCCTGTCCCTGCTGAAGAAAAGCAGCTCCACTGCATGATTCTGGGCTGTCAGTTTAGGTGGACGGCCATGTCTTGGTAGGATTGCAGCTGGGTCATACTCCTTCTATTTTTGAGTGATTAGATTGAACAGTGGCCTATGAGATGTTCAGAGCTTGAGATTTTTATTTTATTTTGTATTGCCTAACCCTGCTTTACACTTCTCCTTAACTTTATCCCTGACCTGTTAGTGTTCCTTGGTTTTCATGATGCAGTTTTTATCACTAATGTTTTGTAGTTATACTGAGAATAAATTACACACAGGGGGATTCTATTTACTAATTAGGTGACTTCTGAAGGCAATTAGTTACACCGGAACTTATTTAGGAGTATCAGAGTACAGGGGGATGAACACAAATGCCTGTCACACTTCAGATTTTTATTTATTTGAAATTTTGAAAACTATATATCATTTTCTTTTCTTTGTGTGTAAAGTGAAAAAATGTGGAAAAGTTCAAGGGGTACTGTATAGGCAGTTTGAACAACTGTAATGGCCAATATGGACTAAAATATGTATGGCCATGTCTGTGAAATGGACGTTCACCAGATATTTGTTTGTTCAACAGTCAATCAACTTCTATCTAACGTGTATGGCCACCTTTATGATACAAACAGAGAATATGTCCAAATATTCTAGGACTTGATTGTTAGAACCAGAACAATGATAACTGCAGTATTGCTGATAAAGTTGTGTAGGTGGAACACATACCGTTTGTTTTTACGCTTCCAGCTCTTTCGTCGTGTAGCTGCTGCTTTGCCAGGCATGGACAGCACACCAGAGAAGAGTAAAGAAGACAGTATCCTTTTGAGGTTTATTAATATGTTGTATGTATCTGCTAATAAGGTGTTGTTCAATCGCCCCCCCCCCCCCCCCCCCCCCCCCCCCCCAACACGCACACACGCGACTGTTCTTGCAGAGGGAAGCATACTTGCCTGCTCCTGGGTTCTGGCTATTTTGCTCCTCTGCTGTGCCGCTCTGGTGCCCAAGTTTCAGCATCCTGTTTGACTTGGGTCAGATAGCTGCTGCAGCCAATGACTGGCACAATGGTGATGTGTCCCCCATGTTTCACGTCACCGGGTGACATAATGCAAGAGTGGCACATCACTGCTGCAGTGGCCACATTACCCAAATCAAACTGAATGTTGACACGTGGGAACCAGAGCACAGTGGCTGAGGAGTTGGCAAGTATACCTGCTTCCATAGGTCTGGCCAACTAGGAGAGGTGGGTCTCCCCAAAAGATGCCCTGACCCTTCAAAGGTGGACAACCCCTTTAAAGTAAACCTGTATGGTAATGTATGCTGCTTTATGATTGACAGACACTGAGCTCTATGATATACATACAGGTTTTTATGATTTGGAGACGGAATTAAGTAAAAAACATTAAAGCTTTGTAATGATTTTAAGGGGGTTATCCCATGAAAAGTATTTATCAACTGTCCACAAAAGAGGTGATATATACTCACCTAAAGAATTATTAGGAACACCGTACTAATACTGTGTTGGACCCCCTTTTGCCTTCAGAACTGCCTTAATTCTACGTGGCATTGATTCAACAAGGTGCTGATAGCATTCTTTAGAAATGTTGGCCCATATTGATAGGATAGCATCTTGCAGTTGATGGAGATTTGAGGGATGCACATCCAGGGCACGAAGCTCCCGTTCCACCACATCCCAAAGATGCTCTATTGGGTTGAGATCTGGTGACTGTGGGGGCCATTTTAGTACAGTGAACTCATTGTCATGTTCAAGAAACCAATTTGAAATGATTCGAGCTTTGTGACATGGTGCATTATCCTGCTGGAAGTAGCCATCAGAGGATGGATACATGTTCTCATTCTGTTTACGCCAAATTCGGACTCTACCATTTGAATGTCTCAACAGAAATCGAGACTCATCAGACCAGGCAACATTTTTCCAGTCTTCAACAGTCCAATTTTGGTGAGCTCGTGCAAATTGTAGCCTCTTTTTCCTATATGTAGTGGAGATGAGTGGTACCCGGTGGGGTCTTCTGCTGTTGTAGCCCATCCGCCTCAAGGTTGTGCGTGTTGTGGCTTCACAAATGCTTTGCTGCATACCTCGGTTGTAACGAGTGGTTATTTCAGTCAACGTTGCTCTTCTATCAGCTTGAATCAGTCGGCCCATTCTCCTCTGACCTCTAGCATCCACAAGGCATTTTCGCCCACAGGACTGCCGCATACTGGATGTTTTTCCCTTTTCACACCATTCTTGGTAAACCCTAGAAATGGTTGTGCGTGAAAATCCCAGTAACTGAGCAGATTGTGAAATACTCAGACCGGCCCGTCTGGCACCAACAACCATGCCACGCTCAATTGCTTAAATCACCTTTCTTTCCCATTCTGACATTCAGTTTGGAGTTCAGGAGATTGTCTTGACCAGGACCACACCCCTAAATGCATTGAAGCAACTGCCATGTGATTGGTTGACTAAATAATTGCATTAATTAGAAATAGAACAGGTGTTCCTAATAATTCTTTAGGTGAGTGTATATTGGATCACTGGAGGCCTGGCCAATCCTAAAAGTGGAGGGTTCTAGAGTCCCCTCCCTGAATAGAGCGTTGGCACTGTTTACATCAGTCCTGTAGAAGTAAATGGAGAAGTGAACCGACATACTCAATACCGCCCTATTTAGAAAGTTGACTCTGGTAACTTGCATTCATGGTATCTTGTGGATAGGTGATAAATATTTTTTTGTGGGATAACTCCTTTAAATACACTGGCAATTTACCTTCTGCATAGTTGTAGCCCTCTGTTCTTGATAGGCCTTCCATGTCCATAGGAATCCCATACCACCTAGGTCTAGTGGTGATGGTGTCCAGCAGGTCATCAATCGTGGGCCGATGCTATTCCTGATCTGAGGCTTAAGGGCTCATGCACACAAAAGTATTTTCTTTCCGTGTCCGTTCCGTGTTTTTTTTTTTGTGGATCGTATGTGGAACCATTCATTTCAATGGGTCGGAAAAAAATAAACAGATGTTACTCCGTGTGCATTCTGTTTCCGTATTTCAGGTCCGCCAAAAAAGCATGTCCTATTATTGTCCGCATTACCGACGAGGATAGGACTGTTCTATTAGGGGCAAGCTGTTCTGTTCAGCAAAATACAGAATGCACACGGATTGAGTGAGGAATCCCATACTTGTGCCAGTACTATAGTTATTGGATATAATGTAGTAGGCAGGCATAGACATGATTTTATTTCAGTACTGCAAACCTTAGTTTATATATTGAATGTCATGAGGGCTTGTTCACATCTGCATTAAAAGTTGCATTCGGGCCTCAGACGCAGATTCCATAAAAATAGAGTGGACAAAGTCCTAAATATATGACTGTAGTCAATGGAGTCTGTTCGCCTGAGTTATGTGCTGATTCCAGCAATGCCATTGTTTTCGTTGTTCTGTCCCTATAGCTGAGCAGAACAATGGAAAAATAAAGTGACAACGTGATCTCACTACTAGTAAGTGGTTAATTATTAGTTAGAACTTCTCATTTTTTATCTTATCTGGTAGTCCTTTTTTCCCTCTGTTTACTCAAACGTCTTTGCAAATCATTTTTCCAACCTCTAACCGAGTAGTATTCCTTAACCTGTGCCTCCAGTGATTGACATCAAGTTGGAGAAGCCTCCTGAGCAGCCAGTGACTGAGAGCGGTTGTTCCTGCTAACACCTCCCGATATCACAGTGTGCACCGGAGGAGAGTCCGCTGTTGTCTAAATGCATTAAAAGAAAAAGCAAAGCGTCTATTTATCTCTTAGATTCCCAGTGTGTGGATGCAGTGTGTGTTTCATCATCTTTAAAGGGGAGTGTTGGGTACATGGGGAAAAAGCCACACCCGCCTCATCTCACTCAAACTGCATGGTATTGTGTAAGCCTGCAGAATGAGAGTCTTATGTATAGTTTTTATTTCTTGCACTTTGGGCGCTAAGTTGGTGCCTACTTAACTCTCTCAATGTGATAAACCTAAATGGAACTTTGTGCTGACATGTTCTTGTTTGTTGCGGTGACTAAACCAGGATGCAGACGTTATACAAGAAGTGGGGTGCACATATGTAAACCTGGCTTTAAAGGAGAAAGGGGGCTACCTGTGCGCAAAGACCTACACAGCCGTCGTATCTTCACACTTGTGTGCAGTTGTCTTTCTTATACCGCTCTACATTTCTCACAAATGCTAGACTTTTTGTATACTTTTGTATATTGTTTTAGTTGACTGCTGTACATGAATGATTTCTTGTTTGCACTTTGACCAGTGTCATTTTACCCTGATAGCGGTCTATTGTTCGTTATCTTGCATCTATTTGCTTATACTCTACACTCTACACACCCAATAACAGAGACATCTAATGCCCAAAGGTCAGTAACCCTTTATAGACTGGAGACAGTTTATTGGGAAAAAAAATTCTGACTTTTCAACCTACATAAACATCTTCTTTCAGGTGCTCCATATTTTTATCTTTTTGAGAGGGGGGGTTTGTTTAATTTTTTTAATGGGGTGCATGCATAGGAAACTGTTCTAAGGTGCCTCAGTTTCCCGTTGCAAGTGATCAGATTCACGTTTTTTTCTTCAGTGCATATGTGAACATATGATTGTTTGCTATGGGCATCCCTTGTGCATGTGTCCTACCCTAACTTGTCTCTAAATTTGATATATCTCAAGATGTATGTTGCAAGGGGTTAAATAAATATGAAAAAGCATGTTTGCCAATAGGCCACCATGTTAAAAAATGCATCCTCCACGTTAGTGGTTCAGGAAAAAAATTCACATTATCTGGAGAATGAACAGAACATTTAGCTGCAGATCTGCCAGTTCCCACACTCCTGTGATCCAAGATGGCTGCGCCTCTGATGCACACTGTGTGTTTGGTTGTCCAAGACACTTCCTGCTCTTGGATTGGCCTACACTGCTCACATGACCTGAGGGCAACAGGAGGTATCTAACAAATGCACAGTGTACACCAGGTAGCCTGCTAGCTGCGGATCTGCATCTGAAAAGATAGAAAGGAGAGCACCAGGTAAACGGTTTGTTCTTTAACCTTCTGCATATCATGTTCTACGGTCGTTTCCCCCACACCCAATCTCTTGCACTCTGGGCTATGGCTCCTCTCTGTTTCTCACCTCCTGTGCACTGCCTGTGCTGCATCCTGGTCATGTCGCCTTGCCGTTTTTTGTGTACAGGGTTTCCCCAGCAGTCTGGGTTAGCGCCTTCGATCTGTCAGTTGTATTGTTATTGCAGATATCTGAATTGTACAAAATAAATAAAAGCTTAAAAAAATAAAAAACAGATAAATGATATAGTGAAAACGTTCTCTCCACTTGAATAATCTTTGGATGTCTTCTATTGCGTATCTGCCCCATATTACTTCTCATAGCTGTAATTAGGTGTGACTATTACTGAGTACTATATGAACACAGCTGTCACTAAATAAAATCTACACCTATTACACCGTTTTCCTTGTGCTTTCTTCATCAGACGCAGTTAGAACGCCAAAACGGGTGGACGGCTTTTTATCTCCTTGCATACAGTGTAATGCACTGTTCTGTTGCACAACTGATAGCAGCGGTGCCAGATGGACCCTACTGACTTTGTTTTCAGTGGAAAAATAGCACTGCGACAAAGTGTAAAATGTCATGTTAAGTTAAAGGGGTATTCCAGCACATAATGCTGTTCCATGGTTTGCAAAATGTTATACTCACCTTGCCAATCTGCTGCCTCTGAATTCTGACAGTGCCTGTGCCTCCGCTGTGCTCCACTTCCTGCTCCCGTTCTACGGCTGAAGATGCTGGTCAGTGGTGAAGGTGAGTCATTGCTGCATTCACTGATTGTCTGAGCAGCCTTCCGCTCAAGACGCACAATTTTTACCTCCAAAAGTAAGGGGAAAGTGGCAATGCAGGAGTCACGGGGAGAGGTGATGGAAGTGATGCGCAGTACTCGCCCTCCCTGGTCTTCTTCCAGGCCCCGCTCTGCATTGTGTCCTGATGGCGTACAGCGTCAGGACGTAGTGCATGTAGGCACAAACTATAACTGGATACTGTGCTACATCATGTCGCAGTACAGCGCAGGCTGGGCGGCAGCACCCTCCCGGAGCAAGTGAGGTAAGGTGCGTTTCCCCCAATGTCTGATGGGAGTCCGACCTGAGGCTGATGAGGTCTGTTCTGGGACTGATGGGGTCCGATTTGCGGCTGATGTGGGTTTGATATGAAGCTGATGAAAAATGGGGATCTGATTTAAACTATTTTTATTAATTTTTTTTCTTCCTCCAAATTCTAGGTGCATCTTATAGTCCGAAAAATATGATATGTTAAAAATATTGTATCCCGAAGCCATTGTATCTTGAGGGATCACTGTAATTATTTTATGAATGAAAAAGGGAGAAAACATTTGTGTATGTAGTCTGCTATACTATTAAATTGCTATAACTTTTTGTGATTTTTATTTTTTAATTTCATTAACTTTTTATTTAATTTTTTTAGGGGAAAAAAGCGAATTAACCCCTTTAACTCAGTCAGTTCAGAAAGGGGTTAATTACAGACAGCATTACTTTTATTTCACACAGTATCATTGAGACACTTGTTTGGAGACCACTTTTCCAGAATCTTCACTGTCTAATGATCAGCAGATACCCAGATCCTAATGTAACACGCCGTATATATGGGGAGTTACAGTTAACAGGCTACTGCCCTTACGCATAAAGTCGTGTAGCGGTATGCAAGTGGTTAAATATCTAGGGGTGGCGATAACATGCTCACCAATTAATCTATATAGCTATAATATTTCCCACTATAATGCTTCCCTTCAGGACACACTGAAGACTTGGAAACATTTTCCTTATCTTTTATGGGCAGAGCGAATATCCTGAAAATGGTGGAGCAGGATGAGTCCCCGGCTGTCAGTGACAGAGGGAGAGCCGAGGAGAAGGCAGAAGAGGTTCATCAGTGCTTCTGCCATCTCCTCAGATAGGTGAGCGGCGCGCTGTGCAGTTTGGACCTGGCTTGGGGCAGAGGAGTTTGAGTCAGTAGACCCTGATCAGCTCTGCCTTTTATAAAGCCCCCACAGGAGGCTGGTTTCCACTGTAACTGGGGCTTCTTTGGATGCCCCAGTTACAGTGGAAATAGTACAAATAAAAGTATCTCATTGTCTCCCAAAGGTCTTTCAGTAATTTCTTGGGAACAAATTATGTGGAATTTTTTTTTTTTTTTTAAATAAACAAAAAATATAATAAAATACAAATAAAAAAAAAAGTGGCAAAATAATAGTAAATTATAAAATAAAAATAACATACCATAAAAAGGAAAAAATGCATTGTCCCCCAACAGTCGTTTTTATGACCCCTTGGAGGACATATTATGTGGCACAAATATATTGAAATCAAATCATTGGTGGCATAAACATTAATCTCACAACAAGACCACAATGGTGCAAAAACGTCTCAATCTCAACTCGACTCCAATTCTGATTCAGAGTAAAAAACGCACCAAAAACCAAATAAGCTTCTTTATGTTTCATTCTCAAAAATACTGCACATTATAGTGCATACATAAATGACTCATGGTCAAAAGAACATATAATCACAAAGTCCATACTGATCGATAAAGTCCTTTAAAGTAAAAAAGATACTGCATGTTATAGTGCATACATAAATTACTATTTATAACAAAACATAAAGAAGAAGCTTATAAAAAAAAAAAAAATTCTAAACTTTTTTTTTTTAAGTAATAAAATACAAATAAAAAGAAAAAATTTAAATGTGCAAAATAATAGTGTTCATTGTCCCCCAAAAGTATTTTTATGACCTCTTGGGGGACATATTATGTGGCAAAAATATATTTAAAAAATAATTATAAATATAATATAAAAAAATAATACAATAAAATAAAAAGGAAAAGTGCAAAATAAAAAAATGGTCAGTGTCCCCCAAAGGTCTTTTTATGACCTCTTGGGGGACATTAGCAGAAATATATTTAAAATAAAATAAAAATAAAAAAGATATTAAATAATAAAATACATAAGAAAAAACACCCACACCAGCCAAAACCGTCACCACCCCATTCATGTGAAACTATACCTATATCACAAAACGGCCGAGACAAAATAGGGAACTAATTATTTATTTTAGTGTTAGTTTGCATATTTAAAGAATAAGGCGCTATAGTTTGAAAAAAAAATACTTTTTAAAAATGTTTTTTGTACAGCTTCCCTCAAATAAAACTACAAAAAAATAGATTTATAAAGTCCTTTGTGTCATGTAAAAAATTACTGCAAAAAATTATTTTGGTAGTCCAACAAATAAGAAAGTTACAACCGTATGAACCGCTGTGTGCGCTAAATCACAAAAGTGTCTGGTCATTAAGGCCTTTTCAGACCGGTCATTAAACTGTTAACCAATGAATGCTTTCCCCGCTAGTAAGGTAAAGGGCTTTCTGGTTATTGCATGGCGCCTATAACTGGATTGGCAGGAGGTGGTAATAACCAGTGAGTGCCATCCTCTGCAGTAAAGGAAAGCGATGATTTATGAATAGGAGGCAGAATGGAAGGAAATGTCGCCACTTTTCCGGTAAAAATGATTTTTAACAAGTTGCTGCAGCATGGCCTCTGAAACAAAAGATGCATACTTAGCTGCTTCCTGACGCTCTGGTCCTCCGCACTGCCATCTTCCAGTTTCTGCGCTGTTTATACCTGTCAGTGCATGGTCACATACACCGCTCCAGTCAATGACTGTTTTCAGTGGTAACATGCTGCTTGTGGCCACATCACTGCTGAAGCCAGTCATTGGCTGGAGAGGTTCATGCACTGCCAGGTGTAAAGATCGCGGGGAAGATGGGGTCAGTGCGGAGGACCACAGCAGCGGGGAGCAGGTAAGTAGAACTCTGCCGTTTCAGGAGCTATGCTGCAGCACGATATTCGGGATAATTACTGGGAACAAGTGTTCATAGTAATGCTCATATCTTATATCTGTCCGGTATAATCGTGCAGCTGATAAACAACCAATCACTTGTTTGTCGGCTGTTTTGCATATTTTATCAGGATTAAAGATGTTCAGTTATCGTCCGCTCATCTCTCTGTAATCGGGGATGGGCTACCAATAATCAATAGAACTGAATGAAGGTGGTATGACACTGGTAGTGATCATTCCTCCCATTCATTTTGCATTGGCCGATGCAAATGAGCGCCGATCAACATTTTTTTATTTTATTTGTGGCCCCTTGAAATAGAGCGATGTGACAATGCGGCAGGGCTGGTGCAAGGATTTTTGCCACTCTAGGCAAAAGCTAATTTTGCTGCCCCCCCCTCCCCCCCTTGAGGCCATCCTTTGACCCACCCCTTTTTTGTCTGCCACCTATTTACTGATTGTTTCATGCAACATTTTACTTGACCAGCTAATTTTAGATATTCTACAGCAGTCCCATTACAATCCCCCTCCCCCAATCAGCCTTTCAACCAAATAATAAAAATAGTAAAGTAGAACATTTAATTGTAAATATTTTCTCACATGCAAAACATAAAATAGCAGCATTGCACATATATCAAGTGCCAACAGGATTTCCAAACCTAACATAAAAATTACAATAGAAATATTAAAACAGTATAGAATGATAAGTTCCTAGAATGCTGCGGCTCCCCTTCCTCGCGCTCCCGTCTTCTCGCTGGCGCTGCACTGTCACCTGACAGCGTCATGTCATAGTGCGCGCACTACGTCCTGATGCGATCAGGAGGATAGTGCAGCGCCGGGGCCGCCGCAGCCAGGATGCTGGGACAGTGTAAGTTTAAAGGGGCGGGGCTGGCTGCGCAGGCATGCATGTTGTGTTTGGACCGGGATCACTCCATCAGACATGACACCCGGTGTGGCCCGCACCCCCCTCGCAACACCACTGCTAGTAGCAGGCTGCTACTGTGACTTCTATTGCGGCCAGACTCCAGAGAGCCGGTCCTGGCCCCCAATGTTATGATCTGGCTGCCTTGGCTGGTACAGCATATCATTTTGACACAGACATAGAACAAGTATTTATACAGAGCCTGGAAACTATAGGCCGGTAAGTTTAACATCTGTTGTGGGTAAACTGTTTGAAGGTTTTCTGAGAGATGCTATATTCGAGCATCTCAACGGAAATAAGCAAATAACGCCATATCAGCATGGCTTCGTGAGGGATCGGTCATGTCAAACTAATTTAATCAGTTTCTATGAGGAGGTAAGTTCTAGACTTGACAGTGGTGAATCAATGGATGTCGTATATCTGGACTTCTCCAAAGCATTTGACACTGTACCACATAAAAGGTTAGTATATAAAATGAGAATGCTCGGACTGGGAGAAAACGTCTGTAAGTGGGTAAGTAACTGGCTGAGGGATAGAAAACAGAGGGTGGTTATTAGTGGTACACACTCAGATTGGGTCACTGTCACTAGTGGGGTACCTCAGGGGTCAGTATTGGGCCCTATTCTCTTCAATACATTTATTAATGATCTTGTAGAAGGCTTGCATAGTAAAGTATCAATTTTCGCAGATGACACTAAACTGTGTAAAGTAATTAACACTGAAGAGGACAGTATACTACAGAGGGATCTGGATAGATTGGAGGCTTGGGCAGATAAGTGGCAGATGAGGTTTAACACTGACAAATGTAAAGTTATGCACATGGGAAGGAATAATGCAAGTCACCCGTACATACTAAATGGTAAAACACTCGGTAACACTGACATGGAAAAGGATCTAGGAATTTTAATAAACAGCAAACTAAGCTGCAAAAAACAGTGTCAGGCAGCTGCTGCCAAGGCCAATAAGATAATGGGTTGCATCAAAAGGGGCATAGATGCCCGTGATGAGAACATAGTCCTGCCACTTTACAAATCACTGGTCAGACCACACATGGAGTACTGTGTACAGTTCTGGGCTCCAGTGAACAAGGCAGACATAGCAGAGCTGGAGAGGGTTCAGAGAAGAGCAACTAAAGTAATAACTGGAATGGGGCAACTACAGTACCCTGAAAGATTATCAAAATTAGGGTTATTCACCTTAGAAAAAAGACGAATAAGGGGAGATTTAATTAATATGTATAAATATATCAGGGGTCAGTACAGAGATCTATCCCATCATCTATTTATCCCCAGGACTGTGGCTGTAATGAGGGGACATCCTCTGCGTCTGGAGGAAAGAAGGTTTGTACACAAACATAGAAGAGGATTCTTTACGGTAAGAGCAGTGAGACTATGGAACTCTCTGCCTGAGGAGGTGGTGATGGTGAGTACAATAAAGGAATTCAAGAGGGGCCTGGATGTATTTCTGGAGTGTAATAATATTACAGGCTATAGCTACTAGAGAGGGGTCGTTGATCCAGGGAGTTATTCTGATTGGCTGATTGGAGTCGGGAAGGAATTTTTTATTCCCCTAAGGCCTCATGCACACGACAGTATTTTTTCACGCTCCGCAAAACGGGGTTCCGTTGTTCCGTGATCCGTGTCCGTTTTTTTTTCCGTGTGTCTTCCTTGATTTTTGGAGGATCACCAGACAAGAAAAGTGAAAAAAAAATCTAAGTCAAGTTTGCCTTGAAAATGATAGGAAAAAAACAGACACTGATCACGGACGTGGATGACAATCTTGTGTGCCTCCGTGTTTTTCACGGACCCATTGACTTGAATGGGTCCTCGAACCGTTGTCCGTCAAAAATATAGGACAGGTCATATTATTTTGACGGACTGGAATCACGGACGCGGATGACAAACAGTACATTTTCCGAGTTTTCCACGGACCCATTGAAAGTCAATGGGTCCGCAGAAAATCACGGGAAACTGAACAACGGACACGGATACACACAACGGTCGTGTGCATGAGGCCTAAAGTGGGGAAAATTGGCTTCTACCTCACAAGTTTTTTTTTTTGCCTTCCTCTGGATCAACTTGCAGGATGACAGGCCGAACTGGATGGACAAATGTCTTTTTTCGGCCTTATGTACTATGTTACTATACCTAATGTTTCTTTGGCTAAGGGTACTTTCACACTTGCGTTGTTTGATTCCGGCAGGCAGTTCCGTTGCCTGAACTGCCTGCCTGATCAGGCAAACTGTATGCAAACGCATGTAATTTTTTCTGACTGATCAGGCATTTTTTAGACTGATCAGGATTCTGATCAGTCTGAAAAATGCCTGATCAGTCAGAAAAATGCATTGCAATACCGGATCCGTTTTTCCGGTGTCATCAAGCAAAACGGATCCAGTATTATTTTTTTTTCTCATTTTTAAAGGTCTGCGCATGCGCAGACCGGATAGACGGATCCGGCATTCCGGTATTTTGAATGCCGGATCCGGCAATGATACATTCCTATGGAAAAAAATGACGGATCCGGCATTCAGGCAAGTCTTAAGTTTTTATCGCCGGAGATAAAACCGTAGCATGCTACGGTTTTCTATTTTGCCTGATCAGTCAAAATGACTGAACTGAAGACATCCTGAACGGATTGCTCTCCATTCAGAATGCATGGGAATATGCCTGATCAGTTCTTTTCCGGTATAGAGCCCCTGTGACGGAACTCTATGCCGGAAAAGAAAAACGCTAATGTAAAAGTACCCTTACCTGTTACACATGCCATATGGCTCCCTGTCAGAAGAAGTTAGGTCTAACCCTCTAATAATAACAAATAGGCGGGCTCGACACAAAATACGTACCCTCAAATTACTTAACCCCCTGTACTTCACCTCTCTCGCTGACATGAAATCCCCAATTCCAGCAGGGAACCCCACACCAAGTATTTCCAGGTCGGAGGTAAAAAGAGGTGTAACCGCCATCGCACCTTCCTAAACTTCTCACTAAAATGTCCTTTATCCCTCTCAGATATCTACCGCTTTTTCATTACCTCCAATCCTCTGGCTAGGTCAGAGACGTACTGCAACTTGTAACACACAAAAACTGGACCTCCCAATTTAAGCCTCTTCTAGAACCCAGCTCCCACAGAAGTGTTGGTTCTTTATGTTGGGTTGTGTGCCTGAGCGCCCCCGTTGTGGTCCTGACTGTCAAGGGTTCTGCCTACATGGACTCGCCAGTCCTGACGGATAGTTCTAATACTGTGGTATACGGCTCTCTTGTTTTCTCATAACTGGGATGCCCCATCCCTCCCCATCGTACTTCTTTATTGTGTCCTGCCAAACCTGGACAGAGACATTTGATAAAATTGCTCAAGATGTCAGGGAGGCTCCGTGGGAGTCAGGACGGTGGGTGAACCTTCGGTGTGTGTTTGGAGGGATATTCTTAGGGGTCTGTGAGTGTCTCGTGGATTTTGGCAGAATGACAAGACACTACGGGAGAGATTTAATAAAAACTGGTGTAAAGTAGAACTGGCTTAGTTGCCCATAGCAACTAATCAGGTTCCCCCTTTCATTTTCCATAGGAGCTCTGAAAAATGAAAGGTGGTTGCTATGGACAACTAGGCCAGGTTTCCTTTACACCAGCTTTGATAAATCTCCGTCCTATATTTCTGGCTTTGTAATAATGGACTTCTTTGCTGTTCAGCTGTTGAGGCTACTTTCACACTTGCGTTCAGAGCGGATCCGTCTGCTGTCTGCACAGACGGATCCGCTCCTATAATGCAAACTATGGTATCCGTTCAGAACGGATCCGTCTGCATTATATTTCAGAAAAAAATCTAAGTGTGAAAGTTAGTCAGACGGATCCATCCAGACTTTGCATTGAAAGTCAATGGGGGACGGATCCGTTTGAAATTGCACCATATTGTGTCACCTTCAAATGGATCCGTCCCCATTGACTTACATTGTAAGTCTGGACGGATCCGTTTGGCTCCGCACGGCCAGGCGGACACCCGAACGCTGCAAGCTGCGTTCGGGTGTCCGCCTGCTGAGCGGAGCGGAGGACAAACGGTGCCAGACTGAGGCATTCTGAGCGGATCCGCATCCACTCAGAATGCATTAGGGCTGGACGGATGCGTTCGGGGCCGCTTGTGAGAGCCTTCAAACGGAACTCACAAGCGGAGCCCCGAACGCAAGTGTGAAAGTAGCCTGATTCTGTTATTCTATCATTTTGGTGAATGATCCTAACATTGATCACATGCGGTGTTATACTGCATTCCTCATTGGTATTCATGTTGTATAATTTCAAAAGGTCAGTAAAAAAAAAAAAGCTGCAATACTGCAGCAGAAACTGGAGGTTTTTTTGCTGGGGAATTAGCAAAATCACCATGTGAACTAGCCCCTAGGGCTCGTGTCACGCACAGCTTTTTTGCAGTATTTTTTTGAGCCAAAGAAAGAAATGAATCCATCAGGAAGAAGTCCTATGCTTCTCCTTCCTGATGATTCAAGGAAAAGGTCACAACAAAAAAAACTGTTAGACCAGTCTTAAAGGAAACCTATCAGGTTGACTATTGTGTCTGAGCTGAAGGCATCATGTAATAGAGCAGATTGATGTATAGTTTTGTGGGAAAAGATTCAGTATAACGTGTATTTTATTCCTTTAGATTCCTGCTCAATTTAGACTTCAGTGACGGACAGCCTTCCCTCTATGACTGTGTATACAGAGAGAGCTGTCAATCACTGAGAGCACCGCCTCCTTGTCCTTAAAGCCCAGAATGAGCAGAAAGTTAAATGATTACAAGTTCACATCTCCATTTCATTTTCCATTCTGATCCGTCAGAAGAACAGAAAGGAAAAAAAAAAAAAACAACGGATCCTTTAAAAAAATATGGATCTTGTAATAAAAAAAATATATAAATCCTGTGCATCAGTTTTGACTCTGTTTCTGAGATTGTGTTTTTTTTTTTTTTTTTTAGATGGAAAAAGGTACATACATTAGTTTTGTTTTTCTTGTTCTTCTGATCAGAAGAATTGAAAATTAGACGGAGATGTGAACTCTCCCTTAGGGCTCATGCACATGAACTTATTTTTTTGTCCACATCCGATGCGCATTTTTTGTGGGTCAGATTAGGGCCCAATCACCTCAGTGAATCTGTATGTCCGTTCAGCGGCCCGCAAAAAATAGAACGTGTCCACAAAACGAACAAGGATAGGACATTTCTCTAGAGGGCAGGACTTTCCATTTCACAAAATGTGGAACACACACAGCCGGTTTCTGTGTTTTGTGGACCGCAAAACAGGCAGTGGTCATGTGCATGAGCCCTTAGGCTACATGCACACGACCGTATGTGTTTTGCGGTCCGCAAATTGCTGATCCACAAAAAAAAACTGATGACTTTTTTTGCAGATGCGTTGTAATAATGCCTATCCTTGTCTGCAAACTAGAAAAAAATAGGACATGCACTATTTTTTTAGCGGGGCAACGGAACGGACATACTGATGCGGACAGCACACTGTGTGCTGTCCGCATTTTTTGCGGACCCATTGAAATTAATGGGTCCGCATCCTATCCGCAAAAAAAATGGAACGGACACGGAAACAAACAACGTTAGTGTGCATGTAGCCTTATTCTGTATATCTTCCCAGAACAGTAATCTGCTCAGCTCCTCCTGCTCTATAACTTGCTGCCTCCAGCTCAGACACCATGTTCAATGGTTCCCTGTCATTACAATGAAGGTGAAAGCTGTCCTGATGCCGGGCCGCAGTGGGGGAACTCCCCCCCCCCCCCCCCCCCCCCCCCCGGTTTACCCCTTTAACATCATTCACTAAAGGGTTTTGTTCAGTGATGTTACTACTGCTCGGGGGGATGGGTTGCACTTGGCTGATATGAAGAGCCATCTATTGTTGTCCTTGTTCACATAAACTGAGAAGGATGTACCCATTAGGAGGAGGATGGGAATACCGGTAGTTGTTATACAGCTAACAGAAGAGTTTATCTACAGTTGAAAGATGCTTGAGAATGACAAATGCTGTTGGTGACAACGCCTTTTTTTGTCTGTCCCTCAAGTCCAGATAGAACAGTGACGTGGTGTTTAGCTCTTTCACTAGCAACTGACATGGAGATAAGTGTTTGTCCACATAAATAATTATATATCGTCAGCAGGGGAATAGCTAAAGGCTCATGGGCTCTGGTGCAAGAGTTGAGTTTGGGCCCCCTTCCCTCAGTGCTTTGTGGTCAGGGGCAGGGAAGCACATAGCCTTGGCTGCCTGGGGCAAAATTGAAACTGCACCCCCTCCCCACATGCCCAATTCTTGACCTAACCCCTTCTATGTAGTCAGTGGTGTAACTTGACCAGCTTGCACTTTCTGTAATACCGGTGTATTCTTATGTGGCACAAGGGTCTTTGGGCCCCCTCAGGCTCCTGGGCCCAGTAGAGACTGCTACCTCTGCATCCCCTATAGCTACGCCCCTGATCGTCAGGAGAAAACAAAGTACATTGTCTTTGACTCTATTGTGGTTTATGTATCAGGACTAGGGATGAGCGAATCGACTTCGGATGAAACTTTGTTCCAATACTGTATGGAGCAGGAGCTCCCTACAGTATTACAATGTATTGGCTCCGATGAGCCGAAGTCTCGCGAGACTTCAGGTAATAACTTCATAAATTAATTTGCACTGTAAAAAAAAACTCGAGTTTGGTACCAAGCAATAACTTTGGCTCATCAGAACCAATACATTCTAATACTGTACGGAGCTCCTGCTTCTTACAGTATTAGAACGTTTTATGCAAATCGACTTTGAATGTTTCATCCAAAGTCGATTCGCTCATCCCTAATCAGGACTCAATAAAAAAAAATATCTGGTCCTTAGAAGGTCTTAGGCTACTTTCACACTGGCATTTTTGCGGATGCGTTTGTGCAGATCCATGATGGATCCGCACCAAACGAGAGTGTGAAAGTAGCCTTAAGGTGAATACGACCTCAGAGGAACACCACAACAGATTCCACCATGTCATTAAAGGGGTTATCCGACTTAACTTAATTTCTCTCTATGGCTTTATTTCCCCTATACATTAGTTTTCCTAAATAACTTGCAGTACCTATCTTGTGCCGTTTCTCTGCTACACTAAACAGTCATGTGACTGCCCACGTCATCAGCTGTGACGTTCCGTTTACATGGAGCTCTCTGCTTGTCGGAGTGACTAAGCCATGTAAACGGAACGTCATCAGCCTTGGCCACGCCCCCACCTCTCTGGATTACAGTCCGTGCGGCTGTGAGTTGATCGCGCATGCGCGATCCTCACTTGTGCCGCGGCTACCTCAAAGTTCCTCCCTGCGGCTAATAGGTGATCGCATATGCGCGATCATCAGGCCAGGCAAAACCAGCAATAGCTTGGGGCCCCGAACTGGTTGGGGCCCCGAGCTGGCCAAGCAGAGTAAAAGTCAGAAGATCCAATGGTATAAAATATTCTATCCCCCAGGCGTTCCCATGGTGACGGGGACGCTTGCCTGGTTAGAATATACCATCGGATCTGAGTTTTTCGAGCTCAGTGAGATCATAAAAAAACTCAAATCCGATGGTATATTCTAACCCCCAAGCGTTCCCATGGTGACAGGGACGCTTGCCTGGGGGTTAGAATATACAGGGCGCTGTAGTGAGCTCTTTACTTGCATTCTTAGCTCTGTACTCCGGTAATAGCAGAGCAGGCAGTTCGGGGGGCGGCGCTCACTCACTGTCACTGACGTCACGCGCCTGCTCCTCCCACTAGGCGGAGCAGGCGCGTGACGTCAGTGAATGAACGCTGCCTGCACTGCCTGCTGTTGTTACCAGAGCTCAGCCAAAGTAAGAGTCAGAGACTCAGAGATTTCAAAATAATAAGAAAATAGCTCTGCATTGAGAAATGAAGGGACTGATTAGTACTGCTGCTGTGAGCGTCGGGGAGGGGGATCTGTGGATGGCACTGTAGGGGGATCTGTGGTCTGTGGATGGCAGGCAGTGCCATCCACAGATCCCCCTACAGTGCCATCCACAGATCCCCCCTCCCCTAAACAGTGCCATCCACACAGATCTCCCCCCTAAACAGTGCCATCCACACAGATCTCCCCCCTAAACAGTGCCATCCACAGATCCCCTCCCACAAATATTCATGAGGGAGAGATGAGTCATTGTTGTTACTGCTGCATGTAAACACAGCAATAACAGAACCTAGAAAAGGTGTAAAGATCGTTTTTTTTTTTTTTAAATCAAGCTTGACTAATGTATATGTATATCCTGATTAATTTTGTTAGGTTTTATTTTTTTTCCCATAACTCGGATAACCCCTTTAATTATTTAACAAAAATAAAACAAAAATGGAAAAGCCATGTATAAAGAAATAAGTGCACCCCGTTAATCATTAGCTTGTAGAACCTTTATCAGCAATACCTTGAAGTTCTGTTTGACGATCAGTATCTGGAGGAACGTTGCTTCAGTTCATTGAGGTTTGTGAACTCTTTTAAGGTCCTGCCACAGCATTTCTTAAGGTCCTGCCACTTTTGGACCAGCGTTAGCTGTTGGATAGATGGCCTCACATTTGACTCTAGAATACTTTGGTATACAGAGGAGTCTATGGTTGACTCAACGATGGCCAGGATCTGTGGCTGCAAAACAAGCCCTCCACCACCGTACAGCACAACAGAAAACGATCAGAGGCCTGAGCGCACGGTGGCTGTCCCTGATCGCCAGCCATCTTACCCAGGGAGGTTTTACCTTGCCCTGCATCAGCAGTGAGGGAGCTGCAGGTGGGCTCTGATGGGGGTGATTGGTGCTAAAATGGACAGCACCAATCACCTACAAGGTTAGACAGGGGACAACAATGCTTGGCGTCCTCTGTTAGCGCTGTGATTGGCTGCTATGCTATACTTCAATCACCAATGGGTCCGCACCATGATGCGGGGTGCACAATGCCGGTGTCTGTGTTTTTCGTTTCCACTGTTTGCAGATGACACGGCCCTGTGAATACACCCTAAGGCCGCTTTCAGACAAGCATATTTGCAATGCATATATAGTCCGGATCTAATGTACCAGAATCCGCTGCTAATGTTAATGAATTTAGCTATTCACATGGCCATATAATTTCCGTCAGTATTTGAAATCCACAGCATGTCTGAGTTTTGTGCGGATTTAAAATCCTGAAGCAATACTGATAGTATATCATCAGGATCCTGAGCCAGAATACTCACGGATTTCAACATGCTCGTCTGAAAGCAGCCTAAAGGGAGGTTAAAATTCTGCAAGGGGCAAGGTATGGTATTAAAATGTATAAGCTGTGCGAGAGTATCTCTGGGTACAACCATAGGTTCTGGGTTTACAAAGGGAGGGACAACCGGATTGAACCCCCAGAATGCCCCCCTCCCCATCCTTGGAGTTGGTGGGAAAATATTGTGAGACTTAGTGCACCCACTACTAGATCAGGGATATCGCCTCTATATGGATAACTACTACACTATCGTAACCCTTTTTAACTCCCTAAGTTCCAGAGGCTTGTGGCATAGAATGCAAAAATGAGAGAGGCCTCCCTAGATCCCTGCTCGAGCAACCACTCGCAGAGGGCGATAACAGAGCTCTCCTCAATAAGAACATTTTGGTGGTTAAATACAAGCAGGGGCGCACTTAACCACCTCAGCTCCCCTAGCTTAAACCCCCTTAATGACCAGACCACTTTTTACAATTCTGCACTACACTACTTTCACCGTTTATTGCTCGGTCATACAACTTACCACCCAAATGAATTTTACCTCTTTATCTTCTCACTAATAGAGCTTTTATTTGGTGGTATTTCATTGCTGCTGACATTTTTACTTTTTTTGATATTATTCAAAATTGACCGAAATTTTTGCAAAAAAAGAAATTTTTCACTTTCTGTTGTAAAATCTTTCAAATAAAACTACATTTCTATATACATTTTTCTCTAAATTTATTGTTCTACATGTCTTTGATAAAAAAAAAATGCAATAAGTGTATATTTATTGGTTTGCGCAAAAGTTATAGCGTTTACAAACTATGGTACAAAAATGTGAATTTCCGCATTTTGAAGCAGCTCTGACTTTCTGAGCACCTGTCACGTTTCCTGAGGTTCTACAATGCCCAGACAGTAGAAACACCCCACAAATGACCCCATTTCGGAAAGTAGACACCCTAAGGTATTCGCTGATGGGCATAGTGAGTTCATGGAAGTTTTTATTTTTTGTCACAAGTTAGCGGAAAATGATTTATTTATTTATTTTTTCCTACAAAGTCTCATATTCCACTAACTTGTGACAAAAAATAAAATTTTACATGAACTCACCATACCCCTCACGGAATACCTTGGGGTGTCTTCTTTCCAAAATGGGGTCACTTGTGGGGTATTTATACTGCCCTGGCATTTTAGGGGCCCTAAAGCGTGAGAAGAAGTCTGGAATCCAAATGCATAAAAAATGCCTTGTGAAATCGTAAAGATACTCTTTGGAATTTGGGCCATAGGCTGCAAAAAATTGTCACACATGTGGTATCGCCGTACTCAGAAGAACTAGGGCAATGTGTTTTGGGGTGTATTTTTACATATACCCATGCTGGGTGAGAAAAATATCTCTGTAAAAGTCAACTTTTCCCATTTTATTATACAAAGATGTCATTTTAGAGAGATATTTCTCTCACCCAGCATGGGTATATGTAAAAATACACCACAAAACACATTGCCCAACTTCTCCTGAGTACGGCGATACCACATGTCTGACACTTTTTTGCAGCCTAGGTGCGCAAAGGGGCCCAAATTCTAAAAAGCACCTTTAGGATTTCACAGGGCATTTTTTACGCATTTGGATTCCAAATTACTTCTCACTCTTTAGGTCCCCTAAAATGCCAGGGCAGTATAAATACCCCACAAGTGACCCCAATTTGTAAAGAAGACACGTGAGGGGCATGGTGAGTTCCTAGAATTTTTTTGGCACAAGTTAGCGAAAAATGAGACTTTGTAAGAAAAAATAAATAAATCATTTTCCGCTAACTTGTGGCAAAAAAAAAAAAATTCTAGGAACTCGCCATGCCCCTTACGGAATACCTTGGGGTGTCTCACACAGTATGGGTATATGTAAAGAGACACCCCAAAACACATTGCCCTACTTCTCCTCAGTACGGCGATACCACATGTGTGACACTTTTTTGCAGCCTAGGTGCGCAAAGGGGCCCAAATTCCAATGAGTATCTTTTAGGAGGGCATTTTTAGGCATTTGGATTCCAGACTTCTTCTCACGCTTTAGGGCCCCTAAAATGCCAGGGCAGTATAAATACCCCACATGTGACCCCATTTCGGAAAGAAGACACCCCAAGGTATTCCGTGAGGGGCATGGCATAGAAGATTTTTTTTTTGCCACAAGTTAGCGGAAATAGATTTTTTATTTTATTTTTTTCTCACAAAGTCTCCCTTTCCCGCTAACTTGGGACAAAAAGTTCAATCTTTCATGGACTCAATATGCCACTCAGCGAATACCTTGGGGTGTCTTCTTTCCAAAATGGGGTCATTTGTGGGGTGTTTGTACTGCCCTGGCATTTGAGGGTCTCCGCAATCATTACATGTATGGCCAGCATTAGGAGTTTCTGCTATTCTCCTTATATTGAGCTTACGGGTAATGAGATATTTTTTTTCCGTTCAGCCTCTGGGCTGATAGAAAAAATGAACGGCACAGATTTCTTCATTCGCATCGATCAATGTGGATGAAAAAATCTCTGCCAAAAAAAAAGAAGGGGAAAGGCGTCTGCCAGGACATAGGAGCTCCGCCCAACATCCAAACCCACTCAGCTCGTATGCCCTGGCAAACCAGATTTTTCCATTCACATCAATCGATGTGGATGAATAAATCATTGCCGGAATTTATTTTTTATTTTTTTTTATATACAAAGTGTTTGCCAAAGCACACCGCCGCCTCCTCAGCTCATAAGCCTCGGCAAACGTATATTTTTTACTGCAGAGGAGAAATCTCGTCTTGCAGCGCCGCATACACCGACTTTTGTGTAATCTGACAGCAGCGCAATGCTTCTGTCAGAATGCACATCAGTGCTGCAGCTGGTCGATCGGTTGGTCCACCTAGAAGGTAAAAAAACAAACAGGCCGCAACGCAATTAATTTATTAACATTAACTTTATATAACATTTGAAACAGAACATTAACTTTTATAAACTTTATTGAAATTTGGAACATTAACTTTTTTGCTTTTTTTTTTTACCTTTATAGGACAAACCTCTCCTTCCCCATGGGACAATGTGCAAAGCGCAAATCACCCAGAGATGTGGCGAAGTACATTATGCACTTTGTCCCAGGTGAAAGGAGAGGTTTGCAGCAGCTGTGAGTGTAAGGGCCCTAATAGCCCTGTGTGCCTGTCCTGTGAGATGCAATCCCTATAATAAGTGTACTTGTGTGTGGTACTTCCGGAAACACTCCCCTAAGCATAGAGCAGGGTGGTCAGGGCAGTCAGGACAGAAATAGTGGGTGTCACGCCTTATTCCACTCCTGCTACAGACACAACATTTTTTTCGGGGTAGAGCTTGGGTTGAGGTACCAGCAACGACATTGGGGAAATGTCGCTCGTGTAGACGGCTCACTACACTGGTGGTTGGGGCCACGGGACCTCCTGGATACAGGAGGTTCTCGATGATCTCTTTCTGAAATTTGAGGAAGGATCTTGTTCTCCCAGCCTTACTGTAGAGAACAAAACTATTGTACATAGCCAATTGAATTAGGTATACAGACACCTTCTTATACCAGCGTCTGGTCCTGCGGGAAAGTAAATAAGGAGCCAACATCTGGTCATTGAAGTCCACTCCTCCCATGAGCGAATTATAGTTGTGGACACAGAGGGGCTTTTCAATGACTCCAGTTGCTCGTTCAATTTCAATTGTCGTGTCTGCGTGAATGGAGAGCATGTAAACGTCACGCTTGTCTCTCCATTTCACCGCGAGCAGTTCTTCGTTACACAAGGTGGCCCTCTCCCCCCTTGCAAGACGGGTGGTAACGAGCCGTTGGGGGAAGCCCCGGCGACTAGGTCGCGCGGTGCCACAGCAGCCAATCTGTTCTAGAAACAAATGCCTGAAGAGGGGCACACTTGTGTAGAAATTGTCCACATAAAGATGGTACCCCTTGCCAAATAAGGGTGACACCAGCATCTTCCCACTGCTCCCCAGGTAGTCAGGGCAACCGACCGGCTCCAGGGTCTGATCTTTAACCTCATAGACTCGAAATTTGTGCGTATAGCCTGTGGCCCTTTCACAGAGCTTATACAATTTGACCCCATACCGGGCGTGCTTGATTGGGATGTATTGTTTGAAGCCAAGGCGCCCGGTAAAATGTATCAGGGACTCGTCTATGCAGATGTTTTGCTCAGGGGTATACAAATCTACAAATTTGGTGTTAAAGTGGTCTATGAGGGGCCGAATTTTGTGGAGCCGGTCAAAAGCTGGGTGGCCTCTGGGACGAGAGGTGCTGTTCTCACTAAAGTGCAGGAAACGCAGGATGGTCTCAAATCGTGTCCTGGACATGGCAGCAGAGAACTTGGGCATGTGATGAATTGGGTTCGTGGACCAATATGACCGCAATTCATGCTTTTTTGTCAGGCCTATGTTGAGGAGAAGGCCCAGAAAAGTTTTAAATTCGGAAACTTGGACGGGTTTCCACCGGAAAGACTGGGCATAAAAGCTTCCCGGGTTGGCAGCTATAGATTAAGTGGCATACCGATTTGTTTCTGCCATGACTAAGTCCAAGAGCTCCGCAGTCAAGAACAGCTCAAAAAAACCCAGTGCCGATCCGATCTGAGCTGTCTCAACCCGAACTCCAGACTGGGCGGTGAAAGGGGGAACTACTGGTGCGGCTGAAGATGGGGGCTGCCAATCAGGGTTTGCCAGCACATCAGGGACTCTACGGGCCTATCTGTGCGGTGGCTGCAACGAGGGAACTGCATGCGAGTGTGGATATATCTATATATACCCATATATATTTATATATATATATAGACATAGATATAGTGTCCCCCTTAAGACTAACCTATACTAATACAGAGATACATTCCTTTACAGGTTCCTACCATAACCTAGACATCTCCTGACCTTTGTGTTACTCTGCAATTGACCTCTAGCTCTACTGGTCCCCTCTGGTATATGTTGTTCAAGCATTATTACTCATTACATCTGCTCTATATATTATTTTGCTTCACTATATGTTATGTGGACCTCTATACTAATTTACTCCAATACAACTTCCCTTTATATCCTTGTATATAAAATGTACAAAATATGTATTATAAAATATGTATTACAATTATTGTCTTATTTTCAGGCCGTGAACAAGGTCTCGGGATGAGACCGAAACGTTGGCCTTAAGTCTCATTTTTGTGGATGGATTAAAAAAAAAAAAAAAAAAAAAAAAAAAAAACACATATTAGGTATCGCTACGTCCGTAACATACTGCAACAGGGCACGGGAGCGCATAGTTTCCTGCCCTGCCGCCGATCACCGCCATAGGCTTCAGGCCTATGTGGTAGTATAATCCCAGTGTAGGAGTGCGGAATGACATTATCGTGCGCCTGCGTCGGGACGCAGGACAATAAAGATTGGGCGCCTGCTGCCGTCCTCACCATCCCGGACACAGGTAAGTATTAGCTTTTAAGTTTTTTTTTCTTCTGTGTGTGCTAACTTTGGGGGGCAGAGGAGGACATGGGGGCAAATCATTTCATGGGGGGGAGATTATTACATGGGGCAAATCACTTCATTGGGGGCAGACTATTACATGGGACAAATTACTTCATAGCGGGGACAGGTTGGGGGCAAATTATTTCAAGAGAGGGCAGGGTGGGGGCAAATTACTTCATAGAGGGCAGTGTAGGGGCAAATTATTTGATGGGAGGGCAGTGTGGGGGCATATTATTTGATGGGGGCAGTGTGGGGGAAAATTACTATATGGGGGCAGTGTGGAGGAAATTACTATATGGGAGCAGTGTGGGGGAAATTACTATATGGGAGCAGTGTGGGAGAAATTACTATATGGGAGCAGTGTGGGGGAAATTACTATATGGGAGCAGTGTGGGGGGAAATTACTATATGGGGGCAGTGTGGAGGAAATTACTATATGGGGGCAGTGTGGAGGAAATTACTATATGGGGGCAGTGTGGAGGAAATTACTATATGGGGGCAGGGTGGGGGCAAATTACTTCATAGAGGGCAGTGTAGGGGTGTGGGGGAAATTACTATATGGGAGCAGTGTGGGGGAAATTACTATATGGGAGCAGTGTGGGGGAAATTACTATATGGGAGCAGTGTGGGGGAAATTACTATATGGGAGCAGTGTGGGGGAAATTACTATATGGGAGCAGTGTGGGGGAAATTACTATATGGGAGCAGTGTGGGGGAAATTACTATATGGGAGCAGTGTGGGGGAAATTACTATATGGGAGCAGTGTGGGGGAAATTACTATATGGGAGCAGTGTGGGGGAAATTACTATATGGGAGCAGTGTGGGGGAAATTACTATATGGGAGCAGTGTGGGGGAAATTACTATATGGGAGCAGTGTGGGGGAAATTACTATATGGGAGCAGTGTGGGGGAAATTACTATATGGGAGCAGTGTGGGGGAAATTACTATATGGGAGCAGTGTGGGGGAAATTACTATATTGGGGCAGTGTGGGGGAAATTACTATATGGGAGCAGTGTGGGGGAAATTACTATATGGGAGCAGTGTGGGGGAAATTACTATATTGGGGCAGTGTGGGGGAAATTACTATATTGGGGCAGTGTGGGGGAAATTACTATATTGGGGCAGTGTGGGGGAAATTACTATATTGGGGCAGTGTGGGGGAAATTACTATATTGGGGCAGTGTGGGGGAAATTACTATATTGGGGCAGTGTGGGGGAAATTACTATATTGGGGCAGTGTGGGGGAAATTACTATATTGGGGCAGTGTGGGGGAAATTACTATATTGGGGCAGTGTGGGGGAAATTACTATATGGGGACAGTGTGGGGGCGTTGCTATTAGGGGACACTATACAAGCATTATTACCTGGAGCACAATATAGGGTGTTATTATTACTGGGGGCACTCTAGGGGACATTATAACTACTGTAGACACTATAGGGACCTTTGGGATAATTTATCAAAGTGGTGTAAAGTAGAACTGGCTTAGTAGCCCATAGCAACAGATTCCATCTTTCATTTTTGACAGCCCCTTTGGAAAATGAAAGGTGGAAACTGATTGGTTGCTATGGGCAACTAAGCCCTTTGTACTTTACACCAGTTTGATAAAGGACCCCAATTATGAGAAATCTAACGTGTCTTGGTAACAAACTCTGTAGAGATGAGATGCGGCTGAAAGAATGTCATGGCGGTCTGGGTCAAACGAAGGAGAAGAGGAAAGAGAAGATCTAAATGACAGGAGATGTCACTGGATGTAAGAGGTATGTGGTGCTGTATTCCCCTATATGTAGAGCTGGCTCACTACTGTGACCGGAGTCTCATCTTCTCCTCCAAGTCTTTTTTATTATAATCATATGTATTTAAAATTTGGCAACTAAAATTTTTATTTGTAACCTGCAGTCCTATGTAACAGCCCAGATAACACAATAGTTCACTGTGTTATGTGGGGTGTTACACAGGACTGCAGGTAACATCTATGACATCTGTACTGACAGAGTTATGGGATGGTGGGGGTATGATTCCTGGCACCCCCGCCAGTCAGCTGTTTGAGGAGACTGCTCCTTACCAAGCACAGCGCTGTCCATTTGATAGCACTGTGCTTGGTTTTGCAGCTCAGCCCCAATCACCCAGATGGGACAGAGCTGCAGCTAGGCCATGTGGACGATGAATGTGATGTCCTATGGCCTAGGAAGAGACTGTGGCACTCACAAAGAACCGCAGCCTCTTCATACAGAAAAAAACTAAAACTTAAACTAAAATGGAGGGAGGGGCCCAAGTTGGGTAGACAGCCCCGGGCCTATCGTGCACTTAATCCGCCCCTGCGTGGAATATATCTACAACTGTTAAATAACACTTCAGGCACTCCGATATCCACAGCATCTCACATCTACCAAAAGTGCTCAGGCCTTCTATTGATTGTTGGCAGCACATTTTTACAGATAAAGGCCTCATGCACACGACCGCAAACCGCGGATCCGCAAAAAACAGAAGCTGCCCGTGTGCCTTCCGCAATTTACGGAACGGGCGGCCCATTGTAGACATGCCTATGGTGCCATATTCAACAATAATTAACTAAAAAATAAATCGACACAAACTTCAGGCCGCGGTCTTTATTAAAATCTTGGGGGTTACATAAATCAACCAACTTTAAAATACCGATATAAATACCATTCTGAATAAATAAAGTCCATTACTGAATTAATTTAAGTCCACCCAGAATTCTGAGCGACTAACCCCCCAAAATAAAACAAAGACCGCGACAAAAATGCAGGGAGGGCGGGTGGGACGAGCTTCTTCTTTGATCTTGACACGGCGCCTCAATAAATAGGGGATACTCCCGCCACACATCTCCGAAAACCAATCAGAAAACTAGCTAAAAATAGAAACAGGCCCAGCAACTGGACAGCAACCGATTTATCCAATAGCAACGCTGACCAGCCATCCAAATGACCAATCCTGAAGCTGTTCAGCATAACACCGGCTCACTTAATCTGAGGAGAAATAACAGGAGAAAAAGGGGGGGGGGGGGGTAGAAAACACCACAGAACCAAAAAATACATGTTTCAATGGCACCATGGGGGGCAAAGCCCATTCAGGCCATGCCCCTATCATTCTTGTCCGCAAAACGGACAAGAATAGGACATGCTATATTTTTTTGCGGGGCCTTGGAACGGAGCAACGGATGCGGACAGCACACGGACTGCTGTCTGAATCTTTTGTGGCCCAATTTAAGTGAATGGGTCTGCACCCGAGCTGTTAAAAAAAAAAATGCGGCTCGGATGCGGACCCGAAAAACAGTTGTGTGCATAAGGCCAAACTGTGTGGGGATGGAAGATCGTAGTAATGATCATTCAGCCCATATTCAGTTTGCATTGAGCAGGGTAGAAACCTTGGTAGAAATTAATTAAAACTGGTGTACAGTAGAACTGGCTTAGTTGCCAGTTTCACAGCTCCTTTGGAAAATGAAAGGTGGAATCTGATTGGTTGCTACGGGCACCTAAGCCAGTTCTACTGTCCACCAGTGTGATAAATCTCCCTGCTGCTGCAAAAAAGCAATTAATCCATATGAGTTTGAGTGATTGCACGCCCCTGTACAGAGATATAATTATAATAAAATAGACTTAAAGGAGAATACTTGACCACATACCTCTTACATCCAGGGACATCTCCTGTCATGTAGACCTTCTCTTTCCTCTTCTCCTCCAGACCGCCATGACATATTCTTTCAGCCGCTTCTCGTCTCTACAGAGTTTATTAGATTTCTCAATTTTTCCATCAACCTCCCCATCTTGGTGTCCCCACATTGTCATCCTGCTGCCACCCCCAATACTGTGCCCGTTGTGCTCTGCTGAAAAAATAGTGACCCTAATAGACATTATTGTGGTCATTTATCAAACTGGTGTTAAGTTGAACTGGATTTCCAAAAGAGCTGTCAAAAATGAAAGGTGGAATCTGATTGGCTACTATCGGCAACTAAGCTAGTTCTACTTTACACCAGTTTGATAAATTACCCCAGATGTCCCTATAGTGTCCACAGCAGTTATAATGTCCCCTAGAATCCCCCAAGTAATAACACCCTATACTGTGCTCCAGGTAATAATCCCTGTATAGTGTCCCCAGAAATAATAGAATTGTCCCTACAGTGCCTCCCCAATAGCAACACCCCCCATACAGTAATTTCCCCCACACTACCCCCATATAGTAATTCCCCCCACACAGTAATTTCACCCATATAGTAATTTCCACCCATTGAACTGGATTTCCAAAAGAGCTGTCAAAAATTAAAGGTGGAATCTGATTGGCTGCTATGGGCTACTAAGCCAGCTCTACTTTACACCACTTTGATAAATTACCCCAAATGTCCCTATAGTGTCCACAGCAGTTATAATGTCCCCTAGAGTGCCCCCAGTAATAACACCCTATATTGTGCTCCAGGTAATAATCCCTGTATAGTGCCCTCAAAAATAATAGAATTGTCCCTACAGTGCCTCCCCATATAGTAATTTGCCCCCACACTGCCCCCATATAGTAATTTGCCCCCACACTGCCCCCATATAGTAATTTGCCCCCACACTGCCCCATATAGAAATGTCCCCCACACTGCCCCAGCACAGTAGTGTCAAGGCTGAGGATGGGGGAAACCCTCAGCCGTGCGATTTCAGAAGATGTAGTGGCTGCTCGGCCAGGACAACAGAATTAGGGAGCAGGTCACCTCCTATCGCATCCCTAATCTGACCCTGACTCCTAACCATATGAGCCAACCCTGATGGTGGGAGGGCTCATACACCGGAACCTAATAATCCCTGCTAGCCCTCAGGATTACCCTGGAACAAGGAGCAGGGTAAGACGTCCTGTTCCTGCTAGATGTGGAGGAACAGGAGTCTCACTGGCCAAACTACAAAGAAAGGGGAACATGGACAGCTTATGGCAATGGCAGGTAAATGCAACAAGACAACACCTACCTGCCACAGACACAGAGCCTGGAACCCATGTACAAGTGCTGCTGTCCACAAGAACTCAAACGGACACAGCACACCTCACTCAGGAACCCAGGACCATAAGCTGCAATAACAGAAAGACCAAACACACACCTTCATAACACCGTGTAACATAACATATGACCACAAGGGTGGCCCTCACTGGCAGATGGAATATAAACCAGGAGGAAGACTCCAGCTAACCATGGCTGAAGTACCCCTCAGACATCTGCTCTCAACTGAGGCTAAATAGCCCATGTAGCCACACCCACACAGATACACCCAGTGCACACACTAGGAAGGGAATTAACCCTCCCACACCAGGGAAGGGAAGACAGCCACTTAAAGGGGACGTGCACACATACAAAAACCTTGTGCACAACAAACAAACACAAGGCACACCTAATAGACCGGTTGCCAGGTGCAACCGCATGCAATGACAGCGAGCAGCCTAGCAACCAGCTCCTCCACTGCCACAAACCCAATGTTGCCAGCGGCAACAACAGGTGAGGCAAAATACTTCAGCCCTCACCTGTGATTGACAACAACTCCAGACCACAGGCAACTGCATGCGGATCAGGAGTCACGACCATGACCATGGTCATGACAAGTAGTTTCCCCCACACAGTAATTTCCCCCACATAGTAATTTCCACCCATTGAACTCGATTTCCAAAAGAGCTGTCAAAAATAAAAGGTGGAATCTGATTGCTATGGGCAACTAAGCCAGTTCTACTTTACATCACTTTGATAAAGTACCCCAAATGTCCCTATAGTGTCTACAGCAGTTATAATGCCCCCTAGAGTGCACCCAGTAAAAATAACAGCCTATATCGTGCTCCAGGTAATAATCCCTGTATAGTGTCCTCAAAAATAATAAAATTGCCCCTACAGTGCCTCCCCAATAGAAACGCCCCCATATATTAATTTTCACCACACTAGCCCCCACACAGTAATTCCACCCACACTGCCCCCTATAGTAATTTGCCGCCACATAGTAATCACTCCTATAATTTGCCCCAAATAGAAATTTCCCCCCACAGTAATCCCCCCAATGACCTATAGTAATTTGCCCCCACATAGTAATCCCCCCACTTCCCCCCATAGTAATTTGCCCCCACATAGTAATCCCTCCCATAATTTGCCCCCACATAGTACTCCCTCCCATAATTTGCCCCCAGATAGTAATCCCTCCCATAATTTGCCCCCAGATAGTAATTCCTCCCATAATAATTTGCCCCAATACAGTAATTTCCCCCCGATGTACTGTCTCTAACTAATATGTCCTGTGTGTCAACCCCCCCCCCCCCCATATAGTTGGCACATAAAAAAAACAAAGACTAACTAAAAGCGAAATACTCACCTATGTCTAGGCGCGCACACGTCACTGTGCTGCGTCCCAGCACAGACGTGCAATGACGTCATCACACCTGCTTGTGCCGAGATCTCACTACCGCATAGGACTCAGGCCTGAAGCCTATGGCGGTGAGTGGCGGCGGGGCAGGGAACTATGCGCTCCTGTGCCCCGCTGCAGTATGTGGGCGTTCGGGTCTGTGCTGGGCCAGGGTCTGCCAACCTGAACACCCTTATTGTAATCCGGCATTGCAGACAGTTAAAACATACTTACCAACATTTCAGTTGGTAAAATG
Organism: Bufo bufo; assembly: GCF_905171765.1. NCBI lineage: Eukaryota > Metazoa > Chordata > Amphibia > Anura > Bufonidae > Bufo > Bufo bufo. The sequence continues at coordinate 91,614,439 of NC_053396.1, forward strand.
GGGGCAAGTATTTGCAGTGTTGGCCCTTCTTTTTCAGGACCTCTGCAATTCGACTGGGCATGCTCTCAATCAACTTCTGGGCCAATTCCTGACTGATAGCAACCCATTCTTTCATAATCCCTTCTTGGAGTTTGTCAGAATTAGTGGGTTTTTGTTTGTCCACCCGCCTCTTGAGGATTGACCACAAGTTCTCAATGGGATTAAGATCTGGGGAGTTTCCAGGCCATGGACCCAAAATGTCAACGTTTTGGTCCCCGAGCCACTTAGTTATCATTTTTGCCTTATGGCACGGTGCTCCATCGAGCTGGAAAATGCATTGTTCTTCACCAAACTGTTGTTGGAGTGTTGGAAGAAGTTGCTGTTGGAGGGTGTTTTGGTACCATTCTTTATTCATGGCTGTGTTTTTGGGCAAAATTGTGAGTGAGCCCACTCCCTTGGATGAGAAGCAACCCCACACATGAATGGTCTCAGGATGCTTTACTGTTGGCATGACACAGGACTGATGGTAGCACTCACCTTTTCTTCTCCGGACAAGCCTTTTTCCAGATGCCCCAAACAATCGGAAAGAGGCTTCATCGGAGAATATGACTTTGCCCCAGTCCTCAGCAGTCCATTCACCATACTTTCTGCAGAAGATCAATCTGTCCCTGATGTTTTTTTGGAGAGAAGTGGCTTCTTTGCTGCCCTTCTTAACACCAGGCCATCTTCCAAAAGTCTTCGCCTCACTGTGCGTGCAGATGCGCTCACACCTGCCTGCTGCCATTCCTGAGCAAGCTCTGCACTGGTGGCACTCCGATCCCGCAGCTGAATCCTCTTTAGGAGACGATCCTGGCGCTTGCTGGACTTTCTTGGACGCCCTGAAGCCTTCTTAACAAGAATTGAACCTCTTTCCTTGAAGATCCTATAAATTGTTGATTGAGGTGCAATCTTAGTAGCCACAATATCCTTGCCTGTGAAGCAATTTTTATGCAACGCAATGATGGCTGCACGCGTTTCTTTGCAGGTCACCATGGTTAACAATGGAAGAACAATGATTTCAAGCATCACCCTCCTTTTAACATGTCAAGTCTGCCATTTTAACCCAATCAGCCTGACATAATGATCTCCAGCCTTGTGCTCGTCAACATTCTCACCTGAGTTAACAAGACGATTACTGAAATGATCTCAGCAGGTCCTTTAATGACAGCAATGAAATGCAGTGGAAAGGTTTTTTTGGGATTAAGTTAATTTTCATGGCAAAGAAGGACTATGCAATTCATCTGATCACTCTTCATAACATTCTGTAGTATATGCAAATTGCTATTATAAAAACTTAAGCAGCAACTTTTTCCAATATTTATGTAATTCTCAAAACTTTTGGCCACGACTGTAATTGACTGCTTAGTCGGCTTGCAGGGGCGGACCGGTCATAGACCCTACAGGGAAATTTCCCGGTGGGGTGATGCTTTGGGAGGGCCGCCTGAGTCCTCCTGACGGCATTTGGTTCTGCTGGGGCGGGATATCGTTCTGCACTCTGACATTGCTGGCCCTGCCTACGTCTGTTGTCCCACCTACAACATGAGGCCGCTCTAAGTTCAGTCCGCCCATGTCAGCCTGTGTAAATGGGCCATTATATTTCTGTAGTCTCTGCGATTCCTATTCACACTGCAGACGTTTGGTAATTTACAGTACAATGTAGGGGAATGAGGCTTTGTTCTCTTCCGATAACGTACAGAGTAAAATCTGTGGGGAAGTCGTAACAATATCAGCCTGTAACATATTTCTGTTTTCCTGAGGGAAAAAAAAAAAAAAAGACTGGATATAGTCAGCCTTAGGCCATGTTCACAACGAGCAGCCTTGTTGCAGAAATTTCCGCGACTGTATCATTCAAGTGAACAGGGTTTCATCAGCCATTGCTTGAAGCCTCCAGCATACGCAGCAGGAGACGCTTCTGCTGTGCACACGGAGCACGTCTGTAGTCACTGGGCCGGGCGCCATTTCGCACAATGAAAACTTCATCACTTCAGAGACAAGGGAGGGGAAGCCAGTTAAGCGAGCGACCAATCAGGATGCAGGTCGCCTGTACTGGGCGTGGCCACCTGCTGCTAGGGCAGTGACGTCGTGGTGGCCGGACACCTGTTACCTGTCCTCCTCCCGAGAGCCGCGCGAACAGCCGGTGCACCGAGCGCTGACCCCGGGCGTCAGGAGACCGAGCGGAGGGGCCTTCATGCGGTTCCGGTAAAGACCTCTCCCGGGCGGCTGCAGTGGACGCTTCTCCTGTGGGTCACGCACTGGAAGCGCCGTTCTCCAAGGACGAACTTTCCCCTCAGTAGCAGTCAGCAGCCCCATGGCCGGGGAGGTGCCCGACATCCCCGACGACTCCTCGTTCCTGTCTTTCCAGGCGCAGTGCGAGTCCAATGAGGGCTGGACCTGTTACTACAACAAGCCGGGCATCGGGGTGTGGATGAAGCCCCCGAGCGGGAAGACGTGCCCGGTGCACACCGTCAAGGTGAGCTGAGTGTGTGTCAGGCCTCTCTGCGGAGCTATAAATACCTGACTGGCACAGACATGGGTCCCGACAACCACACATGCACGCTCGGCTGCACTGGGGGCAGTCTATGTCCCCTGAAGATGGAAGGACTGGGCACGGTGACACATGGGAGGCCCTTGCACATTAGATGGCTGCTCCGTGGGTCTGGCTGAAATTAAATGTGTGTGGCCAGCTTAGGGTACTTTCACACTTGCGGCAGAGGATTCCGGCAATCCGGACGCAAACGGATGGCATTTGTCAGACGGATCCAGATGCAGATCCGTCTGACAAATGCATTGCAATACCGGATCCGTCCGGAAAAAACTGATCCAGTATTATTATTTTTGTTGCATTTTTAAAGGTCTGCGCATGCACAGACGGGAAAGCCGGATCCGTTTTGCTGGAACACTTAATGCCGGATCCGGCACTAATACACTTCAATGTAAAGTAATGCCGGATCCGGCCTTCCGGCAAGTGATCAGTATATTTGGCCGGAGATAAAACTGCAGCATGCTCTCCATTCAGAATGCATTAGGATAAAACTGGTCAGTTCTTTTCCGGTATTGAGCTCCTAGGATGGAACTCAATAGCGGAAAAGAAAACCGCTAGTGTGAAAGTACCCTAAGGGCTCTTTCACACTTGCGTTATTGTCTTCCGGCATAGAGTTCCGTCGTCGGGACTCTATGCCGGAAGAATACTGATCAGGATTATCCTAATGCATTCTGAATGGAGAGTAATCCGTTCAGGATGCATCAGGATGTCTTCAGTTCCGGTACGGAACGTTTTTTGGCCGGAGAAAATACCGCAGCATGCTGCGCTTTTTGCTCCGGCCAAAAATCCTGAAGACTTGCCGCAAGGCCGGATCCGGGATCAATGCCCATTGAAAGGCATTGATCCGGATCCGGCCTTAAGCTAAACGTCGTTTCGGCGCATTGCCGCATCCGACATTTAGCTTTTTCTGAATAGTTACCATGGCTGCCGGGACGCTAAAGTCCTGACAGCCATGGTAAGTGTAGTGGGGAGCGGGGGAGCAGTGTACTTACCGTCCGTGCGGGTCCCCGGGCGCTCCAGAGTGACGTCAGGGCGCCCCAAGCGCATGGATCACGTGATCACATGGATCACGTCATCCATGCGCATGGGGCGCTCTGACGTCATTCTGGAGCGCCCGGGGAGCCGCACGGACTGTAAGTATACCGCTCCCCCGCTCCCCGCTCCTACTATGGCAACCAGGACTTTAATAGCGTCCTGGGTGCCATAGTAACACTGAAAGCATTTGGAAGACGGTTCCGTCTTCAAATGCTTTCAGTACACTTGCGTTGTTACGGATCCGGCAGGCACCTCCGGCAACGGAAGTGCATGCCGGATCCCAACAACGCAAGTGTGAAAGAGGCCTTAAAGGGGTGACCCTAGACTGAGTCTGTGGTGTGTGGTCCATCACGAGAATCGGGGACCTGTGTGAATGGAATGGCAGTTGAACACGTGCATCGCTGTCCCATGGGACTATGAGAAGTAGCCAATCACAGACCGCCCCATAGATTGGAGCGGCAGATGGCCTATGGACAGTGTGAATCTTGGGACAAGCCGCAGACACCCCTAGTCTGCGTCTGAGAGTGGTCAGGCCCAGAAAGCCATTAATACCAGTGGAAGCTGAAGTCCAGCTTTTCTACCA